>NC_070604.1:78334022-79747686 GCF_027172205.1 Podarcis raffonei | reverse complement strand
AGGAAGCTAAATTGACATAGGAGTGGGTCTATAAAATTTTGTCTAAGTTCTGCATAAGAAGGGCAAGTCAAGAGAATGTGTTCGGTGGACTCAACCACACCCATGGCACAATGACAGGTTCTCTGGGCGTATGGTACTCCCCTGTACCTTCCCCACAATATCGCAGAGTCAAGGACATTTAATCTAGCCGCTGTAAGAAGTCTGCGGTATTCCACATAGTGGATTTCTGCAAGGTAGGGGGCTGGTATGGTCCGATAAATCTGGTCCCCTAGGAACATCCCTGGTTTTGCCTGGGCTATGTCCTCTTGTCTGGCAATGTCACTCAGTCTCCGGGAGATCACAGCTCTAGCTTGATTGTATGTCATAGACTCAAAGTAAAGGTGAGACAATCCGCAGGATTGAACCTCGTTAATGACCTCCCTTTCCCACGATGATTGGAAATCGTCCCTCAATATCAAGGGGGCAATACCCACTGGTTTAAAACAAAGCTTGAGCCATAGCCAGAGCTTCGTCTTCAAGGCCACATACCGTAGAGCTTGCCAGCCGACCTCTAATCTCATAACCGCACCCGCTACTGAGGGGGGAATCCTAAGAATGGCTCTAAGGAATCGCATTTGGATAGAATCCAGTTTCAAAAAATCCCTACGGGAGCCTAAAGAGATGCCCACCAAAAGAAGGGGGAGGACTTTCATTTGAAAGAGTCTCAAAGCTATCTTCACTGATTGAGCCTGATTCTTAGCATATAGAGATCTAATCTGGATGGCTGCTTTAGATGCATTAGTTGTTATATAGTCTCTATGGGCCAGAAAAGACCTATTTGACCGTATTACTTGTCCCAGATATTTAAAGCTGTTAACCTGCTCTAGGGGGATCCCGTTCATCGACCATCAATGGAGTCTCGGTCGGGCAGAGAAGACCATGATCTTGGTCTTAGCATAGTTGGGTAGGAGCTCATGCTGATCACAGTATTCATGTAAAGCTTGCAACATTCTCCTCAGTCCAATAGGGGATCTGGCAAGAAGTGTGGCGTCATCCGCATACAGATGGGGGGGTGGAAAGCATCATTGGCCATGTGAGTCACCAGTGAGTTAATGTAAAAGCTAAACAATGCTGGGGCCAATAGACAACCCTGTCTTACCCCTCTAGTGGTGGTAACAGGGTTGGAGACTAGGCCTTTATTGTCTAGCCTGATTTGTATGGAGGCTGATAATCAGATGAAGGAGACGACGATCGATCTTTGTAGCAGCCAGTTTTGTCCGTAGCTGCTTTCTAGAGATTCGATCAAATGCCTGCTTAAGGTCAATAAAAGCCACATGAAGAACCTTTGGGGCTTTGCCGGCATACTTTTCCGCCAGGTGATTCAAGGTTAATATTTGGTCTGTGATAAATCTTCCAGGGCGAAAACCCGCCTGTTCATCGGCAATTATATTGTCGTCCTCCATCCATTTCGATAGTTTGTTTAGCAGGTACCCTGAGTAAATCTTCCCAATGACATTTAGCAAGCTGATTGGCCTAAAGTTGCTCGGCTCTGTACGTGGGCCTTTCTTATGTATTAATACAATCAACGCAAAGCTCCAGCTTGAGGGAAATTTTGCTGTTTTGTTTATATGCGTGTAAAGTGCTGCTAAAAGTGGGATCCACCAATCTTTATTTGCTTTGATGGCATCAATGGGTATAAGGTCATCACCGGGGGCCTTGCCTGCTTTAAATCGATCTATGAGAGTTTCAACTTCAGGGCATGTAACTGGGTCCCAATCGGGCAGTGCTTCCGGCTCCACTGTATCTCCACAGGCATCATGGGCTGCATACAGATCGGCGAAGTATCTTTCCCAAGTGTCCGCTGAGATGTGGGGTTCTATTCTTGCAAGCAGCCTACCCAGGTATCTGGAAATTAACTGCCAAAAAGAGGCTGGATTTCTATTCTCTGCAGCTGTCAAAAGGTTGTTCCAATTGTTTCTTTCTGCCTCGAGCTTCTTTTCCTTTAGTAGGGCTTTGTAACTTCTCCTGAGGGTGATAAGGCGGTTATTTGGCATGGGGTCATTTGATGCTCCGTATGCCAACCATTCATTATACAGATGATTCTTGAAGTTTTTGCATTCCTCATCGAACCATTTTTTGTGGAAAAACTGTTTACCATGCTTTGTGGGGGACCGAGCTAGTGTTGGTTTTAGAAGTTCTACTAAATCGTTATATATTGGTAGAGGCTCATCCGCCTGCATAAGGGAAGCCCTTTTTATTTGGAGCTGATCAGACCAGAGAAGTTCGTTCAACTGCTGGGCCGAGTTGGAGGTCCATTTAAGGGCTGTAGGTCTTATCTCCAGATAATCATTTGATAGGTGCACAAAGGAGTGCCTATCAAGTTCGTCAGCCAGAGTCAAGGAAATTTCTAGAGGGAAGTGATCACTCTCCAATCTTGTAGCCACCTTAAAGCTGGATATTTTTGGGGTAAGGTCGGGAGATATCCATACAAAATCAATAGTGGATGCACGTGAACCTGACCAATAGGTGAATTCGGCAGGGTAGTCCGAGCTGACTGCCCCATTTAGCAGAAGGAAATTGAGGGCCGGCAAGGTTTGCCTGCATTTGAAACCTGCGTAAGTGGCTATGTTATCTTTGAATTTCCTTGGTAAAAGATCTGTAGTCATAAGAGGTGAAGAAGGGTACTTGTTAAATTTAGAGAATAAGATTTGGTCAGTATGTGACAGGCGTCCATTAAAATCTCCCGCCAACAGAAAAGTGGCTTCGGGGTATTTATCAAAAAGCGTTTCCAATGTCACTTGGATTTCCTGCCATCTCAGATCAACCAAATTTCTCTTATAAATTGGACATAAGTAGATATTGATCACTACTATCATTTCCTCTGCTGTTTGCAACTTTATAATCAGCATGAGTGACGACTGGATGTCGATTTTTTCGGCCTAAAGATTTATGGCTAAGGAAACAAAAGTAGCCAAGCCTCCTTGCGGTCTACCATGTGATAACGAGTTCTGCGTGGCATTCAGGTAGAAGCCCTTGTATCCTGTTAGATAGAGGTCCTCACAGGCCCATGACTCTTGGAATAGAAGGATGTGGCTGCCATTTATATAGGCAACAAATGATGGATCTGTCAGTTTGGATTTAATACCAGCCACATTCCATGATAGTAGTGTAAGAGGCCGCTTTGTGTTTCCCTCAAGTCATGATTTCTCTTGCGTGGTTAATCCTGGAGAATCCAAATGGGGGTGCACGCTGTGTGAAGGGGCAGTAGGGTGAAAAAAGGCAGTGATTTTTGATTGTTTGCATTTCAGGTTCAAGTTGTCACATGTCACAGGAGCAGCCAGTGGCTGGGGCGAATTTATAGATCGCTGTAAGATAGAATCTTGATACGAGGGGGTGTTACTAGCCGACAAGTCCATAGACTCGTCGCTTGCCATATGCTCTGTAGTTGCAGGAGTCGTGCCTTGAGGATCGAGGCTTGTTGATGGGAAAGCACTATGTAAGACAGAAGAAAGACATCCTTTTCGGTTAGCTTCCAGTAGCTTGTTTAGCCTTGCCACTGCCTCAGTGTTTGTCCAAAGGGCTACTGGATCTCCCAGTGTCTCTTGCATCGTCATGGTATCAGCACAAGGAATGCAGCCATTTTGAGGATTGGAGATCGTTATCGCTGCAGGGGGATCCACATGGGCTTGTGTCTGCCAATCTTTAGGAGCATCTATAATGGCCAAGGCTGGACCCGTCAAAGCTCTACCCCTTAAGGCAGTCCCTTCTTGCCGGTGGGATGGTCGGCTAGTAAATCGTAGGGAGGGGTTCATAGGAAGGGTCCGTTGCTGCGAATTCCGGTCATAATCCTCAATCCTCCTTGTAGGCCGGCTAACCAAATTTGCTGAGTTTGGGATTTTCCCAATAATGCCCCTACAGTTGTTAAAGAAGCATCTTTGTGGGAAGATTCCATACCAGTTGAGACGATTTTGAAGTTTGCTCAAAAGTGCAGGAAGCCTGGGAGAGTCGAACTTGAGCAACAAGCGCTTAAATTTTGGAGTCTCTGGCAGCCATTCTAATGATAGGAGATCACCCTGGGCCAAGTAGGACCTGGTCAACATTCGCAATGAGATCACAGCAGCTTTACAATTTCTCCAGGCATAGTAGGGGAAGCAGGAGTGAGCGATGTTCAAGCATATATTGTTAGGGGTGAGTTGGAGGTTTACTAGCTGCTGCCCCCTACTTAGGCTCTGTGCCTCATGATTATCAGGTCCCTGATGATTTAATGGTGGATTCAAAATCGAGGCAGGGGTTTTGGTGAAGGCATTTAGTTTTCCCTCTAACATATTGATGGAAGCTGATAGCACCTTTATTTCGTCAGCCAAGTGCAGGCAATATTTCTGCAAAGTCCTCAGCTCCACTGATTGTACTATTTCACATAAAGATTTACGATGAGGGTCGGGGTGGGGAGAAAGGCCATCTGGGCTGGAGGTTATATCCAACAGCGATTTGTCTCCTGGCAAGGGAGTATTTGAAGTCATTGCGGGGTCATATGGACAGTCTACCTGCTTGGAGGTGTTTAAAAGGTTGTTTGGAGTCATTGCAGGATCATGTAGGCAATCTAACTGCTTGGAGGTAACAGGCGAAGGAGGCACAAGATTGCAGAAAAACTCCTCCAATGATGAAATAGAAGGCTCTAAGGTCTTAGGTGGTGAATCCAGCCCAGTAGGCTTCGAAACCTTAGACATAGGTTCTGAGGCATTAAAGGAAAGGTCTTCCACAGAAGAGGTACGACCACATTTTAGGTTCGTCATGCTAAACCCTTTGAGCGGCTCGGTTATCTAAGAGTCCTTCAAAGGCCAAGCAAGAGCTGGTGGAAGGCCAGGGAAGCGCGGCCGGTGGCTGCCCAAGTTACAGCTAATCAGGTTGTAAGTGAAGCCCATTAAGGAGATTTATGGCGCTGACTTTGCAAGCTTCCACAGGGTGAGTTCCTGGCGTTATCATCAAAACATTATCGTGCCAACTTCCAGAGAAAAATAGGAGCGGAGTAACTTACAGCATGAACTGGAAAGGGGAGCTCCGGCAAGCGCGTCTTACTTTGTCACCATCTTGGCCCCTCCCCCCTATAACTGTGATATAATGGCTGTGATATAACCCTCTGTAAGGGTGTGGCACCTACTGAAATAGTCTCTCAGAGACTTATGGAATTGGGTGGATTCCTGAGTGCGCTGGGGAATTTTTGGTTGACATGACTTGTTGAGGCTCTGCAGAATGCTGAGATGTATCTGGGCGAGCAGTGTGACCACTCCTGAGTGCCCTTGCTGATTCTGCCAATCACTATTTGACTCCTTTGTATTCTGGGGAACTGCATGTGATAAAGCGAGAGAGTGAGGATGACAAGAGTGCAAGCAGGGAAAATCCTGAGATGCACCTGACCATACATGAGTGAGAGTGCCTATCATATGGTGGTGAATAAATGCTACTTTTCCACCTCTAATACAGCTGTTCTGAATTTCAAGTAGGCTCATTACACCTGACCAACAGGAAGGGTTAAGTGAGTTATAAGAAACCTGCAGTGACATTTTTAAGAAGCACTTTGAAGATAATAAGTGTTCAGATTCATACAAAAGAAAATACCCCCATTATAGGAAACCCTGAAGAAGTGTCTACAGCACCATCTGGTCCAATTGCTATGGCCTGAGGATGTGGACAAAGTGCTTGCAAGTGTTCTGGTGACCACCTGCTTTGTTGACCCTTCTCTATCATGGCTTATTAAAGCTGATCAAGGTAGATAGACTGGCAGGGTCCAGGAAGTGGTCAGTACCTTCTTTCACGAGGTAGAGGTGCTACTGCCTCTTAAAGAGACAGTGGTACATGCTCACCTTAACAGGACTGCCCTGGACCCTGAAGTGCTGAAGAACTTACACACAGAGAGACACACTAATCTCATCCAAAGAAGTAAGAGGCATTATCACATTTCAGCCAGACAAAAGTACTCAGGGCAGGACTGATAAGGGATGAGGCCTGGGGAGGACGTATGGCCTAGGAAAAATCTTGAAGGTCTTAGAGGGCCACACTTGGCCCCTGGGCATGGACTTTCCCATCCCTGCTATACACATTACTTTAATTACAAGTGTTGGTCAGAAGATTAGAAGTTGGAAGCTGGGCACTGAGAATGAGAGAGCCTTTCAAAATACTATACTAAAACAAAAACAAAACTTCATTTAAGTCAGGAGATAGTGACAATGACCATTCATAACTTCTTAGCAATTATTCACCCCTTCCTAATAAGAACCAGATGCCTCCTGTCTTCTTTCTGCAGAGGAAGAATAAATATTCCAAAGCTTTTGACTATCAGTGAAGGAAGCTGTGAAGGGCATGCAGTATCTCATAAGATAAAAAAATCTGGATATATGCATTTCCTTCGGCATGTGCCCATAGGTTTTTATAACCGCCATGAGGAAAAACCTGAGTGGATTCAAATCGATAGTTTTGTTTTGTAGCAGCAAATGTAGAACAATGCTATGTGAATCAATAACTAATTACAACTATACTCCACACAATGATGAAGGGTGCCTGTAGTGTCTGAGAATTTCTCACATGCCATTTTAAAAAGGCAGCAAACCATTCTGAACATAGAGAAGAGCATTACACAGTCACATCCATGGCTACGGGCCCATTCTCTTATTTTTACTTTTAATTATATGTTATTTTTTTCTACAACAAAGTGGCACTTATTTCCAAGTAGCATCAGGTAGCAAAATCAAACCCCATTTTATTGATGTTGTCATGATGTCACTATGATTTAAATGAGTATTTAAAATGCAGAATTACACATGCTTAGAGTTTCTCTTATTTAAATCAGGTTAAATTTCTTTTTCTTTTTGCTCTAAAAACAAACAAACAACTTTTAACTAGATGTAGTTGCTTTGATTATTTAGTTGGATTAATTTCTACGTGCTTTTAAAACCATTTCCCCCCCAAAGCTGCTTACAACACCAATATCTCAAGTGAAGAGTAATTCTGTGCATAGTGCCTAAAATTTGTATTTTAGTTATATTTTATAAAATACGTGCTTCCGTGTGCATGCACAGTACCCACTGAGTACACCAGAGCTCAAGCGGCTTGACAGACTTCTACTGAATATTCAATGATAAATGAAAAGAACTCCAGGGAAGCCTGGTGCCTGCTTTTGAAGTATTAATCACACTTTCTTTTTTGAAAACCTGAATCCACCTTCTGTTTTGTTAGGTCAAGCGTGAAGTTCATGTGCTCTGCTACCAGCATGTTTCTGCAGCAGAGTTCTCCTTTCCCTGTCTCCAATGGATGCCCACCCATAATACATTTATCACTTGTGGAATTTATATTGCATTTGTTATAGTTGATAGAAAAAGGGAAATCATTATAAACAGTGAATTGCAATATCCTACTAATTAGATAGCTATCTTTCATCATGTTGATGAGAAACACATATCTTGGGTGTATATTTATTATACACTTGTTGCATGGTGCTTCCCAACACACTTTGCAATGTATAAAGTATGTGTTTCTCAACGACATGATTAAGGATAATCCTCCAATAAAAACAGCTCCAGTAGGACAATGTAAGACAATGCAAGTACAATCCGTTATATAATCTATTGCAGAAATGTAAACATGTCTTTTGTTTCCCTCTTCTTCCTGGGAATATGCTATAACAAACATAACATCAATTTCACAGGTAACACCTTATTCCTCTGTTCCTGGGATTAAAAGCTCCCAGCTGGGGAAAAAAATCCATTAGGCTCACACAATATAATAATCCAATTGTTTCATTCCCACTCCGCATTAAACATTTCTCAGTCAAGCCAGTTAGTATCTGCTGGCATTTCAGAAAGACTTGCTTACATAACCATCTCCTCCCATCTCAGAAGGGGAATAAATGTAATGCCATGTATTTCCATTAGAAGAAAGGCAACTTTAGGAGTTTAACTCTAGTTAAGCATCTATTGCTGCTAATTATTGTACTGACTACATTTACGGTCACAGAAAATGAAACATGTTCTTCGGTTGCATTGCTGGGTTGGGAATTTGTTTCAACGTGTATTTTCTAACAAACATATCAGATATATTGTTGCACGCCACCCCAGTCTCTGAGCAGTGCAAAGTTCCAGGGATTCCAGGTACTTACCAGGGTTCAGTTTCGTTGGAATGAGGGACAGCAGAGACTGCAGTGTCTTTATGATATATGGTTTATTGACACATATATACAACCTGAGCCTATGATGGAGGGGCTCACAGCATTAACACCCCAGAAGGTCTTGCTTCTCCCATAACTTTGGATTCAAGCAGAAATCAAGCATGACTCTCACTCTCTTGCTTTTGCCAGCAGCCTGCCGAGTTCTCTCACACGCTCTGGCTATTGTTCTTCTCACTATTAGCCAGGTGAGGGAGGGGAGTCCACCTGTTTGCCCTCTGGCACAGAGCAGCTTATTTCCTTATACTGACGTCCCATACTTAGGGGCCATAAACTCACCAAGAAACTTACTTGTCCTCTTCAATAATGGAATCCCCCAAACTCACAACAATATAATTAAACTTTGAGGATCTACTTTACATTAAAATGGAAGCTTTTTATTTAAAAAGCGTATTCACATCAGCACACAATGTGTAAGGACCCCTGGATGGTTAAGTCCAGTCAAAGGCGACTATGGGGTTGTGGCGCTCATCTCACTTTCAGGCCGAGGGAGCTGGCGTTTGTCCACAGACAGCTTTCCGGGTCATGTGACCAGCAGGACTAAACCGCTTCTGGCATAATGGAACACCGTGATGGAAACCAGAGCGCACAGAAATGCCGTTTACCTTCCTGCTACAGTGGTACCTATTTATCTACTTACACTGACATGCTTTTAAACTGCTAGGCTGGCAGGAGCTGGGACAGAGCAACGGAAGCTCACTCCATTGTGGGGATTAGAACTGCCAACCTTCCGATAGGCAAGCCCAAGAGGCTCAGTAGTTTAGACCACAGCGCCACCTGCTTTTACACAATGTGTAGTACTATCTGAATATATTGGAACAGCACAGCTTATCAAATAAGTGGGGTTGGGGGTGGGGCTAGTCAACATGCAAGGTGGCAAGGGTCCAGTCACTCAGGGCAGCCATGACCTCCCCTCACATTAGCAAACCAAGTGAGTAAAACTTCTGAGTAGGACAATAAAGAATTGTAGATTTAGGGTGGAATTCAACTAAGTTGTTGTATCATAGCTCAGTTGGTAGAGCATGAGATTCTTAATCCCTGGATTGTGGGTTTGAGCTCCACGTTGGGCGAAAAGATTCCTGCATTGCAGGGGGTTGAACTAGATGGCCCTCATGGTCCCTTCCAACTCTACAATTCTATGATTCTACAATCCTGCTCAGCATGCCCCCCCAGCTTTTAGTTACATTTTTAAAACATGCACATGAATTGCATTAACTCAATTAATTTCACTTCTGCTTTGGCTCAAATCCCCTTCTTTCTAGATGGGAAAGTCTGGATTATATGACCATTTTCGGTCAGCTCTAGAATTGCTTACTTGGGAGTCTCAATTCAGTATCCGCCATAGTTGATCAACAATTATAATAAGTTGGTCCAATTATAATAAAATTCGCAGTCAAGAAGAATGTTTTATCAATAGTACTATAATTAGCAGCAAATTTTAAAATGTAGGATAGGAGGGAATGAAAATCATTAGCTCTTCCGAAAGGTTAAAAAAAAGCCCATTCCAATGTTTCAGCATGCAAAGCAGCTATCTGATAACGTCGTCCTTGTCAGTGTAAGATTGAAATGTGAAATTCAGCATATGATTATCAGAATGCTGCCTGTTTCAGCTGCAGCTATACTGATAGTAAAGTCAACTGGGGTCATTTCATTGATGAGGTGTCAAGAGAAAGTGACACATATTTTCATTAAAACAGCCTTGTGCATGAAGACATAGATGCAAATGTTGCATTAGACTTTAGCTGAGACTTTTGCAGCACAGGGGGTGGGGAGAAATACCCAACAAATGTGACTGATTAAAATTAATGATGATATATTAAGTAATTGAAGGTTATCTTGTTTAGTTCATCTAAACAAAGCCTAAATTCTAAACAAAGCCTAAATTGCCTAATCAAATATTTTTGGCTCTTGTTTAAATGCCAGTTACTCATGGATTGCTGTTCCCCATCAGTTGTCACTCTACTTATTGTTGTGAAAGTTTAACATACCTTTAAAATGTTTTAAACAAATCAGAACACCTGTTCAAGGCCAATTTTGGCAGCTTCGCCTATACATCTTTTTTTGTAAGTAATATTTGGCTCAATTATATCAAGAAAGCTAACTGAAATGAAGCAGTTCACTCCACAAATCAAAGTACTGGCTTTAAACTGTAAAGTAAGGTAAAGGTAAAGGTAAAGGGACCTCTGACCATTAGGTCCAGTCGTGACCGACTCTGGGGTTGCGGCACTCATCTCGCTTTATTGGCCAAGGGAGCTGGCGTACAGCTTCCGGGTCATGTGGCCAGCATGACTAAGCCGCTTCTGGCGAACCAGAGCAGTGCACGGAAACGCCATTTACCTTCCCACCAGAGTGGTACCTATTTATCTACTTGCACTTTGACGTGCTTTTGAGCTGCTAGGTTGGCAGGAGCAGGGACTGAGCAACGGGAGCTTACCCCGTCGCAGGGATTCGAACCGCCGACCTTCTGATCGGCAAGTCCTAGGCCCTGTGGTTTAACCCACAGTGCCACCGGAGTCCAATTATGTCCCATCGGAATCTGTAACTAGGAATTGCCAAGTTATAGGCCTTTGGGCACATTTGGATTTATGAGCAAGTGTTGTGGGTACCACTCAACTTTTAACACACACACACACACACACACACACACACACACACCGTGGCAGAAGGAGAGAAGTGCTTGCACACAATTTTCGTTTTTGCCAGCAGATCTATGTCAGATCCATGAGAATTAATCTGAATCCTGAAAAATACATGGAACTGAAAGAGGAAGTCAGAAAGATCATCACTCTTCTAACTTCCTTATTTAATTCCACCTACTTTTTAAGGGCACAAAAGGTAACTAGTCTCACAACCTCATGACCAAAAGAGCAGTGGTGGTGGTGGTGGTGGGAGAGCTCAGGAGTTTTGTGGGCCCCAGGGGGAGACATCAAGGGCTCCTTGGCACCCACAAGCATAGCACTAGTAGCTCTTGCTCTAAGCAGCTTTGAGCCATGCAATCTTATTGATGCTGTAGATGCCCTTCAAACTGGAAACGATGCCTTATGAGGAACGGCTAAGGGAGCTGGGCATGTTTAGCCTGGAGAAAAGGAGGTTAAGGGGTGATATGATAGCCATGTTCAAATATATAAAAGGATGTCACATAGAGGAGGGAGAAAGGTTGTTTTCTGCTGCTCCAGAGAAGCGGACATGGAGCAATGGATCCAAACTGCAGGAAAGAAGATTCCACCTAAACATTAGGAAGAACTTCCTGACAGTAAGAGCTGTTCGACAGTGGAATTTGCTGCCAAGGAGTGTGGTGGAGTCTCCTTCTTTGGAGGTCTTTAAGCAGAGGCTTGACAACCGTATGTCAGGAGTGCTCTGATGGTGTTTCCTGCTTGGCAGGGGGTTGGACTCGATGGCCCTTGTGGTCTCTTCCAACTCTATGATTCTATGATTCTATGAAACTCTTGGCTTAATGTTCCAGCCATTTGTGCATCTCTGAAGGGTGCAATATAAATAATAAATTTCACAAATTTAGATTGCTAGTCTCCATCACTGGGACATAAGAAAACTCTTTCCCCAGTCGCCTTCACGGGACACAGGTTGGGTGATGAATTGAGTGTTGCTCCCTTTGCTACTTTATGACAAGATGAGCCAAATTCTGCCATTGCTATCTAGGGATAAATGCTGGTGGATGCATAATGATGACATACCCGTTCACCTGGGCTTTTGAGACACAGATGTATTGTTGGTGTATCTGTTTTGGATTTGTTGTTGTTGGCACCCATCTGTTTCAGGAGAAACTGGAGGATAGCGCCTTTGGGCATGAACTCAAATGTTTTGGGTTTACAGATTTATGTATAGATGTTATAATTATGGTATGGATTGTATTTTCTATGTTGTCACAGGCCCCCAGGGTAATGAATCATCTCCCTAGAAAGGGAAGAAGTTAGGCTTGCTCTTCTTCTAGGGGTCTAGGCAAGCATAATGCATGACCTAACATTGTCACGCTATGCACGGATTCATGCCAACAGCTAAAAGCAGGGAAAGGATGAGTAACTGCACAATGACATCACACTGTGCTTTGCAAAGAATGTAACATCTAGCTAGATGCAATGAAATTATGAGATAGACAATGAGAAGCAGCTTCATTTCTCTCATATTATCTGGTTAAGCCCTAACCATCCTTTGAGCTGTTTGCCTGTGCTATGATGCATCACTTGATTTGCTCACCTAAACCACCTGGAGCAGTTTGCCCTACCTTCTGCTCTCTTATGACACAGTGTGGAGGTGGGGACTGCTCCTGCCTTGCAGCTGAGAAGGATTTTGTGACTCGTCTTGATAACACTTAAACCAAGTCATCCCTAGTAGTGCCCTTTTGTTCATGCCTGAAATGCAAACTACAGATCAGTGTCATGACTCAACATGGTGAAGAACCAAAGGAATTTATTCTGACAAAAGAAGGGAACTAAGTGCCCTGCAGATTTGCCTCATCAGTGTATTTTTGCTTTTAAACTTTCTGTCCTATACTTTATTCATGGCTTAGGTTCTCCAGACCTGAAGCACTACTTGACTTAATTAATGTGGAATAATAAGAGCAAGGGATCGCATTTAATTAGGACTTGTTGCACTCCCCCCCCCGCTAGGTATATTACATTGCATATTATCAAGACTATGAGGTCATTTAATTAATGTTTAATTTAGACTAAAATGTGCTGTACCTATGAACTAATCCACTATCCCAGCTCTCACTAACCCATCTGTTTTATTCTGCAGGCTAAATATGGCCCAGGGTGTGTACAGTTCAAGATTTTATCTGCCTGAAGGTGTCAGAATTCATACCACAAATTTATGTGGCCTGGTCATCTCAGCATCTCTATTCTGGTATGCAAAGAAGAAGAGGAGGAGGAGTTTGGACTTAATATCCCACCTTTCACTCCCCTTAAGGAGTCTCAAAGCGCCTCCTTTCCCTTCCTCCCCCACAACAAACACTCTGTGAGGTGAGTGGGGCTGAGAGACTTCAGAGAAGTGTGACTGGCCCAAGGTCACCCAGCAGCTGCATGTGGAGGAGCGGGGAAGTGAACCCGGTTCACCAGATTACGAGTCCACTGCTCTTAACCACTACACCATGCTGACTCCCAAGAAAAAGCTTGACTGTTGAAAAGATGCCTCAATGGACCACCCTAGTCAGCTATTACATTTACATTTGAAGAGAGGGCAAAGGAACCATTGAAGACTGCATGCTGTGGCAAGAGATGGGTAGTATGCTGTAACCTGAGAGGTAAATGGATCTCACTTTTGATATTATTATTTTTAAGTAATTGGAAAGCTTTTGTAATGCATACTCATCTATGTGCCTTAGGACCTGGGGGAAAATATCTGCTGGAACATCCAAATTAGCTAAGAAAATTTTTTTTAGAAAAAAACAGGGAAATGACAAAACTTGGGTAGTCATCATTTCTTTGTTTGAACACAAACCATAATTTGATGCAAAGTATACAGAAAGTTGAGGTCTTTAGTTATTGGTCATTAAAATTTATGTTGATCATCTGGAACCCTTTTCCATGTACTCCTCTGCTGGTGTAGCCTTTTTAGACTTTACCGAGAAGTCATATGGAGGCTGCTGAGCACGAGATCTCTCAGGCAGCTAAGTGGTGGCTGGGCCAAGTGGAGATAGGATCAAGGTGTCCCACATCTTGTTGCATCTTGGACACTTCGGGTTTTTTAAAATTAAATACTGTACTGACACTGGGCTTTCATGTGCATAATCAAAAGCATACCCAATCACATAAGTGCATAGTTAGAGGGTTAGATGCAAAGTATATTTGGGTACACACAAAAATTACTTGAAAAGTATCTGGGAAGAACTCACAACTGCTTGGCAACTTACTCAGACAGGTAAGAATTATGAAATTACATCAGTGCTGATACTTGTAAGATAATACACCAATGCCATTGTTTTACTCGATACTATTTTTTCAGCTTGAAAAGAAAATGTTTGCATTGTCAAAGAGCTCTTGCTATTTTTTCCCCATGGAACAATTGCTAATTATTGTACCCTTTTCCATCTCAGTAATGCCGGTTCTGCAATTCCTTAATTTACTTTGTGTGCTATACTGCTTTCTCCAAACCTAGTATATAAGCCAATGTTCTTCCTTAATTAATTATATTGAGTGGGCATTCAACTCAGTTTCACTTAGGTACATTAATTTCAATGGCTGTAAACTGTGTAAAACTGTTGAACACCTCCCACTGTTATTATGCTGCTAGGGAAAAGGTTGTTTCACTTTGCTAAAACTAGTTTTGAAAAAACCCAAACACCCTACATCACAAAATAGGAAGCGGGGAAGCATTAGAAAAATAAAAAGTATAGGAGTGATAAACACCAGAAACCCACAGACATGTTGATATTGCTGCTTGACTGAAGAAAGGCATGCTTCAGAGAAGAACAGTTATAGTTCACAACTCCATGCATCTGATTGGCTGAGGAGGTATCATTTTCATGATTTTTTACTAATTTCATTGTATTCCCAAGGGACTTCATGATTGGCTATAAACATGAAGAGCAACAAGGCTGGCTGGCAGGCATAAGGAAGAGACTTTGGGGGGGCAGTGGTCCCACATTTGTGGAAGATGTTGTCCATCCCCATTACTGCAAGTTTTTAGAAGAGCTTGGAAGACCTATTGAGTTTGCTTAAATAGATTTTTTGGGCTGTTTTAACTGTAATTATTTATTGGAGGTTAGTATTTTACTTGGATGCGGGTGGTGCTATGGGTTGAACCACAGAGCCTAGGGCTTGCCGATCAGAAGGTCGGCAGTTCAAATCCTCGCAACGGGGTGAGCTCCCATTGTTCGGTCCCAGCTCCAGCCAACCTAGCAGTTTGAAAGCACAAAGTGCAAGTAGATAAATAGGTACAGCTCTGGTGGGAAGGTAAACTGTCAGGGAACTGCCATCTGAGACTAAGGAGGTGAAAGGGCTCATGGAGGGTGAGAGAGACCATTCAGCGGAGGAGGGGACCAGCAGGGGGAGAAGTGGCGTTCCAAGGGAAAGTGAGTCGGAGGGAGGGCTCAGAGACACTTCAAGCGGGAGCAGCGGGGAGATTTCAGGACCTCCTGTAGGGACACCCACTCCTCGGCGGAAACTGTCACGCCGAGAGTCCAGAAGACGCGTTTCCGTTAAGGAGCTTTTATGCTGGAAGAAGTTCCGTAAACGCCCACTGTCCGATTCAACGAGCGATTGATGGAGTCATGTTTAAGGAGCTCCATCACAGACAGAGGTTTGGGGACTTAGCCAAACTCTGAGGGATTAGGATTTTACGCACAAGCAGCTCATCATCCCATCACAGCAATCGGACAGTCCCTGAAAGCAGCTTGTGCAGAGAGGCATCATGAGTAACCCAGCCGGAGCCGGAGGAGCAGCAGGAGCTGGAGAGGGTCCAAGCCTGGAAGAAAGGTACAGAGTGTTGGAACTCCAGCTAGCAATGCAAACGGCGAGGCTAGAAGAAAGGAGGGCGCAGGATGCAGAAAAGGCAAAAGGCGCTACACTAGCAAGAAAGATGCCAGGAATGGTGCAGAAGTTTGGGGGGGACCCCAGGAACTACCAAGCCTTTAGGACAGAGATGCAGTATGCTCTTGAACTGCAGTTTAATGACTTTCCCGACGAGGCATCGAGAGTGGCGTTTGTGATTGGCCATCTCGAAGGAGGGGCGAGAGATTGGGTCAGACCCCTGATGGCAGGGAATAGTGACATGCTGAAGGACGCGAGGAAGTTTTTTCGCGCCATGGATTTGATGTTTTCCAGCGAGATTGAACAGGGGCTGGTGCGCAGACAATTGATGGCGTGCAAACAGGGGAGCCGATCGGTTCGTGAGTGCTGGACTGAGTTTACAATGTTGATACATAGATTGGGGTGGGACCTTTCGGCGGAACCCATTCAAATGCTCTTTGAAGAGGGGCTTTCTTCGGCGGTGAAAGATGAACTTTCCCGGGCGCCCAGGGCGGAGTCTATGGACCAGCTGACCAAATCAGCGCTGACCATTGGAGCACGCCAGGAGGCAAGAGCCTTGGAGAAGCGGGAGGGGAAAGGAGAGCGTTGGAGGGATTTCCGCATTCCAGAGATTCCAGAACCAAGTTTCCCGCCAGGAGAGCCGATGGAAGTTGGAACAGCGCGCGCGCGCGCAGTTTCAAATCCCAGTGAAGGGAGGAAGAAGGAGGGAAAGAGCGCCAAGAAATGTTATCTCTGCCAGCAGCCAGGTCACTTTGCCAGAGTCTGCCCGCAAAGAAAGGAATGGCAAGGGATGGCTGGAGCTGTTGGGGGGAAGGAGGAGGAAGTCCAGGAGCCAGTAAAAGCCAACGCCTGTCTGCCTCTGTCAGGGCACTGCAGACAGGCCAAGGAGCAGTAAAAGTGCCCACTCCGGAACCTCCAAGACCAGCCCTAGTAATAGAGGTGTTGCTAGAGCTGGCAAACGGATACCCACTAAAGACTAAGGCGCTGCTGGACTCAGGCAGCTCCTGTAATTTTATGAGCAAGGAGTTTGCAGCTGAACACCAGATACAGACACTCCCTTTAAGCAACCCCCTGCAGGTCACCACGATCGATGGGAGGGAGCTGCTGGGAGGAGAAGTCAGCCTACAAACCGTCCCAATGGTTATGAGGGTGGCCAGGCACACTGAGAGGATAGCGTTCAATGTAGCCACCCTGGGAGGGGCTCCAGTCATTTTGGGAATGAGCTGGCTAGCGTTGCATGACCCGCTAGTGGGCTGGCATCAGAGAGTGGTCTCCTTTGGGTCAGCACATTGTCTGGAACACTGCAGAGAGGGAAAGGTGCCAGAAGGGGCAAAAGCCTCTCTAGCAGGGACGGAAGTGGCGGACAAAGGGAAGGTGCCCAAACAATACGCTGACCTGAGCAAGGTCTTCAGTGAAAGGGAAGCAGATAAATTACCACCGCACAGAGACTTTGACTGCCAAATTAATCTGGTGCCTGGGGCCCAGCTCCCCGTGGGCAAGCTGTACGCCATGTCAGACAGGGAAATGCAGGAGTTAAGGGAGTTTATTGATAAAAACCTGAAGAGGGGCTTCATCAGAGAGTCCAGAGCGGTGGGGGGGAGCCCAGTGTTTTTTGTGGACAAAAAAAACACGGATAAACCGAGATTGGTCGTGGACTACCGGGCCCTAAATGCCGTGTCAGAACCAGTGACTTTCCCCATGCCCAGGATTGATGACATTTTGACCAGGGTGAGGAAGGGAAAGATATTCACGAAACTGGACCTGAGAGGAGCATACAACCTGATACGAATAAAGAAGGGGGATGAATGGAAAACCACCATGTTCACCCCTTTGGGGGCGTTTGAATATCTCGTTATGCCATTCGGATTACAATCAGGCTCCGCCTGTTTTCAATCGCTCATGAACCACGTACTGGGACCTTTGCTCTACAAGAATTGCGTGGCCTTCCTCGATGACGTGCTGATATATTCAGAGAATGAGGAGCAGCATGTAAAGGATGTCAGGGAAGTGCTGAGCCAGCTGCAAGCAAACCAGTTGTGGGTGAAATTGGAGAAGTGTCAGTTCCACACCAAGGAGGTGGAATTCCTGGGGTACCGCTTATCAGACAAGGGATTAGCCATGGATCCAGGGAAGGTCCAGGCGGTGCTGGAATGGAAGACACCGAAAACGAAAAAAGATGTGCAAAGGTTCTTAGGGTTTGGGAACTTTTACCGTAAATTCATCAAGAACTTTGCCCACTTAACGGCTCCCATCACGGACTGTCTAAGCAGCAAGAAGAAATTCGTTTGGACGGCGGAGGCGGAGCATGCTTTTGAGGAATTGAAAAGGGCATTCGCTTCGGAAGAACAGCTCCTGCATGTGGATTTACAAAAACCCATGAGAGTGGAAACTGATGCCTCAGACCGGGCGGTGGGGGCGGTGCTGCTTCAGCCAGGGAGCAATAAGTCGGAATGGAGACCGTGTGCCTTCTTTTCGCGTAAGCTGAACAAATCCGAGAGGAACTACACGGTATATGACCGAGAACTACTCGCCATTCACGAAGCGTTCCGGAGATGGAGACACTTACTAATTGGCGCACAACATAAGGTGCAAGTGTGTACGGACCACAAGAATTTGGAGTATTGGAGAACGGCACGGGTGCTCAACCAACGACAAGTGAGATGGGCCCAGGAGTTCTCCAAATTCCATTTTGAAATTTGCTATGTGCCAGGTCCAGAAAACATCAGAGCGGACGCTCTCTCTCGCAAACCTGAATATTTGGAGGGGGAGGGAGCGCCGGAAGAGAGACATATTATCCCAGAGGACCACTGGGTGTGTGGTGCGGCCTGGGTGGGGCAAAGAGAACTGGTAGAGGGAACGGTAAATGATGAGTACGCCCAGGACAAGCTCAGAGGTCTAAGGAGAGAGGGAGAAGACCCCGGGGGTTTTGAAGAAAGAAACGGGGCATTGTATTACAGAGGGGCGCTATATATACCCGAAGGGGAATTGAGGGGGAGAGTACTCAAACAGCTGCACGACAATCCCACAGCGGGGCATTTTGGGCAACACAAGACCATGTGGTTGGTGACCAGGGAGTTTTGGTGGCCCAAGGTGAGGGAGGATGTACGGGAGTATGTGAGAAGGTGTGACCAATGCCAGAGAGCCAAAGGAGAAAGGCGGGCACCAGCGGGGTTATTAGAACCGTTACCCACACCAGAACGACCGTGGGAGGCGGTGTCGATAGATTTTATGACTGATCTGCCCAAATCCCAGGGGAAAACCGCCATACTAGTCGTAGTAGACCTGTTAACTAAGATGGGTCACTTTGTAGCTTGCTCACATGCAGTCACGGCGGAAGAAACAGCGAAATTGTTTGTAGAACATATTTTCAGACTGCATGGCGCCCCCTTGAGGGTGGTTTCCGACAGAGGGAAACAGTTCACGTCCAGATTCTGGAGGAAACTTATGAGCTTATTGCACGTAGAGGTCAACTTTTCGACTGCCAGGCACCCTGAGACCAATGGGCAGGCGGAGAGAGCAAACGGTATTCTCCAACAATACCTGAGGTGTTATGTCAATGACAGAGAGAACGATTGGGTCGAAAAGTTGGCACTAGCGGAATTTGCTTACAATAATGCTGAGAATGTGTCCACCGGGATGAGCCCCTTTTTGGCTAATTATGGGTGCCACCCCAGGGCGTTTCCAGGGGAAGGAGGGGAAAGATGGAGTGTTCCGGCCGCGGAACTTTTTGTAGAAGAAATGGAAGCGATCCATCGTCAACTCCAACTCAACTTAGAAAGGGCCAAGGAAGAATATAAGAGGCAGGCAGACAAGAGCGGAAGGGAAGGTGAAACAATTAGGGTGGGGAGTCGGGTCTGGCTATCAACCCAAGGGTTGCCGTTCAAGGGGGGTTGCAAGAAATTGAGACCCAAAAGATTGGGACCATTTGAGGTCATCCAACAGGTCAACCCAGTGGCGTTCAGACTCCGGTTACCGAACCACATGAAACTGCACCCAGTATTCCACAGGTCATTACTGTCACCATACAGGGGGGAAGGTGAAGGGGTATCCACACGGGGGCCAGCCATAGAAGAAAGGGAAAGCCGCAACCATGTGGCGGAAATCATCGACTCCAGGTGGAAGGGTAATCAGGTGGAGTATTTGGTCGCGTGGGAAGGGGAACCGGAGTCGGAAAACACCTGGGTGAAGGCAGAGGAGGTCCGTGACGAGATCTTGATCGAAACGTTCCACCAAAGGTTCCCCAGGAAACCTCAGCCAGTAGCGAGGTTTCGGAGGGAGTACTTTGGCACCACCGACGATGAGGAGGAACTGGAGGGATTCAGGGAATCGGAGTTGGAAGGAGGAACAGACTCCGATGAGGAGGAGTACTTGGAAACCGGAGACAGCAAAAGGTGGAGGGAAGTGTTCGAAACTTCGGAAGATGAGGGAGGTTCCTTCAGGGGTTTTGCTCCCTCGCCTCCCGCAGAGGAGGGGAGGGAAGGGGGTGAAGGGGGCCCTGGAGGGGAGGTGGATGTCAGGGAACTGCCATCTGAGACTAAGGAGGTGAAAGGGCTCATGGAGGGTGAGAGAGACCATTCAGCGGAGGAGGGGACCAGCAGGGGGAGAAGTGGAGTTCCAAGGGAAAGTGAGTCGGAGGGAGGGCTCAGAGACACTTCAAGCGGGAGCAGCGGGGAGATTTCAGGACCTCCTGTAGGGACACCCACTCCTCGGCGGAAACTGTCACGCCGAGAGTCCAGAAGACGCGTTTCCGTTAAGGAGCTTTTATGCTGGAAGAAGTTCCGTAAACGCCCACTGTCCGATTCAACGAGCGATTGATGGAGTCATGTTTAAGGAGCTCCATCACAGACAGAGGTTTGGGGACTTAGCCAAACTCTGAGGGATTAGGATTTTACGCACAAGCAGCTCATCATCCCATCACATAAACGGTGTTTCCATGCACTGCTCTGGTTTGCCAGAAGTGGCTTAGTCATGCTGGCCACATGACCCGGAAGCTGTACGCCAGCTCCCTTGGCCAGTAAAGCGAGATGAGCGCCACAACCCCAGAGTCGTCCATGACTGGACCTAATCGTCAGGGGTCTCTTTACCTTTACCTTTAGTATTTTACTCAGCTGACTTGTGAACATGGTGGCTGATTCCCTATGTGGTTACTTTAGCGTCATGTTTTATCATCCTGATGTCCTCATTATATGTGCTAGATATTGCATTCAAACCACCCTTCCAATGAAACATATCATGTAAGTAACAAACTGAAATCATGGGACAGTTTGAACTCTTAAATTGTTTTTAATAAATAACATCTGGGGGCCTTAGTAGTAATGTTCTCTACCCTTCAGCCCACATATTTTGCCCCATTGCCAACCTGAGTTCCTTTGTGAGGAAAGGTGGGAAAGAAGTTTAATTAATACAAATCTGCAGTGCAGAGATATAAAGCATTCCCCTCCCTTTAAAATGATGCTGTAAGAAGTACTGAAGCACTTGGAATATGCGATAAGGCACACTCTTAATGCAGTGTATGATCTGACTCTAACTAAGCATTCCAAATAACAAATTACAGTAGCCCTTAACAGAAAGCAAAATAATCACCATTATTTTAAGCTAGACACAGATCCAAGCTTAATTGTAGAATCAATAATAATACCCTTTTAGAGATATATTTTCCTCCAGACATGTTAAGAGCCTCATAACATTCCCAGACTGCTTATCCACTGATATTCGTAGGGATAATAACACTGTCCTAATCTTTGTGTTAAATAAGGAGTTATTTCAAAGTAAATATGCTTCAGATCACAGCCTAAATCAGATTAAGAGTAATTATTCTGAATTAAGATATTTATGGACGGTGATCCTAATAATCCATGTATGTGATGAACCAGAGTACTTATTCTCTCTGCACTTCAATCCATGCATTCTGGAAACCCGCCCTTGTTTCAACTGATACTTTGGATTTTGGGGTTGTTCTTTTTTTACTCAGTCTGAGCATCTAGCTATGTTTTTAATAATATTTTCTCTAATTACTCTGCTAACTCTTCTGTAATGATCTTGGAACACCAGTGGAAATGACTGGAAAAAATGTGGTGCAAATGTAGTTTCAATAATGTGTATATTTCCCTCGTGAACACCTCCCCAGTATTTGATCATTGCCACTCCAGAGATTAAAGTGGTGCTATTTAGTTTTAGGTTGAAATGGTGGTGAGAGGAAGTAGCTTAGTTGCTTGCCTTCACAAAAGTTAAGGCAAACATATTTATTCATACTAACCTTGGAGACATCCCACTGACTTCAATGAGACTTAATTCTGAGAAAACACATATGGTGTTACACTCAGATGGTGGAACCTTGCTATGAGTACAGTGGTACCTCGGGTTAAGTATTTAATTCGTTCCGGAGGTCCGTACTTAACCTGAAACTGTTCTTAACCTGAAGCACCACTTTAGCTAATGGGGCCTCCTGCTGCCGCTGCGCCGCCGGGGCACGATTTCTGTTCTCATCCTGAAGCAAAGTTCTTAACCCGAGGTACTATTTCTGGGTTAGTGGAGTCTGTAACCTGAAGCGTATGTAACCTGAAGCGTATGTAACCCGAGGTACCACTGTATCAGGAGGGTGGTTTTGAAAATAAAAGGGAAGTTTCTATCCATTATGGTTGTTAAAATATTCATGAAATCAGAATCTAAAGAAGTTAATAACTAGATTTCCAGTGGTTGTTGGCAGGGCCTCAGTCCTCTGTACAGCTCCTTGGCATTTTCCCAAATTAGCAAAAAGATCAGTTTACACAAAATAGGAGCAACCATGCATATTTCCCTACTTGCACAACTTTTATGGATTGCAGAATGCAGCTTTTCTTGGTGCAGACTCAGGATTGTCTGGATGCATACGATTCTGAACTTAAGGTCCCTGGTGATTTAAGTGCTGATGATGCTTAGAAGATGCTCATTGCAGTGAAAATCTAGCAAGTTCAGCATATAAAAGTCAATGCAACCTCCTCTAAATCAGTGGTGAACATGACTTCAGAATCAGCATTCTTCCCACTTACGTTCTGATACATCAGAGATGGACACTACTGGTACTGAGCAGCTCATTCTCATTTTATTTTATTTTATTTTATACATTGCAAGACCAAATGGGTGGTTTTTGTTAATGCTCAAGACTGCCATGTTTTCTTCCCAGATCGATTTAACAAAAAGTCCTGGAATGGAAGTATTCCTTTTTCTATAATAGGTGGTTTTGATATCTTGTTTGAGTCATCCAGACTGAGTTGCTCAACAGACTGCTGAAATTTCTGCTTGTTGTGTCTCATAATTATCCGATTTAGGTAATGAGCGAAACACGAGCCTAAAAAAAAAACCTTGAGAAATTTTGTTGTAGGGTGTTGCCAGGAGACCAAGTATTCATTGGAATTTTGTGTGCATCTCCTAGCACTTGGCTCCAAAAGGTTCCACTCTGCCTGGTAAAAGAAAACTAAGCAATAGCTTAGGTGCATAAGGTAAACAAAGCCAGTTCCCCACCAAATGTATTTACTGACATGGACAAGAAACTAATCCTGTCCACTATTCATTAGCATGGGACCTCCTGAGAGTGTAAATTCCCTGCCACTACCCAGCTCTGATCTAAGCAACGCTTCACTGTGGTCTTCCTTGAGCCTGAAGAACAAAAGTACTGTATATAAAGTACTACATCCACTGTAAGATTCCTCTCTTTTTGATAACCAATCAACACACAATAGCTGTTGCCTTGTACACCTGAGACTTACCTGCCCAGGGCCATTCAATTCTTTTGTAAGCTTTGGTTCACCAGACCCTATAACTGCTTTGTTACGCCAGATTTCCCCAAGCTCTTCATCCCATCCTGATTGCCTCCTCCCCTTCTCAGTCTCCAAAGTTTTCCTAAGTCCTGTATTAATTTTGCCATCTGTCTTAAGTTTAGGGGTTCCAGGTTGCTCCCCTTGAATCATTGTCCAGTTCTTCAGATCCCCGACAGAATGATTAAGAAGGATTGATGATAATGTCTTTGTACCTCTATCAACTTTTTCCTGCCTGTTTTAGTAAATTATGTTGTATTCTGTTTTCTCCCCTCTTCCTCCTCCAAATGCAAAAGTTGCACTGTGCAGGTCCACTTCTCTCTTTCTCTTTCCCTAGGAGACCTCATTATTAATTTACCTCCTGTTTCTTAGATTCTTTCAAACCTCTCCTTACTTGGAAAAGCTCTCACGTGTCTATGTTGTTTCCTTGAGTACCATGTGAGGGCACTCCTCTCCCCAAACTAAATGACATGAACCATGCTTGGCTCACATGCATGTTGGCGAGTGCTTTTATACTTGACGAACTCACCAAACTGACAGTATGAAAAGCAGCCAGGGTTGCATTGGGAAGATGTTCGCTTAGGACACAATTTGAACTGAATTCCTGCATCCATTTGTGTTCCAAGGGCGCTTAGTCCCTGAACACAGAGAAGAAATTTACAGACATGTTTAGAGATCTCCTGAGCAAGCATAGTAACAGCAGTGGCTTATAAATGCTGGGTGGATCATTTCACAGGGAAATGCAAAACATGGATGCTTTAGTTGAGATTCCTGCATTACAGGGGGTTCGACTAGATAACCCTCAAGGTGCCTTCCAACACTATTATTCTATATGTGAGAAAGATGAAATGTTAAAAAGCCAGCCTGAAGGCTGTTTTGTCTGCTGATGGCATAAATTGCCAGCCTGCCTGAGAGATGCCAGTCTCTCATAAAATTTAAATGCACAGATGCAATGCAAGTTCAATGTAGAGGAGCTGTAGGGTGACACAAAGCCCCCCAGATGCAGAAAGTCATTGGTGCTTTTGTGCAGCCAACTCAGTAATGTGCCTGTAATGACCCCTTGAGAAGCAGGAACAAGAGAGGAGGAACAAGTCAGAGGAAATGAAACCAGCAGAATGAACTTCGATTTCCTCTTTCAAGGAGCAGAAGGGGAGATTTGGAACTTGAGCCTTTTCTCATTAAGGTGAAACAGCAAGCCAGTAGATTTCAGCAGAAATGGGTTGATGGCTTTCAGTTTGGGGGAGGGGGAGGGATTCAGCTTTCATCTCAAGTGTTGATATCAGCTCTTCCACCAATAATTAAACTACTAGCTATAAATCCCTCTCAACCCTCCATTCTTTTGAAATCAAACTGACAGCTTGACTGAACTAAAGGTACAAGAAATCAATGTTCCCAGGGCTTAAGGTAAAGCTGAAGTACACAAGAATGTCACATGTTTGCTATTTTGAAATTGTATAATCAGAAAGAAATGTCTTGCCCCCGTCCCTTCCAAACCACAACATTCAGGTTGGATATGTACATTCATTTCTTTTCCATTCTCTACCTCAGTGGCTTTGCTCACACACCAAGGCCACACTCGCCATACACTAACACTTTAAACAGGCATGACTTCCCCCAAAGAATTCTGGGAGCTGTAGTTTGTTAAGGGTTGTTAGGAAGCTCCTATTCCCCTCCCAGAGCTGCAATTCGCAGAGTGGTTTAACAATCAATCCCTCTTTGTATGGAACTCTGCAATTCCTTTTTATTTTAGCTTTGTTCTTATTTTTCTTTTTGATGTTTACTGCTCTGAGCTCCTTCAGGAGGAAGGGCAGGATAGAAATTTAATCAGCAACAAGGACAACTACTGTCTATGAGTCAGAAAGGCAAAAGCAGTCTATAATTGGGAATGTAGGTGCAGAACTTTCTTGTTGCTCAAAGCAGTGAGGAAGACTGACTAGGAAGCTTTTCATCGTCAAGGATTTTTGCCCACTGCCTATTTTAAAGAGGAGTCCATGGTCTTGGATGGTCTCCAATTAGTGCCTTCCTTCAGTTCAGAGGTGGGGACCTTTGGCCTTCCAGATGTTCACGGACTTCAACTTCCTTCAGCCTTGGTCACCATAGCCAGTGGTCAGGGATGATGAGAGCTGGAGTCTAACAATATATGGTGGGCAACAGGTTCCCTACTTCTGCTTTAGTCAGACCAGAGCAAAGTGATGGTGAGCAGGGTGACTCCTACCTGGAGATCCCACTGCAGGTTCAAGCTTGGATGCTGCATGCACCTAACTCTAATGATGGATAATAATGTTCTCACACACAGGCATCAAACTCCTGAAAAGCCTACAACAAATAGATGGCATGGAGTGTTCTACCATGCTCATCATACTTTGGCCATTCCCAATATGTAACCTGGCAGTTTTGATGATTATTTTCAGGAGGTGCGGTGACACACTTGGTAGACTCATATCAGCTGTGGGAATATTTTCCAGATGGATGGAGTCAGATCAACCTTCTCCTCTGATGCAGTCACAGACTCCCTGGCATTTATGACATAAC
This sequence comes from Podarcis raffonei, assembly GCF_027172205.1. Taxonomy (NCBI): domain Eukaryota; kingdom Metazoa; phylum Chordata; class Lepidosauria; order Squamata; family Lacertidae; genus Podarcis; species Podarcis raffonei. Next base: position 79,721,680 of record NC_070604.1, on the reverse strand, counting down.
GGTGGTTCCATACTTATTACTCATACAGTGGTACCTCGGGTTACAGACACTTCAGGTTACAGATGCTTCAGGTTACAGTCTCCGCTAACCCAGAAATAGTACCTCGGGTTAAGAACTCTGCTTCAAGATGAGAACAGAAATTGTGCGGTGGTGGCAGTGGGAGGCCCCATTGGCTAAGGTGGTACCTCAGGTTAAGAACAGTTTCAGGTTAAGAACGGACCTCCAGAACAAATTAAGTTCTTAACCCAAGGTACCACTGTAGTTTATTCTAGTTTTCCTAAGGATAAGTAGACTCTCCTTGACAAGAGCAAAATTCCCCACAATATGAGTAACTTTAAAAGTTAGAGCTGGAGGCTCATAGGGATGTGTGTGTGTGTGTGTGTGTGTGTGTGTGAGAGAGAGAGAGAGAGAGAGAGAGAGAGAGAGAGAGAATGAATTAGTAAGTTTGCCAGCAGTGAGTTAAGGCTGAATTGATTTGACCACAAAGGGTGACAGCTGTAATAATTTGTAATGCAGGAACTAAATCCACATGATGATACTGTGTTTTCTATAAACACTTACAGCTAACTCATCCTGAGATAATGGGAGTGCATGCTGGTCCTTTTCATTTTCATTTTCATATTTACTTCTTAAGCCCAAGCAGTAGTGACAAAGTCAAATGATAGTCATCCCAAATGCCAGGGAATATTATCCGTCCCAAAGTGGTGCATGGAACACAGATGAAGCCTCCCTGAAAGCTGACAGGTTTTGACATTTGGTTTGACGTGCTCCTCTGTTTTTGCATTGCACTGCTCAGTATTTGGAAGGTAGAAGGCAAGAGACAGAAATCTCACTTGACAGTTATTATTCGGTGGTAAAATCAACACCAGAGAATGCAAACTTTGATAGGCATAAAAGCCGGACACTTCATGTGTGGAAGGGAGAGTTTGTGTTCTAGAAATCTATTTGAACATCAGTGTTTGAATACAGGGTTGCATCTAATGCTCTTCATGCCTAGTTCAACTGGAACAATTGGACTTCTCTTTCCTCTCTTCCCCATGCATGGCCCTAATATCTGCTCCAGAGGGGTCCCCTCCCCACCCTCTGGAGCTGGTTTTGAGGAATGGGGAAGGGATTGGAGGGGACAGAAGAAAAAGTTCTGCTGCATGTACAGTACTGTACAGTAGAGCTGTAGCTTTAGATATGGACAACAGATCTGAAATGAGAATAGCACAGGTCTATACAGGTCTACCCAGAGGTAAGTCCCATTGAGTTCAACAGGACTTACTTCCAAGGTATAGAATTGCAGCCAAATTTCCAGGGCCCTGAAAGCTCTCTGCTTGAAATTAAATACAACAACAATTATACCTTTAGAGTCCTGAACATGAGGTGAGCCCCTCTGCAACAGCCAGTGTGGAAGAACATACAAAACAGATGATAAATATAAGGAATGAAGAGAACAAAGAAAGTAAAAGAAATGCACAGGGCTTGAAAGGTTGCTTGGTGAAGAGAAAGTGAACACATGGGCTCAGGGATGTCTTTTGTCACTGAATCTTGCAGCTGCTGCAGAAACCCCATCAAAAGAACACAGATAGTGATGTTGTGCAGGTGAACTGATTCACTGAACTGCATACCTTTTAATTAACTAAACTAATAATAAGACACTCCTGCCTTGCTGTGCCTTAATTCCACTGGAGACTAGAGATATAAGAAAGAATTGTTTTCTGGCTTGCCTTGTATTCATTATTTGCAGCGCTGTTTCTGTTCCATAGCAATTTGTCTTCTGTCAAAAAACTATATTATTTGTCTTGTTGTCCACTGTGGCAAAATTACATAACTTACATAATTTGCTTATTCAATTTACTTATTTCATAAATTTCTTCATTCTATTGATTTTATTTTGTTTAACATATGCCACTTGATTATAAAATCAAACAAAACCACAGGTCCTTAGCTTATTCCATCTCATTCATTTCAATACAAAGGAAAGACAATGGAAATTATATATCATTTGCAAACTGAAAGCAACAACAACAGTGAATATTGTTTGTATTCACTGGATTGACTTCCATGCTGGATATGGGGTGAAGAAGCAAACATCAGCAATTTCTGCTTACATTTCCATTTTTGTTGAAATCCTCTGATATCACACTTTGAGACAGGTAAAATTGTGGCTGTAGGCAGCGTAGAAGTCCTTCTGGTAGCTCAGTTGGGATCCATCCTGGTTGTCCTCTAAAAATACTCATTAGTGGTGATCCATTTCTGAGGTGGGCTGAGTAAAATTTCCCATCTCTAAATCAACACCACTGCCCTACAGATCACAACCTGTACACTAGAACATTAAAATTCTTGCTTAGTTTGCCTCTCGGTCTCTTTCTTGTTTGTTTTTCCCTATTTCAAGTATCTTAACTTGTTAAAACTCTTACAATGAATACACATATTAATGCCAATATAGTTTCTGGTTTATTCCCAGTGCATTTATGCTGGGGGTGGGGGAACCAAGAACTCAACAAATGGGTATTAAACTGAGCAAGTCACCCATAGCACATTCAAAAACCTCCTCCAGGCACCATTCTTGAGAGCCTAGAAAGAAAACAGGCCATTTTTCATTTACACCTTTTCGTGACTAGACACAGTTGTGTGAGACCAACTCTGAGCTGCAGAAAATTGCTGTTTCGTTTCTCTGACATCATGTCTCCTTATACAAGAAGCTTGTTAAGACAATGCTCTGGACTTTGCTACAAGGTCATTCCATTAAAAAATCAGTTAAACTTCTCTGACTCTGGCCTCATCCCTCCTCTCTCCTTCATAATTGAAGGCAGTTATCTTCTGCTCCACTCACCCTAACCAAAGCCAGGCCTGCATGTATCTTCTGTGCCTACACAGAGTATTTTACCTGGGAACATAAACAAGCAGGGATTCTTTAAAATTCACAGAAGACCCCTTTTGCTTCTCCCTTCATCATCCTTTCAGTGATAAGAAAGGATGCGGAGGCTCCCTTCACAAATATATCAGATATAGTGCTCTCTCTTTGGCTTCCCAGCCTACTGCTTTTCTTCCAGCTTCTGTCTCAGATGACTCCCCTCTCACATCACTCCCTTTGTCTTTCTAAATATCAGCCAGTTGAGAGAGGGGGTCCACCCATTTGCCGTCTTGCACAGATCTTCATTTCTTCCCAACCCTAGGCGATCACCTCACCAAGAAGCCAGCCTGGCTTGTATTTTAACATTTGCAGGATCCAGGGATTAGTCAGATCTCAGCATACCCCCACAAAGTCATAACAATTTATTGAAGAAAGATACGTATAACACTGTCCTATGCATGTTTAAAGGGATACGGGTGGCGCTGTGGGTTAAACCACAGAGCCTAGGACTTGCCGATCAGAAGGTCGGCGGTTCAAATCCCCACAATGGGGTGAGCTCCCATTGCTCGGTCCCAGCTCCTGCCAACCTAGCAGTTTGAAAGCACGTCAAAGTGCAAGTAGATAAATAGGTATCGCTCTGGCGGGAAGGTAAATGGCGTTTCCATGCGCTGCTCTGGTTCGCCAGAAGCGGCTTAGTCATGCTGGGCACATGACCCGGAAGCTGTATGCCGGCTCCCTTGGCCAATAAAGCGAGATGAGCGCCGCAACCCCAGAGTCGGCCACGACTGGACCTAATGGTCAGGGGTCCCTTTACCTTTTTAATGTATGTTTAAGTCCCACTGCTTTCAAATACCTGGTAGTCAACTGCATTGAACTATTCATTTTTCTAAGCAGACGTGCACATGGTTATGCAGTAAAGGTATGGTGATTGAACCATTTGTGTTTTCTGATTAACAGGGGATCCCTAACGCTGGAGAACCCACAAAGGCCCAAAAGACAAGGTGTTAAGGGGAAATATGTATTAGATTCCCCCCCCCCCCAATTTTTCTCCTAGAACAAAGTTTGTTAAAAGTGATGACAAAAGGAAATGGCTAATTAATATGACTTTGAAAACCTTCAGCTTGATCAGTTTCCACCAGCCCTCTTCTTTTTTCCTTAAAGGTGAGGGAAAACTGGAGGGGATGTCAAAATCCAATGTTATGCTTTATTAGGAACAAAAATCTTATTCAGAAGTCTAAATATGTACAGAGATGAGTCATTGTCTTACCAGTAAACAGGAGCCTGACTCATAGCCGTCACTTCTCTCTACAACTTCCCTTGAGCCTTTGTAAAAGCAGAATCATAGTATGGTTTGTGTTTTGCAAAGTGTTCCTTTCCAACATTTTTTTTTTAATCTGTTGTGTAATTTATTTGTTGGAATTGAGGCAGTGAATTATGATTTGTTACAATATCCCACAGGACAGATAGGGCTGGCCTGTCTTTGTTAGGAGAGTCCAGGAATAGAGGCTCGCAAAGAGCCCTGTGATGCGCTTTGAAGTCCCACTCTTTACTGATTATCAGCTCTTAAGAGGGCTGTGCAGGGCTCTTTATCAGAGGCGCCAAAGTGTTGTATCACCTGACCTCATTGTGGCATCAGATGATTGACAGCCCGGTGGGGACCCACTTGTCAAATTTGGCCCGTGGGGTATAGGGGAGGTGTAGTGGCAGATCTTGGGGTCTTAAATTTCAGCGGTGCCCTGTATGATGCCAGAATTCAGCACCCCCCACCTGCCATACTGCACAATAGCTGCTGTGCCCCTGAGGCTCCATGCCCAATGCAACCAAACCAGTTGCATTCCCCTAAAACCACTTCTAGGAGGTAGGTTCCCCACCACTGCAGCTGCAACAAACCCAGTGATTATGCACTACTGATTTCAATAGAACTCTGCATGTCTCAATGCAATGAAGGCTAGGAAATACACTGAAAATGTCAAAATAATAGCCCCACGCTGCACTGCATTGTTATTTCCAAAGTTCTCCTGGATGTGTGGCCAGTAGCAAGCAGCATGAGGTTCTATCCACAGCTTCCTGCTGGCTACACTTCCTGGGGAAATGCAGGAAGATATATGACAGCCCCCACATGAGAATGTCAGATAAATTTCTCTTCCCTCCTTACGAAAAGCAGCAAAAGCAAATAAACAACAGCAACAAAAGTCTTTGCTTTTGCACAGGATGAGGATTTTCAAGGCATGGCAGGGGGACGGGGACGGATGATTTCAATCCAATACCGGTGGATATGGGGCTAAACATGCATAACTGAATCCTGCACATTAAAGTACCACTGGTATTTGCTTTCGTAGTTCTCATCCTCTCTGTTTGCTAATCAAAATTCAGATGTAAACTTCCTTGTGTGCTTATGACATAAAAAGTGTAGCTTCCCATTCAATGAGGTGGGGACTTGGCCACAGTGAGAGCCATGAGTGTGACATGTGAGCACAGAACTGAAAGAAGACTTTAACTGGCTAATGGGCAATGTTTGTCAAATTAAACCACATTTATTAATGCTGATATACCACGGACTGGGAAATTATACCACACATTTCCTCATTTTTCTGTTGAAGGGAAAGCTATGTTAATGGAAGACGCCTTAATACATAAAAAATGCAGGTTTAGTTTTTCAGATGATCAACAAGTTTTTGTTGGTTTTGATGAAACTGTGTGTGCGATTGTCAGGTTATTGATGAAAAAACACAGCTTCTCCAGCCAGTAAAGCTAATATTATTATAATGACGTATATAATCTTCCCATAATAATTTCACAGTAGGGCATAGTACTAAAGGAACTAATGATCTGCCATCCTTTTCACTTAGAGAATTCCACACAACACAAATAATCCCATACATCATTTATAAAAGCATAACGGGGGAAACTGGGGGAAAATAACAGATGGTAAGTAGAAAGAATCCAAAATTATTATTTAAGGAACTAATGGATGCACTGGTTTTTCAGAGCTGAAAAGGGACTGACTGTTGTTGTTTTTCATCTTTTTGCTTGCTGCGTTTTCCAAGTGTGTACAGTATCTGTTACTAAAACCTCTATGAGAGGATATGGGGGCAACTTTTATCACTGGATATCAAACATTAGGGCACCATAAAACACCCATTATTGTATTTGAGGCACTAGTTTTATCTGTGATAGCTGTCAGGGACTTCATGGTTTGAGGCTGGAGTTGTCTAGTGAGCTTTTGTGGATGGTTTGTGCTCAAGGCCCAGAGCCACTTTAAGTGCAATGGTTTAGCCAAGCCGAGTTGCCAGATCCTCCTACCAGCAACCATGAGGCCTGGCAGGGATCACTGAAGCTGCCACCTACCCCAACCCACAGTGGACACAGTGGTGAATGAGCTACTTACCTACCTATACTCCAAGTCATTGCACTGTGAAAAAAGAAAGACAGCATCCACCTGGCAGTGATCAGAGCCAAGCAAACATCTATGTGGCTTCAACAGGAAGCATGTATGTACCACCAGGTAATGCTGCAGTAGGAAAAGGTCCAGTTGGAGCTGCAAAGCACCACTGAGGACAATAATAGCCCCTGTGGAGGGACAAGTAGCAGCCAAGGTACCAGGACGCTCTGTTGAGGGCCTGCCAAAGCCTGGTGTTGACCTCTGCCTAGAACAAATACCAGGAGCTTCTGCAACTGGTCAACAAAGCAGTTCCAGCTATTTCCACTGACTTTAGACCCTGAGTGGGCAACCCTTCAACTCTAGATTTGGGTATGGCTTCCAATGACCCCAGCCTGGGCCTGACTAGCTCATTCATAGGAGTGCCATGGTGGTAAACATGAATGTATAGATTGGCCCTGAGTCCCAAGTGTGGGAGATTAACAGCCAAACCTAGCAAATGCATATTCCTTCTAGTCAGCATGAGAAGGGGCTAACCTCACACCATAGAATACTCAGACCATAGAAATACAACTAGTAGAGAGGGCTCTGTGGGATGTCATTTCCCCTCTTCTCCTGTAGATGAAGGGACATATAGTACTTCCTGTTAATCTCTCTCTTCCTTTGACCAGGCATAGGATGCAGATATGCCTCTGCTTGCTCCAGCATTAGGCACATGCCTGAAGCTGGTTATGCTGTAAATATGAGTAGTGGCGAAGCTGCATGCTCTGCTACCGGGGACAGAGAGCAGGCGGGGACATGGCTGGCGCCACCTGGGGGTGTAACAGGTGCCCCGGGGTGGCATGGCATGCATCCCAGGGGTGTGGTACACTGCATGTGAGGGCACGGCACGCTTTCTGGGGACATGACACACCGCCTGTGGGGGCGTGGTGTCTGGCACGCGTGGGGCGCGGCGGGGGGGGGGGGTGCTGGGATGGAATAGTGGTGCCTGGGGCAGTCCGCTCCCTCCACACCCCCATTCCTCCACCAGTGAATATGAGTATTTTGCCTGCATAGTTTCTACTGCTGCCATTGTTGTAAATCAATGCAAAACAATTACAGTGATACCTCGGGTTAAGTACTTAATTCGTTCCGGAGGTCCTTATTTAACCTGAAACTGTTCTTAACCTGAAGCACCACTTTAGCTAATGGGGCCTCCTGCTGCTGCCGCGCCGCCGGAACACGATTTCTGTTCTTATCCTGAAGCAAAGTTCTTAACCTGAAGCACTATTTCTAGGTTAGCGGAGTGTGTAACCTGAAGCGTATGTAACCTGAAGTGTATGTAACCCGAGGTACCACTGTACATTTTAAAACTTACTTCCTAAGTTGTTTCCTGGTTCTTTATTGAGCGCCTGCTCAAAGGTAAATGTACTTGCTCAAAATGAGGCTTTAAAGCATAATTCCTATGCTTTTACTTTTGCACCCAAGGGTGGGATTTTAAAACTCTGTTCAACGCCCCCACATGGGGACCTGGAGGGATAAATAGCAATTAATATATTATCTCCTATCTATTAAAACCCCTCCCACACCAAGCAGGCTTTGAAAATAAATTCCGGTGGGGGGGGGGAGCTTTGTTTTCAAGTAATTGTGTATAGGATTGTGGTGCAATTTATCTAAATAGTGAGTGATCTAATGAAAGATCATATAGAGTAGGAGTACAGTGTATGGAAAATGTCGCACACAGGTGCCCTATTGAAAGAAAAGGGAGCTGTTCAAAAATTGTACTTTTCTGTTTCAGGGAGTTTACTGTGTCAGAGATTTTTCTTGTATGTTTACTTGGTGCCTGAACATTCAATATGAGATATTAACCAAGGTACTCTTAACAAAGATTCATGCTGGGGAAAGTAAAAAAAAAAAAAAAAAAGCCTGCAATTTAGATATCATTCTCTGTAAAGACTGCAGTCAATGGAACTGAAGTGTTCTGAGGGTTTCATTCTAAGTGGCTATGAATAGGGTAAGTGCCACTTGAATGCAGTTTGCTTTTGCTATGGAATTATCAAGGAAGTGAAAGTGCAAATTTTAGCTGTAATGTCAAAATCTTTTCACATTACCATTTCCTAGAAAACTAGCAAGCATATATTGCACTTAAGATTAGTAAATGTTCCACTACTGAACTTGTAGAAAATTCTGATTTAGCTTTTGATGGTTTTCTTTTCATAGGCTCATCATTGACCCCATTACCTCTATACACCTGTTTAGTCAAATGCAAAGGGGTTCAAACTATGTAGTGGGTGCAGGGCCCTGCTCTTAATCTTCCTGTGTGTGCTTCCCCCTCTACTCCAGACACACCAAGGTGCATTCAGATGAACATGGTTAGAATATCCAAATCAAATCAAATCAAATACCTTTATTGGCATCACAATATAAAACGTTTCAAGTCACTGGGATAATTAAAAGGACAAGGGCGAAGCTGTCGAGGGTTCTAAGATCACACTGTGATTGTGTGCACTTACCGTATTTTTCGTCCCGTAGGACGCTCCGTCCCATAGGACGCACCTACTTTTTTTTGGGGGGGGGAATAAAGGAAAAAAAGTTTTTCCTTTATTTTCCCCCCAAAACCAGGTCGGGGAACAGTGGGATGGCGGCGCTGCGCCTCCCCGCTGTCCCCCGAGCTTGTGGGGCTGGCAGATGTCTGCCCGGCGTGAGGGGCGCTCTGCTTCAGGGCGCCCTAGGCGCTGGGCGGCAGGCTGCGGACACCTGCGCGAAGCACGGGGCGTCCTCCGGAGGGCGCCCCGTGCTCCGCGCTGCAGGCTGCCGCCCGCAAGCCTTGCGCGCCCCGGGGCAGTTTCCCCCGTGCACAAGGCTTGCCGACACCTTTGCAAAGCACGGGCGTCCTCCGAAGGGCGCCCCATGCTCCGCGCTGCAGGCTGCCGCCCGCAAGCTGTGTGCGCCAGGGGGGAGTTCCCCCAGGCGCGCAAGGCTTGCCGACACCTGCGCGAAGCACAGGGCATCCTCCGAAGGGCGCCCCGTGCTCCGCGCTGCAGGCTGCCGCCCGCAAGCCTTGCGCGCCCGGGGGGAGTTTCCCCCGTGCGCAAGGCTTGCCGACACCTGCGCGAAGCACGGGGCATCCTCCGAAGGGCGCCCCGTGCTCCGCGCTGCAGGCTGCCGCCCGCAAGCAGGGCGCGCCAGGGGGGAGATCCCCCGGGTGTGCAAGGCTTGCCGACACATGCGCGAAGCACGGGGCGTCCTCCGGAGGAACTCCCCCCCGGCGTGCAAGGCTTGCGGATAGCTTCCTGGAGCCTGGAGAGCGAGAGGTGTCGGTGCACACCGACGCCTCTCGCTCTCCAGGCTTCAGCGAAAGCCTACATTTGCCCCATAGGACGCACACACATTTCCCCTTCATTTTTGGAGGGGAAAAAGTGTGTCCTATAGGGCGAAAAATACGGTAGATGCTTTGCCCTGTCTATTTCCTGAAAGGATGGTTCATTGGGAACCCTTTTGGGTAAAATTGTGGCTAAAAAGGAAGCTACTAAAGCAATGATATCTTTGTCCCAATCTGCCAGGAGAAACCTCATTTGACTTCTTCTCAGAGTTATGGGCCTGAGGTTCAACATTTTGCTCAGTATCAGTTGCCAAGGTCAATCTAAGAGCAGTCTAAGAGAATGTGGTGCATTGAATCAGGTACTGCTTGGTTGCAGGCACGCAAACAGGCTTGATATGGAGTATGTGAAAATCTGCCGTTGGTCACTACAGAAGGGAAAGCATTTAATCCTGTGAGCATAAAGGCTCTTCGATGTAGTAGGGAGTAGTAGATCCTTTAGATATTTGGCACAGTTTCCGTAGGGTGTTGTAATACTTAAGGCCTCCGGAGAACAAGATCTTGGAGTATTATGTAGCAAGCTCTGTCTTTCGTGGTCATAGAGCCGCTGCTTGATTAATTGGAATATGTAACTTTTGTCACATGCTTCAAGGCTCTCGAGAACAATGCCCAAAATTAGAATCTCCATTCAGATCTTTGTGCATGTTAGGGACCTGGGTGGTGCATACACCCATGCCCTCACTATGCGAAATTGTGCCCTCACCTCTTTAGCAGAACACCTGAATAGGGCTATTGGGGATGTAGCCATTCAGATTGACCTCGTTTCTTGGAATTATTGTTCTTGCTTTTGGTGGAATGTTTGGTTGTATTGTAATGGGTTGAGACATTGTCCAATGGTGGCAACCACCATGACCCCTGCAAGAATGTTCTGTTATTCTTATGAGACATTATTTCCGAAATTAAAAAGGAATACTACTTCTGGGCTGCTGGAAGCTGCATGGCCACCACAAACAACAACAAAGTTTTTCTTCCCCTTCCAAAAAACAACAACAAAGGAATAAAACTCGTAGCTTCCAAGTCTTTAAAGCCATCCTCCACGCCCGCCCACCCCTTCAGGGAGGGACAAAGCACATTTATTTTTGATAATATGTCGGCATTTGTATCTTTTAGGTAATCTCAGTTGAGTAAAAGCTTTATTGGTGGTATATAACAAAATACCTTTTAATTAAGTTTTTGATTTTAATGTCACATTAATTAAGAAACTAAATTATATTGCACATTAAATTAAAATGAATTCAGACTAATACCTGTGAGAGACAAAAGTTGAAATACTGGGCGGGGGCAGCCTCCAAATTTAAAGATTAAAATAGCTGAGGCATTAGCAGGGTTTCTGTCCTTGACTGCATTACTCAAATGGTTAGACCCAATGTGAAGGGAGTGGAACCCCCTTCTCACATTCATTGGTGGTACACTGAATGCATTGGCACAAAAGGAGCAGGATTGTGGCAACAACAATTTGTACACAAATAGGCTGCGGGTTGCATTCAATGTAGCGTCAAGTTACTGGTTCCCTCAGCACAAGGATATCTTCTTGTGTAGCGTAACATTCTCCATCCCTCCTCCCCCTGCACCCCGCCTAAATTTGTTTTGGGATTTCCCTTAAACTTCCAGAGTAGATCTGAGGGTGGCACAGAGTGTGTACTGTGGCAGGGAGAGAGGGGGATGGAAGTCCCATTGTGCAAGTAATCCTTGCGTGCATGCAACTATTTGGTTGCATGCACTGTGCCAACATAATCCCTGATCTCAGAGAAAAAGCCTAAGCATGTATAGTTAGTATGCATATAGGGTATGTCTTGACTTTCAGCTCAAAAGGCTTACTTTAAGACAGGAATGTGGTTTCTCCCCCTGAAATTCTGCTTCCCCACTGCCCTCTTCAGACATTGAGAAGCCAAGTAAAGGGATCACATGAGGTGGGCAAACTGTAGAGATGAGTGTGCTACCACTACCCCCTCAGTTTTTGTTGCCCTCATTGAGTTGGAGGATAACTTTCTGAAGGAGAGACTATTCATGTAATATTCCTGCTTCAGGCAATCATCTTCCAATTCCTGCAGGATGGAAACAGGAAGGCAGGTGGGAGGGAACCAGTGTGGTTACTTCACTCAGATCCTAATGCCTGAGGGGAATATATCTCTACACTGAATGTTTTGTCTCCTGAATTCCAGCACCTAACACACAGATGACATTGCCACTGTATTCCTCAATACAATCAGAATTGATATGGTACAGCTGCAACAGTGCTGTCAGCTGCCTCACTCCCAGGCATTCTGTGGATCCAGGATGCTGCATGCCCCAGCGGCCATCCAGCATTTACTGAACCTGCTGTGACCAATCACAACAGTCTCCAGCTAGAAGCCACAAAGTATGCCATTTCTCCCACAATGGGTACACAGGGCACCAGCAACTGCGGCAGGGGATCCTGTTTGCCTCAATAAGCAAACAGGCAGCCACAGGCCAACCAAATGGCATAGAGGAAAGCCTGCTATGCAAACACACTGCGATCTGTGAGTCATGCCTTAAATTATAAGTAGTTGTCATCAACCATCACTGTCTTAACCTTTAGCACAACCATGTGTCTTTGCTTGTGGAAAAACTCTATGGGTACAATGCTAACATGCCCATCTTTACCCCCCAATAAAATGAACCCAAAAATATATATTACTCCCTTTGCTTGTGTTCACCTCTTCTTCCTTTGACTTTCCTTCTAGCTTCCTCCTTGAGCTTACAAGTTCCCTGGACCAGAGACAGGACTTTTGTATATTTTTCTCAATAATATGCTGCACACATTGATGCCATCCATCACAAACCCCCATTGAGCTGACTACAGAGAGAGATACTATGCAGAGCAGGTGCTTTGCATATACAAGATGATAGTCTGTCCCTATGCTTGCTACTTAAAAGGGTCACAGGTAGCAAAGAGCTTTGACAACCACAGCCAATGCATCTGAGCTGGATGGGCCAATCATTTGTAGATTCATATGTTCAGTGCTTGGCGTATCAAGCCCACAAATTCTCAAGATTCCTTGCAACAGTGTCACTGTTGTGCCACCCTTTTCTTCTCCCTCCTTGGTATATTGGCAAGGTTAATGGGAGTGCCCTGCTTTAAATTAACACACTGCTTTCAATTAGCATCATCCTGAAAGACAGCAAGAGATGCAGTAAACGACACTTGTGGACAGGAGATCAATATAAGAGCACAATTTGAAGGGGGGGGAGATTATTTGGAGAACTGCTATTGCTCTAGAAATCAAAGTGGGCACACCTAATGCTTCACATTATTGACAGGAATTAAAGCTGTAAGTAGAAGACATCATGCCAATGTGTTAAGACTATTTTATGTAGTCCTTTTAATTTTCAGCCCAAAATTGACTTTTGGCAATTTCATTTTGAGAATTCTGCTTGTATTTAATTCAGGACTCACTGCTCTTTCAGTACACTGCTCTTATGAACTATAGGCTGTATGACACTTTTGTCTGTATGACTCTTCAGGGTGGAGGACTTAGTGTGCATCCATCATTGTATCTCCAGAGCACAGCAGTTGCTCTTAGGTAGCAGGCTGGTGATGCTTAACACCCTCAGTGGTATGAAAGACAAATAAGATCCCTGCTAGCCACACATCCGTCAGAAATAGCCGTTGCTGTAAGGGACCCAGGAACAAGGAGTTGAAGAGGCAATCTTTCAACCATTACTTTTAGGCACAGGCATTTGTTCATTTTTAAAGTACACTGAAAAGCACACTGCATGCATACAGTTGCAATCAAAATTATTCAACCCCCCCTCCCCCATTGAAAATCAGGTTCATTATCAACATTTACAGATTTTCAGCTGTTTGCGTTGAGCAGATCAAACAAAAGCAATTGAAATGGCTCAACACAACAGATGCTTCAAGGGGTTTCCCCTGGGTGACCTTGGAGCAGTCATTGTCTCTCAGCTTGACCTACTTCACAGGGTTGCTATAAGGATAAATTGGGGAGAGGGAGAACCATGTATCCTCCTTGGAGGAAAAGTGGGATATAAGTGTAATAAATGAATAAACGAGAGAAAGAGAGCAAGCTTCAGTTACAGTTGTTGAGATGCTGCTTATTACTAAATTGCATTTGTAGGTCCTTTTGAGAGAGAGATGACTGGGATGTATTAACTGTTGTGCTAATATTGCAAAAATTCTACATTACTGCAGGAAACCAGGAGAAAAACATTATGACCAAATGCTATAAGATTAAGCAGCATGCATTTCTTTGCATCCAGGATCCTGCTTTAGCTAATAGCTGTTTTCTATTAATGGAAAACTGGAAACTAACGCATCGGTAATACGTAAATGATTCCCTGAAGTGCAAAGTTGGTTATGCGCTGTACCCAGCCAACTAGTACAATTACTGTGTGTGTGTGTCAGGGTGTCCTCGTAGGAGCTTTCCACAACCTGGTGCCCTTCAGATGCTTTGAACCCTCAGCCCCAGTCACACTTGGCTAGTGTTATCTGCTACTTTTTATTCTCTCTCATTTTTTTATGTTCCCAAACCTCTGCTTGTTGCATCTGCCTGAATTTAATATCATCTCTTACAGAACAATACAGTTATTACAAAACTTCCAAGAGTAAAGGTCATTATAAATACCAGGGTGCAGTTTATAATGTCATCATACTACAGAGAAATGTCAGAAAGGATTTGGACAAAAATTACTATAGCTTTCTTTTTTTAATTTATAACGAAGGCTTGCAATAATTACAAGAACTTCTCCCATAATTGATCACACACACACACACACACACACACCCTAAAAAAGCACAAACTAAATCAAACATTCCTAACGGCTGTTATTTCGCAAATTCAATTATATATTTCACTGAACTGAGGAAGTCTCTAAAGCAGCTATGTGAAAAGGCCATACAGAAACACCTGGAGCATAAATCAACCTTATGAGAATACACAGAGGGTATTATTTATTTCATACATTAGAAGAGACATTGTTCCATGGAGATGGGGGATTTTCCCATTATTTTTTCTTAAATATGTATATATTTTATCTTACTTTGACCCTTTTAAATAAATAAATAGTCTTATTCCTGAATACATGCAGGCCTTGACATGATGGGCATCATTGTGTTACCTGAAAGGAAAGACTCCTTTTGGTGAGGGAGGAGAAAATCAAAAGCCTTAATTCAGGCTTCTTTGTGCTTTGTAGCACCTTTTCATAGAAAATTACATTAGGTGATATCCATTAAGTCCATTTAATTCAATGGATCTACTCTGAATTTGACTTAAATGGATATTACCCACTGTATTTTATTTGAGGAACAAATCACTTCTCATTACTTATAAGAGATGATTGTTCTGCCTCAGATCAGGCTTTCCAAAATTTTCATGAGGGCCCATCACCAAGTCCAACATGCACTGCCCCATGTGAACAGCACACACATACTACTGCATATGAGATCCATGGGCTGGAAGAGGACAAAGGGTGAGGAGCACATCACTCTGGGCAAAATGGACATCCCTGAATTACTGGTGAAATACTTGCGACTGAAGTTTAAGATATCAGTGTGTGCTCTCAGCTCTTTTGAGTATTCCTTCTTTATCGCTTTGGTGACGGCCATGTTATTTTATTGCAGCTTCTAATGTGGCAATAAAAATGTAAGATAAACCCTGAGGGGAAATCCTGAGCTTCGTTCTCTTGTGCTTCTATTCACAGGGAAATTATCTGAAATGATTATTTGAGATATTACAGCTGCTTCTGTTTTGGTGTATGATAATATGACCCATCTGTAAAAATTGGCATACAATCCCAGCTTACTGGGTGTAATGGGAAAGGTAATTGCAAATGACGTTTGCAAATGCTTCTCAACACCTAGGGAAATCATATTCCAGCATTCATCCCTATGCTCAACCATGCTGGCTAGACTGAATGAACAACTCCATCTCTGTGGTCCTCAGACTTTTGCAGTTCTTCACTTTTAGTAACTCCACAGGGAAACAGTGACGATCCACAAACAGAGAACAAACAATTAGCAGGCTAAAATGGCAACCAACTGAGCATCAAGCCCTTCACATCCATACTTAACATTACTTTAATTCCACACGGCTCTCCCATGGTGGCTCTTCTGAACATTGACTTAATGCTTTGTTAGCCTTTGCAAAATGGGGATCCAATACACAGATCTCTGAATTCTGCTAATTATACAGTAATTAATCCCTTGGTGCTTATGTTTTGCAAAAGCTTGTGCATAATTATATATAAAGCTTTTTTGCAAAAATATGCTTGATCTATTTACTTGTAATTACACAGAAATTTCTAAAAGCCAATTCCTATGCTGCACAAAGGCTGAAGTTCATCAGATTGGCAGCAGATGTGCTAGACCGTCATCTTGCCTCAGTAACAGACTGGATGAGAGCCCACAAACTGAAGCTCAAGCCAGATAAGACTGAGGCACTGTTACTGGGTGGTTCCCCAGACTGGATAGATTGGGGGGGGTGTTTCCCTGCTCTTGATGGGGTTGCACTCTCTCTGAAGGAGCAGGTACATATCTTGGGGGTACTTCTGAATCCTTTGCTGTTGCTTGAGTCTCAGTTGGCCTCAGTGGTGCAGAGTGCTTCCCATCAGCTGTGACTCTTGGCACAGCTGCATTCGTATCTGAACATGGAAAGCCTAATTACTGTTGTCTATGCTCTGGTAACCTCTAAATTAGATTACTGCAATGTGTTATACATAGGACTGCCTCGGTTCATATACTTCAGTGCCCACAACCACTTGGGGATCCCAGCAGCAGGGCTGTCATAAGCACATGTGGCGCTGGGGTGCAAAGATCTGCCCGGTGCCCCCCCCCCAGGTTCCCAAGTCCCAGGTGCACAGGAGGGCGGAGCTGACCAGCCACCTCAGCATCTCGCTGGCTATGTCACCCTTGAACTCATGGCACAGAGCTGCTTGCAGCAGAAGAGCCTGCCGCGGCACTCCGACCAACGTGTGGGCTCTTCCCCAGACCCAACTCTCGGGCCCTGGACTCTCAGCCTGGCGCCCCTGAGAGCCCAGTGCCAGGTTGCCCCACACTCCTAGCACCTATGGGTAAGACAGCCCTGCCCAGCAGTAGTGCTTCTGCAACCAGAACCCTTTCCCTCTCCCTCACAGAATTATCCAATGGTAACATATTAATACACTCACCTGGGAGTGATGCTCTAAGGAGGCTGGGGACTGCCTTCTCTTGCTTGCTTACAAGTGAGCTTACCTGGCATTGCTAGAATAGGCTGCCACTGGGTAAGCTCTTTAGCTTGTAGACATTATGGAGCATGGGGTGATGGTTTCTACCATCAGGTAAGTCTTTTTGTGAGAAAGGATGCCCAAGTGGTGGCAGTAGGAATGGGGAGGTGGAGGGGAAACCATTTCCTAGTCCCCTTCTCCTCAGCGGAGATCAAGAATGTAGGGCAGAATCAAGATGGGGAGAAATGGGATTTGCATACTGCGGGCTATATATTACTTCCCAAGATCCATCCAGCTGTCCAGAGTGGCTGGGGCTCACCCAGTTGGATGGGTGGCATATAAGTAATATATCATCATCATCACCATCACCACCACCACCCTGCTAGTTTCATGTTTTCTGAGATTGATGTAAGGCAGGTTATAGCTCATAGTGGATTGTTCTTTCTTGCTGAGATAGTGGTGTTTCGGCAGGCTCTTCCTCTTCTGGCTATTTTTCTGTGATCAGCTTGTGATTTCCCTACAGAACTTCAACAGGCAAATTACAGTAGTTCCCTGAGTGCCTTATTGAAGAAAGCAATTGGATTACCTCCTCTACATCTTCTGGGAAAGCAATAATTGTAATATTATTTTTATCCTTGCTTTCCAGAACTGCAGTTTCTTCATATGCAGCTATTTTTGAAGTAGGCCAGTATTAAGCATTTCAGAGTACAGACCTGTAGGCAGATGTGCTGTTTCCATGGCCTCTCTGCCTTTTGTGGTTCAGGGGAGTTGCAGGAGCATGACACAAATTTTCCTCTGGGCAAGTTTTGATGAAGGGTGGCTGGCTGAGGTCTTACTGGAACTGTGCTTTGCGGCACAACCAGCCATCTTGTAAGCAAAACATGGTTAAAGAGAGAAAGGAAGGGGCAGGAGATACAGGGCCCAGTGCAAAACAACCATTGCTCAAGCCTGCTAGCTACCACCTTCTGTGGCTTCCACCAGCCACCCAAGACCTGTTTTCTGCTCTCTCCTTTTCTCCTAACAGCCCACAGCTCAAATCTTATGGTCAGTAAGTAGTATTTTAGGGGAAGGGCCATAGCACATGCTTTGCATGCAGAATGTGTCACATCAAATTAGAAAGAGATCAGGGAATAACACTGCAAAAAAGAAAGAAAGAAAGAAAATCCTGCCTGAGACCTTAAAGAGCAGAATACTAACCAAAGACAGTAATTGCCAAATAATGAATCTGTGAACTTGGGTGTTTCTTTCAATAGAAGAAGGGGACCAAGGAAAAGCTTCTTCACAAAGACCTGATCCTATTCCTCCTTAACAGACTGGAAGGCTGATATAGAGGATGACATGAATCCACATTTCAAAGAAGTCTTGTTAAGCTGTGCCATTTCAATAGAAGAAGGGGACCAAGGAAAAGCTTCTTCACAAAGACCTGATCCTATTCCTCCTTAACAGACTGGGAAGGCTGATATAGAGGATGACATGAATCCACATGGAACACTGGAAATGCTCCTCTGGATTTTCAATCCAGAAAAGGTTCAAGAAGATTTCGGTTTTGGCATTGTCCAAAAAGTTAATACATCTAGCAAATGGCACAGCTTAACAAGACTTCTTTGAAATGTGGATTCATGTCATCCTCTATATCAGCCTTCCCCAAGCTGGTGCCCTCCAGATGTCTAGGCTGCAGCTGCAGCCCACATAGTCAGGGTCGGTGGGAGTTGTAAGGAGTTAGGAAAGCTGTCCCACATGAAGGACAGCTCTGATTTCCTTTGGAACATATCAGTTGTCTGGGCAGCCCAGGACCTCCATACATACTGCCCAGGCTTGAACCCCAGGGAGGTCACTTGGGTGCTGCTGATGCTGTGGTTTTACTTCACCCCCAGAGGTGCACTCTTAAGACAGGCAGATCCCAATTATAATGTCATAATCTACCTTTACAAGTGGGATTCAATTCATTAGTCCAATCTGTGGGAACGTTGCATACGGACTTCTGTTTGCATGATGGAGCGTCTCTCTTTTCACCTCTGCCTGTGCCCTTCCTGCCCCTTCTAAAATTGGCTTGGAGATGGGTTGGGAAGACCTCAGAAAATGCCAAAATGCTTGCCCAGATAGAATGACCACATTAACATAACTTTGGGTTACTCCTTATATGTCTTTTGTGTTATGACATCGCTGAGATTTGTTACATGCTCTCTTCTCCAAGTTTGTTTTTGTTATTAATTCTGTGTGTTGCAATGTATATGGATCTGGATGTCAATTATTTTAAAGACTATATGAAGTAGCACATATCAATGAGAATAGAATATTAAATGCTTTTTGACTGGGGCGTTAAATATCATTGGCTTATATCAAAATCTATGAACTGGCAGACAGCCATTCTATTGTCAAACGTCAAGTAAGTGTCAACTGTCAATACACTTTCAATTATCACAGGTCAACTATTGACAGTCAAAGTTCAGAGGAAGGTGCAGAGAAGGTATGCAGTTCTTAATAGGCACTAGTTGCACTAAATAGGCACTAGTTGACAACATAGGCACTAGTTGCACTAAAGTTTATGGTGCAGTGGTAGCTAGCCCATCTTGTACCACACACAAGTCTTACTGTAATTGTAAGGCTTTTAGTGGCAAATTATAGCTTGTGGGCTAAAATCATAGGATATATAGCACCATGGGTCACCTTGCTATAGTGCTCATTTGAAGACGACATCAGGGAAGAGACTATGGCAAAATTGGGAGGGGTGGCACTGTGGGTTAAACCACAGAGCCTAGGGCTTGCCGATCAGAAGGTTGGCGGTTCGAATCCCCACAACGGGGTGAGCTCCCATTGCTTGGTCCCTGCTCCTGCCAACCTAGCAGTTCGAAAGAATGTCAAAGTGCAAGTAGATAAATAGGTACCACTCCGGTGGGAAGGTAAACAGCGTTTCCGTGCGCTGTTCTGGTTTCGCCAGAAGTGGCTTAGTCATGCTGGCCATATGACCTGGAAGCTGTACGTTGGCTCCCTCGGCCAATAAAGCAAGATGAGTGCCGCAACCCCAGAGTCGTCCGCGACTGGACCTAACTGTCAGGGGTCCCTTTAGCCTATTAGTGTATGAGTGTGTGAGTGTGTGTGTGTATGTGCGTGCATGTGCGTACTCCAGTCATGACGTTCTCCCGGAAGACAGGAAGGTGATGTGGACTAAAGGGCTCTTTGAAAATTCAGCTGTTGCTTATTAAGGCGCCTGCTGCCCTGAAGAGTTGTGCTGCTGCTGTTGAGTGGTTATACTTCAGAAGAGAGGGAGATTAAAAATGGCTTGATGCTAAGCAGGTTCCTGCTGCCACTAATTTCTGAAATAGGAAAACATTATTTTTCATTATTGGGTTCTTGTGTCAGGGTGTTTGTGTAAGCATCAAGGTTATAATATGCTTTGCTTCCGTTTGGGCTTCTGCAAGAGACAAAAACAAAATAAGATTGCCAGTAATTTATCTGATTGCTATTCCATACCAAGCCAGTTGCATAATGCTTTCGTGAACTGTTATGTCTCTTTTTACATTTTAATGTTATTTGGTGTGCCTCGAGAGACAGGCATTTGAAAAAGGAAGAGCAACAAAAACATCTCCATTTGTAAATAGAAATAAGCAGCGTTGAAAGGTGTGTGCGTTCAAACATAAAAGGAAATGCTAAATCTAGCCCAAAACACTGAAGAAAGGAAGGAACTCAAGATACAGGGTTGTCAAAATATTATCCGTTTTTAGCTTCTCTTCAGTCTAAAAAGCAAATACAAAAATCAAGCAGCCCAACCAACATTTTTTTTTAACAGATCTTCTATGTCCCTCAAGCAGTTTCCATTATCAGGTATACCTGTTTCTCCAGGAAACAAAGAAATTTGAAAATCTAGACCTGTAGTTTCTTTTCTACTATTCTTTCTTTTTTGATAAGATCAAACATGTACAATTTGTACCTGTGTTCAGTATAATCTGTGTCCACCCAGTTAGCACCATGAAGGCGAGACACATATTTTTACAAATGTAGTGGACTTATACCAAGGGCTATATAACCATGCATGTCCCTGTGTGTTTACGAGTTTGTTTCACCTTCAAATAATCCAGTGATGGATCTGCAACATAAAACTTGAAGCATTTATCAGAGAATCTTGCTGGTAGTATATTTCTCAAGCTTCTCATTCTGTAAGAAATTACTGGTGTTGTTAATAATCTGTTCGTTATTAGCATCTTGGTATAAAGGCAAATGTACTATTCTATTGGGTTTGGCTCTCTTCATACATCTCTGGTTTGGCATCTAGGAAAGGGATACTGGGTTTTCTTTAAAAATTGTGAATCGGGAAATTTCCAGTAATTTCCTGCTTAGATTGAAAAAAAATCTGATGCCCTAGAGATTGAGCTAATTTAACATGTTTGTTTTCCTTATATTCAGTATACAAAGCCTAAAAGTTGACTTAATTGTTCTTTGCAATTGCAATTTTATTTTCTAATTTTCATCAGATCTCAGAATAATCCCTGCTAATAGCAGCATACCAGAATGAGCATATAACATTTTATATGTAACTGTGTATTTTTATAATATTTTGTTTAAGTTGTCTGTTGCTTCAGTTTTCTGTATACTGTTTTTAATAAATTGAATGAAAAATCAATCAAAATCGTTTGGTATAAACCAATTTTAACCAACTAGAATGTTCTATTACCAGAAGTCAGTTAAGACAATGCAAGTGAATTTGATCATATCTGGCTACACTGAGGTAACTGTAACTAAGTACAGTAAGCTGAAAAATCAATGTCTTCAACTCAACTGATGGGTAAGGTACAGCACAAGCCTAAGTATCTCTACTCAGAAATAAACCCTTTTGAATTCAATGGAGGTGACTCCCAAGTAAGTGGGTTCCTGCTTGTAGCCTAGTGTACCATTCTCTTTAGGTTATCTTAAAGCACATGCAGACATTTCACTTCCCACCGACAATACAGCTGAAAGAAATTTTCTTTTAGAGTCTCAGCATTGTTCCTTATTTGGATGAAAGGCAGCTGTTCCTTCCCCCATGTTCCCTCAAGGAATACAGCTATTTCCCCATTTCATTTCCAAATTCGTAACAAACCTTTGAATGTAACCACTGTAACCTGGTCAAGATTGAAAAAGAGATTTAGTGGTTGATCTTGAAATAGCATGTGATTGAATATTTCAACTGTGAATATACCAATTTTCAAAGGCCTGGGATTTTATTTTATTTTTAAATAGCTTTAACTCTTTGTTAACTGGGATTTTAGTTATGCAGTTCTTTTTGCCACTGTTTCTACGCTGAATTTCACCGAGAAGGAGAGAAAAATCACAAAGCTAGCTCTACAGCAGTGGGATTGTACCCCTTCTTTGTTACCACAAGCTGATAATCATCAGGCCATATCAAGGCTAACTGAGGTCCATTCTTTGATCTTCATGTCATCAATTGTATTTTTAGTTTGCACATTTTTGTTCTTTTTGTAAAGTCAGGAAGCCAGCTAATATCTTACTGAGACTCCTTAGTTATGAGCCTCAGGAATTGTGACTCTAGATCAGGGGTGGGTGACATTTTTGGCTGGAGGGGGCAGATCATTATCCCTCCCCACCCACACCAGGACCCCAGGCAGGCAGGCAGGCAGGCAGCACTGGAAACACCTGCTTCCCCAGCCAGGTGTGCAGTTGCTGAGGCAGCTCTATAAAGCCTGCCTGCCCTGGAGACGGGGCTGCCACTGAAGGGACAATATCAAAGGGAGTTGTCCCTTTGGGAGTTGAATGTGGGAATGGGGCAGCTCCCTTGCACTAAAATTATTGTTTCAGTGGCGTGGGGATTTAACTTGGGTGGGTTTTGTTTATTGGGGTGAGGTTGTTTTAAACTGTTCTTAAGTGTTATATGCTAATTTGTATTTTGTATTTGTAATTTTTGGTTTGATAAAGCTGATTAATATTCTACAGCCTTTTATATGTGTTTGTGAGAGGGAAAGGTTACTGTTTTGTTTCTTTTTGTTTCAACTATTTCCTTGTGTTTTTACCTTGTATTTTTATCCTATGAACTGCCCTGAAATCTTGTTTATTTAATTTATATACCACCTTTCATCACAACAACAACAACGTTGACAGGTGGGTGAGACAATCCAAATGTCAATTACCAGATGCTATTATGATATTGGGATGTGGGTGGCGCTGTGGGTTAAACCACAGAGCCTAGGACTTGCTGATCAGAAGGTCGGCAGTTCGAATCCCCGCAACAGGGTGAGCTCCCATTGCTCGGTCCCTGCTCCTGCCAACCTAGCAGTTCGAAAGCACGTCAGAGTGCAAGTAGATAAATAGGTACCACTCCGGTGGGAAGGTAAACGGCGTTTCCGTGTGCTGCTCTGGTTCGCCACATGACCTGGAAGCTGTACGCCGGCTCCCTCGGCCAATAAAGTGAGATGTGCTCCGCAACCCCAGAGTCAGCCACGACTGGACCTGATGGTCAGGGGTCCCTTTACCTATTATGACATTATTAAGTGTCTTCAACCTTGCTTGCTGCAGGGATTGGCTACACAATCAAGTTCTCCATGGAAAACTCAGTTGCAAAGCCATTACAGCAATGGGGTTGAACTTGGGCAGTGGGGGGGGTAGATTCGAACCTGCTCTCTTCGGGGATTGGCTATATGAACAAGTTGTCCCCAGTGAACTTGGACACACAGCTAATCCATTTGCTTTCCTATCTGCCCCACACATGGGTGTAGTTTGGGGCACATGGCCTTGTGGGCCAAACTGCAACCCCTGCTGAATCAAATTTGGCCCATGGGCCAGAGGTTGCCCTCCCCAGCACTAGATGCCACCATATTGCCACCTCATTGGAGGGGAGGGAAATTAAGCAACTAGGAACCTTTGCCTTGCAATTCAGCTGAATCTGCTCTGGTTAGTAAATAAGTTGAAATCTGGGGCGAGGATGAGAGTGCCATTAAAGGGTTAGAAATGGTACAAAGCCAATTTCTCAAGAGACTGTTTTCGCTACCCAAGGAAACAGCAGTCACACTCGTAAGCACGGAAGTTGCATGGCCAACATTAGCTGCAAGAGCTGATTGCACCAGATTTAATTACCTGAAAAGACTGTCCTCCATGCCTTGCGAGTACTTGCCAGCCCTGTGCTATGTGGAATTGGAGAATAGCCAATGGTGGAAATCTAACATGCAATATTATTTGAACTCTTATTATTTCCATAAGTTGAAGGAGATTATATCCACAGACAGACGCCAGTTAAGGGATTGGTGTCACTGGACAGAATCACTACATGATCTGCAAGTGATCAACTCCTCTAAGTGCTCTCCTTGGTTCCCCCTTCTAAAAATGGTCCATTTTAGAGCCAGTTACCTGTTGAATCTCCAGCCATCCTCACTTAGATTTGCTTTTACTGAGTTGCATTTTCAAGCTATGCCCTCCGCCATCCTAGACGGATGATATAACAGGGTACCGTATATGTGATCAACCACAGGTGGAATACATCTTGCACTATATTGCCTACTATACATTCAATCCAGGAGGTGATTTCTCACCCTACCATCTGTACAACAAAGATGTCTCTCCCTAGCAAAGAAGATCCTATGGCTTCTTAGCAATGAAAACACTTCAGTGACTGATAAAGTCACCCTTTTTTCTTTGGTGGCCCAAAAGATCAGAAAGAAGACCTTGGACAATATAGCAGTGAATTGTAAGGGAGACACAGAGATCTAAACAGAAACCATTATTTGTGGCATGACACCCCTTTTGCCTGTATTTAATATATATTCTGATTTGTCATGGCTGGTAAGTGCAATAAAGTTATTTTATTGCCAATGTCTTTCACTAGAGATAGGTTTTGAACTGTGTTTGTAAAAAAACAAAACTCACCAACTTGGGGGGGGCGGGTTTAGTGCTTGAAATATGGCAACCCTACTAGGGATGGACTGCAGGGAACTGGAAGTTAGAACACAAACTTCACGGCTTTCAGCTTGGATGTTCAAGGACCCGCACAAAAGAGAGAGAAAAGATGTATCCAAGCTTGATTGTATATCAGATGAGTGATTGATAGATAGGCTTTCAGAAAGTAATGATTTTGGTTATTAAAAAAGAAATGTTAAATAAGTATGTCATGTGGGAATGTAAATCCACTATTGTCACTTGATTGATATGAAACTCCTCTGTAAATTTCAGCATATTTGAGCAGATAACATTTATCTTCAGTTTAGTTGATTTCATTTATAGAAAACGATCACTTACTGACTCTTGAAGATAGGGTAATATTTAAGACCATTGAACGAAAATATTACTAATTCCAGGAACACTTATGTCAGTCAAAAAATTGAGGATTCTCTCTATTCACAGACACAGTGTTTGTTTGTGATGGGAAGGAGTAGCTTAAAGCCAGCTAATCTGAGGGCTGAATCAGCACTTTTTTCACTGGAATGGAAATAATGTGTCCATGTATTTTAGGAATGGCGGTATACGACAGCTTCCTGTATGCCGAACAAGTATTTTTAGTGGAAAAGAGAGATAGGTGTGTGAGTGTGCCCATGCTGAGTGAAAAAGAGAAAGAGACAAGTACAGTGGTACCTCGGGTTAAGAACTTAATTCGTTCTGGAGGTCTGTTCTTAACCTGAAACTGTTCTTAATCTGAAGCACCTTTTTAGCTAATGGGGCCTCCCACTGCCGCCACGCCGCCAGAGCACAATTTCTGTTCTTATCGTGAAGCAAAGTTCTTAACCCGAGGTAATATTTCTGGGTTAGCAGAGTCTGTAACCTGAAGCATATGTAACCCAATGTACCACTGTAATTAGAGAAGAACCAATTGCATGCACTGATTTACTTTGCTAGAATTCAGCTGCTTCAGTTTTCCTGACAGCACATTCAATTTTATTTTCTTATGTTGTTTTATTTGTAATAACTACTGAAATGCAGGAGAACCAGAAACTGGAGCAGTTTGGTTGCTTCATTTAGAAAGCCCACAAGCAATGTTTTGTGGTTGTCTTAGATACATGTTTTGTAATATGTTCTAAATGAGTTCTTAAAGATAGTGGGGGGGAAAGAGTCTAAATAAAATTATTTCTTGTGTAGAAAATACCTGTGAATGCATCTAATCATCATTATTATTTACAGAAGTGTCAAAATGGAAAATTTTGCTTTCTGTCATTTTCTGTCACAAATCAAATTTGCATAGTAGAAAAAGAATTGTTGTTTTAAAAAAATATACATAAATATAAAAAACTATTTATGTGCTAGACTTTATCAATTATTAAAATATTTATTATACCAGTACCAGAACCTGCTATGGAAATTTTAGTCTATTGAGAATTCCAACACATTCTTATTTTACACAGTTTTGGGGGTACAAAAGACCCTATTAACAAAGCACAGTAACTGTGAGTTTTTTATTTGATAATATCGCACTGCACAGTAAAGATATGCAGACTAGAAGTCCTTAGAATAATAGAACAGAATTTAGTATGGGGTAGAATAGAATGAAAGTCTGCAGTCCTGTGCTCATTAATTTAAGAATAATCATAATTTAAATCAGTGGAATATATGATTGAGTATACATGTGGAAGCTATTATTGAGTGTGTGAGAGCTCACTAGGCAGCCTTATCAGGGCTGTCTTTACCTGGGGGTGCAAGGGGTGTGGGGCACCCGGGCGCCAAATTCTGGGGGGCACCAGGCTCCCACCACTGAAGCCGCCTAAGCTCTTAAGCGCTGGGTGGATCTTTTCATCCTCATGGCGCATATGCTAAAGATGGCCCTGAGCCTTATAGTGCAATCCTATGCATGTCTGCTGTCTCCTCTGAACGTGCTGCCTTGGTGGTACCTTCTGGGATCTGGAGAGGGAACCCTCTGATCCTAAACCTCTGGTGCTTTCTGGGATATCTTCAGGAGAAGAAAAGGCTAAGGAGTAAACCCTACACAAATCTGGAATGGAGTCCCTAAAACGGTTGAATGGTGTCATGTACGCCTCTTTCTGGCAACTCCTGCAGCCAAGATGGTCCCAAATGTATTGCTCTGCTTTCCTTTGGACTCCATCAGTGAGTCTGGTCATCTGGGCAGCAAGGGACCTCCATACATACTGTCCAGGCTTGCACCCCAGGGATGTCACTTTGGTGCTGCTAATGCAGTGGTTTGACTTCAGCCCTGGAGGCACACTCCATTATCTCTCAAGACAGACGGATGCCAACAACAAAAATGCATGTATATTCAGGAGCACATCCCACTAAATTTCATGGTAAATCCCCAATAAGTGCAATATACAACTACAGCCTAAGGCAGGCATAGGGAAACTCCGGCCCTCCAGATGTTTGGGACTACAATTCCCATCATCCCTATCTAACAGGACCAGTGGTCAGGGATGATGGGAATTGTAGTCCCAAACATCTAGAGGGCCGGAGTTTGCCTATGCCTGGCCTAAGGCAAGCTACTCTTGCCTCAGCTCCTCCTCCTGTAATATAGGGATAATGCTTACCTATCTTTCAGGGTTATTGTTTTTTTTAAAAAAGGTGATATTATGTATAGGGCATGAATACCAGACATGAGAAATATAAATGCTGTGTTTTGTGAAAGATGAATCAACATTCTTCAGTTCTATTTCCATGAACTATACTGAAATATTATATAACTCACCTTGTTTCAAGTAACCCTACTGGGTTGTTGCCCTTTAGAAACCTACCCTAACAGGATAGGACAACATCACATTTCATTATCGTTGGGTACTGAATAAATGTACGTCTATGTGTGTGTAATGACTAATAGTTATGCTAACATGATGTGGCACAGACTGTGTGGAAAGCAGAAATTGAAAGTTAACTTCATAAGCAACTGATTTTTCTAGCTGAAACAAGTCCCAAATATCATTCAATCCAGGTCATTCTGAGATCTCAAAGTTAAAGGCTAAACTCCATTTTCAGTTGATGCCCATTTCATGTTCTTCTCCATATGGCTATAATGGTAATAGCTGCTGTGAATCAATACAAGGCAGAATTCTTAGAATCTCTTCCAGCAGCCTTTATCCATCAAGCCAAAGCTGGCACAGCCCAGAGATGCATCAGGTGTTAGGTTGATCAGTTACCACATCAATTTCGGAGACATGAGCCCTTTTCATATGTCATGGGGACTAAATTAATGCACATGGGGGAGTGTCATTGCAGAGAGAGGCTGTTCCACTGATTTCTAGGTATTAATGCAGCTTTATGGGCTGGAGCTTTCTACACATGTTCCAAATAAATGTGTGTAGGACAGGGAGGAACCATGCTGCCCCACAGACACATTTGTGCTCATTTACTCCATCATAATACATGAAAAGGGAGGGGAATATGTCAGTTTTGGTTTTTATCAGGTTCTCAGGTTCTGTTTTCCACATTTCCACATCACTTTGTACATTTTTTTTAATCACATCTCAGGTTGTGGCACCCATGGGTGGAAATAATGAGAAGGGCATTTACCTATCTCATACCAGGAACAAACCCTGTACTGGGATGAAATTATACCACAACAGTATTTGAGAGAAATAGCCCTCTCCCCACTTGTGAGTCTCAGACATTGGTGCTATTCAGAGGCAGACTGCCTGTGACAGAGGAGTTAACATTAATTAAAAAAAATTAAAAATTGTCCAGTAGTACCTTAGAGACCAACTAAGTTTGTTCTGGGTATAAGCTTTTGTGTGCATGCACACTTCTTCAGATACAGTGGTACCTCTACTTACATGCCCCTTTTGTTACATATCCTTTGAGATACGCACGCAGAAAACTGGGAAGTATATTTCCGGGTTTCACCCCGTGCACATGTGCGGTAGCGCTCTATCGCGCCACACGTGTGCGCAGAACAGGCATCTCCAGTTGCAGAAACCTTGGGATCCGACCGGAGCTTCAGAATGGATCCCGTCCACAACTGGAGGTATCACTGTACACTGAAACAGAAGTCACCAGACCCTTATATATAGTGGGCGGGTGGGATGGGGTTTTTCTCAGAAGGGTCATATGAGATGGGTGATTGACAGAAACATAGCTATTGTGGCTAGTAGCCATTGGACTTAGTCCCATTGCCTTCACTGGGTTTTACCTTCTTCAGTGTGATATTGCCCTAGTCAATCATTTAAGACAAGCATGGCCAAACTTGGCCCTCCAGATGTTTTGGGACTACAACTCCCATCATCTGTAGCTAACAGGACCAGTGGTCAGGGATGATGGGAATTGTAGTCCCAAAACATCTGAAGGGCCAGGTTTGACCATGTCTGATTAAGAGAACCACGCAGTAAATATATGATTGAACTTTGTTCTGTGAGCCAAAGCTTAGGAACTAAAATTACTGCTGAGTCTTTTATGGTTTTCTTATGTTTACATACTCTTAACTTGTCAGCTTCCAAATTGCATGAAAATATATCTTAGCACTGAGTAGCATATAATAGTACTGGGTGATCAAAATAAAATCAATTTATAGTCACTTTAATTTTCAAATGAGTTTGTTCCAGTCATTCTCAGGAATTCTTTGTGCTTGTTTTCTGTGAAATGTTCATGTGATTGAACTTTACAAGCTCTTGGAGGAGAAAATTTCAAAATCACATGAATAAGTATTCTTTGACAATGCAGTTTAAATTTGCATGCAAGACTGTTTATGCAATGAGTGTTTGATCACTCATCCAGTGAGAGAACAGAAACAATAGCTCAAGCTGGAAAACATACACACATAGAGTGACAGGCGGTGGCTAAGGAAGCAGAGAGGAGACTTTGGAAGAAACCCAGCAATGAATAACATGATTTTATGTAAGGCACTATCCTACAAAGTCTGAAATTCGCAGTTCACATGGGCATTGCCATTTTGGAATAAGTGGTTTGAAGAGTATGAACACTGCAGTTGTTGAAAAGGAAATACAACCCAGCAAATCCACACTCAGGATAGAACTATCTCAGCAAATGTGCGTTCTCAAACCTGTCTTTGTCAAAATAGCTTGCATTCAGAAGGGGGAACAGAGGACAGCAAGGAACAATCGGAAAATAGGGAGAGGAATCTAATCCTTTTCCCACCCACTAATTCCCCATGTAAATATTTCCCAGGTTGTTTTCAACCCAGCTAAACTCTACAACTGGAAATAAAGCCCGGGGATGGGGTGGGGGCGTCAAGCCATTTCAGGCTTCAAGCCTCTGCATACTTACTTGGGAGTAAGCCCTGTTGACAATAGTGGGACTTATTTCAGAGTTCATGTGCACAGACTTGCACATCACTCCCCCTTTCCTTCATGAGGATGGGCAAGCAGCTCTCCCCCCAAAAAGTGCATTTCACAATTTTCCTGCTAACAGTTTGATTTCATATCCATAATTCTGACCGATCTGATTGTTTAACATTTTATCTGCCTAGCTCTCTGTCAAAGCCTCTTTCCTCCAGACGTTACAGGAGCCAGAATCTAGTACGAAAAGAGTATTAGAACTGATTCAAGAATTTGGTCATGTGGCAGGATTTAAGCTGAACAAGTCAAAAACTAAAGTTCTTGAGAAAAATTTAACACCGATTGAGAAAGAGAGGTTTCAGAAGGAGACAGGTTTAACATTAGTTAAGAAAGTAAAATATCTGGGGGTTAATATGACTGCTAAGAACTTAAATTTATTTAAAGATAACTATGAGAAATGTTGGACAGAAGTGAAAAAAGACTTAGAAATATGGTCAAATTTGAAGCTTTCCTTGTTGGGTCGAATTGCAGCTATAAAGATGAATGTATTGCCAAAAATGTTATTTCTGTTTCAATCATTGCAAATTTTGGACAAGATGGACTGTTTCAAGAAGTGGCAGAGACATTTCTAGATTTGTCTGGCAGGGCAAGAAGCCCAGAATAAAATTTAAAATATTAACTGATGCAAAGGAAAGAGGCGGATTTGCCCTGCCAGACCTTAAACTTTACTATGAATCAGCAGCATTCTGCTAGTTGAAAGACTGGCTGCTTCTTGAGAACACAGACATTTTGGATTTGGAAGGTTTTAATAACGTTTTTGGGTGGCATGCATATTTGTGGTACGACAAGGTTAAAGCACATAAAGCATTAAAAAACCATATTGTCAGGAAAGCATTGTTCAATGTTTGGATAAGATACAAAGACTTATTGGAAAATAAAACCCCAAGGTGGTTGTCACCAATGGAAGCAAAGGCTCAGAAAAAGCTCAATATGGAGGCCAAATGGCCGAAATATTGGGAAATTCTGGAACAAGAAGGAGACAAATTGAAACTGCAGAGTTTTGAGAAATTAAAAGATAAAGTGCGAGATTGGCTTCATTATTATCAAATAAGAGAGGCCTATAATTTGGACAAAAAAATTGGCTTCCAGGTGGAAAAATCAAAATTGGAAACAGAACTGTTAGATCCCAAAACTAAGATACTTTCAAGAATGTATAACTTGCTGTTAAAATGGAATACTCAGGATGAAACGGTTAAATCTGCAATGATTAAATGGGCACAAGATATTGGTCATAACATTATGTTTGCTGGCTGGGAACAGTTGTGGACCACCGGTATGAAATTTACGGCATGTAATGCCTTAAGAGAGAATATTATGAAAATGATATATAGGTGGTACATGACACCAGTCAAGCTTGCAAAAATATATCATTTGCCTGATAACAAATGTTGGAAATGTAAAGAAAATGAAGGTACATTCTTTCACCTTTGGTGGACGTGCCCAAAGATTAAGGCTTTCTGGGAGATGATCTATAATGAAATGAAAAAGGTATTTAAATATACCTTCCTGAAGAAACCAGAGGCCTTTCTCCTGGGCATAGTCGGCCAATTGGTGCCAAAGGAGGACAGAACTTTCTTTATGTATGCAACAACAGCAGCAAGAATACTGATTGCAAAGTATTGGAAGACACAAGATTTACCCACCCTGGAAGAGTGGCAGATGAAGGTGATGGACTATATGGAACTGGCGGAAATGACTGGCAGAATCCGAGACCAGGGAGAAGAGTTGGTGGAAGAAGATCGGAAGAAATTTAAAGACTATCTACAGAAATATTGTAAAATTAATGAATGTTAAAATGATGATTGGATTGAATAGGGGGTATTAGCAACAAAGTTAATAAGAATATGCAAAAATGAATTGATAATGGATGAAAATATAGAGTTATAATATGTTAAGATATAGAGTTAAGATAAATGAAAGAGGGTAAGGATTTGCTGATTTGATTACCTAAATGGGAATACAAAAAGGGGAGGTGTGAGGAGGTCAAGGAAACAAGTTAATGAGCATAAAGTTATAAAAAATGGATTTGTTTTTAATTCTCTTTTACCTATTCGTTTTTTGTATGTTGTATTTTTATTTGTATTTCTTCTTTTTTATGTACTTTTTTAGGTTTTCTTTTTTTCTTTTTTTCCTTTTGTTCTTTTCATATGTTCTTTTTTGTATTTTGTAAACTGATGTTTTTGTAAAATTCCAATAAATATTATATATATATAAAAAAAAAACAAAGCCTCTTTCCTCCACTTTCAGCACTGCACCAAACAGTAGTACCGGATTTGTCCTGCCTCCTCTCCCAAAGCACAACAGCAGGTGCTCTTATGTGCAAGTATGAACCAGATCTTTATTGGGGCAGAGTAGCAGCACAGATTTATCACAGTCCCAGCACTCTAGCAAGGTGAAGGAATGGTGTGGTTGAGCCCAGTCTAGGGGCAAGGCCAGGGTTCACAAGTTCAAGGTCCAAGTACAAGAAGTTCAAGATGGCACAAGTGTGGAGAAGTTGTTCCAACAAGCTGTCCATGCCCACTCACCAAGTTTTAAAGCTAAGGCACATGTCCTTGGATGAGTAGCTGGCCTGCAAGTGAGCACTGCATCTAGATGGATGCATTGCCCTTCTCCTCCAGAGGCAGCACCAGGTCTTGGGAGAGTGTTAGACCTGCCTTCTCCCTCCCCATCCCACTGAATCCTGCTCAGCCATGCCATGCTGCTTCTCTGAGTCCTCCCTAGATTCTAGCAACTTTCTCTCCTCTTCAGGAAGGGAGGGAGTTGGAAGTCCTGTCTTTAAACTGGAACCAGATGGTGACAGAGTGAAGGAAAGGGTAACATCTATTCCAGCCCCGTTCTCCTTCCTTCCCTTCCTTCACTAGAGTCTGCCATCCCAGGGCTACGCATGGTGTTGCTGAGGGAGTCAGGGACAGGCTTTATCATCGCTCCTGGTTAGCCCTCACCTGGGACAGCTCCCATGCATTCAGGAGCAGTCTTGTTGGGATAATGGCGTCACAGATTAGTGATGAGAGAGAAAAGCTATTTATATTATTACATCTGTGCCTGCCACAGCTGGAGCTCCTCTTCATATTTTACTACCAATAATACAGAGTGTGTTCCACAGAGAAGTAAGAAGCAAGCCCATTGTGTCAAGCTCTAAACATGTAGAAGCAAACAACTTATTCATCTTTGAATGTTGATTATATTTCATGATGTTCATCATATTATTGATTGACATGTTCCACTGTTGTACAATTTATCATTACTATTTATATGATACTTTTAATATGCAAAGTACAGTGGTACCTCGGGTTACAAAAATCTCGGGTTACAAACACTTCGGGTTACAGACTCCGCTAACCCGGAAGTAGTTAAGAACTTTACCTCAGGATGAGAACAGAAATTGTGCTCCGGCAGCGCAGCAGCAGCGGGAGGCCCCATTAGCTAAAGTGATGCCTCAGGTTAAGAACACTTTCAGGTTAAGAACGGACCTCTGGAACTAATTAAGTTCGTAACCAGAGGTACCACTGTAATGTTTGTTGTAACATCTACCATGTTGAGTTCTTCTCTACAAGTAAGACATTTTAAAATAAATTAATAAATGAGGATGGTCAATGTAACTGCCATTTTTTATACAGAGTCTGAATAGAGAAATTTGCTCAACGGTATAAAAACACAGTGCAGGCTTCAGGATGTGAACTTGATACTCCAAGGAAAGGGAGAAACCAGCAATAATGAACACCACAATGTGTGCACTGCAATTATGAGTTTAGTGTGCACTGCAATTATGAGAGTGGAGATATAAAAAGCAACATTCCTGTAATCTTCCTGTAAAATCTTACAGACTAGTTGAACAATACATATATAAAAGGAAAGAGAAATTTTATTTTGAATCACTGAATGACTAATTTGACAAATATATCTTCAAAGATTTTTCTTTGATATAGATATACAAAAAAAATTCCTGAGAGACAATCTCTATTTTAATCCCTTTCAGAGGCAGGCAAATGCTTCCTTTTCCTATAATGTTGTTTTGTTTTTGTTTTGTGAGTAGGGAGAGGGGAGGGGGTCATTCAGCCTAGATCTTAACCTGACAGTGTATTGAACCTGAACAGCAAGAAAGAGACCAGTGATCAGGAAGAGAAAAGACAAAACTGCGTAGATGTGGGGATACAGGGACTATGGATGACTTACAAGAACTGCCTTGTGGCCTAGTTTTTTGAAGCTTTTCCCTTCCTTACGTGTGAGGACTGTAACTAAACAGAGTCAGTGAGTCATCGTTGTTGATACCAAGGGGATGAACAGTTTGGGCAGGTATTTGAATATGCAAAATCTGCAGGTAACAAAAGAAGTGCTGAGAAGACTTCCCTAAGGAGATTTCCGTGAAGGGGAAGACTGAATAGTTGAGACACTGTATTGGAGAAAGTGAAAAGATTTGTAAAGCAATAACTTAATTAGGACACTAACTGATTTCCCAAGCAACTAAGGTAGTTCAGCAGGAAAAGTTCTGTGACGGTTCCCTTCTGTGATAGAGAAAATAGGCATGTGGATAGATAATAGATGATTGCCAGAGCTAAAGAAGCCCACTGAGGGGAGCATACCCAGGAATACTTAACATTCATCGTGCAGTCTCTTGTCCTTCTAAAAGCAAAAATGCTTAATTGGTGAGATTTTCTTTTTACCACTCTTTCACTGCAAGCTCTCTGTAAGCCTGACAGTGGCAGATCTGCCTAAATCCTTAAAACACAGATTGTGGGGCAAGGCCTGCCTATAAACAGCAAAGGAGGCACACACTGCTTGAAATACCGATAAAGAGGCATGAAAGGAAACCCACACATCCATCCCCCTAACTCAGTGTTAGCCAAATCATGTACCCCCCAAAAAAAAATCTGTTCTGGGAGCTCCCTTACTCCTCCAGAACATATTTGGGGGTGGTGTAGGGTGCATGCAGAGGAGGAAGCAGGAAATCCCTATTGCACTGGTGGGAATCCTTATGCAGGCTTATGCTAGTGCAATGGGTTGGTTGAAAACAGCCTTAATTCACATTACAGTGGTACCTCGGGTTACAGACACTGAAGGTTACAGATTCTGCAAACTCAGAAGTAGTACTTCGAGTTAAGAACTTTACCTCAGGATGAGAACAAAAATCATGCGCCAGCAGTGCAGCAGCAACGGAAGGCCCCATTAGCTAAAGTGGTATCTCAGGTTAAGAACAGTTTCAGGTTAAGAACGGACCTCCAGAATGAATTAAGTTCTTAACCAGGGGTACCACTGTAGTTATAAGCTGTGTTCAGGCTTTGTGCCTCAACAAGGAATCCTTGAGAGGAAGTTGTGAGCTTTGCTCACAACATCCCATTTGTCCTGGCCCTACTCGTTCCACTCCTGGCCTACCTGCATTCAGTGGGAAGGTCTAAAGGGTTGTGTGTGTTTTCCATTCATTTGGTTGAACACACTTAGAAGCCTCATTGCAACAAGGATTCAGTACAGTATAGTAGATAGAGAGTTGGGTTGGATCTAGGGCACCAGCATTTAAATTATGAACCACACTGGGTGACCTTGGGCCAGTGAAAATCTCCCAGCCAAACCTAATTCACGGGCTTATTATAAGATTGTGAATTTGAAAAGAGGAGGAGAACCATTAACATATATTTTCATATAAAAACAAGGCTATATAATACATATCACTTTCATATAGTTTAAGAGTGCATTCAGGATATTCACATGCTTAGAAGACAGTCTCATTGAGCAACATTAAAGTTTAGGATTTTTCTTGAATGTGAAGAACTATGTCAGACGTACTAAAGCAGCAAAATAAAAAAGGGTATTCTACACATTTTTTAAAATTATAATGCTGTAAATATGGAAAATCAGTACAGGCCAGTAAGGTAAAGTAAAGTAAAGGACCCCTGGATGGTTAAGTCCAGTCAAAGGTGACTATGGGTTGCGGCACTCATCTCACCTCTGGCCAAGGCAGCCAGCGTATGTCCACAAATAGCTTTCTGGGTCATGTGGTCAGCATGACTAAACCACTTCTGGCACAACAGAACACTGTGACAGAAGCCAGAGTGCATGGAAACACCGTTTACCTTCCCTATTTATCTACTTGCACTAGTGTGCTTTCGAACTGCTAGGTTGGCAGAAGCTGGGACAGAGCAACGGGAGCTCACTCTTTCGCAGTCTTCTGATTGACAAGCCCAAGAGGCTCAGTGTTTAGACCACAGCGCCATCTGTGTCCAGGCCAATAGGCTTAACTATTGGTACATTTTAAAATCAAATTGTCTTAGAACTAGTAATGGAATTTTTCTATGACAGAAGGCAGTCAAAGACTTCAGAAAAGGGGTACATCTAAAAGTGTGGATGTTACAAGTCCACTCCTATCAAATTTTCAGTCAGCTCCAGCTCCCCAAACCTCCATCTTCAGTGTCATTGTATCTCTAGATACTGAAGACAATAGTAATGCTATTGTCCAGATGGCCTGCTAGCTTTTTATTTTATTTTATTTTATTTTATTTTATTTTATTTTATTTTATTTTATTTTATTTTATTTTGTATAGCCTGCTCTTCACTGAATATTTTGAAGCCCAGAATGGGGAACAAAGTATTAAAAATAAACAGAAAAAACAACAGTATTCAAAAACTACAATATCATATAAACAGGTCCACTAACAATGAATTAACCATTCTTTCATAAGTTAAACAAGCTTTTGGTCAACCAAGGTGCTGGGCTGGATGAAGTGACCTGATTTGCCAAACCATCACAAATCAAATACAAGGTTGGGACAAAGTTTCAGCCACACAACACTTAGCCACTCCTTGCCTCTCCACATTTTCTGCTTCACCCTCCATTGTTGGATATGTTAGAATTGCCAGTGACAAACACAGCAATGCAGTCAATGGTAAAGTCCTGCTTTTTATACAGTACACTTAGCCATCGTTGAGGGCTTGTGTGTTTGGCATGAAATCACTTCCATTATAGGCTTGACTGGAGACAGCTGTAATTTGCTGCATATGCGGTATTCATGTGTTTAAAGAGCACATAAACTGTTATAGCCCAAGGGGAAGATGTGAACTTTTTTTAAATCATACCCCTGCTTAAATAGTTTTTCAGTTGGGTGAAAGGAAGAAATAAAGCTTGGTAGTTTCAGTTAAAGAGAAAATATTCCAGTGAGGTGAACCTTAACAATGAAACAAAGTTCTGTGCTTAGTCTCTTTGTTTTCTACCTTTAATGAAACCCCACACCAATTCATTTATAAGACTTAAGCTTTTAATACTTATATGCAAGAGGCTCTTAGGACAGCTTGCCAAAGACTAGTTGTTTCAAGAAGCAAGACTGAATCTATTAAAGGATATTTCTCCTTGCCACTTCGTAGAATCATAGAGTTGGAAGGACCCTGAGGGTCATACACAGATAAGGGACCTGCAGCTCCTTCTAGGGAAAACAACAACATCACCAGAGATGGATTCACATATGCTCAATACATTTTCTTGGCTGACATTGAAAATGTGTTCTTTATTCTGTATTCAGATTGCCTAGTAATTCACTACAGTGATTAGGTAACATCTCAAATTATTACTTTGCAATCTGCACTTGAAAATTTCTTCTTATAGCCAGGCACTTACATTCTTTGTTCAAAGACAATTCAAAAAATCATTTCTCTTGATTTAGTTTTTATTGGCTTTTGCGATACCGACATAACAATGCCCAGGAAAAAGCCAATAAAATGTTGCTTCTGGGAAATATTTTATAGAGTTGTAAACAACAATATATGTTAATAAAGATAAAATGAAAAACCATGAGAGAAAAGAGAAGGAGAGTAGAGACAAAAAAAGGGCTAGAACAAGGCATATCTTGTTTCATAAAATCTGTTATTTTTGCTACAAAACATTGGCTTGGATCCTGAGATAAGTGAATTTGAGGAAGTGAATAGGACGAAAGTTTCCCATCTTCTCTTTCCCCTGGCATTTCTGCTCCTCCCACATGGTATAGGAGGTGCCCCCAAAGCTTTTTGGGGGATTGCAGGTAACGACAGAGGGAAGGCAGGTATGGGAAACTTCCTTAAGTTACCTTCACTTATGATGCAAACTGTAAGTCCCAAGTATGCTGGACAAAAGTGAAGGTTGAGAACGAAAGGCATGGGTAGGGATTCTTGCTTAATTCACCTGCCTGGTGAATGCCAGCCTGGCAGGCCACAGTGCACTTGTCAGGTTCACATATCCAAAGTTCTTGGAGCAAGGAGGAAGAATTCCTTCCAATCCTTTGCTGTGGGGCCACAGATAGAGCCTGTAAACATGCCCAGAAGTTGAGAGGGACTGGTGCACCTGCCAAGCCCAAAAGGGACCTCAAAGAACCCAATGCCAAAAATGGCACAGAATTACAAAGTGTGCCCTTAACCCAAATATCCCCCAGGTATTTACCCCTTGAGATCTTAGCTTGTCTTCCCTGCCAATTAAATAAAACACTACTCCAAGAGAAGGACTCTCAACAGTATGGAGTAGGAAAAAAAGAGAAGTCCCAAGGCCAATTAGTGCATATCTCCAAATACACACATTTTTCAGTGCAGCCTTTTAACTCTAGAAAAGAGAAAGAAACAATAACAAGGGGGAAAATGCACTCAAGCAAGATATGGTGGGGAAGCAATAAAGGTGACGAAGTGAATTTAGGATTTGTACATTCCAGTAAAGGTAAAGGGACCCCCGACCATTAGGTCCAGTCGTGGCCAACTCTGGGGTTGCGGTGCTCATCTCGCTTTATTGGCCGAGGGAGCCGGCGTACACCTTCTGGGTCTTATGGCCAGCATGACTAAGCCACTTCTTGCAAACCAGAGCAGCACACAGAAACACTGTTTACCTTCCCACCAGAGCAGTACCTATTTATCTACTTGCACTTTGACGTGCTTTCGAACTGCTAGGTTGGCAGGAGCAGGGACCGAGCAACGGGAGCTCAAGCCGTCACGGGGATTCAAACTGCTGACCTTCTGATCAGCAAGTCCTAGGCTCTGTGGTTTAACCCACAGCGCCACCTGCGTCCCTTGTACATTCCAGTAGTTTGATTCAAACTAGCCCTGGCCCACCAAGGAATGCTTCTTGCACTAAATCTGTGCTATGCAAACATTTACCATCCCAGGAAAACACAGTAGGATAGCTGGTGCACATTTATTTGGCAAAGAGTGATGGATGTTGGAGAAGCCACAGACACGAGTTCCAATAGTCTAAAGGTTTTTTATAGAGGCATCTTCGTCACCTTAGTTTTACACATGGATAGAAGTTGAGTCACGTACACAACAAGAGCTGAAGAAAGGCATTTCTGTCCCATCAGGGCTGGATGCTTAGCTGTTGTGGAGCTGGCAGGAGGGTGATTAATAAAATCATTCCTCCTGATAAACTAGGAATATCCCCTTATTCACCCAAGTTTAAGATATTCCACCATTCCTCAGCTGAGTTTCTTTTTCTTTGAGAAAAATAAGTGGCTAATAAATGGGGAGAAAACTGGAACAAAATAACACAATGTCTGAGAGAAACTAAATACAATAACATGAGGCAAGAAACAAGAAGAGGCAGTTGATCTTTCTTAACTGACACTCTTAACTGAATATAACTGAACACACTCTGAAGGGAGTGGCTGATTCCGAAGCATAACACGCAAGCCTCGCCCACCAGATCCCAAGCACTCTACTATTCAAATTAGTTCTCAGTGATTTTCCTACATTAGCTCATTATGTCAATGCCAGCATTCCACATATTGGATATGTATGAGGAAAATGTGTCAGGCTTAGACAAATTCCCCCACAGCTGAAAGGTTTGGTAGGTTCTTAGTATCAATATTCAGTGACTACTTTAAATATCAGTACTGGAAATCAGTGATATAGTCTTCCTTTAATTTAAAGCAAATGCTGGAGATATGGATATGCTAATGTAGTTTTTAAAATACTGATATAAAATACATATTTAAAAATAGCTAACTCATAGAAAAGAATTTTGATTTGAAAAATAATGGTGAATACACTTGCACAACAACAACAAAATACTCATAGCATATTTTAACACAATTAAAGGATCAGAAGAAAATTGTGCTTTGTTTACTGGTGACAGCAAAACTTCTAACTTACCAGTAATTTAATCCTCCTATCCATCAATACATAGTTAAATCTTATTCATATTGATATTAAATATACATAGTTGAAACAAATTGGTCTTGCTA
Organism: Podarcis raffonei; assembly: GCF_027172205.1. Classification (NCBI taxonomy): domain Eukaryota; kingdom Metazoa; phylum Chordata; class Lepidosauria; order Squamata; family Lacertidae; genus Podarcis; species Podarcis raffonei. The sequence goes on along the minus strand of NC_070604.1, from coordinate 79,681,542 downwards.
ATACAATAAAACAATCATCTCTGATTAAATTTAGAGAAATATTGATTAACAATTAAATCATGGAGAAAATGAAGGGTGCTTGCTTTCCCTTCTGTGGTATACATAGTCTAATAATTCATATTTACTTATAGTTTGTATGTGTTGCTCTTTGTAGGTGTGTGTTTTCTGAATCTAAAATAGTCAACGTATACTGCAATGAAGAGAGGTCTGCTTCTCTTTCTGTGGGCATGCTCCCCTGATCCAGTGGGGCACCAGGGGAGCAGCTGGGACTGTGCACACAGAGACCTTTTAAAAAGCTAAAACCCTGTCGGTCAGCTGTTTATCAGATACAGGAAGCATCCAGGCCGAATTCACCTTCTCTTTCCAAACAGGACCTTGATCTTATTCTTTTAAGAAAAAGCGTTCATGTATGCAGTCTCGGCTGCTGGGTTGGAGAAAGCAGTGTGTGTATCTAGCACCTAGCTGCACATGCCTTTCTCATCCAGCTAAGGTAAGTGCCAAATTGTCTTCTGCAGGCATATTGCCCATAGGTGAATCAGAGCAGAATCTATTATCTTGGTACATGCTTAATCATGTAAAAAGATTCCAGGGAAAGCTGGAATGGGAAAAAATGTAATTCATTAGACATATTTACAATTTGCCACAGCCTACAATTGTGCTTGGCTCTATACCTACAAACCTTGTGTGTTCTTATATTGCTTGTTGCCCATACTTCATTTTTAGATTATGTACTGCATTCATATTTCACATCCCATACAGAGTGCATTTCTATTACCATTCACTTTCACCTATTCCCCCCCCCCACTTCAGTTGCACTTCACGTGACTTGGATAAAATCACCACTTTCCCTGTCCACTTCAGGCATCTAATGAAATACATTCTTGCCTACGAAATCCATGTTGCAATAAACTAGCTAGTCTTTTAAGGTGTCACAGGACTCTGTATTTTGAATGTCTTTGTTCATTAAAAATGTCCAAACTAATCTGCTTAACAATATTGAACAGCAGGTATCAGGGAACCCATTTGAATCCGTTTTCTTTGCCTAATGAAATTTGTCTCTTCACTAGTAGTGCACAAAACTAATTGGTACGTAAGACACTTTGATAAACAATTAAGCAACTAAATGAAGAGGAGAAGGAAAAAAGATTGTCTCTTTTTCTGTCAGTGGGGGAAAGGAATGAAACACATGCTGATGGGTTTTTAATTTGCTTTTCTGATGGGGGGGGATTAGCCTGCATGCTGCGAAAAAATAATAGGTTGCAAGGCAAGTAATGTGAGCATATGTCCACCTAGGCACTAAGGCTTTCCTGATCCCTTCTCTCCATTACAGCACATCTCAGGGAGCCCACAACCCTCTGGAGATGCTTTTGGAGGGGGTACAGGAAAATGCAGTGGGTGAGGGGACCAGAGAATTCCAACGTTCTATAAAACAGAATTAATATGAGGAAATTTCATAGTAATTATGGAAAACAACTAAAAATATCCTCTATAAACACTGGAAAGTAAAATATTACAAATGAAAATCAGCCAGAAAGTATTTCACCTTTTAAAACAACAAAACTGAAAATTAGGCAAACTAATAACAACAACAACAATAACAATTTATTATTTATACCCCACCCATCTGGCTGGGTTTCCCCAGCCACTCTGGGCGGCTTTCAATAAAATATTAAAATACAATAGTCCTTCAGATATTCTCAACATTTTGCAAAGCAGTGTAGAAACATCACTAAAATACGGAGTCTACTTTTTCAGAGAGTACAAATGTTCAAGAAACATATCTTCTCCTTTTGTTTATCACTAATTTGTTTAGTGATCAAGCATAGTGATCAACTCATCAACCATGAGATCAGTGTGAAATGCTGGTACAAGAACCCCAACCAATGCAAGTTCAGCCTCCCTTTGTTGATGTTCCTTGAGTTAACGAATGACCAGTGAGATAAGTATGAATGGAAAAATTTGTCAATTTAGGTTTTCTCAATTTCTAATTTTAACAATCTCAACTCCAGTTTTCCATACTTTACAACAATTTGGTTAGAGAACTGCTTCACAAAATTTAGATAAATGTGGATTTTGAAGGCTAGCTGTTTTGCTTTGCATAATGTTTTGGAAGATGTGGATTTGATTTGGCTTTAAATATGTACTGAATCTAACATCTCTTCCATCCCTACCTATTAATGATCTACTGAGCATTTAGCATTTTAAATTCCCTTTTGCAGATTGCAGAGTTGGTAACTAGCTAAATTGAAATCATTTTCGTCCAAAATTGCATAATCCTACTGATTATCCAAAAATTCTAACCATTTTAAGAGCTCCAGGACTATACAGTAGCTACATTGTAATTTGGAAAGAGAACCCCTTTCCTAGGTCTAATTCTAATTTCCTGTTCATTGCACTGCTGTTCTGGTTTAGCATAGACCAGTCTCCCCAAATAGGATTGGAGGATAAATATATCTAGTTTGGTTCAGTAGCTATGCTTATTGTTAAATTATTTTCAAGACAAGAAATTATCTTTTGATCTGTGAGTAATTTTCTCAGACAAGTCCTCTTCTCAGAAGCAATTTAAAATGTGACAATTTAGATTTGTGATCTCACAGTGCCACACAAAAGGAATAAAAAGGAAGATGATTTTGCAGGAGGAACACGTCAGCTGCCCAGTGTAATGAGTTTCTTCATCTGGGCCTTTGTCATAGGTCTGTTAGGTATAAACTCCCTCTTGAAACATAAAACATGAGAAATATTTCTCCCTGCACCTTATGAATAAATATCCCACATGCTGTTATGAGGTAAAGTGTAACAAGGCAGATTTAACATAAGCCAAAACATTTACCTGAGTCAAATGGCTATATTTAAATCAAATAGTATTTTATAATTGCAAATAGCTTGTAAATTTGACTAGTGCTATGGGGTTTGATGAAACTTTGAGAGAGGATTGCCTCTTACACTTTGCAATGGTTGGGTTCAATGCTCTTTCCCAGTTTTGAAAACCATCATTTATAAAACTGGAAACATGTTTCCAACTTATAAATACCAACCATAAAGTGTCCCTCAACTTGCAGATGAACATAACAGGACATTCTCTGTGGTTGCACAATTATGGTACTCCTTCCTATAGAAGACCTGCCTGACTCCATCATACGATGCCTTTCTGAGGACAACCAAAACTTCTTGTTGTTTTTTTAAAGTGAAGCTTTTAAGTGGTGTATTGTTAATTATGTTACTGAATATAAGCATAAACATTTGTACCATGCATGCAAGTAAGCATAGACTTTCAGCACAACAAATACATGTGCAAAGAAGCCTTGTTTAAAACAATTTCTTCATGACATTGTATCCTGGCCTATTTGAAGCCATGAAGTCACTTTATAAGGAATTTGAGGCTGTTTTTCGAGAAAACACAAATCCTTCATCAGCATAGCAACATTAGACTGTAGGCAGCGTTTTGAAACAGAGAAAGAGGTGTGGGTTTATAAGCCTTTTTAATTAACATTCTCTGCGGTAGGCGGCAAAAGAATTTTAATTATGGAGAAGTTAATAAGGTATTTAGATTTTTATACAATTTGCACTTCTGAACCTATTCTTTTCTAATTAATGAACCATAATTTGTAAATGTTACCAGCTCCCATAAAAAGCCCATTTGGTTTTATTTAGGTTAATTAAACAATGATACTGTTTTCACGTGATCTGTTTGTAATGGAATATAGACTGCAAGGTGCTCATCAACAGTACTTGGGTGTAGTGCACTGTCAAATCACATGTCCTTACTTTAGAAACAGGGTACTTCATACTCACAGGGTTGCAAAATGTAATTATTTTACAAAACAAATGAGTTCCATGTCTGTGTGCATGGGTTGAAAATAATCCTTTAAAAAACTGAGATATCTTAATCTTACACAGAATCCCACAAGCAATTAAAAATCCGCCTTGAAAAACTGATAAGCAAACCTATGGGCTTCTATAATTACATGCAAACTACAAAAGTTGGTGTATTAGTTTGTTGTATCAACAGATTTCTAGGCTCTAACCTGCTACCCTGAGTTATCTGTGTGATAGGATATCTCAGAAATCTGTGTTCATCCAGAAATTCAGGAAAGCATCATCCTGTCAACTATGTGGAAGCTCTGCAAGCAATGGTGGGTTGTGAGGCAGTTCCCAGATTGCTACCCAGTATGAATTTCTGAATGCTACTGCATGAAGGAATATTGTAAGGTAGTGGAAGAGACTTGGTAGTTATTAACTTGTTGCTGTTCAGGTGCACATCTGTTGAGTGGCTAGAAAGACCAAGGATGAGTTATTGGTGTTATGACTAATGTCATACACTACTAGCCACATATTGCCCACATTATGTCTACATCTCCCCTGCCAGCCACTGTAAAACACTGTTCACTAAGGTTGTCAGGTCCTCCTCCTAGACACAGCAGATGTGGGTAACCTCTAATGAACAATCTTCTGAATTGTCACAGTCTACATACAAAGATGGGTTACATCCTGACAGAAACATAATCACGGATCATGGTACAGCCACAGTATACCTGGACTTTCTCACTTTGGAGTACCATAATTGTGACAGCTGCATATTAAATGGCACTTTGCTCCAGATCTCCTGATGAGGACTCCTGGAGTCTTCATACATCATGGTGTTAGGAGGAGCAAGATGGAACCCTTGGGAAGCCATAGGACAACTCCCATGGTGATGTACAATAGCCTCCCATTACTTCTTTCTGGAAATGCCCTGGAAGTAGGAACAGAACCAGTGAAGTACAGAACCCCCACCTTCCTGAGATGCTCCAGAAGGTATCATGGTCAACAGTCTCAAAAGCTGCTCAGAGGTCAAAGAGAATGAGTGGGATTGCACTCCCTTATCTCCCTCCTGATGAATGCCATCAGCCAGGGCAACCAAAGCAGTTTCAGTGCCATGACCAGGCCTGAAGCCAGACTGGAATGCATCCAATGCACATTTACATAGATACAGAAAGGTACACTTATCAATGAGGCAAGATTAGCTGCAGCACAATTATTTCAATCTCAGGGACAGTTTATCTCTTGAAACCAACATCACTGTCATGTAAGTTTCAGAAACATTATGTGCAACCTCTTGCCTCATAAAACTGACAGTTCTCATTCCCCCATTGACAAATGATGGGCCCGTAGGCCTGATCCACAACAAGAAGAAAAAATATATATTCTCAGTTATAAAGCTCAGCGCACCTTCAATACCTAGGTATTATTCGTGACTGCCTCTTTACAGTTTACTTTCTTTGAAGAGACTTCAAAGATTGATAATTTTCCAGAAACACTACAGCACTTTTGAACAAAAGGAAGAGCAGGAAATTTAAATAACCATTACACCGGTATTATCAGCATTCCATGTAGTTCTTAATTTTATTTTTAACCAAAAATAAATCATCATCATTTCGGTTTTTAGTTCTTGGCATTCTGGGGTTTTTTCCAATTACAGTGAAAGGTGGCATCTTCCCACTCTGTAGCCATGCACTGTTATGTACAAAATTAAGTATGTGGGAAGGCACTGATTCTCCCTTCAACACCCTTTTGACAGAAATTAAGCATATGATATTCTGTTTAGAAAAGTATCAATTAGCAGAACGGTTTGGCATCTTGAACTTGGTTGACTTGGAGCTCAGGTAGTTTGATTTCATTGTGAATGGTTTTTTTCGAAGAAAATATTCATTATCACCATCGTCACCCACTCATCAGAAAAACAAAATGACCTATGTAGCCATGGCATATTCAGATGTAGAACACAATCAACAGATGGCTCTGTGCCCAAGTACAGTACAGTGGTACCTCAGGTTACAGACACTTCAGGTTACAGACTCCACTAACCCAGAAACAGTACCTCGGGTTAAGAACTTTGTTTCAGGATGAGAACATAAAACGTGCTCCGGCGGCGTGGTGGCAGCGGGAAGCCCCATTAGCTAAAGTGGCACCTCAGATTAAGAACAGTTTCAGGCTAAGAACGGACCTCCAGAACGAATTAAGTTCTTAACCCGAGGTACCACTGTATATAAATGAAGCCATTCTAAGATGTATGGTTATCACTGAAGACAATGCAACATAGGGTGGTATCCCACTAACTCATTTTGTCAGTGCAGGGATTTCCATTGATGCAATTGAATTTCCTCCCTTTTCTCCCCTACATGTCCCCTCAATCTGTTATGGGGGTTCTACCAACCCTCTGCAGCAGATCTGGAGAGGGTTTGTGAGGTATGCATGGAGAAATCCTTTCACTGATAGATCAAGGTAGTTGGATACCACCCAAGGTGATTTTTATGGGCAAGTTGTGAAATTGACAAGTTATGTAGTTATAAATCAGGCTGAAATCATTGTTGCACACTAAAGCCAAACAGTGACTATTATTATTATTATTATTATTATTATTATTATTATTAATTGAATTTATATACTGCCCTATACTCGGAAGTCTCAGATGATCCTATCTTTATAAGTACTCCCTCACACACACACATACACCAGTATTCCTCTTCCACCATCATTCATAGCTAATGTTCTCATTATCAGAGATGCAAAACCAGCACAAACATTCACAAAACATAATTAACAATAAACAAAGAACATCCAATAGTGAGAAGGGTAGAAGGAGCAAAGGCAGGGGAGCTGGGTGAAGCTATATCATATAATACTGAACCAGCAAATGATTGCATGGGGCTCAAGGACAACAGCTCAAGAAATGTCACCCATTTATTCAAATATTATTTAGCAACTTCTTTGGGATATATTTCAGCTCCTCTCTGCCTCTCATTTTTGAAATCAACAGGATTTAAAAAGTTTGTCTAGATCTTCTATTTTTCTTTTGAAGTAGAAACATCAATAGGATAAACCCTGGTCTATTCAATTATGCACAACTCTCAAGTAAGCCCCACTTAGTGCAAGAGAATTTTTATAGGAGCAGAGCTCAATAAAGAGTTCTCCAAGTTTTTCTAGAGACTATTACTAGCTGAGAAAGTTCGGGTTATTTTATTTTTGAATCTCAAGCTTCAGAATATATTAAAACTAATATTTGGAATTAACATTTTTATTGGTTTTATCAATTACAGCTTCAAGAAGGGAAGTTATATCTACTACAATAGCAAGAATACATTGCAGATGAAGCACAACAATGGGATTATCAGTGAGCAAGATATGAACCCTAAATCCATCATATTAATCCAAATTAATAATACCACACAATATTATCCAGAATGGGCTAGAAAAAGAGACTATGGATTGACAGCTCATCATCTACCCAATGTATGCTACACTAAGGATTTAATTAGAAAGTAGCAGTAAAAATGAATATGAGGGAGGGAAACTACTTACAGAATATATTGCTGCAAGCATTGATATTTTAGGAAACCCACACTTCTGTTGCAATTGTTCAAAACTTTAATATGTAGCTGAAGTTTTGTCTTAGTTTTAAGTGCTTGTTTTTCCAGGCTGAGAGCATTCGTGCACATTGTTTAAACATTTTGATGACATTTAACACAGCCACTTATTTTTGTAACTTTTCCAGTTGTTTGTGGCTCTCAGAAATAATAAGTGGTGAACATTTATTTCAGTTTTGAAATATGCCCTTCTCAAAGTATAAAAACTGGAAACAGAGTCGGTAGGGGTACACAGACATAGATTAACCTCTGCAAAAGCCAGTGTCTTGTGTCTTCTACAAGCAAATCAGGATAAACGCTCAGTAAAGAGGTCATCTGGAGATGACCAAAGTGGAGGGCTGTCAGAGTTGGGGCGCGAGGTGGCACTGCTTTGCAGTGATTCCAGTTCTACATGGATGACTGTCACCAGAAGGCGGTGCTTAGGAAATGTTATCTGTAGAGCTTTCAGTATGGGTTGCTGCAGGGTTTATCCCCCATCAACTTAACACCTACTATTTAACATCTAGGGACAGGGGTGGCACTGTGGTGTAAACCACTGAGCCTAGGGCTTGCCAATTGGAAGGTTGGTGGTTCGAATCCCCACGACTGGGTAAGCTCCCATTTCTCGGTCCCAGTTCCTGCTCACCTAGCAGTTCAAAAGCACACCAAACTGATAAATAGGTACTACTCCAGTGGGAAGGTAAATAGCGTTTCCGTGCGTTGCTCTGATTCGCCAGAAGTGGCTTAGTCACATGACCTGGAAGCTGTCTGCTGACAAACGCTGGCTCCCTCGGCCTATAGAGTGAGATGAGTACGCAACCCCAGAGTCGTCCGTGACTGGACCTAATGGTCAGGGGTACCCTTACCTTTACTATTTAACATCTACTTGAAACCACAGAATTTTGGAGTGCATTGCAGCAATACACTGATGGTACACAACTCAATTTCTCCTTTACGTCTGCAGGTGTGTCATTGGATGTGTTAGACATATGCCTGGCCTCAGTAATGAACTGGATGAGATGTCAATAAACTAAAGTGTAATCCAGATAAGACTGAGGCATTGTTCGCCATGCTGGCTCTCCCACTGGAAGCGATATCTGTTAAGAGACTTAATATGAAAGGGGAAGGGGCAACCTATAAAGAGCTGTTAACTGAAGTTGAAGATCAACAGAAATTGGGGGGGAAATGATGGTATAAGACACCTATTAACGGACTGGTTACAATATCACCAACTAAGTGATATTTTTAAGGAGTGACAAAGGGGTGGGTTGTGGTAAAGAGTTTTCAAGGTTCAAAAAAGATCTATTGGAAAAGAATGAGAAATTATTATTAAAAATGTATAAACTATTGTTAGAATGGGATACTAAGGATGAAGAAGTCAAATCAGTAATGATACACTGGGCAAAAGACATTTGGTATAATATACAACTTAACTCATGGGGAAAGTTGTGGAAGAAGGATTTAAAATTCATGGCTTGTTGAAAGAGAATTATGTAAAATGACCTGGATGAGAAGTCAATAAACTAAAGTGTAATCCAGATATAAAAATGATGTATCATTGGTACTTGACTCCTATAAGATTAGCAAAAATGTATAGAAACACCTCCAACATGCTGGAAGTGTAAGGAAAAAGAAGGCACGTTCTACCACATGTGGTGAACATGCAAAATAACAAAAGAATTCTGGGAAATGATATATAATGAATTGAAAAAAAAGTTTAAGACAATCTTTGTCAAAAAACCAGACACTGTCTTATTAGGAATAATAGGAGATGAAATACCAAAGGACTCGGTACATAAGTCTGTTTATATAAGCGTTGACCGCCGCAAGAATGCTTTTCGCCCAGAAATGGAAGGAAGAGAAAGTCTCAACCAATGAAGAATGGATAACCAAGAGTGGCTGAGGAAACCCAGCCAGATGGGTGGGATATAAATTATTATTATTATTATTATTATTATTATTATTATTATTATTAATTATGGACTATGCTGAAAGAGCAAAAATGACTGTGAAGATCAGACAGCAAGATGACAATAATGTCAGTAAAGAGTGGGAAAAAATTATAGAGTACCTTAAAGATCACCGTAGATATTTAAAAACATTAGCAGGATTGTTATAACACTTAAAATGTAATAAGACTAAAGTTAAAAATGGATATAAAATGAATTAGAAAAATGTACTTAGATGTAGCAAAAAGAATAGATAAATATTGGAAACCGGGCTGGGGGGGGAGTCCAGGGATTCAAGTAATCTCAGATGTGTAAAAAATTGAAAATGATTTAATTGCAAGAGAACACTTTAAAAAATGAATATATATATATAATTACACACACATCATTTTTTTTAACTGTTCTTATGCAATTAAATCATTTTCAATTTTTTTACACATCTGAGATTACTTGAATCCCTGGAGATAGATAGATAGATAGATAGATAGATAGATAGATGATAGATAGATAGATAGATAGATAGATGATAGATAGATGATAGATAGATAGATAGATAGATAGATAGATAGATAGATAGATAGATAGATGATAGATAGATAGATAGATAGATAGATAGATAGATGATAGATAGACTGAGGCGTTGTTAGTGGGTGGTTTGCTAGACCAGATGGGCAAGGTATGCCCTGCCCTGGGTTGGGTTACACTCCTTTTGAAGAAGCAGGAGTACAGCTTGGGGGCGGGGTTGCTTCTGGTTCCTCTACTGTTTCTAGAAGTTTATGTGGATATGATGGTACAAAGTGCCTTCCATCAGACAGCTTCTGTTGTCTATGCTCTTGTAAACTCTAGGTTAGATTACTGCAATACGTTATAAATGAGGCTGCCTTTGAAGACAGTTCAGAACTACAGCTGGTACAGAATTCAGTGGCCAGATTGGTGGGCAGAGTAAGATGGTCTGAACACATGATGACAATTCTGGCATCGTTTCATTGGCTACCAATTAGTATATGGGCACAATTCAAAGGTTTTTTTACCCATGAATTCTTATGCAGCTAAGAACTACCTCTCCCCACATGAGCTAACCCAAGCCCTGTGGTCTTCATCTCTCCTAAGGAAGGCATGCATAGCACCTACATTATTTGATTTTAGGCACCAAGTAAAAACATATTTATTCATACAGACCTTTGGAGTTAATTTCTCTGCATATTTTTAGTGGGGTGCATATTTTTAGTTGAATTTGCTCTTTTATTGTGAGCTGTCAAAGTTCTTTTTATTTATTTTTTATCTATTTGTAATTTTTGTTTTTGTCAGCTGCTTTGAGTTCATTTTTTTAAAAAAGTAACTAATTTTAAATAAATAATAATAATAACTCAAGGGTTAGGGACTTCCAGTTTGGTGTGTATTATAAGGGCACTGTGTTTCAATACAAATTATATTGAACTTATTTAAAGAATATATCACAGTGCGTTTTTGCATTAATGTTTGGCTTCTCCCATGAAGCATCAGTTAATTTTGTTTTCTCTCAAATGGCGTTATGGGAGAAATGTAAAGGGTTGTAAATAACTTTACAGATGCAAAGTTTTATAGATTGAAATAACAGGTACATGGGATGTGTATTTATTTTTTAAACTTTTGTAAAAACAATTCTCATATGTCTTACATTTCTATCCAAACATGGATGTTTGGTACATAAACCGCATCAAGGATTTATCAGCAGTGCAGATACATCTTCCCTGCTACCTGCACCACTCTCTTATCTATACAGGGCTCTTCTGAATGCTCATATTGCAGTTGCCTCAGCAACTGCTTTGTGTACTTATTTGGGTCTGTATGGTGTGTGATTTCACACTAAATACTGCCACATTCCACTGCTCTTCCTGTGTACTGATAACAAGTCACAGCTAAAGTTGCAGCCAGCAACCTATGATAGCCTATGAGTGTAGGAACGTGGTGCCCATTACTATCAGCAGGACCAAACTGTTGTCAATATAAAATGTACAAAAAAGGAATGCAGAATGAGATGAGTTGAATGAGAATGTTTGCCTGCCAAGGTCTGAATGAATTCTATTCACAAAGTTCCTGTAGCATCAAATAATGCATGTATTTATGTCACTCCTGGAAAAGGAGAGGGGGGTGATCTGGAGAAGGCATTTAGAGTGCAAATGCCTACTTCTTGCTTCATAGGAGGCTTTGTTCCTGTATAGGTAAAAGGTAAAGGACCCCTGGATGGTTAAGTCCAGTCAAAGATGACTACTGAGCCTCTTAGGCTTGCCGACTGGAAGGTCGGCAGTTCGAATCCCCGTGATGGAGTGAGCTCCCATTGTTCTGCCCCAGCTCCTGCCAACCTAGCAGTTCAAAAGCATGCCAGTGCAAGTAGATAAATAGTGACCGCTGCGACGGGAAGGTAAGCGGTGTTTCTGTGCACTCTGGTTTCCGACACGGTGTTCCTTTGCACCAGAAGCAGTTTAGTCCTGCTGGCCACATGACCCAGAAAGCTGTCTGTGGACAAACACCAGCTCCTTCGACTTGAAAATGAGATGACTGCCACACCCCGTATTTACCTTTGACTGGACTTAACCGTCCAGAGGTCCTTTACCTTTACAGTGGTGCCCCGCAATACGAATGCCTCTCAAAACGAAAAACGGTCAAGACGAAAGGGTTTTTCGGTTTTTGCGTCGCTTCGCAACACGATTTTCCCTATGGGCTTGCTTCATAAGACGTTTCGTCTTGTGAGTTCTTGCGAGTTTGTTTCCTTTTTCTTAAAGCCGCTAAGAGCCGCTAAGCCGCTAATAGCCGTGCTTCGCAAGACAAAAAAAACGCAAGACGAAGAGACTTGCGGAACGGATTAATTTCGTCTTGCGAGGCACCAGTGTACCTTTTACCTTTCTTCCTGTACAGTGATACCTCGGGTTAAGTACTTAATTCGTTCTGGAGGTCCGTTCTTAACCTGAAACTGTTCTTAACCTGAAGCACCACTTTAGCTAATGGGGCCTCCTGCTGCCGCTGCGCCGCCGGAGCACGATTTCTGTTCTTATCCTGAAGCAAAGTTCTTAACCTGAAGCACTATTTCTGGGTTAGCGGAGTCTGTAACCTGAAGCGTATGTAATGCAAGGTACCACTGTATAAGGAAATCCAGGAACTCAGCTCATCACAGCGCACTTGGGCTATGTGTGGGAAGGGAAAGGTTTGGATGACACATATCAAGTAACCAAACCCACCCTTGTGGGCGGCAGGATCTAAACTCTAAAATCAATCTAGACTGAAAGCAGCATGTTGAGGAGGGGCACGAATGATTATGGATTGAAAAAAGCTACATTTTTGTGCTATGAACAGGTGAATGCATGCACAGTCTTAGTGTCACTGTCTTAGCTTGCCAATGGGTTAACGGACCTAGCTTTCTCTTCTGGTTTCCTTGCCTTCTCACTGTGCTCCTGTATCAAGGACTGTGCTGAGGTAGAGGTAAATGACATCCTATTTCCTTTCTCTCTTCCTCCTCTGTTCCTGCCACTATCCATCTTTATGGGCCAGGAAGGGAGGTGAGAGCATCCTGAATGATCAGTCACATATGTGTGACATTACTTCCAGTCTGCCTGTGTTGACTTGCAGTTGGGCTGGGAGCAACAGAGTGGGAAAGCCAACACCAGTCACTCCCAGATCCTTAAAGGTAAAGGTAAAGGTACCCCTGCCCGTACGGGCCAGTCTTGACAGACTCTAGGGTTGTGCGCCCATCTCACTCAAGAGGCCGGGGCCAGCGCTGTCCAGAGACACTTCCGGGTCACGTGGCCAGCGTGACATCGCTGCTCTGGCTAGCCAGAGCCGCACACGGAAATGCCGTTTACCTTCCCGCTAGTAAGCGGTCCCTATTTATCTACTTGCACCCGGGGGTGCTTTCGAACTGCTAGGTTGGCAGGCGCTGGGACCGAGCCGCGGGAGCGCACCCCGCCGCGGGGATTCGAACCGCCGACCATGTGATCGGCAAGCCCTAGGCGCTGAGGCTTTTACCCACAGCGCCACCCGCGTCCCACACAGATCCTTACATTTTATTATTTATTATTTTATTATTTATTTATTATTATTTATTATTTATTATTTTATTATTTAAATATATATTCTACTTTTCCATGCAATGATGTCCAAGTCAGCCAGCAACAATTATAAAATACAACATAAAATAATCCTATAAAATGAAAAGCAAATGGGTTAAACAACAACAACTGGGTACTAGAGAAACCATGTATGTAAAAGCCTTTACATGAACCCTGATTGTTACTGCTTCTTATTATTGTTATTGTTGTTGTTATCATCATCATCATTATTATTATTATGATTATTGAATGTCTAGTCTATTCTTCCTGCCAAAGGAGCCCAGGAAGAACAAACCAGCCAAAAAAATACAGATACTGTATAAAAAACAATGGACAACAAATATTCTTGCAGCTAATAATTTCAAGATTGCCATGAACAGTATATTTCAGTCATCAAATGGCTGTGTGAACTGGAATGTCCTTAAATTCCTCCTGAATGTAGAGACCCAGACATACGTCACCCAGGAGGGTAATCCATAGATGGGGAACTACTAGGGAGAAGGCCTTGTTTCAGGTCAGTACTGATCAGGCAGCACCTGGCAATGGCACTACCAACAGAGTCTCCATGACTGATCACAAGGCCCCAGATGATACATGGGGAGGCACACTTTTAGGGAGCAACTACAGAGGGAAAAGCAGCCACATTTCTTGAGGGGCACGTGCACAACATATTTACATGGTATTTTGTTAATTCATTTCTCCTCCTATTTTGATCACCCAATAACAGCCTGAGTCAAAATCCATGTAACTGAGGAATGAACTACACATCACATACAAATGTATGAATGATGCTGCAACATTTTAAAATGGAAAATAAAGCCTCCAGAGGCTGTGATTTTGAGTGGATGAAAAGTGTGTGTGTGAATAGCAAATTTCAGTGAAATGAAACTTCTATGTAAATACATTCTTTGTAATACAGATTGGTAGTCCAGTCCCATGCATGTTTATTGGACATTTCCAAACCCACAGTGTTCAATGGGTCTTACTTCTTAGATATATATGCTGAAGATTGTTTTTAGATGGCAAACAGCTAACATGTTTTCTTCCAACTAAATATTCACAGAATAAACCTTATTGAACACACATAGCTATGAATATATGCAGTTATCTTTTTAAAAAAGCCATCTTCTTCCCTCAAAGAAAATGTACAATTTATTCCACAATGAATAAAATATATTACAAAACAAAATGTTGCATTTTCATCAATACAAATCCTGCATTGGAGGGAATATAAAACTCTTACTATGCCATGATGAAACTTAGCTCAATATATATTTATCTTGCTTGTGTGTTCCTGTCATGCCCAATGCTTCTAAGTCATTTTATAAAATAGGAATCAAAATAAGCAGAAAAGAGACGAAGAAGAAGAAGAAGTCCTATTTTGTACGGTTTTATGCAAAATTTAACTTACAATTAATATCAGAACTATAAAGATAAATGTTATAGTTCATTAAAAATCATGATTCCATATCAAGCTGAATATACTCCAGTCACATGGGAAGCAGAGACAACATTTCTGGAAATATTTATGACCCATGAATATTGCATGGCATTTTATTAAGCAAATAGAATAGCTAATAGTGCAGGGACAAAAATCACTGAAGCTATAAATGAATGATGGCTTTTAAGAAAACCTCATCTCTTGAATTCATGTTTGTCTTTTCCCACTATATATACAAATGAGTGTGTTTCAAGTGTGAGTCTGAATTTGAGGTGCAGTGAGGAAAAGGAGAAAGGCATTCCCTCTCGTGATTTAATACATTCATTTTATATTCTTCTTTGGTCTCATCTCTGTCATTTGGCTTGAGTGCAGCCATACCTTCCAGTCTTTGAGATGGCTTCTGACATAATGTTGCAAAGCCCCCTACTTAGTAAATCATTGCCTCTAGATATGAAGTGGATTCCTCAGCTTATAACCTTGTTTCCCTTCTTTTCTTCTTCTGATATTTAACTTAAGCACTACCTGTGTTCAGACTCAAATCCTTATGTACTTGTATTTGCAGATCCAGAATAGGATACTGCTTAGAGTGTTGGCAATGGAAGACCTGAACTCAGTTTCTTGGTTAGCTATGAAGCTCATTGGATGACTTTGAACCAGTTATCACTACCTCTCTGCCTAATAATACCTTACAGGTTTCTAATAAAGATAAACATGTAAGCTGTGCTGAGCTGCTTGGAGGAAGGTTCAGTTCAAAATCAGAAAAATATTTTGTAGACAGAATATACCATATAAGGAGCTTCTAAATAAAATCCCACTATAAACAGTACATATCTATAGAAAGCTATCTAGTATTACTACAGGCTAAATATTAGTCAATCATAAAGATCGTAAAATTGAAGCTGCTTACTGTGGAGTTCTTGTACAAACTGACAACAAATATCATTCTTAATATTTAATAACTATGATAAATTTTTAAAACCCAAAGTCGGTTTCAGTCACTAGGATGGCATTCAAAATGAAATTAACTGACTGCCTTATATACATTTACTGTACTTAAAATAAGATTTAGGCATTATGTCAATAATATCTGAATGTCAAGAGCCGCAAGTGAAAGTCTTAACGAGTGAATTTGCTGACAATGTCCTTTTTATCATCCTCCTTGTGCTTTACAATGACACATTGCAAAGGCAGTTTGGGTAGGTAGAAATCCTTCTTGAATCGCTGTACTTGATTTCTAATGACCACATACAAAACACATGCACCTTCAATTTTGGAGGCACTCTCTATACTAGGGGTCAGCAAACTTTTCAGCAGGGGGCCGGTCCACTGTCCCTCAGACCTTGTGGGGGGGCAGACTATATTTGGGGCGGTGTGAATGAATTCCTATGCCCCACAAATAATCCAGAGATGCGTTTAAAATAAAATCACACATTCTACTCATGTAGATTGTAGCAAAGAACTGGAGAAATGCAAAATTATCTGCAGGAAGTGGATACATCCATTTAGCATCTAAAAAATAAAATAAAATTAGGAAGATACTTTGTTTAAGAGATGCCAGACAACAGGATTCTAAATTTGTTACAGTTCTTTTGTAGAATATTAGGAGATAAACTATGTATGGAAATTAATATGTACAGTAGTCATGTTTTACTATTCCATAATAAATACTAGTTGAATAATAGATGGATTGATGGATGGATAGGTAATAGATAGATATTGCTTTATAATTTCTAGATGGATTGAATATGAGAAACATATAGAATTTTGCTTTTCATATTTCTGAAACTAAAAAAGTTTGTTGTTTCAATAAAATCCATGCTGCAATTAGCTTTGGTGTAACATGTGTCATTTTTTCTCTAATAGCCTCCGCTCCCCTTCCCCAAATATATTTTTACCTTAGGGTAGCATTAAATTCTAAGAAAGCCAAAGCATCCAAATATGATTCATGGAAAAGAATAAGATGTTTTCCTAAATATATTATTCATTGCTTATCAGCCACAAACTCCTTTAAAAAACCCAACACCAAACACTCATAGCTTCATAAATATGAAATGATTTGTCTATAAATTCAACCTCATCCTGTTAGCAGACCTGCTTAGCAGGATCACATAGCTCCAAAAGGTGCTATTTGTAACTTATAAAATGCAGTATTTCATCCTGCCCCATAATTTAAAGGTGCTAGAAATGGGATATGGCAATTGTTTCCACCCACAGAACAAGGAGTCATTGCTGGCTCACTGGTAAATTCCCCTCTGTGCTATGTATTCTGACCATTGCCAAGCTTCATTCATGTGGAGAAATGTATCACATTTGAACAACAGTCACTTGAGAAATTGCAGCCAGGAAAGCAGAACTTGCTTCCCAGTCACTGTGGCTGGGTTTTTTTCTGTTGATGGGAAGGGGATATCAACCATTGATTGAGGGCATGTGTGTGACAAAATACAGCATTGGCAGCATCATAAGAGAACTGTCCCAGTGAATTGTGCTTCACATCCTTCCCACAGCTTGTATGGGAGAAGCTCAAACATATGAACCATCTCAAAAGTTGTGTACAAAAGTTATATACCGGTAGTACATATTTCAAAGAAGGTAGGTTAAATCCAAAAAAGGTTATTTAGAGGCAATATTAAGCATGGTCCTGACTTTTAGCAATGTGCTAAAGAGTAGATTATAGATCATTGTGTGTGCTCAGCCAGTCACCAAGAGCGTTGGATGGCTTTGATTGCGACAACAGACTTCCTGAACATTGATGTTTATACTAGTTGACTGTGATTCCAGAGATATGTGCATACTCAACTGATCTACAGAAATCTCATTTTCTTTCTCGAACGATGGGAAACCTATTTTGTTTTCCATGTTTGCACCAGCACACAGCAGATTTGCATACCGAACACCACTTTGTGCACAACCAAGAGTTTGTTGGTTAGCAAAAGAGAGAGATGATGATGTTCATTTATGGGGTGGAAGTGCTCAGCATTATCATTGCATATTTATGTGGTTGTGGACATGCCACAATACTAAATTAACTGTGAGGTGTTCAGAGTTCAGCTCTAGTTTCATTTATTAATGAAGGGCAGCTTCTGAAAAAGATTCAAATGACTGCAGGAAAAGCATGAAAAATGAACTGGTAAAATTTATGACTGGTTCATAGCCACTGCATAACCCTGACTTTCGAAGACTTCTATAGGAAATTTCAGTTTTATTTTTGCATGATAGTATACTCATGAGGGGGCTAAAGCTGATATAAGGTGTAACAATGGGACTCAGGACAGAAGACAGTGTGGAAGCAATGGGCTTTCCTGGTGGGTCAAGCAGAGGTGCAGACAATTGTTTTCTTCAATATGAAATTTAGATGGATTGTGTAAGCTGTCTTAAACTCTTGTGAAATCCACAGGGTGATCAAATCAGTTTTTGTACCAAAACCGGTTTTAAACCGCAATTGAAATGGATCTAGAAAATCAGTTTTCTCAAAGAGTGTTTGGATCTGGTCTGCAACCACCCACTCAGTAACTTTGCCCACCATCACATACTGTTCTGTAGGTTCTCACGACCTGACAGAGCCAATTTAAGTAAGGGGGGATGGAGCCTAAGGTTTTGGAGAATATGACCACCCCGGGACGTATCTTTTCTGTTAGTTATACCATTTCCCCTAATAACGCAGCACATACTGGCAGAACATGGTTTCCAAACCTCCCTCATTTAGCAATGTCTTAATGGTGCCTTCCTTACCTGTCTAAGAGCTTTGTGAGGCAGAGAGAATTCTCTAGGCACCCTTTCAATGCTCCCTTTAAAAAAACCAAAAAAAACACCGAAAGATAACCCATCTGTGTTTTTTCACAGGTTTCCACTTGTCTGACACTAATTTAGAGCCTTGGAGACATTGATTACTTTGTTGCCAGCCTGCTTTTGCTTGTTGTTTTCATCCCATAATTACTTCTGTTCCTGAGTGACAAGCCTCATCAGATTGATTACTTTGACAGCAAAGTGACACTGTGCCAGTCAGGCAGCCGCAAGCACTTAGCTGGCCCTTTAGTCACTGTTGCTTGACTTGAAGATGCAAAGGCGCTGGATCTTGATGATGTTTGAAGGCAGTGCAGCGACTCTACATGACACACTCAATATGCTACCTCTCAGCTGAAGTACATTGAAAGCAAGTGAACCAGAGGGAGAAGAGGGAGTTTTCCTGCGTGGTTCCAGTTTTTCTCTGACTAGCTAGCCACATGCAGCTTAACCACGTGTTATTTACCCATAAGTAAATTCTTCAGAATTGAATGGGACTTACTTCCAAGTAAGTATGCTTCTCAGGTTGCAAACTTAGTTTGTGGGTCTTTTGTTTCACATGGCTAAATGGAAAAGGTCGAGTAATCTTGTAAAGGTTTTGCAGTTCTTACTATATGCCTTCTGAGTGAAATGCAAAATGATTATTTCCACCCTTTGGTTTCTTTTATTTGGGCATATTTAAGAATGGGAGCAAGTCCTTGAGCTGTGAATCCCAGCTGCCTATTTAATGGTTTCCTATTCCTCAGAAGACAAGAAATGTTTACATGAGACACTCCTTCTGCAAGAGAGTGCTTAGGGCAGCCATTGTCTGCTCTCATATTCTTGTGAATTCCGCTAAGATTAAGACACAACATGGATGAGACTGTCTCTTTAGTGCTTCTTATAGCAAATGTTTAATAATGTTTTGATTCAAGCTGACATTTCTTTTGATACTCCAGCAGCAACTACAGTGTCACTTGGCTCCTTTACAAGTTTGCAAGAAAAAACATGCCAGGCCTGTAAGCAGGCAATCACTTCAAGTGTTTACAACTTGTAAACTCCCTAGCCCAAATGTAATGTCTGGGACTGGGAGTTAGGAAGAGATCCAGAGAATGTAGCTATGTTTAATAACTGTTTGTTCTTCGAGGGGTCTGAACAGCATTTCCTGATTTGCTAAACACTGAGGATCAAACTAGACATGAGAATTCAGCTACTACAAAATCCTCCACTTTTTCTATCTTAAAAAGGAAACCATGGCTATATGCAAAAAGTGTTTATCTGTAAGATCTTGGAAAAGATAAAAGAAGGGGAAAAGAAATTGAGATCTAAACCAAAGTCACATGAAATTTTGAGAGAAATTAAGTTTTACCAGAGACAATATATGGACTTGATGAACCAAGAGATAGAATGGAAAATAAAACAAATGAGACAAAGGTCATTTGAATCGGCTGATAAATGTGGGAAACTTCTGGCATGGCAATTGAAGAAGAGACAAAAACAGAACACAGTTACAAACCTAGAAGTGGAAGGAAAGAACATTTATAAACCAAATGAGATTAGAAACTGTTTTCAGAGTTATTTCAAGAGACTTTATGCACAAGGGCCGGTGAACGAAAAAGAAATAGAAGAATTTCTTTAAAAATATGGATTACAAAAAATTTCTGAACAAAGTAAAGTGATTTTAAACCAGAAGATTACTGATCAAGAAATTGAGGGAGCCATTCAAAGTATGCAATTGGGAAAATCTCCAGGACCCGATGGACTAACCTCCAGATATTACAAAGCTTTGAAAGAATGGCTTATACAACCGTTGAAGGAGGTCTGTAATGAAATTTTAGAGGGGGAAAAGGCACCTGAATCGTGGAAAGAAGCTTATATCACACTTATACCAAAGTCAGAGACTGAGAAGAACCAGGTCAAGAACTACCGCCCTATATCATTACTCAATGTGGATTACAAAATTTTTGCAGACATTTTAGCAAAAAGATTGAAAAGAGTTTTGGTGGGGGAGATTCATAAAGACCAAGCGGGCTTTCTTCCAGGAAGACATTTGTCAGAGAATGTGAGAAACATAATAGACATTATGGAGTTACTGGAAGTTAATATTAACACTAAGGCAGTACTAATATTTGTGCACGCGGAGAAAGCCTTTGACAATATTTCTTGGAGTTTTATGAAAAAGAATCTCCAAGGGATGGGGGTAGGCCAAGGTTTTGAGAACGGTATAAGTGCGATTTACTCTGAACAAAAAGCAAAATTGATTGTAAATAATGTGGTTACAGAAGAATTTGCTATTGAAAAAGGGACACGACAGGGATGCCCAATATCCCCACTGCTTTTTATATCAGTCCTGGAGGTTTTATTAAACATGATTAGAGGGGACCAGCTGGTTAAAGGGGTTCAGGTCGGAGCTAAACAGTACAAACTGAGAGCATTTGCAGACGATCTAGTTTTAACTTTACAAGAGCCAGACACTAGTACGAGAAGAGTTTTAGAGTTAATACAAGTATTTGGTCAAGTAGCAGGCTTTAAGTTGAATAAACAGAAAACGAAAGTATTGGATAAAAATTTAACAAGTGCAGAAAGAGAGAAATTCCAGAATGATACTGGTTTATTGATAGCAAAGAAGGTGAAATACCTGGGGATAAATCTGACATCTAAGAATGTGAACCTATTTAAAGATAACTATGAGAAATGTTGGGCAGAAGTGAAAAAAGATTTAGAAATATGGTCAAGTTTGAGACTTTCCTTGTTAGGCCGAATTGCTGTTATTAAGATGAATGTCCTGCCGAGAATGTTATTTTTGTTTCAAACATTGCAGATTGTGGACAAAATGGATTGTTTCAAGAGGTGGCAAAAAGATATATCTAGATTTGTCTGGCAGGGCAAAAAGCCCAGAATAAAATTTAAGATACTAACTGACGCAAAAGAAAGAGGGGGGTTTGCCCTGCCGGACTTAAAATTGTACTATGAATCAGCGGCTTTTTGCTGGCTGAAAAACTGGCTGCTTCTTGAAAATACAGACATTTTGGACTTGGAAGGGTTTAATAATAGATTTGGCTGGCATGCATATATATGGTACGACAAGGTCAAGATCCACCAAGGTTTCAAAAATCATATTGTTAGAAAAGCCCTATATAATGTATGGATTAGATATAAAGATTTGTTGGAAAACAAAACACCCAGGTGGTTGTCACCGATGGAAGCCAAGGAAGTGAAAAAATTAAACATGGAATCTAAATGGCCGAAATATTGGGAAATTATAGAGTATGAGGAGGGAAAAGTTAAATTGCAAAGTTATGAGAAATTGAAGTCTAAAGTAAGAGATTGGCTCCATTATTACCAGATAAATGAAGTTTTTAAACAGGACAGGAAAATTGGCTTTCAGGTGGAAAGGTCGAAATTAGAAACAGAGCTTTTGGAACCCAGTACTAAGAATCTGTCAAGAATGTATAACTTGCTGTTGAAATGGAATACACAGGATGAGATGGTTAAATCAGCTATGATTAAATGGGCACAGGACATTGGACATGACATTATGTTTGCAGACTGGGAACAGTTATGGACCACCGGTATAAAGTTTACGGCATGTAATGCCTTAAGAGAGAATATTATGAAAATGATTTATAGGTGGTACATGACCCCAGTCAAGCTTGCAAAAATTTACCATTTGCCCAATAACAAATGCTGGAAATGTAATGAAACTGAAGGTACTTTTTATCACCTTTGGTGGACATGCCCAAAGATTAAGGCTTTCTGGGAAAGGATCTATAATGAAATGAAAATGGTGCTTAAATGCACTTTTGCGAAGAAACCAGAGGCCTTTCTCTTGGGCATGGTAGGCCAATTGGTGTCAAAGAAAGATAGGATGTTTTTTATGTATGTGTGATGGGATGATGAGCTGCTTGTGCGTAAAATCCTAATCCCTCAGAGTTTGGCTAAGTCCCCAAACCTCTGTCTGTGATGGAGCTCCTTAAACATGACTCCATCAATCGCTCGTTGAATCGGACAGTGGGCGTTTACGGAACTTCTTCCAGCATAAAAGCTCCTTAACGGAAACGCGTCTTCTGGACTCTCGGCGTGACAGTTTCCGCCGAGGAGTGGGTGTCCCTACAGGAGGTCCTGAAATCTCCCCGCTGCTCCCGCTTGAAGTGTCTCTGAGCCCTCCCTCCGACTCACTTTCCCTTGGAACTCCACTTCTCCCCCTGCTGGTCCCCTCCTCCGCTGAATGGTCTCTCTCACCCTCCATGAGCCCTTTCACCTCCTTAGTCTCAGATGGCAGTTCCCTGACATCCACCTCCCCTCCAGGGCCCCCTTCACCCCCTTCCCTCCCCTCCTCTGCGGGAGGCGAGGGAGCAAAACCCCTGAAGGAACCTCCCTCATCTTCCGAAGTTTCGAACACTTCCCTCCACCTTTTGCTGTCTCCGGTTTCCAAGTACTCCTCCTCATCGGAGTCTGTTCCTCCTTCCAACTCCGATTCCCTGAATCCCTCCAGTTCCTCCTCATCGTCGGTGGTGCCAAAGTACTCCCTCCGAAACCTCGCTACTGGCTGAGGTTTCCTGGGGAACCTTTGGTGAAACGTTTCGATCAAGATCTCGTCACGGACCTCCTCTGCCTTCACCCAGGTGTTTTCCGACTCCGGTTCCCCTTCCCACGCGACCAAATACTCCACCTGATTACCCTTCCACCTGGAGTCGATGATTTCCGCCACATGGTTGCGGCTTTCCCTTTCTTTTATGGCTGGCCCCCGTGTGGATACCCCTTCACCTTCCCCCCTGTATGGTGACAGTAATGACCTGTGGAATACTGGGTGCAGTTTCATGTGGTTCGGTAACCGGAGTCTGAACGCCACTGGGTTGACCTGTTGGATGACCTCAAATGGTCCCAATCTTTTGGGTCTCAATTTCTTGCAACCCCCCTTGAACGGCAACCCTTGGGTTGATAGCCAGACCCGACTCCCCACCCTAATTGTTTCACCTTCCCTTCTGCTCTTGTCTGCCTGCCTCTTATATTCTTCCTTGGCCCTTTCTAAGTTGAGTTGGAGTTGACGATGGATCGCTTCCATTTCTTCTACAAAAAGTTCCGCGGCCGGAACACTCCATCTTTCCCCTCCTTCCCCTGGAAACGCCCTGGGGTGGCACCCATAATTAGCCAAAAAGGGGCTCATCCCGGTGGACACATTCTCAGCATTATTGTAAGCAAATTCCGCTAGTGCCAACTTTTCGACCCAATCGTTCTCTCTGTCATTGACATAACACCTCAGATATTGTTGGAGAATACCGTTTGCTCTCTCCGCCTGCCCATTGGTCTCAGGGTGCCTGGCAGTCGAAAAGTTGACCTCTACGTGCAATAAGCTCATAAGTTTCCTCCAGAATCTGGACGTGAACTGTTTCCCTCTGTCGGAAACCACCCTCAAGGGGGCGCCATGCAGTCTGAAAATATGTTCTACAAACAATTTCGCTGTTTCTTCCGCCGTGACTGCATGTGAGCAAGCTACAAAGTGACCCATCTTAGTTAACAGGTCTACTACGACTAGTATGGCGGTTTTCCCCTGGGATTTGGGCAGATCAGTCATAAAATCTATCGACACCGCCTCCCACGGTCGTTCTGGTGTGGGTAACGGTTCTAACAACCCCGCTGGTGCCCGCCTTTCTCCTTTGGCTCTCTGGCATTGGTCACACCTTCTCACATACTCCCGTACATCCTCCCTCACCTTGGGCCACCAAAACTCCCTGGTCACCAACCACATGGTCTTGTGTTGCCCAAAATGCCCCGCTGTGGGATTGTCGTGCAGCTGTTTGAGTACTCTCCCCCTCAATTCCCCTTCGGGTATATATAGCGCCCCTCTGTAATACAATGCCCCGTTTCTTTCTTCAAAACCCCCGGGGTCTTCTCCCTCTCTCCTTAGACCTCTGAGCTTGTCCTGGGCGTACTCATCATTTACCGTTCCCTCTACCAGTTCTCTTTGCCCCACCCAGGCTGCACCACACACCCAGTGGTCCTCTGGGATAATATGTCTCTCTTCCGGCGCTCCCTCCCCCTCCAAATATTCAGGTTTGCGAGAGAGAGCGTCCGCTCTGATGTTTTCTGGACCTGGCACATAGCAAATTTCAAAATGGAATCTGGAGAACTCCTGGGCCCATCTCACTTGTCGTTGGTTGAGCACCCGTGCCGTTCTCCAATACTCCAAATTCTTGTGGTCCGTACACACTTGCACCTTATGTTGTGCGCCAATTAGTAAGTGTCTCCATCTCCGGAACGCTTCGTGAATGGCGAGTAGTTCTCGGTCATATACCGTGTAGTTCCTCTCGGATTTGTTCAGCTTACGCGAAAAGAAGGCACACGGTCTCCATTCCGACTTATTGCTCCCTGGCTGCAGCAGCACCGCCCCCACCGCCCGGTCTGAGGCATCAGTTTCCACTCTCATGGGTTTTTGTAAATCCACATGCAGGAGCTGTTCTTCCGAAGCGAATGCCCTTTTCAATTCCTCAAAAGCATGCTCCGCCTCCGCCGTCCAAACGAATTTCTTCTTGCTGCTTAGACAGTCCGTGATGGGAGCCGTTAAGTGGGCAAAGTTCTTGATGAATTTACGGTAAAAGTTCCCAAACCCTAAGAACCTTTGCACATCTTTTTTCGTTTTCGGTGTCTTCCATTCCAGCACCGCCTGGACCTTCCCTGGATCCATGGCTAATCCCTTGTCTGATAAGCGGTACCCCAGGAATTCCACCTCCTTGGTGTGGAACTGACACTTCTCCAATTTCACCCACAACTGGTTTGCTTGCAGCTGGCTCAGCACTTCCCTGACATCCTTTACATGCTGCTCCTCATTCTCTGAATATATCAGCACGTCATCGAGGAAGGCCACGCAATTCTTGTAGAGCAAAGGTCCCAGTACGTGGTTCATGAGCGATTGAAAACAGGCGGAGCCTGATTGTAATCCGAATGGCATAACGAGATATTCAAATGCCCCCAAAGGGGTGAACATGGTGGTTTTCCATTCATCCCCCTTCTTTATTCGTATCAGGTTGTATGCTCCTCTCAGGTCCAGTTTCGTGAATATCTTTCCCTTCCTCACCCTGGTCAAAATGTCATCAATCCTGGGCATGGGGAAAGTCACTGGTTCTGACACGGCATTTAGGGCCCGGTAGTCCACGACCAATCTCGGTTTATCCGTGTTTTTTTTGTCCACAAAAAACACTGGGCTCCCCCCCACCGCTCTGGACTCTCTGATGAAGCCCCTCTTCAGGTTTTTATCAATAAACTCCCTTAACTCCTGCATTTCCCTGTCTGACATGGCGTACAGCTTGCCCACGGGGAGCTGGGCCCCAGGGACCAGATTAATTTGGCAGTCAAAGTCTCTGTGCGGTGGTAATTTATCTGCTTCCCTTTCACTGAAGACCTTGCTCAGGTCAGCGTATTGTTTGGGCACCTTCCCTTTGTCCGTTACTTCCGTCCCTGCTAGAGAGGCTTTTGCCCCTTCTGGCACCTTTCCCTCTCTGCAGTGTTCCAGACAATGTGCTGACCCAAAGGAGACCACTCTCTGATGCCAGCCCACTAGCGGGTCATGCAACGCTAGCCAGCTCATTCCCAAAATGACTGGAGCCCCTCCCAGGGTGGCTACATTGAACGCTATCCTCTCAGTGTGCCTGGCCACCCTCATAACCATTGGGACGGTTTGTAGGCTGACTTCTCCTCCCAGCAGCTCCCTCCCATCGATCGTGGTGACCTGCAGGGGGTTGCTTAAAGGGAGTGTCTGTATCTGGTGTTCAGCTGCAAACTCCTTGCTCATAAAATTACAGGAGCTGCCTGAGTCCAGCAGCGCCTTAGTCTTTAGTGGGTATCCGTTTGCCAGCTCTAGCAACACCTCTATTACTAGGGCTGGTCTTGGAGGTTCCGGAGTGGGCACTTTTACTGCTCCTTGGCCTGTCTGCAGTGCCCTGACAGAGGCAGACAGGCGTTGGCTTTTACTGGCTCCTGGACTTGCTCCTCCTTCCCCCCACCAGCTCCAGCCATCCCTTGCCATTCCTTTCTTTGCGGGCAGACTCTGGCAAAGTGACCTGGCTGCTGGCAGAGATAACATTTCTTGGCGCTCTTTCCCTCCTTCTTCCTCCCTTCACTGGGATTTGAAACTGCGCGCGCGCACGCTGTTCCAACTTCCATCGGCTCTCCTGGCGGGAAACTTGGTTCTGGAATCTCTGGAATGCGGAAATCCCTCCAACGCTCTCCTTTCCCCTCCCGCTTCTCCAAGGCTCTTGCCTCCTGGCGTGCTCCAATGGTCAGCGCTGATTTGGTCAGCTGATCCATAGACTCCGCCCTGGGCGCCCGGGAAAGTTCATCTTTCACCGCCGAAGAAAGCCCCTCTTCAAAGAGCATTTGAATGGGTTCCGCCGAAAGGTCCCACCCCAATCTATGTATCAACATTGTAAACTCAGTCCAGTACTCACGAACCGATCGGCTCCCCTGTTTGCACGCCATCAATTGTCTGCGCACCAGCCCCTGTTCAATCTCGCTGGAAAACATCAAATCCATGGCGCGAAAAAACTTCCTCGCGTCCTTCAGCATGTCACTATTCCCTGCCATCAGGGGTCTGACCCAATCTCTCGCCCCTCCTTCGAGATGGCCAATCACAAACGCCACTCTCGATGCCTCGTCGGGAAAGTCATTAAACTGCAGTTCAAGAGCATACTGCATCTCTGTCCTAAAGGCTTGGTAGTTCCTGGGGTCCCCCCCAAACTTCTGCACCATTCCTGGCATCTTTCTTGCTAGTGTAGCGCCTTTTGCCTTTTCTGCATCCTGCGCCCTCCTTTCTTCTAGCCTCGCCGTTTGCATTGCTAGCTGGAGTTCCAACACTCTGTACCTTTCTTCCAGGCTTGGACCCTCTCCAGCTCCTGCTGCTCCTCCGGCTCCGGCTGGGTTACTCATGATGCCTCTCTGCACAAGCTGCTTTCAGGGACTGTCCGATTGCTGTGATGGGATGATGAGCTGCTTGTGCGTAAAATCCTAATCCCTCAGAGTTTGGCTAAGTCCCCAAACCTCTGTCTGTGATGGAGCTCCTTAAACATGACTCCATCAATCGCTCGTTGAATCGGACAGTGGGCGTTTACGGAACTTCTTCCAGCATAAAAGCTCCTTAACGGAAACGCGTCTTCTGGACTCTCGGCGTGACAGTTTCCGCCGAGGAGTGGGTGTCCCTACAGGAGGTCCTGAAATCTCCCCGCTGCTCCCGCTTGAAGTGTCTCTGAGCCCTCCCTCCGACTCACTTTCCCTTGGAACTCCACTTCTCCCCCTGCTGGTCCCCTCCTCCGCTGAATGGTCTCTCTCACCCTCCATGAGCCCTTTCACCTCCTTAGTCTCAGATGGCAGTTCCCTGACAGTATGCGACAACAGCAGCAAGAGTACTCTTAGCAAAGTACTGGAAGACACAAGAACTACCCACACTGGAAGAATGGCAGACGAAGGTGATCGACTATATGGGACTGGCTGAGATGACCGGCAGAATCCGAGACCAAGGGAAAGAGACGGTGGAAGAAGACTGGAAGAAATTTAAAGTTTACCTTAAGAACTGTTGTAAAATTAATGAGTGCTAAAATGTTTTGAGTAATGCAAAATAGAATTGCAGCGATAAACAATTGGACATGGGAAAAAGGATTTAAAGGAAGTGCCATAAGTAAATAAAATTAGAGGTTGCTGGAAAAATTTAAAACAAGGATGCAGAAAAAGGAGGTATGGGGAAGTCGTTGAAAGAAGGTTTAAGGAAAAGAAGGTTAAGAAATTATACATGTTTATATGTGTGTTTGTTTTTGTATTGTCTTGTATTGTTATTTAATATGTGTTGGAAAATTAATAAAATTTATTTAAAAAAAAGTGTTTATCTGTTTTATGAGAGTGCACAAGTTTTTACACACACAAAATAAAATATCATAAGAATACAGATGTCATAAAGATATGCAATGTCTGTTGATGTAAGCATGTAAACAATGAAAATTTCCTGGTCCAGGATTATAAACTGAAAGATTTGTAGAAAATATGGCAGATTTTGGTACAGCTGCTGGAATTTTAAGAGCAAATTTAGATGTACAATATTCAATCAAAATTTGGCAACAAATTTAATGAAAGGTCATCTGCTTGGTAGTAATATGCTTTTAAAACAGTGCGCCTGTGATTTATTCCTGGAAAATACTGTCAAGGTGGATTTTACTGGCTTGCAACAATATTTAAAAAATAAACACTGATACATAGTGCTTTAATCATATCTGCCAGCCATGTGGCAGAAGGTTGATTTCTACATGGCCAAGCCTGCCAACCTATTTGTCTCTTAAATCTAAAACATTAAACTAAAAACACACATTCCTGTCAATTGTGGCCAGTTTTGTTACAGTTAATATGGACTCCAGTGGCTATTGCCAGAAAGAAAGACGCTACCTAAAGATGAAAGTTGACCCCCCCCCCCGATCTTTAAGATCATGAAGCTGCACAAAAGAATATCTTATACTATGCGTTCCCGCCCCCATCATTGAAAGCAGCAGTTATTCACACAAATGGCTGTCCATGTGCTTAGCCACTGCCCATCTCCTCTGCTCCATGAAATCATTTCTTTTCCCAGAAGCATTACTTGTCACTGGCTTGACTTCCCCCCACAGCTGCTTAGCAACCTCCGTGGGGATGGCCGAAAGGGAGTGTATGCAGCTCTGAGCTCTGTTAATCCCTGACAGAGTTTCTCTGCAGACATCCATCAGGTCTATGGAGAGAAACGTCATGGCAAGTAGCCAGTGTTCTGCTCACTCCATGCATAATCCTCCCAGAACACAGCTTTCTAGTCCCTGTCTCTGTTTAGCTCAAAGTGCTTTTTCGATTATCCTAATCTGTAGTTTTCTGATTAAAGAATTATTGTGATACTCTCTTCTTATGCGTAGTTCTTTTTTCATGTATCTGTTTAAGGGGTTTACATCCCACCTTTTACCTAACTCTCAAGTCAGGTGATAAAAAAAGTTTTTAGTAATATTGTAGAGTTGTAGGAAATTGTTTCATTAATTAATCAGTGCACACTCAAAAACTCCCTGAAATCCTTTCGAGACAAACATACCTGTGAGTGCTGTACAGTTTTAATCACCACAGCCAATACCCACAATGCATGTGGAGATGGTGCCACTGGCTACACTTGCCACAGATGTCATGTGCCTATGTGGAAAACAAAAAAATAAAAAAGGATATGGCTGTTTTGATTTCCCAATGCACGTAAATAGGAGTACAACTTTTGGATTTCTGGATCTGGTCAGATCACAACCGGATTGATCCAAACTTAGTCAGGACTGGATCCAGATTTCTGAATGGGATTCTGAAATGGATCTGGGAGCAGGGGGCATGCACAGCCATAATATATATACTTTTACTATCTAATTTCCAAAATTGCCCCAAACAGGTTTTATCTATATGACTGCTAGGCAATCCCTTAGAGAAACTTCAGTATAAAGTGCCATCAAAGTAAGCATTAAAAGAAATAGAGTTTCAGAAAAGAAAGTCCCCTGATCCTTGAAAGTTACCCCTTCAGCTTTAGGAAACAGGGTACCTAATTGTGCTTCAAATATCAGCTAATCAAAATCACACTAGTCCAGTGGTACCCAATTAGCTAAGTACTGTGGACCCCCAGTTTTTCAAAAGCCAAGCCATGGACCCCCTACTTTTGAAAAGATTGAAATCTCTGTAGTAGCATTTGTTATGTGAATGGTGACATGGGCCCCCTGGGTGGGTTAGATGGACCACCAATTGGGAACCACTGCATTAGTCCATAGAGACAAGATATGCCAGCCAGGAAGCTTATGCTATCAAGAGGTTGCTTTTCCTCATACAAATGAAGACCAAGTTGGATAACCACATATCTGACTAGTAATAAAGTATTACTAGACATTCTAGGATAGCATTTCTATTCAGCGCCTCTTTGGGGGAAGCTTGACCAGATCCTTCAGCTGTTGCATAGGTGACAGAGAGGACTAAATGAAGAAAATGAAATTTATGTTCACAGAAAAGTTTGGAGAGGCTTTACAAGTGCCAAAAATGGTGTCTTGCCTTCCTGGAGACCAGCATTTTCATGCTGGCCAATAAATCATGCCCAACTGGGTCATGGTCACGGGAGTGCATAAACACCTGTCCATTCATGCCAAAATGCACTCTAAGCAAGCAGATCAACGATTAGGCGTGTGCCTGATCTGAGCATGTGCA
This sequence comes from Podarcis raffonei, assembly GCF_027172205.1. NCBI lineage: Eukaryota > Metazoa > Chordata > Lepidosauria > Squamata > Lacertidae > Podarcis > Podarcis raffonei. The sequence continues at coordinate 79,650,713 of NC_070604.1, read as the reverse complement.
GAACACTTGTGGGCACTCAAACCATCCACTCCTACCTCCCCTTGCTCTGTCCACCCTAGAGCCAACATACCTTACTCAAGCAAGAGAAGGTGAGGTGGCAGCAGAAGTGCAGACACTTGGAGTGCGAATTTCCCATACAGGAAAACGTTTGTGTGTATCTGAACAAATACAGCCTACTATATGCAGTGAGCATGTGCTGGGGAGACAAAACCTGAGTCCTGTATATATCTTGTGAAGGAAGAGACATCTTCAACAATAGCAGACAATAAATTCACCTATTCTTTAGCAATCAGTAATCTTCTTCTCTGATAAGATGATTGACAGAGAAATAAAGGAGTTGCTATAGGAACAAATGAGAAAAAGCAGTTACAATGTAACAGCATATGACACTTAGCAAAAATAAAATTTTCTACCTTAAGGTGAAGAAGGAAATTACTGATTAAAACTAAGACCTGTTGAATTAAAACACTAATCATGTCAAGGCAACTACTGTAGCTAAAATGGTGCAGGAAACAAAAACCCATAGTCTCCAAACAAAATACTCTCAGACATATTAATTAAATCAAGCAAATAATCTTTCATAGATTCATTGTGAGGACAAACCCAATTCAATATCAACCATATTTATTTGTTCACCAAAGAAACTGAAATATGTGTGTGATGATGTAGATACAAAGCTGCCTCTGCAACATCATCTCTCCCCTTTATGGTTAGCTCTGGTGCAATTATTTTTCAGATAAGACACGATCTCTGGGGGACAGGTGAACAATTGCATTTTGAATCCTGCAGCCCGGTTTTGATTGAATAAGTCATACATTCAATCAACTTTTTAACTGTAGGTGAAGCTATCCAATCACAAGACTGCACCCGGCACAAAACATGGAATTGCATATCAAGAAAGGGTTCACACAGGGTTTTCCAGAATGCATAACACACTCTATCTGGGGATGCCTTTGAAAAATGTTGGGAAGCTTCAAGCTGGTCCAGAATGATGCAGCCACAATGCTGACAGGGGCTGGTTACATGGAGCATGTTACTCCCTTGTTAAAACAGCTTTCAGGTCCGTTTCCAGACACAAGTCAAAGTGCTGGTTCTGACCTATAAAGCCCTATATGGCTTGGGCCCAGGTTACCTGAAAGATTGCATTAACCTTTATGAGCCTGCCTGGTGCTAAGATCTTCAGGTGATCGATCACCTTCTCTCAGTCCCATCAACATCAGAGGCACAGTTGGAGATACAAGAGAGACCCTTTTCTGTGGCTGCTCACATACTGTGGAATTCCCTTCCAAGAGAGGTGAGATTGATTCCCTCCTTGTTATCTTTCTGCCAGCATGCTAAGACCTATCTATTCAGACAGGCCTTTGAAAACTAAGGTACAGGTAATGCTGATCACTGAGCTGCTGACAGGGCAAATTGTATTTTAATTGCTGGTTTAAAATGTACTTTAATTATGGTTTTTAACTGGCTAGTTTTTATTACTCTATATTTTATAACTGATGTTTTTAAATGTTGTAAGCTGCCTTAAATACCAACCTGGGAGAACGGTAGCATATAAATACATAAAATAAATTAATATGGAGTTTTCTGACAAGTACGTGGGGGAGGAGGGAGAGAGAAAAAGTGTGTGGGGGGGGAATCCATGTCATGATTCATATAGTCTCTTACAATTCCTTACAGATACTCAGTCAAAAAGTCAGACCACAGGAATCAATGCTAAGCAGAACATAACTGGAAATTTTGATCATTTTTTATCATTATTTTATTCATTCATTTGTTGTAGGTGTTGACTTGCTGTATGTTCAGGGGTCACATTCAGCCAGCCAACTGGCCTAGTCTTGCACAGAGCAGCACATTAACAGAGTGATTAGATAATACTTTGAAGAGACATGAGTACAGTGACAAATGAAACACACACTTCCTTGACTCTTAACAAGGATGCACTTACTAAGACAAAGCCTATGTATTTGTCAATGAGTAAATCTGTGAGCATATGCCACTGCTGCAAATTGAGGGGAAGGCTAAAAGAGGGACTTTAACTTTGTTTGAAGCTCTCTATCCTTTCTGAAAAATTACAGCAGTGTCAAAACGACCCTCTTCTGTTTCCAGACATTGGTGGACTAGGACTGTCCATACATGTCCCAGTAATAACAGACCCTTCACCTCTCATAACAGCTGTGTAGTATTGCCTACTTGAAGATACAATGAAAGTGGGGGAAGTCCTCTTTGCTGCCTTCACCACCATGTGATACACAGATATATGTGGTATAGCTCATGTTCGGTCATCTTCATGATGAGTTTTCTACCACGGCATTCTGAAATGCATCAGATTCCACTAGTATCCAGGGATAACCCCCCCCCCCAGTTTTGCCCAGGTGTGGGCAAAGCCAGTACTATCACTCCAAACCTTCCTAGGAAATGGGCAGACTTTGACAACAGGGCTATAGATAACCCCTGTAATTCCAAACCATTTTTCCCACTATGGCTGATGGTGACTAGGGGTGGACAAAATGGCCTTGCACTAAAATTCATGTATCAAGATGTCATGCATTACTATGTAACATTGTTCCATCTACTTTGATTAGGGAGTAGGGACATGTGCAGCTTTATGAACGTTGTGTCATTAATCTTATTTTCATCTAATTGGTATGTAGGCCCATGTGATCTCATATTCCCAGAGGTTCCAGTGGTAGTATGTTGTGTCAGTGTATACTAATGAACGCCATGGAGAATTATGTGAATGGCACCTAGGTCTTTAAATCTAGCATAAATTATTCAGACATTCTTGCTACCAATACAACGGCAGTAACTAAAAACTCAGTGAAACACAATGGGAACATTTACCCCTTCAAAAGTTCAGATCATTATATGAACAAACATCATACTGGTGGAGGCCTATGGCAAACTTTTATCAAGCTGTGGTCCTCATGACGTCTTGCTGCAGGCGACCCAGTCTGTGCTTTGGAGGAGACACTATTACTCCTATTCAAACAATCTGTACAAGCACAACAAATTCTTGGATTGCCAAAAGCATATAAACTTTCTTAAAAGAAAAGGACTGATTGGTTAGCCCAATACAATGATCAAACACTGCATAGATTAGGGCTGGAAGCTGTTTGGAATTGCAGTTGTCCTGTTTACTGTATGAAGTCCAGAGAGTCATTTTCATTGCAAACTAATCTGTACAGTGTCAAAACCTCAGTCTTTGTCAGCTTCATAATCGCAGCTTGAAGCAGCAGCAAGCTATGACTCTCAGGGGATAGGAGCAGTCATTTTTCTCTAAAGGTTCCAGTGCCTCATTGTTCAATAAGTGAAGTGAGGGAAAGCCAGCAGCTTCAGAAACAGAAAGACTCCCTTTCCTCCAAGGCAATTCCAATATAATTGCTTAGGCTAGAACCAGAAATGGCTTCCTGTTGTCTCTAGTCCTATAGCTTAATTATATGAAAGAGTGTAATAGTTGTTAGCCTGTTACTTCTTTTTTTCCTTAATGGCTCAGTTTGAAATTTAGAGGATTAAATCCCTAAATGCCTTTCACAAAACTCTTGCTTCATTTGTGCACTCACGTGTTCACACACAGACACACAAAGTCTTTTATTTGTGCCTCAAATTGTAATGATCATTTATGAACAAAATGGTTGGGAAAGCGTTCTCTCTGATACCTTAATTTTCCAAGGCAGTCATTTATTATTATTACTTTAAGTCTCCATGTGCTTTCTGAAGTAATACAGTCGTATGGAGGGCCACGCCTTTTGCCTTCCAGACCAAACAAACCAATTCTGGCTTAGGGATAAGTTGAGCACCTAATTCTGCGCAGTTGGGGTCTCACTGGCACTCAGCCATTTGTCAGTCCCAACTATCTTGTCCCATTGTACGCATATTGTGCATATTTTGTGTGTAATGTTTACATAACATTTGAATGTTGTAACCCGCCCTTAGGGTGAAGGATGGATAACAAAAATAAATAAATAAAACCACACACTTTTCATATTCATATTAAAATTCCTACCCTTTAGGTGTTATTTATCTCATCAAGGAAACTCTGCAGTTTTATGCAGGTATCTGCTTATTTCAGCCTATGGGACAAATCAGCAACTTTGGGTGTGGGTTTGTGTGAATTGGGGAAGCAGTTCATACTAAATACATACATACATACATACATACATACATACATACATACAGGTTCACTCTGTCTGCATTCCCACTGCAGGTGATTCCATTTTCCTGAGGTTTCCATAACTATATTATATTTGAGCTTTAACACAACTTAAAAGCAACTGACAGAAACTGACAGAATGTGATGGAATATAGCACAAGTGTAGCACACATTTCTGTGTTATTTGATTCGGGGGGGGGGGACTGTTTGCAGCCGCCAGTGGTCATCATCCCGGCCTGCCCCAACTTGGAAATTTGCGGGAGTTTTACACAGAGATTTATCTGTCTTTTTCAAGACTCTTTCACCTGCTGAGAAAGTGTGCCGGTATTTTGACACAGAAAGTCATGCCTAAAAGGTAAAGCCTCAAAGAGCAGCAGAATACAGAGGGAGAGGGATGACACAAAGGATGTTGGAATGACAAATATGAATGACATTTATTGCAGCATGGCAGCATAGCAGTCAAGATGTGACAGAATAGGTGTGTGAAAGGAACATTAGAAAATGGGACAGAAGCCATGGCCGTATAATCAATTAAACTCAGTGCTTTTTTCTTTTTTTAAAAAAAAAAAGTTTAGGGGTCCTCTCATTTTCCTACTCATATTGAAATACTGCCCCTCAATGAGGCCAAACTTAGATTCACAAAATGTTTAGGGGTATGCGTACCCCCAGAAAAAAGCACTGATTAAACTAATGCAATAAACCACGCATGTGAATGCAGCCTCTGCATCTCATGACATCAGACTGTTAAATCTGATTCATGACACCTGCAGTCAGTATAAAACTTTTTCATCTCCTTCTCAAAACAAAACAAAAAATTGCATGATATTCTCATCATGCACCTCACATGGATTGTCTAGTTATACCTTAAAAGCACAGTAGGGAAAGGGTGGTGCTGTGGTCTAAACCACTGAGCCTCTTGAGCTTGCCGACTGGAAGGTTGGGGGTTCAAATCCCCATGACGGGGTGAGCTCCTGTTGCTCTGTCCCAGCTCCTGCCAACCTAGCAGTTTGAGAGCACGCCAGTGCAAGTAGATAATTTGGTATCGCCCTGGCAGGAAGGTAAACTGCATTTCCGTGTGCTCTGGTTTCCGTCATGGTGTTCCATTGCGCCAGAAGTGGTTTAGTCCTGCTGGCCACATGACCCGGAAAGCTGTCTGTGGACAAACGCCAGCTCCCTCGGCCTGAAAGCGAGATGAGCACCGCTACCCCATAGTCACCTTTGACTGGATGCAACCGTCCAGAGGTCCTTTACCTTACCTTTTTTACCTAAAAGGACAGTTGTATGTTGCATAAACAGGATAATGTAAGAAAGGGCGGGGTAGGATGGCATTTGGCAGCTGGTATGGGTGAGGGCTGGACCATAAAGAAGGCTGATCGCCAAAGAATTGATGCTTTTGAATTATGGTGCTGGAGGAGACTCTTGAGAGTCTCATGGACTGCAAGAAGATCAAACCTATCCATTCTTAAGGAAATGAGCCCTGAGTGCTCACTGGAAGGACAGATCCTGAAGCTGAGGCTCCAGTACTTTGGCCACCTCATGAGAAGAGAAGACTCCCTGGAAAAGACCTTGATGTTGGGAAAGATGGAGGGCACAAGGAGAAGGGGACGACAGAGGACGAGATTGTTGGACAGTGTTCTTGAAGCTACCAGCATGAGTTTGACCAAACTGCGGGAGGCAGTGGAAGACAGGAGTGCTCTGGTCCATGGGGTCACGAAGAGTCGGACACGACTAATCGATAAAGCAACAACAACAACAATGGGTGAGGGATTAGGGCCGGATAGGGTGGGTTGTTCCTGTGGTGGTGCCTACCATGTGAAATGCTCTCCCAATTGAGATCAAGCCACTGGCAACTGTGGAGTGTTTCTGCTCACCCAGGCTTTCCCTTGACCCTCGATATTATTAATATTGGTTACTGTGGTATTTGTTAATTTTATTACTTCTATTGGATTCACTTATTACTGTGAACCACTTTCATTAGCATTGGATTTAGGACGGTGCAGGCGGTTCCCACACACCGGGCACAGAGCTGAGAGGGCGCATTTTAATAATAATAATAATAATAATAATAATAATCCTATATGGGTAAATATTATACAGGTAAGTCTACCGAAAGGAGTTATTACAAAAATACAGAATGTTGTGGGCACAATTTTTTGTTCTTGCTCAGGGCGCCTCGTTACCAAAATCCACTCCTGCTTTGGTATTTCTTTATGTAATTGAAAAGTGGCAATTTTTAATAATAAATAAATAAATATGAAAAACATCTATCTCTGTAAGACACAGCACTTGTCTTGGAAAGAGGAGTGACTGAATCCAGGGGGCTGTCCCTCAGGCCTCCTCTGTATTTGTTCAAAAAGGGCAGGAGAGGAGGCGAGAGGAAAAGAGGAGATGTCTGATCGAACAAGAGATCTCTGTCTCTTCCTGCCTGACATGTAAGCTTCCCACACGTAGGGAGACTTTTGATGTTGGAGGTGTTTTCAAGCCGCGTATTCCCCAAATGCATTTTGAAGTGGAATGTGCAGGCCTGAACCATGAGCCTGCCTAAACGTATAAATCAGCTATGAGATAATGCCACAGTGTCCCTCACCTTCGCCTTCCGCAAGTTAAAGCTTTGAGGAGTGGGGTGGGGGAATCTGACAGAGCACTAGACAAAAAAAATCCTCTGACAGCTTGTCATCTACATCAAAGGAAGCTCTGACGCCAAGCGGCAAACCTGGACGTGAAAGGAATGTTCATTTGGAGCTGGTGCACAGCCCACACGATGATTGAAATATTTTCTCTTAAATCCATAGGGGAATATAAATAGTAAAAAATAAAGAGCAGAGAAATGCTGGTTTTGTCTTTGCTGTTGACAAAACAGAGGTAATAATAATTTTCTCAGAGCATAGCTTATGACAGGTTTTCAAAATTGACTGCCTTTTGAAATGTAAACTTTCGTGACTAGAAGGTCATTCACAGCAATAATAGCAGCAAAACAAAAAAACAAACGCAGCCAGGAAAATCACTGTTTCCAGCAAATGACAATATCAAGATAACAGTCATTAAATGGCAAAATGAAAACAGTCATCCCAAAATGAAAACAAATCCAGCCCCAAATAATTAATGCTACCTTAAATATATGAGTGTGTGTATGCCAAATAAATGCATAGTTTTCTTTATAGATAATTAAAGAAAACGTTCAGAAACCAATTGATAGGCTGTTTCAAAACAGATTGAGACATTTAAGACCAGACTTTCTTTTAAATATTCATATAATATCTAATTTCTAAGCAGAGGGAATTGTTTTACCAGAAATCTCCAATCACAGTGCTTGGGGGGGGGCTGAATTAACACATCACTTTGTTATTGTCTATTCAGTGCTCTTCGCTAGTTCTGCTAATGGTGCATGTTTGGAAAACAATGGACATTTAAGGCCTTCTGACTCTGTGCCACATGTCCATGGATCTACTCCTGTCAAATAACATTTGCACTTCATTTCTGTGACTTTGGGTGCCAGTTGAACAGAAAACAAGGATGAAGTGGTTTTTCGTTCATTCATCATAAATCCGTAGCCTCTGTCTCATCCTTCTGAAATGTTGCTTTCATCTCTGCAATGTGTATTGTACACCTCTGCATTTTCACAATAAAATCATTGCATGCAAAACCACAGGGAAGGAAGAAAATCCCCTTTTTGCTGCCTCCCCCCTTTCCAAATCAACTAGCACAAAGACCACTGGAGCTATTTGTCTGTAATTTGGCAAGCTTTGAAACTAGGGATACTTCTTTTCTGTCTATACTGCACAAAATGACAGTCCTTTTTACCAACCCTGAACTGTAAAGGCTAACCATGCAGGAAAAACATCCAGCAGGATTCATCCTATCAGAAGGGCCTGCAATTTATACCCAATTCTGCCCCCAAATTAAAATGTTATAATTAGTTCCATTTTCAAAACAAACAAACAAATGAATAAAACTTTACAGTTGCCCTACACAAAAACCTCTTGATCGCTTGGCCTATAACTTGCCAGGCTTCATTCAGAATGAAGGAGCTACTATGCCTGTAAATTTCATTCACTTCTGTGAAAAGGGAAATAGTTACAGTTATTTATTTTTTCCCCATTATAATGAATGGGAAAAGCTCTGAAGGGCTTCATATGGAAGCAGGATGCTTTCTAGCTTTCTGAATTTGGATCCATGTGAAATTTTGGGGTCACTGCAAACCAAGAACATGTAACTATCTTAGAGCTACAGGTTTTTCCCCTCAGCATGGTAAGATTTTCCTGTAGAAGTTATAAGGTAAACTTGCCTTAAAGGTTCCCCACAGCAATCCTCACATTAAAAGCATGAAACTTTATTTTGCTCGTGGGATATTTCCCAAGCCCAATAATCAAATCAGGAAGCATTTGCTTACTGAAGCTTACTACTTCAATCCCAACCCAACATTGTTTCTCTAATAACTTGCGTCCATTCATTTCTCACTGGCAAAGACTGGATCCCATGAGTATCATTAAGGCAGAAGAAAACAACATCCAAGAAAATGTGTAGGGTGTTCTGTTATAGTTGTGGAATGGCTCGTTTAGAAAAGAAGTGGGGCAGGCTAGGCTGGCCAATGCCTAGAGGGTGGAATGATTCAGGTATGGGTCATTTGACTAGGGTAATAAATGTATGGTGCAGCTAGGAGAATTATATGGGGAAGCTACATCATACTTGCTTCTACCAACAAAGGAAATGGTTTATACAAGTTCATCAGGTAGAGCTCACGGGTAAGCTGAGTTGTGACAGCAAACAACCTGGCTGATTTACCATTCCATTCACCATCCGCATTTGTAAGGGAAGGTTAGATCTACCATTCTATGCCGGTCATACTCAATGCTTATGTATGCCATGTTCCTTTAAATGCAGTTGTGGCCTTTATAATCCCATTTAGTGGTGCTTACCTCTTCATTCTCTCTATTTTGCAAGAGATGTGCCCTCAAAGTTTATCTTCTAGAAAACGAATTATCCAAATCAGTAAAAGAAAGGAGCATTTCTTCTGTATGCATGTTGCAGTAGGTGGATGGATGGAGTGTCAGTTCCTTTGTGTTTCACTTAGTGAGTTTATCATGACCTCCCATAACTGGCTGTATTGATCATCCGACTGCAACAGAACTGCCGGAATAACTTTGACTTCTTTTCACCGATTCATCAGTCAGAGATACTGACTCCTCTTGTGATTATAGAAATTGCCTAGTCCCTTGACGATTGCCATGGTGCATGGTCACCTAATGTGTCACAGCATGGTTTGAGATGAAAGACCTCCTTGCTCAATATGTCTTCAAAGCCGCTGACACATCTCCCAGTAGAATGCTCCCTCCTGAAGGGAAGATGAAATGGGTACTTGATTTGAAAGCAATTTGGTATATTCAGGGGCACGGTGTGGCAAGCATTTCTGCCTTTCTGTGTACAGGGAACAAAGAAAGAGTAGATGAATAGACAGATATGTTTTTTCAAAGAAAAGAAAAGGGTGATCTGCTATTCAATTAGCCCTGGGATTGAACTCTTTTGCTCTGAGACGACCCATTCTCAATGAATAATTTTGTTAATTATACCTGCACTATAGTCTCTGAATGTTAAAAACTGCTGTATTTGAACTTCTGGGTCTGCTGAATGTTCCATCTTTGAACTGTAGCAATGCCAGACAGTTATAGAGATCAAAACCTACATACAGGTATTGTCTTATTAGTCAGATTGCCAAACAGTAGCTTGATCAGGCAAAGTTGTAACAGGAGTCTTGGGAGATCTTTGCCTGGATCTGGGCATCAAGACTGACAAATTGGCAAATAAAATATGTTGCATGACTGTTGCAAAGTTGGTTTAAATTGCACTCTGCATTCGTCCAAATGTGATGCCAACAACACAGGCAATTGATTAATAATGATATAGGCTATATTATTACAGGAAAAGGAGTATTTCTTTCTTTGAAGACACTTTCTTGAAGACACCTATCATGTGGTGTTTTAAGCATGTGCAACTTATAGAAACCATATGTATCATTTGGCACTAAACATGCAAAGGTCGAAAGCAGAGCCCACATTCCTGAGGACATTAGTGGTAGTTCTTGTACCCCATCCCCACTTTCAGGCTGTGTTTGTTCAAGTACATGCCTGGATGGGCTTCTGTGTGTAGAATGCTACAGCAGCAGAGTCCCAGTTGCAAGAAGCCCTGCAGAACTATACCTGCACCTACATCATACACTTAAAGCACATTCTCCCTTCCCAAGGAATCTTGGGAACCATAGTGGTTCAGGATGTAGCTCTGTAAGGGGAACACTGGAGATTCTAGGATTCTTTGAGTGGGGAAACGCGCTTTCAATGTAAGCCCTATGCAGCTCAGTTTCCTGTAGTTTATGGCACACGGGCTGCTTCCAGATGTCGGGAAGGTGTGTGGGAGAGAGACCTTTATTCTCCTGCTCTGCTATGTGGTAATTTAGGAGAAGGAAAGGGGGGAAACAGAGGTATGCTTCTAGCAGTTCGCAGTGGTAAGCCTATTGCAGGAGGGATCATGGGAAGGGAAATCCTTGGCTGTTTCCAATCCCTTGTGAGCATTGGAAGTTGTTCAGAATGAAGATGCAAACAGCAAATGGAAAATGAGGTGAGCCATGGGGGAATTCACTCATCACTAGTGGCTATGGCAAACAAGTGTAGCATATAGTAGTTCATTGCCTAATATGCCTGAAGGCTAATGCTCTGCCATATGATTCCTGTAGGTTTCAGGCTACTGAGCTCTGGGGAAGCATTTTAAGGTCAAACTGTGCATGCAATGTGGTTGGAATGAAATGTGTGGCATAGCCTCTTAAAATCAAGGGTTAAATTTGTTGTTCTTTAGGTAACAACAACAATAATAATTTTATTATTTATACCCTGCCCATCTGGCTGGGTTTCCCCAGCTTACAGCATATATAAAAAACATGGTAAAATATCAAGCATTAAAAACTTCCCGATACAGGGCTGCCTTTAGATGTCTTCTAAAAGTTGCGTAGTTCTTTATCTCCTTGACATCTGAAGGGAGGGTGTTCCACAAGGAGGGTGCCACTACTGAGTTCCTCTAGGCCTGGTTCCCTGTAACGTCATTCATCATGCTTCACATACAAAATTCATTCATAGTGGTCAGAAATACCGTCTGTTACCAATTAAAGACAGTTGAATAAATGCATATTGCGATCTTTTCCAAACAAGACCATCTAATCACCCTCATCCTTTCTCCCTGTTATCTCTGGAAACAGCTGCAAACGCCATCAAGCCCAACTCTAATGCTGGCATTACCCCCACTGCATGAGGCGCCACAGCCACCTACTCATCTTGAAGGAAGGTGATAGCTTTGTGCTTTAAAGCCTGCACTGCTCAGGAGAACGAGGCAAAAGAATTTATGCAGCGAATTTTGGGGTCTGTTGTGTTTCTGCTGAGTTCTTTTCATGTCTATATATTCATGCTGTCAGAGTGCTCGGCAGGAGGATGAAAAGCATGGCATTTCCCTGGTGGCAGAACTTTTGCAAGAAAGTGAACACTATGAATCATCAGGAAAGCAGGAAAAGATGCACTAATCCTTTTGTAGCTTCAGCTGCAGAGCCTAGTACTGGCTTATCTCAGAAGAAATGCCTCAAATTTTGTGAATATTTGGTTATTTGCTTTTTAAGCTGTTTGCTGTTGGGTGGGGTTTTTTTGGGGGGGGTGTTAAGTGCATCGATTTAATCAACCAGCATTTGAAGTGAATCATGACTACTGAGTGTTGCTTATGGCTGTGAGTGTACTATGTTTATTTGTCTTAGTTCTACACTACGACCATAATCTAAATCCAGTTTGGCAGGCTTGAGTCCACCAGCTTCATTTAATTTAAGCCCCCTCCCGGTTGCATTTAAATATATGGCTTATAATAATCAAACTCATTGGGATATCTATTTGAGCATATGTACGGCCTACATGAATTAATTTATATGTTTAAATCAAGATGGATAGAATATTTTTATTGTTAATGTCAGCTGGCAAAGTTTCTTCCCTTTTCATTTGTGTTTGCATATCCATCCCCCACCTTAGGACTGATTTATGCTGCACTGCTCTTTTGCTTCCTTTAATTCAACACTGGGTATAATGGATATACCAGGAAGATATTATCCCACGGATGCTTAAAGAACAAAATATTTGCAAATGCCCAAATGTTCCAACATCATACTTGGGTAAATCATATTCAAATATGTTTTTAAATGCTTATTTTGACTGGAATGTTGTTGTTGTTTAGTCGTTTAGTCGTGTCCGACTCTTCGTGACCCCATGGACCAGAGCATGCCAGGCACTCCTGTCTTCCACTGCCTCCCGCACTTTGGTCAGACTCATGTTTGTAGCTTCGAGAACACTATCCAACCATCTCGTCCTCTGTCGTCCCCTTCTCCTTGTGCCCTCAATCTTTCCTAACATCAGGGTCTTTTCCAGGGAGTCTTCTCTTCTCATGAGGTGGCCAAAGTATTGGGAGCCTCAGCTTCACGATCTGTCCTTCCAGTGAGCACTCAGGGCTAATTTCCTTAAAAATGGATGCATTTGATCTTCTTGCATTACATGGGACTCTCAAGAGTCTCCTCCAGCACCATAATTCAAAAGCATCAATTTTTCGGCGATCAGCCTTCTTTATGGTCCAGCTCTCACTTCCATACATCCCTACTGGGAAAACCATGGCTTTAACTATATGGACCTTTGTTGGCAAGGTGATGTCTCTGCTTTGACTGGAATAGAAATTATTTAAAATTCTTCTTTTTTAATTGAACAATTCTACTGGAATGGGGGGGGGGTAAAGTGAGTTGGTTTTTGTAAGGACTGTGACCATTTGGGGGAGGAAATCCTGGGCTGATCATATATGTTCACTGGCCCTGGCAATTGTTTTGTGCTTGCCTATAGTTGGTAGACCCTGAGCCTCTAGTAAAAACCCAAAGCTGGTGCTGTCCTGAAGATTGCCCACCCCAAACTAAAGTGAAACCTCAGCTACATTAGAAAATAAAAAGCGTTTTTATATGCATTATAACACTGTGACACCTGATGGCGCTGTGGAGTCCCATCTTTTGCCAACTTGATTTCCCATAACCAAGTTTACAACGTGTTTTCCTGAAACACTTTTTTTGATGTATCTCGATTCATCCTCTATCTTGTGCTAACTCCTTTACTGGAGCATTTGACCAGCGTAAAGCTAAGGTGTTTCTAGGAATATGGTTCTGCACCAGTGTTTTTAATGATTTGGTGTCATGGGTAGTCAATGCAACGATGGAGCATATGCCCGCGCTACCCAAGAGGCGCAGGGCACAGAGGGTGCCCTTCCACGCGCCACAGTTCAGGGTAGAAGAGGGGCAGGGAAGCTGCTGCTCACTCTCCTCCTGCTCTCTGCAGCCAGGTCAGACATGACCCAGCAACAGAGCTGCTGCGGCCGGGTGCACCTCGCCATGACTGAGGAGGGCTGCTCCCTGCCGCTGGGCGCGAGGTGTGCCACCCACTCACCTGCATTTTGTCACACACACCCCCTCAGTCATGACATCTTTCCGCAGGGCCTGCAAGACAGAGTTGTTCCACCAGGCCTTTGGTCAGGGCGCAGCCTGACTCCCTCCTCTGGCAACCTGCACAGAGCTTTGTTTAATGGTTGCCATTAACTTGATTTTAATTAATTTTTATAATGAAATATTTTTAGAATGTTGGTTTATTTGATTGTTTGATTATTTGATTGTTGTTAGCCGCCCTGAGCCCGGCTTCGGCTGGGGAGGGCGGGATATAAATAAAATTTATTATTATTATTATTATTATTATTATTATCCAGGTCAGACCGCACCCACCGCACCCGCCTTCCTTTGCCCCTGAGTCAATGGCCTTCTCTCCCTGCAGAATTCCTATACAGTGGTACCTCGGGTTACAGGCGCTTCAGGTTACAGACGCTTCAGGTTACAGACTTCAATAACCCAGAAATAGTACTTGGGTTAAGAACTTTGCTTCAGGGTGAGAACAGAAATCGTGCAGCAGTGGCGTGGCGGCAGCAGGAGGCCCCATTAGCTAAAGTGGTACCTCAGGTTAAGAACAGTTTCAGGTTAAGAACGGACCTCCGGAACGAATTAAGTTCTTAACCTGAGGTACCACTGTATCCCAAAGCCACTTGCACAGCACAGCTGCATTCTGGGTAGGCTTCTCCTTAGTACTTTTATAGCAGCAGCAATGCCACTGTACATATTTTTTAAAAAAAGTATGAACTCCTGTGGTGTTCATACTGCATTCAAGCCTAAACCCACACCAATAGATCTGCTGTAACACATTAATGTATGCTATTTACATGCATAAACAAAACACACACAAAAATCAGATTGAAATGGAAGGGGAGGGAAAATTGAGCATAATCTTTTTTCTAGAAAGTAGATTTAATTGGGGAAGACATTATTGTCTCTCAGTCACTTTGGCTACAGATCTGATTATACCTACTCATGGACCATCGCCAGCTTAAATGAGGTCCTGTTTTACCATGCTGCAAAAAAACAGGTTATGATTTTGTTTTAAAAAAATAAAACCTGAAGAATGGTTACAGCTGAGGAATTTTTCTAAAACCCTCAGATGCCCCCACTGTGTGTCAGTTCCACTACATGAACAATAGAAAGCATCTAGTCTTATTCACTGAACACTCTGCAGCCCAGACACTGACTTAAGCATCACACACCGGCATCTGTTCTGCGCAGCTGTTCATAACTCTCCACAACACAATTAATCAAATTGTTCCTTTCAGCTCTAAATAAAAATATTGAACTTTGAAATGGCCAATTATAACCTGATAAGCAAACTGACTCAGAGCTAAGTATACTGGGAAAGAGTTTATCATATCCCTAAGCCATCATCACCCCTTTCTTGGTATTCAGTATTTTGAGAGAAATTGCTTTTTCTGATCATGTACGAGAGGCCAGCTAAAAAGGGCTACTCCTAATTTTCTGGTAATCCTTAAGGGGTTTATGAACTCCCTCTCTTTCTCTCTCTCGTTCCCCACACATACACACACACTTGCCTGCTTCTGCTTATAAGCACTTTTATGGTTACTGTTAATGCCAATATTTGTTCATTTACTGTGTGACAGATTCTTCTCCTCTGACACAATAAATATGCACCACAATAGAAGTATAAAATATTTGAAACAAGAAGCGGATCAGAATTCTTTTCTATTCAAAGTTGGTAAAAACAATTGCATACTAGTACAAAACATTGGTTTCGATGCTAAAACAAATTAACTTAAGAGAGTTCACAGAAGGAAAGTTTCATGTCCGAGCCACCTATGTGCTCTCTGATGTTTGACAGATCCAGTAGAACAACGTTGGATGGAACAGTGGATCTAGGAAAGGTGTTTATCACCTAAAATAAGGTGGAGTCCTGCCCAATTTATCTTTTCCTCCATCAGCCCCATCCCACAATGCTCAGGAGGTTCCCCTGACTCTCTAGAGAGATTTTTCTGGAGAGGAGGTGCAGGTGGCTGTAGGGAGAAGAAAGGTATAGGAAATGTTCCTTCCATGAACTTCCTTCAGCTAACTTATCTTAGGGTCCAGGCCATTGCAACTGCATAATTCTTAAGCTGCTCTGATCATTTCAAGGGATCAGTTGGAGAAAGCCTGTACACGTTCTGGAAGTTAAAAATTCTGCTCTTTTCAATGGCCTCATTCAGAGAGCAGCTCCTTGCTGTTTTGTAAGCCGTTGATACTGCACTGAATGCAAGTTTCAGCCAGCTCTCATTTAGTTATGGTTTCCCCAGCCACTCTGGGCAGCTTCCAGCAGAATATAAAAACATAATAAAACGTCAAACTTTAAAAACTTCCTGATACAGGGCTGCCTTCACATGTCTTCTAAAAGTTGTATAGTTCTTTATCTCCTTGACATCTGAAGGGAGGGTGTTCCACAAGGAGGGTGCTACCACCAAGAAGGCCCTCTGCCTGGTTCCCTGTGACTTTACTTCTTGCAGTGAGGGAACCACCAGAAGACCCTTGGAGGAGGACCTCATGATATGAAACCATGATATGAAATTGGCTTAACCATAGCTAAGTCTAACAATTGTTTGACTATGCCCGGAAATAATGCTAAACTGTGGTTAGTTAAAAATGGATGTGAAAGTCTTTGAACTTCTCCCCTTTACTGTTCCAGGTGAAAATTTGTTACATAATACCAGAACAAAGTTACATCTGAAAAGGGGCATTCATGTCCTCAATATGATGGTATAGAAACTGCATATATACAATTCCCCACTCAGTCCTACATTTGTACAATTTCCTCTTTGCGCATTTAATGTATATTAGTTATATGGCACTGTCTCATATAAGGGCAAACTATTCATCTATTTAATTTAGTCTACTCTGCCTGGCTATGGCTCCAGGATCTTGGATAGAAATCCACTCTCCGTTATAACTGGCAATGCCAAGGGCTTGAACTTAGGACCTTATGCATTCAAATCATGTGCTTTATCACTAAGCTGTGGTGCTTCCTTTTAATTTAAATCTTGAGTTGAATTTGATTGGTCTCTACAATAACATCCAATTAATACAGTTTCATTTTTCTCAAAAAAAATTGTTTTCATTTCCCGGAGTTATCTACCTCTCACTCATTCTAATGCAATATGCATTTGGAATAATTACATGTGAATAGGACTTATCCTTATTATAACTCTTTTTCTTTTAAAATCCATGATATAATATTTTATTATCACATTTTAATCCTTTTTGGGAACTTCTATTCATGTACCTTGAAACTAGGGCATTTATGTGTTTCTTCATTTTTAAAAAAACCTGTGGTTTTTTTCTTTTTCTTTTTGTACTTCATTTATCTCTCCTATGACAAACTTGATTTGACAATGCCTTTTTTATTTCTGTGGCTTAAATAGTTTCCCTTAATCATTATTTATTGCAGAATTTGATGGCCACATGTTAAGCACTTGCTCAGAGTCCACATGAAAACCTTAATTAGCATAAGAATTCCTCCATTGTGTAAGATGCATTAGCTAGACAGGTGAAACTAATTTGCATAGAAATGGTGCTTTAACAGAAAGAAGTAAACAATGGGGTCAGATGTCACGAAATGCAAAAAGTACAGTCTATGGCAATTCAGCTGAAGTTAAAATGCATGTAAAATGACCACAGTGACTATACACAACAGAAATGAGAATACCAGGTGTGTTCATGCACAAGTCCTGCTCCCAATGTCCTTACGTGAGTCATGGCCTCCCTTAATCTCCAACCTTCACTGTGTTGTGCAGTGAAAGTCTGCAGCGAGCTTCTACTTGCATTCATTGGGAAATGAATGGAAGCCACTGTGCAATTGACCCCCCCATAAACCAGGATCCCTTATCACACCAAGGAGTCTACTCATCATCATGTGAATGAGCACAGAACCTTCTCCCACCCCACAGGCCTTCTTCATGGGGGACAAGAAAAGATGGGGACTGAAGCCAGGTATGATGTACAGTATATGAGGATACTGGGGCAGAAACTGCATGCATATCTCTGCCCCATCTGCACTTAAGAGTATTTGCATGTTCCTGTGAATGCGTGAGCACACCTTAACATTGTTCTACTAATTAACTGGAAAAGGAACAGAACACAGGGATCACCATGTTAAAGCACAGACTCTGTTTATTAGGGTCAATTTTGTTAAGGGATACCTGTTCCGGGCCAATCACTGTGACTTTCTTACCAAGTCCTCTAGATATCAATTTCTGGATGTCTGAGTAACAAGCATATAAAGATACATAGCCAGACAAAGGCTACTAGTGCATTGCTCTCTCCCCCGCTCCAATGCCACATACCTGCACAGAAAAAGTCTCCAAAAATATATTTTTGTTGTTGCTATTGTTCGTTTATGGGCCTCTTGTGTTTGCGAGTGTACAGTTAGTGAGTCCTCCATCCTCCACATTTCCACATCAGTTTGCAATTTTTTTTAAGTCCTCATGAAATTTCACCAGTATTTTAGTGCTATTTTTCTGCTAATATGCAGTCGTACCTCAGAAGTCGAGCAGAATCCGTTCTGGAAGTACGACTTCCGAAATGTTTGACTTTTAAAACACGGCTTCTGATTGGTTGCAGGAAGCTCCTGCAGCCAATCAGAAGCCATGGAAGCCCCATCAGACGTTCAGCTTCCAAAAGAACGTTCGAAAACCAGAATACTCACTTCCGGTTTTCGATCATTCGGGAGCCAAAACATACGACTCCCAAGGCATTTGGGAGCTGAGATACGACTGTACAAAGCAACTTCCCCAATGATAATGCATTTTTGTTTGTTATTTCATGAATATATGCATTTGTATGCACCCTTTACCTTACTCACTGAGAACTCCACTGCAAAATTCAGGGAAGAGTGAATTTCACAGGATGGTTGTGCTTCAGTTTGTGTATTGTTTTGGCAAGTCAAATCAGCCCTATATCTCCTTTTGATTCTGAAATTTAATGATGAATATGATACTGTATTAATGTGTCATATGGAACAACCATTACAATGGTGGTTTCAGTTGCTGCAGGACAGCACTGTCTCAGCAGCATTTAAGGGCTTTTGTGGGGGAAGCTCACACATCCATATATGCAGCTCTTTGAAATTATTTGTATAATGTTAAAGACATATTTCAGTGGGTCTTTTTGCTGCATTGTAAAACTGTCACTGGACTTAAAAAAAAAAACCAATCCAACAACTTAACCAAAGAAAAAGTTTGTTGTTCCTGTTGTTTTGCAGGACCAAAGCACTTAGGCAACAAGTACAGATAATTTACTCAGTCAAAATCCTGTGGGGATCAGAAAGTTTTACTGCTGATATCCTGAGACTCTAGGGTAGTGCTCTAATTGTGACCCTTGATTAACAGCTTTGGGAGGATAAACAATTAAACAACCTTCTGATGCACATATGTTAACAGCACAGTGTCATTAAATTGTGTGCACTTCAGACAGATCCCTGGCACAATCCCCTTTGTGGGATAGTGGATTAAAATGATACAAAGGGTATAGCTTCTAATCTTTTATTTCTCATTGTGACATGCCACAGAAGTCAAGTCAAGTTGTTAAAGTAGAAACTGTAGCAGCTGCAAATACACTCACCAAAGAAAAACCAGAATGACTCTATTGATATTAACTGAAATGCATCAATAGATTTAGCATTTTCTACATTTAATTTACTTTGTCAATAACACATGCAAACTTAATTCAAATACGGTACCTCACCTCTCGGTAATTTCATTTCTGCTTGGACAGGAGAATTTCCCAATGGATTGTGCAGACAAAATGAATGTAACTTGCACTTCTGCCCCATATAAATATGTTCTCTAATTCCTATGCAGGAAAAGCAGGGGATCAGTGTGCTCCTAGGTAGACACAAACACTCATAGTTTCCTTACCTTCAGTGTTGCTCCCCACCTGTAAAGGTAAGCGTTTGAGGTTAAAAGTCCAAGGGAAAGTGTTGGTGCATAGAGGCTAACTGGTTTCTTTTCTTTTCTTTTCTTTGGTTTTATAAACAAGAATAATGTTACACAAATAAGTAATTCCAAAGTTAGTACAGCTGTTTGGTGTTTCACGGGTGTCATAAGTATTAGGAAGAAGTTAATAATAAACTTATTCTGGAAGGGTGGTGCAGTAGGGGCAACAAAATATTTTGTATTTTGAGTGTTTCTTATTGTGATTGCCTGATTGGTTTACTTGTCAGTAAGAAGGTTTGTCAGCATAATCAAGCCAATTAAGCTGAAAATTGCATTGGAACTTTCAGGAAGGGAGAAGGCTTGTGAACAATTAAGTTCCAATCCATACATTAGCCCGGGGGGGGGGGCAGATCAGGTCAGTTCATATTAGTTCACAATGATCAAATTCCTCAAGCACCCATTCCCATTGCAGCAGCTGCTGCTTCTCTCTTTCCTTTTAGAAAGAAACATGAGCTGAAATCTATCATAACTCTGCATTCTAAATAAACAGGTCTGCATGAAAAACACTTTGAAATGTTTTTTATCATTATGCCAGGGTTATTTTTATAGATATAGAATTCAACTGTCAGTATGTAAGTAAGCAGTTACGTACGATGCATCACTTCCTTAAAATATACCTTTAAAAAATGAACTCTTAGCAGAAGACTTCAAATTATATGGTGCTTCATTATGGCAAGACACCCAAAGGTACGTCACAAAGTGGAACTATTTAATAATAATGCCGCTTGAGTTGCAATGTTGACAGTCAAGAGAATAGGGAACTATTGAACATTCAGATGGGTATAAAGATTCAGTCTGACAGCACTCTTAATTAGGTTAGTCAGTGCTAGACAGTATAATACATAAAAATGTTGATCTCATCTAGAAAAGTAAGAATTCCTCTTTAGAAACAGTTTTACAGCCAAATTTATCTAAATGTTGGATTCCAGCCAAGAACCAAAACCAGATTTTTTTAAAAAAGTAATACCTGTCAATCATCAAAACCTCTTAGCAGTTTACATAAAATATACATTAAAATTAACAATAAATTTTCAATAAATATTTGTTTATACTACTATATTTATTTTGTAGTTTTGTCAATCCCTATATTAACGTACTTGAATTGAACAGCTACGTATATAGAATATTCTCAACAGTTGTAGCTTGATTTCTGCTTATCTTTTGCTCTTTTTTCAGTCAGTCATCAAATGCTTCTATTTAGGAATATTTAGCTATCCCAAAGTGAATTAACTTAGTTATTAAGTGGGTACAGGTTTGTAGCCTGAGTCTAGGCATAATTTGAATTATGGGAATTGAACAAATGATAATTATATCATAGTATTGTTTGTTTTGGCTGAATAAAGATAAATTTCATTGTCGCCCTACATAAAAAAGTTTGTCTCTTTTTTGTGAGACAAATTCTGATACTAAAATAAAAATTCTTAGAACAGGGAGTTATTTGTCTCCCATTTCCCAAGAGTTTCCTTCTTCCTTAGTGCAAAACAGGGATCAATATTCATTTTTCTCAAGCATCTGAAGCTTAGCATAATCCCTGAGTATGCCTATTAAAATACTCAGGCGTGTTATACAATACAACACTGGAATTAAGAGGATTCTAAACCAAAACACAGAAAGCATAGTCTGAATATTCTAAGATAATTTAAGAATGGGATGCTAAGAATCTATACTTCATCTTCTGTTTTATAACAGGACTTTTGTAATATCCTATCAGTGTTAAAACTGGAAATGTTGCAAAGAAACACAGAACACTACAAATTAAGTTTATCAAGGCCAGTTCCGGATTTGATGGGCTTTTTTAAACTGATCACAAGGGACCACAAGGGTGGCGCTGTGGTCTAAACCACTGAGACTCTTGGGCTTGTCGATCAGAAGGTCGGCGGTTCGAATCCCCGCGACAGGGTGAGCTCCTGTTGCTCGGTCCCAGCTCCTGTCAACCTAGCAGTTCAAAAGCACGCCAAAAAGTGCAAGTAGATAAATAGGTACTGCTCCAATGGGAAGGTATATAACGTTTCCGTGCGCTGCTCTGGTTTTGGTGTTCTGTTGCGCCAGAAGCGGCTTAGTCATGCTGGCCACATGACCCGGAAAAACTGTCTGCGGACAAATGCCCGCTCCCTCGGCCTGTAAAGCGAGATGAGCACCGCAACCCCAGAGTTGTTCGTGACTGGACTTAACTGTCAGGGGTCCTTTTCCTTTTTTAAGCTGATGGCCCCTTCAGACCTTTCTGGCAACAGCAGCACTCCAAGAGTCACTGGGAGCTGCTGTTTTAATTTCCCACAATGCCCAAGTAAAGTTCACATAGTGTCACCCAAGGACCTTGAGGGAATTAAAATGGAGGCTCACAGGCCCAGCCATTCAATGTGAAGGTGCCTGGCAGGTGCCCTCCAAGGTGCTGATACCAAGCCTGGGATGTCAAGTGCTGATGCCAAGTCTGGGATCAAAGCAATATTGCATTTTTCTCACTACCATTTTATGGTTGGACATTATTTATATACAGTGGTACCTCGGGTTAAGTACTTAATTCGTTCCGGAGGTCCGTTCTTAACCTGAAACTGTTCTTAACCTGCAGCACCACTTTAGTTAATGGGGCCTCCTGCTGCTGCCGCATCGCCAGAGCACGATTTCTGTTCTCATCATGAAGCAAAGTTCTTAACCTGAAGCACTATTTCTGGGTTAGCAGAGTCTGTAACCTGAAGCGTATGTAACCTGAGGTACCACTGTATATATAATGTAACAGCTGGGGGAAAAAATGGATTTCAAGGCAAGCTGTGGGTAGTTTCTTCCACTAGTAGGAAAGCCAGCAGTGCGGGCAGTTGCATTGCTTGCATTCTTCCTTGGAGCTGGATGGATTATGGGCACCGTCATCATTACTGCTTGTGGTGTATCTAGAAATGAATATATGGCAGCATTTTGAAAAGTATCCCGAAGATGAGGCCACACAGAGAATGCAAAACCAGAG
This sequence comes from Podarcis raffonei, assembly GCF_027172205.1. NCBI lineage: Eukaryota > Metazoa > Chordata > Lepidosauria > Squamata > Lacertidae > Podarcis > Podarcis raffonei. The sequence continues at coordinate 79,628,157 of NC_070604.1, read as the reverse complement.
CGACTTATGGAGGGAAAAGCCATGCAGCAGGCTTGTATTTCAAAACTAGGGCAGTTGCTGGTATAGCAAGCTGGAAGTGAGAATACACTACACAGTCCTTCATGAATCACCACCCTTTTCAATAAGGGGAAGTCAGAGGTAGGATGCTAGCTGAATGGTTTGCCCACCTCCATGTGGCTAAACTTCATTTTATTTTTGCAGATGGGGTTTTCTTCAGCATGTAAAAGGTAAAGGTAAAGGTACCCCTGCCCGTACGGGCCAGTCGTGTCCAACTCTGGGGTTGTGCGCCCATCTCACTTAAGAGGCCAGGGGCCAGCGCTGTCCGAAGACACTTCCGGGTCACGTGGCCAGCGTGACAAGCTGCATCTGGCGAGCCAGCGCAGCACATGGAATGCCGTTTACCTTCCCACTATAAAGCAGTCCCTATTTATCTACTTGCACCCGGGGGTGCTTTCGAACTGCTAGGTTGGCAGGCGCTGGGACCGAACGACTGGAGCGCACCCTGCCGCGGGGATTCGAACCGCCGACCTGACGATCGGCAAGTCCTAGGCGCTGAGGTTTTACCCACAGCGCCACCCACATCCCTTCTTCAGCATGTAATTCATCCTAATTATTTCAGAGGTATAAAATATAACTAAATATTGTTTTCAATATGAATCAGTCTATAAATAAGAGTATATGTCAAAATTCTAGCTTTAACTGGGTTGTGTGTTGTGTGTTTGTCTGCAAGTTTGCTAGTAGCTGCATGAAGATTATTTTCACAGGATTTTACTTCTTAAGTGAAAATATAAAAAAGAAAATACCAGTGTCTGTTCCTTGGAAGGCTGCTTTCATTGTGAAATTCCTGGAATAAATGTACGCTATTCTATTCAGCAGACTCTGGGTCCTGAATATTTGCTTTTCATTTCTTCAGTTTAGCAATACTAAAATATTAATTCCACTGAAAGAATACGAAAATCTGAAGAATATTTTACAATCTCCAACCATAAATCTTGAGGGTGGTCCAGCAATACTTCCTTGCGAGTATGCTAGCTCCCTTGCATAGCAGAGTGGGGATCGCACAGCTTTGCATTGAAAGGATCAAGCTGCGCACAACCAATGGCAACAAAACACTCATGGAAGCAGTAAAGCTCAGTCAAGCATTGTTTGCTTGAAAGGCAATAGCAATCTTGTCGGTAGAAGATTATTTACAACTTTACTGCCACACAGATAGTAAGGCACCCTTCAGTCCTAAATAGGAACCGCTGTGGCAGGAAAGTAAAAAGTTCCATGCACTCTGGCTTCCTTCATGGTGTTCCATTACGCCAGAAGCTGTTTAGTCCTGCTGGCCACATGACCCAGAAAGCTGTCTGTGAACAAATGCTGTCTCCTTCAGCCTGAAGCGAGCTGAGCGCCGCACCCCATAGTCACTTTTGACTGGACTTAACCATCCAGGGGTCCTTTACCTTTACGTTTACATGCTGCCTGCACACAGCAGTCTCTTCCCTGTAGGAATCATGCAAGTCCACAGGTAAGTGCTCCACAACTATTTATAGCTGCTGTAGACTAAACAATCTTGCACCTTGATGCTTCGAGAATCTTCAAGAATCTTCTCACAGTTCCTGGAAATGAGTGGTTCTTTCTCACTCTAACAAAATCCTCATCAGCTGTAGAAGAATGATAATGAGAAAAAGAGATTCAGGCATTTGTGAAACACTTGTACTTTCCTTGGGTGGTTTTTTAAAAAAGAGAGAGATCCTGAAGTTTTGTTTTCTAAGGGGTGAATCTAATTAAGTAGATTCACTGAAATCAATGAACAAGGGTTTTTATGTTAGTGACAAGAACATGGACCAGTAGCTGATCGGCAGTTCCATCCGCACAGTTATAAGCTTTCCTCACCACACAGTCACCTGAGCCTCCAGAGACAAAGATGGAGCTAGGAACACACACACACACACACACACACACACACACCCAGGCTATGCACCTGCTCCTTCAGACAATGCAACCCTGTCCAGAATCTGTGAACTCCCCAATTGCTGGACCTGGAAACCGCTTGCCCACAGAGTCTTACTTTTTTGACCCTCATCCAGCCCACCACTGCATCCAGGCACAGCCTCTCCCAAATCAGATGTTACAGAGAAATAAGTGCTGCAGAACCTCTCAAGACAGTCATCTTTGAGAATTCCTGGAGAACAGGCGATGTCCCGGCAGACTGGAGGAGGGCAAATGTTGTCCCTATTTTCAAAAAGGGGAAAAGAGAGGAGCCAAATAATTACCGCCTAGTCAGTCTGACATCAATACCAGGGAAGATTCTGGAGCAGATCATTAAGCAAACAGTCTGTGAGCACCTAGAAAGGAATGCTGTGATCACCAATAGTCAGCATGGATTTCTGAAAAATAAGTCATGTCAGACTAACCTGATCTCGTTTTTTGACAGAATTACAAGCCTGGTAGATGAAGGGAACGCAGTGGATGTAGCCTACCTTGATTTCAGCAAGGCATTTGACAAGGTGCCCCATGATATTCTTGTAAAGAAGCTGGTAAAATGCGGTCTTGACTATGCTACCACTCAGTGGATTTGTAACTGGCTGACTGACCGAACCCAAAGGGTGCTCATCAATGGTTCCTCTTCATCCTGGAGAAGAGTGACTATTGGGGTGCCACAGGGTTCTGTCTTGGGCCCGGTCTTATTCAACATCTTTATCAACGACTTGGATGATGGACTCAAGGGCATCCTGATCAAATTTGCAGATGACACCAAACTGGGAGGGGTGGCTAACACCCCAGAGGACAGGATCACACTTCAAAACGACCTTGACAGATTAGAGAACTGGGCCAAAAACAAACAAGATGAATTTTAACAGGGAGAAATGTAAAGTATTGCACTTGGGCAAAAAAAATGAGAGGCACAAATACAAGATGGGTGACACCTGGCTTGAGAGCAGTACATGTGAAAAGGATCTAGGAGTCTTGGTTGACCACAAACTAGACATGAGCCAACAGTGTGACGCGGCAGCTAAAAAAGCCAATGCAATTCTGGGCTGCATCAATAGGAGTATAGCATCTAGATCAAGGGAAGTAATAGTGCCACTGTATTCTGCTCTGGTCAGACCTCACCTGGAGTACTGTGTCCAGTTCTGGGCACCACAGTTCAAGAAGGACACTGACAAACTGGAACGTGTCCAGAGGAGGGCAACCAAAATGGTCAAAGGCCTGGAAACGATGCCTTATGAGGAATGGCTAAGGGAGCTGGGCATGTTTAGCCTGGAGAAGAGGAGGTTAAGGGGTGATATGATAGCCATGTTCAAATCTATAAAAGGATGTCACATAGAGGAGGGAGAAAGGTTGTTTTCTGCTGCTCCAGAGAAGCGGACACGGAGCAATGGATCCAAACTACAAGAAAGAAGATTCCACCTAAACATTAGGAAGAACTTCCTGACAGTAAGAGCTGTTCGACAGTGGAATTTGCTGCCAAGGAGTGTGGTGGAGTCTCCTTCTTTGGAGGTCTTTAAGCAGAGGCTTGACAACCATATGTCAGGAGTGCTCTGATGGTGTTTCCTGCTTGGCAGGGGGTTGGACTCGATGGCCCTTGTGGTCTCTTCCAACTCTATGATTCTATGATTCTATGACTACACACCTAGCTTTCTCCTCATGCTTTTCCTGCTGTCCCTTTAATCCTTGCACAAAGGAAGGAGAGGACCAACTGGAAAAAAGAGGCAGCAGCATCTGTAAGCATACATACAGTACACTGGGCAGTTGCTGTGCAAGGTAATCAGTAATTAAGTTTACTAGGCTCACTTATCTCAATGTGACTGACAAGTAATAGCGCAATATTGTATAAAGAAGACCCAGACACAGATTTCCAAAGTGCTAGCTAAAATGGCAGGAGTTCTGAGCAGAGAGATGGCGACAGCACAGAATAAGCTGTAAAAATATTTAAAGCTCTTTTTCTTGGAACTTACGAAGCTCACATCTACAAATTAATTGAATTCAAAGTAGCAGTCCAAACAATGAGACAGTAAAACTCAAGTAGGTAAAATTATTTATCATCTTCTGTGTTATCACATTTGGGCTGCCTTTGAACTTATCTTTCAGTAGCATGCATGAGGATGTAATGCCTGATGCCCTCTGCTGAGTATAATTAATTTCATAATGTTACCTGATTACATCTTGTGAAGCTCCCATTTCTACCCCTTTACCATGAATAATTGCATATGTCTGTCAGTGTTCAAGCTATCAGTCTGTGTACCTTTATGGATCAGGTAATGAGCACAAGATTTACATTTAGATTAAATAATATTAATGGTGTTTTAAATTCATGGCCATGAAAGTAAGAGGCACATGTGCAATGGAACAATTATATCACTGCACATGAAGAAAAGCAGTCTAGATAGACATGGGCTCCAAACCAAAGCAGCAGACTGGGTTATATGCATTCACTGCCCTTTGAAAAAAATTAAAATCCCATAAATCAAGTGTGATATTCAGCAGGCAAGAAGAGAAGTGAGTCCAGCCCCCTCCCCCTCCTGAATACTTGATCTGTAAGATTCCAGCTTATTAATGGACTGCATGCAAACAGCTCCAGGTGCTGAATCACATGCATAACACATTGTATATTTTGTTCTGCCTTTAGCTAAGAGGGGCCAGTGAGCCTTCCTCGATGTGCAGGGAATTGGATCCCTCCCCCAGTGGCAGCAATTAAGCAGATCAAACGAAAGGAGCATTCTTACCAGAAGAGTTCTTTAATAATCACAGCGAGACACAAGGAATGCATATCACTCTAAAAATGGCATTGCTCCCAGTAAAGGTTTACCCCCTCCGTCCCCATTAATCTACGTCACTCCTACTTTGAATAATCTGAGCTTGTTGCCGTTGCACTTTTTGCTCTATCACTCTCAAAGCCCATCTAGTCTTAGGCAAAAGGCGGGGGGATCAGGAATGCTGTCCAAAGACACTGAATCTGCAAGCTGTCTCTTTCCTAGCATTTGCTCTTCTAGCCAATCCTCACCCAGTATTTCCCAGCTATTCCCCTCTGGACTATGCCCTTCTGCAAACCACTGTTCTAAATCAATACTGCCCTGGGGAAGGTTCAGAAAAAAGGGGGGGCTCCCACCATTCCTCATCAGTCCAGTCCCTGATAGCAGGAAGGACAGCGGGTGCATTGAAGCACATCTAGTGGTGCTTAGAAACCTCATGATTTGAAACTGATAGTTTGGGCACCCTAATCACAGGGAGTTTTCTAAACTACACTTACTGAGACATGCTTAGAATATATTAGCATTGGGAATGGAAAGGCAGAGCTGACACATACAGAACCCACCCATTATAAACTCTCACCCTCGTGAGTTCAGGCTACGTGAAGAGTTATATATGTGCTATACTTATGTGAACAGTACAATTTTCCATTCGCTCTTTGGGTGCAGCTATGTAAGAGGATCAGGGGATTCCTACTTCAGGGTTTGGAAGAAGCCACAGAACAATGGGGAAAGGAAATGAAAAATCATTATGTCCCATGGCAGTAGTGGAAGGCCCTAGAGACAAGCTCACAGACTGACCCTTTCTACATGTGCTTTTAGCGTTTGTGTTGATGTCTTTATTCAGAATCTAATTAAATGACCAGACTTACACTGAGTTAGAGCCGAATTTGAACCATGCACCTTCTGCAAACAAAGCTTGTTGTCCTGCTAATGACCAAGGAGCCCCCTAAAGGCTATGGCAGTTTGCTCATTTATTTAATTGCAAAAAATTCTAAACCAGTCTTCTTCCAAATAAATCCCATTTGCAACAAATATCATTAAAAAAATGCTTGCTTTAAAAGTAAGAACAAAAAAGAAAAAGAAAAACACACAAATATAACACATTTAAAATACCTGGGCAAATGAAAACATCTTAACCAAGTGCCAAAAAGATTTAGCATCAACACCAGTACAAATTTTCTAGGGAGGGTGTTCCAAAGTCAGGGCACCACCACAAAAAGGGTCATTGATAAAACAAGGGTTTTATTATCAATGTGAACTTTGTGGTCCTAGTCCTGAAAGACACTTCACTCCACCCAGTGGCCGAAGGCAGAGCCAACTGCTGAGTTATAGTGCACATTGAACACAGCAAGATAAATTTGGTGCTTGACACTAACAACTTAACATGTCCCGCCCCCCCCAAGTGTTACACTCATTTGCCTTCACTTTGTGGTGAAGCAAAAATGCCTAAACATACAGCAGATGTTTCAGCAGCCCAGGGCGGGGGAGAATAAACCTTTTAGACTTTGAAGCCTCGTTACTCAACTCCAAATTCCAACTTCTAGCTTTTACAGGGAGGTTCACCTGGGAAATGGTTGGCAATGCAACTGGTGATCATGTGGGAAGTTGAAGCTTTCATGCCAACTTCCTCATCCCACCCCCATTTAATGACTGTCCCAGTCTCAAAACAGCTTTCTTGTAATCATTCTATTTGCATATCATAAGTGCACTCAGAACAAAAGCCAAAGCTATTTTTGCACTTATATGAAATAAAAGCAATTAATTACACCTGTCAAGGCCTGATTACTAATTCTACAGTTAATTAAATATAGGCACTCATTAGAAATATTACTTGAGACCTTTCAACAAATTTCAGTTTCAATGATTATTTGAATCAAAATGATGTATTAAATTAATTCCCTTAAAGAGCTTATAAGACATGCTTTTTTTCCTAGTGCTGCATAATAATACAAATTAAAATGTAGTTGCTTTATCTTGCTGAGTCGATTAGGCTTCTGGCCAACTCAGTGTCAATCACAGTGCATTAAGTCGGCTGCTATCACTGTGCTGTCCTCCTACTTGCTTGGCCCAGGATGGGTAGGGCAGGGCGAAATTGCTATTGACATTGCTCTGCCCTGCACCATCCTACTCCCAGGCAGTATGGACAGCTCCATAACTGGGAGAATTCTGATGTGCTTTAAAAGTATAGTATACAGCCTCAAAGGACTTTTAAAGTAGCCTGTGCAGCATAGGTTCAGAATGAGAATTAAGGTTCCCTGGGCATTCCACCTCATGCTCAATTCTGGCCAGATTTCAGGGCAGCTAGGATTTGAAGAGAGGGCAATTATGTAAATCCACCCACAGCTATTTTGATCATGTTAGACCACACTATACTTAGCCAGAGATTTCCAGGTGTGTTCCCCCCCCCCCCAATGATTGCTTTAAAAATAGTTTTTATCTGTTTCTGTTTTAGTTGTAAGCCACATTGAGTCCCTGTGGGATATAAGGAAAGGCTTCAGCAGCATGAAATGGACTTTCTCTGTCTTGTCACCCTAGAGGTCATTTGTAGGCAGAGCTCTGTCCAGAGCATATAGAGTCTACAGTGGAGGTCTTGTGGTGTGTTTGGTGATGGGGACAAGGAATCATGCAGAGGTGTTTCCACATGATACCTATAATGTACCTTCATTGGCATTTTAATTTTTTTTTCAGCTGGCTTTGATAGAAACACCAATTTTATTATTGCATACAAAGCTATGCATGAAACTGTGGCTGTCCAAAATGATCTCCTGAATGCTAATGTCCTTAAAACACTATTTTCCCATTGGGGAAACGTGTGCAGCTGAGGTCCATGGACGTACAGCAATAGACAATGGAAACAGATTGTTAAGGTGTCTAGACAAATACAATTATTTTGCCAACTTACAAGAATATTGATATATCCTGAGACCCAGGTGTTTGTTTCTGCCACTGTTCTATTTCCCTCTCAGCAGCTGTCCAGGCTGAAAAGTCATCTATCTTCCCTTGAAGCCAGTATAATAAAATCCTGCCTGAAAGACAGCATGCCTAGGACTGCTCTTTCATTTCTATACACTGAACATAAAGGAAGACTCAAATAGCTACCTTTCTAATCTGAGTTTGTAGATATTGTAAGTTGCCCCTCCAATAAAGTTGAAAGAGATAAGAAGGTCTGTGAAAATAACAAAAGAAGCCAAAGTGACAAATCTATCAGAAGAACTAGAATTTTTAGTACAATTCATTTTGTTTTTGAAATGGTGACATGAGTCGTTTTATTTGTTATTTAACTATAGGGCCACCATTTCAAATATTGGAGAGGGGAGCAAACATTTCTGTACAAGAAATAAGGACACCTCAAGGTTCAAAAGCGTGCTCTCGGAAGCATTCAAGATTAAGTTTTTCTATCAGAAACAATGTTTCTAAGAACATTCATTTTAGATGTTTCATAACAGCTTGGGCTCTGGTCCAACAAGGCAATAATAGAGCAGCTTGGGCTGCATATACACCTCCCCCTTTAAAAGCTGGACCTTTCACCAACTGCTTGCTTGGCAAGGAAGGTGGAATGAGGAAGCCCTCATGTTCCCACTCCAAATACCCCAGCTGGGGGGATCTCAGCTAACTGTGCAGCTCTGGCTGCTGGCACGAGAAGGTGAAGAGGATGCGCTGCATGCATTTGCATGAGTGGTACCCAAACCATCCCAAAGTCCTTTTCCTTTTAACGCTACTGGTCTGGGATCCAGAGTGATGCATGGCCTGAAGCACATGCAATGCCAGATTTATGTATAAGATAAACAAGCTATAGCTTAGGGCCCCACTCTCTTGGGGGCCTCCAAAACTAGATGTACATTTACAAAATATAAGATAAAAAAGAAATAAAATGGCTTTAGATACTTATTAGGTCCATAAATTACCAAATAGCATATATTCAACACAAAAAACAGAGACAATTTGTTGTTGACAAAGGACAGCTGGACATATAAAGGGCCTCATTACCTTCAGTAGCTTAGGGCCTCATCAAACCTAAATCCGGCCCTGAGCACATGGGGTGGGAGACTGCTCTCCCCTCCCTAAATGGTATCCCAATTTCATGAGTTGGTTTTCTGATGAACCACACCCCAAGATTTATACCAAAAGTTAAACCAAAACTCAATGAAGCACACATATAACATTAAAATACCCCCAGACCTGTTTAAGTCCAGCCATTAAGATCAAGCCAAAATGAAGCTATTTCACAGCATTTCCAGGAAAACAGAAATGGCTTCTCTTCAGGATTGCCCTCCGTGACCTCCTCCTTTTACCTCGTAATAGCTGTATTAGATATCCATTTATTTCAGTGGGTCTATTCCAAGTATGACTTCATCAGATACAGCCTTCAGTTCTTTTCCACTTTTATTTTTCATCTTTTAGTTGCAGTATTTTTGTTCATCTGGAAACACTCAAAGGTGAAGGTGTAGAAGATCACTTTGTAACCAACAGGATTTTCATGGTACTGGCTAGTAGCTATAGCACTTGGTAGAAAGGTTGTGGTAAGTTGTATTACGTGCTCAAAATTGTGACTGATAAGCTAGTATACAATATGAATTTGGACCCGATTCAATTGCAGTGTACTCTTGACCTCCATTCTGTCAATGACCAGGGGGACCTAGCATGGTGCAGTATTGCCCCTTCCTTGGCTACTACTTGTGAAGAGGAATTCTACCAGTTGCAGGGAACTGCAACAATGGAAGCCCCCGTTGCAGGCTGGTGGGCAAAAAGATAGCACCAGAGGTTTTTCCATTGGCAGAAGCAGCTGGAAATACCAAAGGGAGGCATTTCAGGGGGGAACGCAGGATCCCCGCAGATTCCTCAACACATCTAGTGCCTCAGCTATATCAACCTGGAGTCAGCTATACAGAAAAAAATAGGGAAAACTTACCCTACCCTGGTTGACACAATCTGCTCTTCCCTAACCCTACGTAGAATTGCTCTGCTAATATCTTAAGTATCCATGAGTTCAGCTAGTATGGCGTAATGGTTGGTAGCAGGGAATTCCTGTACTTTACTGCATTATTTGAAAAGCAATTGGACTGTACTTTGTACTTCTCGTCTTAAGCAGGGGTTGGGGTTGCTCCAGGCCTCTTTATCCAACCCTCAGGACTCTCCTTAGTTGCCCCCTCGTCCATTTCGGCTCTCGAACTCCGCAAACCCAGAAGTGAGTGTTCCATTTTGCGAACAATTTTTGGCAGCCAAACATCCAACGTGGCTAACGTGGCTTCCGGTTGAGTGCAGGAAAGTCCTGCAGCCAACCAGAAGCTGCGCCTTGGTTTCCGAACGATTTCAGAAGTCAAACGGACTTCCGGAACGGATTCCATTCAACAACCAAGGTGCAACTGTACTGTGACAACGTCTGTTGCTTGCCTGAACAGCGGTGTGTGTATAGCAGCCGCTAACTTTCACATGTCTGGAATGCAGCCCACTGTGCAATTAAGAATCACACCCGCTGTTTTGACTACTTTTGCCTGTGGTTTCAGGCCTTCAAAATGGTGGCTATGTAAAAAGGTTCCCCATTCCTAATTCAGACCCTCCAAGTGTCCCTATTTTCCAGGGACATCCCTGATTTAGAGAAGCCATCCCAGTTTCGGATTTGATCCCAAAATGTCCCACTTTTCCTTAGGATGTCCCTATTTTCATTGGAGAAATGTTGGAGGGAATAGAATTATCCAACCCCCAAGCCGTTTGAAGGCAATCCTGTATAGGGAAGTGGTTTTTTCAAATATTTAATGTTTTACTTTGTTTTTATATATGTTGGAAGCTGCCCAGAGTGACTGGGCAACCCAGTAAGATGTGTGGGATATAAATAGTAAAATTATTATTATGGAATGGGACGTCCCTATGTTCATCGGAGAAATGTTGGAGGGTACACTAATTTAAGCATTTTGCACCTTTAGCATTCATTTGTAACATTGCTCAGCTTCTTGGTTGTCGGTTGAATTCAGTTGTGGTTTCTGTTTTCGGATGATTATCTTGAAGATTATACGGTTCATATTAAGATTATCCATTTTAGCATGTACTTTATTTGATCTGTTGAAAGAAGGAATACATTTTAAAAATTGTGTTTATTTTTGTAACTATTAATTTAAGAGCTGTGGAGTAACACCAAGAAGGAGAGATGAGAAGTGGTGTTTTTTTCTTTGTATCATTCCAAAACTTGCTCTCTGTAGCTGACATCTATTAATAACAAGGTGCATTGAAAGAGGGACATTTTTAAAAATTGTAATTGGGCATTTCATTCCAATCACTGTAGTATAATTCCATGTTCCATCATTCAGGGTACTTAAGGCACATTTTCAAATGCCCAGGGGAACTTTTAAATCATACTCAATATGCAAACAGTCATTTCCATGAAATAAATCATCCTCTTCTTTCTCATTGTACCCAAACTCCACTGTTTCTCAAGAGCCACAGATTACCAGAAGTGGGATGGCAAAAGTCAGATTTCAGACTTCAGCCTACTTGCGTGTTCAGATCCCAAGACCTCCCTCCTTAAATAAAGACACATTTGGCTCAAATTTTAGTTTTGGTTTTTGGCAGAATTTAGGCAACTTTATTGATTACAGAAAAGTGAGTGGTTGCATAGGCTCTGGTTCGACTAGCTCCCTACACCCTTGCAGGTAACACTGACCCAGAGCTCTATTGTAAGTCAGCCAAGGGTGAACACCTGAAGAAGGTGAAAAGCCTGGGAGCAGACACTGTTCACTCCCCAGATGCTCCCTTGGACTCAGGCATGGGCACAACCCCCTTTTGGGGGTTGACCAAACAAAGTTGAGTCCCTGGATTCCTTTAACATAATACTCATCACATAGGGATGGCGAGACCGTTCTCCCATCCCTGTCATCATGACCCAGTGCCTATCCACAACCTTACAAGTTGTGACGATTTGCTACACAGCAGGCGAAACCCAAATGGCCCCAGCCAATCAGCCAAGTGGGAAAAATTCCTGCTGTGCCCCTGTCCCAACAACAGATGACACACGACGGCATAGCAAGGTCAATCACAAAAGACCCTAAATATAGGGAGAGGTGGGCGGGTGCTCTGATGCACGAGCTGAAAGAGAAAGCTCTGGGTCACATGCATGGACATACAGTGTTACCTCTGGTTGCGAACGGGATCCATTCCGGAGCCCTGTTCGCAACCTGATAGGAATTTAATCCGCGTCTGCGCATGCGCGTGATGTCATTTTGCCCATCTGCGCATGCACGAGTGGCGAAACCCGGAAGTAACCCTTTCTGGTACTTCTGGGTCACTGCGGGACGCAACCTGGAAAAACGTACCATGAAGCAAACGTAACAAGAGGTATGACTGTATAGGCCCCTCAATCCATTTGCACTGCAACCCATTGGCCAGATCGAACCCAGCATCGAGGGACCTCCAATCGGGCGTTGTGGCTATCCAAATGACCCCACCCACAATCAAGAGGTCAGTCTCATAGATCTCACCGCAACATGTGCCCTCTTTGAGGGAGGACACGATATACAACAAGGACAGCTCAGTCAGCAATTGCAAGGTGCAAAAGCATATTAAGCAAGTGAGTGAACTAAGCCAATAAATTTTAAATGCAATGAAAACGTATTTATATTTGTCAGTGTCCTTGATATCAGATAGTCTGCACCGATTTAGCTTACAGAACAGAAAGTACCTTGTGTTTGTAGTGTATTTTAAGAGCTATAAAGAAGTCAGAAAAATGCTCTCGTAGGGATACATGAAGCTGATAAGAGCAGTCTTGCTAGTATTATTAATAGAAGCTACCTGCTTAACAGAAGGGCATAAAACCTGAGAGGTACTGGCAGTGATAGCTCATTTTAGTAATTCTGTTTCTGCATCTTTGAACTAAAATATTAGATGCCAAAATAATACTTTCAGACATAGTAATTACACAAAATCAGTAGAATTGTGCTGTAAGTCAAACAGAAAAGGCTGAATACCGTATACAAATAATAAAAGAAGCATTATGGAAAGAAAATAGTCATTTTATCTTCTTTTTTTAACCATTGCTGTATGCCTGCCCTGGTGGGTTTTATGGACATCTAGTAAATGATTAGGGACGCGGGTGGCGCTGTGGGTTAAACCACAGAGCCTAGGACTTGCTGATCGGAAGGTCGGCTGTTCGAATCCCCACGACTGGGTGAGCTCCCGTTGCTTGGTCCCTGCTCCTGCCAACTTTCCCAGCTCATGGGCTGAGATATGCTTTTACATCCTTGAGACTGCAGTTCCATACTACCATGGTACTTTATGGGAGACTAAAATAATATTAATTATGAAAATCAGCTATGTATTTGTAATTCAGGAGAAGTGGAAGATATAGTCAATTATTTATTGGTTTCTAAATTATACACAGGGAAGCTTTCCTGAAAAAACTTCAAGAAACTTCCACACAGAACATGGTAATTGACATGTTGATTGGGTGCTGATGTTGATTAAAAGATGAACAAAAACATATTACAAGTATTGTTGCTAAATTAGCTTTTCGAGCTGCAAGGGTAAGGGAATGGTGTGCAAATTAAAAATGTATTGATTGTGTATATCACCACGTTCTTCGATTCTTTTTATTTTGTTCTGTTTTAATTATCCAAAATATATGCTGTTAAGTGGTATGCATAATCTTTCATTACCCCTGTATGCTATTATTTTATTTTCTATATTTTATGTTGAAATACTGTTTATGGTTGCTAATTAAAACAAATCATTTATACACTGGAATGTGAAATGGTCACCTTTGTTTTTTTGGGAAGCACAAACACTTTTTTCCTCTTGCTTAAGGCAACCTCCCAATTACAAAAATAAATAAATAAATCTGATTACCTCATTTTTCCTTGCAAAATGCTGCAGGCGGGAGGCAATTTGCATCAGAAAAGGGAAGGGAACACATAGCTGTTTGACTGTCTGTTGCTTTTCCTATGCATGTGATCCCATCAGCTGTGACCTGTGGCTATGTGAGGTAAACATTGTTGAGAGCATGGCTGCAGGTATAAGAAGCAATGTGGGAACACTGCAGAAGAAAAATGACCAGCAAGGGAATGAATAAGGGTCTCTTGTCTCCTCTCCCATGACTTCCCCTTGAGGATGCTTTGCCAAGGGATAAGGGATTGGTGGACTTTGTTAAACATAAAGATAAAGGGACCCCTGATGATTAGGTCCAGTTGCGGACGACTCTGGGGTTGCGGCGCTCATCTCGCTTTATTGGCCAAGGGAGCCGGCATACAGCTTCCGGGTCACGTGGCCAGCATGACTAAGCTGCTTGTGGCGAACCAGAGCAGCGCACGGAAATGCCATTTACCTTCCCGCCGGAGCGGTACCTATTTATCTACTTGAACTTTGACATGCTTTCGAACTGCTAGATTGGCAGGAGCAGGGACCGAGCAATGGGAGTTCACTCCGTCAAGGGGATTCAAACTGCTGACCTTCTGTTCAGCAAGCCCTAGGCTCTGTGGTTTAACCCACAGCGTCATACACATAGCTACTGTGTAATGTGTAGTTTGCCCTTGTAGGAGACCATAACATGGATTACATTGGGGAACTTCTGGTCTATTTTTATGGAAGACATTGCATACTATTCATCATCTTTTACATTCAGGTTTAACAAGTGTTTTGCTTTATAGGTGGGCTGAAGGTCAAGTGTAAATAAATCCCACACTGTCAGCAATGCTCATGAGTCTATTTCTGTCCACTGCCTTCGTATGAGTTATTCTTTGCTGATGTGATCTGAAAATAAGCAAGTCCTCCAATGTAAGGGATTGGCAAACATCCAGATGGGTGGAGCTGGTGCAACAATGAAGGTGTACATCCGCTTTGGATGAAGGATGAATACTGAACCAAAGCAGGCTGGTTCTGAGGTATTTAGACTTCCTCTGGAATGAAACAGATCTTGTCCAAAGAGTTCCAGAGTGAAGAAGACTGCTCCCAAAATAACTTGGAGCTTGGTAGCTTTATTGTGTGTTTCTCCTGGCCAGTTGGATATTTTTGTAATTCTTCCCCAAGTAAAGGTAAAGGGATCCCTGACCATTAGGTCCAGTCGTGGCCGACTCTGGGGTTGCAGCGCTCATCTCGCTTTATTGGCCGAGGGAGTCAGCGTACAGCTTCTGGGTCATGTGGCCAGCAGGACTAAGCCGCTTCTGGTGAACCAGAGCAGTGCATGGAAACGCCGTTTACCTTCCCGCCAGAGCGGTACCAATTGATCTACTTGCACTTTGACGTGCTTTCAAACTGCTAGGTTGGCAGGAGCAGGGACCGAGCAGCGGGAGCTCACCCCATTGCGGGGATTTGAACCGCCAACCTTCTGATCAGCAAGTCCTAGGTTCTGTGGTTTAACCCACAGCGCCACCTGCATCCCCAAACTCCCTACTAAAAACTAAAAAGTTATAGCTGTCTGTGGATATCTTCATTATAGCCAATGGGGATGGAGAGACAGCTGAAGTTTAAGAAAATTAACTGAAGTTAGGCTCTAACTGGGATCAAGAAACAAATCAGGTCTTGTCACCAAAGCAGGTCCCATTCTCTCCCTCCCCATGCATATCCTTGCACAGCACAGACAAGATGCCTTGCGCTCATATTGTCAGTTGCACCAGTATATCTCTGACCTGGTAAGCAGAGGGAAAATGTCTAATCCAATGCTTTGCTGAAGGGAGAAGCAAGATTATAAATGACTTTAAGGACTTTGCGCTTGCAGAGATATTGTCTAGTGCTTTGGAGCCCTGGTTTCTGTGACAGTCCAGTGAGGCAAGTCAGTTTCAACACAATGATGATGGCATCAGGGAAACTTCACAATCTACTAGAAAGCATAGTATCATGTCTATAGGAGGGGAGTTAAGCGAGTTCTGAGTTCCTAGTTCTTTCTAGCCTCCCTCTCACTTATTTTAAAATATTTTACAAAAAATGATGACTATTTATTCTTTTTTTTGTAGTGGCAAAGCAATTAAATATTGCTTTCAACACCCTTGTTACACCCCTCTCCTTTGGTAAAAGCTAGAAAATTAATTTACTGAACAATTGCAAAATTGCACGGAAAAAAACCAAGCACTTATCCCGTGTCGCCTGCATAAATACCCCGCATGAATGCTTGCCATTGTAATTAGAGATCAGTGTAGCTTTCATAACTGATATGCTTGCATCCCTCATGCCGATATTAACCGTAAGATGTTTGATCAATAGCATTCTGCTAATTATCTCTATCTTTCTGTTTCACACAGTAATACAAATGTGTTCCATTTGTCTACGCAAGTGCATGAAGTATAGAATAAAATGTGGCAAGTGTATGAAGTGTTATTATTTATTCAGATCTTCCTTTAAACCTCCCCCTGCAGCATGCAATAAAATAGTAAAAACAGCAAATATATAAAACAACTGGCTAAATAGAAATAATATAATAATATAAAAGAGGATCTTGCTTGTAGTAAACTGTTAGCAACAGTATGAAACTATATGATTGCTAGCAAGCGGTGCAAACCTGCCTTTCCTTTAGGCATAATTAAATCTTATATTTTGTCTCATGTGAAATGCCAGCCAGTATGGGAATGCTGAATGAATCTCAAACCTAGAATCTTAAAGATGCATAAAGATCTTCCCATTTACAGTGGTGCCTCGGGTTACATACTCTTCAGATTACATACGCTTCAGGTTACAGACTCAGCTAACCCAGAAATAGTACCTCGGGTTAAGAACTTTGCTTCAGGATGAGAACAGAAATCGTGCTCCGGGGGCGTGGCAGCAGCAGGAGGCCCCATTAGCTAAAGTGGTGCTTCAGGTTAAGAACAGTTTCAGGTTAAGAACGGACCTCCAGAACGAATTAAGTACTTAACCCGAGGTACCACTGTACTTTCTTTCTGTTTTGATTATTCCACATGTTTCCCATGCATGACTACCATGTTATGTAAAGGGCAGACCAGTCCACTGTTGTAAATAACTTCTTTCATCACAGGATCCCAGCATTTTTACAAACAATAACAAGTTTGGCAAGAAGCTATGCACGAAACAGAAAATCAGGAAACTACAATGACCCAAGCAAGGTTAGATTGAACTGTGCTGTTTTGACTACTCCAGAGTCCTACCTAGGCTTGCTTTGATGTTGACAGAGCACTGACAGTTTTAAAGGTGCATCCTTTCTATCATCAATTGGTGTATGCAATTATACTTCCTTTTGCATGTTTACTGTAGCCATTGTTAGCTCCAGGACAGTAGGCACCAGCTTCATTTGTGCTATAGCAACATCCCGGTTCCAAAGTGTTTTTCCTGTTGCTTCCTACCAAACAACTATCCATTCCTCTTCATCTCTTTCCGCCCCCCTCCTCTAAATTTACCCCAAGCAATTTAACTGTTTATGCAGGGCAAACATTTATTTTAGGTTTGTGGCTGATATAATGGACTATTCACAGAACCTTATTTTTTAAAAAAATTAAAGCCAAAAACCAATATCATGCAAGTGGACCTCCACTCACATAATAAGATATTGCCTTCCTTTCCTCATCTTTGTAGCCCACCACAACCCTCCCCCCACAAAAAAAATCAGTGCGGTGGGTTGTCCCTCAAATGTTGAAAATTTTATACATGTAAGTAAGCTCATTACTGCTGACATCTGAAGAGTTATTATGTTTCAGTACTACTAATCTGGCAGTGGAGTGGACGTTTTGCTTCATGTATGGTAGAAACCTTGGGTTGGATCCTAAAATAAGCTAACTTGAGAAAGTACACAGAATAAAGTTCCATGTCCCCCTCTGAAATATACTCGGAGTCGAGAGTGGATTTCATGCTCTTTATTCAGCTCAGAGTGGTGAGGAGGAATGGAAGTTCCCCCAGAATGTCTGCTTTATATACATTATTTACACAATGGGCCCCATGTGATTGGCTAATTCCAGGATTCTCCTGTAGGCTTATCAGGTTGCGGATTCACTTCCACCTGGAGCTGGATTGGGTGGCTCCTGTGGAGCAATCTGACTGCTGCATTCTGGGTCCTATTGTTCTAGGACCAATCAGACTGCTGCATTCTGAATCCTATTGTTCTAGGACCAATCAGACTGCTGCATTTTGGATCCTATTCAACTCAGTACATAACACCCTCCATAAGCACTACCTCAAAAAAATCTCTCTGGAGAGTTAAAGGACTTTCCTAAAGAACACAGGATGGGCCACAGGCAGCTGTTGAGGGAGGGGAGAATCATTCAAAATCAGACATACACTAAGTAGAAGAATAGAAGCTTTGCCACCTGACCCCACCCCACTCACCACTCCCTCCTCCCCCTCTTTCCCCCTTTCTTCCTAACCTAACACTGTATGTAACACCAATGTCTCACAACAAATGAAGCTGAATTCTGATCCCATAAATATTTGTATGCTGACATGTTTTATCATGTCAACTTGCAACTTATTTGCAACTTTTATTGACTCGTGTTCACTCCCGAGTCAGACTGTCAGAACTATGTTTATTGCTGAGGAAATACTGCCACACTAATCAGTTTGTCAAATGACTAAACATTTCTGCTCTATGCTCTATGATCATTCCTGCCCATTACAGTACAAAAACTAGATGACAGAACTTGCTTGTAATGATAGTATGTGGGTATCTTCTGATGGAAAGCTCCCCAAAGCACATTTCAGGCATGCAAATTAGTATAGAAGAGAAGAGGCGTGATTGACATCACAGCTGCTGATGTCACATTTGCCATTCAGTACTGATTTTGGAGGAAGTGCATCTCTATCTGTTATAGAGCAGTGATGGCAAAAGAGTGTGCAGTGAGCTCCCAGCATGTCTGAAACAAACACAGGGTGATGGGGAAATATTTCAGAACACAGTCATGGCCTGATCTTCAGGCTACTTGCTGATAGATCCGTTTCCAAAAGCACTGTGCTAGCTAGCCACATTTCTGTCACTTTCAGAGTTAAGGACAAACAGCTGCCTTGGCAACAGAAGAAGAATATGGCATAAGATAGCAAGAATTTGAGTAGATTCAACCAGGACTGCCCACAGCAAAACTTCACTGGCACAATCTGCATGCCACAATCACACAAACAAGACAAGGAAGACACCAACAATGCAAAAAAACCCAAAAAACCTTCCTTGGCATCTACTGCTTACTCATCAGTCTTGATCACCATTGCAGCAACCGAATTCAGTTGGCTTCGTCTTTCTTTCCTCTATATTAATGGTTTGAACATGAAAACTGTTTGAAAGCCCTATTTCCCCCCCCCCACAAAAGGGAACCATATATATGAAAACATATATACAATTGCTTCAAGATTCTTTTTGTGAAATGGTGCATGGAGTGAATGCCTTGGAGTAATTTGCTGGCCTACAAAAATATTCAAAATGGTTCTGGAGACAGAAGGGAAATGCCAACCCATCAGAGTGCTCTTGCTTGACAGTAGATAAGCTAAGAGCCTGGTGGGGGCACACTGGGCAAGGAAGACGGTGCAGGAAGCTGCCAGCTGTGCTATATGCCCAAGATAAATAATAATAATAATAAATAATAATAAAATTTTATTTATATCCCACCCTCCCCAGCCGAAGCCGGGCTCAGAGCGGCTAACAACATTAAAATGATACAACATTCTAAAATCATTTCATTATAAAATCAATTCAAATCAGATTAATGGCAACCATTGGGCTAGAGTTCTGTGAGGATTGCCAAAGGAGGGGGTCAGGCTGTGCCCTGGTCAAAGGCCTGGTGGAACAGCTCTGTCTTGCAGGCCCTGCGGAAAGATGTCAAGTCCCGCAGGCCCTAGTCTCTTGTGACAGAGTGTTCCACCAGGTCGGAGCCACAGCCAAAAAAGCCCTGGCTCTAGTTGAGGCCAGCCTAACTTCTCTGTGGCCTGGGACCTCCAAGATGTTTTTGTTTGAAGACCGTAAGGTCCTCTGTGGGACATACCAGGAGAGGCGATCCCGTAGGTACGAGGGTCCTAAGCCGTGTAGGGCTTTAAAGGTTAAAACCAGCACCTTAAACTTGATCCTGTACTCCACCAGGAGCCAGTGCAGCTGGTATAGCACTGAGTGAATGTGATCCCGCAGCGAGGACCCCGTAAGGAGTCTCGCTGCGGCATTCTGCACCCGCTGGAGTTTCTGGGTCAGTCTCAAGGGCAGCCCCACGTAGAGCGAGTTACAATAATCCAGTCTGGAGGTGACCGTCACGTGGATCACAGTGGCTAGGTCAGGGCGAGAGAGGTAAGGAGCCAACTGCAATGCACAGCTTCTTCTCCACCCCACCTGGACCATTTCATGGGGGAGCTTTTCCAGGGGAAGAACTGTGTGGAGAGAGAGACTCTGTTGGTGTTACCTGTGCTGCCCCACCTCCAACCCATGGAACCTTCAGAAGCAGAGTTACTGTCAGCGACATTATGTGTATGTGTATTTTAATGAGCTGAATAGAATGCAAGATTATGTGTCGTGGGGTGTGGAGAGTGTGTGTAAGACCTTAACAGTGTTTAGTTTATTTTTTGGTTGCTATTTTGTTAATGGTGCTGTGGTCTAAACCACTGAGCCTCTTGCATTTTTACCACTCTGGCAGGAAGATAAACGGCATTTCCGTGGGCTCTGGTTTCCATCACGGTGTTCCGTTACGCCACAAGTGGTTTAGTCCTGCTGGCCACATGACCCAGAAAGCTATCTGTGGACAAACACCAGCTCCTTCGGCCTGAAAGCGAGATGAGCGCCACAACCCCAGAGTCGCCTTTTACTGGACTTAACTGTCCAAGGGTCATTAACATTGTTTTATGGATTGTAAATGCTATACTGATTTGTTAATCATATAATACAACTTTTGGTTTAATTGTGATGTTTAGCTTATTCTTTATTTGTTGCTTTATTAACAGCATCTTATAGATTGCAATCGTTTAATTGATAATTTGTTTATTATTCTATATGATTAATACTGCATTGGTGGTGATTTATCATGCTGTTATTATTTATTGTTTGTAAGCTGCCTTCATTCATTCATTCATTCATTCATTTGAATGAAAAACAGCACAGAAATAGACTCAGTCAATCAAAGCCCGTTGTGCTTTACCAAAACAAGTTCCTTTGCTAGCATTCCATTGCTCCTAAGTGAAGAAGTCAGCCTTCACTTTTTTCAGTAACAAAATAGCTGGTGTCAGGAGAACTCATGGACTGCTGCTGCATTCTGTGTCACTTCTTAGCTGGCCCAACCAGATACAGGTGTGGACAGGCTGGAAGTGGTGCCATGAGATGACAATGATTCTGGAAGACATCCCAGACACCCCCAGCATCTGCATAAAAGCCAAAACAGCAGAGAGAGACCCCAGGGATATAGGAAGAGAGGCAAAATTACCATAATTTGAAGGATTTGCAGACTATTGACAAGCTGCAGAGCAAGGAAATGGAAACAAGGAGAGAAAGAAGCCGGATTACATGAAGAGATAATGGTACAGAGAAGTGTAAGGAAACAGGCACAAATTAGTAAACCTTTTGATAAGCCAGCAGAGAGAGATGGTGTGGGGAGCAGTACTAGGGTGAAAAAAGGGGAACCTCTACACCACAGCAAAGCTTATGAAGGGATTACCCCTTCTGTGTTCCACAGATGAGCTTCATTCAGGTGGTCCACAGCGTGTCTGTAAAAATGCAATTAAAAATCATGCAATATCTAGCACAATGCATTGCAACTGATCCAACAAACAGAAAAAACATTAAATTGTCTGCCAAGACCCTCAGCAATTTTTAAGTAGTCTGAGGTGGTGGTGGTGGGAGCTAGGGAACCACTTTTTGTGGGGGGCTATAGATAATGAAGTGTTTCATTACAGAAAATAGGCTAGTTTATAGGTCCTGGGATGAGAAGAGTATCTAAGTCCAAATGGCAAAGTACCCACAAGGTGGTCTCTGACAGGAAGAGACAATCTGGACTCTGAGGGTCCTGTTGGTCTTAAAGGGCACAATTGCAACAGCTGTTACAAAAAAAAAACCACACACAGCAGTGAAACTATTTTGCTTCTATTTATCTGTTAGGTATTCATACTTGTTTTAATACATATCTTTAAAATATGTTTGTTGAGATTGCAAAGAGAGGGAACCCTATCTGTACATCCTGCTATTCTAAACTGAAGTAACAGAAGGTCAATGCCCAAACTGCCTGTTGGGAATCATGCAAAACCTCCAGAGGCGCAACTAACTACTAGAGCTTGAATTGCAGGTCTCCTGCAGTGTTTGTGAGCTGGAATTCCTGGGAAGACATTGCTCAGCTGCCGTCTCTTTTGAACTCTTTTGAACTCCTTTCAGCTGAGTTTTTAGAATCTTCAATTCTCTTCCTTAGTTATTCCATGCTGAGAAGAGCTCTGTTTGTGTTGTAATGATAGGGCTGGCACATAGAATGAAAACTGCCCACAACCTCCTGTGAAAGATTAAACTACCCAGTTCCTATTTTCAGGTAGATCAACGGCTGTCAGTTCAAAGCATTTTCATTTTCACACCTAAAACTAGAGCTGAGCCACAACTGCTCACAGTTATTCTTGACCATTTTCAGCAGTGCCAAAAACCGCCTCTTCCCTTTGCATGTTTTAGGTATTCACTGACAGTGTTTGCTTATTCATTCACATTGCCCTCAGTTGCCCTCATCTCTCTTACTTGCCATCAATAGCATCACCATGTAATGAAATCTTTCAAATAGCATTATAGCATTTTGTCCACCTTCAACATCTCGGATGTAAGCCCTATTGTGCTCAATAGGGCTTACTTACTACATGAATGTAATAAGAGCCCTGCTTGATCAGGCCAAAAACCCAAATAGTGCAGCATCCATTTCTCACAAAGACTAACCAGATGCCTATAGCATACCAATCAACTGTCCCATTCTGAGCAGGACACCCAGGAACTACAGAAGCCGCCCCAGCTTCTGTTTACATTCCAGGATGTCCCATTTTGGCTTCCGCAAGAGTGCAGCCCCAAAAGATGAATGTGGGAGGGGAGGAGCATTGCTTTTCTGGCTGGCTGCCTCACTGTTTCCCAGTCAGCAACAAGGGGCTGAACAATGGTGCCGCGGCTCGATCTCTCCATCCACTGGAGCTACCAAGATTGGATGCCCTGACTACAGGAAGGAAGGCCCCATGGTGCCCTTGTGCAGTGGCTGTATGCCGCTGGCGAAGCCACCCCTGTTTATGTAGGGCTCCACAGGTGGCTGCACTGATGGGCCCTGGATAATGGCCACCAGGTAGCTGCAGCCGTAGTCAGCCTCGTAAGCAGCTGTGGGTCCAATGCCAGGAATGGCAGACCCCACACAGCTCTGGCCTAGGGTTGCCATACATCTGGAGTTTCGCAGACATAGCCAGAAGACTGCAGTCGGAAGCAGTGTCTGGGTGTAAATGACTAAAATGTCTGACTAAAATGTCTGGGAAAACTGCCACCACAACAGTCTATGGTGCAGGGAGCAAAGCTGGCCAGAACTGAGCTGAAGGCCAAGGTGAGGGAGTCAAATACTATATGGAAATTAAGATGCGTGTCTTTTAGTACTGGGAGTGAAAAGACGTGTATCCCAATTTTCACCAGCTAAATGTTGAAGGCTATGCTATAGTAAGGCTGCAAGCAGGATGAAAGCCAACAGCACTCTCCCTGTATGTGATTTCAAGCAATGGCTATTCAGAGGTATACTGCCTCCAACCGTGGAAGTACAACACATACATCATTGTTAGTAGCCGCTTATCCTCCATGAGTTTGTATTTTCCTCTTTTAAAGCTACCCAAGTTGTGGACCATCACTGCTTCTTGTGGGAATTAATTCCATAATTTAACGGTGTGACGCATGAATAACTTTCTTTTGTCTGTCCTGAAAAGGGGTGCTGTAGACTTCAGCCTGTGTCATCTGACTGAAGAGATCACCCCATGCCTAATCCACAAAGCAGGAAAGGCTTCAGTCAGTCAGGCCGGATTTAAACACAACTCAGAGGGCAAGAAAACTGGCCTGTGATATTGAATGTATTTGGCATCTCATTGTGTATTGATGTATTTTTGCTTTTATATCTCACCTTTCTCCAAGGAGCTCAAGGTGGTGTACATGGCTCTCTCCTACTCCATATTATCCTCACAACAAACCCGGGAAGTTTGTGAGGCTAAGAGGTGGTTACTGGTCCAAGGTCACCCAGTGAGCTTCGCGGCTTAGTGGGGATTAGAACCCTGGTCTCTTGGGCATTGCAATATGAGCTTGCCTGGCCTACAAATCCAGGCCTTCTAACACTGCATGGACAGGCAAGGCAACCACACATTCATCATTGTACGGCCGTTGTTCTTGCTTGCTATCACAGTTAAATTAATCCTTAGAAAAGAAAGGAAGATGAAAGTCTTGTCAGCGATAGCTGATGAGATACAGTCAGGTAGAGTAAATGAGGTTTTGTTTCTTTGTTTACTCTTTCATTCTTTCCCTGAAAAGTGTAATTAAAATTGTATCAATGTTTCTTATAATAAAGTGTCCGTTCTGCTTATTGTTGTGACAATAAAACATATAAACGTTTCTTGGGTTTGCTGTTTTAATTGTTAAATTGAATTTACAATATGAAAACATGTTGAAACAGGATACTAAGGAAGACAAATCCAGAACACAGCTTAGCTAAAGGTTATATTTTTGAATCTTTATTTTTCTAAATCCAGTTTATTGAAAAGCACAGATGTGCTGATGAAGCTTCTAAATAAAGGAAGTCACAGAATGTTTCGAGCATCAGTTTTCTTGCCTTGGGAGATAACAAGAGTAAACCGTTTAGTTTGAAAATGTAATGATTTGAAATGGGCCAGAACCAGGGAGAGAGGGGAGGTTGCTAGGAGTTCAGACTCAAAGAAAAATTGAGAAACAACACAAGCAGTTCTAAATCACGTGAAAACCACAGATTTATACATGTAATGGGAAGAAGCAATGTAACATGAAGATAGAAAGCAACCTCAGTCATGACAAATTGGACAGGCTGCTGGAGAACCGACACTTTGCTTTTGGAGGTTAGCAGCAGAGACCATCAGTGGAGGAGGTGAGTTGTTCATCCGTCCCTCCTCCACAACTGGGGGAATTCCTCCTCTTGAGGGAAGCTGGCCTTATTGCACTTCCAGCTGGCAGAGGGAATTCTGTAATGTAAGGCAAAAGTCAGAGACTTGAGATTATATTATGAAGTGTCCTGTCTTTGCTGGTAAAGGGAGTGGATAACATTGAAAAAATCCAGGTGTTAGACCTGGAAGGTCATGCTGACAGGTTCAGATGGCATCCATATTTGTGGCAAAAATGCATAAAGGTTTTATGAATCATGTCAGCAGGAAAAAATTATATGGGATAAATACAAAAATCTGGTGGGAAGAAAAACATCGTAGTGACCTTCCCCAATGAAAAAATGGAATATGAGAAGTGATTGGGCGATGTATAAAGACTTATCAATCGACATAGGTCAAGTGCTAAAGCTAAAGAGGTTTGAAGAAGTAAGAGAATTAGTAACTGATTGGTTACAATATCGCCAGCTTAATGAAACATTTAAACTGGATTAAAAATCAGTTTTTTGCATCAGACCTCACAATTAGAAGAAATCTAATAGAAAATAAAGATAAAATACTATCTAAAATGTATAAACTATTATTGGAATGGCAAGCAAAGGATGAACAGGTGAAATCAGTGATGATACACAGGGCAAGGGATATAGGTCACAATATTGAGATGGTAGCATGGGAGAGGTTATTGAATGTAGATTTGAAATTTACAGCATGCTAATACACAGAAATAAAATGTATAAATTGAAATAAGATGTATGCTGGAAATGAAGAGAAAGAAGGTACTTTTTATGAAGAGAAAGAAGGTACAGAGGGACCAGAAAAAACTGTTTATGTATGCAACGACAGCTGCCCAGATGATGCTTGCTCAGAAATGGAAAGACGATACAGTCCCATCCAAGGAGGAGTGGCAGATTAAGTTAATGGACTATGCTGAAAAGGCAGAACTTACTGGAAGGATAAGAAACCAAGAAGAAAAACTTTTAATACAGAATGGGCAAAATATGTAGACTATCTGAAAAGCTATTGTAAACAATTAAAGTCATTAGCAGAATTAACTTAGAACAGTTAAGTATATTTGTCAAATAAATATCAGGGATTAAAAATAATTGGACTTAATTTGAAGATGCAGTAAGAAAATTATAACATATGATACTACAGAAGGTGGCGAGGGAAGGGGAAAAGGGGGGAGGATTTTTTGAAGAGATGTTTACTAAGAATAATAATGTTTTTCTTTATTATAGGTTGCAGGTACCACATTAGCAATCCTTTATATAAGCATTATTTCCACTGATACAGTTACTTCTGCATTTCTTACCCACACTATCAGTAATCACTCCCTCACTTCCATTTATCCCTTTCTCAGGATATATATCGTTCTACATTTATCATGTTTGGTTCTCATGTCTAAATTCACGATAAATGAGTACCTGCAGGAATTTATCTTTCTTCTGCCTGCACTGTGTAGTTTTCACCTGTGGTGAGAGCTTATCCATGCTCAAAGTGTTTTATAGCCTGAGTTACCTCTGTTCCATTGGCATCCGTGTTTTTATCTCCCACAGTCATGCAATCTATCAATTTGCTGCTGCTAATAAAGGTAGAACTAGTATTGCTTATGGACAAAGGTCCCGCAGTTCCATCTATGTTATCACACATTCCCATGGCAAGGGGGAGACCTGGAACCTACCCCCCAACCCCTGCTATCTTTTAAATCTTTGCCTGTACAGCATTACAAAACTCTTTCTGTATGAGCAGCTCCCTAGCCATGGAGCTAGAACCCCTCATTTCTAACACCTACAGCTCATGACCACAGTGAGCAGTAAGGAAGCTTGACCCTTTTCTGTTGTTGAGCCAGACACTGGTTCAGGTGAAACAACTTGAATAAAATAGGGGAGGGGGCTGGTGACATGTACCATAATGTGTGGGGACTAGGAGGAGCCAAGCATGGGAGGGCACTGATCCCTTTACAGTGGACACTTGGGCTGAGAACATGATCCGTGCAGGAGGCACGTTCACAACCCGCAGCGTCCTCAACCCACAGTGCTACATCTGCGCACACACGGGTTGCAATTCGGCACTTCTGTGCATGTGCAAAGCAGGATTTAGTGTTCTTGCACATGCACAAGCGCCGAAACCCGGAACTAACCCGTTCTGGTACTTCTGGGTTTCGGCGCATCCATAACCCAAAAACACACAACCTGAAGCGTCTGTACCCCAAGGTATGACTGTATATGCAGCCCACTTCATAGACGTCTCAAACTTGTATTATATGCTACATCAGGCATAGGCAACCTTCAGCCCTCCAGATGTTTTGGCCTACAACTCCCACGATCCCTAGCTAACAGGACCAGTGGTCAGGGATGGTGGGAACTGTAGTCCAAAGCATCTGGAGGGCTGAAGGTTGCCTATGCCTGTGCTACACTGAAATATCATTTTGAAATGCAGGATAAAACCATTTTAGACAAAACAAATATTTAATTCCCTTGAGAAGTTTTGATGGTTTCTTTATTATTTTAAATAGGTCAGCAAGATCTATTTAGTCCTGAAGCCATAAGTTGATATTGTGATTTATTCCATATATCACATAGAGATAAGGCCACCTCAGATGGTGGGGGCACCCAGAGTTGAGCCTCTAGTGACAATCCTTTAAATATACCACTACCACCCAGGGCAGAATGGGGATCTTTTTGTTGTTGTTGTTGTTGTTGTTGTTGTTGTTGTTGTTGGGCGTATTCCCAGGCATAATCTGTGGGTGGTGGTAAATGGGGCTGAAGCTAGTGATATGCAGGGCCAGAGCAAAAGTGACTGGCAAGTCCAAAGGTAAAATTGGGTCTTCGCTCCTCCTCTGCCCCACATAATATGAAATTAGGCCAAGGGATACGTGCAGCCATGAGGCCAGAAGTTGCCCATCTCGAGGCTGAGACCTTATAGATGAAAAACACAACCATTGAATTATGGTTGGAAATGAACTGGCAGCCACTGAAATCCTTTTAAAATATATTCATTCACACACACACACACACACACACACACACACACACAACTACTAACAAGCTCTACTTCTAAGTTCCAGGTATATTGGCTTTAATCCTAACTTTCTTGTCCGTAACACAACTCTCTTTCTGCCCAACCTACTCAGGGAATGTGTTGCATACAATACACACCGTAACAGAAATTACATTGGGAGCCCTCTAGACCCTGAATATTGCATGAAATAGCTTTCTACTGAAATCAGTAGGATGTCGAATGTGTTTAAGATCAGACTGCTAAACTGTTCTATCTAGACAAAAGGGTGGTTTTCCCGTGAGCTTTGCACCCCAGGGTGGAGATCAAGTGTCAAATTCTCTGTCTTCCCTTTAGTAATGTTCTGAACTGTCACATAGCTGCTTGAATCACTCAAGCCCCTGCTGCTCTCAGAGGTGAGGCATTTGCTCTGTGCCAATCTTCTGTTTGTTTGTTTTAATGCTTTTTCTCGCCTTCTGAGCAACAGCAGGCATGTTTTCTACCAATGATTAGCAGGCAAGCCTTCTAAAGAAGTTCCTGGGCTGCGGCAGGGGAGTGGGGGAAACACAATTGTTTTGTTTTGTTTTTCCTTTCAAATGGGATATTTCCTAATGCTAAAGATAAGTTGGTCAGCAAGGGCTGGTTCTCCCAGAATTGGTATCATCCCTCATCTAGGATTTCATGTAATAAAAGAGGCTCTTTCTGCAATGAACAACACACAGCCCTGCAAGCATCAGATTATAATCACTGGCTTGACCTGGAATTAAAAAAACACTTTTGCCATTCCTGTATCCACATCAGAACAACTTCTAGAATTTAATATTCTTTGGAGGGAATGATGCAAAATGTTTATTTAACAGTGGTGGACCTGGCTGTACATCAGATATTAGTGCTTTAAAATGATCCTTTGTCTGAGGAGATCCATGTCTTCCATGTAGTGATGGCGTTAGCTGTTGCCTTGACAACAACATTTGCCCACTGACTCAGTAGGCTCAGAGATGTCTATGAGTAAACAAAAAAGAATGGTACAGTCACATGCTCACGTAGTAAAGGATTTGTTACTTGTTCTTTGAATGCTAATAGCAATCTTTTCTAAAACAACAACTACTACTACAACAACAATGTGGAGTAGCAATGGGGGGGTTGATTCAATTAAATTCACATCTGTCAGAGGCTCAGGAGCAGAAGAGCAGGGGAGAGAGCAAATAGAGAGCGGAGGAGAGGAATCAGAGGGGAGCGTAGGGGAATATGACAGTGACCCGAGAGATTCCATGAGCTTCTCCAGCGAATCAGAAGATTCCCAGAAGGGGGCGTCTATGGTAAGGGCGAGGGGGGTCCCAGGGGGGACGCTCCATAAACAAGGGACCAGAGGGGACTCCCAAGGGAGCAGCGGAGGATCAGGACCAGTTCCCCCACCAGAGCACAGTGGGGGGAAGAGTCACATGAGTCAGGACCAGCTTCTCCTCCAGCGGGGAGAGAAGATGAGTCAGGGGTAACCACGCCCCCATCGGGAAGTGGGGAAACGGAGGGAAGGCCAGGTCCAGCTAGCCTCCCCGAAAGAGGGAGCAGTGACACAAGTGTAACGGTCAGAAGGAAAGTGGGAGGCTGCGCGCGCACGCCAAGTTCAAATGTGGAGGAGCGCGGGGCAGCAGAAAACCCGGATTGGGAGCCAGGTCCTAAAGCCCGAAGGAGGGAGGGGGAAGAGTCAGGGGACTCAGCGTCAGAGGAGTCTAGGAGGGCTGAGACTCCGACTAGCAGGAGGGCCCAGAGAAGGAAGGAACAGAGGAAGAGGTGGAGTAAGGCTAGAATCTTAAACTGGTGTCAGGGGGGAGGAGATTCAGATGGAACTTCGATGGTCTAAGGTATAGACGTAGCGTTGCGCGCTGCGCGTCTGGAAATGAAACTGAACTTCAATACAGACTTTTTTACTTGAGGAAGAAGCAGCGTTGGTCTTGTGTGAGCTGGGACCTTGGGCAGCGCTGACAACATCTAAATATCAATTTAAATTTACCAAATCTGCACTTTCCGAAACAATACATAAACAGATACACAGCCATCCTTCAAAATTCACACTTCTCTGAACTTTGCAATGCAGTTTTCCAACCACGTAATGTGAACAAAAATGCATGTACTAGGTTAAATGTGTCTATATATGTATATGTTGGTGAAAATAACATACAAAAATGTATTGTATTGGGCAAAATTGCTTTACAAAAATGTGTATTTTGGGAGAAATTCACACTTATACGCTGATGGGTTTCAATGAGGACCTTTTAGAAAAAAGCAAACGAATGTGGAAATCTAGATAATTGAATTTAAGAGTGGAAAAATGAGTAACTGAGAGAAATTTAAATTAACATACTCTCCCATCACTAATCTGGACTAGTGCTGCTGCAGTTAGTAGCCTTCTACTAGAATAAGTAGCTTGTGGATTGCAGTCATTGAATATTAGTTCTTTATTCAATACAGTGGTACCTCGGGTTACATACGCTTCAGGTTACATATGCTTCATGTTACAGACTCCGCTAACCCAGAAATATTACCTCGGGTTAAGAACTTTGCTTCAGGATGAGAACAGAAATCGTGCAGCGGCGGCACAGCAGCAGCAGGAGGCCCCATTAGCTAAAGTGGTCTTCAGGTTAAGAACAGTTTCAGGTTAAGAACAGAACAAATTAAGTACTTAACCCGAGGTACCACTGTACTTCTGAACTTAGGAAGAAACGAAAGCAGAAGGTTTTCATTGTAAACTCCCAACCCCTTTTCTCCTCAGTATCATGGTATGGTATATCTCAGTTTATAAATAAGTAATAATTTCATGCTGCAATCTAAGTTCTTCTGGGCTCTAGTTAATGAGATTCCCTTCTTTTCCTAGATATTGAGATAAGAACAACGATAAGGGACAGGATGAAGTGCAGCAAGGGAATAAAAGTGCAAGGAAGAAGGGCAGCAAGAGGGGCAGAGAAGCAGGAATATTAGTAG
Organism: Podarcis raffonei; assembly: GCF_027172205.1. NCBI lineage: Eukaryota > Metazoa > Chordata > Lepidosauria > Squamata > Lacertidae > Podarcis > Podarcis raffonei. Next base: position 79,597,465 of record NC_070604.1, on the reverse strand, counting down.
GGCAATACAAGCAGGGCCAACCCTACCATTAGACAGACTGAGGTGGCCACCCTCAGGCATCTGATTCTGGACATGATGCAAAGGCAGCAAGTTGTTAGTTATTTAATAGTTATTTAATTCTCCACCAGAAGACTAGCAAGAGTAGAGCTCCCTTCTGAGATAGATGAAGCTGTTTAAGGGATATGAGCATTCCTAGAAATCTGAGCAGCTTTGCATTGTAAAACCATGCTAGATTGACTTCTAAATGTTATGCTTCCTTCTTTGGTTAAGGATTTATTGTTATAATCCTAGGTAAATTTCAACAGGACCTTTACTTTTCTAATTGACAGCCACTGTTCAAATTAAATGGGCCATATTCATTCTTTCTTTATACCAAAGGGTGAAAGATTGACGCTGAGCATATAGACTGTTTACCCGTGTTGTGGAGGTTTAATTTAAAAAAAGAAAATAACAGCACTATAAATATAATGGGCAAATCATCTTTCAAAGGGGGATTGTGTGTTTTTAATGCCAGAAACAGCCTCATCTTCTGAGCTCACTGTATGTATATATTCTGTTTATTCTAATGGGGTTAGAATAATTTAAACAATCTGAGATCTACAGAGTGAGAAAATCATGCTCTCTGTTTAACATGGTCTAACCAGATGGACTGTCTGATGCTTTAAATAAAATATCACTGATTCCTGGTGGAAATTCTTAGTGAATTTGTCCAATTAATTAACTGTATGTAATCAATCTGACTTTATTTAATGACTATGAAACAAAAAAGGTCGCATATATGAGGGAGAAGAACTTTTTTGCCTACCTAACTCTCATAAGTACCTTGTTCAGTTCACCAGATTCAAAGAGTCCAACCATCACCCTTTAATGCTTTATTTTGTTATTTTGTCCTCTCTCCATTTCTTTCACTTAGTCTAATTACTTGCTTTATTTAAGCAGGGACCTGTGATCATCCGTGGTGAGTTTGGGACACACAGACCCCTTCAGTCTCTTTGTCCACATTTCGTAGCACCCACAAACCTGAGTCATGTGACCCTTCATTGAGATGGCTCCATTGAGATGGCGCTCCTGTGTTTTCATTACAGCAGCAATCCTGTTCATTGAAGACAATCCTAGATTTGAATACCATTGCTTTGGAGGGATCAGTGAGTTATCTGCATGGAAACAGCTTCTAGAGGGCCCCACTTATACTAAGAAATCCCAAATAGTAGCAGAGATGCTCCAGCACTCCCTTGTGGACAAGCAGAAGGTCGGGAAAGGTTTAAAGCACCCCGTCTTCCCTGCTATTTATGCCTGTAAATACCTGCCCTGCCCCATATTTGCTGCCATCAATAGTTGGGTCAGGTCAATCATATTGAAGCCATGTTTGTTTGCAAAAGTTGTTCAACTTTTCCCCGCCTCGTGGTAACTCCTTGCATTTGTTAAGTACATTATTTGTGAACATCTCTAAATACCTGGCAGTTGGCTTATCCATTTCAGGAATAATATCTATTTCAACTTCTGAAAGACACACAAAGATATTATTCCTGAAATGGATAAGCCAACTGCCTCCTTCTTGACAATTTTTTCTACTGGGAGTCAAATGGAGCTCTAGATTTGATTAACATTTTAACCTTGTGCTGGGGAAATGGGCATTAATTATCCAATGATGAGAATATGCACAAATCACAGGAGGAAGGCATGTCTGTTGAAACGAGGACCTGGGAATCAAAAGGTCCTGACTCCTGCTTTTTACAGCACAAAAGTGCTTGTAAAAAAAAGATATGCAGCCTTGAGCATGTCTTGCATATCTTAGTTCCTCCATTTTATGGCACAGGAAGATAAACATAGGGAAAGTATTTCTCTCAGGGGGGTACTGCTTGTCAAATAGTAACTACTTCAGAAGCAAAAGGCATAATAAATTCAAGTTTCATTGTTTCAGAGAATAAATGGGGATTTATTTTTAGATGCCGGTGAGGACAATGCGATTTCCCACTTAAGGAAATGTTTAAGGACGGATGGCTGAAGCTACAACCTGAATTAAATAATCATTGTGGAGTCCATTTGAATAATGGCATTTGATGGTAAGTGCCCTCTGCTCATTAATGATTCACTGCAGATTTCAAAATTAGCTGGTTTGTTAATAGGGTAGTGTATTGCTTTGGCTTCATGGCACAGGATAGATTCCTCGAGCTTGAACGGTGGTGACTTCACTTATACAACATGCACAGATTATTCTCTTTGAAACTAAAAATTGATACTGCTGCTTCCCAGCAACCTCTGAATTTTTAGATTATTATTTTGTGCTAATTACAGCTGTGCTGAACGTTTGGCAGAATTTCAGGGGGCTGCAGCAGGAAAGAAGAATGAGAGAAAATTGGGCAGAACCTGCTTGCATGACTGAGGTGTGTTGCGCTATTACCTAATCATCCTAGGAATATGCTAGGCTCTTTACCTGACCAGACAGAGTAACAGTAACCCCATCTATCAGAGACAAACATATCTCCTGTAGAGCAGGGGATAGCACCACCCAAATCTTGTCCAGATTCCTCTTCAGTCCAGCCTCATCCACCTGACTACAACTTCCAAGCACTGTCTTGGTGGGGAAAGGGAGCGACTCCTGGAAGATTCATGGAAGAAATATAGATCTGGGAGGGCAGGATTGACCTAACCAGTCCCATCAGTGCAATAGCTTGTGAGAGCCGGGTGGGGAAGTGACGTGTTGCATGTCAGGCGGACCAAGCACTGTGGAGAATGTCAGGTGCTGAGTGTGTTGGGCATGCAGTCCCCAGCACTTTGTTAGCATGCAATACATCTATAATAACCACCCCACTTGTCAGTGTAATTCAAAGAAGCCAAACTCAAATTAATTAACTTGTGCTAACCCTTTAGCCATACTCACCAAACCTGGGTAGAATCTACACACATATGAAAAAACACTGTGAAAATGCTTTTTAAAAAGTTTTGAAAAATACATTGAATTTTGCATAGCTCACTGTCACCATCTAATGTCACATTTGTATATTGCGATTTACAACACATTTAAAACATTTATTGGTATCGCTGAGTTCCAGGATAACTATAAAACTGAAGATGCAGATAATTTCAACCAATGTTTAAGACCAGGGGCGGGGGGAGAGAAGGAAGCACAAGAGTCCAATTTTCTTAATGTGTTGGGTCGCTTAATTTCAAGCCTAGTGGTCTAGTGAATATTGTACTCATGGCTTGTTTAATTTCACCAGTCAGCTTCACTGCCTGAAAGAAGCCTGGCTTGGACATCCCTGAGGTAGGCTCTCATAGCACCTCAGTTATTTTGAGGTTTGTTTAGCCCCTGCCTCATTAAAATTCATTAAAAAAAGAAGTTTGGTGTCACAAGAAACTGCAACTGTTTCTGTAACTGTTGTGTCCTTTCCCGTAGCCTCAAGCTGTTATTGAAAGAAACAGTTTGAGGGTGTAGTTGGGGAAGGCAAAATCCAGTAAGATAAACTCTTAAGAACTTCCAGTGTGTGGAATACTTACCCCTTAATCACACCTCCTAAATCATGAGTACATCATTGACTAGACCACTGTGTCTGAAAGAAGTAGCAAGTCCCAGAAACCTTCCTGCCTAATATTCTTATGAGAATTTCAGTTATGGATGGGCATCAGATTCAAGCAATTTGTGTATCAACACAATAAATGGTGTTGCTTTAATCCCCAGAGTGGAGTTTTGTTTGCATTTACCTTTTTCTCAAAACATAAGGTAGGGAAGAAACCTTAAACCTAGCTTCCCATTTCTTTATCTTTTTAGGCCGTGGGAAGGAAGGATAAAAATTTCAGCACCACACAGCAAAAATCAATGGTTCTTTCTGGTTTGTTAGTTCTTTCTGGTTTATCAAGAACAGTCTGTTTAGGAAAGTTTGAGCTTCACCTTGAAATAGTCCCGTTTTCCTTCTTGTTAATGGGTTACTCAATCTAGTTGATATTTGAGTAAATTAGTTTCTTAAACATCTAATGTGAGTCCCTGGTCATTTATCATGTACACATTCTTTATCCAGCACAATTTATAAACATCACTTCTTTTTCAAAAAGAATTTTTTAGACAAATGAGTTTAAACTTCACAATTTTTTTCTAAACTTTCTAATGAACATTTATTTAACTTCTTGAACTCATGAGCTAGAGCACCATATAGAAGAGTCTTTTCTTCTTCTCAAAAATCTATTTTATAGAACAGTCTAGTGGCATTCTCCTATACCACCATAATGACAGTGTAGATAAATTACATTCCAATGAACTCCCAGCAGGAAAGTTGAAAAGAAAGCAACAACACTCAAGGCTGGCCCTAACATTTGGAAAGAATGAGGCCACTGCCTCAGGTGGCAAGCCCCTGACTGTTGCTCCAAAGCCTCCTCTCTATCCCCTTTTGTTGGAGGACAGAGCTACATAAACTCACCTAAAAGCCGTCCTGGGTCAAAAGTGTTTCAGCATGTTATATAAGAATTTTAAGGTCTGAGATATAAATTAAATGTTCATAATTGTACCAAGCAAACACATACATAAATATACAAACCATGTGTCTGAAATAGTACAGGAAAAAAATCCTGAAACCATTTTGGCTCTCCCAAATTGAACTCAAATGTTTATCTGCAAGGACGAAGGAAATGGGAAAAGCCTCCCCATTGTCTCTGTGCTCACAAATCCTGCCTTAAGGGCACATTTGGGTATGAATAGGGTGAGCAGAGACATCACCTTGCCAACAAAGGTCCGTATAGTTAAAGCCATGGTTTTCCCAGTAGTGATGTATGGAGGTGAGAGCTGGACCATAAAGAAGGCTGATCGCCAAAGAATTGATGCTTTTGAATTATGGTGCTGGAGGAGACTCTTGAGAGTCCCATGGACTGCAAGAAGATCAAACGTATCCATTCTTAAGGAAATCAGCCCTGAGTGCTCACTGGAAGGACAGATCGTGAAGCTGAGGCTCCAATACTTTGGCCACCTCATGAGAAGAGAAGACTCCCTGGAAAAGACCCTGATGTTGGGAAAGATGGAGGGCACAAGGAGAAGGGGACGACAGAGGACAAGATGGTTGGACAGTGTTCTCGAAGCTACAAACATGAGTCTGACCAAACTGCGGGAGACAGTGGAAGACAGAAGTGCCTGGCGTGCTCTGGTCCATGGGGTCACGAAGAGTCGGACACGACTAAACGACTAAACAACAACAAGGGTGTGCCTGTGACCTGGACTCAGGAATTAAGTATTTATCATCACAAAAGAATGGCCAGGCTCTCCAGGTAAAGCCATTAACAGCCAGGTAAACCCATCAACAGGTTTCCTGCCAGACAGGATTTCTGCAGTAGACCGCCCCTTCAGTGATGTATGTATGATGTCCTGGGCTCCAGGGTGGGCAATTTCAAAAGTCTATATAAGGGCTGGCACACCATTGTTCTGGGTTCCTCCTTCCTCCTGAGTGGGGGGAGGGTTTGAGCACCCTGTTGCAACAGTTTAATAAAGATCAGGCTTACTAGCTGCTTTGCTTCTCAATACTCTCTGGTTGGCCTCTGTTATTTTCTACTACCGATAGGGAACCTACATAAGGACTCTATATGGGCTCTTGGGTACCCCATAAGGGAAAAGGAACAGTTTTTCTTATAATAGCATCATGGTAAGAAAAAAATGACATAAAAAATAAAACCCCATTTCCCAAAGTAATTAGATTCAAAGATAAACTTTCAGAGAAGAACAGTCATTCACAGACAGGTTAAAACCGCCCCTTTCTATTGTGCTTTTGGAAGTTGAGTCTGTCAGCATATGTACACAGCCCCCACCTGCCTCCTCTACTGTCTCTTATTAGCTTTGCTATTATTGCAATTTAGACTTTGGATTCTTCCACGATTTTGTATGACTTGTTCGCTGCAGTTTTATATTGGGCACCACTTTGGAAATTTATATTGAAAGGTGCATTGTAATATATATATATATATATATATATATATATATATATATATATAAATAAAAGATACATAAACATGAACTTGTTTTACTGTTTATATGCACACTGACAGGATCTAGCACAAGGGAGGGGACTGAGGCTTTATGCCTCATTGTTTTTGAAATCTTCTTACTCCTAATTTTCTTTTGAAAATAGGGAATGCAAGCAGGTTGAGAGCCTCACTGTACCAAAAAAAAAGAGGGGAATGCTTTGAATGAGAATTTCTTCTTTTTTATGAGCTAATTTGATTGTTTAACTCTGGGATGGGGAACCTTGTCTGGCCAGAGGGCCCATTCTTTATCTCTCCCACCCCGATGCATCAAAGTCATCACCTGGCACCATCCAGTGATGCTTCTCTTTGAAGCCCCAATTGTCAAGACTTCAAAGCAAACTGCAGAGCTTTCGAGCAGCCCTTTGTAAAGATTCTTGCACAAGCAATGCTTGCAAAGGGCTTTCAGACTTCCCCCACTCTACATTGATCCTTTAAACCTCATTAGAAATTAGAAGGTGAAGTGGGAGGACTTAGAGACGTACTCCCACCTGCCCACAAATGTTGGGTGGGTGGGAACACATCTTCAAATACCTCCTCTTTCAAACCAGTGACATTTAAAGGACAAATGTGGGAGTGGGCATTTGACATCAGGTGTGGGGTGGGTGTGGCTTCCTGAAAATGGCCTTACAGGTGAAGTAGGGAGGCTTGGAGTGCCATGTTTGGTCCACACTCAGGATTTAACTAAAGTGTCCTTTGAATCCTGCTAGTACCTTCTGTCCTACTGCTCACACAGAAATGTGTTCCATTCGAATCAGTGGGGTTTATTTCCATTTACCCATTTGTATGTTATGTATGCGTGCCCATGCTGAGAGAGAACTGTTCTATAGTGTGACAATTAGCTTTATGCATACTGAAGTTGAGAATCAGCTGAAAATCCACTTATTGCCAAATCTGTCCGTTACTTTTAATAATGAGATATTATGAAGAAACTCCTATTCTTTTTTGCCTAATCCTATATTGCAATGTACATCAGTGGCAGCGAAAGCATACTGGGCTAAGCTGACGGCTTTGATGTGCTAATTGTCTTTACTTATCTATTAAATTCCCCCACAGTACCATCTAACTCTCTAGATAAAACAATTTCAGGCATAGTTAAGCCAACATTTATCTAACTAGAATGGAAATAAGCAAGACCCAAGAGCTATCATTACTCTTTAGTTCTAGCCAAGGCTGAGGGTGGGAGAGGGTATCCCACAGTGTAATTATGCACATCTTAGAGGGTTAATTTGTTTCTAGATTTAATTCAGTTGTCACACTGCAAGCCTCTGGGTTTCAATGAAATGGTGGCTTTTGCAAAGCGTGTACTAACCCTGTTGTTTGCATGTGTCTAATTAAGAAGAAAAGTAATTGAATTGTAGCATGGCCTTCCCACATTTTTTATTTGTGGACTCCATTAAGAAAAATGTTTTTTTACCAGCTGCAAAACTGACCACACTCTTCTTCTTCTTCTTTGGCCGAGTAAGATTGTCTTCCATGAATATGGTGTTAACATTGTGTCTGTAAGTGACTATGGAGGCCAATTCTGGATCCACATATCCTTCCACAGTGGGGACATAGGTTTCCAGCCAGGAGTTGATCACAGTGAGGATTTGCCAAACGTGCCTTGCTCTTAGCTCGTTTCTACCTTTCGTCCTCAGTTCATTCTTCAAAGTCCATGATGCCTTTGGTAGAGGCGGTAGTGTTTCTTCCCACATGGAGAAGAAAAGTTAGGCAAAAGCAGCTTCCCCAATGCAACCAAATTCTGCTAATCCCCAAAGAATAACATATAACCTTTTCTCTTTTTAATGTCATTGGTGATCTATTTTTTAAAAAATCAAATTATGACCTTTTTGCACATTGTTCCCCGAGTTTCCGGTGAAAAGTACATAACTGGCTTACTTCCTCTGGAGTGCCATCTCCTTTTATTGCATTGTTTTATTTCTCTAAAACCTATAATCAGGGGCCATTATGTTATTCCTGTGACATCAGCAACATAACAAAGAGGCACAGGTGGCAGGCATTCAGCTATATTTAGATTAATGATATTGAAAGAAGCAAAATCACATATAAAGGTGTTGGGGAAATAATGAAATTTCATAAAGGTTGAAGTTTGTGTTAAGTGCATTTCCTGGTCATACCATGAACAAGAGACTTTCAGCTTTGACTGAAAGTCAAATAATAATCCTAATCTTTTGCAGTACAAATGAGGCTTTTACAGATATATTTTTTCTAATAATGTTATTCTTTTTGCAAATATTTAGATTAGAGAAAGTTGTTCATATAGAAATGCCATTTGAATGAAATCAAAGTTGGGTTTTTTTGCCATGGTTGGTTACTTGTGCTTTAGAAAGCACTTTGTTGTTGTTTTTACTGACAATGATGTTTAACAGTAATTAGCTCTATCTTCATATCCATCCTATGAGGGAGACTATTGAGATTTCCATCTCAAGAACAGAGGCTGGAAAATCAAAGCACGCATAAGGCATTCAAGAGATCTTTTTAGGGGAATAAGAATCTGAACCAGGTTCTTGCTTTCAAGCACTCTATCAAACATATCACACTCCTTAAACCAATAAATCAATAAATTCAGTTTTGCTGGGTTGTGATGAAAATACTCTGATAATTGTAGCAATTTCTCCCACTGAAATGGGCAGGAAATGTGCAATTGAGCAATGATGTTCCTAAAGAACTGGGTTGTGAACTTGTGTCTGTGGATGTGAGTACTTATGAATGAATGTGCCCAAAACCGCTTTAGTGAATGGAACTACAGAGCCCTATGCGAAGAAGAAAAAGATACGATTTAATTATTTAGTTGAAACATTTTTATCCCATTCTTCAGCCAGAAAAGCTCCCAGAGCAGCTTACGTGAGATCAATAACAAATAAGAGAGTCCCTGGCCTGAGGCTTACCATCTAAAATACACTACATACAAGGAGAGACAAGTAAATTAAGTGAACTTGCCCACTCTTAAAGCTACAAGTTTCTTATAATGGGCACAGTTCAGGGAAAGAAGGAGCTAAATGGAGCTCGTCTCTCAGCAGACCCAATGGATTGTCTGGCTTTCCGATCTCTCTCCTTGCTATGTATTGAGCGAACAAAATGTGAAATGGAAAACATTGAAATATGCCTGGTTGAATGCAACTATTATATATCTGGGGGAGTCATTTATCTGTTTGTTCTCTATATGTTCAGCTGAAAGTTAATACTAACTCATCAATATCATCAAGGGCAGGAGTAGGCAACCTAAGGCCCGGGGGCCAGATGCAGCCCAATCACCTTCTCAATCCGGCCCGCGGACAGTCTGGGAATCAGCGTGTTTTTATATGAGTAGAATGTGTTCTTTTATTTAAAATGCATCTCTGGGTTATTTGTGGGGCCTGCCTGGTGTTTTTACATGAGTAGAATGTGTGCTTTTATTTAAAATGCATCTCTCGGTTATTTGTGGGTATTGTAAACAAAATCTGCCCTTATTCCCTTATGGGGTACACAAGAGCCCTTATAGAGTCCTTTGTAGGTTCTCCATCGGTAGGAGAAAATAACAGAGGCCAACCAGAGAATATTGAAAAGCAAAGCAGCTAATAAGCCTGATCTTTATTAAACTGTTGCAATAGGGTGCCCCCCCCCACATGCAGGAGAGAGGAGGAGGACCCCAAACAATGATGCGCAAGGCCTTATATATCCATTTTGAAATTCCCTGCCCTGGAGCTCAAGACCACCCCTCCATACATCATACATACATCACAGGAGGGGTGTTGCCCAAGACCACCTCCAACAAACATCATACCTACATCACAGAAAAGGCGGTCTACAACAGAAATTTGAATGTTTTTGTTTTTCCTGTCTCCCAGATTATCTGATAATGCCTTATCTGACTGCCTTTTCTGGTAGTCTGGCCATTCCTTTTGAGATGGTAATTACTTAATTCCTGAGACAATGGGAAGGTTTTTTCCCCCATTTTCTCCCTCCTTGCAGAGAAACATTTGGTCAGTTTGGGAGTTAAAATGGTTTCAGGACTGCCCTCCTGTGCTGCCTCAGACCTGTAGTCCATATATATATATATGTGTGTGTGTGTGTGTGTACGTGTTTGCTTGGTACATCCATGAACATTTATTATATATCTAAGACCTTAAAATTCTTATGACACGGGGCACAGGAATTCGTTCATATTTTTTTTTCAAAATATAGTATGGCCCACCACATGGTCTGAGGGACGGTGGACCGGCCCATGGCTGAAAAAGGTTGCTGACCCCTGATCAAGGGGATCCTTGTGGTGATTTAGTTAAGCCTTCTCTATCTCCAGAGTCTCACAGACATGTATCCTGCTAGATGCAATGAAGTTTACCCAACTTTTTCCAGTTACCGTATTTTTCGCTCTATAAGACACACCAGACCACAAGACGTGCCTAGTTTTTGGAGGAGGAAAACAAGAAAAAAAAAATATTCTGAATCTCAGAAGCCAGAACAGCAAGAGGGATCGCTGCACAGAGAAAGCAGCAATCCCTCTTGCTGTTCTGGCTTCTGTGATAGCTGCACAGCCTGCATTCGCTCCATAAGATGCACACACATTTCCCCTTACTTTTTAGGAGGGAAAAAGTGAGTCTTATAGAGCAAAAAATATGGTATATGTGAAACTCATGCCCCACATGGACACACAGCCCAAGGCCCAGTCCTCTCCCTGCATTTGATGCAGAGCATTTCTGTGCCCTTATCTGGGCTGAGGGTTCATGGGCAGTGTTCAACAAACTCTCTGCACCAGTGCAAGGATTAAATAGCACAAGGGGATTTTCCTGCTTCCTCCCTCTGTACTGTACTCAGATCTGCTCTGGGGGATTGGAAGGAAACCCAGAGCAGATTTAGGGAGTGTGCTTGCATGAGGGTGACAGTTAGATCAGTTGGCTAGAGTGTAGTTCCTCATATGGGCCAGCTGCATATTCCTGCATTGCAAGGAAAAAGCGTTACGCAGATGAAACATTCACCTTAGCATAATTTCAAACGCAGCGTCTTGGATAGCTTTGTGTGAGGTGAATGCATTATCTGTAATGGCTGGGCACATTCCAGTGGGCACGGAATGAAACCAAAATGCCCAGCTGACAGCTGCCATGCAGGTGAGGGGGAGAATTTAGCTGAATTGATATAGCAACCACCTCAATGTGTGCAGGGCCATGCATTCATGCCTCACCACAACTTGTTTGGTGTGCTAAACCAATAGCTGCATGCTTGAATAAGCATGATAAGTCTATGTTAAAGTAGGCTTTCCAGAACTTAGTCAAATTGTTAAGTTTAGAGGGTCTGAACTTGAAATTTGTGGAACAGAGCATTATTGAAACTGGCTGCTTTATTGCACAGCAAGGATGGGAAACTTGTATCCTTCCAGTTGTTGCTGTACTACAAATCCCATGATTTCTGACTACTGGCCATGTTGGCTAGGGCTGATGAAAGGCACAACATCTGGAGGGTCACAATTCTGCATTCCTGCAACAGAACTTTATAAACAAGACTGCTGTTATGCATGGAATGGAAATCTAGTTTCGGTATTATTCTCCAAAATGACAAGCTAAGAAATGTAATACTTTCATACAAAATGGAATTCCACTCTTTTATTAAGAGTGAAATGCAAACGTAGCAGGATTTCCAAGAAAGGTAATGAAATAGCTCATAACTGATCAACTTGGATTTTGCAATTTATTTATTCTATGTTCCTAGCAATAGTGGTCCAGAAATACGTGTTCTCATTTGTAGCTGTATTCAGAGTTTTTACCAATGAACTCTGAATTGCTTGTCAAATCCACAGATGAGAAAAGCTGTGAAATTGCAAAGGGAAAGGTTAACAGTCATTTTTAGTTCCTTCAACAGTTGTTTGATCAGTATGAATTTTATTTTTTTTAAACCCAACCCAGCATATCTTATGCTCCGGAGCATAGGAAGCAAGTGTAATCAAGCATAAAGTGTCAAAATCAGGAAGGTCAAGGAGGCTTATAAGCCCTAGGCAGACTTTGTGGGTCAAGAGGACATTGTTGCATAGCTGGTTCTACACAACAGTTCATCACAGTTATTGAAGATGGACATCCTTCTCCACACCAAAGAAAGATTGTATTATGTATGTATGTATTATTATACACAAAGGGAAAGAGGGAGATATATTTATTTATTTATTTTATGTGTGTCCATTTCTTATACACCATTGCACTAATCCAGAGAACTATGAGCACAGCTGAATTGTTGGAGCCCTTCCCTACTCATTTCAGAGAGGAGCAAAGGTGGGAGGGAGTACCTAAACTGAGAAAGTGGGTGCTACAAGAAACATGCTTCTTGAAGTTAATTTTATTCAATTCATTCAACCTTGCTATTCTTCAGTACTGCTCGAGGCAGCATGCACTTAGGCTTCTCAGAAGGTCTGTCCAGGCACTGATCAGATACAAACCTACTTAGATTCAGAGCAGTTGCTGCTTGAGGTGCACTGAACACAAGGTTCCGTTTTGACCACAATAAGGTACACTGGAAAACAGTTGTCTCAGTTCCAAGGGCTTGAGAGGCTGACCAGACCAGCTCAGGATCTGAGTCCACTTTAGAAAAAAACCATGGTGTCCACCACTACCCTGCACCATTCAAAAAAATCATTCAAAAATAAATCCCTTTAAACCCATCTCAATCAAAAGAAGGGAACTCTCTGAAACTCACCTACAGGTGGTACTTAACACCATGGAAATTGGTGCTGATACGCCCAGGAACCTCACCAAAAATTGAAAAGGCTGCACTTCCACTGGCACTTACCTCCACATGTGGTGTGAATGCCCCCAACATCCAACCCTTCTGGATAGCAATCCTACAAGAGATTTGCAAAATAACTAAACGGGTATTAGAACTCGCCCCAGAACTGCCCCTACTGAACATCTTCCAAGATCCTAATGACCACTCACATTATACCCACCTACTCTCAGCAGCTAGAAGCCTCATACTCAGACACTGGAGAGACCTGTCAAGAGTGAACATGGACCAGTAGTACCAAATTGTATGGGAAACAGCGTTACTAGAAAAGCTAACCAATAAACTGAAACTGACATGGGGACAAACAGAAGAGGACGCCTTCACCCCAGTATGGCTCCCCTTTATCACATACACCGCCCAACAAGACAACAACAAGAACCCACCAACAGCGTATGAATCAATCTGGCTTACTCGACCCAACAAGCCCTCCCCCCCAAAGGAAAACAAATCCCATTGCAGCCAACCACAGACAACGAACCATACCCTGGGCCCTCTCACTACTAAGGAAATGTAACAAACAAATAGGAGAACCTATCTAGTTGATGCTAACACTAAACCCCACACAATGCACTGCAAAAAAAATAAATTTCACCACCACCCCTCCTCTCCCCCCTTCTTCCTGACCTTATACTGCACTCAACACTAATGTTTCATAACAAATGTAACTGATCTGTAGAAAAGACTGTAAACTTGAAAAAAGAGAGAAGACATGTACTTTTATAACCCAAGAAAATATTTAATAAAAAAATTTTTTTAAAAAAAATAGCTGTAACTTTTGATAGGAGTAGTTGAAATATGTAGACATTCTGGCCTTTCCAAAGTGGATTGTGCTTGCCAAAATTACAGACAAACAGATCCGGGGCTTTTGTGCTAGGTGCCTTTAAAGTTGATTTGGAGTAGGGAGAGGAAATGGAACAGATTCCATTCCTCACTACTTCCACTACCAACACCATTCATAAAGTTCATAAAGTTTGAGAATTTACTTCCTTCATCCGTTATTGTCAATACAGACACCCACTTCTGAGACTGATGGTTCCATTCACTATCATTGTCTAGGTTGTTAAAGTTGAAGGAACAAGTAGAAAAGTGGATTTTGTAGCAGTCAGCATTACAGAGGCTCATCTGCAAATTGAATTTTAAGACTGTCATTCTAACAAAGATTGCTTAAATTCTCATTCAGCAATGTTGAGAATTGAACTGTCTGGTTATTCATCTCAGGGAGTGTTTAAACCTTATTTTAGAAGAAGCTGTACTCTGTATGTAATATGAATACAAGGGTGGATCACTATTGGCTGAAAGCTGTCAAAATTTTGTTCTCATTCATACTATCCAATATCTTAATTCTTCACACACACCAGTTAAAAAAATTGTTCAGACATGACTTGCATATAATTCCTGTCACTTGTGCTGTTGCAAGTATACTTACAGTGAAATTTGTAAAGAAATAGGCAGCTCTGACAAAAACACTCTAATGCTACAATTTCAAACACATTGATCTGGAAGCAAGTCCCATTGAACTCAGGGTGGTTTACTTCCAAAGAGATGCACAGGAACGGACTAATAAGAAAACCATTTCATAAACCCACTAGAATACTACAGATTTTGATAAGTTTCAGGGTGAACAAAACCCAAAACATTTTCTGGAGATTTGACAGGGCATCAGGATGAAAATTGTGAGTCTTCCAAATCTTTGATAGATGAGAATCATAAGGATCCTTCAATTCCTGAAAATATTTACTATTGCTTACTATCGGATTCCAGTGGATTATTGAATATTGCTTTATTTCATATAAGCTGTTTATTTTAAAGTTATTGTGACTTTTTATATAGGATCTGATTGTTACTATTAATGTTTGATGTTTTATTATTATTATGTGTGTTGGAAGACACCTAGAGTGGCTGGGGCAACCCAGCCAGATGGGTCAGGTATTTAAATAATAATAATAATTGTTATTGTTATTTTAGCCCCAGATGAAGGCCTAAAATAACTCCAGGCCAAAATGTATTGGGCTTTTAAAAATTAATAAATCCCAACTGTACACCTTAATATTTCATCTCTCTCTTTTGGAGAGTTTTGTGTTTTGTACAGACATGCCACCATGATTGTGCCTCTTTTAAATTGCGGTTATTATCCCTAATAGTAGTTCAATAATGACATTAAGTTGCCTCAGGTCTTTAAAGGATGCAATGAAAGTACTCAGAAGATGCACACCAGTAGAAGAAAATATGAAAAGCATGGCATAAAAGTCTAAAGACTTTCCCCAAGCCTCTTGTTTTTAGACTTAAATCCTTCCAGCATCACCATGCTATGTAGTATGTCAATGTAGGAAAGCTCTGTTTCTGCACATGACTGTGACATGTTTGGGAAAGTCTTGCTTCTAAGTTTCGTCTCTGTACATGCTGCATAAATCGTTCTAATACTAAGACATTCCCTCACCACCCCAGAATGTTCAGTTCACATTGAGTTCATGAAACACCGTACCCTGACCTGTTCTTAATGCATAGTTGACCACATCTATTGGAACGTAATTGTTTAAGTCTTGCATTATCAATCATTAGTTATATTTTAATTAGGAGGTTTTCATGCCTGTCTAGTTCTGTGCTCCCTTTCCCAGCCTTTAATCTATCAGTGATTAATGCCTATATGCAACCTTTTGCTTTGTATTTGTGTTAACCAATCAGCAATAAGCACATATGTGGCAATGCTGTAATATTCAATAAAAGAGGCTCCTCGAGATTTGCTCGGGAGATGCCTCCCAGATGACACTCGCTACCTGTCTGTCGTTATTTCAACCCAACATGTCAAGAAATTGAGTCAACTGCCACAACAGTCAGCAACTGTGTTTTTTGTGCCAAAGGGGGGAAAGGTTATTTGTAGAGGAAAAAAGGGTACAAAGTTTCTACTGTGAACCAATCTTTTCAATCATGTCATATATATTTATAATAAAACTTTTTTACCCTTCTGGTTCCTTTGGGTCTCCATTAAAACACTGCACAGCCTGCTACTCAACTACACTCTTTTTCTGCTCTCAGAATGTGCAAACATATTTTTAAGAACTGGCCAGTAGGGATGTACATCAGAACAATTTGTCTCTGAAGATCCTTCCAAAATAGTCAAACAGAACCTTTGCTGTCAAGAGTCTGTGCTCTTTCAGCTATATTCTTCCACCTTTGTCATGCATGCTATTTCACCAAGGCAAGAAAGAAGAATCACCAGTGTGTACACTTCATTTCTCTGAAACTGCAGTCACACAGAACACCTACGCTGCTAGTTTTACAGTTTCCCATTCTTTTGCTTTGTCTTCCTTGCCATTCATTAATGGCTGCACATTTATTGCAAGTTCAATATCATAAATTCTGAATTGTCACTTAGTCTGTGTGTGCCAGAGGAAGAAAGCTAGCTTAATGCTCCCTTTATCATATTGTCATTCAAAGGGAAACATTTTGAGACTTTTGGTCTTCAACAAGCATTAAAATGAAAAAATATCCAATTGCAAAATCAATTTGGAATGGCTTTCTTTTGCTGTAGCAGCTGTTTACCCCTTTCCCAGGTAGGCGGCAGCTACAGCTCCTTGCATTTGGCTTCCATCCCCAGCAGCCAGAACACACGTTTGGCCAGCCATGCAGGAATTTCCCTGGCGGGGCCATGGGGTTGACTGCCCACCAAAGAGGCCAATTTAAATGGGCCAATTGGAGGCCTGCTAGTGGGCAGTGCCCTGCTGGCTGTCCAAGTATCTGCTTCTCCCATGCACGGTCAGCCAGCAATGCATAAAAGCCGTATGCACCTGACTCCCTCAGCGCAGTCAGCAAAAGAGCAGACCCTCCCTCCCTCCGTTATTGTTATTTATTACATTCTATGTCAATCCTTTATTGTGCATCTTAAACATATTTTGCTTTCCAGGTTGCAGCTTTAACCTTGCTTTATTCGCTAAGTTTTCTTCTGTTTAACTATGTTTTTCTTTCCTGTACTGCCTGGCCTTGCTATGGTTACCAGTGATTGTTGTATTCGGAACCAAGGAATTTGCCTGCAAACAGATTGGCCCTGTTTGCAGGTTTTGCCTTCCTTCATAGCATTTTGTCACAACTTTTGGCGGTTAGGACATTGGGTGGAATCCTTGTAATCAGAAGTTGGGTGAATTGGTGCATTCTGAGCAGAACCTGTGGGGTATTCAAAGTACCCCATTAAAGGTGTCTGAGTGGAAGTGTTTGTCCAGTAGCCAGGCACAGGGCAGATGGACCATAGAACTTCCAGCTGCAACCTGAGGATGGTCTTCATGGTAGATAGGCATCTTACAGAGGCCATAACCTCTGGCAGAACCGTGAAATGTCTCTGCCCTCCAGCAGGAGGCTGAAATGGATATACACCCAGTGCCTGAGCCAAAATTCATCTATATCTGAAATTTTATCAGGTGGCCTATTTTATCCCAGATCATTGTCTGACTGATTTTATCCATCCTACACTTGCTATAGTCACTGCACAGAGTGGCAGCACTGTGACTAGAACCGCAATTACTTTTTATTATTTTGGCTATTACAGTGGTGCCTCGCAAGACGAAATTAATTCGTTCCGCAAGTTTTTTCTTCTTGCGAGTTTTTCGTCTTGCGAAGCACGGTTTCCCATAGGAATGCATTGAAAATCAATCAATGCGTTCCTAGGGAAACCGCCTTCAGACCAGGTCCGGGGACAGTCTGTCCCCCGACCTCTTCTGAAGGCTGGGGGGTGGGCAAGGACTTCTCCGCTGTCCCGGGGCGATCTGAAAATGCTGGCGGGCGGCAGCGAACGCTTCGCTGCCGCCCTCCAGCATTTTAAAAGCTCCCGGGACAGCGGAGACTTCTCCGCTGTCCCGGGGCGATCTGAAAATGCTGGCAGGGGGCAGCGAACGCTGCGCTGCCGCCCGCCAGCATTTTAAAAGCAAGCCCATAGGGAAATTCATTTTGCGAAGCACCTCCAAAACAGAAAACTTTCGTCTTGCGAGTTTTTCGTTTTGCGAGGCGTTCGTCTTGCGGGGCACCACTGTACCAGTGAGGTTCTTTCTTGCCTAAAGTAGTGGTTATTGTGAGGTCGCTTTCTCCAAATTGTGAACTTCTGCAATTTGTCCCTAGCACCCTGCATGTTACCACAATTGCATGGGGAAAATATTAGTGTCTATCAAGCTGTCTATATGTACAAGTCAGCAATTATTTTTCAGCCACAGACAGCAGCACATTTTCTAGTTACTGTAATCCCAGGAAACACGGATCACATACAACACAGTTCTTATAAACCTCTTTCCCCAAAAAAGTTTGCTCTTTCCATCAGTTGGAGAATGATCATGTGGTGAACCACTCCAGAGTTTCAAGGAATTGGAAATACCGTAGCTAAAGAGTCAAAGTCATACAGTAGGTCAACAGTGCTGTCCCAAAGAGTTTTGTGGCCATCAGACTTTCAACTTTATGAAGCAAATTGATGAAAAATAAGATACCTGTATGCTGGCAGAAGAATGCCCTAATTTTAAAAATGGAAAAATTCCAGTTTAAACAAGCTAAACAAGGATTGTAGCTAACTATAGTAACCTGTTAAAATTCTTTTTTTGGCAACTTGGACATCTGTTGTCAATTCAAATGGCAGCTGCCCAGCCTGAACTTTAAAGCAGAAGGGAACATTATGCATCTTTGGTATGTTATTGATGCTAATTTGTACAATATATATATTTCACACATGCTTCTTTTTCTCTCAGTGCAGAACAAAGCAAATTTGAAATGCCTAACAATATGTTTTCAATAGCCCTGCAACAACACTTAGGCCTAAGCATACACTTTTTAAAAAGAATTTGGGACCCTTTGCAAACAAACTCAAATAGCAAAACCTGCTGCTTTATAAATCTAGCTGTCAATTGCTAGGAAATTTCTGAAGCACTGAAAGGCACTGAAATACTTTATGTATATTTGGCACTGAATATATGAATTCCAGTCCATAACTGGTAGGATCCTGCAGTCAAAAACTGTGTGGTTAGTTTGATTTATGAAACCACTTCCTTGTCAGCTGGTTTGTTCCTTTATCCCACTTTCTTTAGCCAATGTGTCTCCTGGGCAGCAATCCTTGTACTCTTCTCTTCCTTCCCCTTCCACTCCCATGGTATACAGCCTTACTTGATCTTAAGCACAATAAGGTTATTCAGAGTCGCAAACCTCATTATCCTCTATTCTCTGTGGGCACTTCTAGATTACCTGTTTATTGAGCATTCCTCCTGATTTGTTTGCAGGGAGATTAGACAACATTAGCTATTTAATGAGCCTTCACTCTGATTTGTTTGTGGGGAAGCTAGAGGATTGGCCACAATAGCACTATACATTTAAAGTAGTATCATTTCACTTTAAACAGTCATGGCTTCCCCCAAATAGTCCTGGAAACTGTTGCTGAGTAAAGCTGCTGAGAGCTGTTAAAGGTAAAGTTAAAGGGACCCCTGACCATTAGGTCCAGTCGTGACCGACTCTGGGGTTGTGGCACTCATCTCGCTTTATTGGCCGAGCGGGCCGGTGTACAGCTTCTGGGTCATGTGGCCAGCATGACTAAGCCGCTTCTGGCGAACCAGAGGAGCGCACGGAAACGCCATTTACCTTCCCGCTGGAGCGGTACCTATTTATCTACTTGCACTTTGACCTGCTTTCAAACTGCTAGGTTGGAGCTACAGTTTTCAGAGTGGTATGACAGTTGATCCCGCTCCCCAGTGAACTATGGATTACAGACATGGCCACTCATTGGATTAAGACTATGACCTTGAAACACTTGTGAATGTGCTAGTTACCAAATAGGGTTCAGAACATGGGAATGTACTCTAAAACATGAAGAATACTATACAAGAATGAAGAAAGTGGTCAGTTAAATTACTGCACAGTTGCTCCTTTGCATGCCATTTACACACACACACACACACACACACACACACACACCTTTGCTTCAGTCATTGGCCAGGAACTGGAAGGGGACTTGAGAACAGCCTGAAATCTGGGCCCAACCACCACACCGACTTCTTACGCAAGAGGTTGGTATGGAAGAATGAATATGTGCTTCTTGACTTCTGTAGATTCACCAAACGACAGAACTTATGTTCAAGATCTTTTAGTCAAAAGTCATGAGCAGCATGTCACTAGTTGTGAGTCAATCAGCTCCACATGAAAAAGAAAGACATGATTAATAGGAAACAAATAGCATGCTGCTCTCTTGATTGCCGGGAAATCTGAATGAATGCATTGTAAAAGCTTCCTTATGAAAGACAGCAGGAGACTTGTAATGAAAACATAGCAGATCACACTGAAGCAAGACTTTTACATGCCCTGTGAATGTGTTGCTTCGTACCAGAACACCATTTTATTTTTTTTACAAATTAGAATGCTTTTTTCCTTTAAAATTCCAAAGCCCATGCAGGATCTGTTCATAAATTATATATGTACTCCCCCAGGTTGCTAAAGGACCAAGTTAATAATTTGTGAAAGTTTCCTTTTCTTTTTTTTAACACTTACATTTATTTGTCCCACCAGTGTTACACTGAGCAAGGGATTGGTGTGATGACTGCATGCTCATTCCAGACTAGCCTCTGGACCCCTTTCCTGGCCAATATTGGAGCAGCTCAGCCATTCAATTTCACCACTACAAATAGCAAGCCAATTTAAACAGAGAAGAGAGTACACAGACTGTATCCATATGAAAGGATCTAGTTTCAACCTTGAAACTTTCAATGATGAGTTAGTTA
The DNA here is from genome assembly GCF_027172205.1 of Podarcis raffonei. Taxonomy (NCBI): domain Eukaryota; kingdom Metazoa; phylum Chordata; class Lepidosauria; order Squamata; family Lacertidae; genus Podarcis; species Podarcis raffonei. The sequence continues at coordinate 79,576,991 of NC_070604.1, read as the reverse complement.
CCAAGCAGTAAGGACTCAGAAGGTTTTAATATAATTTGGGTTTTACAGGATACTTATGAAGAACTATTGAAGGGACTTCAACAAAGTACCGTATTTTTCGCTCTATAACACGCACCAGACCATAACACGCACGTAGTTTTTAGAGGACGAAAAAAAAGAAAAAAATATTCTAAACGAAATAGTGGATATATGATTTTTGTGGTTCATGCTGTGGCCACAGGCATGTGATCTGACAGTGAGTTTGGAGTAGCCCAATGCAAAAATCCTGAGGATCCATGTGGATCCATGCTTTGTAACCACGGAGGAGGGAAGGAAGGGGAACCATAGATCCTCTGCTCACGACTGCAGCAGATCCCCCCCCCCGCCACCCACAGGCATTCGCTCCATAACACGCACAGACATTTCCCCTTACTTTCTAGGAGGAAAAAAGTGAGTTTTATGATGCAAAAAATACGGTACTTAAATTGTCTATTGACTTAGAAGTACTGCAATAGAATAATCTCCTACAAGCTCTAAGTAATCTGTTATTTCCTGCACATGGCACTTTGGAGGAACTGTCTACTGGTAATATTATTTATTAATATTTGACTGCACTTTAAACATTTTATAATATCCGAGTAATTTATATATTTTAATGCAAATAATTTCAGCTAGCATGTGTTTCAATGTTTGGTTCATCTTAATGAATTTAAAGTGCTAAAATGTTAACTGTTATAGCAGTAAATGCTTGTTTATATATTCATGATATGTTAAAATTTTCATGATATGTTAAAATATTTTCATGATATGTTAAAATTAATTGGTATTTGTTTAATGCATTAATAGGTATTTTGCTATTGTACTGTGACCTGCTTTTGAAAAGTGGCATACAAATTAATAATGATCCCCCTTGTTATTTATGCAATAATGCACAGATATAACATAAAAGCAAACTGATTTTATCAGACAAAGTTGAGTGAGGCCAAAAAAAGACAAACAGTTTGCCGGGGAGTATTTCTAGATCTTTATTTGATTTACGTTTTGGTAAGAAAAGTTTACAAAACAGTAAGGCACTGCTACTACAAAGGACCGTCTGTTTCTTATTTTATTACAATCACTACATGGTAATTGGATAGCAAGATAGAAAAAAGATAAATATGGGTATAAGTACAGCTAAAGAAAAAGGACTTGTAGCATTGTTTTGACAAAGAACAATAACAATTTCCTGTTATTGATGATATGGGCCTTGAATTCTCCCTCTGGACTATTACTGCAATAATGGACTATACATTTTACTTCCACTTCACTTACTTGACCAATACATCACTGTTTGTTGTGTGAAGGCCAGTGGAGGGTTTAGGGAGCGGAAGGGATACTGAGATAGCCGTGACTAATTCTTCCACACATTAAGAAATAGATTATGGAATTAAAAACTATGGGCACTGCCATTCCATGATAGGTGGATACATTTATTTAAAAGGATCCCATAAGCAAGTGATGACAGTGGTATAATAATCCAATGTTTATAATGGAAGCAGCACTGTTAAAATCAGTCCTCATGCAGGTGTCCTGAGTGTTTTATCTAATCCTAACAATTGCTTGTGGCAAATGATTCATGTGCATAGCTTTCAACTTTTCCCTTTTCTTGAGAGGAATCCTATTCGGAATAAGGGAATTTCTCTTTAAAAAAGGGAAACGTTGACAGCTATGTTCATGTGAGTACTGCAACAGAGCCATAATGTATATAATGATGGAACTCTATTTTTTTCTGAATCATACAAATAAGTTGTAATGAATACATATCACAAACTATTAAAACACTGTGTTTCAAAGGGACCCAAACTTCATGTACAGGCTGCTGTGGGTATCAACCATGTCATTTTACGGACCTGAACGGGGATCTTTGGGGAGAAGTGGAACTTTGCTCACACTAAAGCACAAAGATTATGATGTATGCTAATAACAACCTATTCAAAACAACAGCAGCAGCAGCAACAGAGGAATATTCTGAGCTTGAATTTAAAAATAAGCTATCACCGATGGCTTTGGCATGAGTATGATTATTAAGTAATTAAATCTTGCTTACTTACTAAGCTCCAATTACTGAAGTTTCTGTTGATGAAAATTACCATTTAATGGGTTAATAGTTTTTCCTTATATAATGCATACCTTCCAGCGTTACATGGCTCAAATTTGGGATACTATCCCATGCGAGTCCCGTGGCCTGAGCGAAATCACGTACCCAGAAAAGCACTTTTTCCAGCACAGTGCAAAAAATTGCATGTTTCAGGGTGCTGATTTTATTTTTTACTGTTCCTAATTTTGTAAATTTATTCTGTAATTCTCCAAGCATTATTCATTCAGTAGAGAAGTGAGATAAACTTTCTTTTCAAATAAAGAAACACACACACCTTTCTTAAATAAAAAAGGGGGGGTATTCCACTTTCTTAGTAGGAAAGATATTTCCAGCTTTCCATCTAGACACCACTACTGCCCTCAGGAGCCAGGAGCCCTTGGCCTCAGTCCTGCTGTATGTCTTCTGCTCTTTAACACCACTTTACACAAACCAAGCTACAAAGCCACTGTCATCATATTATCTGGCATCAGGAAATCTGAAAGAGATAGACAGCACCACAAGTGTTTTCTTTTCTTTTACATTAATGTCACATGTGTGCCTTGTTTGTGTATATTTCTTGGAGCTAATTTACATGCACCAAATATCCTAAACAACAACACCTCAGAAATCAGAATCCATTTCCATAGATCCCCAAATTATTACCCACCTGACAGATACTAATTAAGATATAATGGAGGCTGCCATCCAGTTGCAATTAGCCGTCAGCTTTGATGTAACATAGATGTGTTAAATTGTAAGCCTGTGTTGTCAGCTAGCATTTGCAGGTTAGACTGCAAGTGAAATACAATGATGTAATCAGTCTCAGAATCGGTTCTAATTTCTGCTCAAATCAAAACACATTATCATTTTATTTTTAAGAACCACTTGAATGACAGGGGTCATATCTACCAGGGCTGTGCCCATTATTTGATTTTAAAGGCAGACATTGCTATTTGAGTGAGGCAGAAAAAATTATTGGAAAATTTTTTGGCTGCATCCCTCTAATCGGACGAACATAGCTTTTCTCTCCTTTTAAATGATAACCTTTTTCTTGGCAGTAGCTGCTTCAGCATCAAGCACCATTCCACCCCCTCGTTGTTGTGTTCTTTCCTGGATTTTTAATTTAATTTTATTTATTTTCTATCAAAGTAATTTCCATGTCATTTTTCATTTTCAGAGGCTGACAACATAAAGCATGATAAAATTAAATAAAAATAATAAATTTCAGTAAAAACATCACAGGAACTGGCATCTAGCTGTCAGGGAAAGCCTGGGTAAACAATAATGTTCTCAGTAAGCAGCAGAAATGCCTCACTGTTGCCACCTACCTACTATCAACAGAGAGGTGTTTCCACCTGCCATTGAACCCAAAGTGTTTTGACTATATACGATTTTGGCTTTACGCGCTATCCCTGGAACATTGTGGGACATTGTAGTCAAAACATAACTATGCATGATTAGTGCATGAAGGGGTTAAGACCACAGAGCTCTGTTCCTCAACTCAACTAGGTCATGCCCCTTTCCTCCATGAGGGAGGGAGGCAGTGAAGTTGTTTCTCTTCCTGTTCCTCACTCTCTTGCATCACAGGATAGATGTGTCTGAACTTACTCCAAAGTTCCTTCCGTCCTTGGAGGTTTTTAAGCAGAGGTTGGATGGCCATCTGTCATGGATGCTTTAGTTTAGATTCCTGCATTGCAGGGAGTTGAACTAGATGACCCTTTGTGTCCATTCCAACTCTACAGTTCTATGATTCTATGGTTCAGACCTCATGCTTGAAACTATATTGTGTACTCTGTACCCAAGAGTAATCTACCTGTGTTCTACTTGCTGTTGCATAGAACAATGCATGACTCAGAGCTTTGTATTTAGTAAGTAAAGCTTTTAAACTTGCTTAAGAGTATGTGGTCTGTTCATTGCTAGAGGGGTAGAGAGAGGGGGCAAACATTCTACAGCAGACTAAATGGGATATGTAAAAGGGTTTAATAACTTGTAGCCCACACTATGGTGCCAGTTAACTCTGAGAATATTTTTAACTCAGCTGGAGGCTCTCTCCCACTGGAGAGTGTGCAGAACCCCATGTTTTAAATCTAGGCATGCAGCCAATTCATTTATTAATTACCCACACGTGGGTCAAATCTATTTTCCAGCTCCACAAATATAACCTATAATAAATAATAATAATAAATTTAATTTATATCCCGCCCTTCCCAGCCGAAGCCGGGCTCAGGGCGGCTAACAACAATAAAACAATACAAAAGTACAACACAAACAACACTCTAAAATCATTCATTATAAAATTAATTAAATTCAAGCAACTGGCCACCATTGGGCCAGAGCTCCGCGAAGATTGCCGAGGGAGGGAGTCAGGCTGTGCCCTGGCCAAAGGCCTGGCGGAACAGCTCTGTCTTGCAGGCCCTGCGGAAAGATGTCAAGTCCCGCAGGGCCCTAGTCTCTTGTGACAGAGTGTTCCACCAGGTCAGAGCCACAGCCGAAAAAGCCCTGGCTCTAGTTGAGGCCAGCCTAACTTCTCTGTGGCCTGGGACCTTCAAGATGTTTTTATTTGAAGACCGTAAGTTTCTCTGTGGGGCATACCAGGAGAGGCGGTCCCGTAGGTACCAGGGTCCTAGGCCGTATGGGGCTTTAAAGGTTAAAACCAGCACCTTAAACCTGATCCTGTACTCCACCGGGAGCCAGTGCAGTTGATATAGCACCGGATGAATGTGATCTCACAGCGAAGACCCCGTAAGGAGTCTCGCTGCAGCATTCTGCACCCGCTGGAGTTTCTGGGTCAGTCTTAAGGGCAGCCCCACGTAGAGCAAGTTACAATAATCCAGTCTGGAGGTGACCGTCGCGTGGATCACAGTGGCTAGGTCAGGGCGAGAGAGGTAAGGAGCCAACTGCTTAGCTTGGCGGAGATGGAAAAATGCCGCCTTTGTTATAGCTGCAATCTGCGCCTCCATGGAAAGGGAGATGTCGAAGATTACACCCAAACTCTTAACGGACGGTGCTGGCACTAACTGCGCCCCCGCAAGAGATGGGAGTTGCCCCCCCAATCCCATATCGTCCCGTCCCAGCCACAGGACCTCTGTCTTTGAAGGATTTAGCTTCAACCGGCTCCCACGTAACCATCCAGCCACAGCTTCCAGACATCTGGTCAGTGTGTCTGGGGCCGAGTCAGATAGAGTTGGGTGTCATCGGCATACTGATGGCAACCCAGCCCAAAACTCCGGACAAGCTGGGCGAGGGGGCGCATAAAGATGTTGAAAAGCATTGGGGAGAGTATCACACCCTGAGGTACTCCACACACCAAGGAGTGGCGCGATGACAATTCCCCCCCAAGCGCCACCCTCTGTCCCCGACCAGAGAGAAACGAGCGCAGCCATTGAAGGACTGTGCCCTGGATCCCCATGTCGGCAAGGCGGTGGTCCAGAAGTTCGTGATCGACCATGTCGAAAGCTGCTGACAGATCTAGAAGAATCAGCAGCCCCAACCCGCCTCGATCCAGCTGTCTACGAAGATCATCTGTTAGGGCAACCAGAGCTGTCTCGGTCCCATGACCAGCACGGAAGCCAGACTGGAATGGATCCAGAGCCGATGTTTCATCCAGAAACCTCTGCGTAAATTGAGAGTCACCTGTAGCTATTGATACAATAGCTTACAGCATTGGCAAGAATGAGTCTACAAGAGTCTCAACCGCGTTTGCTGCCCCAAAACATCATTCTGGATTAATTGATTCTGAAGCAGACTTGAATTTCAACAGGGAGTTCCTCCTCTGTAAAGAAAGAAAAAGTGATATTGTTGTCTGTATTGCTTAACACTGGTGTTGTGTGAGTTGGAATAGATATCAAAGGTATAAGAATCTGTCCCTTTTTAGTCAAGGATTCCTAGGACTGCAAACTTGTGGCAGTGAGCCAAACTATACTTGCCTCTGGCTCTGCTTAAGTCACTCTGATGGAAAAGCTGCACTTTCTGTTTTAATTGAAATCTGTTTCTCTGCCTGTGGAGAGATGGTGAGTGACAGAACTTGGTATATCCTGTGGCTGGACACTTGTTCTAGTGATTATGCTAGAGAGCAATTTGGCATTAAATAGCTCCTGGAGAACACAAAAAAGAAAGAAAGAAAGAAAGAGCAACCCCAGAATCAGTCTGTCATCATATGTCAAGCAGGCTGTGCAGCAAATGGCCTATTAGTATTCCTACACAATTAGTATTCCATGCTTACATGGCTTCCTTCTTACAAAAAATAAAATGTGAATATGCAGCATTCTACAATACAACCATAATCAGCAAATTTGCTATGGCTCACATTATTGCTTACTTGCCATCCAGTGCACTCACATTGCCAGACTCACATGGCATTAGCTACAATCCATATCCATCCTGTAGTTTCTTGACAAATACCGTTGTTTGCTGTGTGTTTTTTCTCAAACCAGCTTCAATGCAACAAAAAAACTTAAGCCGCATTCACTTTCTGTGGAAATCCACTACAGAGAGCCATGGGGTGGCCTTTGGGTGTCCCTTCCAACTCTACAATTCTATGATTTTAAGAAAATAGAAATGAAATCAGGATTCTGCCTACAAGTTTCACATAAATGACTAGATAAAATGGGCAGTATTCTAAATGCAAAGTTGCTGCCATCTGAGTCATGACTGGTCAATGCTACAGTCTCACAGTTTATTTGTTCCACTCTATTTCTATTATATCATTTTAAACAAGCTGAAAACACATTGTGCCAGGCATTGCAACAACAAATGTAAGTACTAGTAAAATTACACCACAACTATTTTATTCCTGTTGCAGTATTTTTAATCTACAGCAGACTTATCCTCATCACTGACTACAAGGGAGTTGATCACTTAGGAAGGGAGCAGAGTCACAGGGCCAGCTCACACAATATGACAAAGGACTGTCTTGGCCAGTTAAGGATCCCAGGCAGATTTTATCCCATGTTCCAGATTGCCTTCCCTTTAACTTTTGCAACCTTCATTATTGGGGCATGTAGTGGACAGATGGGAAATACCTTCTTTGCATTGTAAGAAACAGACCTTAGGAGAGTCAGGGGTTCAGGGAAGAATCTGGCGTGCAAATGCTGCAAAATGCTTCAAGGAGGACTTGACCTGCTTCTGCAAGACAGGAGTTTAGTTTGGAAGTGTTGGCTGTGCCTTTAACAAGCCCAAGTTGCAAAGTTCATGCTGTCAGGTTCCTGTAATTTTTCATTACCATGAACAATGCAATTAAAAGTCACTTTCTCTGTTCATATTATACCAGTTTGCTTTAAGAAATAAAACCAAATGTTGATGCAAATATCTAACTTTAGAATCGAACACTTAATCAAAAGTAGAATTTGATCAGGAAAGAGGTTTTAGAGCCAATCCATCCTAGATCAACCCCAAATTTAATTTTTGCAAAATCTTGTGCACTATAGCTAGGTCCTACCACACTATGCTTCAAATTATATTAGCAGGAAGGGAAGAACTGAGCTGAGAGAACACTAGGTCTGCTGAGCACTAGGTCATGACTGGATATAGGATATTAATCAGCCAAGAATTTACTCACTTCCACTCATTGCAGGGGCTGCACTAACAAAAGTGACAGACTGAAATAAGAGGGAACTGTCCTTGGTGGTTTTGCTGACATAGGAAAGGTGTAAAGAAAATATTATATTTTTCTTTTACAGGGAGAAGAGGGGGAAATTAATGGGGGTAAATAAATTAATGGGCTATGGATTTAAAAGAATCTGAATAAGAAATTATTTCAGGAGAGAGAAAATCAGTTGGATGGTCCCTTATTCTAAGAGCAGTGCTTTTTTCTGGGGGTGCGCAGGGGTATGCATACCCCTAAATATTTTGTGAATCTTTGTACTTTTGTCCATTTACTGTATTTATTTTCCCCGATTTGAACTATAAAATGGTGATTTTCTTGAGTCAAAATGAGAGTAACCCCTAAACATTTTTTTAGGGGGGAAAAGCACTGTCTAAGAGCATGCATAGGGGGAAGGCTTCAGTTACTAAAAGATGAAGGAAAACAACTCTGCATATAGTCAGAGGCACTCATATTATTACTTAAGTGGTGTGTGGGTGTGTACATTTGGCTTGCGTAGGTTGCAGCTTTCTTCACTGCTTTTCTCATCCACAACCATCTCCTTGTGTGCACTTTAAGCCTCCTCTTTCTGCTTGAATCTGGCTTGTGTTGGCCCCATTGTCCCGCCCCTCCCCCTCCAAGTCACACCACTGGGCTTCCCAGACATAGAAACACAGAAGTGTCTCTGTGTTCGTCTAAGAAATGGCGGAGGGTATGTCTCCAACTAGAGCCAGCCTACTCACATAGCAACAGCCCCCACGGCCAGCTGCTTTTATATAGCAGTAATCCAATTTATACACCTCAGAGCACTGGAAGGCACATTCCTTAATGTGCTGGCAACCATAGAGTTGTAGCAATGAGACACACTAGCAAAACTGATGGGGGAAGGTGGCAGAGTGGGATGGCATTATTTTAAGGTTACCAGATTTTTTTCAATGAATCCGGGGACACTTTTCAACTTCAATGGATTCTGTATGGGAACTGATTTGTAAATACGGGGACTGTCCCAGGGAAACGGGGACATCTGGTAACCTTACATTATTTGGGATATCTGACTTTGAGTTAAATAAGCACCAGAAGTATCAGTGACCTTTTCACAATTCTTACAAGCTGCACCAAATACATAGGCCCACACTTTTTAAGCAGTTTGGGAGGTGGGGAGCTAAACAGGTCTGCAAAATCTTACAAGGACAATGTTCTTCAAAGTGTTCAGAGATAAGAAAAGTTCCAAATGGTGCTGTTACAGAATGCCATCCATTGCAGACTATTTGGTCTCTGTACTAGTTCATCTGTGCTGTGCAGCTACCATTTTGTTCCGTATTCTCTGTGGAATGCCAGCACAGAAGGCAAGTGGCACACCATCTGTTGCAGGTTTTCTTCTGAACATTTCCCCCTAACGTACATAACGGGTTTAAAAAAACAACAACACCCTAAACAAAACAAAGATTCTCTTTTGTTATGCTTAATCTTAATATGGAAAGGAAGCATGACCACAAACAATTTGAGGATTACAGTTCCCAGCACATCAGGCTCTTTGTGGAACAAAGTGATTTGTTATTTCCTCTATCATGGGACTTTCCATTTTAATGTCAATTGGAATCCGCCAAAAGTGCTTGTTGTATCGTGCAAGATACCTGCCCTGTTGCTTTATTATCAGCAAGCCTGGAAACAAACAAAAGTTGTTTCCTTCAAATTTCCACCTGTGGGACCACTACCTTAACTTCTGTCAAGGTTACATTCATTTTAAAATAGCCTAGAACCATGTTTCTTGGAAATAATATAGAATAGGAAAACACTGTCCTTATCATCTAGTCTGGAAAGAACACCTGAAAACCTTTCAAAAGAACATTGACTCTTAGTGGTTCCTAGTATTTCTTCCTCTTTAAAAATGAGCCTACAATTTATTTTTGCATGCTTTCAGTCTATGATGCTGTATTGATTTCTCCCTCCCCTAGCGCAGTAGCTGTCAAGGGCTGCAATTATAATTCTCCTCCTTTTCACTTCTGGTGCTTCTCTTCAGGTGAGGATCAATTATCAAGTAGGGGTGTGCACTGATCACAATATTTGGTTTGCACCCCAAGTTTAGATCTTGGAAAACAGCCTGATTTGGCCTGGAGCAGTTTGGAGGCTATCTAGTTTGACTTGGGTCTGAGTCAACTTCACGTACCCACTTCCATCTTGTTATAACTGGGTGTCATTTGCAAGTGTCGTAGTTCCTCCACAGTGGACAGATCTTCCAATTTACAGGCAAGTAAGCCCAAGGGCTTTTATTCTGGACACCTTTAAATTTTGGTTTTATTTTTTTAATTTCAAAAGGCAAATAGCTTGTGAGCAATGGGCTTTGGTCTATGAAAGCATCTGCCAAAATAATTAAATAAACCTGGGATGGTTTAAATAATTTCTGATGCCCTGCCTCTCCCATGGTTAGGTTGTTTAGAAAGCCTGCCTTAACTTTCTGTTTCTCTGCTGTGTATGATACATAGTCAAGAATGGATCACGATGTTAGAATAATTAGGCCGAGTGAGAAATCGAGAATCGAGAATACAGGATTAACATCTATTCCTATCAGTAATGAACTCACAGGATTTGTTGCAGTCCATTCCAATCCAGACATAGTTCTCTGCCGATTTGCAATTCTGTTTCTTCATCTCTCTGTCAATGTTCATATTTTTCTCACAAATACGATGTGCAGGAAACATTTATTTTTAACTGAATGTGCTACATATAGAGGAGCATTGTAATTGCTTCAGCCTGATGTAATTAGAATGGGGGTCACACTAGATGTGCTGCCATTCGCACACTTAGCAATTGTGGGATTTTTTTTTTGTTTTTGTAGAACAGGCATGAGGGACCCAATCAGGACCACAGTGGAAGGCAGAGGGTTAAAGCCCCCTAAGTACACATGGTCCTGATCCAGATAGGGAGCTCCATGCCTACTGTTTACTAAATTAAAGATTAAAAAAAAATCATGTTATTGCTAATTGTGTCCTGTCTGGTTTGCTCCTCATACAGTAGTACTAAGAACTAATTATTTACAGTCATGGATGAACAGTGGGTCATACTTTATTTCATTCCTTCTCCTGATCTTTTCAGGAGAAAAAGTCACTATTGTGTTTGGCATTAACATTTATAGTGGTACCTTGGGTTAAGTACTTAATTCGTTCTGTAGGTCCGTTCTTAACCTGAAACTGTTCTTAACCTGAAGCACCACTTTAGCTAATGGGGCCTCCCGCTGCCGCCGCACCGCCGGAACACGATTTCTGTTCTCATCCTGAAGCAAAGTTCTTAACCTGAAGTACTATTTCTGGGTTAGCGGAGCCTGTAACCTGAAGCATATGTAACCTGAAGCGTATGTAACCCGAGGTACCACTGTACAAGCAAACTTCAGGAGTATGAATAATGTGTTTGTGGGGTCATTTTCTAATACATGTTGCCACAGCAAGTTGAGACACAGGACAAGGGATTAAAGGCCCAGACTGAGCTGTGTGTGTGTGTGTTTGTGTGTTTATCCTAAGAAAAACTTGTCAAAGGACCACTTTGTATCACAAAATATTTTATTTGTTCAGAAAGAAAAGAAAAGAAACCAAATATATGATAAATGGCATGTGGAAGGAAGAGTGGAGTAGGAAGAGTCCTATTGCAGAGGGTTGGACTAGATGGCCCTTGGCACCCTTTGGTTCTATGGTCAGGTACCAATCTCCAGTTCACCCCACAACTGGGCACTGTAGGCAGTTTGAACTGGGATGCTAACACAGACACAAATTTCCTTCTGGACCTGGATTTCTGATGATCCTAAAGAACCAATATAAAGTCACTTCCTTTTATATAGTTTCAAGATCCATTGCCCAACTCCCTTGTTCTTGGCAACTCATCACCGAAGAAGGCTACCACCCAGACTATCTGGACAGGTTCCTTCCCTGTCTGCCTATTTGCCACCTTTGCCCCAGGTTGTTGTTGTTGTTGTTTAGTTGTTTAGTCGTGTCCAACTCTTCGTGACCCCACGGACCAGAGCACACCAGGCACTTCTGTCCTCCACTGCCTCCCGCAGTTTGGTCAAACTCATGCTGGTAGCTTCAAGAACACTATCCAACCATCTCGTCCTCTGTCACCCCCTTCTCCTTGTGCCCTCCATCTTTCCCAACATCAGGGTCTTTTCCAGGGAGTCGTCTCTTCTCATGAGGTGGATAAAGTATTGGAGCCTCAGCTTCACGATCTGTCCTTCCAGTGAGCACTCAGGGCTGATTTCCTTAAGAATGGAGAGGTTTGATCTTCTTGCAGTCCATGGGATTCTCAAGAGTCTCCTCCAGCACCATAATTCAAAAGCATCAATTCTTCGGTGATCAGCCTTCTTTATGGTCCAGCTCTCACTTCCATACATCACTACTGGGAAAACCATAGCTTTTACTATACGGACCTTTTTGGCAAGATGATGTCTCTACTTTTTAAGATGCTGTCTAGGTTTGTCATTGCTTTTCTCCCAAGAAGCAGGCGTCTTTTAATTTCGTGGCTGCTGTCACCATCTGCAGTGATCATGGAGCCCAAGAAAGTAAAATCTCTCACTGCCTCCATTACTTCCCATTCTGTTTGCCAGGAGGTGATGGGCCAGGTACTTGTTGCCTTTAACTTCACTTGGATCTTGGGATCCTGGCAGGGAAGGGGCAGGATGGAAATCTAGGCATGCCTCTTGACTGTCAATATTTTGTGTGAGCAATTCAAAGCACATGCCAGGACATTTAAAGTGAATTAAAGCACTCTTTCAATCTTGTGCAACAAATCCACTTAGGAAAGTGACCCGAAAATGCATTGAAAAGTATGGAATGAATGGTTAACGCAAGACTTATAAATACCCAGTAAACAAATCAGAATGAGCACACATTTTGGTTTAACCTCCCCACAAACAAATCGGAACAAATGCTATATAAAGACCACATATATATAATCTAACCTCTGTGTAAGCAAATTGGGATGAATGCTAAATATATAGGTCATCTGGAGAAGTCCTAAAAGAGTGTTTAGTAGTTTCTTATAGCCTCAGCTTCCTGTTTTAATTTTATTTTAAGAAGTTTTGCCTAAAAGTTAAACTAGATCAGCTAGATCTAATTAGCATGCTACAGTCCTCAACAGCTGGTTTTCCTTCCCTCCAGTCACTGAAGAAGAAAAAAATATGATGTCTTCTTTTAAATCTATTCACATTGCTAACTTGTTCATTTCCCCCATCTGTTCTTCCTTTCAGCAACATGGAATTGGTCCCCCCCCCAATTCCTGACCAGTTTTTACCATAAATCCTTTATTTTTAGTTTATTATTTTAAGCAGCACCGTGCAGTCACTGGAATAGGGGAACTAGGCTAAATATTCCCCTGGTACCTTCTTCCCAAAGCCCAGGAAGCTTCTGCCTGGCTTAGGGAGGGAGGTGCGATGCTCACGTGTGTGATGTCACGCACATGTCTGCCCCCACCCCCATCACCCTCATAAGCTGGTGTCTCTGGCCCTAACTTTTCCCCTATGAAAAATTTCACTGCAGGACACGGATTTGAAGATGTGTTTTTAAGGCATTCATTGACCACCACACCCGAGCGTTATGGTATGACCGTTAACATCTAATTAAAATGTGCTGTGGCAAAAAGATTCATTACAGATATATATTTTAAATGAATGTAAGATCCTAGAGTCACTCACACTTTTAATTCCTAATTATTTGGAGAACAGGCACCTGTGATTCAGAATGCATAGAAATAAAAGGCATCGTGTGTGTGTGTGTGTGTGTGTGTGTGTACACAAACACACACACACACAGAGAGAGAGAGAGAGAGAGAGAGAGAGAGAGAGAGAGAATGATGGAGAATTGGTAGGTTTCAAATACTGCCACTGTTTGTGGAGGCTGGACATCATGAACAAACAGTGTACTCTTTGGCTAGATCAGTCCCTTCCCAGCCTAGACCCCCACCCACCCACCCCCATAGATGGCGCTTATGATGAGGGCAACCGTTGGAGTTTCTGAGCAACTAGCATGCTGCCTCTGATTCTGGAGGTAGTATATGGCTATCATGACTGGTTGCCATTGAGATCCTTGCCCTCCATGATTTGGCAGCCATGACTGTATAAAAGCTAGTTTTTGAGTGGACTTTTCTGGGGCAGTGGCTAGGCAGGTGCACAAGAACTTCACACAACTCACAATTTCCCTGATTTTCCTGGGTGTGCGCACAGCAGTGGGAACTTTGTACATAGAATCCTTTTTATAAAGTATTACCAACCAGCTTTATTGAGTGGAGAGAAGAAGAATGACAGAATCCAACCGCCATCTGCCCCTTGAGGGAGGAGCCCAATTGCAAACCCTTCATGAAATGGGCTGCAGCCCATGAAAACTTATGCTATAAAAGATTTGTTAGTGTGTAAGCGGCCACAAAACTCTTGGTTGATAAGAGAAAGGAACTGCTCATGTAGTGTGCTAGGAAATAGACAAGGAAGGCTACATTTGCATGCAAAGTGCCCCCCCCCATGTTGCATCAGGGTGTTTGTACCCTGTTCTAAGTCCTTACAGACACCGCCCCATTGCCTCACTTCAAAACATTCCCATGGTTATGCCAGTCTCAACATCCCTGCCCCCACCCCTACACACAAGGAGGGCTAAAGTCTGAGATGGGTGAAACTATAGGGAATATACATGCATGCAGGGCCGGATTTAGGTTTGATGAGGCCCTAAACTACTGAAGGTAATGGGGTCCTTTATATGTCCAGCTGTCCTTTGTCAACAACACATTGTCACTGTTTTCATGTTGAATATATGCCATATGGTAATTCATGGACCTAATAGGTATCTAAAGCCATTTCATTTCTTCTTTATCTTATATTTTGGAAATGTACATCCAGGTTTTTTTCCCTTTAATTTTTTTGGAGGCCCCCAAGAGAGTGGGGCCCTAAGCTATAGCTTGTTTAGCTTATACAGTGGTACCTCAGGGGAAGTACTTAATTCGTTCCGGAGGTCCGTTCTTAACCTGAAAGTGTTCTTAACCTGAAGCACCACTTTAGCTAATGGGGACTCCCGCTCCCGCTGCACTGCTGGAGCACAATTTTTGTTCTCATCTTGAAGCAAAGTTCTTAACCCGAGGTAATATTTCTGGGTTAGCGGAGTCTGTAACCTGAAGCGTATGTAACCCAAGGTACCACTGTACGTAAATCCGGCACTGCATGCATGCGAGATTGAAGGAGACAAGCCTCTTTGTTCTGAGCAAATCTGATGTGGTGCTTCAAAGTTACATATCATCTAATGCAAAAGTAGGACTCCTGCCCTACCATAAACCCTCTTTCCACATTAATACAACTGTGCAGAATCACTGTGGTAAGATGGAGGACTTGGGCCTGCCCTGTCTAATCTGATATCTGCCTCATCAAAATGTGTTGCGTGTAATAGGGAAGTGCATAGAGTCCGGTGTTCATGGGTCTTAATGTGCCTCATTTATGGAGGTAAGCTGGGCCCAGGATAGGGCAGGCAGTTGGATGAGTTTCAAGCCTGAGATTAGGGCAGGGAAGGGGCCTGGTGCTGCTTCTCTGACTCACGTTGCTTCTATGCAGTTGTACAACATGTAGGCTGGCACGTTCCATTGCTCTGAGTTTATTGGGGATTACAAGCAGACAGATCCATTTCTATGCGGCGACACCCCATTGCTTCAGACAAAACTTGTTCTTTAAAGATTATTTTCCAAAAATCAAAGCAAATTAATGGGAAGTATGGCTTTCTTCTCCCCACCATAAAATCTCTCTTTCATTTATAGCAGCAAACATATGCACCTGCCAAAGTGCTGTATTTTATTAATGCCATGACCTCTGGGCCAGCCACCCTTTTCCTGAGAATATGTATGCTGGCTTTTTAAAATGTTGCTTCAGAGCTATGACATGGATTGATGCCCAGGGGAACGGCTATTTGACTTTCATTCCTCTTCTTTGGAACAGACATTACACACCATCCATCATGATCAGTGTCAGAAGCTGTATCAGCAGCAGAAGCATCATGTTTACAGATGGCATACGCATGTTTACCTTGGAGTTGGGGGCTATAGGTCCCTGGTATGCAGAGTTGGCTTCTGGTTTGTTTTTGGTTTTTTAAAATGTTGCTCTGGAATGTTTTTCTTAGTTCATTAAGCTATTCCCTAAGCCAGGCATGTATTTATTTATTTGAAATATTTATATGCCACCTCTCTTTAAAGTAATAGCAAGGTTAAAGGTAAAAGGACCCCTGACAGTTAAGTCTAGTTGCGAACAACTCTAGGGTTGGGGCGCTCATCTCACTTTACAAGCAAAGGAAGCCGGCGTTTGTCCACTCCACAGACAGTTTTTCCGGGTCATGTGGCCAGCATGACTAAGCCGCTTCTGGCGCAACGGAACACTGACACCAGAGCAGCGCATGGAAACACCGTTTACCTTCCCACCGGATTACCTATTAATCTACTTGCAGTTTTGGTGTGCTTTTGAACTGCTAGGTTGGCAGGAGCTGGGACAGAGCAACGGGAGCTCACCCCTTGGCAGGGATTCGAACTGCCGACCTTCTGATTGGCAAGCCCTAGGCTCTGTGGTTTAGACCACAGCGCCACCCGCGTCCCAATAGCAAGGTAGTGCTCACAAAAAACAATTCAGTACAAAAAATCAACCCAAAATACAATAAAAATGACACATCCCAGTTACAGTAACAGGGAAGCATTCAACTGCTATCAGAGGTGAGTTTTGTGGCTGTTGTTGCCTGGACTGTTTCACTGTCCAGAGCTTTTGAGAGCATAAGCATAAGCTCCATAGCACCAAGAGGACACTTTAGAAAGCATGGGGTTTAATATAGGGACTCTCCCTCACCACTGTTGCCTCTGCATTTATTGTAAATAATAATAATAATAATAATAATAATAATAATAATAATAATAATAATAATAATTTATTATTTATACCCCGCCCATCTGGCTGGGCTTCCCCAGCCACTCTGGGCGGCTTCCAAAAGAATATTAAAATACTGTGATACATCAAACATTAAAAGCTTCTCTTATCAGTGCTTTCTGTTTAGCATTGATGTAAAAAGTATCAATAAAAAGTAGGAGTGTGCATCAAGTTTAGATGACTCTGAGGCAAATGGGGGCAGAGGGGGTGGACTCAGAGGGATTTGTGGCCTGTCAGGTGCAAGGTGAGATTTCTCTCTAAAGTGGCACCAATCACAGCAGAATTCACTGTGCAACTGACTGATTTTTTTCTCATGGTTACCAGTTGGCATCTGAACTTAGAGAGTGAAGGGAAATTGTTGTGGGATGCACTCACGGTGGGGCATGGGGAATCAGTTCTTGGGAGGAAATGGGAGCCAGTATAGGAGCCACTGGATGGAGAAATGATGGACTCCACTGGCAAGGAGGTATTGGTGAGAGAGGCAAGTAAGAGTCAAGTCTCTCTCTCTGTGGGTGCTTAAGCTATAGACTTCCAGTACAGAAGTTGAAGTCCATTATCCAAAATGAAGCTTCTTTTCTTCATTCTATCTGGTGTAGTATGATAATAACGAAGCCCTTCATTAATCTTGTTGAAATAATTTTAAAATCAAAAGAACATGAGGCTACTTAAAGGCAAACCCTGGGAGAAATCATTGTTGCTTTGTCACTTGTCATATGGAATCGATATTATAATTGCATTCTTAAGTATTATCATCAATCACAGTGCCAGCACAATGCCTGGTGTGGATGGCGCTACATTGCATATTTGTGTTGTTAATCTTACTTTGCTCTACTTTGCTTTTAAGGGCGGGGGGAAATGGATGAAAGCATGAAGGCCAGGACAGAATCCGAAGGTCATGGATCGATACTGCTTTCTTCAGAAAGGACTCTGCATTCTTTACAGTTCTAACGAAAAACCTGAAGTGTTCAAAAGTTTAGCAAACGACTAAACATAACAGGAAGTGTTTTGATCATTGCTGTATTATTTATTTATTTAGGGTGGTGTACAACATGTTATTTAATTATTATTTGCAACAATAACACAAGTCTGTATTTCTTACTACTGTTGCACTATCTAATATTCTCAACAGATTCTCCAACAGTCTGCAGGTGAGATTGCAACTCAGGGCTACTTAAGAAATGAAGAGTCAAGAAACATAAGCGAAGTACATGTTAGAAGTCCCGCTGGTCAATCAAACCATTTACTGCTGAAGAAACAGACAGTACAATACTGCTTTGGCACCCACAATAATATATTTGTGGGGCTGGTCCCCCATAAAGTCAGTGGGCAAAGTTGAAGTCCTACAGTGTGGACACCCCAATCTTCGGCATGAGATAGCACCTATGGTAGCTACCCGCCAGCCATCGCACTTTCTGAATCTTTCAATGCAGTTCTCAGCTCCAAAAACTGGACTTCCTTTTAAAAATGTGTACATATTTAGAAATGGGGCATATCGGAAATATGGCCTATACCCAGGAGCTTTCACTTTTCCTGACAACTCAGAAAGTGGGGCAAGCAGAAGTCTAGTCATGAGGGGAGAGATGGTTTTTAATGGGTGAAGGAACCAGTTTTTGTTTCTGATAAGCAAAACTCTGTTATTATTTCCTGTTTTCTTGGCAGATACAACCATATACCTCTGAGAATTCCTGCACTTTAAAAGATGGGCTCTGAAGAAGTCAAGTTGTTGCTTCCTTTCAAAGGAAGTTATGTCAAGTCAGGGACAAGCTGCATATTGATTCCACTTAACAGAGTTATACTCTGTCTGTCTACTGGGAAAAGAATCCACTTGAGGCCTCAGCCCCTTAGGGGAAAGGAAGCGCTGAGTATCTGTAACATCATTTTGATACCTTGCCTCAGGGACCACAAATTTGAAGCAAGAGGCTTATCTTTTACTAGCACAGCATGCAGTTCAAAGAAGAAACAGAGGTCATACAACACACAGCAGCAAGTTTATCAAAATATAGGCCAGGACTAATTAGGTGGCCGTCTTTTCTTCTGGGGATTTGCACATTCAGAAAGCTCCTGAGTCCCTCCTAATGTCTAGGGAAGAAGGATTTCAGTCACCTCAGAGCTATGGCTGTCAAGAGGAGCAGTAAATCTGTCTGGGAACTCACAGGCAGTGTACACCCCTCTAGGTCTGATAGATCCATCAAGATATCACTTCATCATACAAAGTATTAGAATACCCCGAGCTTGCCACCACACCAGCCCCATTCAGGTAAGACACCAGTCTTGGGAGAGCAGCTCTCTGACTCCACCTCACCATGTAAAGCACAACCAATGTACATTTAAAGCACATGCCTTCCCCAAAGATTCTTGGGAACTGTAGTTTTCTCTATAGAGCTCTAGTACACAGCAGACTTAACAAGCTACAGTTCTTAACAAACTACAATACCAGAATTCTTTTGGGGATGTCATTTGCCTAAAAGTACATTGAAATGCTTTCCATGTGTGGCGTGAATCTGCCCAAAGTGACTAGGAGGAATTCAGTGTTGAGCTAAAGCAATTGTTCCATCAAGGCAAGCATCCTGAGCCTCCCAGAGCCAATCTCAGCTGGACCACAGGGCATGCCCTCCAACATTTCTCTGATGAAAATAGGGACACCCCGTTCCATAATGATAATTTTACTATTTATACCCCACACATCTTTCCGGGTGGCCCCAGCCACTCTGGGCAGCATCCAACATATATAACAACATAGTAAAGCATTAAACATTAAAAGAAAACACCTCCCTATACAGTATTGCCTTCAGACAGCTCAGGGTATGGATAACTCCATACCCTCCAACATTTCTCCAATGAAAATAGGGACATCCTAAGGAAAAGTGGGACATTCCAGTATCAAATCAGAAACTAGGATGGTTTCTCTAAATCAGGGATGTCCCTGGAAAATAGGGACACTTGGAGGGTCTGACAGGGGTCCATGGGGGGTGGGGAGGAAAAGGAACAGGAATCTCATTGTGCAAGTGGACATCCTTACTGAGGGCTTCTGTTGATGGGATTCATTAGCTGAATCCCGCCCATCCTCTCTGCTCTTCAGAAACTGGTCCCTGAAGAACAGAGAGCTCAGCTTCCCTTCCCTTTGCAGGGAATCCAACAACATATGGAGGGCACCAGGTTCTTAATCCCTTCTTTAGACCAGCAATGCTAGTTTTCAATAAGCAATTGCTATCAGATTCCTCATTTAGTCACTGTGCTTTTGTTATAAAGAGAAAAGCTTTATGAAGATAAATATTGAGCTGTCTTTGCAATGGGTGAGGAAACATGATTCCTTTATACTGTAAATGGGTGATGATAACACTGAAAGTATAATCTCCCTGGACTATTAAACCTTGTTAAAGGTGACTTAAGTAATATCAGTACTACTGAGTATTCATTTAGGTAATAGACTGTAAGTAGCAATAATCTTTTTAAAAGCAGTAATGCAAGTCCCGGGAGAAAATATAGTGGGGGGGGGGAATGATGTCAGCTTTCAATTACTGTTGAATAGCCAGTTTAAGTTTTCTGCATTATCTACATTCTCTGGGAATAGATTGCGTCCAAATGGATGTGGCAGCCAGTGAGGTGGTGTGCTAGGCATAGCTGTCAACTTTCGGATTTGAAAATAAGGGATCAGCAGCCTCACCTGTCCCGGGGACAGTCTACAGGATATCTAACAATCCGGGATAGCAGCGGGAAACAGCGGGAAATGGCGCTGAAATAAGGGAATTTCAGGCAAAAAAAGGGAAGGTTGACAGCTATGGTGCTAGGAGAAGCCATCAGTAGATGTACCAGGATATGAGGGGGCCATACGTGCCTAATTTTGTACGGTGATACCCAACATTATACCCAGCCTTATGTGTCACACTCAGAGTGGGTCCATTGAAATCAATGAAGTTAAGGGGGTAGTGCATAATTTTGTATGGGGAATATCCAATGCTGCTCATACCTAAAGTAGATCCATTGAAATTAATGGGCTTAAGTCTATGCTAATTATTAGCAGAATACTCTTGTTAACAAAATAATAGTTGTTTACCCCAAGTTTACAACAATCTGCTATAAACAGAATAGCATCTCAGGTGCTCATCTTACAAAAGAACTTGACACCATCTGAACCTTGCCACCTTCTTTATCACGCTAGTATATAAATTATATAAATTTATATTATATAAATTCTTTATCAAGCTAGTATATAAATTAAATGCAGGGTGCAAAGTGCATGCTTTTGAATTCCAAATACAAGTGAATTATATTGTTTATATTTTGAGCAAGCAGTGTTGGGCAAAGGAAGCAAGCAAGCACTCTTCTTCCTTGGAGAAGAGAAAACAAATGTTTCTGCAAAACTAAGTACAGCAGCGCTCTTCCTCAGTAACCGTAGCTAAATTTATTGAAGTCTTTTCTCTCTCACTGCCTGTTCAGCACAACTCTTGGCTGTTGTGACAGCACCTGGAGGGCAAAAAACCCAGGCACTCTGTGGAGCAGATTAATAACACTTCTTTTAACAAAGCTGGTTTTGATTTGATTGAAGGAGCACAACATCCAGCTCAGGAAAAGGATGCTCTCGGGATTGGGGGGAAAGGCATTTTATAATAATAGCATTAACAACAATATTAACAGAAACATAAGCATTTGCTTAAGTGCTGCAGGACACTACTTTATCCACAAAGCTATTGAATATCTATGTGAAACCAACATGAGCAATCATTAGGGGGTTGAGGGTAAGATGCCACCAGTATGACAATGACATTCAGCTCTATTTCTCCAGGAGATCTGAATCAAGAGAGGCTGTGCAGGACCCGGACCAGTGCCTGGGTGCAGTGGTGGGATGTATGAGAAAAAATAAGCTGTGTTAGAATTCTGGGATGGTGGAGGCACTGTGGGTGAGTGGTTCCTATGCCTGAGAACTTGGTTTGCGTGTTAAGATCCCCAGGATCTTCCCCAACAAATAAAGACACAATTGACATGGAATTTAGTTTTATGTTATTGGCGTAATTTTGGCCACAACTTTATTGATTACAGATAGTGAGTGGTTTGTTTAGGCATTGGTTCCCGACTAGCTGCTCCTGACCTCAGCAGTGCAGCACTGACGACTGGGCTGTACCATATCATCAGTACAGGTAAACATCGTGGGGGAGCAATGGTCAAGGATCAGACTCAAGCTCACCCCAAATGCTCCCAGGGACTCTTGCGTGGCCTTACCCCCCGAAAGGGGTCAACAAAAGCATGGAGAATCCCTGGATTCCTTTAACGGAATAGCCTAGCAGCAGCACTAGAGGAGCAGGCACAGCGAACCATTTCCCCTCCACAGACACATTGAACCAATGCCTAACCACCAAACCTTACAAAGTTGTGACGATTTGCTAAGTTTTCATGCAAACTTATATAAGTTTTTCCTTTCATAGAATCATAGAATTGTCAAACGTGTGCAAGGTGGAGGCCAATCCTTTCCTAGTTCCACCCCCAACAACAACAACAAATAGTTTTAAAGGAAAAGGATACACACATATGTGCACTTCATAACTGGTGCATTTTGTAAATATGCATCTTGCATGGACCATTCCTTAGTAGAGATCACCTGCTGTTAAGAGGTGCAACAGGCCTGAGAAACCTGCCAAGAAGAGGGTGCCTTTCCCACTCTCACTTTCTGCACCGTGGCAGCTTAGGTGGGTTTAAAGCATCAGACTGTCTCCCAAAACATGTTTCAGCTATTGAAGGGGGAAATAAATGTACTCTGTGTGTGGATCTAATGCATAAAATAGCTTTAAATAAAGAAAAATAAATAATTTAACAGTCGGTGTTCAGAACACAAGCAAGGTTATCTGAAAGAATCTCCTTGTGTGTGTTCTTTTCTATGGGGTGGATAAGAATTCTAGAAGTGTGGCTCAGTGATACCCCCACTCTCACCCAGTTGTCCCCAAGGCATTATGACCCACTCACCCACAATTTCCCACAAAATTTATAAAGATTATTTTGAGGAGGGGAGGAAAACAGTAGCCAACGCTAAAGCTGTGGACTGCTTCTAAGCTTACCCTTCATTCAAAGTTGCCGCTGTTGATGTGAACTAAGTGTAGGTTTACCTGATACATATGGGATTTTTTTAAAAAAAAAAATATGGCATGGGGAAAATGTTATATGTTTTTCCTCAGCTCTTTGAGTCCTTGGTTATAATGAACAGTGTAGGGTAATTTCATGGCAGGAGTAGCTCTGCAGAACTTACGCACTAAGTGAATGCCTTAAATTAGTTTGAGGAATGAAATTAGGCCTATCCCTTATGTGGAAGTAAGAGGTGATTTAAACATGAAGTGGTGGCACTAGTACAATCTGTACCAGACCTGTTGTGATCAGTGTTTTGAATTTTTTTCAACAACCAATCTCTCTGCAGGTGCAAAATTAGCATATCAGGGAGGAGACTAGCCTTTGTACTTTCAGCACTGTGCTAGAAGCTGTGAAGTCTGCCAAAAATCATTGGACCATAGGAGTCATTTCACATTAATCCTCCTACCCATATCTCATTTCAGATTGCAATCTTCATTGTCCTCACCTTCCCATTAAGCAAACCTATGAACTGATGAGCTCTTGTCTCTCTAGTTAACACGTTGGGATGCCTGGGAGAGAAAGGAGACTGTATGCTTGCCTGGACAAACACCTGCAACTAATTTTTGATGTAGGGAAGAATTTGTTAGGTAAAAATGCTATTTTATATTAAGTAATTACAAATCATAGTTGGTTCTGACAGAATTTATTGTCAAGTGGGCCTATTTTACAAGGCTTGATGAGAATGGGAGTGTGGAAAGGGCATCAATTATAAGGATTAAAGATTCTCAGTCATAGCCATGGGAATTAATTTCAAATATCAGAATGACAGGCAATGAAATGCTATGAAGAATGAAAGAAAAGAATTGATTAATCTACGGTTGGCATTCTAAAGCGAACATAAAAGACATTTTGATGAGGTAGATTAGTTTTGCTGTCTGACAGGACCAAGTCCTGGGCTTTCACACTGGTTCTTATTTTTCATCCAAATCAGTAGAAGGGGGGAAAAAACCTAATTCCTTTTCAGTGCAACTTCTTATATCGAATGGATTGGCAGTTAATGAGAGGAAAGGCTGTCTCAAGCAGTTCAGAATGGCATCTCCAAATTCCCTAGTCCAATGTGTTTACAAGGAACAGAAAATCATTGATCTTCCAGAGCTGTTTAGTATGTAAATAACTAAAAGGACGAGTTAATTAAAAGTGATCACTCGTATTATATTTACACTGCTCCTGCAAGTGAAAATGTTTTAAGAAGCAATGAAAGCAGTTGCTGAACAATAGTGATTGACAACCTTAGCAGCATGTTCAAATAAGAGCTCCTTCATAGCGAGATGTTGGTTTTTAAAGACATTTTATGCTCCAACACAGCATGGATTTTCCTGTTTATCAAGAGAGAAAAGAAGGAGATGGAACTTCTTGAGCATTGCAAACTTGCATTCCAATCCAGAAGCACTACTTCTCTCAAGCTCAAAAGCCAGAGGACCAGCTATCATGGTTTCATAGCAAAGAAAGAGTGATTTGTTACATGCTCAGAGGCAATTTCCCTTCCAGGTGTAGAGAATCACAATTTAGGCTATTACACTTCATGGCAGATATAGAGTCTAAGAGCGGCTTCTGAAACAATTATGGGGGCAGATTCTGACAAGTCCATAAATTCAAATAAGAACTGGCTTTATTGTTTGGTGGTAGCGAACAAGCAGCACTGACTTTGTTTTAGTATCTATAGAACAACAAGTATGGAATTAACCAAAGGACTCGCTTTTGCCGGATAGGTTGTGAACCATATATGATACAGTGGTATCTTGGGTTACAGATGCTTCAGGTTACAGACTCTGTTAACCCAGAAATAGTACCTCAGGTTAAGAACTTTGCTTCAGGATGAGAACAGAAATCGCGCAGCGGCGGCACAACGGCAGCGGGAGGCCCCATTAGCTAAAGTGGTACCTCAGGTTAAGAACAGTTTCAGGTTAAGAACGGACCACTAGAACAAATTAAGTTCTTAACCTGAGGTACCACAGTATCTGTTTCTTTCAAGAAAGGGAAATAAGAAGTTTCCTCTTCCTCAATATTATAACACTTTCTACATTTTTTAAATTTTATATTAAGAAAAAGGTTTCTAAATTACTTCATCAGGTCAGTAACTCTGACATAGAAGCTGAAGTGCTACAGAGTCAGAGGAATATCACTCCTTCCCCCTCCTCTGGGCCAGCTGGTGAGAGTTGAAGTAAGTTTTGCACCCAGACCACTGACCATGAGGGGACATTTAGGGCCACAATGCCTTGTGGTTGGAAGGCAGAGTCAGGAGCCCTGCTTGAGAATTGGCCTGCTCAACCACTCAATGCCTCATGGTTGGGGTGTGTGTATGTGAGATCAGAATTCCCTCAGAGCAGTTAATGTGCTGATGATGGGGAGTGACAGGGCATTTTTTTCCAGCCGGAACTTGCCAAAACTCAGTTCTGGCACCTCTTAGGTGGGTGCCGTTGCCATGATAGGAAAACAAGGGAGGTGTTCATGGTGAGTTCTGGCACCTCTTTTTCTAGAGAAATAGTAAGGATCTTTGTGTAATGACCATTTACGCAGATATGTTCAGAGATAATAAATTTCACAACTTTTCTCTCCCCCTCCCCTATGCCTTTATGAACTTGATACTTTTGTGGAATATTCAAACATGGTAATCAGTATGTAAACATTCCCATTACCCCAAGTCTCAACGTTTTGTAAAATTGTCAAATTGTTTAAATTTTGTTCACCATTCCCTTATGGCAACATCACTGATATAATTCAGTCTTGCCTCTTTCTAAAAATGTACCACTAGTTCAAAAAAGAAATGGACAAAAGTCCTCTGTAGGTTCCAACTCTTACTTCTCATCAGAATCAGCATACAGACAACAAAAAATGACCTTGAGTGTTTGTATGCCACATGGCTCAGTGTCACAAAGTCCACCCATTTCATTCAATATCCTTTAAAAAAAATCAGAGAAAATGAAAGCAATTCAACAAATGCAAAGTTATCAGAGTGAATGCAGCATTCTTTGACCTGCTAAGTTTTTAATTAACCTATGTCACAAACGGCTGAACGGATTATCTCTGCTACAGTGCCTTATGCATAAAACCAACAGTTACAGTTCTTCAGAAAGCAAAACTTGCTCGCT
Source organism: Podarcis raffonei (assembly GCF_027172205.1). NCBI lineage: Eukaryota > Metazoa > Chordata > Lepidosauria > Squamata > Lacertidae > Podarcis > Podarcis raffonei. The sequence goes on along the minus strand of NC_070604.1, from coordinate 79,551,195 downwards.
TGGCAAAAATTTCAGGAGTGCAGGAAGGAAAAATAGAAACTAACACCAAATGCTTCCCTAATAAACTGTAAAAAGGAGCACAAAATAAATGTATATGTTATTTCACTGATTTGGATAACATAACCAGCTTGCCGATTTGTTTAATTTCTGGGTTGACCCATGGTTAGAGCACAAAAATACAGTGATCCAAAAAGTGTTATCCAAGAAGTGTCAGTCAAGGGTTTCTCTGTGGAAGGTACTCTTTCAAGTACTTGGGCCTCAAGTTATACAATACTTTGTGCACTTGGACCAATATTGAATTAAGCCCAATAGCTCACTGGTTTCTAGTGTAGTGTTGATCCCTTCTTGCTACTCTACACAATAGCTGAACAACAGAATTCTGAGCCAGCTGCAGTGATAAAGCGGGATATCAAATCCAAACTCTTCTTCTAAGGTGTTTCCTAGTGTTTTCAGAGCTGGCGCAAGACATTTTGGCACCTAAGGCGGAACACAAAATGGCATCCCCTCCCTCCAGGGAAGAAATGATGAGTGAAGATCTACATCTACATCAAGATCTTCCAATTCTATGATTCTAACTCTACATTTTAAAATTAAACAATTGTCCAGTAGCACCTTAGAGACCAGCTAAGTTTGTTTTGGGTATAAGCTTTCATGTGCATGCACACTTCTTCAGATACACGAAAGCTTATACCCAGAACAAACTTAGCTGGTCTCTAAGGTGCTACTGGACAATTGTTTAATTTTTTTATTTATTTCGACTGTGTGAGACCAACACACCTACCTACTTGAATCTACATTTTAAGTTAGATTATCAGCCCCCCTCCCCCATAAAATTTCAAATGGGGAAATAAAATGCAAAATGAAACACAAATATCTCCTTGCACACTGAGACATTGGAATGAGATTCGTTGTGCATGTTCAGTACACTAATTTCATCACCTGTGTATTTGCATGCCTCTTTTCCACAATATTGTGGAATATGATTCACAACATATCAAATGAACAATAAGTGTAACAATTAAAAACATATCAGAAATACAATGTGTAAATAATACTAGTAAGTAAAAAATATGTTTCGAGTTCAAATAGCAGCTCAAAGTATATTCTGAAGAAAAAGTTTGCATTCTTGTTGGATCAAAGTTGTTAAACAAAAAATAAACATGCAAAAGCACGGGAAAAGTTTGGGGTTTTGTTGTTGTTTTTTTAAAAAAGCTCACAGCATTAATGTATCTCATTCCTTCACAACCAGTTCAATGGTTCTCTTTAAACCATTAGAACAATTTCAAGACCAACTCTCTTTTCTGCTGACACTAATAGATTTAAGCCAATACAAATTTAAAATACGAGAGACCAGAATTTGTCATTTCTTGTGAAGTACAAAAACTCATTAACTATGGCCTTCTGCAGCCTATATTGCTAAGACCTTACAGGGGAAAAAAATACAAAGTCTATCCCTGAACATGGACTGGATCATCTATTGTTTTCACCTTTTGAGCTCTTGCAGACCTATTTGCTTGCAAAGTTACAGAATTCTAATCAACTAAACCATATTCAGGGGCTTTCGTATCTGTCAGAGGAACCACAGTAGATCTTTGTTTCAGTGTAATGCGTTTTGGTATTTTCTGATCAATAGCTGTCTTATTAGTCTTTATACTGAGACCTAACAAAGCCGATGCATTCAAGCGCTGTGTGGAGTCTCATGTTTTAAAAAGCACAGCTATGCTGATAACTCAATTTAGTTTACTTTCCTTGATATTGTTTTAATACCTGTACTTTCACTCAGGTTTGAAAATCAAACTAGAGGTCATCATCCATAATCAGGGGTTCTCAAATGTCCTACAATTTCACTTCAGCAAATGATATAAGTAACAAACACATCATAATATCCTAGTGCAGTAGTACAGGGTTCGGGAACCTCTTGTAGGCCTCCAATCCACTCTGTCTGGTCATCATAACTCCCCCCAGGCCACACTCCTGCCCAGCCCTGCTCTGTGGTCTTCTTGAGTGCTTTTGACTGGATGAAATGTGTCCTTGAACTCTTGCTTCCCTGGATGGAGAGATATTTGGGTCCCTGACTTTGGCATGTCAGGAATGGAGCCCACTGGCCAAATGTGAAAGGAAAGTCATGCTCTGCCAATCTTTGCCTCTATACTTGCCCTAGTTTTGCCTATAGCCCCACCCTCCACTGCCAGGCAGCCCCTGGAAAGCTGCCCGCAAGGGAACTTTACTCTCAGGATGAAAAGTGTTTGCCAACCTTGCCTTTAAAAATGCTGATGATGCAAAGGGTTAGCAAAGAGGGGCTATTGACTTCTGCATGGGCCATGCTATTGCTTATCTGCTGCATCCTTTTGGAATCCCAGACTGCAACAATTCAGCATTTGCTCTGCATGCAGAAAGACTGGTCCAATCCCTGGCATATCCAGGAGAGACTCCTGCCTTAAATCCTGGAGAGTTGCTGTTATTCACTGTAGGCAATAAAACTGAGCTAGACGGACCAATGGTCTGACTGCTCTAGTAAACTTGGAGGCAGGATTGGAACCACTTGGATGGGCTCCAATGATAGTGATCATTCCTACCTAAGTGCCATCTTACAGGCATTCTTCTATCAAACATTATGGGAGCAATATAGGAAGAAGTCTCTGGGAATCGACAGTCCCTGGAATATTGAGCTGGCACTAAAGGGAGCTCCTTCCTGATGTAAATAACTGCAATGAAAATAGGGGAAGAGAATCTGCATAGAAAGCATTTGGGGGCAATGGGTTAAATCCCCCTACACTCATTCCATTGTCTCAATTCAGGTTGGCCCTTTTAATTATTGCTTATTAGTAAATGAAAGGCCTGAAAGGGATTAGCGTCACCTTTGAGTCAAAATCAACATGTTCCAAAAATATTTAGAAATAAAAATGCTTAGGTGCTTCTCATTGGAAGGAATAGCAAATTTAATTTTGCTGTCTTTAAGTTGCCCAAGTCTCTAGATAACAGCATTGCTTAATCGTTTTAAGTAAACAGCCTGTCTGTTTTGCATATGGTGTTTGCAATACAATGTTTTATTTTATTGGCTTACCCTTCTTTTACTTCTGCTGTACTTACCCAATCTAATTCAATAATCAAATTCCAGTTTCCCCAATTAAAGCTGAAATTATCGTAGCCTCTTTCTCTCTCTTATTTATCTATTTATTTATAGCAAGATCATCCACAACAATAAAATCAGATTTATCTCCACAAATCACAGTGGATCATCTGGTAATAATCACAGCAGTGAAGGGGGGGGAAATAAATTCAGCAGCTTCCCTCTGTATAAACTATTAGCAATCCTATCCATGCCCTTCATTAGAATATTGCCATTCTTGCCCAGTAATAGTGCAATTAAATCCCTATTACAAAAACAGCAAAGCTATCACAAAAGGAATTTGGTGCAGATAAATAGCTCCATCATTTGTAGAAGATAGTTGCAGCAGATGTATAATCATATCATAAACATATTTTAAAAGTCCCAGCACTTCTTTTAATTCATTGACGGAGGCAGAGAGAAGAAATGTCCAATAGTGGTTGGCATCCGTTTGTCTCGGGAGACAATGGCGGAGTGCCCCTTTGGGGGTGAGGTCAAGCTGTTGGAAGCTCATAGCTCCTGCTGTGGCTGTAGAGACCAATACAGGAGAGACATGTTTTGTTACAGCTGGGACAGATGAAGGTTTTCAATTGTGCTTGCTGCAGATGCACCATGGCATTTCTTCTCTCTGTGCTCCTCCCAGCAGTCATTTCTCCTCTGGTAACTGCTATGGATACACGACTGCAATCGTCTGCAAGGGATTCCCATATGGCAGGGTTAATGTTGCAAGCCTTCATGTTTTGTTTGCAGACATCTTTGTAACACAGAGTTTCTCTACCAGTTGGCCTGGTGCTGGAAGCCAGCTGCCTTGGGGATCCTGCGGACATGAACAAGCCAATGTAGTCTCCTTCATTGGAAGTTTTTTTAAACAGATGTTGGATGGCCATCTGTCATGGATGCTTTAGCTGAAATTCCTGCATTGCAGGGAATTGGAAAATATGACCCTCAGGGTCCCTCCCAACTCTACAATTCCATGATTAAGAAAGTTTTCTGGCTCTGATCGGAAGATGTGTGTGGTTTTTTAAGGTGATCAGGCAGCTAATATCACTAGAGACACATAGACAGGTCCATTTGCCTTTTTTGTCATCTGTCAAGTCTGGCATTTTTATGCTATGAGAAGGAAAAGACAATCTCCACTGTTTAGACACCCAGCTAAGTTGCTGTTGCTGTGAACTCTTGTGTAACCTCAATTAACAGATTATATCCGAGCAATTAAAACACACACTTCCCACTGTGAATCACATAGTTAATGAAGTGCAAAGGTAACAATCTTAATCTTCCTGAGAGTTGAAGTATTCGTAATGAGGCCAAATATATGTGTTTGGGGAATCCATCACACTCTCTTTGGGAACAATATTTTCACTATATTTTTTTTAAAAGATATTTATTAAAATTTTCCACCATAATACAATAAAAAAATCAAAAAAGAGAAAAAACAAAAAAAAGTTTAAAAACACATAAAGTTCACAATCCTTATTTTCTATAACATATTTTCCTGACTTCCCCACACCTCTCCCTCTTGTATTCCAGTTCAGATTGTTGGTTCAACAAGTTCTTGTCCCTATTTTTAAGCCTTTTTATATTTAATTCTTTTTTTAAAAAAAAACCAATTTTGCCTTATAGACTTCATATTTATACATCATTGCTTATTCTTTAAACCTTTTTCTAAAGTCAGCCTAAATTCCCTTCCACGATTTCCCCAATTTTCATACAAATATCCAAACAAAATAAAAACATAACAGGTTAAATTATACACCCTTTGGATTCCCAAACTCCACCCCCCCTTTCCCGGTTTCAATCCCCAACAAACGTCTATCAGTCCATCTACTATCAGCCTGGAGATCTCACGTCCGAGGCTCTTAATTCTCTCTCAATTCCTCTCTGCCGGGTTTTTTTTTGTAGTCCTTGGTATTAAACACCAAATCTCGGAGAAGCTCTAGTCCAATAAGGTCCATGTTTCCTCCAGCCAGACCTCCATATTTAAAAGTGGAGCCTGAATCTTGTTTCTTAATCCTTTCAAGTCCAAATGTCCCCAAAGCTCCACCTTCCACCTTAATCAAATTTGTAATCCTTAGGTCTTCAGATCTCCACATAAGGAGATCCCCCCATTTTTCAGTTCCCAATTCAAACCAGATTTTCATCATCAAGTTCTTATTTTCCTTTGTAGCCATCGTGTCAGGCCTCTGGCCTTCCTTTATCTTTGACAACATTGCAGCTCCTCCTTCCTTTTCTTCAGGAACAACATATACCTCTTTCCCCTCACTCTCAAATCTCTCAAGTTTCTCTTCTTGGCCAGCTGCATAAGCTTCCTGAGTCGAATCCTTATCAAATTCAATGAATTTGTTTACTGTTAAGTCCAGAGTTGCAACATTTGTGGCCAAAACATCAACTTGGCCTTGTAGCTTTCCCAAGAGAACAAAAACTCTGTCCAACTTAGCTTGAATTTCCCCTCCTTCAGCCATTCTTGTAATGTCCCAAAACCCCCTCTAGAGGGATTTTGGTTACTTAGTATTCCTTCCAGTTCAAATCCAAAAATCAAATTAGTTTGTATCAGTTCTTCCTTATTTTCAACAAAATATAATCAAATTGTCACAGATATAGCCAGCAGAAGCAGTAGAAACAAAGTTCCCTTTTTCCGTCTTGACAGCTAGTTTGACGGCTGTCAAAACCTTCAATACCTTTCCAACAGGCTCTCTCGCGGATCACTCCCGGGTCTGAGGGGGGGTGATACCTCAGCTCCCAAAATTAGCTCTTATCCTCCAGTACAATTACTTGTAGTGCCAAATCGTGAAATTAATATCTTTTGCCCAATAAAGAGAAAGAATTCTCACGACCTTAGTTAGCAGGTCCTTGTTTTAGATTGTTTACAGGACGGGGAGATGGACTTCCTGTTTACGCCTTCCCCGATCGTGTCTAATTCAAAGAAAATTTTCTTTGCAAATCCAAATTCCGTACTACTCACGGGTTGTTGTTTTGAGGTCCAATTTACAAGAAGAAGTCAGCGCTCTCTGGCCATGGCAACACGGCTTCACTCCGCAGGAGAAGCAGTCGACTCTCAGCACCGCGCCACTCACCCCGTCCCCCGTTCCGTAGCCTTTAAAAAGGCTCCTTCGCGGCTCGGAGGGAATCCGCCATTAGCCGATGGCGCTAACCCGGAAGTCCTCCAATATTTTCACTATATAACATTTAATTAGGCAAAATAATGTGAACATTACACCTTTAACTACATACATTATTAATTTATTCCATTTTTGTCCCACCCTTCCACTAAGTCACTGCTGTCTTTTTCTTTTTCTTTTACTGACAGCAACCCTATAAAGTAGATTCAGCTAAAAAAAAGTAGCTGTCTCAAAGACACCTTCATGATCATGGGATTTGAACTGAGTCGCCTTAGGGAAGGGACCATTACTTTGTAGCAGCATTCAGGTTGTCCCAAGATTAATCCCTGGAATCTCCAGTTAATATCATTTAACAGGTGATGGAAGTGATTTCTATGGAAGGACCCTAGACGGCTGCTGCCAGTCTGGATCTATATATTTTGGAAGTTTGTTTGTTTGCTATGCATTCACCTCTCAAGATATTGTAACCAAATTCTGCACAATGGTATTTGAAATCAAGGAGCAGGTTCTATCTATGTTTGGATACAATTGGATGCCATTTGGAATCAGGATGGTGGACTGAACCTTTGAGAACTGAACTGATTTTAATCACTGATTTCAGACTCTTCAAGCGTCCCTGTTTTCCAGGGACAGTCCTGGATTTACAAAAGCTATCCTGGTTTCTGATTTGATCCTGAAATGTCCCACTTTTCTTTAGGATGTCCCTATTTTCAGTGGAGAAATGTTGGAGGGTATGGAGCTATGAGATCCCCCGAGCCAAGGAGATAAGTAACTATACAATCTTTAGAAGACATCTGAAGGCAGCCCTGTATAGGAAAGTTTTTAAATGTTTCATTGTGTTTTTAATGCCCAGAGTGGCTGGGGCAACACAGTCAGATGGGATGGGTATTTATTATTATTATTATTATTATTATTATTATTATTATTATTATTATTAAATAGGATGTTCCTATTTTCATTGGAGAAATGTTGGTGGGCATGTGATTTCAAAACAGCATTGATTTTTTGGTTTCTTAGAATTCTGGAGCGTTACCAGATATGGTGCTGCTAGTAAACATTAAGGCAAGAAAATCATACAGCAATACCAAAGAAGCTTATACTTTCCTTTGGACAAGACTGTAGATGAAGGGATTTCTGTAGTTGTGGTGGAACACCAATAATATTCCCATTTCTGACCTGGTTGTCATATTCTAAACATATTATATATTTATGATTACAGTGGTACCTCAGGTTAAGTACTTAATTCGTTCCGGAGGTCCGTTCTTAACCTGAAACTGTTCTTAACCTGAAGCACCACTTTAGCTAATGGGGCCTCCTGCTGCTGCCGTGCCGCCGGAGCACGATTTCTGTTCTCATCCTGAAGCAAAGTTCTTAACCTGAAGCACTATTTCTGGGTTAACGGAGTCTGTAACCTGAAGTGTATGTAACCTGAAGCATATGTAACCTGAGGTGCCACTGTAAAGTATTGCCAGCTGTGTTATAAAGAGTTAGATGGTAAATATTGAAGGAAGCTGTTCTTAGTCTAGTTCTTAGTTCTTAGGCATGTTAGGAAACATGCTTAAATGTAAAGCAGTATTGTACTATAAGCTGAGTCTGAAAGCTGGCATGGAACAGCCAGTCCAAGTTTCAGGAATGGAACTTATATAGTGATCAACAGGAAACGATGCATTACCATGTGTCACCATGACCAAATTCCTATACTAGCCATATATCCCCTTTTATACCCATAACAAACCCGTTCTCACTTTCAAAGCAGAGGTAGGAACCTGTGGCCTTCTAGATGTTGCTGGACTCCCATCACCCTGACCATTGGCCATGCTAATAGAGGATGATGGGAGTTGGAGTGCAATTTCATCTCAAGGGCCACAGGCTCCCCACCTCTTTTTTTAAGGCTTCACATAGCCCCACTCCCATTTTCTTCCCCTTGATCCCTCACAGTACCCTTCACTTCTCCAACATGAGCTGCTGAAATACCTATTTCTTTAAAGACTGACAATTTCCCCTTTTTGCCCTTTATGACTGAAAGGCTCCCTGAACATCTACACATGCTCACTTCTGTCTTCCAACAAGCTCCGCTTCAAAACTCCACTTCTAATCCGTATCTCCACATCCATGTAACTGCATTTGCCCACATTCGTTCCTTATCTGCCCTCGCCTTCCCTCTCCTCTCCATAGTCAAAATGCAGAATGAAAATTCATCAAGTCAGGCAGATTTGTTTTTTGTTACTTGGTGAAGCACCATGCCTACAGATGGCTCTGTATAAATAAAAATAAAGGTCACTTTATCACGCTTTTGAAAATTATGAATGCACATGAAGTATGGAGAGCTCATACGCTCAAGAGAGTCAAAGAGAAAACAAATGCAGAAGAAGGTCTTTTGAAGCTCAGAAGAAGAACTCCACATGCACAAGAATAAAAGGACCAGCAAGGCAAAATATATTCTGCAGGGCACAAAGAAATACATTTCACTTCTATAGTCTTGCTTAATTACAAATTACTCAAGAGCAGCACCTTATAACCATATGGAGAGAATTCAGTGAAATAGAAAGGAAATGGTATTTTACTTGTAAATGACCTTTGTCTTCTCATTTTAGTATCCTGCCAGAACTATGCCTTTGCTGTGTGAGCAGCAGATGTGGTCATGGCAACTGCCACATGAGAGCCAGATTCCATACACTTCACTGCCCAATTCCTTGGGTGTCTAGATTTGCAGCCAGCAATGTCCAGCCTCCATTTATTCCTTTGTTTTCCCTTTTAGCCAGATAGTCTGTTTGTCAACCAGAACTCATTAATTTTCATTATGAAACTGTCCACTGTTTAGAGGGGAAGCAGGGAGATGATTTTTATATTTCAGAGATTACTTGGGCGGCAGAGCTGTATTTTACTGTGTGTGTGTGTGTGGTGTGTGTGTGTGTGTGTGTGTGTGTGTTTGTGTCTGTGAGAGAAGTCCAAGGGGCAGAGAGATTTTCCTCCCCTGCCCCCACACATCCTGCAGAAGTATCTTTCAAGTTGCATCACTGGGTTGGGTTTTAGCCATTCATCCAAATGGGAGAAAGTACTGGTGTGTACTAAGGTTACCGTCAGTGTGATGGTTAACCCTTTCCCTTCCCATTGTGACATTTGCCTCTTGAGGGTGATGATTAAAAGAATGTATATACCCTATTTCATTTTAAGAAGAAATTGCCCCTCAAACATCCCTTGCCAACTCAACACACTGTCCTAAGTGAATGTGCATTTGAGTTTGGTGGCCGGAGAACTCAAATCGTCAGTCAGTGCTGCTGTTAATACCCTTGTCATTGTTCCCAACACTCTCCCCGAGGACATCCCCTGGTTTTCTACCAGCACCACACGCAATTCTCATAATTTGACCCAATAATGGATTGTTGGCTAGAAGAGTGATGATGGTGATGATAAAAAAGAAGAACGACAAAATGTGTGTTATGTGGTGCTTTGCTGCTTATCAAGTGGGTAAGGTAAAGGTAAAGGGACCCCTGACCATTAGGTCCAGTCGTGGCCGACTCTGGGATTGCGGTGCTCATCTCGCTTTATTGGCCGAGGGAGCAGGCATACAGCTTCTGGGTCATGTGGCCAGCATGACTAAGTCGCTTCTGGCGAACCAGAACAGCGCACGGAAACGCTGTTTACCTTCCCGCCGGAGTGGTACCTATTTATCTACTTGCACTTTGACATGTTTTTGAACTGCTAGGTTGGCAGGAGCAGGGACCGAGCAACGGGAACTCACCCTGTTGCGGGGATTCAAACCACCGACCTTCTGATTGGCAAGTCCTAGGCTCTGTGGTTTAACCCACAGCGCCACCCGCTTGTTATTATGTGCTTGTGCACATAATAGCACTGAAGTCAAGTGACAGACAACCACATAGGAGACCTACCCACAAAGACACGAATAATGATAAGAATAAAATGATTGCAACTTAAGCCAGGCTACGGCTTGGCTGATGATAATTTGGAGGGGGGTAAATCTCCTGAGGCGTACACAAAAGCACTAAGAGGAATGTAGTAATAAATAATAATGACTTAATAAGACAGACTATGGCTTGGCAATAAAGTTAATAAAAAATCCCTTTGATAGACTATGTGTGTAGAAAAACCACACATTGCCATACACAAAGATACTAACAATCAAGCAATGTAAGGTGGAGAATGGCTGAATAAAATAATCACAGACTACATAAAAAACTTAAGGTCTTCTGTAACATAATGGAATGCTGGGGGCGGCGGGGTGTCCATCAAATCTGTAAGAAAATGCAAGCAGACAAACAGTAATAGAGTGGCTGGGGGAACCCAGCCAGATGGGTGGGGTATAAATAATAACTTCTTCTTCTTCTTCTTCTTCTTATTATTATTATTATTATTATTATTATTATTAGATCTAAATAGAAAAAACCATAGGATTTAAAAAGAAGGTGTGTAAAGGGAAGGACTGTTGGCCTTAAGCAATACAAGCCTAATCCTAGAAGTTCCACACAAGAGAACTCTTAATAGCAGTCTGCTCCTTGTGAGTAAGTAAAAAGCATATGAAACCAAGACTATTTTTAAAAACCCCACTTAGCATTCTCATTGTGAGGGCTGTGGACCAGTAGCCCGAGTGGACCAGCCTCCACAATACAAACCAACATTCCAAGAGGGCAAAGCAGGACACACACAGCCATCCTGCCTGCCCCATCTCCGTGCTGCTTTACCCACCTGCCCGTCGGATCTCAGCACCTCCCACAGACCCTATCTCCACGCTCCTTCACTCATGCAGCTCAGCCTCCCCTCACTCCTACCTTCACGTGTCACCTGTCGCCTCCGCCATCTCCTCCTTCAATGGTACCACAGACATATTTCTGGAAGTGTCGCGGCAGAAGGAGGAGGAAAAAGAGCAGCGCATGGGGGCAAGGTAGGTTTTGCTTCTGGTTTCTGGTCCTGTGCTCTCGTATGAGCCAGTTGACTTGCGCCACAGCACAGAACAAAAAAGCCCCTGTCTTTTGGACCCGCTCTCCGACACAGCCAGAGCACGGGACATCCGGGAATGGGATCAGAAATCGGGAAGGCTTCTGTCAATCTGGGACATCCCACTGAAAACGAGACAGTTGGGCGGTATGGCCTCCAATACATGTGCGTGCGCGCGCGCACACACACACATTACATCTTATGCCTTATGCTTTTCACAGCTGCGTGAAACCATTGGATGAGATCATCCAGAGCTTTGGGCCTTGGTATTGTGCTCTCTTTTACACAGGATTCAGGGTTCAGGAAAGGTGGTAAAAGTTTTCAAGTTAGTGGGACACTTCCTCTACTTCAGAAATGTGTGGTTTGGGTTTGAATCAGCTGAAAATGTCTGCTGTTCAAATCATCTTGCAGTAGTGCACCTGCTCCTTCTTGAAGCAGGTGGATAACTCTTGATACCTTCAAACCACATGGTACTTAACCTGTTGGGTCAACAGTACTACTCTTACATTTTGTTTGACTTAATCTGTACTGGTTGGTGATTTTATCTTTGCCTGGCAAAGCAGCAGATGCAAGAATTTCAGACAATTGTCTCACCTGCTATCAAATAGCAGTGACTCTGGGCAAATGTGCAAGAAAGGTATCTTCCAATCAACCCATATCAAGGGCTCATTTCCCAATAAGTGTTTGTCCCTTTATACAAGGTAGATAACCTCATCTAACAGAGAATCCCTGCCATGCTCAATACACACAAATTGATGAAAGCATTAGAAAGTGAGATATGGAGGCTTTCAATATGAGTGTGAGACAGCAAAGAAAACAGCTACTAAATGATATGTGCATGTGAAGCAAAAGAAATTCTGCAGCAATTGAAAAGCCTTTTTGATTTTTCCCCCCTGACAAAGCAAATCAATCTTCAATGGTTAATGAAAAAGACTTTATCAGAACAGCCACCTTTCAAATCATACTTGAAAACAAGCCCAGATTAGCACTCTAAGAACATAGTATGGAAAACACCTATGTGCCTGGCAATATTTTTAGCTGCATTGAAATGTGCTGATGTGCAGACCTACATTTTCACCTGACATCGTTTTTGAAAACCCTGAAATTAACAGTTATCACACAGTTTGAGTACAAATCTTTCATATATATTATATTAACAGCATGAATAAAATGCCCTGTGTGAGTGTCTGGGGGTGGTTGAAGGATGGATGGCAGTTACAGATTGAAGTTAAATCCTGACAAGACATAAGTACTGTTCTGGGGGGACAGGGGGTGGGTGGGGGTGGGGGACTCCCTGGTCCTGAATGGGGTAACTGTGACCCTGAAGGAACAGGTGCACAGCCTGGGAGTCATTTTGGACTCACAGCTGTACATGGAGGCATAGGTCAACTCTGTGTCCAGGGCAGCTGTCTACCAGTTCCATCTGGTACGCAGGCTGAGACCCTACCTGCCCACAGACTGTCTGGCCAGAGTGGTGCATGCTCCCGCATGGACTACTGCAATGCGTTCTATGTGGTGCTGCCTTTGAAGGTGACTCAGAAACTACAACTAATCCAGAATGCAGCAGTTAGACTGGCCGCTGGGACCATATAACACTGGTCCTAAAGGATCTTCACTGGCTTCCAGTACATTTCCAAGCACAATTCAAAATGTTGGTACTGACCTTTAAAGCCCTAAATGGCCTTGGCTCAGCAACCCCCATCATTCAGCCTGGACACTGAGGTCCTCCGCCAAGGGTCTTCTGGCGGTTCCCTCACTGTGAAAAGTGAAGTTACAGGGAACCAGGCAGAGGGCCTTCTCAGCAGTAGCACCCTCCCTGTAGAATGCCCTCCCATCAGATGTCAAGCAGAAAAAGAACTACACAACTTTTAGAAGACATCTGAAGGCAGCCCTGTATTTGAAGGCAGTGGGGTTTAACATTTGACATTTTATTATTTCCATTTGCCGAACTTCTGTTGACTTAAAACTGGATTTAGGCAGCCTCTGTTCAGCATGGCAGCTGTACTATCCCCTCTGTGCATGTTGTTTTCAGTGTCATTAATTTCAATGGAAATTGCTCCCATGTAAATGTGCATAGGATTGCAACCTCAGGATGTTGGTAAGTTTAAGAAAATGGAGCTGGTTTATTTACTTCCTGAAGTTAAACTCTAAGTCTCATGGTTGTTGGACGATATTTAATTATTTGATCCCATTTGACACTCGATCAATCCAATGCAAGTTTACTTGGATGCAACTTTCAATCAGCACTGGCTCCAGGGACTCAGAAGTGCCCTCACTGGCTGACCCGACTGTTCTGCCACTCTCTTCTGAGCTCCTGGGTGGACATTTCAGTGGTGGTTAGATGGTGTGTAGTTTTCACAGATTTATAGGCTGGGGCATTGCATTTGGGTTAATTAAGATGGCAGGCTGCCACCACAGGTGGGAGCCAAGCATGGCTCCCATTCAAAAGCAGCACCATCACCCACCCATGACCAGCTGCACAAAGGATGGGGAGGCAAATCCACTGGCAAAACTGTTCTGAGGAGCCCCTGAAGTCTGTCATCAGCCCTGCTTGTAAGTAAGTCCCATTCTGCTCAATTGGATTTACTCCCATGTAAAGGTGTACATGATTGCAGTCTAAGGCTATTGGAGAGACTACCTGAGTAGTTAGGCTTTAGAAGTGAAGGGAGGGAGACTTCCGGTCGGCGCCAGCGTCTAATGGCTGCCTCCTGCTGAGCTCCGCTCCGGGAGGCTGCTTCGCGAGTTCGGGTCTGACCGCTACGGCGAAGCGGGGACCCCTAAAATCTCAGGCGCAGAAGCCTGAGAGCAAGGAGGCTCGGTGGGTACCTTAAGCGCCCCCCTCACTGCAAAGGAGTCTTTTTAAAGGCTCCAGAGCGGCATCGGGGAGCGCGGTGCTGAGAGCCGCTACCCAGCCCGCGAAGTGAAGCCGTGCTGCCATTTGACGGAGAGCGTCGATTCCTTCCTGACATTCGGAACGTAATTGGATTATCCGTGAGTAAGAAGGAACAAAAACTTCAAAAGAAAAACTTTTAGAATTTGGCTGAAAACGGAGAAGGCAAAAAATAAGGAAGTCTGCCTTCCTCGGACTGCATGTAATCAAAGCAACGAAATAGGAGGCTGCAATTTGACAGGAAGCAGCTTTAAAAAATTGACGGACTCAGACATTGGACTTAATCCCCCCCTTTAGCAGGCAGGGGCAGGGGGGGAAGATTTTTGATTTGTCTTTCCTGCATGGAGGAAGCATAGAAGGGGAAATTTCTGCCGTTTTGAACCCTTGGGGAGGGCTGCCTGGAAAGTGAGCCACCGGGACTGAGAGCTGTCATTAGAGGCTTGCTACAAAGTTGGTGTTTTGCCCTTTTATAACAAGTAAAGACTTTACTGGCTTCAAGTCTGGTACTCTGGAAAGTTACAATTTGCTACTACTTGGATACAATTAACAATTGGTTATTACTTTTGTTACCTTTGAAGGGAACTCTTGTTGTTTTGCAATAGGAACTTTGGACTGCTCCCTCTAGAGGCTGCAGGGAAATTGTTATTATCTTTATTGCAAGGAATAGGCTTGTGGAATTTTCCAACTGAAAGTAATTCCCGTGGGAACGACCTTGGGATGAGTGGCCCAACAGAAGAAAGAATAACAACAAGAGCTAAGAGTAAAGTTGAACTTAAAAGAAGGGGGTCAATTACAAATCCAGCTGCAGCTGCTACAACTCTTTCTATGGATACAGTGACAGTGACAAGGGCATTAGTCAAAATAAATGAATCTTTGGAAGTGCTCACAAAGCAGAGCACTGAAAACTCCAAACAGCTGTCTGAGCTGTCAACAAAATTGGATTTAAATACAGAGACAATAAATAAATTAGTTAAAGAAAATGAAATAACTAGAAAGATTGCGAAGGAGGCCAAAATTTCTGCAGAAGAGGCAAAAAATTCTGCAGAAAATGCACAGGAAAAATTGGTACCAGTCAGTAAAAAGCTGGAAGAACATGATGCGGCCCTGTCTTTAATGGAACTACAGAGGAAAAGTAGAAATTTGAGATTGAGATCGATTCCAGAAAATGAAAAGGACAATTTGATAGACTTTCTTACAAAAGAATTTCTGGAATTTTGGCAGGACGATTTGAAAGAAGAGGAATTTAAGATAATAACTGCTTTCAGACTGGGCAGGAGACAAAACAGAAAGAGCCCAAGAGATTGCTTGATAACTCTGAGATCTCAGGAAGAGAGAGATAAGATATTAAATTTACATTTTCAAAGACCCCTTGAGATTGAAGATTTTCGTGTGCAGATTTTCAAAGATATTCCTAAATATATCCTGGAAGTGAGGACCTACTACAAGGATTTGGTCACCCTATTAAGAAAGAACAACATACCATTCAGATGGGAGTTCCCACAAGGCCTGTCCTTCAACTATAAGGGAAAGAAAATCAAGATAAAAACAGTGCAAGATAAAGAACAATTTTTGGCAAGGAACGAGGAGGACCTTTTGAAGGAAACGGTGGAACCTACGGACCTAGCAGAAGTACCAGACATTTCAAACCTATCCTTTGGGATCAAAACACCAACAGAAGAAGACTTGTTGGGAGCAGCTGGGGGAGTAACTAAATAAATAACAAGATGTCTCTGCAAATTTTAAGCTGGAATTGTAATGGACTGAACCTCCCTAGAAAAAGACGTGAGGTTTTTCATATTTTGAAAAAAGAACAATTGGACTTGATTTGCTTACAAGAAACTCATGTGACCAGAGTTCACCGAAAACTACTTATTAACAAAAGATTAGGACAAGAATTTGTTTCATCGGACAAAGTGAAGAAAAGAGGTGTGGTGATTTATGCAAAGGAAAAGTTGGCTCCTAAATTTGTATTCAAAGATGAACAAGGAAGATATTTGGCAATTGAAATTCAAGTTCAAGGAGAAAAACTATTGATTATAGGAGTTTATGCACCGAATGAAGGGAAGTCAGAATTTTTTAAGAAATTGCATGAGACATTAATGGACTATTTGGATTATAATGTAGTTTTAATGGGAGACATGAATGGAGTGGTCTCTACAAACATGGACAAAGCACAAAGACAGGTGGTCTCCAAAGATGGGAGACTACCTAAGACCTTTTTTGAAATGACTGACAATATGAACCTGATTGACATTTGGAGAACAAGGAATCCTCTTGAGAGAGAGGGAACTTTCTTTTCTGAGGCAAAAATGACCTGGACTCGAATTGACCAAATTTGGGTAACTAGTGGAATGGCATCTAAGATAAAGAAAGTGGAAATCTGCCCAAAGACTTGCTCCGACCATAACGCCGTAAAGATGGAAATGAACACAACAACAGCTGGATCCTTTAGATGGAGGATGAATGACTCCCTATTTAGAGATGAAGAGGTGTATAAAAAGGCCCAGAAGGTATTGAAGGACTACTTTGAGATAAATCTGAGAACACAAGTGGAAAAAAGAGTAATTTGGGACGCAAGTAAAGCCGTCATGAGAGGATTTTTAATACAACAGAATTCTATAAAAAGGAAGAGACATAATGAGAAGAAGGAGAAGATCTTGGAAAAGATAAAAGAAGGGGGGAAAATTGAGATCCAAACCAAAGTCACATGAAATTTTGAGAGAAATTAAGTTTTACCAGAGACAATATATGGATTTGATGAACCAAGAGATAGAATGGAAAATAAAACAAATGAGACAAAGGTCATTTGAATTGGCTGATAAATGTGGGAAACTTCTGGCATGGCAATTGAAGAAGAGACAAAAACAAAATACGGTTACAAATCTAGAAGTGGAAGGAAAGAGCATTTATAAACCAAATGAGATTAGAAATTGTTTTCAGAGTTATTTCAGGAGACTTTATGCACAAGGGCCAGTGAATGAAAAAGAAATAGAAGAATTTCTTAAAAAATACGGATTACAAAAAATTTCTGAACAAAGTAAAGTGACTTTAAACCAGAAGATTACTGATCAAGAAATTGAGGGAGCCATTCAAAGTATGCAATTGGGAAAATCCCCAGGACCTGATGGACTAACCTCCAGATACTACAAAGCTTTGAAAGAATGGCTTATACAACCACTGAAGGAGGTTTGTAATGAAATTTTAGAGGGGAAAAAGGCACCTGAATCGTGGAAAGAGGCTTATATCACACTTATACCAAAGTCAGAGACTGAGAAGAACCAGGTTAAGAACTACCGCCCTATATCATTACTCAATGTGGATTACAAAATTTTTGCAGACATTTTAGCAAAAAGATTGAAAAGAGTTTTGGTGGGGGAGATTCATAAAGACCAAGCGGGCTTTCTTCCAGGAAGACATTTGTCAGATAATGTGAGAAATATAATAGACATTATGGAGTTACTGGAAGTTAATATTAATACTAAGGCAGTACTAATATTTGTGGATGCGGAGAAAGCCTTTGACAATATTTCTTGGAGTTTTATGAAAAAGAATCTCCAAGGGATGGGGGTAGGCCAAGGTTTTGAGAATGGTATAGGTGCGATTTATTCTGAACAAAAAGCAAAACTGATTGTAAATAATGTGGTTACAGAAGAATTTGCTATTGAAAAAGGGACACAACAGGGATGCCCAATATCCCCACTGCTTTTTATATCTGTCCTGGAGGTTTTATTAAATATGATTAGAGGGGACCAGCTGGTTAAAGGGATTCAGGTCGGAGCTAAACAGTACAAACTGAGAGCATTTGCAGATGATCTAGTCTTAACTTTACAAGAGCCAGACACTAGTACGAGAAGAGTTTTAGAGTTAATACAAGTATTTGGTCAAGTAGCAGGCTTTAAGCTGAATAAACAGAAAACGAAAGTATTGGACAAAAATTTAACAAGTGCAGAAAGAGAGAAATTCCAGAATGATACTGGTTTATTGATAGCAAAGAAGGTGAAATACCTGGGGATAAATTTGACATCTAAGAATGTGAATCTATTTAAAGAT
This sequence comes from Podarcis raffonei, assembly GCF_027172205.1. Lineage (NCBI taxonomy): Eukaryota > Metazoa > Chordata > Lepidosauria > Squamata > Lacertidae > Podarcis > Podarcis raffonei. The sequence goes on along the minus strand of NC_070604.1, from coordinate 79,533,074 downwards.
AACTATGAGAAATGCTGGGCAGAAGTGAAAAAAGATTTAGAAATATGGTCAAGTCTGAGACTTTCCTTGTTAGGCCGAATTGCTGTTATTAAGATGAATGTTTTGCCGAGAATGTTATTTTTGTTTCAAACATTGCAGATTGTGGACAAAATGGATTGTTTCAAGAGGTGGCAAAGAGATATATCTAGATTTGTCTGGCAGGGCAAAAAGCCCAGAATAAAATTTAAGATACTAACTGACGCAAAAGAAAGAGGGGGGTTTGCCCTGCCGGACTTAAAATTGTACTATGAATCAGCGGCTTTTTGCTGGCTGAAAAACTGGCTGCTTCTTGAAAATACAGATATTTTGGATTTGGAAGGGTTCAATAATAGATTTGGCTGGCATGCATATATATGGTATGACAAGGTTAAGATCCATCAAGGCTTTAAAAACCATATTGTTAGAAAAGCCCTATATAATGTATGGATTAGGTATAAAGATTTGCTGGAAAACAAAACACCCAGGTGGTTGTCACCGATGGAAGCTAAGGAAGTGAAAAAATTAAATATGGAATCCAAATGGCCGAAATATTGGGAAATTATAGAGTATGAGGAGGGAAAAGTTAAATTGCAGAGTTATGAGAAATTGAAGTCTAAAGTAAGAGACTGGCTTCATTACTACCAGATAAATGAAGTTTTTAAACAGGACAGGAAAATTGGCTTTCAGGTGGAGAGGTCGAAATTAGAAACAGAGCTTTTGGAACCCAGTACTAAGAATCTGTCAAGAATGTATAACTTGCTGTTGAAATGGAACACACAGGATGAGATGGTTAAATCAGCTATGATTAAATGGGCACAGGACATTGGACATGACATTATGTTTGCTGACTGGGAACAGTTATGGACCACCGGTATAAGGTTTACGGCATGTAATGCCTTAAGAGAGAATATTATGAAAATGATTTATAGGTGGTACATGACCCCAGTCAAGCTTGCAAAAATTTATCATTTGCCCAATAACAAATGCTGGAAATGTAATGAAACTGAAGGTACTTTTTATCACCTTTGGTGGACATGCCCAAAGATTAAGGCTTTCTGGGAAAGGATTTATAATGAAATGAAAAAGGTGCTTAAATGCACTTTTGTGAAGAAACCAGAGGCCTTTCTCTTGGGCATGGTAGGCCAATTGGTGTCAAAGAAAGATAGGACGTTTTTTATGTATGCGACAACAGCAGCAAGAGTACTTTTAGCAAAGTACTGGAAGACACAAGAACTACCCACACTGGAAGAATGGCAGACGAAGGTGATTGACTACATGGGACTGGCTGAGATGACCGGCAGAATCCGTGACCAAGGGAAAGAGACGGTGGAAGAAGATTGGAAGAAATTTAAAGTTTATCTTAAGAACTGTTGTAAAATTAATGAGTGTTAAAATGTTTTGAGTAATGCAAAATAGAATTGCAGCGATAAATAATTGGACATGAGAAAAAGGATTTAAAGGAAGTGCCATAAGTAATTAAAATTAGGGGTTGCTGGAAAGATTTAAAACAGGGATGCAGAAAAAGGAGGTATGGGGAAGTCGTTGAAAGAAGGCTTAAGGAAAAGAAGGTTAAGAAATTATACGTGTTTATATGTTTGTTTGTTTTTGTATTGTTTTGTATTGTCTTTTAATATGTGTTGGAAAATCAATAAAAATTAAAAAAAAAAAATAGAAGTGAAGGGAGGAAGTGTTTTTTCAAATTTGTCAGGCCGAAGAGATCCCGATCAGCAGCTAGGTTAGCAGCAGCAAGCACACATTCAGACAAACAAGAACAAAAAGCAAAAGGGGAAAGGCATGGAAATTATTTGATGCAGGAAAAATTGGGGAAATAATTAAATTCTACTGGAGAGTTATCAAGCATGGCAGGCGACAGATACTAGTCTAGTTGAAGGCCACCCAGTTCACTGCCATGCATTCAAAACTGACAGTTGTCTTTATTCTGTGGCTATTCCTTAAAGAAACAACTTAGCCCCCCCCCAATAATTCTTTTTTTCTAATTAATAAGCTTAGCAGCAGTTATCACAGCAGTGTTTGTCTACCCTGCAGACTTTTCAGACTGGCAAAACTGCAGCCAATTAAATAGCAAAGTGCTAAATAAAAAATATTTTAAAATCCACACATGCACATAAATGCAATGGTATGTTAAATACTTCAGAACCAACAAAGTTAACATTGCGACAGTGTTAGGGCATCAGTGGGAGGTTGCATTTCCAAATCGTAATGTTGATAATATGACAGCAGTTGTAGAACAAGACGTTAATTCAAATCTTGAGACAAACTAGTTAGCCCCTGCTGAATCTGTCATGCACTGCCAACAACACTGGCAACAAGGAATTTGAAAGGTCCATCTGGAATTCTCACTGAAGAAATGCTAGAAAATGCTCCTGCCCTGTGAAGTGAACCCTTGGCATTAAAATCTATTCAGTATTCTGGCAACCATTTAAGTAAGAGCTTGTTGGGGAGAGCTCACTAAACCACCGATGAACTGGAATACAGATAATGACTTATGACAGGAGCTGCTGCATGGCACAGCTGTCTTTTTTCTGTCAATTTATACACACATAAATATTCATTAATGTATGTTGCAATCATATGAACTAATTCCAGAATAAAGCAACTGTTGGGATGAGTTCCAGCCCACGCTGGAATTCAAATCACACTTTTTTTAAAGCTTCAGCTGAGAAAAATTCACTGTGCCCTGTAGCCACTATATTATCTTCATTCAGCAACAAACTTTCTTCAGTTGTATTTTCCACCCCAATTGAGGTCAGTTTTTTCAAAGGCTTAATCTCAACAAGTGCACTTTTACAGGAAGTAACTTCTGCTTTTCAAGAATCCATTTGTAGTTGTAGGTTGTGTATGTTATCGTTTCAATTATTACTGTTCCCAGGAGAAATGGCATTCTCTGTGCTTATCAGTAGCTCCTGGAACAACCTGCAAAGAAGAGAAAATCCAAGAATAAGCCAGAGTGCAAGAATCAATGCAGCTGAAAAGTAGCTCATGACCAAGACATTGTTCATAGTAAATACGAGATGCTGGAACATCTTATCTTTTGAGCTTACACATCTATGTAAATTGTACATTGTATTGTGAAAGCTCTATAAAAATCAATGTATCTGCTGACATACTCAAATGGCAAATTCTCACACTCCTGGTCATCTAGGTAGACCATGGGTCCTACTTTACAGAGGTTGGTATTTTAAGGGCTGTCCTGTATTTGATGAACTGTCTGGTCCAAATCCAGTTTAAAGATAAAAAATCATAAGAGGGAGAGTAGGGACCTCAAAATCAGCCATCAATAGTATCTGTACAGCAGACTAAGTGGGCCCACTGGTCACCTGCTCAGTCTCTTCTTCTACATTGATATGTACTATGTTTCTATAAAATTTATAGCAATAATTTCTAAAATTGCATCTATTTACAGAAGCTAGCCTGTGCAAATCTTTGCTCTCTCTCTCTCTCTCTCTCTCTCTCTCTCTCTCTCTCTCTCTCGACACATAAGTCCCCACCTTACATCTGGCACAGTAGCACCCAAATGCCTCCCTTTAATTGGCTGTATTTCCATGGTTCGAATCCTCATAATGGTGATGAACTCCCGTTGTTCTGCCAGCTTAGCAGTTCGAAAGCACACCAGTGGAAGTAGATAAATAGGTACCGCTGTGGGGGGAAGGTAAACAGCGTTTCCGTGCACTCTGGCTTCTGTCATGGTGTTCCGTTGCACCAGAAGCAGTTTAGTCCTGTTGGCCGCATGACCCGGAAAGCTGTCTGTGGACAAACGCCGGCTCCCTCGGCCTGAAGTGAGATGAGCGCTGCAACCCCAGAGTCGCCTTTGACTGGACTTAACCGTCCAGGGGTCCTTTACCTATTTCCATGGGTTCATCCCACACACTTCTAAGTTGCTTAAAATTTACAGACAGCATTATAATTATTCATAAGGTGACCACAATTAACTAGGCAGTGTTCGGAAGACGACTCACAATGAGCTCATGTGGGGGGATGAGAAAAGACTCAAAATGAAGGATGGGGAAGGATTGACCAAGATAAACCTGACTGATGTGGTAAGTATGTATGAGGTCATGTGTGAGATTTCACATTTAAAACCTTAGACTCTCCAGTTAAGGAATCAAAGCCCGCTAGTAGAAGGGCAGGAGGGGGCGGGGATCAGCTAAAGATCCCTGAAAGCCACTGCCAGTCATGGATGACAGTACTGGAATCAATTGATATCACTGCAAAGCAGTTCTTTACATCAAAAGTAAATGTTGAATGTAACTCTCATAATATAGCTTGCAATTTGTTTTCCAAAATTTTTTTCAAGAGCTTTAAAGAGATCTATATTTGACAAAAACAAAGTGATGGCTCTTCACAAATCTGCCCTTGCAGATACTTTATCCAGCGATTCCATTAGCCTGTAAACCCGATGAGTCATCTTCTCCCCTGGGATTTCGCTGGATTTGTGTTCTGCTGCAAAGAAAATAATTGAACTGTGTTGTTTCTTTGACATGAAAGCAAAAGTCTCCTTACTCTGCTTTAAGCTTGCTTAGTCTCTCATGCAGTGTTGATACTTTTATACCCTCCATCCTTTTACATGCTACAGTTTAATGTCATTAACTGATAAGATACAATCAAATGTTGATTAGGAAATGAATTTTTAAAATCTGTGTGCCATTCTAATAAAAATGTTTAGGTATAAAAGTCATTATTGAGCAACCCTGCTATGTAGAACCAGAAACAGTTCGAACACCACTGTTCTCTCCAGTGAGAGTCTCCAATGTGCCTACAAAAGTCTTGCCTGATTTATCCATGATTTGCTAAATGCAATTGCTGGGGAGTGGGGCTGTGTTGCATCCCAGTGTCAGGTTCCCCACTGTCTCTGCCTCCCAGGTGTATAAATGTTGGGTCTGGATATCTGCCCTGCTGTAGATTACAATTAAACAACTGTTCACATGGATGTCCAAGCAGTGCAATCTCACTCTTTGGTTATCGTATGGGGTTCCCTTCATGAGATTAATACAGTGGTACCTCAGGTTAAGAACTTAATTCATTCTGGAGGTCCGTTCTTAACCTGAAACTGTTCTTAACCTGAGGTACCACTTTAGCTAATGGGGCGTCCCACTGCCACCCTGCTCTCATCCTGAAGCAAAGTTCTTAACCCGAGATACTATTTCTGGGTTAGCAGAGACTGTAACCTGAAATGTCTGTAACCTGAAGCGTCTGTAACCCAAGGTACCCCTGTATATACGTGATGGGAACTTAGTTTTGTAAATTCCTAAACTGGGGAGGTGGGAAAATATGACCCAGCATATCTGTGATTAAGAACTCTTGTTTTGCTAATTAGGAACCTATGGAGAGATCATAGTTTAAGGAAGTTTTTTATGTCTCATGTTTTATTGTATTTTTAACATTTTGTTGGAAGCCACCCAGAATGGCTGGGGAAACCCAGCCAGATGGGCAGGGTATAAATAATAAATTATTGTTATTATTAGAATTGGAATTGACCCCAAGTATCATCTAGTCTGGCCCTCTGCAATGCAGGAATCTCAGCACACATTCCCCATCCAATTTGAAACCATACTGGACCCTGCTTCAAATTGGATGGGGAATGTGTGCTGAGATTCCTGCATGTGCTAGCAGTTTTATTGCTGCATCACTAGGAGGATCAGATGTTTAATCCTCTCTGTTCATATCTCAATGTATATCTCCTTTCCAGCCTCCATTTACCACTTGGGGAGAAGGGAAAATAGGTACAGGTGCTGTTCCTTCTCCCAATTCCCCATAGAGCGAATAGCATTCAGAGAACAGGTAGGGGAAGGAAGATTTAAACACCCTCTCCCAGAGCAACATTTCCTTGGTCTTCAAAGCAGCCAATTAGAAAAACAAAATCAGTGGAAGATCTGAATCACAGACCTCTTGTGTCTCATCTAGTCTTGAAAACAAACTTGAGTTACTAAGGAATATATGAATAATTGGATTAATAATTTGTATGTAATAAATGCTTTCCTGGCCTGTTTATCATCATCTAATTTTTAATTGCACTCAGTGGCTAAAATATTTTTTTTCTGCTTTAAAACTGGTACAGACCATATATTCCTGTTATTGCACTTTGAAGATATGTGAATTACGCTTTGCCACTGAATTAAAATAGAAATGTGCATTGCATTACGGTTAATGGAAAAGTCGTCATTTCATCGTGCTTCTGAAAAGTGGAATCTTTGTCAAGCAAAGTAACACAGTAAACACACTGTGAAACCCTCCTATTAAAGCAATGAAATGTACATCAGTTTTACAATATGAATTTTCTGCTTCCACTTAATTCACTCAAAACACCCTTCATAGTGAGAAGTCTAATACAAATGTACAGTAGCACCTGTAATTTCTTCAACTTTCTGGGTTGCTGTAACTTGTAGCATTTACCTTTTGGGGAAGAATGTCAAACCTTGGTCTATAAACCTGTTTAGTCCCACCACAAAGTCCTGTATAATTCTTTCCCATTGGGATGAATTAAAGCAGATGCTTGAACCCATTGCTGTCTTTTTCAAGGTTCTCCACTTATATTTCAAACCGCTGGATGTGATTTCCGTCAATGATCCATTGGGTTCTTTCCAAACTTATGAAACTACTTTGACACTTAGAAGTTCTGAAATCCTCTCTTCTCACGGTAGCAAATGTATGTTCCTCAGAGTAATCACAAGTTTAGAGAAGTGATTGCCTTTTGTTTTGTTTTTAAGATAGTTTCATATTGCTGAATGAGTTACTGTTCTTTTGTTATTTCTGCAATTACTTGATACCTGCGGCTTCTTTTCTTCATCAAGAGGAAGCCTTCTAGTAGAAATGGTGCTTGCAGGTGTTTATCATTAGAGAGCTCATTTACTTCACTCAGATTGGACGCTTGAGCGTTTTTCTATTCACCGCATTCTGAAAACAAACTGTTCTTCATACAGTGGGCCTGCTTCCCAACCCGGCTTTTGAGAGACATTCCTTATTCAGAAAAGCATAGCTATCTTTATATAGATAGACATTTCTTTCCTTATTCTGAATAAAAGAAATGAAATTACTTTGGGGGGGCAGGTTAGGGTGGGGTGGGGGAGGAAAATTAGTTTTCAAATAAAAAATAAATTAGGCAATTGACTCTGGTTAATTCATGTTTGCTTTCCCTGGCCCTTGGTCCCTAGTTCTTCTCTTCTTATATGGGTTATTATCCTATCTTATTTTGGAGGTGTGGAGCAAGTAGCAGAAGGTTAATTAAAAACAGGCGTGCACACAACCACTGTAGATATAAATCCCTTCACTCATACTTTGCATGCAAACCAGAAAACCTTATGCTGACTCCAAAATATAACTTCTCTCTCTCTATCTCTGTCGCGCACACACATACACCTCTACCTTTACTGCCTATTGTTCTCTGATTTCTATGTCCTTCTGACTCTTGGCCTGGCCTGTTTGGTTCTTGTGTTACCTTGTCCCACATGTAATGTGAGGAGCCCATATTGGAATGGTCCAGGCTGCTCGCATTGTCCAGCTGTGCAGGAAGAAGCAGCACTGCTGTGGCTCTGAGATGGCTTTAAAAGCTAGTTCGGGAAAACAGATCAATGCAGGCCATAGTTTGCACATGCATGTTCATATTGCAGTGACCCAAACTGACGTTATACAGTGGTTACACGAAGCTCCCGATTCCTTGTGCGGCATTGCACAGTCTGAAGTGGGTATCTTCACTGCTGCTTGAGGCACTCTGCTAAGCTACCTCATCAAGAATCCAAGGTATGGGCAGAATATCAGTTTGGAGAGCCACAGGAAGAGCCAGGTAGTGTCAGGGACTGGACAGAGGAGGGATGGTGGAGACCACCTCCCCAGCCTTGAACCTTCCAGAGAAGAGGAAGACACTATAGATTTACAACAGTGGTTTGCGGGAGGCCACAGCTCAGAGGCAGATGAGGGGCAAAGTTGGGAAATAATGGGAGAGGAGGAGGCAGCGCCGGAGCAGCTGGCTGACACGTCATCACTAGAAAGCATTCCAGACTCGCCTTCTCCCAGAACCCAGAGAGCATTGAAAGTAGGAGAGCAAAGGGCTCAGAAACAAATGGCCCTATGCGCAGAGGCAGAGCTAGCTGCTCTGGCACCCGGAACAGCACACATGCTGTGGACCCGGGGGCAGGGCTCACCTGCGGTGAGCATCAAGCATCCCAGGAGGCCGGGGCGGTGATGTCACCCCCCTCGGGGATGACACCCGGGTCAGGCCGCACCTACCACATGCCCCTTCCTCCGCCAGTGTCTATGTGGCCTCCGTAAGGTGGGGTGTGCTGTTGATGACTGAGGAGAGAAGGGGGTGGAGCAATGCCATTACTCCAAGAAGCTGCATTTCTAAGCCTCTCTATGTGAATATTGAATAAAAGACATTGGTAAGGACTTTCCTTGTCCTATCTATTCCTGGCAGCCTACCGTGGGGGGGATCGGATTCCCTGACGTCTGACGGGTAGGTGGGCAGCGTAGCTGGGTGTTTATGGAGCCAAGGAGTGCTAATTTGCTTCCCTTTCTGTCACCCGAGTGCCATGGTAGTGCCTGCCCTGTATTTATAGGATCCATGTTGGAATGCAATAGTTTTGAGATGAACATGGACATGAATGATTATGCTCTCTCTCTCTAAATCATTTGCCTGCAGTAATGGACAAAACCTTCAGGGCATTCCTGTACTGTAGCTGGAGGCATGCAGTTAGCTCAGTGAATTTTTATTCTGACCTGCCTTTTCTTTTACCAGCTGACTTTCATGCCACATCACTAACTGTTTTTAAAATTGAGGGCATTTTCACATGGAATGAGGAATTGTTCACCTTAGGCTCAGGGACTCAATTTTTCTTCTCCCCTTCACTTCCCCACCCTTTCAATGTGACTTTAGAATCCAAAAATCCTAAAGAGGTGCTATGGACATGTGGTATAGAAAACATTACAGTTTTAGATGTTGTTGTTTAACAGTGCTTTGAGAAATAAATCCCTTGGGGGAAAGGCACTATAAATAAAATGAAAGCTCATTGGATGTTTAAAGCATAGCTGTCAACGTTTCCCATTTTTTAAGGGAAATCCCCTTATTCCGAATAGGATTCCTCGCAAGAAAAGGGAAAAGTTGACAGCTATGGTTTAAAGATGTATATTCTTAACTCACCCCAAGGTCTTTAATACCCTGGCATCACTACATTAGAGACACCTTGAACAAATAAACATTCACATAGGTTCTGGTTATTAATTACTAGCTTCAGAAGATGCCATTCAATTTACTCTCACATCTCTTAAATGCCTAGGACTCTGTGACATATGAAGTGGGAGGAGGGTATGAAAACTATAATTACTTGGAATGTATGGCATTTGTGGATTTTTGTGTTAATGACACAACACTTGCCAAATGAATTTATCAAATGTAACTGAGATTCAGTGACTTACTTTCTTGCTCAATGCATATTTAATTAACATAATAGGAGCCTTATTAAATATAAATTGAGGTACTGTTTGGTTCTCGCTTTACAGTAATTGTTACTTTTAAGTAGATAATTCTTACAGCATCTTTTTGCATAGTTATGACAAAAATCCCTAGCCGGAATTAAGATTGCTGGAAGAAATATCAACAACCTCAGATATGCAGATGACACAACCTTGATGGCAGAAAGTGAGGAGGAATTAAAGAACCTTTTACTGAGGGTGAAAGAGGAGAGCGCAAAATATGGTCTGAAGCTCAACATCAAAAAAACAAAGATCATGGCCACTGGTCCCATCACCTCCTGGCAAATAGAAGGGGAAGAAATGGAGGCAGTGAGAGATTTTACTTTCTTGGGCTCCATGATCACTGCAGATGGTGACAGCAGCCACGAAATTAAGAGACGCCTGCTTCTTGGGAGGAAAGCAATGACCAACCTAGACAGCATCTTAAAAAGTAGAGACATCACCTTGCCAACAAAGGTCCGTATAGTTAAAGCTATGGTTTTCCCAGTAGTGATGTATGGAAGTGAGAGCTGGACCATCAAGAAGGCTGATCGCTGAAGAATTGATGCTTTTGAATTATGGTGCTGGAGGAGACTCTTGAGAGTTCCATGGACTGCAAGAAGATCAAACCTCTCCATTCTGAAGGAAATCAGCCCTGAGTGCTCACTGGAAGGACAGATCGTGAAGCTGAGGCTCCAATACTTTGGCCACCTCATGAGAAGAGAAGACTCCCTGGAAAAGACCCTGATGTTGGGAAAGATTGAGGGCACAAGGAGAAGGGGACGACAGAGGACGAGATGGTTGGATAGTGTCTTCGAAGCTACAAACATGAGTCTGAACAAACTGCGGGAGGCAGTGGAAGACAGGAGTGCCTGGCGTGCTCTGGTCCATGGGGTCACGAAGAGTCAGACACGACTAAACGACTAAACAACAACAACAATGACAAATATTATCACCAGACAAAATAGGGTGAGCTCAGATAGCACAGTCTTTATGGGCAGCTTTTCCTTTTGGTATAAACTGCTGCAATTTATATTAATTCTCAAACCAATTTTTTGGGGGGGCGTGTAGGCTTTGCAGTTGTCACATATCCATTATCTTTCCAATCCAGCAGTTTTTTAGGAGGGGAACCACCTTAAAGCACCCCAGTTTCTCATCTACTATATTTCTAATATGTTTCCAACATTATGAAGAGCCTAAAATATAAAATATATTTCATTTAGAGGCTCCTAGGATTGAACTGGTGATCCAGCTAGGTTGCAATAAAAAAGTTTTTCACTGCATAGTGATATGTTCTGGATTTGCTTTATCAATTTGCTTTAACAATATAATGTTATTGTTGGGTTTTTGTGGGGTTTTTTTGCTGTTTGTGGTATTTTCTAAACAACATACCATATTGATGATATAGGATTTTTTGCAGATAAATAACTCAGACTTTTGCAGAGTCTGCTCATGACAGATTGGAAGGAAAAAGGTAAAGGATGGAGGGACATGAGAGCTCAATGAGAGCTTGGAAGGGCTTTGGATAAGGTGGTTATAACGCCTTCATATTTTTTTTCTCTCTCAAACACACACTTCTTAGACTTTACAATTTTACGCTAAGTGCAAAAGCAATTAAGATCAATTTTTCCACACTGGATTTCTACTGAGAAAGGGAGAACAGGATTCTAATATATATTTGCTGCTAGAAGTTATAAGGTGCTTACCTAAGAAATCAGAAAACCCCAGGGACACGACAAGCAATACAGATCAAATACTGCACTTTGATTGTACTTTCACCTGTGCAAATCCACAGTAATCCTATCAGAGTCCACTGTTGAATTTCCATTGGTGTATCTGAGAGGAGAAGCCAGTCTCAAGAGATGGCCAAGCAGAACACAGCCCATTTATTTCACTGAAGGGTTCTGGGTGGTTGTTTTTTTTTGGTGTGTGGGGGAGTACTTAGTAGTGCTATCTTTTATGAAGATTTGATTTCCTCAAATCACTTACGATGTTGCTTTGCAAATCAAAGACAGCAGTTCCTACTGCAGTTCAGTAGTGCACATTGCAATTTTCATTGTTGTTATTAGAATAATTATATGCCTCAAATCCTGTAGTTAATAGGAGATGTAGCTCGTGAGTCTCTTCCCAGGCTTGAAAAAACTGGCTGCCAAAGAGGCAGCTGAGATTTTTAACTCTTGCCAGGTGCAAGAATATAAGAAAATCTGCTTGATCAGGCTAGTAGCCCTTCTAGTCCATCCTGTTCTCAGAATGGCCAACCAGATGCCCGTGGGAAGGATCCAGTCAGAATTGGAGATGAGCACTGCATCAAACAGACCCTCCAAATGACACTATTTTCCAGGGACAGTCCCAGATTTACAGAAGCCGTCCTGGTTTCTGATTTGATCCCAGAATGTCTTGCTTTTCCTTAGGATGTCCCTATTTTCATCAGAGAAAAGCTGGAGGGTGTGGTATGATGGCCCTATTTTCATTGGAGACATGTTGGACAGTATGGAGTTATACAACCCCGAAGCCAAGAAAATAAGTAACTATGCAACCTTTAGAAGACATTTGAAGGCTGCCCTGTATAGGGATTTTTTTTAATGTTTAATGGGTGGTGTATAAATAATAACATCATTACTATTATTATTATTATGGAACAGGGTGTCCATATTTTCATCAGAGAAATGTTGCATCAAATGCTCTGTTGGCCTTCTTCTCTCAGTGCTGAGTTTCCTATAGCTGGGGTTTCCTGCAACGTATTACATCACAGTTTATGGCCATAGTTCAGTCCATTGATGTGTGTCTTGCAACACGGGCGTGGGCACAATAGCTGCTCTTCAGTTAGGTAAACTTGGATCCATTCCAGTCTGACTTCAGGCCTGATCATGGCACTGAAACTGATTGGTCACCCCAGTAGGTGACATATATCATGAGAGACATGGGAAGAGTGTGACCTTGCTCGTTGTCCTTGATCTTTCAGTGGTTTTGATACCATTGACCTTGGTATCCTGTTTGTGCATCTCAAGGGGGGTTGAGGTTAGGGAAACTGGGTTTCAGTGATTCCGCTCCTACCTCCAGAGCTGTTTCCAGAAAGTGGTCATGGAAGGCTACAGTTGAGCACCATGGGAGTTGTCCTGTGGTGCCTCACACGGTTCTATCTTGTCCCACATGCTAGACAGAATTGACAAACACATATATATGGGAAATCACATGTATGAGAAATTAAAAATTCATAGCAGCAAAATCATAATTGTCCCTCCAATTTTCAGTCTATCTTCCTCTTTCCTTTCCATTGACATAGTCTGTTTTGTTTCTGACAGCCGTTTTCGTTTTTTCAGCCACAAAGGGGTTGCCAGTGGTTAAGAGAGGCCCTGGGATTTTAAGTTGGACAAGATTCTTTGTCCTGTGACGGTGTTTAATTTCTTGACAGTTGGGCTATTCCTTTTCTGCAGCAAACTATGAGCAAGAAGTCCTCTGGGCCATTGTGATTAGCTGAAGCTGAGGCAGCTCAGCTCTTGTTGTTGTTGTTTAGTCGTGTCCAACTCTTCATGACCCCATGGACCAGAGCACACCAGGCACTTCTGTCTTCCACTGCCTCCCGCAGTTTGGTCAAACTCATGCTGGTAGCTTTGATAACACCGTCCAACCATCTCGTCCTCTGTCATCCCCTTCTCCTTGTGCCCTCCATCTTTCCCAACATCAGGGTCTTTTCCAGGGAGTCTTCTCTTCTCATGAGGTGGCCAAAGTATTGGAGCCTCAGCTTCACAATCTGTCCTTCCAGTGAGAACTCAGCGCTGATTTCCTTAAGAATGGAGAGGTTTGATCTTCTTGCAGTCCTTGGGACTCTCAAGAGTCTTCTCCAGCACCATAATTCAAAAGCATCAATTCTTCAGCGATCAGCCTTCTTGATGGTCCAGCTCTCACTTCCATACATCACTACTGGGAAAACCATAGCTTTTACTATACGGACCTTTGTTGGCAAGGTGATATCTCTACTTTTTAAGCTCTTGTACTCCTTCTCAAATATGTATACACACACACACACACACAAACACGAAGCAGGCCTCTTTCATACACAGAGGCTTTTATCAGAATGGTGTATTTCTTCATGGTTGGTGGGAAATGAAGGGACAGAGCCAAGCTTTTCAGATTATCAGGACCTAGATCAGCACAAGTTATCCCCATCCAGTTGGGCTACCAGCCTAAATTGGTGGAAATTGTTCCATGCCACCTAGGCCACCTGTGTCTCAAATGACAGTAATGGATTCAGGAGAACCCCAAAAAGAGAAACCCACCCTTTCAGAAGGAGTGTGACCTTATCTAGAGCAGGCTGTAAACCAGTTGTCTAGACAGAAGTACCACCCACTAACAACATCTCAGCCTTGTCCTGATTATTCTTCAGCTTACTGGCCCTGTTCCAGTCCATTAATGCAACCAAGCACATCCATGGCCACACCTGCAGAGCTATGTGTCATCAGCATGCTGATGGACAATATGCTCCATAATGCTATATGAAGCAACTCAGCAGTTTCATGTCAATGTCAAACAACATGGGAGACAGAACCAACCCCTGTGGGACCTCATAATGGAGTATCCATGGAGCTGAGCAGTGCTCCCCAAGAACCACCTTCTGGAGCCAGCCAGCCAGCCAATTAGGAGCAAGAACACTGCAGTGTGGTGCCCCCAATACCCAGCTCAAACAGCTCTCCAGAAGGATACCATGGTTAATGGTATCAGAAGCCACTAAGAGATCGGGAGGGGGGGAGTCAACAGAGTCATACTTGGTTCATCTCTCTCCTGACACATGACCAAGGCAGTCTCCATAGCAAAACCAGGCCAAAATCTCAGTTGAAGTATATATGGAAATTACATTAATCCTGTTGATTAGGTCATCGCAGTACTCTGACTCAACTCTTTAACCCAAGAGACCAGGGCTTTTTTTTCAGCTGGAACTCACCAGAACTTGGTTCCAGCACCTCTCAGGTGCTGACAGTGAGTTGTGACACCTCTTTTTCTAGAAAAATAACATCACAAGAGACTATTATCTGCTTTGTGTTTAGAGCCTAATACCCTAAGTACTCCTGCTCAGACATGTTCCCACAAGTAGAGTTGTTTATTTTAGGTTAAAGTCAGGAGCATGAAGGAGGGTGGGGAATGATGTATAGAGATGAGATTTGTGTAGGCACTGAAGATCACTGGGAGGCACGCTTCCATTTCCATTTCAGTGTTATAAGCAGCTTAAAGCTGATATTCGATGGGACTTTATGATAATCTAATCAATTTCTTTGGCAACCTCTGTTGGGGTTGTAGCTCACAGGTCTGCGAATCACAGAGATAAAGATTTATTCTACCTATATTCCCCCAGGAAGAGGAGCAAAACAAAACATTTCAGTTCTTCTTACCTGAAATTGAAAGCGTAACAGAGAACTTTGATGATTATTTTATCCCAAAGCAGGACTTAAATGACAGAGTGAATTCTAGCAAGGGAATTGAGAGCCAGGGGAAATGCAGAATCTTTTACAATACATTTGTATCGAACTGGCAGACAGCTATGTGGCAAGGATAAACAAGAACACATTAGGGAATATCTTCACTCTGGGCTTCTAAATCAAGAGCTTTTCTTAGAGTTACAATTTCACTTAATTTTAAAAGAAATGGTAAAACTTTCTCAGAGACAAATCTGGCTTCTGTTGGAATGTTTTTAATATAGCTTCCTGTGGATTCTGTCACATGGAGACACTTATGAGATGATCCTTTAAGAAACAACTGCTCAAAAATTAATATCCTGGGTAACGTTTCTTCTTGGAGAATCCACATGGAAATAAATCTAATTTATCTTGTGAAGAACCATAGTTCAGTAGTACAGCAGATGCTTTGTACATAGAAGATCCCAGGTTCAATCCCTGGCCACGAATAGCCACTGTGGTACCCTCTAGATCAGGCTTCCTCAACCATAGCTGTCAACTTACAGATTTGAAAATAAGGGACCAGCAGCCAAAATAAGGGACCTGCAGCCTCGCCTGTTCCAGGCACTCCAGTCTTCCTGTCCTCCTGCAGTCTGGTCAAACTCATGCTGGTAGCTTCGAGAACACTGTCCAAACAACTTTGTAACCAGAGGTTCAACTGAATAGAATCTGAATCACATGCACCACAAGGCCTATGCAGCCTCAACTTAAGATGGCTCCCCGGTCTGGCTTTGCACTGCAAAGTTTGCAGCAGCACGTGCAACAAAATGGCATCCAGCATTCAAAAAACCCCTCAGTTTGCGTTAACTAGCCACACACAAGGCATGCAAGCTCCACCCCCCAGTCGTTCTTAGACTTCTTATTGGGTGAGCAACACAGCCAAGCAACACAGTTGGAGCCTCCCTCCTCCCTGGCCGGCAGGGAGGGAGGGAGAGGAGCTGCTTCCTTTGAAATTTAAGGGACATCATTTAAGGGACATTTAAGGGACATCCATCAATAAGGGACAGCAGCGGGACATGGCGCTGGAATAAGGGACTGTCCCTTCAAATAAGGGGCACTTGACAGCTATGTCCTCAACCTCGGCCCTCCAGATGTTACATATGTTTCTACTGCGATGAAGGAAACAAAGGAGGGTGAAAATGGCTGACTGCTAACTACCCAGTTTTATGCCTTGAAAGTGGATTCTGATCTGCTTTAATAAAAACCCAAATGCATATTCACAATGCTTATATCATTTGCCCTTCGGATTTAGCCATTTATCACCTCTGTGTTTAGTACTTAAGCGGTTGAAACTCCAGGTGTTCACTCCCTCCCTTTTTGTCTTGTGAGAGAGGCTTAGGGAATCAACAGCGTACACAATTTCAGAGGCGAAATACCTGCAAAACAGCAGACAGCACAATCCCAGCTACTAGACACTTGAATCTGAGCAATGAATACAAAACATAGGAAAATAGGAAGCTGCCTTACAATGAGTCAAACACTTTGGTCTGTCTAGCTCAGTATTGTTTTCACTGACTTACAGTGGCTCTTCAGAATTTCAGACAAGGATTTTCTTCAGCTGTACCTTGAGATGTCTGAGATTTTGAACTTGGGAGCTTCTACAGGCAAAGCAGATGCTCTACAACTGAGCTACCGTCCTTCCCTATACATACACATATCTGCATCTTTTTATTATTATTGAATTAATGTGTTTTTAACCCAAATCAGACCCTCAAGGCAGCATTAAAATCAAAACATCAAAAAAGCATGAAATGATGTATAACATAACAGGGGTCAGCAAACTTTTTCAGCAGTGGGCCGGTCCACTGTCCCTCACACCTTGTGGGGGGCTGGACTATATGGGGGGGTAATGAACGAATTCCTATGCCCCACAAATAACCCAGAGATGCATTTTAAATAAAAACACACACTCTACTCATGTAAAAACACCAGGCAGGCCCCACAAATAACCCAGAGATGCATTTTAAATAAAAGGACACATTCTACTCATGAAAAAACATGCTGATTCCTGGACCATCTGTGGGCCGGATATAGAAGGTGATTGGGTCGGATCCGGCCCCCAGGCCCTAGTTTGCCTACCCATGACATAAAACAATGATAAAAACAGCATCAATTATTAAAATGTCATAAATTCCCTGCTTATCTGACATTATCTGTAGGAGTCTAGCCTAGCATGCCTCCTTCCTAGCATGCCACACTTATCACATAAGTAGTATTCCATCACACGGTCCAGCTTCCACAGTACCCAGAGGGCTGCACCACCATTTTTCTTCAACGAGTGCAACACAGCAGAAATCTTGTTCAACATATTGCATATATATTGTTTGAAATAAGCACTGACAAAGAGCAAATGTTTATGAAGACAGGGACGGAATGAGATATAAAGAGAGTATATGAACAGAACGATGAGCGTGAAGGATGGAAGAAGAGTCCTGTGGGCCAGATACACATACCCCTGCAAAATATTTTATTTTTTTAAGTAAACCTGGGTTTTTTTCCCTGGCCTTCACATCTTAACCACCACTCCCACCTAATATTCCCCATTTCTGACCTATGTAGTCAAGTATTTGCAAAGCGTTGTTAATAGAGGTGCTGCTGGGACAGGAAGAAATTGGCATTTTACTTATTCGTACTTTTAATCAATTCCCTTCATGGATCACTGCCTTGTCGTGGTGAAGGGGCTTGAATAACCCCAAGAAGCTATGAGCTATGCCATGCAGGGCCACCCAAGACGGACAGGTCATAGTGGAGAGTTTAAATGTGATCCACCTGGAGAAGGAACTGGCAAACCACTCCAGTATTTTGCCAAGAAAACTCCATGGACATAAAAAAGGAGAAGCTTTGAGAAGAAAGTGAGAGTTTCCAAGGCATGCTCTGGTTCATGGGGTCACGGAGAGTCAAACATGACTAAGACGACTAAACAACAACAACTTTTAATCAGTATGCTATGAGTATAAGCAAATGTTATTTGCAAATTCCACTGCTTCAGATCATAATATTTAGCATACAAAGTAACCTTGCACTCCTGGTTTAGTCAATTAAAAAAAAATCCCCAGTTTAGAGTACATAATGTACTCTAATTACCTATCCTTATGGAACCATTATAGTATATCGCATGAACATTTTGTAGTCTAACAGCTCCTCAAGAAGAAATTGCCAGGATATACCTTTCTAGCCTCACTGGTGCTCTAATACATATTATGTCTGAAATATGTGGATTAAAGATTCCCTTAATAGACACTGACATTCTAGGATAAAGCAACTACTTCCTATAATATCAGGCATCCCTTGGTAATTTAAAAAACTAATCCACTTCTAGGGAGATCGAAGAATTTGAATCAAATTGAAGAAATAATAGTAATTGCTGCCTCAGGGAGCACCACTGAAAGGATTTAATGGAAGCACTGTAAAAATAGCAGATCCTTTGATTTTCCAACAATAATACCTTTAAAAGAAGTACATAACACAGCTCACAAAATATATGCCCAGTTAATTTTGCTTTTCATGAAACATACATATTGTTTCAGGATATGTAAATGCTAGCATTGGTTTCTTGAAATGCAGCCCACTTTCAAAACAGTAATCCTTGAAAAACTGGCCCAACTTCAAAACCATTTGGTATCAGAAATGGTTGGACTAGATGTTCCTCAGCGTACCTTCCTACTCTGCAATTCTATGATTCTGTGATTATTACCTTAAAATCAGAGCTGAGCTGAAATTTCTCAGAAGACCCTTTTCCTTGAAAATTTCTGATATTTTTCCTTTTCTGAATCCGAGTGGGGGGGTGATCCACTTTGTAGAATTTTCTCCCAATATTCTCCACCATATTTTGTGGCTGCCACCATCTCCCCCCGCCCCCTTCAGAATTAGGCTAGATCTGAGGCATCATGGAAGATGCATAATGATGGCCAGGCTGCCAGTAGTTACTGCTGCTTCTGCCAGCAATAGCCTATACCATGGGTAGGCAAACTAAGGCCCGGGGGCTGGATCCAGCCTAATCGCCTTCTAAATCCAGCTCATGGATGGTCCAGGAATCAGCATGTTTTTACATGAGTAGAATGTGTGCTTTTATTTAAAATGCATCTCTGGGTTATTTGTGGTGTATAGGAATTCGTTCATTTTCCCCCAAAATATAGTCCGGCCCCCCACGAGGTCTGAAGGACAGTGGACAGGCCTCCTGCTGAAAAAGTTTGCAGACCCCTGGCCTATACATTATGAAAAAGAAAGGAAAGCTGCGCTACTGCCACTGCAAACAAGAAGTCTCGCGCGGTAAGAAACTGTTAGCTGAGGAGATGCAGGCCAAGTCTGGAATTCACAGAGATAAGAATTTAACCTTCATCAGAAGTGTTGCAGTTGCAGTCCTAACTCCTGACTAGGGCTATGGGGCTGCATGGAATGGACATACCGCTGCTGCATGCAAAGCTCTGCCATTCATGCTGGCCAGGGCTGAAGGTATTGGGACTAGTAGCACCTTAGAGACCAACTAAGTTTGTTATCGGTATGAGCTTTCGTGTGCATCCACACTTCTTCAGATATCTGAAGATGTGTGCATGCACACGAAAGCCCATACCAATAACAAACTGAATTGGTCTCTAAGGTGCTACTGGAAGGATTTGTTTTATTTTGTTTCGACTATGGCAGACCAACACGGCTACCTACCTGTAACTAGGTATTGGGACTGTAAAACTATCAAGTTTTGCTGCACCAGCTCCAGACTAGCACAGAAGAGAAGCTCAGATTAGACCCATCACCAGTAACTGAATGGCCTTAGGAGCCAGTAGATCCCTGGCCAACCCAGCTTCACACTCAGACCCTATCTGTTTCAATTGCTTATATTATCTGTTGTTTGTGGAGACACTACCAGTAGTAGCTTTTGCCTATGCTTTTGGCATGTGCAGTAGAAAGCTCCAGTGGAGGCCCCTAGTAGGGCAAATCAGAGGATAGGATTACTCATATATATATATATATATATATATATATATATATATATATATATATATAATTTTCTATCTGGTGTTCATTTACCACTTATCTGAACATGAGGTGTATGTTTCTTTTGGTACTTGGGCTTGAACAAATCAACAAACAAACAAAAAGCAGAAACTCAGTTCTTGTTCATTTAAATTATACTAAGTGTATAATTGACTTATGTTTGGGAGGCAGCTGCAAGGCCACCTGTTAAATTGGTTTATGAAGCTCATCTACACTCAATTTACTCTTTGGCAAGGACAGAGCTTACATTTGTTTTGCTATTTATTAGATTTGCAGTCATTAAATGGTTGTGGTAGATTCCAAGAGGGAAACACTAACGGGGTGTGATGTTGATGATGATGATGACGATGAAAATTACACTTTCTTGTTTACACTAAAATTTAATGGAAATTTCAAAGTTGAAAGAGCTATACGATTAGATTAGGAGACATTCTGAAAACCATTTCAGTCAAACTGTGCTGAGGATGTAACTATTTATTACATCCATTAACCATCATTGTTCAGTGCCTATCAGGGACCATATTAAAAATTCACAGAAAGATTAATGTACAGCCTTGCCAAGTAATCATCTTTATTTACCAATTATTAAAAAATCTAGATGTTTTTAAGGGTTTTATGTACAATGGTCAAACTGCAAATTATTTCAAAAGGAACAAAATTAAACTAATGTTGTGTACTTTTGAAAATTCAGCCTGTGTTTGTTTGTATCTTCCTGTCCCAAATTACTTCCACCATTTGAGTAATAGGCTAATACTTTCCATTTTATTGGGAAGGGATATCCACAAACCCTCACAACTCCACATATCACTGAAATCACACACAAAAATAAAGCAGTCGGTCTGGGAACCATTCTGATGCAATGGTTTGCCAGGGTGTTGTTTTCAATGGGAGAAATTCTGACATAGTTCCTTGTTCAGCTATAAAACTCAGTGGGTGGCTTTAGGCATGCCACTCTCTCTCAGTCTAACCTGCTTCATGGGATTGCTGCTCAGAGTGGCAGGAGCACATGCACTGCAGGAGAAGGATGAGGCAAGATCAATCACAAGTCAGTATCCAAGACAAGGAGTCCATCCAAAGAAATCTGGGCAGAGACACAAGGAGATGGCAGGCAGATAAAAGTCAGGAAGATTGGCTGAGAAGTAGGCAAATGCAGAGAGATGGAGAATAGGGAGTCAGATAAAACTTTGCTGAACCAAATTTAGATTCTTAGGGGTATAAATAATCAGAAACCTCAACAAGCTGTACTTTCACAACCCAACCGCCACTCTGGCAGGAAATCAATAAAGACCTGAAGAGATGGAGTAGAACCAACTTCACTCACTCAGACAAACTAGCCATGATCAAAATGATAACCCTCCTGAAATTAACCTGCTTATTCCGAATCCTTCCAATTAGGATCCCCTCAACCCACTTCCGGAAGTGACAGAAAAAGCTATACTCACTTATCTTCGCACACAAAAAGCCATGAATAAGCTCCAAGTTCCTGTACGTCCCCTCTTCAGAAGGAGGATGGGGAATTCCCAATACAGAACTATACCTTGCCAACCAAGCATGCTTCGTAATCTCATACATCTTAGAAGACGTAATGAAACAATGGGTGCACATGGAGATAGATATGATCGGAAACACCCCCACCCATTTCTCAAAACCTAAGAAAAACCCCATGACACAAAACAGGTTCATGCAGACCATGCTTAAAGCATGGAAAGAAAAAGCAGAAACATTGTCCCTAGCCCTATCCCCACTAATCTCCCTGGCCCATCACCCACAGTTCCATATTGCATCATACAGTTTCCAAATGAGGGATGGCAAGCCAAAGGTCTACACTGCCTAACAGACTTCTAACACCACGTAAGCTAGCAATGATACACCCAGGAACTTCATCTAAGTGCTGGAGAGGTTGCACTGCCCAGGCACATACCTCCACATGTGGTGGGAATGCTCCAAAATCCAACCTTTCTGGATACCAGTCTCACAAGAAATCTGCAAACAGGTAATAGAAGCAACTCCAGAATTGGCCCTACATGTGTCTTCCAAAACAATAATGCACACTCACATGACAAAGAATTCATGTCACTTACTCTTGGTAGTTAGGAGTGTCATATCTAGACACTAGAGGGTCCTATCGAGAATGTCCTTTCACCACTGGTACAAAACTGTATAGGGCCGCTCTACAAGAAAAACTAACCAACAAACTGGAACTATCACATGGACAAACAAGGGAGGACACCTTGACCCCTGTGTGGCTCCTCTTTATCACATGCACAGGCCAATAAGGCAATGCCTGATTCCCACCCCCAACAACACACAAATCAATCAACACCCCTCTCACACACAATCAAAACTCACTGTAACCAACCATGCCCTGGGCCCTCTGATCACTCGCTCCACCAGCAAAAATAAGATACCTACCCACGCAACACACACAGAAAAGCACCATACATTCTGTAAAGCATGGGTAGGCAAACTAAGGCCCGGGGGCCGGATCCAGCCCAATCGCCTTCTAAATCCAGCCCGCGGACAGTCCAGGAATCAGTGTGTTTTTTACATGAGTAGAATGTGTGCTTTTATTTAAAATGCATCTCTGGGTTATTTGTGGGGCCTGCCTGTTTTTACATGAGTAGAATGTGTGCTTTTATTTAAAATGCATCACTGGGTTATTTGTGGGGCATAAGAATTCGTTCATATCCCCCCCCCAAATATAGGGGGGGTCTGAGGGACAGTTGACCGGCCACCTGCTGAAAAAGTTTGCTGACCCCTGCTGTAAAGAATGAAAGTTTACTGCCTCTCCCACCCCCTTCTCCTTTTCTATTTTATCCTCTTCTCTTTCCCCCTCAACCCATTACTTAAAACAAAAATGTCTTGAATTGACCTGTATGAAAGACTCTACAAATTGACAATAGAGACACTGAATGTACTTTTGATACTTATGGAAAATCTTTAATAAAAACAAATATTAATACAAAACAACCCTTGGTAGCATTTATAGCTATGCAGGAGTAGTGAGGAATGGTGAGCTATCAGGAGTAGAGCCATTTTCTTTCCTCTATGCAGTTTTGAGTGTTGCACCACAAGACGACGGGTGAAAGCCCTCAGGTCACTCTTAGCTCAATGAGACACATTACTGGCTTATATGGTGGTTTCTTTAATGATTGATGGCAAGGAATAACGGTACTTGCAGGCCTAAGGGATGTGGCATTCATCCAGCTGAACGATGTTTCAGAGGGCATTTGCACCTACCCCCATTAGTTGCCCCACTGCTTGTATTCTTCTTCTTCACACGCTGCAATCAGACTGTGGAAGCAAGCCGCTGAAACTACACAGCATATGAAGCAACTTTTCATTAACATCAAGACTGCTAGCCGAAAAGCAATCCGTGGCTACAGTTGTTCACTATAATTGACAAAATGGAACAGAAAACTGATGGAAATTCTCAAGGAAATAGGCATCAAGGCAATAGATTTAAGAGAACAAGCAAGCTCCAGATGCTTGTCACTTCACAGGGCTGTCTCAGCTGTTTGTGACAAGTAGCTGGCAGCTCTGCCAGGCTTCTAGAAAAGAGATCTGTTGTGGTCAAGGCAAATTACGATTGCTGTTTTTAACATTCACTAAATCTTTTATTGCTTTCTTACTGCATATCTTCCTGGAATTTCACATACTATAGTGTACATACATGTATCGAGGGTGGAGGCAGTGGAAATCTTCAAGGGAACTGAATATATATCATTATTTTCTATAATGTATTCATTTTCTATATTTTTCTCTGTGTTCCTGTGGCAGTGTATTATAATTTTACAATAGTATCAGGAGTCCTTAACTGCCACCTCATCATAATTTGAATGAGAACCATTTTCTGGATATTTCTATGCATCCTGGCTTCATACAGATGCAAAAGGAAATAGGGTTCAGATTCCAATGCTGCTGAAAGAACCACCCTCCTCCTGGATTAAGTTTTTGCTTATTCACCCTCAAACGCACACACCCTCAAACTGTGCCTAGAAATCTGATGAGGGTTTCTATTGCGTCTTAGCAACTAGAAGATAGAAATGAGAGGCGTGTGTCATCCAAATAGGGGTGACAATTTAGCTCAGACCTCCAGATGTCTTCTACCAGTGGTTTCATGTGGATGTTGAAGAGTAGGGAAGAGAATAGAGCCGGGTTGTCCCAAGAGGTGAGAGGCCTTGAGGTAGAGCACATTCCCCAAGACCACTTTCTGATCCCCAGCTTTCAGGTGGGGCTAAAGCCACTACAAAACATTTTCCCCACGTCCCAACCAAGAAATGGTCCAGAAGGACACTATAGCTGATGGTATTGAAAGATAGAGAGGTCCAGAAGAATCAACAGGATTGCTCCACCACCACCACCACCCTATTTATTCCCTGGTGCAAATCATCCAGCAACACAGATTATTGGATGTTCTATTATTTTAATTGATATTATTTGAACTACTGTTTTAAGCGATGGCTCCTAATTTTTAACACTAATATGCATGTTAAGTTGGAAGTAAGACTCTCTGTGTCTACTATATTCAGCAGGCCTTATTCTTAAGTAAATGTGCACAGGAGCGCATTCAGAGACTGCTGAAGTATTATGGTTTTGATATGTGAAGAGGTGGATTTTTAAAATACAGAAATCTCAATTTCATTTCTTTTCTGTCTGGGCTAGGAGGGAATATTGGTCTGTTGTCATGGGCCTTTTAATTATAATCCTTTCTGTCCTGAAAATGTTCATGAATAACAAGTCCTTTGATTAAAAGATTGGCCTCTTTAAAGGCTGGAGAAGGCTTTGGCTGCAGGAAATGGAATAATTTAAAATTTAAAAGAGGGACAGGAAGCAAAGGTGAAATTGGAGATAGCTTCATCTGTGGGTTTATTACTATCATACTTTCCCCCCCAACAAATGTTCATCAAAAGAAACCATTCTTTAATATATAATGATACATATTTTTCTGTGGCCAACAGAATTCAGGTACATAAAAAGAGCAGTTAAAGACCAGCAATGAATATAAGAGTATATACAATTCAGTCTTGGATAATTTCCCCAGATACTTAATATAGTTTTTCCATTGCAATTCTCTTTTCTGAATATCTTCTTTCTCTCAGCTTCCTCCTATTCTCCTTTTAGCCTCTCACCCACACAATAACCTCAGGGCAAAATTGTACAACAAAACATCTACCCTCAACACATGATAACCTACGAAGATTCCATTACAGTTGTAAGTATGTCCAGCAACTGTCTGATGAGATCAAATGAGTGGACATATGTCACACTGACATCAAAGACCTGCTTTGCCACAAGGGAAAGGGTATTGCGTGTTGAATTCTCTTCAAATTGCCACAGCATGAGGGTGCTTTATGGGTAGTTTGACACTGCTGACTTTATTATGAGTTGTTTCAAAACAACTGGGGTTTTTTAGTTTTGTGTTCTATGGTGATTAGGTTGGTTTCCAGTTGAACATTACCCAGCAATCTTTTACTGAAGGGCAGTATATACTACATTTCTTGATAAATAAAAGATAAATAAATTTTGGGCTGTGTGAATTGACCTTTAGTAACGATCCCAACAGCCATTCATCTGGCCTCTATAACCCTTATATACTGCTACTTTATCTCCTCCCCGCCTCACACAACACACTAAATATGAATTCTGTATATGAGGAGACGCAGGATCTTTTCCCGACTCTTTTCTAAAAGGGCATTTGGCCTTCCAGCTATTGGAGATAATACCTGCAGATAATGGTTACTGGGGAGGGAATGGAACTGGAATTCCTGTACTGCCTTTACTGCTTCTGATTGTTTTAATTATATGGAGAATTGATTTTTTTTTTTATTCCAGATTATTTCTGTTAATGATTTAAGCTAAACATTTTAGGGGCCTTGCTACAAAGTAGCATGTAAACCCAAGAAATAACCATCAGTAATATAAACTGCTCAAAGCTGAAAGCCTCCTTGGAAATGCATGTGATGTTAAGTCCCCGCCCCCCAGCGCTATGCTTTCAGATTTGATATAGTAACATCATTTGCATAATATCTTGAAGAATATGGTTTATGTGAGCCCATGACTGATAACAAGATTGCATTTTGAGGCTATTGTTCCTGTGTCAAATTATAAAGCAGCTGCTCTTCGTTAATCATTCCTTCACTGGTATGTTTTAGATTTATATTTTACATCTTTTGCTTTTTGTAGTAAATTTATTAATGGAAGAAACGTTATAGAGATAAAACATTTTAAAAAAAACACGGGCACACAACAGAACAGAAACAAAATTGACAGTTCACATTCAAAATACAATAAATATCAATAAATCCATCTTAGTCTACACATACAGATATAAGCCAACCATATGTTGGAATAGGTATCCCAACAAAGCAATGAGGAGAGAAGTTGGAGGCCGTGGCCAGGTTTGGAGAGAGTGAAGCAATTTCCATGGGCAGCCTGAGCTGGACCCCCTGAAACACTGGCCTTCAGCTAGTGGGTTGTGGCCTGATCCAAGATGAGTCAGATCAGGAGCACTACCACCATGCAACCATATGGTAAAGGATTAAGCAATCAGTCCCCAAATGCATGTTTGGGTTAAAAATAAGTCCTGGGTCTGAAAAGATTGAAGATATCTGCTCTAAAAGCCTCTTTCCTGGGCTTCCAAGTACTACTGGCCAAGGTCAGATACAGCAAAAGATTGAAAATAACTCTTTGAGGAACAGGTTTCTCTCTGGTGGTGGAAAAGAGAGTATTAGGGTCTGATCCAGGGCTCAGCTTGTAAAATGAAAGAAGATGTAGGACCTCTCCCTATTAGAAGGCAAGCCTGATAAAGGATGATACAACTCTTACTAGCAACTTCTTCTTCTTTGGTGATCACTCATAGCCGAGTAAGATTGTCTTCCATAAACACGGTTTTAACAATGAGTCCGTAGAGGCCAATTCTGGATCCACACTTCCTTCCACATTGGTTTCCAGGTGGGAGTTGATCACGGTGTGGATTTGCCAAGTGTGCTCTTAGAACGTTTCTCCCTTGCGTCCTGAATTTGAGTGTCTTTGAAGCCCATGACACCTTTGGTAAAGGCTGTTCTCCAACTGGAGTGCTCGCAGGCCAGTGCTTCCCAGTTGTCGGTGTTTATACTACATTTTTTAAAAATTTGCCTTGAGACAGTCTTTAAATCTCTTTCGTTGACCACCAGCATTACGCTTTCCATTTTTAAGTTCAGAACTTGCTGGATCGTCACCTTGTCGTGGTGAGTGGGCTTGTACATTCCTATGATCCTTGTGAGCGAAGCCTTCGGGAATCTCGTACTCCCAGCAGGGTCACCCAAGGCGGTAAGGTCAAAGGGAAGGAGCTAGACAAAGAGTGGTCCAAAAAGTCCTCAACAGCAGAACAGGCGGATGATAACAAGTGGTATGTTACAACAGCTGTAAGGCGGATGAAGGCTTCAGCAGATAAGAATCTACCGGTCATCATGGTCTACTCATGCCACCGGAACAGAGCCTTACTGCAAAGACTGTGCATTGGTCAGCGTGCATTGATCTACACACATAAAACAAATTCACACACAGGCGTCTTCCAAACTAGCAACTGCCTATGTGTCACAAAACCTGGAAGCAAAGCGGAGAGGTTGTGGAAACCTCTAAGAGGTTTGGAATTGCCCCAGGCACAGAGGACATCACAAATCCTTTATTTAATCTCAATGAGAAACCGCCCTTCCTTCCTGATACCTGCATTTTAGTTTAGTATCTTGATAGAGGTGGGGTTGGCTTCCATGACCCCCGCCTACTGGAAATCCACACTGCCATTCACTGGAATCTGGCTCCCCTCCATACTGAGCGGGAAGGTGGAAGGTATGCAGTTTTGGAAGAAGAGTTTGACATGAAGCAGGCAAAACTGCTACCATAGTGGCTACCAGAACTGCTGACTCCTCCACCACATTCCAGCAGCCGGTCAGGACCTGGGGAATCGCGAGGCATTGTTTAATTTATTTATTTATATTTCTTCACCATAAGGTCCCAGGGCTTGTTACTACTGTATAACCATGCACTTATAAAAATTATAGAACAATTCTGGACAAATGCAGGAAGTCATGGACTAGCTGGATGCAGAGGACTGGTGGGAGGTATCAGCTGGGGAAACCCCAGGGAGTAGAAGAAGGCCCAGGGCCAGAGGACTGGTGATGGGATGACAATGAGTGGTCACAGGGAGAAGAGGGAGTAGACTGGGAGGAGAAGGTGTCAGAAGCTGAAGAGGGAACAGGGTTCCGTGAGCAAGAAGAGGCTATGGCCACATACATTGTGGTTTCTGCCCTCCTCCAGTTGTTCGTAGAGGAAGCTCCCAATGGAGGTCCATCTGCAATTCAAGTAAAAGCACACCATTAGTTTGGGTAGACCCTGTTTTAAAAGGTATATATCTTGTGTATAGCTAGATGTGTTTGAAAGCTCAAGGATTTCTTAATTCTTTACCATCTTGATGCGGCAACTTCTTGAATGTAAACAGGAAGTCTTTTTGTTAATTATGTTCATGGCAATTTAGGCCAAGGCAATATAAAAATCTCTTGAGCATAACTTTGATATTGAACACTTTCATTCAAGGGCGCTTTTCAAAGAAGGGTAAAGAATTCACTTGGAGCTGGATAATCAATGTGTTTGATTAGACTGTTCTTTGTTTATAAGTCAAGTGCATTTGGGGAAAATCTTGAGTAGCAAACAAAAAATCTATGCAGGACAATTATTTATGTGACCTACATTTTCTTAAATTCATTTCCTTTTTTTTTTTACTGTTCTGTTAAAAAGGCTAGTGTACTGTAACAACAAATGAAGCTTTAGCAGCTAGATGAAAAGGTCTGTGCCTTGGGTTTAAAGGTCTTGGAAAAGTTGTGCTATTTTAAAAACTGTTTTTAGTCTTTTTATGGGGGTGGGTTGTAAGCCTTGAGGTGAATGGAAAAGGCAATTCATTGATTAACAAGTTAATTATCTGTGTGAATCTGGGCACCAGTCTCCCTGCAGTAGGAAACAATTCCCTGTAAAATTCTAAGTAGAAGTGACCAAAAAGGCAGTAATAGGTCGCTACAGCTGTTTGACACTTGGCACGTGAAGTAATGTCCCAGAAAGCTATAGCTAGCCATGCCACATGCCACACAGTGCACAACTGGTGTCAGTCTGAAAGTGTTCCTGCGCACATTAAAATGTTTTCTTCCCCATGGAATGAACCCTACAAGCACTCTTTTTTATTCTTAAAGACTACCAAACCCCCTACCCCACCAGGCTATGCATTTAGCCTCTCTAGCAATATCCTGTGTTTCACATATAAACAATACTGAGCTGGTTACACATTCAATTCAGAGACTGACCACCACATATAAGTGAGTGAGTTTGTGAATGAATGAATCTTTATTTGCGTCAGCCATCGGCCATAGCAATAAAACAACAATACGATATACAAAGAATAGAAATAAGAAGTCAGTGATATAAAATACATTTTAGGGTTTTGAATCAATAGTCAAATAGTGGATCTTATTCTAATTGCCCCAGCTAAAAACCCTGCAACCTTTGCTGTCACCTGCTCATTTTGATCTGCCAAGAGAAAGGACACTGTGGCAGTGGCTGGGCAATGAGGTATGGACAATAAAAGAGGGGTGATAACCTCATTCCTCAAGTTTTTATAAAGAGTGCAAGCCAGAAGGGCATGCACCTCTGATTTGGTACTGCCATCTCCACAGGGACATAAGCTTTTTTTGTGTAGAATCTGTTGGAATCTTACCTAAAGTACAGCCGAGGGCAGTACATTCAATCTTTGCGAGAGTAAAAGAGCCTCTATATTTTAGAATTGTTAGTTTATACAGATAGGGTGTAAGAGAGTTGAAAGGGGAAGGTGGAAAATAGTCATACTATGGGGAAAAATTGCTTATTGTGGCCAATAATTTTACTATTTATACCCCACACATCTTCCTGGATTGCGCCAGCCACTCTGGGCAGCTTCCAACATATATAAAAACATAATAAAACATTAAACATTTTTGAAAAACACTTTCCTATACAGGATCGCCTTCAGACAGCTCGGTGGTCAGATAACTCCATACCCTCCAACATTTCTCCAGTGAAAATAGGGACATCCTAAGGAAAAGTGGGACATTCCAGGATCAAATCAGAAACCAGGACAGCTTCTGTAAATCAGTGACATCCCTGGAAAATAGGGACACTTGGAGGGTCTGAGACAGTATTGACTGATTGTTAAATTTATAACTCACCAAAGGAGCCCAGTGGCACAGGAGTAGTGGGAAATCCCTTTTCTACTCAATCTGTATCAAGGGAGTAAGAGTAAGGCAACAATTGCCACTTCAGTGACCAAGGGCATCATGGATCATGGAGGGTGCCGCCAGATGGGAAAAGATGGGGGTAAAACATAGCAGAAGGTGTGTAACCGCACCTTTGCCAACTGTTTCCAAGACTACAAGAAGGCACAAAAACTGCTGAAAAGCCAGTGAGCCCAGTCACATGCTTACAGGGAAAGAGCAAGAGCCAATTCAGAAGTGTGGAAATGCTAATATGGCTTTGCATCATAACTGAGAGCAACTCCCAGTGTTCCATGTACGCCTTTAATGAATGTGTTGTCCTTCCTTGGTGACATAACCTCTGCACTAATCTTTTGGCATAACTAAGGCTATTTCCTTCCTTGTGTGATTGTTTTCACACAAAATACAATTCCTTTTGTGTGAGCCTTTTCTTCACCTTCTGCAGATTCCTTCATTACTGAACTCATTGTAAAACTGTTTCTCAGGGGTTCTTTTATTTTTAAAAAAACTGTTCAGGGGTTTTGTTTTTTTCTACACACTTCTGGATGTAGATAGCTCATTAGCTTCCATATTCAGAGATTTATGACTTGAAAGAAGCTCTCATTCTAGAGGGAATATCAGTCTTAACTTCTTAATTATCTGTCATCTCTGTCAGTGTATTCCCCCACAATGTCTAAGCCAGTCCCTCAGGCTTTCGCTTCCTGATCTCTTTAACAAGCTAATTTGAAACTTTCCTGAGGAGGAGTTGACATCCTTGCCCTTTCCCAATAGGTTTGGGGACAGTCAGAAGGTATTATTACGAGGATGAAACCAAATGCTCAGTAAGTTAACATACGAAACATGAAAAGGGGGCTTTCGGGGCATCAAAATATTTCCCAAAGGACACCCCTCACTTCAAAGGGGGGCAACACCTCTCACCTCTTTTGTGCCAGTTCACAGCTGTTTGCTGGCCTAAGAGGTTGGTGTTCAGTCCAATCTTTTGGTTTTTAAAGATTAGCTTTTATTTTATTTTGACACTAAGGAACAATGGAGACCACTGGAATGCAGTAAGATCAGTGTGGTGATGAGGAAGATGGCCACGAATGGTGGTCAGCTGGCCTGCAGATCTGCTACTGCTGCCGCTGCCACCATATCTCAAGTGCACATGTGAGTCAGCAACAAGTGAGGTAAGGGAGTGCACCTCGGGTGCAGCAACTGAGCCTGAAGTTACACCCCCAGAGTCCCTAGGCTGTGCTTCACCCCCTTCCCTGGCCTGCTCCCTGTACAGTGGTACCTCAGGTTACAGACGCTTCAGGTTACAGACTCCACTAACACAGAAATAGTATCTCGGGTTAAGAACTTTGCTTCAGGATGAGAACAGAAATCGAGCGACGGCAGCAGGAGGCCCCATTAGCTAAAGTGGTACCTCAGGTTAAGAACAGTTTCAGGTTAAGAACGGATCTCCAGAACAAATTAAGTTCTTAACCCAAGGTACCTCTATACTGATTAACTACAGTGACAGAAGTGAATGGTCAGGAAAACCAGGCTTCTCTTTTTTAAAAAAAATATATTTATTGAAATTTTACAGACAAAAGAGAATTACAGAATAAGAAAAGAAAAAGAAAAAGAAAAAGAATACAAAAATGCAAAGAAAAATACAAAATACATGAAAAAATAAAAAACAATTAAAAAACAAATCAATCTTTTCGTATCTTATATTTCAATTACTTGTTTCCTGACCTCCTCACACCTCCCTTTTTTGTATTCCAATTCACATGGTTAATTCAGCAAATCCTTTCCCTCTTTGTATTTATCTTAATTCTATATCTTAACATATTATAACTTTATATTTTCATCTAATTATCAGTCCATTTTTACATATTCTTTTTAACCTTATTGCTAAAGCCACTTCATTTCAATCCAACTTCATTTTAGCATTCATTAATTTTACAATGTTTCTGCAAATAGTCTTTAAACTTCTTCCAATCTTCTTCCACCAACTCTTCTCCCTGGCCTCAGATTCTGCCAGTCATTTCCGCCAATTCCATATAGTCTATCACTTTCATCTGCCATTCTTCCAAGGTGGGTAGATCTTGTGTCTTCCAATATTTTGCGATGAGAATTCTTGCTGCTGTTGTTGCATACGAAAAGCAGGTTTCTCATTGCCACATGTGGGCTGGCTGTTCATCCTGCCTGGCCTATGGGGAGGAGGAGGGTTTCAGGAGGTTTTTAGGGGTGGGGTGGTCTAAGGGAAGGGGTGGGCAAACAACGTGAGCAGACACACTTTAGTGTTTAAGCTAAGAGACCTTAATGTGAAACCTCCTAGAAGACACACAGAAACAAATATGAAGCCAATATTGTGCTTTCTTAACTAAGCTGTGCTTAGATTTCTGCGAGCATAAAGTACTTATAACAAAAAAATGAACTCCTCTGACTTGGTCAAAGATCTCCCCTTAAATCCTCACAGCAACCTTGTGAGGCAGGTAGGCTGAGACACAGTCTCCAAGGTCACCTTGTGAGTGTCATGGTTTCGGTCAGGATTTGAACCCCAGTCTTCCCGTATCCATTCTGTCTAAACCCTGCAGTACAATTGGCAGTCAATGTTCATTTGTAGTTCCACTCATTAAGCAATCCTTACAAGACTGTAAGTGGTATGTGAGCATTAGATGGGCAGGATAGAAATGGTTATATAAACAAACAAAAATATCTAATAGGGTGACAAACGCATACCTAATAGAATGACTATAACCAGTTTATTATAATGACTATGAAAATATTGGTTTTATTTATTTATTTCAGAACTATATGCTTCTGACTCTGGTCTTCTTTGGCGTGAACTACATTCACACAATGTTCAAGAAGTTCAAACATGCACAAACAAATAAAGATAGAACTTCCCTATAGCTTCTGGCTGACAACTTATATTCTGAACACAGCTTGAGTTGAGAAACATTTGGGACCATGTCTGTCTTGCAGTTTAAAATTTGGTTGAATGAGTTGTAGCTCTAGGCTTTGCAAAGCAACAGAGTTAAAGTCACCCTGAAAACAGCAGCATGTTTTTATATGTTCCCAGGTATCAAATGTTCACAAGCAGTACATTATTATTGCCCAGGGATGAAATTTTCCCTGTGTAAAACAACTTCTTATTAAAGAGAGAAGGAAGGGGCTATGTCTCAGAAGCTGGACCTGGTGGTTGGCTTAAGGATGAAAACAAGTTTTATGTCTAACTTTTGGATATATAAAAAAAAGTTTCAACTTTTTGGTCTCTCATGAGAAACAGTAATGTTGCTATAAAAATGCTTAACCACTGAATTAGATGCAAATGTAGTACAACAGCATAAAGGAGGCAGAACAGGAAGTCTGCACCCAAGCAGAAACCTGACATAGACTACTCCACTGAACTCCACCACATAGAATGTCACTGAACACTGTTGACTAAAACTCATCCAGCAAAATATCAACACCTGCTCCCCAGAGAGCTGATTGACTGCAATGCCTTGAGCAGACCTCCACTCTTCCATGTTTTTCTTGGCTGCCTGCTGAGAAGTTCCAGACCTTACCTACACTCAGAGCCTTGGCCTGCACAACATGTTTCTTCTCCATGACCCAAGCAACAGACCAGGGCAAGTGACCTCCTGCCTCCTACTTTTATCTGGCTGTCCCTGGATCAGGCCCCCCAGAGGCCTGAGATCTTTCTTGAAATATGCTGCTGTTCTACATTATATAAGATATTATACTGTAGTATAGATGTAAAGGTAAAGGGGCCCCTGACCGTTAGGTTCAGTTGCGGACGACTCTGGGGTTGCACTGTTCATCTCGCTTTATTGGCCAAGGAAGTGACCAGCATGACTAAGCCACTTCTGGCGAACCAGAGCAGCACACGGAAATGTCGTTTACCTTCCCGCCAGAGTGGTACCTATTTATCTACTTACACGTGCTTTCGAACTGCTAGGTTGGCAGGAGCAGGGACCGAGCAATGGGAGTTCACCCCGTCGCAGGGATTCAAACTGCTGACCTTTTGATCGGCAAGCCCTAGGCTCTGTGGTTTAGACCACAGCGCCACCCGCGTCCTGTGTAGTATAGATGTACCATACTTCCATTATACAAAGTGTGTGTATTTGCTGCTAAAACTCTTCTACAGGTTGGTGCCTTGGCAGTTGGCATTATTAACTACAGTGGCTTTCAACCTGCTCACCCCACCAGCTCTCAAACAAATAGTTTCTTCAGACCACAGCTGGGCCCGTTAATCTGACACATTGCAGGGCTATCGAGATATCAGCTTTCTCTGCTCCTTTCATCTTTAGAAGCCGTTCTATCAGAGGCACAAAATCTCTTCTTATCTTTTATCAGCCCTTGACTTTTATCTTAAACAATTCTGTTTTCAAGTGTTCTCTCTAGTGAAAATAGCATGAGCACTTATAATGCTCCGGTAGAATAGAATATGAGGGCTTACCATTTTTCTAATTCAAGTGACATGCCTCTTAAGACTTTAAGGAGACTGTTGTTGTGGAATCTTGAAGCGAAAAGAGGCTCTGCTTCCTAGACAGGCACTGAATCTTATGACCCAGAAGTACCTGAAAATAGCTTACAGGCTGCATTACTGAGGGTTGTATCACTCAGATACATGTGCAAGGCAGAATAATAAAAAATATAAAATGCTGTCTTGAATGCAAACATTTCAAGGACCTGGATAAAGACCTCAAGGGTCTCCATAGCATGACATAACTAAAAACCCAAAGCCCCAGTATGGTGATATTTTTATTAGGATCAAGTAATGTAGAGTTTTCTAGAGCTCCTTCAAAGCAGAAAAGGAAGGAAGAAGCTGGGCAAAATGGCAAAGCCCAAAGTCCTGCATTTTATTACAGCCTTACAAAGGTGTATGGCCCTTTACAGACTTGCAGACTTCAGGCCTTTGACATTTGTCATGGCTTCTTATGAATGCAGTAACTGTTTTGCAGATTTAATTCAACTGGACTGTGCTGGGTGTATTGATTGGAGCATACTATGGGCATACTAAGAAATTTCAGGTTGCACCAAGGGCTACTGGGGGGGGGGAGAAGAAGTATAATGGTCATTCCCTATTTTTAAAAACCTGTAGAACCTGACTGTTACTCAGCACTATGCAAAACACATGGATCCTGTGTAAGATCAAGGACAAAAGGAAAGAGAAACCTGATTATCATATTAGCAAAGCTGGAGAATTACATAAAAAATGTGTTGCTAAAAATAGTGTTGCACCAAAATTATTTCATCTATACATAGTGGCATAATACATATAGCAAATGTAAAGTTTAGGGAGCATAAATTTGTTACTTATTAGATATCATTGTTTATTGCTGTGGCATATGCAAAATGTTAGATTAGAGAAGTGAAAAATGTAGCTAAGATTGTGCTTTTTCTTGGAAGTTTGAGAATTACTTTTAAGTCCTGAACTGTCTGAAGAATTAACAGAAGCCAATTCACCTAGTGTTACCCAGTGGTTGCCTGGCATGTTGTACTTTGAAGTTTTTACCTCTTTGTGTTTCCCTATTCCCACAATCAATCAGTATATCAATTTTATGAAATAAATAATTCAAATTATTACTGCACCTGTAAATAAATATATATATATATATATATATATATATATATATATATATATAGCTTAATATGTTCCTTTAAATGCTCATGCTTGGGCAAAGATTGTCCTGTTCAACACTGCAAGTAAGATGGAATTGCATATTCCACCACTGCAAAATTCAGAAGCTGCTCAGTACATCATCTGGTCTCAAAAGTGCTCAGACCATTCTCTCTGTACTTGAAAAGGGGCTTGCTGAAGCAAATTCTTCTGCCCATTACTAGCAATAAAACAGAACAATTAAACCCACCGGTAATTTATCACTACAATTCTTTTCTAGTTATACTTTCATGTACAATCAGTTATCTAGAGACTTGTATTACAGCCAAGCTGAAAGGTCTATCCTGTAACCACATATTCATTCAACAACATCACATTCAGGTCTAAAGGTAGTTCAGATCCAGATATATATGAGAATGCATTCCAGTCACTGCATGTTTAATTTTTTTTGTGCATTGACATTTTGAACTACATGTAATAACCTTGGTTCCAAAAAGCCCAAATAAAAACATAGATGCTGGGATTTAAAACTGGGACCGCAACATTATTGATCCGGATTGAAGTCAATCCAATTCATACTGAAAACATTCCTGTCAACTATTCTGTTACCCAGCAATGAGACCATGCTACCTTGTGCCCAGGGATAAATCCAAAGCCATAACTGGCATTACCAGACAGTTCCTATTTTTGGAATTCAAGACATTTCAATATGTTCACCTAAATTAAAGAAGAAATCCATATGTAAGTAGTCTTAGGGACTAGAGAGTTTTGAAAAGAAATAAGATACAACAAGATGAAGAGAGAGAGGAATCAGAGCACAACACTGATTTTCTTCAGGATGATGGGCTCCTGTTTTTTGAAGTTTCATCCCTACTTCCTGCGCCTCGGCCTTGAGCAGATGGCTAAACAAGCACAACTACCTACTGATTGGTTTCAGGAATTGCCAACATGACATGCTGGAGAAAAGCTAATACATTTCCTTCTCTTGAGTTCTATGTCTAAGTTCACCCCTAAAAGCTGAGCCGTTTTATTTGATCTTTTCTCCAGACAAGATGTCTGCAGTTTCTCTCTCTCATCTCCACTCATCCTGTAAATAGTTTCTGAATGAATAAAGTCATTGAACTCCAGAAACTGTAAGTCATTATTCCAATATGATTCACCCATCCTGCAAGTTCTGCTAACATGGCATCCATGGGCACACTTGTGCACACAGAAGTTAATTGCTATTCTCTTAAAAACCCTTCCTTTGTAACATGAAAGGTTAATATATTTAAGATACAGTGAGCGAGGATAGAAATGAGTTACATTCAAATGATGGCATCATTTTCTATCCTCTGCCTCCTTAAAAAAACCACACAGAATGTTTGTAATGTTGGATGAGCTGGTATCAGAAACTAGTTGTTCGTTTTCTGCCTTTTGATTGGGAACATTTGATTGAGACATTACACTGCTGTTGAAATCCTTGTGTAGTATCTGTTTCTCAAACTTCACAGAAAAGCATGAAGAATTTGTCTGAACTTACATAACCCTTGGCTGAGAAAATGCCCATTAGTTTGTCCCACATTTTCCCAACTATGATTTACTGATTCAGACAGCTTGTTTTTACAGCAGATTTCATTATGCCATTTGCCTTTTTCTGGACCCAAGATAATTGTACCTGCAAAGCTTTTCTGTCATTCACAGAACATGATTCCAACACACTTAATCATTTTTCTCTCTATGAAGACAATCTCAACAAGAACAGCTTCAGTACACAATAGTGGCAAAATGGAATTGTATTTTAAAATGTTTATTCCTCATAGCAGGCATGAATCCAAATTTCTTTGCCAGATACATCTTAAACTACCACAGGACTTGAAAGTTGTTAAACTGGATGGCTAGAAAAGAATTTGAAAAGTGTATTTTTCATGTGGTAGGTGCAAAAATCTGCTGCACACACCACAATCTTTGGTGAGAGACTATAGGGATCCAGTGCATATTCAGGGTTCAGTTTCCTTGGAATGAAGGTCAATGCAGACTGTGGTGTCTTTAGGATACTGTATATGTTTTTATTTACTCATATATGCAACCTGAATATAGAGTGATGGGGCTCATAGCATTAACATTAACCTTCTCATTAGGTTCCTAGTGAGTTCTTCAAGACACAGCTCTGGGTCCAGCACACAGCAAGACAAGCCTCTGTGGCTTCAGCCTCCAGCATCAGCCAGACACACTCACTCTCTCTCTCTCCCTCTCTCTCTCTCTCTCTCTCTCTCTCACACACACACACACACACACACAGCCCCCACCTCACTTGGCCTATTGTTCTCTATCCTTGGATGTCATGAATCCAGCCCAGTGGGTGGGGAAAGGCAGGCTTAATTTTAGGGGTTCCTGCAACTTTCTTGCAGCCTATCTTTCACTAGAGTTAGTACTCTCCATCCCAATTTACCTAAGGACGGAAATTTTAGCCATGCTCTCAAAGTCCTAATATTATTCAACAGAATGCTCATGCAACACAAGCAATCAGGCTGTGAAAGGCAAAGCAGAATTTGGAATGTTAGTATTTACAATACAGTACTGGAGATTGGGGGGGACGCGGGTGGCGCTGTGGGTTAAACCACAGAGCCTAGGACTTGCCGATCAGAAGGTTGGCAGTTCGAATCCCCATGACGGAGTGAGCTCCTGTTGCTCGGTCCCTGCTCCTGCCAACCTAGCAGTTCGAAAGCACGTCAAAGTGCAAGTAGATAAATAGGTACCACTCCGGCGGGAAGGTAAACGGCGTTTCCGTGCACTGCTCTGGTTCGCCAGAAGTGGCTTAGTCATGCTGGCCACAAGACCTGAAAGCTCCCTCGGCCAATAAAGCGAGATGAGCACCACAACCCCAGAGTCGGCCACGACTGGACCTAATGGTCAGGGGTCCCTTTACCTTTACTGGAGATTGGGGCACAGCTTGCCTATGAAGCAGGTGAAGTTTTGGGCACAACATTTGGCTCAGATCTTTCTCTTGTCCATGCTGATTTCTCCAGTGTACACTTCATTTACTTCCTTTTTTGTTTATTTACCGTACACTGCAGGTACCAAGCCCCAACCTCACCAAGGGTGAGGCAGGGCCAGTTTCCCCTCCTTACCACTTAGATGAGACATGACTTGCTCCCCCTAACCCACCCACAACTCTTCTAAGACCAGGATGGAGTACATGAAGGGCCAAACTGGCAAGTAAAGAGCTTTCTTTTGAACACTTGACATTCTGGCTTTGTGGGTCACTGCAGCCTGCTCCATCCTTGTCTTGAGACAGTAACATCAGTGGATCAGGGTTCCCACAAGGCTCTGCCGCTCTGTTTTTCTGTGCTTTTTTTGTACATAATAGCTGCATATTTTAATAGCTGCAAAAAGTGAGCCTGTCCAAAATGTTGCCTGTGCAGCTTTGAAGAGCTCTTGACCGTTATCTAGTTCAGCACAGCAGCAGAGGCGTTTGGGGTTTTTTAAAAAAAGCAGCTAAAAGCTTCATTCAAGTTTTACTTTAAAATCCTATATTGCTCTGCTTTAACAAAACCCAAACAAACGCAAAACATTCTAGACAGTGTCATGTTTTAAGGCCTATCAATATCAAAGACCTGTGAGCTAATGTCTGTATAAGCAGGAAATTCTAGTTAGAAGATTTCATTTGTAGGGCCATGCAAGAGCCCAGAATTAAATCAGATGATTATGTTCAGATATTTGGGGTTATTGTCTCAATTATGTTTTATAATGGGACTCCATGATAGTCTGGTTTTTCTTCTTCTTTAGAATATCTGGAGGGCAAAGTTATATATTCAGATAGAAATGAGTGAATGACACTCCCAACATAATTTTCTTTTTCTAAAAGCAGCCACAGAGAGGGGGAAGTGTGGATCAGGGCTGTAGCACAGAGGTAAAACCATAAAGGTGCTTGTGACTGCTTTTCCTTGCATGGACAGCAGCAGCTCAGGGTTGTGGTAGGGGGCACAGCACAGTGGGGTAGTTGGGAGAAATGGGTTCCCCTCCCCCTGCAGTCCTGATCCTAATAGGGGATGAGTGAGATATGCCTGTTTTTGGAAGAAGAAAATTACACTGAAAGATCCAATCAGAAATCTCCCACATGACATCTTGTTTGGTCCTGAGATTAAGAAACAAACGAGATTTACAGGAAATGCAAATGTGCTTGTGTATACAGGGGAAAAAACCCTATTGTTTTAAAGTGTGAACTGCTTAGCTAACATTTGAAACCTATAATAAGAGGGATGTGCAATCCCAGAACAATGGTATCTCTTTTTGTCACATGGATTTCATTTCATCATGATCATCAGAGATTTAGTAGCTCTTTTGATTTACCATTAATAAAAAATGTAAACATAGCCTTCCTCAGGCATTATTCTATGTGGCTTGACAAATTCGGGGTAGGGTGGGGACAACACAGGGATGCATTCACCAGCCCCATCCTAAATCTGTGGACAGTATGTGTCGTTCCTGCTCATTCTATCCCCAACCTTCCTACTTGGAGCAGGAAACACTAAAGGGGGTTTCTATGCATGCTTGAATGTGCTTAGAAGCCTTCTTGCAGCTGGAACCCCTGATAACCCCTGATAACAAAAGAACCCTCAAGAAGTCTTCGTGGTATGGCATATGCTAATGCAGAAAATAGTGCTCTGTTAAGTGCCATATGGAATCCTCATTTTAATTCCATTTCCACCTGAGAAAGGATTAGCAACTTTGCAGCAGTGTGGAAGTGTGGAAGCAGCCTTAGCTTTTGAGATTTTAATTGTGTAGCTCAAACTTTTCTCTGGTGCTACTGTGTACATAAAGGAATGGCACCCTTTCCCCAAAATTGACTCTGTTGCACCACCTACTGCCTCATTACTTCCTCTTTCTGAAACAAGGTACCTTATGTGACTCTTATTTTTCTAAACTCTTTGGAAATTGAAGTCCCCAGTCTCTTCCTATGTGATGTGAAGAATCTGATGGGCAAGCATAGCTACCCGAAAATATACATAGGATAGGACTACTTGACTGTGTTTGGTAAGGATAGCTTAGAGGTACCTGAGAAGATCCCTCTGCAAGTACAACACGCAATCAGCAATCAGACCAATGCATCCTTTGAATGACCTCTAGTGCAAAACCGTGACTGCAGTGTTGATACAGCAATAAACACTCACCTACAGCCATGCAATGGGTTTCAGCAGCAGATGCTGGAGAGAAGCAAGGGAAGAGAGCATGAAGCTAAGACTCTAGGACTAACCACCAAGCTCCAGAAACA
The DNA here is from genome assembly GCF_027172205.1 of Podarcis raffonei. NCBI lineage: Eukaryota > Metazoa > Chordata > Lepidosauria > Squamata > Lacertidae > Podarcis > Podarcis raffonei. The sequence continues at coordinate 79,492,031 of NC_070604.1, read as the reverse complement.
GATTAATAAAGATTTATGGAATTTTTACAGGCAACCAAGGACATGGTTTTCTTACTTGGCCCTATTTTATTTATTTCTTTAAAGTCATTTCTAAACTGCTTACCAGTTTAAAATATCTCAAAATACAACATACAAACAATAACAATGCCATAAAAAAACAGTAAAACAGTATTATAAAAGCAGAAAATCAGTAATAACATGGTGCAGTTTTAGAGGGAAAAGTGGGCACTGTTCAACTGCAGCAGCTGAAACATGTTTTGGGTTGTGATGTTTTTCTTTTCATTTTTGCTTTGCCTTAAAAGTCTTGTTAAAAAGTCTTGTTAAAATCATGTTGCCAGTAATATTCCCTTTATGCTTTGCAAGGTTGTTTTACTGACATTAATCCTTGCTAAATCTCTCCAGGCAACTATAGTGCCTCTGTTAAAAACTCATTTATCATTATAAACTCATTTATCATCGGTAGCTAATTTGCATCTTTTTGCATTGTGAATCTTTGCTGTCCAATTAGTTAGCTGTTCTTATTACTCACAGCTTATTTGTAGTGTGGTTTGTGCAACTGCCAGATGGATTACTAGGGGCTACTTCACATATTACAATTCTCCTTTATGTGAGGCACTGCTGTGTACTAAATTGCAGCTTTGAAACTATGTAAAGCTCCACAAATGCATTCTCACCTGGAAAATGTTAATATATGAAACAGTCCTTACAAGTTGAACATGGTTATACATAAGAAATAAATTTGCCCAAACAAACCCTATAATGTATGCCACATAGTACCATAATTTATGTTAGTCAATTTTCTTAACTAAATATATGAAAGATCCATAACTAGTGTTATTTACTCCCAAGTGATTATCATACAATAACATGTCCTTGCTATAACTGACTTCCTACCTGAACAACCCTTTTCTTTTTTTTTGCATTATTCTGCACAAGCCAATTCTGTAAACCCAAAGAGCAAGGTGCTAAATTTTACCCATGCCTGCTATCTAATGCACTACCACCAACACTTTTCTTCAAGACAAGACAAAACATAGCAGACAATAAAAGTTAGCTGTTGACATATTCTGCCGCCAGAAGTAAGACATTCACCTCCCTCCTGGGTAAGAATAGTCTCCCTGCCCCCCAAACAACATACACAGATACACACACTTCTGAAAAAGAGGCTGAAGAAGTTAAACTCAACACCAGCATGCAAACCATGAATATAAGATGTTGTTTCTGCTTGGAAGGATAATCTCATTTCTGAGCTCTACTAAGGTGCACACAGTGAAATAGATGATTATGGACTTGAATAAGTAAGGAGCAAAGGCACATTAATGGCTTTTCATGTTGGAAGTAATTTACAAAGATGCCGACATACCTAGAGGCTATCACTGCTGTATCAATCTACAAAGAAGGCACATTAATCTCTCCCCAAACTTCCACATTCATTTTCTGTTTTGTCCATAATATGAAGATGCATTTTCAAAAGGGATGATCATTAATTTGGGAATGCGTACTGCAGTATTTTGTGTTTCTCTCTTGGAAGATTTGGATTAATTGAAATCAGTGAAATGTAGAAAAGTAAGTTAGAGAGTGTAACGGCAATTAGGTTCACCAGATCCCAAGAAGAAGCAAGCTAGAAAAGATAGTTTGATGTAGTTGTGGATAAGAGAAGGATGCTGTCTGACTGACTTCCCCAACCTGTGGTGTCCTCCAATTAAAAAGTCCGTGTTGTGGGATAACACACTCACTGGCATTTTAATGGAGAGCACTGAGTGCATTTTAGGGATCCTCACCTGAGCAACCCCATGCTAAAACTGAACAGAAAATGCACTAAATAGCGAATTGTGGCAAGTTGTTATATCACACTACTATGAGCTTCATGCTGGAGTGCTGAATAATATTCTCTCTTACATTTAGCCACAGGCAAGATGTGGGATTTTGCCACAGCAACTGGGGAATAATGAGGAGTGAAACGAAATGTCTCACATTTACTGCTTGTTTCCAGTTCCAGCATCCCACCCCCAAACCAGAGGAGTGGGTGGATGATAGAAAGCCTCAGAAAAGTCTCATGAGACTAGGCAAGTAGACAAAGCAATGGCAGATGAGATTCTGTGTTGATGTATGCTAAGTGATGCACACTGGGGGAGGGAGAAAACAACCCCCATCACACTTGCACAATGTTGTGTCCTGAATTAACTACTCCAGCTGAAGAAAGAAGCAGATGGCTTCCTTATCAACAATTGTTCAACACAGGCACAACGCTGAATTTTCGGGTGATGCAATCCTGATTTGGTGGATCACTCTCATTTTGTTACAGTGTCTCCAGTTTTCAGCTGAATTTTCCTGGCGCTCTCTCGTTTGGCAGAAGGACACAAAGAATGGTAATTGTGGAAGCAAACACAACTCCTTGGAATTTGGATTGTGATGTTCCTCTTGAGTTGGTACTTCAATGCTACTTAACATTTACATTAAACCACTGGGAGAGGTAATCAAGTGGGACTTTTTCAGATGCTGCTGACACCTAGGTGTGCGCTTCAGTTAATAAATGCCATCGAGCTGCTTTGTCTTTTCTGAGTCAATTTTTTGAAGTGGTGGTCAGATGGTCAGAATGAAATCTTAATTCAGACAAATCAGATGTGATACTTGTAGGAGACTTCCGGGTTGGCGCCATCGTCTAATGGCGGATTCCCTCCGAGCTCCGGAGGGAATCTGCTCAACAGGGGTCGGGTTCTGCCGCGGCGGCGACGCGGGGACCCTTAGAAACCACAGGCGCTGAAGCCTGTGGACCTGGTGACTCGGTGGGCACCATTTGCGCGCCCCCCCGACCCGCAAAGAAGCCTTTTTAAAGGCTTCGGAACGGGGGACGGAGGGAGGTGTGGTGCTGAGAGTTCGACTGCTTCCCCTGCTGAGTGAAGCCGCATGCCATGGATGGAGAGCGCTAATTTCTTCTTTTGAACTTTTGGATCAAAGTAACGACCCGTGAGTAACATGGTAATTGGACTTAAAAGGGAAAATTATTTCTGGGAATTCGGCAAGATCGGGTAAGGTGCTAAAAAGGAAGTCAACCTGCCCGCCTTGTAAACATCGTAAAGCAAGGATTTTATTACTAAGGTTGTGTGAATGTCTTTTTTTTGTGTGGAAAAGTGCAATTAACTTTATATTGGGCCAATTTAAGTGACTGTGCTGGAGGATAAGAGAACGGAATTCACCCCTCCCCCAAAACCCGGGAGCGATCGGGGAGAGAGCCTGTGGAAGAGGTTTATAGATTTTGACAGCTGTCAAATTAGCTGTCAAAGTTGGGGGGAAAAAGGAGAACTGTGTCTTTGCTGTCTTTGCTGGTTACATCTGATACAATTTGGTAACAAATTGTTAAAAACAAAGAAGAAAAGGTTAATTTGTCATTAAGTAACTAGAATCCCTCTAGAGGGGGTTCAGGACATTACAAAAATGGCTGTAAGTGGAAAAATACTGGCTGAACTGGAAAAGACCTTCCGTCTTTTGGGAAATCTACAGAAGCAGACAAATGTTTTGACTATGAGTGTAATAACAATGAAGGGAACAGTAAACAAAATTGCTGAACCTGGAAAGGATATGATTCAAGCTCCTGCAGATGAACAGGGAAGTGTTGTTGCTGATACAAAAATCCTTATAGCCAAACAGGAGAAAGAGTCTGAGTCATTTGAGATGCCATTTAAAGAATATGAGAAAGAAGGAGGCGCTGGGATGTTGCAGATGGCTAAAGAGAGCCAGAGGCCTGTTAAGTTGGAAACAATTGAAAATAAGAACATGACAATGAAAGTTTGGCTGGAAGTGAAGAATGGAATCTGGAGAGATCTCCTCTTATGGGGATCTGAAGACATGTGGAATATAAATATGGACAGTACAGAGTTTGGAGCCTTTGGGACATTTGAACTTATGAGAAGCAAGAAACAAGATTTTGGCTCCATTGTTAAATATGGAGGTCTGGCTGGAAGAAATATGGATTTTACTGGAACAGAGCCTCTTCGAGATTCGGAATTTAAAATAAAGGACTATCAAGAAAACCGGCAGAGAGAAATTGAGAGAGGGTTAAGTGCCTCGGATGTGAGATCGCCAGGCTGATTTTGGATGGACTGATGGACTTTGGTTGGGGATCGAAACCGGGAAAGGGGGTGGGAGGGCTTCGGGAATTTAAAGGGTGTAAAAATATGATTCTGTTTTAATTAAGTTGGCTTTTGCCACTAACATAAAAATGGGGAATTTGGGGAGAGATTTGGGGCCGACCTTAGCAAAAGATTATCAAAAATAAGTGTTTCGTGTATAAAGATTGGGATTTTTAAGTTTAAATAGGTTAATTAAATTGATGGAGGAATTTAGGGAAAGTATGTTAAGAATAAGTTTTGAAATATAAAGATAGAGGTTTAGAAGTTAAAATTTGTTTAAGATAATTGAATTAGAGGAAATAAGGTAAAGTGGGGGGGATAAAAATTGCTGAGCTAAAAATTGGAATTGGAATACAAGAAGGGCAGGTGTGGGGAAGTCAAGGAAATTGGGTATGGAATGTAATTACGGTAAACTTTTTAAACTGCTGTTTTTCTTTTTCTCTTCTTTTTTCTTTTTTTCTTTTTCTCTTTTCTGTTTTCCTTTGTATTCTTTTTTGAAAATTTTAATAAACATAATTAAAAAACAACAACAGATGTGATACTTGTAGGGTCTTCCTCTGAATCTTTAGGGATAATGTTTACATATCAGTAATAATTTGTCCATTGGAACAGATGTAGGGTCTGAGAGCTTCCCTTGGCATGCCTTTGGATAACCAGGTAGTTACAGTAACTAGAACTTTCCGAGAGAAAAGTAGTATTAGGTCCCATCTGCACTATACATATAAAGCACTATTTTGCCCTAGAAAGGTCACTTCGGTGCTGCTAACACAGTGCTTTGACTTCACCCCTGGAGGTGCACTCCATTGTCTCTTGAGACGGGTGGATGTCAACAGCAATACCAATTTAACAGTCATGGTTTCCTTCAAAGAATCCTGGGAACTATAGTTTGTTAAGGGTGCTGAGAGTTGTCAGACCCCTATTCCCCTCCTAGAGCTACAATTCCCAGAGTGGTTTAACAATCAATTTCTCTTTCTAGGGAGCTCTGGGAATCACAGTTCTGTGAGAGGAAAGGGGTCTCCTAACAGCTCTCAGCACACTTGAACTATAGTTCCCAGGATTCTTAGGGATGATGACTGTTTGAAGTGACTGTTTGAAGTGGTATGATACTGCTTTAAATGTATAGTGCAGATGAGGTAAAGTCTCTTGCAGCAAAAACAAAGTAACTTGTGGACTCTAACTCACTTTTTCAGATGCAACTGATAAAGTAAGCTGTAGTCCATATTCCATAATCAATGTATTAGTTTTCAAAATGCCAGAAAACTCTGTCGTTTTAGGAGAACTTTGTAATTTCCATTGACTCTGTTAATTGGACAAACTTTTTCCTTTGACTGGGGAAGTCTTAAGTTGTATTCGTAACCTTCAGGCATGGTTGCTGTAATGCACTATATATGAAGCTGCCCCTGGAAACATCTTGAAAGCTTTAGCTAGTGCAAAATGCAGTTACATGTCTCCTAATAGATATTGGGAGATACAAATATATACAGCTCCCACTGCATATTTCACTAGCTACCATTCATTCATTCATTCATTCAAGGTGCTGGCAATAACCTTTGAAGCCCTTCATGGATTTGGCCTTTCATATCTCCAAGACAATCTCTCTTTGTATTATCTACCCAGGCCAACTTCAGTCCTCTAATCAGTCCCTGCTTCGTGGACGTGTGCTGCACGAAATGAGAAATGTTGCAGTTAGAAGCAAAACCATGAGCTGCTCCAAGGCTGTGGGATTTCTACCTGGGAGCTTCTCTTGCAGGTTTTTGGGAGAGATTATAAGGCCGACCTACTTGACTTTCTTTTTAGGTTGGCTGGCTCATTTCTTGGGGGTTTTCCCCTTGATTGCTGTTCATTGCCTTCTTTGTACTGCATTTCTGCTTTTTAAATATTTACTATAAACCAGGGGTGTCCAAACTTTTTTCAAAGGGGGCCAGATTTGATGAAGTGAACATGTGTGAGGGCCAACCACAGTTGTTGACCTTCTTTTAGGATTTTACCCCAGGAAATAAACTGCCACAAGGGCCGGATTAAACCGACCAGCGGGCCAGATTAGGCCCCCGGACCAGACTCTGGACATGCCTGCTATAAACCTTCTTGAGCTTCAAAAGAACAAAATGGTACCAATGTCTTGCCTTGGTAACGAACTGGATGAGAGCCAGCAAACTGAAACTCAATCCAGATAAGACTGAGGCCCTCTTAGTGGGTGGTTTCCTAGACCAAATGGGTGGGAGATCGCCTGCTCTTGATGGGGTTACACTTCCTCTGAAGGAGCAGGTTCGTAGCTTGGTTTTGACCTATAAAGCCTTAAATGGCTTAGGACCGCAATACCTCAAGGACCACCTCTTTCCATATGGCCACCTCTTTCCATACCTCTGGGTATGAGGCGATATATAATAATAATAATAATAATAATAATAATAATAATAATAATAATAATAATACATTCTCAACTTGAGTGCAGTGAATATCTTGTACAACCAATTATGTCAAACTAGGCATATTATAGCTCTGTATTGTTTGATTGTTGAAATTACTGTTGTCTCTCAAAAACAAAACATAACCGTAAAAACACACCCTGGGTACTACTAGTGAATCTCAGTCTGCAGGCCAAATGCAGCCCTCCAGGTCAGTCTGTATAGGCCCTGGGGCTCTCCTCATGGGATGGCCCTCTCCAGTCTTGCGTCACACCCTCCTCAAGAGTTTTTCCCTGGTTGGAATGTTTCCCTGAACTGTGATGCTTCTTGCTTAACTTGACTGAGAGATTTGCTGGTGTTGGCATAGAAACCTCTGGCTTTTGCACAGCTGGAGTGCCCCACAATTGTCAGGCCTTGGAAGGTTGTCCTGATGCCTCTCCAGCTGTTGCCACTTGGTGAAGGACCACCTATGATGTCACCAAAGGACATGGTTGCTGAGGAGAAAAGCTCTCACCTTGCCTTCTATGACTTCAGTGAGCTGCCCCTCGGTCTCAGGGTTTGGGATGTTCCTGCCCTGGCAACCCTAGTGAGCAGCTCTGGCTATCCCTTTTAATAAAAGGAGGGGAATGAGGCGAAAAACTAGCATTACCTTTTGTATCATTTTATTGTGCCTAAATGTGCAGGTGCCCATGACAAGAGGCAGTTTGTTCATCTGGCTCTCTGCTTGTAGCATGCTAGTCTGGATTACGGGGTTGATTTTCAGAAGAGACCATTCTGGTGTTAACAGAATCCCGTTTTCACTCTGTGTTTTTTTAAATAGCTGTGAGGTAGGCATACAATTCAGCAAGTTTTGGATTCAGTGATGTAGAAAATAAATTTGTGAAATGGCATAGAAACACTGAGAGAGGAAAATAGCACATCTTCTCTTGAGTAAGATGATTTTCCAGAATTACTGATGTTTCTGATTCTATGAGACTATCAAAACTTACCAGGGGTTAAAGCTAAAAAGACATAACTAAGAGTAATTCATAAAATCCTTGGATATACAGTAAGCTGCATTTCCCCCATATCCAGGCTGACAGCCAGATTTGAGTGTGCTTGTGGCAAAATGATAATTACACTCTCAGTCAGAAGATACAAATTGAAAGAAGGCATCCTGCCATCTTCTACTCAACTAACTTCTGCCATTTGCCAGCTTCATTTGCAATAACATTCTAACAGCACCAAAAAAAGTCTCATTGAGTTCTGTGGATATTAATTATTCCCAGGTAAGTGGGTATAGGATTGCAGCCTAAATTAGCTCATGCTTTTGGTGGAGAACTCTCAAGGACAAGCCCACTTGAAACTGAATTGTCAGTGAAGATTTAAAAAAACACAATCAGTTACACACAAATTTGTAGAACGTTTAACATTTCTTGAGCTAAGAACCACCTGAAAGGGCACACCTCAAGCTTTACCTGTCTTTTTAAAATAAAATAAAAACCATCTTCATCTGAATCCACTAATGTAGAATTTGTATTTTATGGATTCCTGTGTCTCATCACCACTCTGAACATCTTGAAAATCCTGCATGATCCAGGTGACTTACCCCTCTCTTCAAGTCTGAACTGCCTTTATGAACTGTAAAGGGACCCCTGACCATTAGGTCCAGTTGCGAACGACTCTGGGGTTGTGGCACTCATCTCGCTTTACTGGCCGAGGGAGCCAGTGTTTGCCCACAGATCAGGGTATTTAGCTCATCTCCCTCAACTTGGTGTTCTCCAGATAACTTTGGATTGCAATTCCCATTGGGTGTTATTGTTTTTTTAAAAAAAGGTAGGTAAGGTAAAGGACCCCTGGACAGTTAAGTCCAGTCAAAGGCAACATGGCAACATAAGCCTGGAAATGGAACAAGCGCTTAGGAACCCAATACTCATCTCTTCTATTATGCAGCTTGAAGTGTGTGGGGGGGGGGCGGGAATCTGATGGTGGAGTTGGGTGACATTACTAGACATGGCATCCTACATGCCACAGGTGAGCGTCAGGAATGGATTGCTGCGTTAGGAGAGATTTACATAAATCTTGCACCAAATATTGTGTGGAGTGGGGTTTGTACATCGCTAACAGTCCTCATACAGGATGCGGGTGGCACTGTGGGTTAAACCACAGAGCCTAGGGCTTGCCGATCAGAAGGTCAGCGGTTCATGATCAAGGTGTCTCCCCTGCCAGGTGGGAATGTAAGAAAGTGAAAGACTTCTGGGAAAAGATATATAATGAACTGAAGAAGATCTTAAAATACACATTTATAAAGAAACCAGAAGTCTTTCTGTTAGGAATATTAGGAAACGAGATAAAAAGAAAGGATTGTAAATTTTTTCAATATGCAGTGACAGCAGCAAGAGTGTTACTGGCCCAGAAATGGAAACAACAGGAAATACCGACTGTAGAAGAATGGAGAACGAAACTGTTAGATTATGCTGAGTTGGATAAATTGACAGGAAAGATCAGGTATTTAAGAGACCAAAAGTTCATCGAGGACTGGGGGAAATTTGTGGAATATCTGGAATATATAAGTGATGGACAGATAACGCTAAGGGGATTTAAAGAAGCACTGTGAAAAATTAAGAAATATTGTCTAAAGGGAATAGAAAGAAAGATATAAATAATGTCAATATAAAACTAAGAAATGCGTAACTCAAATAATAACTATGGATGATTTGCGGAAAAGCTGAAGGAAGTCTTGAAAAGGAATAAGCTGTGAAATATTTGATGTGAAACTAATTTGTTTTTTGTTTTTTTGATGTAAATTAATAAAAATTCATTTATAAAAAAAAAGAAGAAGAAAAAAAGAAGGTCAGCGGTTCAAATCCCCGCGATGGGGTGAGTTCCCGTTGCTCAGTCCCTGCTCCTGCCAACCTAGCAGTTCGAAAGCACGTCAAAGTGCAAGTAGATAAATAGGTACCGCTCTGGTGGGAAGGTAAATAGCATTTCCGTGCGCTGCTCCAGTTTGCCAGAAGCGGCTTAGTCATGCTGGCCACATGACTCGGAAGCTGTACGCCGGCTCCCTCGGCCAATAAAGCAAGATGAGCGCCGCAACCCCAGAGTCGGCCATGACTGGACCTAATGGTCAGGGGTCCCTTTACCTTTATTCTCAGCAAATCAGCGGCTGCTCTTTTGTTAACCACTGTATCTTTACATCTTTTCTTCCAAGACCAATGAATTAAACATGGACACGCCATTTACAACAACCAATGCAGGCGAGACTGTTTCCGTGAATGGCTCTAACTAAGGGTGGCATGCTAAACTAGAACCAATTTTAATTAACTTCCAGCAGCTCATCCTAAATATACCATCCCTTTTCATTTTAAAAATAGCTATTGAGATGACTTTCACAAATGTAAATTCAGTGGCACAAAAGAAAGGGCAGGTGCCCTTGTCTAAATCTGAGCTGTGCTAATTTTGGATTACTAAAGGCGGTCTTGGTTAGGAGGATGCTGCTCTTGTGACCTGTGTAGTGGAAAAAAATCACTTATCAAAACCTTCATAAAAGCTGCACTGGCAACAGACATTCAGAATAATTGCTTGGCAATTAACATTTGGTGGTATTTATGTTCCATAGAAATATTTCTTGCGGTACTGGAAATCTGAATAACATTATTCTGCTCACATCATAATTTTCTCATAATCTCAGTGCCATCTTTTATAAGGGAGCTTTCATGTCTTGCATTTAAATAATAGATTTTTTGTCCCCAACTCTGACCTTTGCATTTATCCTTTGTTATCTTAAATTAGGTTCTTTCAAGCAGAGGTGTAACTTGTAATGACTCACTGTTTGCAGACCTACCACACAGGAAGACATTTATAACTCCTGCTTAGCAACAGTAAAGATGATATATTAAGATCATTTTGCTAATGCTCAAATGAACCTTATCCACAAATGAAATCGGTGCTTAAGTTCAGAGGCACACTAAGCTTTTGCACGACAGATTTAAGGTTTTCCTCCTCTAACCTTGAGAGATTTACAGGCTAAGATCATAGCAAGCTGCCACAAAAACCCACTTGTTATGATGCAGCAACTTTTCATAGAATCATAGAATTGTAGAGTTGGAAGGGACCATGGAGTCTTCTAATCCAAACCCCCCTGTATGAACTTAAAGCTAGAAATCTGGATGAACCATGGGCTGCCAATGCAGTGTCCATGGGCACACCCACAGATGCCTTCCCTGGTACCCACAACACCCTGTCCCTTCTGTCCCCGCCCCACCCTGCAAATTAGACATGAAATGTCTTTTATTGTATTCCATTTATGAATCACTTCTCATGAGGCACCCTAAAGCAATAAATATAATGAACATGTATAAAACTGTGTGTGTGTGTGTGTGTGTGTGTGTGTGTGTGGAGTTAAAGCAATTACACACACACACACAGGTAAAAAGGTAAAGGTAAAGGACCCCTGCACAGTTAAGTCCAGTCAAATGTGACTATGGTGTTGCAGCGCTCATCTTGCTTCAGGCCGAGGGAGCCAGTGTTTGTCCACAGAAAGCTTTCCGGGTCATGTGGCCAGCATGACTAAACAGCTTCTGGTGCAATGGAACACTGTGACAGAAACCGGACTGCACGGAAATGGCGTTCACCTTCCCGCTGCAGCGGTACCTATTTATCTACTTGCACTTTTATGCTTTTGAACTGCTAGGTTGGCAGAAGCCGGGGCAGAGCAATGGGAGCTCACCCCGTCACCTTTCTGATCAGCAAGCCGAAGAGGCTCAGTGGTTTAGACCACAGCGATACACACACACACACACACACACACACACACTATAGCCACTAGAAGGCTTTTGCGTGCTGAGGTCCCCCAAAACACCCCTACCCCAATAACTCACACATCACTCATAAATTTTTGTTTAAGGTTTTTGGCATAGTTTTGGCCACAACTTTATTAAACATACAAATTGTGAGTGGTTGCTTAGGTATTGGTTATGACTATCTGTCCCCCCCGCCTTGGGGGACAGCACTGACTCCCGGATTCCAGCGAAAGCCAGTGTGGAGGAACAAGATCAGGGATAACTGGAGCTGCGACACAGACCCTCAGCTTCTCCCCGCATGCTCCCAGGAGCTTACGCGGCCCGCACCCGATTCCAGGGGTTTGGACGAGAGGATGGTAAGCCCCTGAATTCCTTTAACAGAATTCCCATGCAGCAGCAGCATTGGAGGGGCAGGCACAGCCAATCCATACCCCTCCACCAACCAATTTAAACCAATGCCTAACCGCCACAGAGCCTTAGCTCACCGCCAAACCACTCACAAATGCAACCCTTCCTTCAATCCCAAAGCAACCGTAGCCAACCAGGTGTCGTTCCCTATAGGGGAAAGATGTACCCTAAAGGGGGCAGCAGCCTTGAAGGCAATCACAGGGTGCAAAATCACGGAACCACCTGAAGCAAGGACCTATTTTATTTTACTTTATTATTTATTTTATTTTATTTTATTTTCCACTGCCTTATTAACATGCTTTCCGGCCTCTTCGGTGGTAGTTTGTCTAGGCATTGGTTCCCGACTAGCTGCACCTGACCTCAGCAGGGCAGCACTGACGACTGGGCCCCACCATATCGTCAGTACAAGCAAACATTGTGGGGGAGCAATGAATCCCAAAGCAACCGCATCCAGCCAGGTGTTGTACCCCATAGGGGAAAGATGCACCCCATCTGCCCTAAAGAGGGCAACAGCCTTGAAGAAAACAGCAGGGTGCAATATCACAGAGCCACCTAAAGCAAGGACCTATTTTATTTTATTTGTTATTTTATATTATTTACTTTATTTATTTTATTTTATTTTCCACCGCCATATTAACATGCTTTCTGGCCTGCTCGGTGGTAGTTTGTTTAGGCATTGGTTCCCGACTAGCTGCACCTGACCTCAGCAGGGCAGCACTGACGACTGGGCCCCACCATATCGTCAGTACAAGCAAACATCGTTGGGGAGCAATGAACCAGGATCAGACTCAAGCTCACCCCAAATGCTCCCAGGGACTCTTGCGTGGCCCTACCCCTCGAAAGGGGTTGACAAAAGCATGGCAAATCCTTGGATTCCTTTAATGGAATATCTTTGCACATTGGAGGGGACAGGTGCTCAAACCCCCCCTCCAGATCACCTTGAACCAATGCCTTAAATTATTTTGAGTCCAGGGAGAGCTGCCATCAACTCGAACCAAGCCCTCTTGCATGCAGGAATGCAAACTTATGCTGGAGGAAGACGGCAAATCATTCTCGCCTAGCTGTACCACCAGCACTGCGGGAGGACCTGCACAGGTCACACTTGACCGCACCAAAGGAAGGATCTCCTCCCAAAGCATTCCCCATCTGGACATCCAGTATATGTTCACATGGGCAGGAAGACTGAGATGGCGCCCCAGTCCAGACTCGTCAGCGCGCTTGCCAGCCGAGTGTATGCTATGGCCCAAATGCGCACAGCTGCTCCTATGAAAAAAGGAAGTAACAGACAAGCATCAGCACAGACATCATTGTGACACTTCCTGATATAACCCTTGTCAGCGTCAGACTTCCAATGACCCGTATTCACAATCCTGTCTACTGACAGGCCCCCAGTGTGCAGCCTTTGCAGCAGCCCTATTCAGAAGGAATGAGGCGTGTTCAGCGGTAGGCAAGCCGCAGGCCGTAATAACTGGTGCACGACGTAAGCACATTGATGCCTGGCTAACAGGAACCCATTTTCATGCACTAGGAGCGGGCCAGCCCCCAGGGGAATGAAAAGCCAAATATTTCTGGTATCCATAACTGGGCAAGGGCCCTCCTCACCTGTAACGGGAAGCCTGATTGTGGCACTCCTGCCCACTAAGTCTGTTTTAGAGTTCCCAACTCTAATGACAAGCTCCAAAGCAGATAAGGAAAAGTCCTGAAGCAATAAGCCTCCAGACTCTCAGCCCCGTGCTGGCTCCAACAACCATTTCCCCAACCCTCAGTGCACCAAAATGCAATGGAATACTGAAAGGAATCTCGTCTTGATCTTTTACCAGCAGATAAGCTTTAGCTTGTTGCAGATACTGCATAGGTAAAATTGACCGACTTCCTGCCCACTGTCCTATGAGGTTGGAGCCTATTCCAACCTTCCAAGGCCCTGCGCACTACAAACTTTATACAAGGGTCTCTGAAAATTAAAGCTTCAGTATAACAGACATTGCAGCGGACTGAATTCTTATAGTTATAACAGCATGCCCAATCTGCAGCAGGTGGACCAAATACTGCAGGATCTGCTCAGAGGATGGGGGCCAGTTCATCTGAATGGCCAAGGACTGCCAGCTTAGGGCTAAGAAATCCATCCAGGCCTTCCCATAAGAGCTAAAAGCAGAAAGGGAAATGGAAGCTGCTGCTCTCTGTAATTACTAATTGTTGTCAAAATGCCACAGGTGGTCTGGAAAAGTCTGGCAGTAGCTGAGTGTCTGGAGCCCAGGATCCGAAGCACTCCATCTGAAAATGGGATAGAGTGTCAGTGACATCATTAGAGGATCCCGTAATCAGGAGAGCAGAAAGCACAATATTAAACCTTAAGCGGCGCAGCTCAAAAGCGTGAGCGGAGGGGCGGAGACTATGCTGGAGCGTGAGGACTGTTTTGCCAAGACGCTCACCACTACCTGGTTATCAGACCAAAAGCAGATCTGATGTTCACTGAACTCCTCGGGCCACATGTGAACTGCTACTACAATGGGGAAAACTCAAGAAAAGTTAGGTCACATGATTGCCTCACCATACCGGGCTTGAGGCCATGGCTTTGCACACCAGCAGCCCCTGAAATAAAAAACCAAAGGGCAAAGATCCAGCAGCATCAGCATGAACCTGAAAATCCCTGTGCAAGTTCCAGGTATCCTGCCATGGCCAACTACTATTGCATACATTTAGGAATTGCAACCATTGCATGAGATCCCATTGCATGTATGAGAAAGGTAAGGGGACCTCAGGCCGCAGGCAGCCTGGCCTAGTGGAAAGGGAAGGGGCGGCCTGGGGCAACCACTCTGCATGCAAGATTAATTAAGTGACCCAGCAAGATCGGATCTGATGAAGCATCACTTGCTACAGAGGAAGTATTACAAAATAACTTCCTTCAAGGCAGACAGCTTCTCCATAGGCAAGTGGTATGTTTTAGCAAACGATATCCATCTGGATCCCTAAATAAAATGGGAATATGGGCAAAAGGTATTGAGGTATTGCTTGCCAGCTTCCAGCCCCTGCTTGGGCAGGGGGCATCTTGTGCTGCCATCATAATACGTAAATTTACAGGGCTGACGCTGGCCAGAACCCCTAAAGAAGTCCCGACAAAGCTGCTGCCGAGCCAGCTTCCTTTTCAGACACACACTCTGTGCAATGCAACTACACACTCCATGCAACACAACTACACACTCCGTTCAATGCAACTACACACTCCATGCAATGCAACTACACACTCCGTTCAATGCAACTACACACTCCGTGCAATGCAAAAACGAACTCTGTGCAATGCAACTACCCTCCATGCAATGCAACTATACTCCATGCAATGCAACTACACGCTCCGTGCAATGGAACTACATACTCCGTTCAATGCAACTACACACTCCGTGCAATGCAACTACACACTCCGTTCAATGCAACTACACACTCTGTGCAATGCAACTACACACTCCGTGCAATGCAACTACACACTCTGTGCAATGCAATTACACACTCTGTGCAATGCACAAAACACACTCTGTGCAATGCAACTACACCCTCCGTGCAATGCACACACACTCCGTGCAATGCAACTACACACTCCGTACAATGCACACACACTCTGTGCAATGCAAAAAACACACTCTGTGCAATGCAAAAAAACACACTCTGCAATGCAACTACACCCTCCGTGCAATGCACACACACTCCGTGCAATGCACACACACTCTGTGCAATGCAACTACACACTCCGTGCAATGCGCCCACACCCACACACTCTGTGCAATGCAACAACACACTCTGTGCAATGCAACTACACACTCTGTGCACTGCACACCCTCCATTCAATGCAACTACACACTCCGTGCAATGCACACACACTCTGTGCAATGCAACTACACCCTCCGTGCAATGCACACACACTCTGTGCAATGCACACACACTCTGTGCAATGCACACACACTCTGTGCAATGCAACTACACACTCCTTGCAATGCGCCCACACCCACACTCCGTGCAATGCAACAACACACTCCGTGCAATGCAACTACACTCTGTGCAATGCACACACACCCTCCATACAATGCACACAACCTCCGTGCAATGCAAATGCAAATCTCTCATGCAATGCAATGCAAATGCAGCCCGTGCAGCGCTGTGCCCTGCAACGCACAGAGCAAACTGCAATGCGGGCACGCAAAGGTGCTTTCTCCCGCTTGCATATTGCAAACGTGGCGCCTGTTACATCCCTCGCAGTGAGGGAACCACCAAAAGACCCTCGACACTGGACCTAAGTGTCCAGGTAGAGCAATGGGGGAGCATGCAGCTGTCCCATATAGGGACCAATCCTGCAACCTAGGCATTACCGGCAAAAGCCCTGTCATAGTCCGCAAAAACTAAACAATGTAAGGAACCGGTGAAACCAATGCTTCATGGACCACATGGGGACACTATTCAGGCCGGAAACGCTTCCAGGCCATCGAATTCTAGGGCAAAGCCCTAGGATCACGTGCTAGGCCAGGCATAAATGTTTCCAGTGAAATAGCAGAGTTGAGGTAGCCCACAGCTTGTCCAGGTACCCCTGCTTGCCCTTTTAGAGGGAAGCACCCCTTCAAGAAACCCAAAGTTCTTTTATCACAAATGGGCCGAACTACCCAGCAAGAGAATAGCCCAAAAGGAGCAATTTGTTTTGTTTTGTTATAACAATGGCTAAGAGGGGGATATGAACCCTGTCTCCAGGTCCTAGTCCTACTCTTTAGCCACTAACCCACAATGGCTCGTCTCTAAAATGGCAGTCGCCACTATCAGGGCAAAACAAACTTAGTGAAAATAACTTGTTCAGAAACAGCATAGTTCAAGAGCATATACAGAGTGCTCATAGTCATTGGAGGCACAGAGAGCCTCTGCCGCCCTGTCTGCCTCAGATATACATTAGCAGCAACTGAGCCTGCAAGCAGGTACATTCTTATAGAGAGGTCAGAGACTTAAAAATTAACTGCTACCTGTAGCAGACTTAGGCTTGGAAGTTATGTGCAGGCCAAATAGGCCTCCCTGCCTCTGCTCTTGAGAATCTTAGTCTCATAGCAATATTAAAGGAACTCAATATAGTGCTCCCGCCCAAGGCTAGATTAAAATTTGGCCAACAGCGCTGCACACACTCAAATAAAGCCAACCTTCGGGGGTGCTATAAACGAAAGCGATTCCAGCTAAGCTGGGAACAGCCCTGACTAGCCCCACAATTTACAACAGGAGAAATGGGGGAAACCTTTTTTGCGAAAGAAAGCCCCTAACGGGGACTCTCTCCCTATTGGGAAAGGCAAGCCACAGATACAGGGAGAATCTTCCCACAGGGCAGGGTAAGGGATGGGGTGGGAAATCGAATAGGAAAAAGGGGAATTAAATTATTTAAGGGACTAAAGAGGATTAAAAGAAGGGGGAAATAAAGAAATGTAACCAGACAATGAGAAGATTGCATCACTGTCCTCCAGACAGTCCAAGTGCTCCACGTGATCCGGTTCCCACATTGAAAGAGAAAGCAGCTTGCTGTGAACCTTGTTTAAATAACCTGTTCCCACCCCCAAATTGGCAACATCAATTTTATCCCAGCAACTCAAACAGCCAATCCTTGCCAGGCCCCTCTATCTTATACTGCCTGGCAACTATGGGGTGTCTTGCTAGGCCCCATCCGCAACACATGCTCTCCTTTAGTGAGAACACGCTTTCTCAAAGGGTTTGTGGGGCTAGAGGGCATACTCTTTGTATTTGGGTGCATGTGTACACAACACTTTTTCTAATTTAAATTGGCTGCAAAAGGTTGGCAACCCTTGGGTTAAGCCGTTAGAAATTGCTGGCTGAATGGAAATAAACAACAAATGTAACTTTCCCCACAAGTTATTCAGTTATTCTTCAAGGTTTATCTTAGGTAACCAAAACATCCAGACTGAAGAACCAAAACGGACATGGAAAGGCAAATGGATCAACTTGGATCAGCACACCTTGCTGCTGGAAGCACCTTACAGTGTGACTAGGGTGGAATCTACACACATATAAAAAAGGTTCTGAAAATGCTGAAAGTGGTTTTAAAAATACATTGAATTTTCCATAAGGCTCATCATCGCCATCTAATGTCACATTGTATATTGCATGTAAGACTCACTTAACTATTCCTACAGTTAAAGCACATCAGCCTTACACATTTGAAAGAGGATTGTAATCTGTACATCCGATCTCAATTCAGTCTATAATTCCCTCATGGCTCCATCCCTTGCTGATCATCACCCACCTATCTTAAAGGCTGTGCTCCCTACAGTTCAGGAAGTTAACTGCGACCTTCATGTTGTTTAGAATTCACCGAAAACATATGAATGAAACGGAAATTTGAACACACACATATTCAGCAGCATATAAGCCCTTCTGAAATTTTTGAGATTTAAATATCTATAAATGTTTGATTATTTCTGGATCTGAAGTAAATTTGATTTTTCTTACAAAAGATGCACTTTGAAAAAATACCAGAACCATAACATGACTGCTGAAGAGTAGAACTCATTAGACTGACAGTAAACATCAAGCTCTTGGTATACATCCTTTTCTTATGGCAAACTGAGAAACAGGAGTGCAGTAGAGCAGGAGGCTGGCATTCTCTACCATGTAGAATATGCATTGCTAAGCTTCCTGTAATAACATGTATTATTCAATAACAACAAGTTTTACATCACAGAATTCAGATTTTTCACACAAATGGTAAGAAAATGTGAATAATGGATCTCAGTTGTCAACTTGCATTTAGACACTAAAATAAGAGGTTTGCACAATAAATAAATGATAGCTATGCATGCACTATGCTTTAGATATATATATATAGAGAGAGTAAATCTTGATCAGTAGTAGTATGTACCCTTCCAATAGTAATATTATACTCTAGCCAGCACTTCTTTCCTTTGCAAAGGAGGATTCTCAACTCAGCACACACCTGGCTGGCTGTATCTGGCATGGATAGTTAACAATACCTACTTTGTTGCTCAGGTCCTCCTCCACAGTAGATCACTTTAGCTGACTAACTGGAAGAGATAGGATTGGTCCACTCTGGTCCACACTTGACCCCTAAATTGGGACTTGGGCTTCATATCAGCTAAGCAAATTGGCATTCCATTTAAGAGTTGATTGACTTGGGCCGAACCCCATCTTGAATTGCCTAAGAAGCTGGCTCCTCGATTGGCCTTCATGTTCTACCCTGAGCGTGGCTTCTCCTGGGAGCAAATAAACATCATTCTCAACTCGTGGCACCAAGAAGGCATCATATTGATTATCAGTACATTCTGAAAGTGCTCTGTATCACCCACGCTCACATAAATCAATAGAACAGGACGGGATGTAACAGGACATATGTAAGCATGCATATCACAGCTCCACTGTGTAAAACTGTACTCATGTTATGCTCCTTTGACTTTCTTTCTGTACCTTGAGGACTGAACACTCACCCACGCCCCTAGTTAAGACTCTCTGTTTTATAGGGAGTACAGATGATAAACTGATCCTGAGCTACAATCAGTGTGTTGCTCCTGGCCTTGTCTTTCTGGGATCCTGAACACCAATAATCCGTTCCTTATTCCTGAAGGGTAATAATTGATCACCAAGGGTGCACTGCTTGGATGTCATGCGTTAACTTACACCTGCCTCTCCTTCCAGCACATTAAGCGTAAGCATCCATACTCCAGCAAAGATTTGCCACTTTCTACACTATTGCTGACTGGGGGGGGGGGGGTTCTAACTCCTATACATACGGCATCCATCTCTAAGGCATAACCGCGGCTCACTTAGGCTCAATTGCATGGGCTGGCACCAATGTGGTAGGGAGGAATTGTGCCAATACAGTGGAAGAATTATGTGGATCGTAATTAGTATTCTTGCAATAGTAATGTTATTGCAGTTTTCTTATCACTGTAGTTGAAGCTTGCATCACAATGCTATGTTTGCATATCCAAGGTCCGCCCATTCCCAAAATACTGTATTCCTCGTGCATGGAGGCATGGCGGGTAGAAGTGTTAGAACGAGTGAAAAAAATGTAGTAGTGATCCACAACATGCTCAAGGACTGAAAAGAAAGAAAAACCATTAAAGAAGGGGTAACACAACCTTACTTCACACAATTGAACATGCAAACAGCAACACAGTGAACATAAAAAATATATACTCATAACTTGTACGCAAGATGATGTCTCCAAAATAAGTCTGGGAACCATAGTTTGTTAAGTGTGCTGGGAACTGTAGCTCAATGAAGGGGGAAACTACAATTTCCATGATTCTTTGCGGGGGAGTTAAGTGATTTAAATGTGTGTTGGATTTAAATGTGTGGCATGGAAGTGTCATTGGCTCTTTAGGATGCAGTTAAAAACCTAACTGAAATTATATGTATAGTGCTACATATAAAGCACTGCAATAGTCTAAGTGGGACATTAGCAGATCATGGGTCTCTACTTATCCTTTTTTGAACTGGCCATCAAAAATATTAAACACATTTATTGCATTAAATTATAACATTTTCCATGATGTTTCAGACAAAAGCTGAAACTACAAATACAAATAAAATGGTCTTTTATTCCAAGTCAGGCCTCTTAGACCACATTTTTAATGTAAAAAAACCCAACCAATATAAGGTAACCATATACTGAAAATTTTGCATTGGACTTTTATTTCTTCAGACTTTCACTGAAATGGAATAGAATTTAAATATGAATTTATTCATTACACCAATAGACTTGGAATGACTTTACATAATTATATGATTTATAGTCCTCAATAACCCTATTCAATCCAAAGACTTTCTCTAACAAGGGTGGTGTGATTAATAGTAAATGGAATACTGTTAACAATAGTATTTGACTTTAGAATTTGAAGTTCAATATACTGATTATGTTTCAACAATATTAATGGACTTTTGTTAGGTCTCTGCAAATAGCAAACCCCTATTCTTGCAAGATAGAACGATAGACTTTCCAAATGTAAAGGTTAATGAAAATGTGAGCAAAATAAAGCCCACAAATCAAAAGAGCACAGAGTTCTTTTCAATGAACTCTCCTTTCTTTTGAACGGCTAATTGGCAGGTGCCATGGCTGACTAACTTGCATATTAAAAAAAAAAAAGTGGGGGAGCAACCACCCTGGGAAGTCATGGTGCTAGGAAGAAAAAGGAGGAAGTACGGGTGTCCAGTCTTTACACCTGGTCATTCATCTGCACAAGATGTGAAGATTAAAGACTGCCTTGTCTTCTTTCTTCAAAAGCTGTCAACTTTTCAAAGAACAAATATCTGGTTCTTATAGCCAGGGCTCAGGTCATAAGACTCCTGTTGTCCAGTGGCCACCACCCTTTGCCACAGAAGCAACTTGCCTGGTGAAGCAGAGTCACAAAGAAGGAGGAGGAGGAGGAGGAGTTTGGATTTGATATCCCGCTTTATCACTCCCCGAAGGAGTCTCAAAGCGGTTAACATTCTCCTTTCCCTTTCTCCCCCACAACAAACACTCTGTGAGGTGAATGGGGCTGAGAGACTTCAGAGAAGTGTGACTGGCCCAAGAAGCTGCATGTGGAGGAGCGGAGACGCAAACCCGGTTCACCAGATTACGAGTCTACTGCTCTTAACCACTATACCACACAAAGCTATCTTCCTGGCAGTGGGGTCATTGCTGCTGCTACCAGGACAGTGAGGGGTGAGATGGGATGGCAGGGAGTCTGGTATATTGCAAGGCACCATGGCCTGTGTTGAGATCTGGGCAGTAATGGCTGCACTCTCCTCTCAGAGGCTCTGCTGCATCAAAATGCCAGCTTTACCTGAATCCAAATTTTTTAATTTCAGCTTTGATCTTGATGAGAGTTTGTTTTCCCCCTCCACAGTTCCACTAACGGGATGCTGGACTAGATGGACCACTTGCCTCATCCAGAAGGATCATCTTATGTTCTTAATAATTTCAGTGTGTTCTATAAATACTCATAAAAGTTGTAGCATTGCACTGTTACCTCCAGTGATTTGCTGAGAGGAAAACTATAATCTTTGCTTGGCTCTTCATCCTGAAGAAGAATATTATGAACGGGAAGCTGTATTTAGTTATAGCTCATCTTGAGCCACAAATCTAACGATAAGCTAGGCGGAAAGGAGCTACAGCTAATGATGACATCAATCTTCATAAAAGCCCCAAGAGGCTTTATTTAAGTCTTTGAAACTGCATTTAGCTGCCCTGATGTATATGTACTTTCTATTAAAGCAATGTAAGGAGACGATGACTCATACTGCTCAGATCCCGCATCAGGATGACATCCATAATATAGTTGTGAAAATAAAATAATAGCTGCTTCATCCAGTGATAATATGTGGAACAACTGTTTCATTCATGCAAAACCACAGTGGATTTGTCACAGTGCATCTCATGCAAAGATCAGTACTGGAAGCCACTGTGGAGCAGACAACTCAAATTCCCTGGTCCATATTTGGCCCCTCTAAACAGGACAGATGATTGTGCATCTCCTACCCATAATGGGCATCACATACCCTTACCAAAATGCTCTAATGCACAGCCCCAGAAGACACTCGTCTTTGGGGGCTGCAATCTCATGCAAAAGCACTGTGCCAACTATGGTGATGATAGTGATTTTCAAATAGACTGTGGTGGTGGTGGTGGTTATCTGTGCTATTTTTCTAGAAAAAGAGGTGCCAGAATTCACAATGAATGCCTCCCTTGTTCTCTTTTAATGGCAATGATGCCCACCTGAGAGGTGCCAGAACTGAAAGTGATTCACTGGGGGAAGAAGGAAGGTTTAAGAAGTGTGTGTGTGTGTGTGTGTGTGTGTGTGTGTGTGTGTGTGTTGACAATGAAAAATCAGTCTTTTGTTCATCAGCCTGGAACTGATGCAAAGGTTTTTTTGTAATTACACTCTAAGATAAGCTAAGAAGTGCTGTAGGCATACCGATGGTTGTTCTTACAAAGCAGTGAGTGGCTTTATTGAAAAAACGGCATTACTCGATGGCCTCAGGTTGTTTTTACAGTTGCTGATGGCTTGCATTAATAATCATTGCCAATCTTATTTCCTTCTGAGACCTCCGTTTTTAATTATTGTTTTCATATAGAAAAGGATAAGAGAATGATCCTAGAAGCTGGCTGCAGAAATCTTCGCCTCTGGAGTAGCTCAAAGTCATTCCTGGTTATTCTTCGTCCACTGTTATTGTCTATGCATAATAGCATTTATATGTTGTAGAAAACCAAGAAAAGCAGCCAAATAAACAATCAATGCAACCCAATAGATGAATTGTTTATTTGGGAAACTATGGCTAGGTCTCCTTTTTCTTGATGTCATAGTGTCTCCAGATGAAGCGTGTCCTTTCAGCAAGTCATGAGGTAATTTTGTCAAGAATGGAAATGAAAAAGTGATAATACTACCATTTGACATATTCATTCAGATGCCCCAGCTACTTTAGGGTGGGAAATCTCATCTTATGTTAGCTCAGGCATCTGTGTAAACACAGAGGTTAGCACGATCCAGCCAAAGTTGGCTGGGATTCGGGAACTTGTTTAACACTTTCCCATTAAAATCAATAAGAATTTTTTTAAAAATTATGTTTGGCCAGCTTGTATCCTGTGTTTGTTATTGGGAGGCATCTTTGTAGTGCACACTGTAACCTTTTCCCAAATACTTGTTTTGAAAGACTCTGATCACCCCTCAGAGTGATGTATGTCTTACAACTTTCCTGACTTTGGGCTGGAGTCAACTAAGTAGTTTTGGCAGTAGGATCCAGCACAAGGGCTCCCACCAGGGCTTCCCCACCATCACATACCCCCTCAATTTGCTTTGGGGAGTCAGGAGAACCCCTAGAACAGCACATGGAGGGTAGAAGGGAGGTCGTTTTATCAGACCAGCAGAAATACTTGCACTGAAATAATATTTGTTTAGGATGATGTTGAATTTCTCCCAATAAATCTAGTGGTACAGATACAACACTGTCAATTCTGAGGATAATTTCACACATTAGTTTTCTAATGACCTTTACCTTTGTTCCAGAAAAGCATGTATCTTAAATTTAAAATGGGGGATTTAAAATGGGGTGGAGGGTGGAGAATGTACCTTTGTTTCAACCTTTTGTAAGTATCGTTATATTTTGCTTAGGTCTTGTTAGATCTCTGCATCCATTCTAACTTCTTGTGCTGAGATGGTTGTTTGTGGGAAAATCTAATTGAGGGCAATGTAGTTCACCTACAGAACTGCTGCATCAGCACCATGTCACGAATAATTTTATTATGACAGCATCACAAAGTAAACCCACAGGCCACATTCTCCTTGCAATTTTACATTGCGTTCAGCCACACTGGCTAATCCCTACAAGCAAAAGACAGGGGTGTGCTGTTGTGCAGAGCCCAGTCTGACACAGATGTAGCAGGTCAGAGAACATGATACAGGTTTTATGATGACAGGAACTAGCTAAACTCCAATCCTGGATTTCTCGTTTGTGTCATCCAGAAGCTACTTGTAGAAGGTCTGAAGAGCTACAAAACATAGTGCAAACTTGGTTAATGCAATCTGCTCCATGGTGTGAAATTGCTTCAGATTGTGAAAATGCACTGATTTATATGTACTAGTCATACAAGATTACAAGATTACAAGAACTCTTGGGGTGGTCTCAGATAGTCACGTTATTTTAAGTTAAGGTAACTCTTGATATGCAAGTCTTTCTTTTTAGTGACCATGTAAGATTGTCTGAAAGGTGGGATATAAACAGAAGTTAGTAAGGATTATGTGTTTTAGAACTACCAGTTTACAGAAATCCAAACATCCTTTGCTCCAGGGTCTATGGTGGTGGGGAGATTGTGTGGTTCTGACAGCTCTGTTCTTGCTCACTGGCCCACCATTTGAGAGGATGCCGGAATTGTTTTGTAAACACAGAGCACCCTCTTCTGCCTGCCAAATGTATGGCTGTGTGGAGGTGGCGCCTGCAAGAGTCCCAACCAGTGGCAGCTAGTGGACTCAAAGCAAGTATTTCTAGGGTGGGCAGAGGGAAGGGCTGAACTGGCCCCTCTGCTATTGAATGACGGCAACAGATTCAATCTGGGTCCATTTGCTGCACCCTCTTCAGGCCAGCATACCAATCTGCACCAGACGCTGTGCATGACCGGGCTGCAAATGTGGTGGCTCTGCTTCTCCGCACAGCCCTGGTAGACTGCAGGGAAGGATTACACTCTTAGTAGTTACACAATATGCACATCTTCTTTGACATCTATTGAAATGAACACTGCGTAGCTTATTATTTAGAATGTATTTCATTCATTGTAGTGCTACTTGTCTACTGCCTTGATCTGCAAAAGGGAGGGGTTTATAATTGGCAAAACATAGTTATTTTAAGCAAGCTGGGGGGGGACCTCTGCATGTGCACCAACTGTATGAGGGCATGGCTGCTATTGTATCAGGCCACAGGAAGACCAAAAGGAATTTTACTTTAAAGAGCTTGAGTCCCCTTTTTGAAGACTGGAAGTTTACAGTATGTTTTTCTGAAAGGCTCAGGTGCTTGCTGAGGGGCTCTTTGATCTCCTCCTTTCTCCAGGCACCATCTTCAAGTCTTTGGATTTTGAATTGCCTATTTCTCTTTCTAAGGCTACAATCCCTGACCTGACAAGATGCTAAACTTTCTTAATATTCTCTTCTTTCCCCACATCCACACAGCAAGTGGTGTGATTTTTTTTTTTTTTGTATGAAATACACAGCATGATAAAAAAAACCACTTTGGTGCTGGAACAAGATGCTACCAATTTGAGGGGGGGAGGTTGTAGCCCTGCTGTGTTGTGCAGTTTTGATTCTCCCCCTTCTTTGCTCCCTCCTGAGGAAGAGGACATTTTCAATTGTACTTGGTAAGAAAGAGGCAATAGAATCTAATTCAGAAAATAACTCACGCCTGGCAGCTGTGGCAAAAAGAGCGAAGTTTGTTCAGCGAATCAGCTGAAACCTGCCAGACAAGGATGGGGAAATGAACCTCAGGGGTGGTTAATGCCCCCTCTGAGAAGAGAGAGGAAGTGGTGGTAAGGCCTCTTTTGGGGGGGGGAAGAAATTTGGATCCTTTGAATTCCACTAATCATTTCCAGTGGTTCTGCCAACCCAGTTCCTGGAGATGCATGGGAGGGGGGACACCCGTTGCCCAGCAGAAGTCATTCTGCTGACAAGACTTGTTTGTTGAATTCTTTATTATTATTATTTATTAAATCTGTATCCCACCCTTCATCTGAAGATCACTAGGTGGCTCACAACATAAAAACACAAAATACATAATAAAACAAAAACAAACCAACAGCACCCCCCATCCCCCCAAGTATCTGTTTTCAGTGAGATGTTTTAATGTAATGATTCTATTTTTATTTGTGGTTTTTTATTTATTTATTACATTTGCATACTGCCCTTCATCTGTAGATCTCAAGGTGCTTCGCAACATAAAAATACAATATGAAAACACAAAATACATAATAAAAACAAGAACAAAAAAACCCCACAAACCAATAATCCCCCTCCCCTCATCCGCTTCTTGCAGAGAAAACTGTGCACCCATTAAACAGTTAGTTGAAATATGTAGGTATGTAGTAATGAGAGAGAAGGCTTTTTCATTAGTGGCCCCTGTTTAAGATGCGCCCTTCCGAAGGAAGCTCACCGGGCACCTGACTTTAGTCCTTTTGGTGCACAATGAAATTTATTTATTTCTTTTTGGCAGGGTATTTTAACATGCTTAATGTCACAGCTTTGCTGGGTATATTGATCTTATTTTCAATTCCCGTTTATACCCCACTTTTCCTTCTAGAAGGAAACCCAAACAGCTAAGAATAACGCACCAACATATATCTGTGGAATCCTACTTAAAAAACAACACACCTCTCAATAACATAACATTAATCTAACCGACATATTTGAGAATTGCTAGGGAAGGATAGTGAGTCCCAAACATTTAGAACTATAAAGTATGAGTTCACCATTTCCAGACTTTCACACAACTGGCTCCCCACTGGAGGTTCCTTTCCAACAGCTTGCCTCCTCCCTGCTGGCTATGAAACCCATATGTATGCTGCAGAGCAGCTACTGCAAAATACAGAGTGCAGTAGAGAAAAAACATAAAACCCTTTTTTCTGCTCCATTTGAGCAGAGAAAGCTGCTTATCTTCTTTGGAAAATAGGGACCTTGCCATGCATTTCCAAATTGTATCCTTTCCTTGCCAGTTGCTGTTCTCCCTGCCCATACCTTAATGTCTACGGTGTCAAACCACAGTTCTGAAGCTTTACAATCAATAATTAAATAGCTGAGATAATTATAAGGCCCGGTGGGAATTTATAGAGATAGATTGTTACTTTTGTGCAAATGATCTGCATTCTAACAGGTGTTTTATGATAACACATGTGGAGCTTTCAGAAAAACTAAAAAACAAAAAAACAAAAACAAAAATCCCCTCTGGGATTATAATGCAGCACACCCATTGGTTAGGAGAGGATGGCGTGTAATTATCTCGACTAGCAAGAGGTTTGTCTTAATTCTAGCTGCTAAAATAAAAATTGAAATGGAATCAGCAAAGCAGAGCCATGTGATTTTGATTTTGCCAGCAAATGAATCACTCTCGGAGCATTTCCCCAAGATATGGATACATTCCTGTACAGGGTTAATGAACTGGCTTCTACGTGTCTGAACTGTTGATTGAATCCAGGAGAGAACAATGCAACACCATTGGAAGAGGCAGGTGCTGAATTGCATTCAGCTGAATAATTCTGTATACTTAAAGGAACTGTGTATTAGGCAGGATTTTATATTTCCACTGTGTGTTTTCTTTCATTCCTGTTCTGCATTTGTTCATTTGTTGCTTTCCCTGTTTGGTTTCCATCCCTGTCAACAGATTGCTATAACAACACTTCCTTTGAGTGAACAATGATTGGTTAAATTACCGTATTTTTTGCACCATAACACTCACTTTTTTCCTCGTAGAAAGTAAGGGGAAATGTCTGTGCGTGTTATGGAGCGAATGCCTACGGGTGGGGGGGGGATCTGCTGCAGTCGTGAGCAGAGGATCCATGGTTCCCCTTCCTTCCCTCCTCCGTGGTTACAAAGCATGGATCCACATGGATCCTCAGGATTTTTGCATTGGGCTACTCCAAACTCACTGTCAGATCACATGTCTGTGGCCACAGCATGAACCACAAAAATCATATACAGTGGTACCTCGCAAGACGAAAAACTCGTAAGACGAAAGAGTTTTCCGTTTTTTGAGTCGCTTTGCAAGACGATTTTCCCTATGGGCTTGCTTTGCAAGACGAAAACGTCTTGCGAGTTCTTGCGAGTTTGTTTCCTTTTTCGTAAAGCCGCTAAGTACCGTTAATAGCCGTGCTTCGCAAGACGAAAAAACCGCAAGACGAAAAAACCGCAAGACGAAGAGACTCGCAGAACGAATTAATTTCATCTTGCGAGGCACCACTGTATCCACTATTTCGTTTAGAATATTTTTTTTCTTGTTTTCCTCCTCTAAAAACTACATGCGTGTTATGGTCTGGTGCGTGTTATAGAGCGAAAAATACGGTACTTTCACCCCTTACTCTACAGGTGCAAATTTCTCAAGGAAAAAAACTACTAGTTAATTTAATTTTCACACAAAAAAATAATCAGTGCATTTGTTGCCCAAGGAAGATGCCGATACTAAGTTTCATGGATGTGCTAAGGATGGAGGACAAATTTTGTTCACATTTTAGTATAACCTAATTTTCACTTTTCAAAACAACATGCAATCTGAAATGCAACTATCTTCTGAAATTCACACTGCTCTGAATTATATGATGCAGTTCTCCAACCAGAAAATATATACAAACATGCATATATCAGGGGAAAGTTTACCTAAAAATGCATGCATTAAAATAGTGCATCTTTATGTGATCTTTACCTAGAAAAAGTGCAAAAAAATGTATATTTAAGCAAGATTACATACAAAAATGTGTTCATTATGAAATTGACATACTAAAATACTCACAAAATTTTCATGGTGGCTTTTCTGTAATAAAGAATGCAACTTATACGGAACTGTGGTGAATGAAACTTAAGATAAGAAACAGAGAGAAACCAAAAATGACAGATTTATTCACCCTTTGTAAGAGCTGCTCCAAATTAACTTTACAATCACTACAGTATAGGAGGATAGCAAACACAATGTTCCTGATTCTGGTGAGCTGGTCCCAAGGGCAGAGGAAGGGGTGTGCAGTGGGGACAGGTCACCCCTGTGTCACCACTGAGGGGGGGTGACAAAATGCAGGGTGGCACTCACCGCGGGGCCTGCAGCACGCCCACAGGCTCTGCGCTGCCCCAAACGGTCCACCCACCTCCTCCCCCTCGGCTGTAGGGCGGCTGAGTGGGAGGAGGCAGGCAAACTCTTTGGAGGCCCCGTGGAGCGTCCTGCCCCAGCTTCCCCCACCCCATGGGCGGCTGGACCCGCGCCTGGGCATAGTGCTCGCGCGCGCTGCCCCAGACACCCGATCAGCTTGCTCTGCCGCTAGCTGGTCCTACCCATCTCTGTCAAAGCATAACAGCCATGGCTACAAGGGCCAAGACAAAGCAAGAAGCAGATTATTTTGGTCAGTCAGGGAATAAGCCCACACTGACACCGCTCTATTTGGATCGCCCATTACAGAATGCGCAATCATGTCAAAGAAAATGTCAGAAATAAGTGAGAATCAAAAGATAAATAGGAAGCAACAGGTCATATCAGGGTTTGATTCCAGGAGTTTAAACGCTCTTTCACAAGTGTCTAGTAGAAGAAATAATGAGATCTCTGATGCATCTTAACTGGGGCCTGTGGAATAGCCTCAGGGAGAAAACTTGCCAAGTACCACAATTGCAATGAAAGATGCAGTGCCTGCGTCACTGGGAGATGTCTATATTTTATTGTGATTCCACTAAAATATAATGCATGATGATATCCAAGAATCATTATGTAACCTAGTGATAATTTGGTGAGGTAAGATATTTTGACAAGGCCACAGACATTTCCCTTTGATCATAAATAGGTCTCCCCGCCCCCGCCCCCCCGCAAATCTCAGGCTTGATTACAATGGGGCTTTTATAGGGTAGCCCTGCATTTGCCCTTCCCACTCTTGTCAAGTTATATTCTTGGTTTTGGAATCTGCTGTATCCATCAACATCCTTAGAGTTCTGCATTTGATTTTAAAGTGAACAAGAAGGTACAGATAGCAGGTGCACATTAATTTGTTTGAATGAAATTTGCATAAGATAACCAATGGCTTAAGTGAATTGGAGTTTTCTTCCTAGTAAATTGTGCTTGGCATTATGGCCTGTGAGCTATTTTTAATTAATATCAATACGTTGCTTTACTTTTTATTTGCCTCACTCATCCAATGAAAAGTGCCTCACTCATCCAATGATTTGATATTCGAGTTAAAAGCCAAAGTTCATTGCGTGCCAATTTCCAAACCGTTTTGATGAATGCGGTAGTGTAATTAATACATGTTTGGGGAATGCCTTGATTACATTCCCTGGAAGCCTCTAACAAAATACAAAGCTTCAGTTCTTTTGGTGAGCATATGTCACCTGACAGTAGCCTCATGTGCGTCATCATATACCCAATTATGTTTTCTAATTAACATTATTGGAAACAGAATTAATTGTAATGGAAGTGAGAACGGCACATAGGTGGAATCCGCCCCTTGACAACAAGGAATAATTGTGATTAATTAACAATGCATCAAAACTCTCAAAGAACAGTTTTTAAAAGGTCTTGTAAGTTCACAATATTTGCTGCACTCATTAATCTCTTCTGAGTACCTTTAATCAGGGGACTCCTTCAAAATTAAATAAATAGCATGCCAGCCCTCCTCATATGAATTATAATATCAAGATTCATTTTTTAAAAAGCATTAGAATATTTTCATGCAAACCAGTCCAGATAAATACGACATTTTAAGCTCAGTTTCACCCACGAACATTATTGTAATGGAGAGTTTAAAATTCATTAGGGACTCAAGGGAGAAGCTGCTGTGGATGATTAAATGGTGCTCCTAGAATTCAAAATGAGGTCTGAAAAGTCAAGAGGTCATATGACAGCCAGTTCCGAAACCCAGGACTGTATCAGAAATCAAGCAACGTTTAGAGCTGTTTATGTGCATGAAGCAGAGGTTATAAATGCACTTCCAAACCAAAGTTAAAAGTGAACATTTTTGAACTGCTTCCTCAATGTACTAGTCAGACACCCAGTATCATGTAATGCTAAAGCAAGCCAAGGCTCCTGACCAATTCAGGGGTGAACTATTCCGTTTTTAGGAGACTCTCATGGACAGGATTAACTTTTGGCCCACTATTTATGATTTTGTGATTGGCGTTTCCTTCACCCAGAGGCACTCAGTGGGACTGAGAATAGATGTTGCTCAGTACTGCTGAGCTCATTTTGTGTGCCTTAGGCTGCCAGCAGGCCTAATCTTTCAAAGGGAAAGAAGGCTTGCAGCTGTGGATTGATTTTTGCTGCTGCTGTTTTAACTGTTTTTCCTGTAGTGTACTCACTAGTTTGACAAATAAACATGGTCTTCTAGGTTTATGCCAATTTGTGTGAAATAGTGTTTATTGGATGCCTCCTTCTTGGCCCTTTGAAATGCCGGATGGCAGATTATCACTAAAAATATAAAAAATTCAGAGCACTTAATTAAATGCGGTGTGGGTGTGGCAGACTGTTCTGGACTAATTAAATAGGCAAAAGGTGGGTGAAAAGCTAAATAATGCTCACGTGTGGACCAACCCTAGTCTGGAATGTGACTTATAGAGCTGAAGAAGACATCTGCATTTACTACTAGTTTTGAAACGCCTTAACAATAAGTGTTTACTTTCACCATGAAATAGAATTTGCCTCAGGCTGGTTTTATGCAAGCTGCAGAAAAGTTAATGGGCAAACTACACCATTTCTGATTCCAAGGGGTGGGAAGCCATTTCCAAACGTCCCCCCCTCCCCATGTCACCCTTTCAAGGATAGCCTTGAAGATTTGCTCTAAGCCAGGGGTCAGCAACCTTTTTCAGCTGTAGGCCGGTCCACCATCCCTCAGACCATGTGGTGGGCTGGACTATATTTTTTTTGGGGGGGGGAATATGAACAAATTCCTATGCCCCACAAATAACCCAGAGATGCATTTTAAGTAAAAGCACACATTCTACTCATGTAAAAACACGCTGATTCCCAGACTGTCCACAGGCTGGACTGAGAAGACGATTGGGCCTGATCTAAGCCAACCCTCTCCTTGCTCTGCTAGTTTCCCATACTGCTGGGACCGTTTGAAAATATGATTCCCCTGCCTGAAACCTGATGTGATACGTTCTGCTCTCGCTCCTCACCCCCCACAGACCATACACAGCGGAGGCCTGAGGGTCCTTGAAAAAGAGCTTGCCTCCTCAGAGTGCCAGCAGAATTGATCAGCAGAAGTAAGGAGGGTTGGGGAAAGCTGCCTGCATGCACCTTTGATAGTTGTGCAGAAGAGGGGAATTTCAGCAGGCTGCACAAGCTGAAGCTCCTTTCTTCATCTCCTCTGGCCGCCCTATGACTTGCTCAGGCCCATAGCTGCTTCTCTTGATCGTCTCCTGGGTCTCCCTAGGCTCTTATCTTTGTCTCTACCCACGTCCAGCCCCCCTGCATCTTGTTGCATTCAGGGCCAGTGCATTCAGGGCACATTCCTGCCTCTCCCTTTCGCCCCTAGTTTGTTTTTATTTATTTTATTTGTATACCACCCCGTCACCACATAAAAATACAAAATGAGAACATGAAATACAGAATAAAACAAAACCTTCCCCCCTCCCCGCCGACAAACACATTTTAAAGGCCACAGAATGTTAATCAGCCAAAAGCCCTTGTTATAGAGAAATGGTTTCATCTGGTGCCTAACTTTTAGGAGAAATAAAACTGGGTTGCCTCAGGGCTGTAACGAATTCTCTTCATAAATTAGTTGGATTAGCAGCACCTGTGTGGAGTCTGTCTGAATGCTGTGCTCATGGGTCACCAGGTAACACACCTCACCATCTTTCTTCCCCCCTCTTTTTTAAAAAAGTCAAGGTCTTCTCTATATCTCAGTCCCTTTAATCCCTTTCCCTTCTTTTTTAATTAATTTTCATCCTTAAACTGTTTAACATGGTTGCATTGAGATATATCTTTGTTTACATTAGAGTGTATGACAGGCAACAATTACATAATATTAAAATTAAACATAAAACAAGAATAAACACTAAGGTAAGTGTTTCTGAATATATTAAAGTTGTGTCAGAGTGTATATCAAAATGATTACAGTTATTACAGGTATTCAATGATGTATAGTAATATGTAGTACTTTGATTGGTGACCATTAAAGTGACCAAGTAAAAGATGTTTTGTATCAATAACAATTAGAATTTAGGGGGGAGGGGGAGGGAATATTTAAATAAAATATGTATACATGCCGGACTATGCTATAAACCATGGACCCTGTTCTATCACATGTCTCATTATTTGTGTTATCAATGAAGTCTCACCAGACATAAAAATTGTTGTGTTTCTTTTAGCCTCTTGCTACTTTTAATCTTTTTGTCAGTTTTTCCAATAATGCAGTTTGCCGAATTGCATTATGCCATTGGTCCATAGTTAATAATTGTAATGATTTCCATAGTTGTTCTTGCAGCGGTTAATAGATGTGTTATGAGTTCTTTGTTTCTAATTTGTAACACATTGTGACTATACAAGTAAAGTAGGGCCAGTCATGAGGACAGTGCCTTGTAATCAAAACTATTTCTGTAAATGCATTCTTCCAGAACTTTTCTATTTTTGGACACCCTCACCACATGTGCTGATATGTTCCTGTAGTAGGACATCCTCTCTAACACATGGGGAAGCTGTTCAGTTTGATACAGGCTAGGTATCTAGGTGTTAAGTAGCAGCCATGCACAATTTGTCGGTCATTTTGTTCCAGCGCCGTATGTCCATATTTATCCATACTTTGCTATAATTTGTCTGATTTGTTTAAGTTGTGAGCGACCTGAATGCCTAATTATCTGAAGCTTTTTCTAGCTATTGGGATTTGTAATATTTTGGAGAAGTTTTCCTGAAGTTGTGGGGAAGTATGAAAAAACATGACTCCTAGTTTTTGAAAGTTTACCTTAAGTCCAGAAACATTTTAAAATGTCTCCAGTTCTGTACTCAATAACCTTCCAGCATCGACAGGGTCTGATGTACATAAAACAACATTGTCATCATAAAATCCCAGAATATATTCCCTTCTGTTGATAATTACACCCTTTCCTGCCAGAATTTGGCATAATCTCATTGCCAGGTGTTCTATGCTTAGAGCATATAATAACCTTGTTTTGTTCCACAGCTGTTGACATTTTTATGAATCTATATTATTTATCCTAATTGTAGCCAATGTAATATCATAAATATTTTCCAATATTCTGACAAATTTAGGGCCACTCCCCAAAAAAACATATGATTTTTGTTTTAAGTACAACTATAATTGTTTTCTCTCTTTCTATGATCTCCAATTCTTTCTGTTTTATCTACAATTTTTAAAAAGCATTTCTTGATCCTGTAACTCTGTGTGTTTGTTCCAGAAGGGAAATTTCCTGTTCCAGTTGTGATATTTGTGTCCTACGTGATCTGCTTAAATGTGATTTTTCCGGTATACATGTCCCTCTCATCAGTGCCTTCATTGTTTCTCACAATAGACCCAAGTTTATTCCTTCCGTATTATTTTCTTTACTTTCCCCCCCTAATGTTTTAGACAGTCTTTCTCTTAATAATTGGTTTGTTATGAAATTGGGCAGAAATACCATATGGGCGTAGTGTGTTCAACTGGAGTGAATTCAAATTTCATGGAGACTGGGGCATGTTCTGTTATTTTTATCACTTCTATTTGTCTTCTTTTCACTGCATTTAATAGTGGGGTTGACTTGTAATAGAAAGTCTATTCTGGATTGCAAACTGAACATTGGGGACACAGACGTATGAGTCGTGTCTCCCGAATTCATCTCCCCAGATGTCCCACAGTCCCCACTCTCATGGGAACTTCACCAGTTTCAGTTGGTCTCTGTCTTTCTTAAGTTCTATTGCACTCCGACATTTCCTTTCCCATGTGGAACGTACCAGATCTTTAAGGTAAAGGTAAAGGGACCCCTGACCATTAGGGCCAGTCGTGGGGTTGCTCCGCTCATCTCGCTTTATTGGGCGAGGGAGCCAGCGTACAACTTCCGGGTCATGTGGCCAGCATGACCAAGCCACTTCTGGCGAACCAGAGCAGCACACGGAAACACCGTTTACCTTCCCGCCGGAGCGGTTCCTATTTATCTACTTGCACTTTGATGTGCTTTCGAACTGCTAGGTTGGCAGGAGGAGGGACCGAGCAACAGGAGCTCACCCTGTCGCAGGGATTCGAACCACCGACCTTCTGATCAGCAAACCCTAGGCTCTGTGGTTTAACCCACAGCGCCAGATCTTTACATGTTAATAATTTTATGTTCCAGTTAAGATCATCACCAATTAATAAATCATTTGAGGAGCAGTTTTTCTGTTTGGCTAGAGTTTTTTGCAGAAAGGATAGTTGGCCAGTATTTGGTGCATAAATAGATGCCAGTGTGACATTATGAATTCGATTAATAATACCATCAACAAAAATAAACTTTCCATTTACATCTCTCAGTACTTTTGGAGACTGAAAATTAAGTCGTGAATGTATTAATAGGGCCACCCCTCAACCTTTATTGGAGCCACTTGCTGTGTACTTTTGGCCCACCAATGACAATGTAACCAGTGTATTTTTTATCTGCTTTATGTCTTTCTTTCAAAATGGCTATATGTGGATCTGTTATGAACAAATGAGTTGCCATTCTGGCCTGTTTTATTGGAACTCCCAATCCCATCAGATTTAAAGTAATTACATTAATCCCTGTACAATGGTACCTTGGGTTATATACGCTTCAGGTTACATACACTTCAGGTTACAGACTCAGCTAACCCAGAAATATTACCTCGGGTTAAGAACTTTGCTTCAGGATGAGAACAGAAATTGTGCAGTGGCGGCACAGCATCAGTGGGAGGCCCCATTAGCTAAAGTGGTGCTTCAGGTAAGAACAGTTTCAGGTTAAGAACGGACCTCTGGAATGAATTAAGTATGTTGTTGTTGTTGTTTAGTCGTTTAGTCGTGTCCGACTCTTCGTGACCCCATGGACCAGAGCACGCCAGGCACCTCTGTCCTCCACTACCTCCCGCAGTTTGGTCAAACTCATGCTAGTAACTTCGAAAACACTATCCAACCATCTCGTCCTCTGTCGCCCCCTTCTCCTTGTGCCCTCCATCTTTCCCAGCATCAGTGTCTTCTCCAGGGAGTCTTCTCTTCTCATGAGGTAGCCAAAGTACTGGAGCCTCAGCTTCACGGTCTGTCCTTCCAGTGAGCACTCAGGGCTGATTTCCTTAAGAATGGATGCGTTTGATCTTCTTGCAGTCCATGGGACTCTCAAGAGTCTTCTCCAGCACCATAATTCAAAAGCATCAATTCTTCGGCGATCAGCCTTCTTTATGGTCCAGCTCTCACTTCCATACATCACTACTGGGAAAACCATGGCTTTAACTATACGGACCTTTGTTGGCAAGGTGACGTCTCTACTTCTCAAGATGCTGTCTAGGCCTGTCATTGCCCTTCTCCCAAGAAGCAGGCATCTTTTAATTTCGTGGCTGCTGTCACCATCTGCAGTGATCATGGAGCCCAAGAAAGTAAAATCTCTCACTACCTCCATTTCTTCCCCTTCTATTTGCCAGGAGGTGATGGAACCAGTGGCCATGATCTTCGTTTTTTTGATGTTGAGCTTCAGACCATATTTTGCGCTCTCCTCTTTCACCCTCATTAAAAGGTTCTTTAATTCCTCCTCACTTTCTGCCATCAAGGTTGTGTCATCTGCATATCTGAGGTTGTTGATATTTCTTCCGGCAATCTTAATTCCAGCTTGGGATTCATCCAGCCCAGCCTTTCGCATGATGTATTCTGCATATAAATTAAATAAGCAGGGAGACAAAATACAGCCTTGTCGTACTCCTTTCCCAATTTTGAACCAATCAGTTGTTCCATATCCAGTTCTAACTGTAGCTTCTTGTCCCACATAGAGATTTCTCAGGAGACAGATGAGGTGATCAGGCACTCCCATTTCTTTAAGAACTTGCCATAGTTTGCTGTGGTCGACACAGTCAAAGGCTTTTGCATAGTCAATGAAGCAGAAGTAGATGTCCTTTCGGCTTTGGCCCAGCCGCTTCATCAGCTCTGGATCTACTTGTACTTGCCCTCCGCTCTTCCCCAGTAGCATATTGGACGCCTTCCGACCTGAGGGGCTCATCTTCCAGCGTCATAACTTTTATATGCCTGTTGTCTTTGTCCATGGAGTTTTCTTGGCAGGGATACTGGAGTGGCTTGCCGGTTCCTCCTCCAGGTGGATCACGTTTGGTCAAAACTCTCCACTATGACCTGTTCATCTTGGGTGCCCTGCTCGGCATAGTTCATAGCTTCTCCGAGTTCTTCAAGCCCCTTCGCCACGGCAAGGCAGTGATCCATGAAGGGAAATTAAGTATGTAACCAGAGGTAAAACTGTATTCATTTTGGCAAAGAATAAATAGTGTCCTTTGCCAGTCTAAGCTTTCCACATTTTTGCTCTGATTCTGGAGTTCAGTTATTTCTATAATAAATCTACTTATATAAACTTTGGGGGGGGACACACCCACATTTGAATTATTAACCTGAAACCTTTAAAACATACAGTATGGTGTATACCCTCTTTCAACAGTAGAGGGCACTCCAGTTGTTGGCATCCGTCTGTCTCAAGAGACAATGGAGTGTGCCTCTGGAGGTGAAGCCAAACTGCTAGAGAATCATAGCACCTGCTGTGGCTGTAGAGATTGGTAACTGATAACTGCTGCCTCCTGTGTTGTTGTTTTTGCTGTGTTTTGAAGGGCACACCTGGGCAGTGTGTATGGAGGTCCTGGGCTGCCCAGAAGACAAGACTCCCCTCTCAGCCTCGCTGATGTGTTCCAAAGGAAAGCAAAGCAATACATTTGGCACCATCTTGGCTTCAGGAGTTGCTGGAAGGAGGCATACAAGACTCCATCCAACCAGTTTAGGAACTCCACTCTGGATTGTGTAGGGTCTACTCCTTAGCTTTTTCTTCTCCCTTAGGGGAGTGGGTAAGGGCACTCCAGTACCACTAACTATAAGCATAAAAATCAAATTTATTTTAAACAAGTAAATGATGAAATACATTGAAGTGGGCATTTTTTTAAAAACTTCATGTCCTTAAAGGTACCTTTAAGATGTTAATATTTGCAGATCATTGCAGTCTGATTACTTTTGCTTCTCTAGAAAATGAGTCTTTTTTCTCTTTTAAACAGCATTCTAGCCTTGCAACGGTTCTGCCTTATTTTCTGTTTATTTAGCTCCTGTTTTTTTTCAGGGCATAGTAACCTTTCTGAAATACGTACAATGCTGTCTCTTCCTAGGCCCATTCTTCTCCTTTATGGTCTTTGGGCTTTGCTGTAACTTTCCCATTTGGGCTCTTAAGCTGAGTCATCTTCACCAATAGGTGCACTATTTTGCTGCTAAAAAAATCAATAACCTCAGATGGACAGCCCTGTTCTTCTCCCCCACCCCATCTTAAGCTTGCCTGGAAGACTTTCTGGATTAACCTAGTTGCTTGACTGGATGTGGATAATTTCAGTGGTCAGGGTGGGAAAGGCACCTCACTGGTGTTCAGTGGGGCTCCCTTTCTTGTTACTTCATGTTTCATAACATCACAGAATAATGTTAGGAATCCTGAGGGTCATCTAACCCCCCATAATGCAGTTTCTTCATACTCTAGAGCTGATCGTTTTGATAGCATCCCAACAGCAGTGCTTGTGTACTTGGTGTGGGAGGATTGGATACTGTTATTATGTTTTTTCTACTCTTCCAATTCATATCCCCCAAATCTTTCCAGGTCCTGCCAAATCTCCCACACGGTAATCTCTAGCAATATTTATACTCTGTCCGGATATTGGAAAGAGGGAGAGATACAAGGCTTATAAAGTTGTGTATCTCTTCATGTTGAAAATATAATCTTAATTTTCTTTTTATAATATATCGGTATAACTTAAACGGAATACTGTACTTGACCATGCTCATATTAGTTAGTAAGTGTTAGTTTAAATGGATTTTAGAAGTCTGGCAAAATTTGAGGGGAATGAAGTGGTGTTGTATGTAGAGGATTGCCAGACCTGGAATAGAACAGGACTGCTGTCCCTTTCATAATGGAAATTCCTCATACTGCCCACTAGAGCAATATGATGAACCAAAACTCTTCATCATACCTTTGAATATTGAAGGACCCTTCCACATATTAATCCAGGCGATAAGAGATTTGTCATCTTCCACTCAGCCTCTGTTCTCCATTTAGAAATAGGAATGATAATAATAATGGTAATGATGATCTGTTTTTCAGGGGTGTTTTGAGGCCAAACATAATCAGAATCCAATGTTTTCAAAAACTCAGATTTGAGTCTTGTGCTTGTCCAACTGCTACATATGAGCTGTAGCAAAAGGAAATTAGTTGCTTCTGTTTATCCCCTGGTGTGTTTTGTTTTAATAAGGAGCCAATTGGTGACTAATGATTTGGAAGTAATCTGATGTGGTTCTGTGCAGTGCACATTTATGAATCTGTGAGTTGCTGTGGCAGAGTGTCTGAGTGGAACATTGAGCACCTTCACTTTCACTGTGTATTGTACCTAGTCCCAGGTTCATTCTCTGCCATCTCAGGTGACTAGGCTAGCCTAGCTCCTTACCTGATATCTCAGGGAAAGAGATGTCTGTTATGATAAACAGCACCAGGCTAGAAAGACTACTGGCTAGAATCTGTCTAATGAGATATTATATGTACATAGAATGATATGCCCAAAAGTTTAACTGAAAGGAAATGTGTTATCTGCATCTTACAAGTAAATATATTAATGTATACTGTTCATACTTGAATAAGGGGCCAGAAACACACACTCCCTCTACTTTCTAGTCACCATGGTAACTCTTAATGATTTCAGATGGAGCAGTTGTGCTTGTTTATGCACTCTGCCACAAAGACATAGAAGCAATCAAAACATGGCATCTAGGGATTGAGGGGCCATGGGAGTGGCAAGTATTTGTCTGGCAGCTGTAGATGAGGAAGAACAGGGCAACAGGAGGGATGGTGTGAAGACCTATGTCAGCTAGGGCAGTTTTGTGTGGATTATCTTCTTGGAGGCATGCAACTGCGATGGAGGAGAGACTCCCGGCTCCTTTAATCCAATCCTGCTCACAGATGCTTTGTCTAGTTCCTCTATATATAGGTTAGAAAACTGACAGCAGGCTTAGAACATAATCCTTTATTGGTAGCAGCACATACCTGCTTTGGCACAGCATAAGATCTGCCCATCAGGAAGCCCACCTACTTGCCTATGTCACCACCCATCCCATCTATTGAGATAACTGGAGGAGTTGGCAAGCAGGGAGGGTCCACCATGGCACAGGTCAGACATGTGGGCCCACAAGCAACCTGGGAGTGGTTGCTGGCTTGGGTTCCCTGGCTGGGACAGAAACTTTTGGTGTCACCCCAAGATCCTTTATGTGGACCCCCTCATAAGTTATGGACCCTGTCCAATGCCCTCACCTACTAAACTGAAAAGTTGTGCAGATTGATGTAGCTGTGAAATACACATAAAAGCCTTTTTACGGAATAAAGCAAAAAACATCATGGCCAGCTGACCAATGTAGCCTGTGAATAAAATTCCTTCCCTGTTCCATTAACCAGCAGCTGACGTCCACAGCAGGGACGTCCACTGCAATTAAGGGAGGGAGAGAAGATAAAACCCTGAGGGTGAGCACTGAAACTGAATGTGGGGACGTCTTCTCCACGGGCCCCACCCACAGGAACTATTTTGGGCTACCCATTGGCTCCTAGGCTCCAAACACAGCCTGAGGTATGGTGCAGAAGCTTGCCCAAGTGGCTCCCTCCTGCCTCCGCTTCACCATTACACAAAAGGTTCACCAGTACACAAAAGGTACACAAAAGTGGCCTTTTACAGAGCAGGATCTCAGTGAAACAGTAGCTAGATGATTTGGGCATCTTTTGAAGACAGCGTCTCTCAGATGAGTAACCCAACAGATGTAAGTATGGGTAGTTTGTTCTTTGTGAGACTTGGAAATCAAATAGACAAGTATAAATGCTGTATAAATGGAGACTCTGAATTGTGACATATGGATTGGATTATCAATGATCCATGACCATTATTGTGTAATAGTACTGAATAGGAAGCAACTAGACTTTCTTTGTAATCTGAAGCCAATAGCAGATCTATGCCTATTAATATGAGGCACATATTGTATTCTATTTCCATTAATAACTTTCACTATTTCTAACATTGTTCACGGTTCCCACTGACTTTGTCTGTAGTTTTGCGTATCAATATGGGCCCTACAAAAAGCTTAGTGAATAAACAAAGGCACACACTCCTCCATTGACTCCTAAGACAAATGGATGCCAACATGTGAGATATAAGGCTAGGGGGAACTTGAAAATGCTTTGAATGCAAACTAGCTACGTCTGAATCAGTTTCACTTTACTTGAGTTGGATTTCTTGGTTGTTGGACTGCAACAGAAACCTCTGAGCCATGGATTAGGCAGTAAATGTCAGAGTGCCTATAGACATGCAAGAATTCATTTTTATGGATATGCACCTCTATGGATGCTAAAAGCTGCTGGTAAAAAATTAAATGACTGGAAAATGACATCCTAAATGTCAACATACAAAAATAATTTAGCACAACACTAACAAATGCCAAAGGAAGAATGAATTCTTCTTTGGAAGATAACGTCATCAAAACAGCGGAAGAAGGGACCTATTCTGACCATAATTCAATAGAAAGTGTATAATGGGAAGTTTTGAAGTATCTTCAGTTGTGCTAAAGGAAGCTTTCTGCTAATTAAGTTTATGGGGTCAGAACATCTTAAAACTGTTGTGGTAAATATATTAAAAATCCCACTTAGCAGTTCTAGCGAAAGTGGTCCAGAAATTCAGAAGCCATTATCCAAGGAGCGGCTAAAATACATGTTCACCCTTCCCATGGCTCCATCTGACATCAGGTTTTGTAGACATATTTGGATATAAGATGCTATTTTCTACTTCCTATCTATGGTACTAACACTGGAGAGAATCCCCCCAAAAAAGGTGCATACAATAAAGTCATTATTGTGGTGTGCACAATTGTCACACAATCTTCTCCGTAAATAGTCTTTTATAGCATTTTCATCATGTGAGACCAAAGAAATTAGTGTATCAGTTCTTACAGTCTTCTCTTATTCCAGCCTTCACTGAAAAAGTATTTATGTCTTTTCACATCATTGTGCTATATTCGCACTTGCATGTGCTTTAATGGGTCTGCCCACCTCCCCCAGCTTTGCATCCAGTACTGTACTGGCAACAGGGCAAAATTCTGTATTCCTGGGAGCTGGGAAAAGGTAGAAGAACTGATACCATGTAGGAACATAGGAAGCTGCCTTCTACTGAGTCAGACCATTGGTCCATCTAGCTCAGTATTGTCTATACTAGCTGGCAGTGGCTCTCTAGGCAGACAACTCCCCCAACTCTATCTGGAGATGCTATCTGGATTGAACTTGAGATCTTCTGCCTGCAAGGCAGGTGCTCTACCACTGAGCTATGGCGCTTCTCTAAAAACCTCTGGATGCAGGTGGTGCTCTGGTCTAAACCACTGAGCCTCTTGGGCTTGCCGATCAGAAGGTTGGCTGTTCAAATCTGCACAATGGGGTGAGCTCCCATTGCTCTGTCCCAGCTCCTGCCAACCTAGCAGTTTGAAAGCTTATGAGTACAAGCAAGATAATTAGGTACCACTGTGGCAGGAAGGTAAATGGTGTTTCCATACGCTCTGGTTTCCATCACAGTGTCCTGTTACACCAGAAGCGGTTTAGTCATGCTGGCGACATGACCCAGAATGCTCTCTGTGGACAAACGCTGGCTTCCTCGGCCTGAAAGCGAGATGAGTGTCGCAACCCCATAGTCGCCTTTGACTGGACTTAATTGTCCAGGGGTCCTTTACCTTTACCTAAAAACCACTGGCACATTTTTCTCAGTCAGCAGGCATATTATTCCTCATGGGGGTAATGGACTGTGTGTTAAAAGAAGTACAGTTGGCGGTTGGCAATGGCATGTGTTTTTTATACGATTGGCTTTTGAGACCAGCCAGGATTTCTTTATGCTGTTTAGCCATGCAATGAGTTCTGCATGCCTGCAAGACTTTGGAACTGTGATTTCTGAACAGCGGCTTTCTTAGCCATATGACAATTTTTCAGAGTAGTTGGTGCCATGACACGTAGGCTTTCTGTGCAAAGGAAAGAACGAACACACACACACACACACCGTTCTAAGCTGAACTGGCCCTTTGGGTCCTGACACATGAATTTCACATAATGTGGTAGTGCTCAAATTACTGGGGGCCAGAAAAGTCTTGGATCCTTTGCCTTTTGTGATGGTTATCTGTTGTTCTTAGAAAGCTACCGGTGAATGAATTAGCTAAAATTGGGTGGCATTGAATGGTACAGCTTGTGGAGTCAATTAAGGGCCTTTTCCTTTTCTAATCTGTGATGGAAGCATTCCTCTGTGAAAGATCACTGATTGGATATGGAGAACTTGTGTGAGTTGGTCTCTAAGGTGCTACTGGAAGGAATTTTTTTATTTTGTTTCGACTACGGCAGACCAACATGGCTACCTACCTGTAACTGAATAGTTGTATGTTTTGACTGATGTTATTTTTCTGCATATATCTGAGCTTTAGGCTTCTGGGAGAATTGTATTTCTTAATTCATATACTCAGTGCTTTTTTTCTTTTAAAAAAATGTTTAGGAGTACTCTCATTTTCCTACTCATTTTGAAATACTGCCCCTCAATGAGGCCAAACTTAGATTCACAATGTTTAGGGGTATGTGTACCCCTGCGTCCCCCCAGAAAAAAAGTGCATGTAGTAAAGCTTAATAAAGCATGACATTAATATTATGTAATACACTTCAGCCTTAAGATGGTGGTATGTCTGAATATGTGCATGTGTAGGAAGGGGTTGGAAGAGCCAGTAGGTTTGGAAGGTTTGGAAGGTGAACTTGGGAGAAAAAAGTTTGACACTCATATCTAAAAGGGAGATCCTCAAAGGGCAAGGTTGACTTTCCTTCACTGACCTGGAGACTTAACTAAAGCAATAGCTCCACCTGCTGATAGATATAGAGGTAACCACAATGCAGATTCACATACTGTATGTACTTGAGTGCTAGGCAATAGCTAGAATGCAATTTGAACAATGTTTGTAGACCAGTCTTCTGAAAGTGAGCAGTGCTAGAAGAAACATGCTTAAAACATTGGAATGCAGCAAGCTAATGAATGAGGAGAAGGTTTTACCCCTTCTGCATACTCATGCACACTTCTTTTCATGCAAAACTTTTCCCCTTTGTATACAGGGCAGCCATGTGGCCCAAATATTAATTTGAAGAATTGTGTTGCTTAAATACACATAGATTTGCCTAGTTTGCCTCTTAGCCTGAAAGCAGCAAGTTGGTTAGAGATACAGGTATTCCTCAAGAATAATTGCAT
Organism: Podarcis raffonei; assembly: GCF_027172205.1. Lineage (NCBI taxonomy): Eukaryota > Metazoa > Chordata > Lepidosauria > Squamata > Lacertidae > Podarcis > Podarcis raffonei. The sequence goes on along the minus strand of NC_070604.1, from coordinate 79,447,631 downwards.
GTCTAAAACACAGTGTGCCCTACCTAAATGTTGCCCCTGATAGTACATCTGTTTAAGATTTCAGAAGAAATTATATTTTAGTGAGACTGTGATGTGATTGTATAAAGTATCTGCTTAAAAAGAACACCATTGGTTCTTGCAGGCTTTGTGGAAACAGAAAAAAGAGGAGCTAAAATAAAACTTTATTTGGAGGTGGTGTTAGAAGTGGGTTTGCTTTGTGCAGTGGAGGGGAATGCCAATTCAAGGCAGATGATCTAGGGTGAAATCCTATGGTTCCTTGAAGAGCATTCCAAGGGCCATACAGTAGGATCTACCCTTCATTCTCCAATGTCATAGAGGGTGCTCTCATGCCAGACCCTCCCTTTCTAATGTCACCAGCTTCTCCAAAGCTCTGGCCCATCAAACAACCAAATTTCAAAGTTGGTAAGGCCCCAAACAGGGCATTCTGGGGAGCAGCTTTGATTTGAATGGTCAAAGGCCCTCCCAGTCACCTGACATGCTCCCATACTGAAGGGGGAATTGGACACGCTTATGAGAATGCTTAAAGTTTAAAGCATTGTTTCCAATGACAGAGAAAACAGGCAAACAAATAAAATATGCTAAGGCCTAGAAATGGACAGAGAAGCACAGAACATTCCACTGCCAGTTTATACAATGTCAACTTGAGCTTGGCACATCTTTGGGTGAAGCAGTAGTACCACCTTCAGATTTCACTTACCTCACCCCACACCCTAGGATTGCAGCCTTAAAGAAATTCAGATTTAATAAAATTCATTTAAGAAAAATTTAAGACTTTAAACTGAAGAGTCAATCTTCACTCATAAATTTGGAAAGATAGTGTTTATAAGCCATATCACCCAGCAATTGGGATAGTTTTACGTGTTCATGCTGCTTTCGAATTGGACATGTAAATAGTTTACTGTTTCTTTTTCTTGCTTTTGAAGCTATTTTGTCATTGTTTCTTTCTGCAGTGTAAAATAAAATAGCAGCTTTACAAAATGTAACTGTTCCCCTGAAGAACTGAAAGTGAATGAGATCCCATGATTGGCAGGGTCATTATCAGCATATTTAATCTGGTGGTCACAATTCCAACCTTTGAGAAATTTGCATCCTTGGTGGGATTTGAGGCAAGGACCCTTGACCTTGAAAGGATTAACATACCCTTTGATCTACAAGAACATTTGGAATGTGATCCGTAATACTTGAGCCGAGGGCTTATTTTCAGATGGTGCACCTCAGAGGGGCAAACTCATCTGAACTGTTTCCTGCTTATGGATGCATTTGGCTTGCACTGTGCAGTTTCTGTATTTTAAGCCAGCTCCCTTTTCAGTTCTGCTTTGCATGGAGCACAGTCAGTCACATCACAGCTCTTCAGAGAATGCGGATACAGCACTTCAACAACTGAGTTGCAGGTCAACCTTATTTCTACTACTTCTTTGTTAGAATTCAAAGGATTAATGCAAAGTACTCATGTTGGAAATGTGGAAAAGAACTAGGAGAGTTTTATCTTATGTAGTGGAAGTGTAAAGTGGCAAAAAGAAACAGCAAAAATGAGAGCTCAAATAATTAAAATCTATGGGTATGAAGTTTCCTGGGTTCAGTTGTGTTCTAGTTAAATCATGTAAATGAGTCCATAAGACTGCAGCATGAAGAACGATGGGGGTGGAGACGCTCCTTCAGATATACTGGGCCGAGGCCGTTTAGGGCTTTAAAGGTCAACACCAGCACTTTGAATTGTGCTCGGAAAGCCAATGTAGTACTGGGAGCCAATGTAGGTCTTTCAAGACCGGTGTTATGTGGTCTCGGCGGCCGCCCCCAGTCACCAGTCTAGCTGCCGCATTCTGGATTAGTTGTAGTTTCCGAGTCACCTTCAAAGCTAGCCCCATGTAGAGCGCATTGCAGTAGTCCAAGCGGGAGATAACTAGAGCATGCACCACTCTGGCGAGACAGTCCGCGGGCAGGTAGGGTCTCAGCCTGCGTACCAGGTGGAGTTGGTAGACAGCTGCCCTGGATACAGAATTGACCTGCGCCTCCATGGACAGCTGTGAGTCCAAAAGGTTGACAATGGCAGGTTGGCCATCTTTTCTAGGTTTCCCTTGCAGGGGCTGCTGCCCCTGATTTGCACTGCTAGAGAAGGCTATTCTTTTGCAGGTTTCCTAACCTAGGCTAGAAAGAACACTGCAAATCTGATTAAATTGTCTGTGCTAATTTTTGCCCTCTACTACTGGCTCTGATCCAGTGGTTTTAAATTCTTATGGATGAAGGCTATTGGGTTTCTTATTTCATAAGATTCCCTCTTCAGAGGATGAAGTTCAGAGTGCTGGGAGCACTTCTTGTGCTTCTACGTAGCAGATTGTAAGTTTCCCCACCAACTCTGTGATTTTTCTAAGTGTGAGGATGGCTGATAATGGGCTGCCTGGAAATAGCTTATTCAGATTCCTTTCTTCTTATTCTAGGTATTCTCAGGTGTGTCCCAGAGGGCATAGGAAGCATTAGCTCTCCCTCTCTAAGGGTGCACTAACTTCAGAGATCTCTATTTCAATGCTCTCTCCCTGCTACCATGGCCCTTGCCCTCTCAACATTATTAGGGTGAAAGGGGTGTGTGCCTGGGGCATTTTGGAGGGGTGCTCAGGGAGGAAAAAGAGAAGGCATGGATCTGAAGGATCCATAGCCTCTCCAGACTCCAGGTGTTCCTCCAGCCCAGGGAATAGCCCATTGATTGTTTCTGGGTTCCTTTTAAGCAACAGTGGAAAGGGATGGAAGAGTGCAAAAGTGATCCTCTACCCTCACTTCTACACACCCCCTCTAAGTCTTAGTCTTAGGATTGCAAATAAAGATACTTGATTCATGGTCTTACCTGTTACAGTTTTCTAGCTTTTCTATGTGTATTTCTGATTCACACCAATACATGTTGTAAGCTTAATGTTAATGTAGTGTTTATATAATTATGTTGTGATACAAAAGAAAAAGCACCTATAGAGATGTAAGACACTACTCCCCTTATTTCTATAGAATTTGTGCCATATGTTCTTGGATACTGCACTTAGATATCTGCTATTCCAAGCATCTTATGATGTCTTAGTATATTTAATTCAGAAAGAGCAGTTGTGCAAACATGTGCAGTATAGTGAATGGACACTGCGTATGTATTGACATTTTACATCTTCTTCTTTGGCGATCAGTCGTAGCCGAGTAAGATTGTCTTCCATAAACACGGTTTTAACAACGAGTCCCTAAGTGACTGTGGAGGTCAATTCTGGATCCACACGTTCTTCCACGGTGGGGACATTGGTTTCCGGGTGGGAGTTGATCATGGTGTGGATTTGCCAAATGTGCCTTTTTCCTAGCACGTTTCTCCCTTGCGTCCATTTGGAGAAATTACTGGCAGTTGGATAAGCAGACTTAAGGAGCATCTGAAACACTTGGCCAAACCATTGGAAGCTGAACCTGGGAATTATTGTGACATCACCAATGTGGCTTCTTTTATTTCAGTCAAACCCTTACAATGATGAGTAGAGGCTGATGGAGATTGTGCTGAAATTCATCTTGTTGGAGAAAATAGAAGTAGCCTCTGAACACAGACTCGTATTGAAAGAATCAATGAATCTTTCAAGTGTTAAGAAGATTTCTTGATTATTGTTGTTGTTATTTAGTCGTTTAGTCGTGTCTAACTCTTTGTGACCCCATGGACCAGAGCACGCCAGGCACTCCTGTCTTCCACTGCCTCTCGCAGTTTGGTCAAACTCATGCTGGTAGCTTCGAGAACACTGTCCAACCATCTCGTCCTCTGTCGTCCCCTTCTCCTTCTGCCCTCAATCTTGACTATTACTTTCATGTATCTGTGAAGTTTCATCACTACCCAGCTATTTGAAAGCTTTTCATGTAGGCAGGCACAACTGTTTAAATTGTGATTTTATGGATCACAACCTCTTAAGTACTGTACAGAATCTAAGTAAGCATATAAAACTGGGAAATCTCTCATTAGCCTACATTTGGCAGGATATTTAGATGTCAAAGATCACAAAGAATCCTGGACAGTAAAAAAGCAACTATTAAAAGCATGATTTCCATCCGCTATATGTTGGCCTCAAAGAGAATTCAGATACCAGGTTTCTGGCTTTCATCACAAGTCAATGGCTGTCACTCCTTGCTGCCCATCGTGGGCAACAAGGAGGTTCAGGCAGAGGGAAACCAGGATTTATGAGGCAAAAATCCTGGCAATGTTCCCCAGTGGGGTCTGGGGAGCTCACTGCATCCCGCTGTGCCACTCAAGCCCGTGTCGCCAACTTGAAAGGCAGAACTAGTGTGACCTGGGAGTGTGTCCCTGCTATGGATGAGCCTCCATCTCTGACATGACTTGTGCTTGGTTTCTCCATAATTTGGAATATTGGCGTTAATCAAGAGGCTCTTCTGGACTGACATATGCCAATGAGCTGCAATCAATCAGCTGCCAAAAGGACTGGGCTTGGTTTTTTGAAGGGAAAGGAAGGGGGAGGGCAAGGTGCTTCATGCTTTCATATGGTTTTCAAATGGTGTTTATTTTGGTCCTCCCCTGCAAAATGAAACATAGCCACTGCTATGTTATTCTGTCTGTTACCGCAGAAAGGGGGGGGGGCTTTTGATTCATGCTCACCAAGGAATTTAACAAGGTTTTATTATGCCCTCCCCCCTTGACTGAGGTGGAATGGACTTTATTTAAAATTATTTTTGGATTGGACCAGGAGTGTGATGGAGCAATGCAGAGCAAAAAGAATGAATGGCTGCCAAATAGATCTAGGTTAACACACACCACAATTGCCTCATTATGTAATTCATGTTCAGAATACCACAACACACATGTAACTGGCTGTAAAGTAACATAACATTATACATAATAAAACTGTAATCTAATCGTCATATCAAAAAATTGCAAAGCGCTGTTCCTGATGGCAATAACATATCATATTACTATTAACCTTCTATATGTTTTTATTGTCGTAAAGTCCAAGGATAGTAAAGTACAAAGATTGTGAAGTTCAACGATTACAACGTGCAGTTCCTGTTGGCAATGCCATTTCATACTGATATCTTCCTTCCACATCATCCTATGTCTTAAAAGTGTTACAAACGAACTTGCCTTCTGCATAGTCCTATGTCTTGAGAGTGTAACAAACAGAACTACTTAGTAGCAATGAGGCAGCTGATGATAGACCAGTTATCAGGATACACCCTTGTTTCGCCCTTTGGGCTTCTTCAGCGACAAGGTTTCCAGGAGATTTTTTAAGACATAGAACAATTTCTCCCTAAATGCAGCCTAGCTGAGGCAATCATCTCATGAGAAGGAAAACAAGACCCTATTGGTTATTTTCATGGAGTGCTACATTTCTCAGATCTCTGATGGTAGTGATCATTTTGTATTTTTATTTTAAATGTATGGGAGAGGCAGTGACTCTTACAACACTATGTTCCTTTGTTGCATGGCCTCCTTGAAACGGCCATTGACATTTAAGTCTCACTTGACTATGAAATGTAAAGCATTACTTGCTTTTTTTGCCATTTCAACCCCCCTTTCTATGCTGGGTGGATTGCTGCACAGCCTGTCTGTGAGAATAGCTCAAGCACATCTTTACTGACACTCTGAGCCCCAATTCAAATGACAGCTGTCTAATGAGCCATCCCATGAAGAGAAGCTGTTGTCTGTAGAAGTCATTGGCTCAGACAGCCTCTATGAGGGCATCCTTGTAGAATGACTCCTCTCTCACCTTGTCCTTTTTGCAGGAAGTGTCATCACTGCTTCTCCCCATTAGCATTCTCCTTAGTGGTCTTGATTTTCCTCATTCCTAGACTACCACTTTGTCAAGGCAAAGCTGCTGCAGAAGGGTAGTCGGTGGGTAACAGAAGTGACAGGTCTATTCTGGGTGAAAGGAAAGCCCCAAAAGCAGTTGGAGGGAACCATGAACGAAATACAGGTCTGTTGCTGTGAGAGCTTGAGCAATGAGGGGAATTTCCATTCTTCCTGGCATCAGTTTCCAGGTGGTTCTGAAGATACTCAGGCTCTCAGCACCATGAATGTCTGTGATTGCTGACTAGTTAGTTTCCCATGGGGGAGGCCACTGCTATTGGTAGGGATAACTACCAAGTTCCATTAACATGCACCAGAGTGGATCTCATCTGAACCAGTAACTTCTACAGTCAGAGGAAGGTTTCTATTCATATGTTGGCTCAGTAAAAGACTGTGACAAAGGACATTTTAGGAATATGACCAATCATTCTGGAATATTGATATTACTCCCAAAAGCTCACCGTTGCATAAAAAGTTTATCAAATTTAACAGCAGGCAAAATTGCAAGTCATAATGCTGTGGGGTCTTCTTTTTGGCCAGGGTGTGAATCGTCCCTAAGAATTTTCCTCACTCTCCTGAGGCAGCAGTCTCCTGCAATGTCATCTAGCAAACTCCAGGGACAGCCCATGATATCATGTGCTGTGTTCACCACCCTCTGTAGGGATTTCCTGTCCGTGGCTGTCACACCAGCATACCATACTGTAATACAGTATGAAAGGACACTTTCTATTGTGGACCGGTAGAAGATCATCAGTTTTTGTTTGACATAGTTCTTTTGCAAGACCCTGAGGAAATGGAGGTTCTGTTGGGCCTTATATTGTTTTTCCAAGTGAGGTCTTCACTAAGGTAAACTCCCAGGAATTTAAAGGAAGACTCTCCCCACACAGCCCCGCCCCCCCGATATACAATGGGGCTAGTTCCCCTCTCTTCCTCCAAAAGTCCAATACCATCTCCTTTGTCTTGCTGATATTTAGGTGCAACTTGTTGTCTAGGCACCATGTCAAGACTTGGTGGTTTGAGCAAGAGGAGAGAGGATAAACAATATAAAAGGACTACTCAGAAGGCACATCCAAGCAACTCTAAATGGGAACAGGAGCATGCACATGATTCCTGCCCCCAACATCACTGTGAGTTTGTGACCCTACCTGCTGAGTTCTGAAACTTCCCTATGTTGAGCTTTTACTCATATTTGCTTGAATGCAACTGGAGTGCATTGCACAGTTAGAGAGCCCTGATCACAAAGAGGCTCAAGCCAGTGTGTAAAAAAAACACCACCGGACACCTTCCCTGTTGAGTAGGCAGGGCTTGTCTACAAGTCCCTTTCAACAGATCTACAAGGCTCAATATGCCTAAAATCATTCTGCTTTGTAAATCCAGAGAAATTTAAAGCTTAAAAGCACTTCAGAGACAATCTGCTATCCAGCATGGGCAGGGCACACTAGTCATAATTTCCTTAAGCATACCTGCCCTGTTAGCCAAATGTTTTTGCTCCATCTTCACAGTATAACGAAAACTGCAATTTTAAATCATGAACCACAAATCCCCACTTATCTTGATTACCTACAAATTGCTTGTCTACCATTATTACTTATTCAGATGCATAACTCCGTTCTAGAGACAGAGACAATACAGAGATGGTTTGCCTTAGAAGTGGGATCATGCTTACGCTTTTTCAATTATTTTTACATCGAATTTCATTTACCTGTGAAATCACTATTATCCTAACCCTCAGTTCAAAACTTAAAACATCAGTATTAGTTTTATCCAACCAACAAACATAAGATACTGACTTTTATCAAAGGCCATGATGATATTAGAAATATTTTTTATTAAATATGAATGTATTCTATGCAAGATATGATGTAATCCAGAAAACAAAATCTTGGAAGATAATCGGAAGCTATAAATCTTCTCAAGGTCATAAGTGAAACGAAAATAATTAGTCTTAGAAGGCTGTAGAAGCTGTGTGCCAGATGGCTTGGGGCTAAATAAGGAAAAGCTTATTCAAGTATAAAGGAAATGTTAGTAATTTGACTCAGGTGCAAGTCAGCATGCACCACAACTGCAGACATCAAGAAATAGCTTAAATATTGGAAATAAATGCACAAAGAACAGCCATTTTAAAAAGCCGGTAGTCTGCACACCATGCTCAACAGTCTAAAAATCACTTGCTGTTCAGGATCATACCCATCTAGCTGTGCATATCTGCATATGTAAGGCTTCTGTTTAGGTATCATTTGCTGAATCAGAAACTGAAGATGAAAAGTAGACATGTGCAGGAATGCCTTTTGTAAACCAAACTAGATTGGGATTGCAAATCTCTGTTGTGTGCAGGAGATTTGAGTTTTGCTTTGTGCACCATGTGGATGAGGTTGCCCAGACCAGGCATCAGTTGTCACCAAAAGAAACTGACCAATGGGCAAAGATAACCCTCCCAATCAAATCCCCCTCCATGGCAATGCACACATTGTAGCCAACATTTTCAGTGCTCCAGAAGATGCCTTTCACTATGCATGACTTCACCTTTTCCCCCAAAAAACACTCTCGCCTTACAGACATTCTCGCCATTAGTGGAAATGCTAAGGCTCTGGATTTATTTGGTGAAGGCCTACACACACAGTTCACAGCTCTGCCATTTAAAGCAGCCTCAGCCTGTCCAGTCTTAATTGTCAAATCACTCCTTGTTTCAATAACTAAGGTGTGCGATTATTTCTTATTACTTTTACCAAACGTGGGAGTAATGATGCTCCAGCAAATTGCCATGATGAAAACTAATTAAAAAGCAAGCAAGATTCTCTTAAGGTTTGCTTGATGTTTTAAACAATCAGGAAGATACTGCATTTTGGGGAGTGTATAGTTGCTTAGAAGAATCCCACATGTGTGAGCAAAGGATAAATTTGTAACAAGGAAATGCAAATTGTTAAGTAGTGATCCCTATCTCCTGGTGTGTGTGTTTTTGTATATGACAAAGGGTATCTATAATGCATAAATTGCTTAGCAGTTGGGTTTATCACCAAGATAAAATCCTATACTAAGAAAGATATTGTGGCATTGATTAATAACATTCTAATTAACACTGTGTCTTCTGGGAAGTTCTCAAAAGAACTTCACTGCTAGGCACTCTAGCCTTTTCACAGTAGAGACCAATTCATTCAGTCAGCCCTAACACAAGATAACAAGATCTAAGACTAGATTAAGTCATTACTAGATTTCTAATTTGTTTCTACTGCCTCCTGCCTCCCTTTTTAAAGGTTGGAGTGGAGTAGAAAACAAAACTTTCCTGGCAATTTAGTGTAGCTTAGAAGAAAGGGATATGCAGAACTAACTAGTTCAAATAATTGCTTATATGTAGAGCCATTAATTATCTTGAGTATTACTACATAAATTTAAAGGGCTCCAGAGGCTAGTTTCTGTGTTAGTTTGCTGCGACAGAAACAAGAAAGCTTTGTGGCACCTTAAACATGTTTATTATGGTATAAGCTTTTATGGACTAGAGTCCACATAAAGTATTATTCTCAATTGGGAGGTTTACCTTAATAATTTTATTAGGCTTTAAGTTGCCACAAAACTCTCTCTTGATTTGAAAGATAGGTTGGAATAAACCTTTTATTACAGCTAAGTGAGTGTGATCAAGAAGCAGATTTTCTTCAGTGTAAAGTGGTGGTCTGGGTTTAAATTGGAACGTTCACTAGGGCAGAAGGAACAACAGTTATGCTACGAAGACAAAGGGGGTAATTGTTGCAATAACTTTAGAGAAAAACTGACAGCCTTTGTTAAAAAGAAGCCAAGTGACAGCGAAAGCACCTTGCTTCCATTCCAAATCTCTCCTTTTATTTGTAAAGACTGGCATTACAATCAAAAAAGGACTCAAAATGGAGTGATGTACACATCATTGGTGTTTCATGACGCAAATGATGAAATCCCTGAATGGATATTGCTTCACCTTGGATTTTAAAAATTGACCTAAGAAAAACCTTAATTCCACTAATGATCACAAATGGCAAAATGAACAAAAAGGAAAACAACAAAAAGAAAATAAATCCAAACTACTGGCAAGTTCATAACATATACATAGTGGGTTGATGACACTGGTTTCAAATGTACAATAAAGCCCACAACACTTTATTACTATGAATATTATCGTGAATGTTTTCTCATGTTGATCAACTTGCTTCAGAAGGTTGCTTTTTGTTGTTTTAACTTGCATAATAAACATGCAATGAAATTATTCTTTTTAAAGGTTTTTTTTCTGCAGTCTTTTTGTTTTCATACAAAGATTTCATAAAGTTGCAGTGTTGCATCAGAGCATTACCAAAATAAGTGTAAGAGATAAAGAGGAAGATACCTGTGAACTGAGCTTAATGAGAAAAAAACTACTTTTTATCCTGAGACACGCCATAGTCTTATTTAAAAGGTGTGCACAGCCAAATCCCTCCCAAGCCCCTCCAGAAGACAAAATAAATATTAACTGGGAGGAAAGAGAGGACAAATAAAGAAAATAAGATGTCATCATGCACTCATCTTCTGCATAGCTCAACCTACATATAGTAAGGCACTATTTCCCCACAACTTAGCGTCCACAACAATCCTTAACAGCACTCCGTGAACTACAGAGGTCCTTCCAGGATGATGAAATAAATAGATTGAATGAATGTGGCTATCACATTACCCCACGTGTGTTCTCTTAGTTAAGGAAATCATCAGGCAGTCTCAGAGAAAAAAAGCTGTCGAGTCTCTTGTTGTGTGCGTGTGTTCATGTTATGTATGGGGATTTGTTGTGTGGGATATTTTTTCTTCTCTTCCCAGAGTTAAGTTCTCATTGTTCTCAAAGCAAACATAGAAGAAAAAAGGACAGCTGAGTCATCAAAAAAAGCTTTGGTGCTCCAAACAGCACACTGCTTAATAGATCTGGGAAATCTGGTAACTGTTCCCAAAGGAGTCGGGAGAGGTGTGGATGGTTTCTCAAGAGATAGTCCTCAACTAGAATTAGTTAAGCTGGTCTTCATACTGCTTTCGAAAGCAGTCACCGGCAGGGAAAAATTCCCAGCATCGCTCTTGATACATTTTCCATACGTAGGATTCCTGTAAGACACAGAAGAGAACTATAGTTGAACTTACTTTTAAAATACATTTGAAAGACTTTTGCCACTTACTCTGAAACTTTCACTATTGCAAGTCTGAAGGATTTTGAAAGGATGACCAAAACCTAAATTTTTATGCTGAAATACGTACTGTACACACTGATTCAACTTTATAGAGAAGGGATCATTAGCCTTATCTGAAAGGTATTTCTTCATGATCTTACAACAGTCTGGTGGTTTTAGTGTCCCCCCTGTATCCAAAGACAGGAATGTAGTTACTTCAGAGGAAAGCTTAGCTCCGTCATCTTGAAGCAATCTCAAGTACGTTCTTGCTTTCACATGAGGCAGAAGCATTATAAATGCTTTATGCATTTCTACTTTTTTTCTTTGTTATCCAAGTCTGTTTCTGCTGTTGTACAGTGTTGTCTAGCCAGGACCCTATTTCTCTATTATCCTCGCCTTTCTAGGTCTTGGGAGCTGCTCTGGAGATAAATGGACTAAATCCAATCCACAGCATCAGAAAATTAAGCCTCATGCAAGTATACAAAATACTGTTATCTCTAGAATAGCAAAAGCAGCAATTTTAGTTATGGGATAATATGCTTCTGTAGGACTTTACAAAATCTACCGTAGATTTGGGGGTAGTCTTATACACTGGGTATGGGCGGCGCAGAGCGGAGCCCGCCCCCCCGCTGCTGCGGCTTCGGAAGCAGCAGCAGGCGGCTTTTTCCCGGCTAGGAGCCCCACCCCACCCCCGCTTCAGAAGCAGCGGGTGGCTGGCTCGGCTCCGCGCCAGGCGGCTTTCTCCCGGCACGGAGCTGCCCAGCGTATTAGGCGACTGGGCTTATAAGACGAACCCCCAAATTCCAGCTGCCAATTTGGGGGATCGTATAATACGCCCAGTCGCCTAATACGCCAGAATCTACGGTATCTTGGTTTCTTCCACAGGGGAATGAATATTATGTACGGATGAGTATTAACATTTCTTAATTTTCCAATGCTTGTATTTTTTCAAAGGGCCAGAACTCAAGAAACCATCCAGTCAATTGACTGCTGTTCACAGAAGCATGGATACGGGATATGCATCCAGATGAACATACATATATGGAATGCTTAAATCTCCCTTGCTGGACTGGAACAATTCATCAGCAAAAAGGAACACAGGTGGCAAATCCCACAGTTTCTACATGACATACCATAACTTTGGTGAGTGGAAAGAACCAGAAGTTGAAATGTTTGTGAATTCATTTAAAAAGTTAAAATGTGACCTTCCAAACTAACACAAGTAGTAGAGGAGACAAAGAAAATATCGAAATTGATGTAATCTCTTGAAATGCTTCTAAATGAAACTTCACATAGCTATCAAAAGTAACAAAACGTCATTTTCTCATCTAGTGGACTTCTAGGTACTGGTACCAATTTGTATCACAGTAAATTACATTTAGAAGTTTCTGACAAAAAAATGAATCTTAGATAGTTATTGTTACACAACATGTTGGTGACTCACCTGCCCGGTATGTTCGGTTTCATCTTTATTTATGAGATACATCAGGAAAAATCTATGATAAAGAAAGAAGTTGTTGTTCATGATTTTATATATATATATATATATATATATATATATATATATATATATATATATATGAGAGAGAGAGAGAATGAAATACCTGTATATAAGAAATTAACTAAAAATGAAAGAACGTATCAGCCTGTCATTAGAAAGCAAAGGGCTCCCACGTATAGAACGGGAAATCCATGCCTATGATTTATAGCCCCAGTTCAGAAACCAGTCTACTAAGCCATATTTTATTGAACTAGGAGCAATCCATGCGCTGGTTGGCTCCCTCCTCACCTCACTTCACCTATTCCCTCCCTGAACAAATTCCTGGTTTCTTAACATCCAAACTGAGAACTTGGGGGTTAGGGTCCCTCCATACTATGATATGAAACTAAATTCTGGTTTCAGGACAATTCAATTTCTGGAAGCCAAGTTTGGATTCAAGTGAAAGGCCACAGGACTCATTGTAACTTGTTAATATATATTGCAACTGTTATTTTAATAATTTAACTACCGGTAAGCCTTTAAGTCCATTTATTTCCTAGAATCATAGGGTTCATCTAGTCCAACCCCCTGCAATGCAGAGATATTTTGCCCAAAGTGGGGCTTGAAGCTACAACCATTAGATTAAGTGTTTCAATAGGATTTATTTTCTAGTCAATTTTGTGCCGTTTCCAAAGATTATGGTTCAGTTTCAAATTTCATATCATAATTCCAGATTTAAGCACATTATCCAATACTAGATGGGGTCTCCCCTGACCTTTTTTTTGTTTGTCACAAAGCAAAATACTTCCTTTTCCAACCACCATATAAATTTAACTAGAGTTTTACTTCAAAATATTGACTTGTTGCATCTCCTATTATGTTTCAGATTTGATGACATTAAAGTACTTACAGATAATTAGCCAAGTTGTGCTCCTGTAGAGTATGTGTTTCAAAACCATGGGGCACTGTGTCAAAGTAGTCATTACCTATCCCACAAATAAAGCATTTGGTCTAAAAAGAATGAAAAAAAAATACATTGTCCAAATATTCTTTAACAGTACAAGGAAAACAAGGAAACTCTATATGCCAAGTTCAAACTTCTCAGCAAAATCCCTTGCTTTAAGGCCTTAAATAGAAATGTACCCTCTTCTTTTCCAACCTATGCTTTCTGAATGCTAAAATATTTCCCTCTGTAAGGGAATAAAGGGTCGATGCTGAAATGCAAATTTTCCTATTCCTTTTCCTGTACTATTTCTGAAAAAGCCTTATGTATCAGTAGTAGAACTAGGGGAAGATGAAGCAGCCTATTTCTGTTTGTTTGTTTTTTTCAGATTTAGCTGCATTTAAATTGTATGCATCCCTTCCAAAGCACACATTTCCGCCAAAATAAGCTTTTCTGTACACTTCCCAATGCATTTGCTTTCTAAGTTTGTTCAGAATGTGTATTTTTCCAAACTGAAACTGCATTGCAATATTCACAAAATGCATAATCCAATTGTATTTATCCATGTATAAATACAAGATTGGCAAATCAGGTTGGTTCTCTTTAAAATGTGAACCGTACTAATTTATTCTCCATCCCTAGGTGGAGAACATGCATTTCATACAGAAGATTAGTCCCTAACATTTGTTGCTTAAAAGGATCTCAAGAAACAGGGCTGGGAAACACCACTGCCTAAATCTTTGGAGAGCCACCACTGCTTGGCATAGATTACAGCAGTGACTGTTGGTGGTATAAGCCCTCAGAATGCAGTGCTGCTCCATAATGCCAGCCCAATACTCCATTATATATTCTATGTAAAAGAAGTACGCCAGGGAAATCCTAAACTAGAATCCTCTCACTGGCATGTTAGCTATACACAATTTATTTTTCTATTATACGTGTATTTATGTTTCACAGAAATACCATATACATCACGACAGAATTGCTGATATATATTACCTCCATGTCTTCTTTAACTTGTTCTTGCTGATCTCTTAATTCTCCAAATGCATCAATAATTAAACCTGGTAATAAATAAGGTGATACTTAAAATAAGGTGATGCTTTTGATTTTGTAAACTCTGTCATAATCTGATGCACGCGTTTAAACCTTACTCAAAACTAAAGTTATATGCATTGAATGCTCAAATCACCATCAGAGTTTGTAGTAAATATGACTGTAGAGGCTGAATCTGTGTTTAACTCAGAGAAACATTTCTGTCAATCTGTGGGAAGGTACGGCAAGGCCCTCCGCCACCACAGGGATGCCCACAAAGTCCTCCGCTTCCATGGGGAGGCACAGTAGGACCCTCCTCCCCTGTGGCGAGGCCCAGTGAAACCCTCTGCCACTGCGTATATATATTGTAATATATCAAGATATTGTGATGTTTAGTTGGTGATATAACATGATATTGAAAACCAGATATCGTCCAGCCCTAGCGTGTACATGAAGTGTTTGAATTTGCCATATAAACTGGAGTTGTCTGAAGCGCAGTTCATAAAACAAGAGGAGAAAACTACCATATTTTTCAGTGTATGAGATGTTGTTTTCTGATTAAAAATTTTAGTCAAAAATTGTGGGTCACCTTATACATGGATGGTGAATGAATAGAGGTTCAGGCTCTGGTGCAGGCAGCCCAGGCTTGGGTTCGAGCTCTGGCTCTCTTTCTTAATTTGAGTTCCAAAAAATAGGGATTGTCTTATACGTGTGTCTTATACAGGCATAGGCAAACGCAGCCCTCCAGATGTTTTGGGACTACAACTCCCATCATCCCTAGCTAACAGGACCAGTGGTCAGGGATGATGGGAGTTGTAGTCTCAAAACATCTGGAGGGTCGAGTTTGCCTATGCCTGGTCTTATACATGGAAAAATGCGGTAATTGTGGATTGACTTTAATCTCTTGTTCCTTCTTCACAAGAGTGTGTATATGGAATACAAGTCTTAATTGCTAAAAGATGCTTTATGTGACAGCATCCAGAGGTTACATCATTTCATTTTCCTGTTCTCATTATGAATGCTTATTATTAACACAGTCACATTAACAGAGCTCGACAAAGGTAATGGACCGTGGCTTAGAGAACAGGGGAAAGAAATAAATCACATCAGAGCCAAGAATATAAATACAAGAGAAGGGGAGATTTGTTGCAGAGAAAGGAAAGAGTGAAGAGGTATTGGGTCTGAAGGCTCTTGCAGATGAGAAGTATTCATATACATACTCTCAGATTGTGGGCATGAGCCAATCATGTGCAAAGCTCTGCAGGACCTTTTGTGGTTGGAGTTCTTGTAGAAGCGGAACTAGAGTATGTGCTTTTATTAGATTTCAGTAGATATACAAGACCTGACAACACCATTTTATCCTATTCACTTGTCTCTAATTTTCAGCTATATAGCACACTATATACACTAAACTCACGTTAAATAGATTTTGAACATAAGCAAATATATTAGACACAGGAAGTTTATGTTTTTTATATATTGGATGGCATGATGTTTTATCCCATGTGCCAGGGGGAAATAGGATTTTAGTTATCAGTAGGGAAAGGGTAATATTGTCAGTTAAAAATACAATATAAACTGAAAAAGTATGCATATGTACCTTGGATGATAGCGAGGAGAATAACTATTACAAAAAAGAAAAACGTAATATCAAAGATGATTCGATAGATTTCATATTCATCGCCTGCTGGATCTTCAATTTCATCACCAATTCCACCACCAGCACGCACTCCCACATACATGTGAAACATATAGCACTACGAACACATGGGAAAAGACAGTAATATTAAAAATGCACGTTCTACATCTGCTATGGCTATTTATTAATCTGCATAAGGCTTAAACTGCACCTTGATCTTTTGGTCAGAATTTCAGATAAATGAGCGGCTGCAAAGAGAGTGGGAATGCAGGTCTGTTTACCTGAGGAAAGGGGGTGAGAGAGCATCACACTCTTCAGAGAAGCTCTCAAAGATCATGGCCTGGTTTGGACATAACAAACCTACACCAGCCTCAAGCCTGAATGCTCCCAAGTCCCTATCACCAGGCTAAAACTTTCCATGCTTTGATGGGGGGACCATTAAGCCCCTGTACAATTTTTTTTTGGGGGGGTTAGGGGGAGTCTTCAACCTTCTCAGTGGGGAGGATGAAATCTGTTGAGGGGAGTTACCAGGAGTCAGCAGAGGGTTCCAGTTGCCTTTCTTTTACAAAACACTGCTTGAAGCAGTGGTGAAGTTACCCTCAGCAGGCTGGCACTGTGGCCATGCCCTCTTACAGAATTTCATTCCCACGAGGTTGCTGCTGGGCTGTTGACTGCAGCTTCACCACTGCTTAAATCAGCAGCAAAACTTATTTTTTAGGCCACACCACACCAATGTGAAACTGCACAGAGGCCACAAAGAATGATGAATACAGTGGGCAATTACTTTGCTCTTAAAAACTGTAGAAAACAAGGCATACTAATTATTTTTCCTATATTCATACAAAATTTGCTTGCTAAAATATCCCTCCTGAACAGCTGATCACTGCAAACTGGGAACATTCACACGGGAAGGAGCCAGCTTCCCCCATGGATTGGGATATCTGTGTACAGAATACAGCTTTCTTTTAAATTTGTTGTTTTTATTTATTGGCAGTTTCACTTTGTTGTTTGGCATAAATACAGAAACTAGCAATGCCCACCTGCTGGAGACAGGATGCTGCATATTGACACTAGGCCTTGGATTCATAACTATTGATACTGTTTTACAATGCTTTTGTAAACAAAGGGTTAAAGATATGTGGCTTGAAATGAGAAACCTTACCAATATTTTTAACAGTCTAATTACCTCCCTCCCCCCTTCAAGTTCAGGCTTCAGAGACAGACAAATTCAATTTACTAGACAAAGACTCCGGTGTTAACATAAAAGCAGTTTTTGTTGTACTGTATAAACAGTTGGTATGTTACTAATTCTGTCTGTAACTTTGAAGCCTGACCAAAAGTCAACTCATGAGAAATCATCATCCCAGCTTTCCTGATTGTCACTATTATCCAATAAGAGCAAGACATTTTGAGATGTCTTTATTCTGACTACAGAGTATTTCTAGTATATTGTAGAGAAATCAAATTACTACATCCTTTTGCCATTGTCAATTTATAGTAACAGAACCTTCCTTTTTCTGAAAGCATTATGTTTATAATAACCATACTGAGTTATATGAATGGCATTGAGAACTTGTATTAGCAACACAAGGGGAGATGAATAAAAGTCAAAGTAATATTTACCGTTAGCATATCATCACACTTCATGTCTGGCATATCTCCATCTTCACTCTTATTGTAGAATTTACGGAAAAAATTAAATGCGACTACCGTGTACAGGTAAACTACCACTGCCAGTAATCCTACTGTGAGCACAAGCTATAAAAAAATAAAAAAATAAGTCACATGATATAAGAGTACAGCAATATGATTTGATGGACCAATTATATTTCTGTGATGAATGCCCTCATGCAGAAGTTTTCTTTCTAATAAAGAAAAAAGAGAAACACTTTAGCATATTGACTTGAATTTTTGGGTTGTAGCCAACTGTGCCCTTCAGTTTGAGGATCCAGTGATCCATACCTATGCTAATGGCAGAAGAGAAGAGGCAACTTTTGCTTTTTCCTCCTTGCCCATTGCAACCGCAGGAAAAGAGCCTTTAGTAACACGGATAGCATGGTGCTGGTTAAGACATTAGTACCCATTGCATGTTTTTTACAACGAATTAAGCAAAATCAGAGTTGCAAGTATGACTGTGACTTATCCTTTGAATTTTTAGGACAAACATTATGCAACTAAACCCTTTTGTTTCTATCTGTTCTGTTTGTATAATTGTTCCTCCTTACCAACTTGGTTTTAAAGGATAGTGTAGTTAATGATAGAAAAGACAACATTACCTGTTTGCCATTGTGAGTTACGGATGACAGAATAGTTCGCAACGTTTTGAATCCCATTGCTATGTCAAGAAGATGAGCAGCAAAGAAAAAGTTGTTGTAATGACCAAGAACTGACATGGTCATATACCAGGCGAGGTATAGAAAAGACTTCAGGGAGAAAGCGTAAAACAAAATTAGAAAAAGGGCAGACAACGTGATAATTGTGATTAACTGATTCAACTGCAAAACCAAATAACTCAGTAATTTATATAACCAGGTGCAAGATTCATGGTGCCCTAGCTCTGATCATAACAGCTGCCAAATAAACACAAGAAGATAGATTTTAAACATTTAAAAAGAATATAAGTTAAATAAAACTAATTTAAAATGAACAAATTTTTGTGCTGTTTTTAAATAACCTGGTTAAAACCTTCAGTTTTTCAACTGAATCAATACTCCTCTACCAAAAGCCTGCTTTCGTAAATAAAGGAGTGAATTGGGGAGGGAGGATATCCAATTTCAAGGTCTAAATAACAAAATCAGCCAATATCATTTATCATTAACATAGGCTTCCTACTGAACCCAGGGTCTAGCAAGTCATTACAATAACTGGGATACAGTAGGAACCACTATATCTCATCAGGGTGATTTTTTGCCCTCTAGGTGAGCTTTGCAATGTGTTCAGTTCTAGCTCTGAAAAATGATGAATAGTTAAATCTACAAGGAAACAGCATGAAAAATGCTTGTTTATTGCAGCATGAGTAGTCATAGCCAACAGCCTACTTTATCAAATGCAAAGCTAAACAATCCCTTACATGTCATAAATAGACTTTCACCGATACAATAAAATTTGCACTACATTACATCTGAATATCAAATGGAATTGGCCATATATATGTTCAGAGTCTTAATATAGCAAAGCACACATTTTTAACCTCACTTAAAATAGCCAAATCTCACACTCTAAACCAGTTTCCTGCTTTAGTACTTAATTTATATTTAATGGCATAAACTTACATTATCAGTGAAAACAACTCCTAATTTCCACATCTGATACTTTACATCAATAGAATTCAGTCTGGAAAAAATATATGAAAGACACAGTAAGAAATAACACTATATTAATATGTAACAATTACCTCATTCAGCCTGGGTATCAAGCCATCACTGCCCTGTTTTCAACATAGCTGTCTTAAAACCAATTCATATGAATATCATTTTAATTCCTGCTATTGCTATTGTTAAAAGTGGGAGTGGGGCAGATTCTGGTGATACTATTTTTATTTTTGCTCAGAAACCCCCACTGGAACGACACGGCATTTATACTTCTTTCTCTAAGAAGCTGACATTTCTTAACTTATTTGTGTTACTGTCATTGGTGCCAATCCACATTAAGGCTGTCATACTTAGGTTCCATTGAAATTAATGGGGAAAGTCACATCTTGCTTAAGTCTTACTGATTACAATGGAACTTGAGTATGACTAACTTGGAGTCTCCTATTCCCTTACTGTCAAGGCCAGGGTGTTGCCAAGACAGGAAATTCTGGTAGCTGTTGTTTAAAAGCTACAAAGCAAGATGCCTTTTTCTTCACAGTGCAAATACCGTATTTTTTGCACCATAACACTCACTTTTTTCCTCCTAAAAAGTAAGGGGAAATGTCTGCGTGTTATGGAGGGAATGCCTACGGGTGGCATGCCTACGGATTTTCCTGCTCTAAAAACTACGTGCGTGTTATGGTCGAGTGCGTGTTATAGAGCGAAAAATACGGTACAATAGGCAACTTAATTCTTTTCATTAGCCCCCAACACATGTACTGCTTGAGAATATCAAGTCACTATTAACTAAAAATAGTCACTCTTTAAAAGCCTAAGAGCTGTAGGCTCTACATATGAAAAAATGCTGATTTTTTTTTAAAAAAACCAAATTTTTGTAAACTTACACAGCTGATAAAGAACTATCTTTTTTGGGTTTCTTTTTTTCTCTAGCATCACTGAAATCCAGAGCAGCTTTGTCCATTCCCAGCAATTCACTGATTCTGTCCTTTCCATAGAACTCTCCATATTTATCCATAACCTAGAAGAATGGAGGTGATTGTTATTTTTCTCTCTACTTTGGAAACCTAATAAAACAGGTTATATTTCAGCTGAATCCAAATTATTTCAACAGCCCAATCACAATATATGTGTATAATACTGACTGATCAATTATGTGGCAAAATGAATACGTAGACCTCAATCAAGAACTGATATCTGCTCTCTGTATAGCAGCAGCAACAGCCATAAGCTTAAGGCTGGTTACATGCACACATAAAGAAAAATGATTCTAACTATATAAATAACTAAACTGGCTAAATTTATGTGTAAATATAGTCTATACATATACCGTATTTTTTGCTCTATAAGACTCACTTTTCCCCTCCTAAAAAGTAAGGGGAAATGTGTGTGCATCTTATGGAGCGAATGCAGGCTGCACAGCTATCCCAGAAGCCAGAACAGCAAGAGGGATTGCTGCTTTCACTGCACAGCGATCCCTCTTGCTGTTCTGGCTTCTGAGATTCAGAATATTTTTTTTGCTGTTTTCCTCCTCCAAAAACTAGGTGCGTCTTGTGGTCTCATGCGTCTTATAGAGCGAAAAATACGGTATATTAGACAAATCTTATATCATTTTTTTCCTTATAAAGTTGCATCAATTTCCATTATGTTAGTATCTTCCTAAAGAAACAATTAGAATGAATTCTGCACATACAGACATGAGCCTCTGCCATCTGTCTGCCGAGTTTCTGGCTGAAGATTTGTTCTCCCTAGAGTATGAAAAGCTGCTGGTAGGAACGGTGTTTTCATCTTCTAGCCAGGGTAAGTGCTATGGATTGGGCCATGTGAACATTTTTAACACATAAGCTAGCCTGTCCTCCTCTGACAATGCTGATTAATTGTTAGATGGAAAGAAGAGTATTGGGCCCCAGTCAATGTGTAAAGTGTGCTTTCTTATCTCCGTAACTGCTTCCCCTGAAGGCACTGATCATCTTTGGAGTTTCATGAGCAATGCAGCCAGCTGCACAGCCTTCTGTAGGCAGTCATGGTTACAGATAGATAAAACATTCTTGGTCCAGTCCATGTCCCTTGCACTAAGAGCCGACTAGCATGTCTGTTCCATCCCAAATGTATGCAATTTAAAAAAAAAAAAACAACCCGAAAACCAACACAGTTTCAAAACACACTGATTTAGAAATACTACCCTAGTGCTCTGAAGGGTCCCTGCTTCATTCATTCTCGATTTAAAACTTTCTGCATGTTTGCAACAGCTTGAAAGTGCATCACTTGCTGTGCATGCACAAAACCTTTGAGTGAAACACCCCTAGAAGTGGCAGTATGATATGGTGTGCCACTGTATAGAAAAAAGGATGGCTGTCCCTATGAAACTATGGAGCAGCTATCTCTTTTCTGTACAATACCCTTGGACCATCTTTGTGGTTTTTTAAAGTACACCTCAGTGAACCTTGCATAGAAAGTTTGGAGACATGCCGTCAAATTGGCTTGTTCCAAGTATAGTCTGTCCAAACTGTGGAGCAAACTGAAATCCTTCCCCATCTCTAGTCATAGTTCTCTGAAATGGCGCCAATATGGTCACCTCTGCAGAAAGACTTTATATAACTGCAATAAATTAATAATAATGGATACAGGTTATAATGATACAAAAGGACATGTATAAATAATTTAGACAAATTCAAAATTACATAATTCAACTATAATAAGAACATTACCTTTCTTTTTACAAACTTGTCCCAATAGTTGTTAGGAAATGATCTAAAGATATACAAAAGTAAGATAGCACTCATATGAGTAAACATTTTTCTGAATAGCAAATTCACAGATAACACTATTGTAGGAAGTGCCTACAGAAAAAGCTTAATAAAGCTACCTAATGCAAATGTATTTATAATATGGTATAGGTTTAATAAATAAATAAATTTAATAATTCAATTTATTATAGGTTTAATGTACACAGGTAGTCCTAATTACTAAAAAAAATCTGGTAGGAATGTCTTCCTTCCGTAGTGCAAACTTCCCATTCAGATGTGTTAATTGTGTCCACAGAACTCCCACAACCCAACATTGTTTCATGTGAAGCTTTGTTTAGAGTGTACTGGATTGCTGGTCTCTGTTATGACACAAAATTAACTTTTGCCTATGAGATGCAAAATGACATTTCAGGTTTTTCTGCAGATTGTGTTAAGCTGTGTCTGTAAGGGTGCTGACCTTTAAAGCCCTAAATGGCCTCGGTCCTGTATACCTGAAGGAGCATCTCCACCCCCATCATTCAGCCCAGACACTGAGGTCCAGTTCCGAGGGCCTTTTGGCGGTTCCCTTGCTGCGAGAAGTGAGGTTACAGGAAACCAGGCAGAGGCCCTGTGGAATGCCCTCCCAGACATTTGAAGGCAGCCCTGTTTAGGGAAGTTTTTAATGTTTAGTGCTGTATTGGGTTTTTAATATTCGGTTGGGAGCCACCCAGAGTGGCTGGGGAAACCCAGCCAGATGGGTGGGGTAATAATAATAATAATAATAACAACAACAATAATAATTTTTTAAAAAATAGGCCTTTCATGAGTGAAAGAAATGCCTATTTTGGGCAATCATCTTTTTAACCACTTAATGTAACTTAACCATTTGGAGATACATGATGCGTCAGTTCACATGTAATGCTAAACTGGCCTGTTGGGGATTATGCATAATGACCAGAAAATGTACAGTCACTATATGCACATTTTTCGAGGCCTGTTGGAGATTATGTATATTGACTAGGAAATGTGCACAGTTCCTTCTTCATGGCTGGATTATGTGCATACTGTATTCTTCATGAGACCTGGTGAATGTGCACAGTTAACCCATTCTCCTTAAAATATATACTATGAATAAAAAGTGCCCTGTTCTCTCTCTATATTTAAAAGGATGAAACATGAATAAATAATTGGATGTGTCACCTTCCATGTGTTAGATGGATTTAAAAATGTATATCATTTTAATTTAAGTAAAAGAGAACCAGCTTGACTGTATGAATCAACATTTATGTTTCAAGCATATCAGTGCCATTGGAAACAAAACTGCTGTTTGCAGAATGGAAGATTATTATTTCTTTACTGATATCCTCACAACAAAGCAAGCTAAAATGTACATTTAATAGCTATATAAAATAGTTATAGCTGCCTCACATCTTGGAGTTTTCTGTGCTGCAGATGAATCCAATCACAATTCACTGCTGCCAAAATTGAGATACACTTACACAAGCTTCAGGGAAGATGGGGGGGGGGGAGAGAGAGAGAGAGAGAGAGAGAAATATTTACTGTGTGTTGATGACAAGTCTATCCCACTGCCCTTTAATATCATCTTCTGAAGGCTGTTCTGTAATATACAGCCCATCAAATTCTAATTTCCGTGCGACTTCTTTTTCTCGTTTAAATATAACCAGTGGAACCTGCAACCAAACATAAACACACCAACATTTGATTTACATGTTCTACAGCACTTGGAGCAACAATATCTTAAGAACAGCTGGTTGTTGGGGAAAATGCAGACTGAATGAACTGTACAATTTCTTAAAGGAAGTATATGTCGTATAAGGTGAACTGGATCAATTGCAGCCCTTCCCCTATTTGCGCTTACAATCCAGTGTTCAACAGAAGGGGAAGGAGATTTTCAGTGATGCTTCCTTCTCCCTGCATTCACCCAGACCACTGCTTCCTCTGGAGCAAATTTGCAAAGGATACAAGAGACTTGCAGGAGGAAGAAAGGGCAAAAAACTCTTACCTCCCCACCTATGAACAGGAGCATTCTTTGTGAGCAAAAAAAGTATGTTCTTTAAAAGAAAAGAAAAATGAATTGATCCCAGGACAAACCCTAAATAGTAAGGAAAATTTACTGAGGCAAGTGCTATTTACGTACCAAAAACATAAATATTATGTTGCCATCACAACAAACCTTTGAGGTTGCCCAATTAAGAAAATGCAAACAAGGCAAAGATAATGGAGCTATTGTTTTAGCATTCCATACTCTCTTCCATACTGCCAGTTTATACCTGGGAGAATTTCTAAAATTATCAGGAAAATTTTCTAAAATTAATTGTGGAATTGGTACATGCACAGTTTGCTATGACTTAGGTTTGTTCTTTTATTCCCTCCTCTGCCTTTATCTTTTTTTTGAAAAAAAATATCATTTTGAATTTTGTAAATCATCACACATCAAACAATCCATACATTAAACATTGATTTCCCTCCCCCCCCCCATGGTTCATTACACTTCTCCTTCATTGCTGCATACTCTGATTACTCCCTATTTTAGCTCATCCAACTCTTCCTTTGTTTATATTTTTAATGCTAAATTAATTCTAATCCTGCTGACGTTTTAAGATGTTTACAGTAATCTTTCAAAAATTCAACAAACATTTTCCAATCATCCTTAAAATTTCCCCCTTCCTGACCGCTTCCCCTCTGCCTTTATCAATGTAAATAAGCAATCACTTTTGAAGCACTGTGTGTTTCTGCACAGGCCTCTTGGCAGTTTTGTTGAGAGGAACAAAAATTAAAAGGTAATACAAATTGCTGCAAGATGCATATGGGCAGTGATCTCCACAAAGTCCTAGAGTCAAAACAGAGGAATGGTAGATTTCTAAGGGATTGGTGCCATTCTGGAATTTGGATGTGTAAATTTTTGAAGCATTTTGAATCTCAAATGCATTCAAAGTACTTTAAAAAATGGCCACGTAAATCTTTGTTGCATCTATGCCCTTGGGGAATAGCACGCACAAATCTCATACCAGATCTGTGCAAAGTAAGAAAAAACTATCAGGAGCACTGCAAATGCTACACAATTTTTCATCTTATTTTGAAGATTTTGTTTTAAACAGAGAAATCTACCTTTGACTCTTAAAACTTTGATAAAATAGGATATCAAGGCATTGCAGGTTTTCTACTGTTCCTCTTGCCACTTCTGAAAGATTTCAATGTGCTGTATCTAACAATATTTCATATTTGTAGCACGTTTTACAATATCCTTATTATCATTACTTCAAAGCAAGAGCTTCATTGGCTCCCAGTTCACTTCCTATACAGTGCCCTGGATATTTTAATTGACGGAACTGTGTGTGTGTGTTTGAAAAAGCATCCTGCACACAAGCCCCACCACCCCAATTAAAGCTACAACACATTATTTGTAACTACTTCAATGGAAATGTATGAATTCCTTGTCCTCTTACTTTCAGACAGTAATATCCAATGATGCAGAAAAAGGAAATGACTGTGTGCAGAATGGCTAAAATGCGGAGTGTGGGTTCCATGTAGCCGCTACTTTCTTCAAGAACATAGTGCACTGTGATGATTCTATGGGAAGGACTTTCTAAGCTGCTTAACTTGGAGTTTTCAGCAATATTAACCACAGGAACCTCCTTTTCTTCAGCCACTGCAGATGTGGAGACCTGTTGAAATAAATTGAAGTGAATAGAAAAAAATTAAAATGCTCTGACTGTGAATTTCTGTTCTCAGAGTCTCCTGGAGGGCATTCCTGACATGTGAGATGGCACCTCCTCCTGAAGCCTTCAGGCACTAAAAACTTGGTTGCTTCTCCAGGGAGAGAGCCACTTACCTCCCAGGCCCAACTGGAAGATCCAGTAACCTACCTGCTCATTCAGAAAGACATTTAAAATTTACGCCTGTTAGTGTAGTGAAAAAAAGAATTAACAATAAACATGGCAGTGTTAATAGTCAAACAATCAATATAAAACAGGCCGGAAAAGGAGGAGGAGGAGGAGGAGGAGGAGGACAAATTCCTAAAGTTCTTACTTTCCTGCTCTACATGTGTGGAGCATAAACTGGATTAACCTAATAACCCCTAGTTCCAGGAAGGAAGAGGTGGACTGAATGCCCCCCTGGAGAGGCTGAAAACAGAAAAGACATTTGGTCATACCATGAAGGGCACTTCCGAGGTGCATGTAAAGATCAGCTCAGGTGGGACTAGATCTCCCTCTTGTGGCTGAAGGCAGGAATCACTATTTATGTACCAGAAGCCTGTGGGTTTCATTGCTTTCATGTTAAGCCATGTAGAGAGTAGAGAGTATACACAGCAACAGCAACATTAGGGTTGCCATACACCCGTTCTGCCAGATATGCCCTCTTTTTCAGCATAAAAAATCCTGTCTGTGGATTTTTTAAAAAGTAGGCAAAATGCCTGGAGTTGTTTTTTGTTTGTTTGTTTGTTTACGTGTGGCAACATTTAGTCTTGCGCCTAGCGAGCATCAGAGCAGCTACTCCAAGCACCTGGGAATGGAGGACTGGGGGCGGGGAAAGATATACAGAGGAGGGGAAGGTGGAGACCAGTGGGCATTCTCCTTTCCTGGAGCAGAAGCTGCAGAGGGAAGAATATGCAGGCAGGAGCAATCAGTTTCAGAAAGCAAGAGCATTGTGGAAGAGTGAGGAGCTTTAGTGGAGAGCCAGCGTGGTGTAGAATCATAGAATCATAGAGTTGGAAGAGACCACAAGGGCCATTGAGTCCAACCCCCTGCCAAGCAGGAAATACCATCAGAGCACTCCTGACATATGGTTGTCAAGCCTCTGCTTAAAGACCTCCAAAGAAGGAGACTCCACCACACTCCTTGGCAGCAAATTCCACTGTCGAACAGCTCTTACTGTCAGGAAGTTCTTCCTAATGTTTAGGTGGAATCTTCTTTCTTGTAGTTTGGCTAAGAGCGGTGGACTCATAATCTGGGGAACCGGGTTCGCATCCCCGCTCCTCCACATGCAGCTGCTGGGTGACCTTGGGCCAGTCACACTTCTTTGAAGTCTCTCAGCCCCACTCACCTCACAGAGTGTTTGTTGTGGGGGAGGAAGGGAAAGGAGAATGTTAGCCGCTTTGAGACTCCTTCGGGTAGTGATAAAGCGGGATATCAAATCCAAACTCTTCTTCTTCTTCTAGTCAAGGCTAGAGGCAGAATGGAGCACTCAAGCCACAGGATGTTGGGGCCTGAGCGATCAGCCCCAGAGGCAGCGGCTATTGTTATTGTTGCCGTTTCCCCTATGACTTGTCTCGCTGCTGGACGTGTGTGGAAGCTGGGAGGGGTTGCTGTAGGTGGAAACTACTCTGCGACTGGAGGGTATTTAGCCAGTCACCCTCCACCTCATTCCTGCACCCATCCCAATCTGTGTGTTCTTTCCCCGCCCTCCCACCAAATATCACGTGCTCTTTTGGGGATGACCCATAGCTTAGTGGTAAAGTACATACTTTGGGTACAGAAAGCCCAGGTTCAATCTCTGACATCCCTTGGTAAGGGCAAACCCTCTCTGAAACCTGGAAGAATCACTGATGGTCAGTAAAGACAATACTGAACTAGATTTGTGTTTGTGTGTGTCATACAGTGATAAGCTATGTAACCTTTTTTGCTCCTAAAATGTCAGTTTTCAGCTCAGATTTGCTGGGATCACCCAGGAAGGCTAAAGAACAAGAAAGTATATGTGTTTACTTTTTGTGCATATGTATACTTTTTGTATACATTTTTACTTTTTGTGTACTTTCTGTATACATTTTCATTTATATGGTACTTCATTTACACATCTGCGGATGAAAACATGAAGGAGTTACCTTATAGAAGAGCAGAATGAAATTAATGGCAAATGCAACAAACAAAGCCAACATCCTCATATTGTAGAAATTCCGAGCAAAATAGTTCTGAAAGACAAAATAATAAATATTAAATGCACTAAATACTTACATTTGAATAATTCAGTTCCGTTAACCTACAGAATGTGATCTTGAAATAAATTACCGCATTTACTCGAACCTAATGCTCACCTTTTTTGGCCAAATTACGTTGCGAAAATTAAGGTGTGCATTAGATTCGATGGCACATTTACATTCACCAGCAAATACTTTTTTTGGTGTTCATTAAGGAATTCACATAATCCAAGTGAGTCTTGATTTTGGTCTTTTAGCCATGATCAGATAAAGCAGGGGTGGCTAATCTTTTTTGGCCTAAGGGCTGCTGATCAGTCCTCAGAGGACCACATGCTAGTAATGGGTGTGGCCAGAATAAAAGTGGTCATTGCCAAAGTGGGCCCAGACACACAGGTAGCACACATACCACCCCCTTCTCTGGGTTAGTAAACCAGTCCACCGTGGCTGCATTTTGTGATTGGTATAATTTCACATGCTGTCTGAGTAGACTGTGAGAACAGGAAAACCATCTTATCTCTTTCACTGTACGTGTACTTTTGGAATGTACTTTCACTTCTGTTGTTCTCTCGGAGCTGGAGAGAACAGATGTGATTATGCATTGTCTGTACATAAAGGTAAAGGAACCCCTGACCATTAGGTCCAGTCGTGACCGACTCTAGGGTTGCGGTGCTCATCTCGCTTTATTGGATGAGGGAGCCGGCGTACACCTTCCAAGTCACGTGGCCAGCATGAACCAGAGCAGCGCACGGAAACGCTGTTTACCTTCCTGCCAGAGTGGTACCTGTTTATCTACTTGCACTTTGACATGCTTTTGAACTGCTAGGTTGGCAGGAGCAGGGACCGAGCAACGGGAGCTTACCATGTCGTGGGGATTCGAACCGCCGACCTTCTGATCGGCAAGCCCTAGGCTCTGTGGTTTAACCTTGTCTGTACATAAACTGTAAATAAACGTAGTTTAGATCTACGAATGTTTTTTTCTTCTTGCTGTGTTCTTCCAGAAGAACAGTGTGTACCTTTCATAAGAAAAGTGTCGCTGAGAGGCACTCTGGAGATGAAGGGACATGCCATTCCAGAGCTGTGCCTACAGGGAGACGCTCGGAGAAGGAGGGGGCCTCTGGCGAGCCCCAGAGCCTCATAAAATCCCAACACTCTGCTGATCTGTGCCCATCAGCAGAGGTGGGGGCAGGCTCCTCCACATCACAGGGGTAGCCTTGGAAGAGAGGTTCCTCTCCTTCCAGTGTTGCAATTGAGAGGAAATTTGGTTTCCCTGCTCTTCAGAGATGACTTATTCCACTTACAAGAAGTTTCTGCTGGTATGCAATAATTTTCTTCCAGAAGGCTGATTCCTGTGATTCTGGTTCACCATGCCTATGTTTGTGGCGCTGCCTTTGTTTCTGCTTTGCTTTATCTTCTTTTGCTTTCTCTTCCTTTTCTCCATCTTCTCCTCTAAAAGCATAAATCTTATTGTGAGTCACACTCTATTAATTAAAATATAATCTCTCATTGGAAAAAGAAACAAGCTGTGTCAATCACATGTTTCATGGGCACTTTAAAGAAGACTGGGTCCTCTTTCAAGTACTTACTGTATGTGAGATGATCACAGCTGGAAAGGGCATTTAGGGAATGTATAATGGATAAGGGCTTATAAAAGCCCTTAAGATACAAGACACTTATAATGGATTTAACACAGTGGGAAGAAAATAAATGTGGGTTAAAAAGGGAACGGTCTTTACAAAGCAATTACAATATAATTAATTCACATTGAAGCACACAGGATGTAAAACACTTTTAACAATGACTGCTAAAGTGATCACTATACTCTATATAACTGAGCTGTTAGAAGATAAGGACATAAATACAACTGAGTTGTCATTTATTTCAATGGGTTTTGCTTCCAAGTGCATTTAAGACCACAATATTCATAAGTGGATTCATAAATGCTAGAAATATTGACACATACTCTGCTTTTTCAGGTACAAATTTAGTTTCTTCTTTCTCATCCTTTTCATCTTCGTTCACCTTCTGGTCCTTCAACAAATAAGGAGGAAACAATTATGGCAATGCACTACTTTCAAGTCATGTTTAAAAAAACCCAGCACCATAGCCTTGACTATGTCATTTAAAATATACTAATGTTCATATTGAGTAGAACATGAGGACACTCCTATTTACTTGAAAATATTGTTTTCTATTTAAAACTCAAACCAATTATAATCAGAGTATATTAGGAACTCCAGCAATGTCACTTTAGAAAGATGAAAGCTTTGCTTGCTCAATATTGTTGTTGTTAGTTGTATTTTTCACAAAAGGTGAAAGCAACTTACACAAACCAACATTAGAAACAACAGTATAAGTGACCTGTAATGTTCACTGGTATGTACAGAAGAGTATTTATCATTTATTTATTTTATTATTTATTTATTGAATTTATATATCGCCCTATACCTGGAGGTCTCAGGGCCGTTCACAGAATCTCAGGGCAGTTCACAGATTCAGCACAACCCACCCAACTAAGATATGACAGAAAATTAAAGTTCAAAAAATAAATAGTGATGGTGCCAGGCATGCCTCTCTAGAGAGAATACTCTGTAGTTGTTAATCCATTGAAAAATGGAATCAACATGCATGATGTGCTGATTTATATTTCCTAAAAACAATTTTTAAAAGTCTAAAATCAGATTTAAACAGTATAGACATACAAATTATAGTGTGTACCTGTATTTTTTCTTGCACATCAGGTAAGGGGGGTAAAGAAGGACTGCTCAGCAAATCACTTAGGCCTGCATTAGGATTATGTGGGATTAGTTTATATTGTCCTCCCTCTCTTTTTAAATCCAAGCCAAATATGTCCGAGAGGAGGTCACTGTCTTCTGACAAAGCTTTCAGATCGGTCAGATCTTCTGCAGGCAGGGGAGCTTCTGTTGGCTTTCTTTCCGCTTCTTCCCCTTCACCACGCACCTCATCTTGAGTAGGGTCAGGCATGTTGGCTAAGAGTTCGGCCACCTTGATTTTCTTAGCCCCTTCAACTAGGCTTCCTCCAAGCAGCAAACTGTACATGATTTGAAAGAACCCTCGGAAGACGCTTGATATGAAATGCATTAAGCCCATTAAAATGCTCCAATATGAGGAGAAAAAAGCCATCGCCATGTCTTTCATGGTCATCTTTTTCATCTTCTTCATCTGCTTCTTGATACTTTTCATGCTTAGCACTTTCATGAGTGTCATTATGTTATACCTGAGAGCTACTAAAGCTGATTTAACAGTTACTAGAGAGAAGAAGCCCATTCTGGGATCCTGTTCCTCAGGTTTTTCGTTCTCATTTTCTTCTTTATTTGCAGACCTCTCATTCAAATCCGACTCAGAGATCTGAGCTGCCAATTGCATTTCAAATATGGTATCCTCACAAAAATTAACAAAAAGCTCCATTTTTTCCTTTTCCCCTCCTTCATTTACTACATCAAATATAAACTGTCTCTTTGATTCTTTAACTTGAGGTTTTTCCCATTGTGTCCGACTTGATTCACTTATCTCAAAGTAAACTCGTTCAATGCGCTTTGCGCTACCCATTATCTCTATGCGCCCTAAGAAGGGCTGGAAATAGTTCAAAACACTATCTGCCAATTCAAGAAAAGTTTGCAACCGAGTGTCATGAGGCATGTGCTCTGACAAGTTTGTCAGGAGGACAGCAACATTGAAGCCAATGTCTTTGGCCGGCTCATGAAACCGTTTCACAAATTCCTCATAATCCAAAGTCTCATTCTCATCTGTTTCAGCACATGAGAGCAAAAACTCGGTTTCAGATTGAGTGTAGTGTTTGTGGCTCTCCATGGCTTTGTGGAAATCTCTTTTTGAAATGATACCCTTTCCGTCAGGATCATATTCTTTGAATGCATCAGAGAAAGTTAAATCCTTCAGTTTTAGGAACATATCAAAAAACTTTAAAATCATTTCTACATTGTTGGAGGATTCCACTAGCATGTCAACCATCTGCTTGCCGATTGTGCCATTCACAACATTACCTGAATGTGGGAAAGTGCATTGAAATTCTTGTTAAAATATTTACTCAGTTAACAACTAGAGATATATAATGCCTTGTAAACTGTTCCAGACATCAATAAAATTACTAGATAGAATTTCAGAGGTGACCATTTTGAACTACTGATAGTAATACAGGGGGTGAGCAACATTTACGTTAGGAGAAAAATAATCAGGCTTGTAAGATTCCAGACTTTTTGTTATACAAGCCTTAAAAGATTGCTGAAACCTCATGGCCTGAATACAACAAAGGGTTAAGCTTGCTTAAGCCCACTGAAATCAATTGGCTTAAGGATGCTTAACTCTGTGTTGATTTAGGCCTTTGCTTCTTTAGCATTTACCCAGATTTCCTGTTTACTGAAATATCTCCAGGTTCATTTGCACATAGGATTACATGTGGGTCAATAGTGAATATGGCTGTTGCCTTGCTTTGAAGCAGGAGTGAGGAACCTCTAACCCACAGGCCCAATTTGGCCCAGCATGGGTCCCAATTTGGCTTACAAGGCTGTTTTCCCCTACCCACACCCATCTGCTGCCATATGTGACATCAGGTGTGTGGCAGGTAGAGACTAGCTGAATTGGCTGCCCAACTGAGCTGAATTGGCTGCCCAACTGAGGTATGAGCTCAAGGCTGCTGCATGGGTTGTGTGACCAAATTTCCTGCGGGGAACTCAATCACACAACCACTGCCTGCAGAAAGTAGCAATGCCAGCCATATGCTCAGCACTGGCAAGCATAGGACTGGCAAAGCCTCTTGCACTGTGGCTGCCAAGTATCTGGTAACCACAACTGGTTGTTGGGGCATTTTGCTGTGGAAGAGATTTTGACAGGTGGCCACAACAACCCACCTCTCCGTCATCTGGCATAATGATGCCAAGGTGATTGACAAGTGGGTGGTCACATCCCCCTGTCAAAATTGGCTTGTAAGACTGGAAACTGATATGGATCTGGTCTGTTGGGCCAAAAAGGTTCCCCACTGCCGCCTTATAGAATGGAACCAAATAAAACTTGTGGGTAAAAGCAATTAATTTTTCATACGCATTGCAACTTGTGTTCGTGGGAAATCACTAATCCAATAACGTACACATTGGCTGGCTATAAAACAAAAACATTCTGAAATAATTTCAGCTAGTAGAAGCCAACAAGATGCAGAGAAAAAATAGAAAAGGGCTTATGAACAAAGAGAAACAGAAGTCAAGCTTTGAATAATTTGTGTATTTGGATAAAAAGTGATCCATTTAAAGTTGTATAAATTCTGTTTTGAGGCTTTTATGAAGACTGCTTACAAAACTGAAACTCATAGAAACAAAAAAAGCAAGTTATGTTAGTAAATACTGTTTTCTCTACAACCTTTACACAATAACAGTAAAACTGAACATTTTACATTGTGCTTTTATTGGAGACTATAGTACATTAGCAGGTTCCATGAGCCAAACTACAGGTGATGTTAAATGAGTCTTTGTAGTTCACCAGAACATTTTTAAAAATGCAAAGAGCAGCTATGAGATGGTCACGGCGGCTGATAATTACAGGGATCATAGCAGACAGGAAGGGGGAGTTTAAACAGTCTCCTCCCTTGATGTAGCTGTGACAGAAATAGATCATATGAAGCTATTTGTATTAGGACGAAATCCCCCATTGGCACCAATTTTTTTTACCTCTTTGCAATTTGAAGAAAGTCAATAAAGGTTTGGTTTGGGGATTGCTTGTGTGTGTGTTTTTTTAAGAAAAAAAAGTTTTAAAATGAACTTGAAATTACCTTCTAACATAGATAACAACATGACCACCATATCCTTCTGAAGATCCATTAATTCTTTCAGTAATTCAATTTGGCTAGAATCCTGTCAACATAAAATACAAGATTCATGGCAGTGTTCTTTTAGCCCAGCAACTATGATCATATTGAGAAAACTATGTCTCTGGCTTAGAATTGGGGGCTCACTGATTTCTGATAATACTGTGACAGCTACAGGTCCCTGTGTCACTTTGAACATTCGAGAGTAGCTTTTGGGTGATGGAAGGTGGAATGGAAAAGGAGGGGCTGGAAGGTGGAACACAGCGTGTGACTCTTCGGATCAGATCTTTAAAAAAGAAACTCAGTTTTCCCAACAATAATTGGTTGATTTGAACCAATTGCAAACTATCTATGAATAAACAATAGCTTTGAAATGTGGCTTGAAATAATTAACGTTTTTCAGAATGAAAATCAATCATTTCAATATCACTCAGGATTTGAAAGCAGGTTAGCCAAACCCCGATATGAATGAATCTGGTTAAATACCGTTCTGTTGGTGCAGATGTAACATGGAACTATGTTTAAAGCTGAAGGGGAAACAAAAGGAATTCAAAGTGTAAAAAAGGAGGGTGGGGATAGGATGGCATGTGAGACCCCCTCCAAATTTCTGGTTAAGTGCAGTTTCATGTCTGCAGCAGGGCACACTTGTGTGAGTGAAAAATGCTTACACCAGAGGTGGTTAACTCCCACTTAAGAGAGGCCTGAGGTGACTGCCCAAGGAATTTTTCTTGCTGCCAAGATCACACTGATTTTGGTGACAACAAAAGTTGAGGACATACACAGCTGGGATGGGCATTTTGATGAAGATGAAATTTCCCACTCCCTGGTCATCAGATTAATCTTTGGATGAGCAGAAAGGGGATGATACCCACCCCAGCTACTCTACATGGATGCGTGTTTATGAAGGTGAATGAAGACCAATCAACGGAGGATAAATATTGGTAAGACAAGGGTCCTATTGGCCAATGATGGTTACTTTCAGGAATTGGGATGTCAGCCTGCTTTTGACAGGCTAGCACTCTCCCTGAGAGACCAAGTATGTAGCTTCGGGTACTCCTTGATACTACAAGCTGTGACTATCTTCTTTAATGAAGTTAAAGTAAAATAGTTTTTTAAATTTATAGATGGAGATATTGTACCTGAGAAAGCTTCATCTGCATATGGGCAAATACATGAAGAAAACCAACAACAGCATCCCACAGTCTGCTATGCGCCAGACTCTGCTGGTTACCCGTACATGGTCCCTGAAAAAGAGGTTTTAACAAACAACAAAACTGAAGTTAAAAGGGAAATATAACATAAGCTGCCTCTGGCTGATTACTGTCACGACAGTGGGAATGGCTAATGAAAATGTTACACAAATGAAACATCTTTGAGAACAAACTCACATGCTTAGCCCATGGGGTCCCTGTGAAAAATGGCTTTTCCATTCACCTTCACATACACATTAATTTGTATACACAAAATTGTCCACCCATTTCAATGCATCACTTGGACAAGAATATGAACAGAGTTACTGGGCAATATCCAATGAAATGCTTCCACTACAAGATTTCTGCTTCTACCACAGAACCTCTCCTCTGCTTTCTCTGCACCCTCCCCAAATTTGTTCTAGACGGTTGGGAGACACACCCATCCCAAATATATCTAGTGGGAGAGGAGAGGGAGTGGAAGTTATATTGTGCAGCCAAAAGTTATTGCCCCAAATGTTCTTTCTTACCACCCACCATACATGCAGACACTTTATCCCTTGTTTATGGATTGTTTCAAACATTACCTGAATATATTCTGTAAGAGTATTGAAAACCTGCTTTGCAACTTGAATTGCTTTAGAGAAATTACGTTGTCCTTGTTCATCAATAACATCCTTTCCAGAGTAATACCAATAGAAATCACTAATTGATTCCTGAAAGTGGATGAAGAAATATACAAAGTGCATGAATTCACAACTCAGAAACTAGAGACTATTTTTGTATTAGACAACTAACTGAATAAATAATCATTATTAGTGATAACATCACTAAAATTGCATTTGACATATTAAAAAAAAGCAAAGTGTTCAGAAAGTCTCCAGAACTATGACACTGACTAATGTCACTTTAAGTTCCAGTTCCCAGAATTCTTCTAGACAATGGAAACTCCATTGCAACTAAAATCAGAGTAAGCTGCTAGTTTGCATTAGCTTTTTTCTGGGGCTTGATTCCTTTGCTGCTTTTTGCAGCCTCACATGTTTGGGAAGATGCAAGAGATCATGGATGGGGGCAGGGCAACTAGCTGGCATTGGCAGAGAGTTGGGGGATCTCAATTTTGATGCACCAGATTTGTCATCATGCTATTTTGAGGGTGTAGAAATTATAGAAGGATGCCACCAGTGTGCATAAGGCAATTAAGCAAGATCATGTTCTTAGACATTTGACTGTTTATAACAATTTTAAAAACAAACAAAAACCAAGGTATTATTTAACTCTGTAGGTACATGTCTTTCCCTCTCTTCTATTTTTATTTAAAAGCATTTATAAACTACAGTACTCAATATTTTTTTTAAAAAAAATTAGAGTTGTGAAACAGTACAAAACATAAAAACACTAAAGCAATATAATAAAGCAGAGCTTTAAAAAACCATATAAAAACAATAGTACAGGGCCCACACTTATGGATCACGAAAAGCTAGTACAAAATTATTTCGTGCTTGTTGGCTGGTAAGCAGCGTAGCACAGGAATATTGACCCCCAGCCAGCCACCCACCCATTGGAATTTATTTTTTCATACTCTTTTGGAAGCAGAGAGATTGGAGAGGCTTTTATTTATTTCCTCCAAGTTCTCTTATACGGTTCTGGTTTGTTGTTTTTTAAAAAATACATTAAAAGGTTTATAAATACTTTTAAATAACTAAAAAAAGTAGCAATATAAACACTTGATGTTACACAATTTTGCATTTTGATGCAATTCTTTTCAACAAACTAGAGTTCACATGCATTATATTTTACCTGAACTCTCAGTAAATAATCCACAGTAGATATTATAATATTGACAGTTGTATTGTTACCAGTCTGAGTCCTCAAGTAATTCTGAAAATCTTGGAAAGATAGAACAAGATTGAATTAACTTTAGCCCCTGTCTTATATCCCTTTAAAATCTCCTATCAGAGTATAAAATGCATGTTTTCTAAAGCATATTTCCTGCTGATAATCTGTATTTTCCTTTTCCAAACATTTTAATTATGCTTAATTTTTTAGATTATGCACTATAGTTATTCTTGAGATAGTAGACTTTTTTTATATTGTAGGAGAACTGAATTGAATTACAGGGAGGATCAAATTTAGTTTTCTACTTTCTGTCCACTTACATTGGAGAAGAACATCTCTTGATTACTGTGGTAGTACTGTGCACTAAGTAGTACTACATAGCTATTAGGGAGATTGTCTACCTGGTAAAAAAAGACTTGTGTTATGCACATTTACAATTAGGGGAATGAAAGAATCAACAAAATAAGCAGTGTTGCTCCACTTATTTTTCCTGTATAACGTGTTTCTAGAGATGTCATTTAATTTGTTTTCACAGCTCAACTGTTTAAGAAAATTGGCACTATCAATCTACATAACTATTCTTCCTTCATGCTGTGTTTACTATTTGGAAAAATTCATTAAGGTGTTAAGCCTTTTACAGTGAGTACTTATAGCTGGTTACTCCAACACTGGATTAGTTAATAGCATTATTTAAACAAACCTGAGTTGTGCCCCTCGCAAAGCAACTGGAGGAACCGGAAGAGGTCACAAGTAAATTCATCATCTTGCATCACCTTTTCTCCTGTGGAAAAGCCAGTTGCCAGTAAATATTATGAAAAGTTGCAAAGCAACTCTGAAGCTTCACATATTCATCTGACTGATATAAAAAAAACGCATAGATTATAAGTGAATGTAGACTTAAAGCATGTTTTCAAAATCAAATATATGTCATACTCACTTGCAGGAAAGGTGTATTTATTTATCATAAGAAAAATAAGTATAATTTAGAAATACATTTCTCTCTCAAAAAAAATGGTAGCATGGGCTTGGCAACATTTTAGAAATTTCTGAACTTTGTATAATAGTTGAAATATAATCTTGGTTTTTTAAGTGTGACTAAAATGAGCTTCTGGAATAGGGCTACCAATTACT
Source organism: Podarcis raffonei (assembly GCF_027172205.1). Taxonomy (NCBI): domain Eukaryota; kingdom Metazoa; phylum Chordata; class Lepidosauria; order Squamata; family Lacertidae; genus Podarcis; species Podarcis raffonei. The sequence goes on along the minus strand of NC_070604.1, from coordinate 79,409,613 downwards.
GACCCAATGAGGCTCCTGCAGAATTATTCCTCCATTCGTTCAGTTTGAAACATTTCTATACTGCCTTCAATTTAAGATTTCCAGGGCAATTTACAGTAAAAAAAATAAAATAAACACAGAAAGGCAGTACATAGAACAATCACAGGATGCATCAAAATTAACCAGAGTTTAAAAGCTTGGGGAAGTAAAATAAAAATAAAAAGGTCTTTGCTTAGCACCCAAAGGACATTACATGCCAGAGTTCTGCATGCAAGGTGCTGGAAAGTCCTTCCCTATAGCTGTCCACCTAACTTCAGATAGTGAAACCACCCAGAAGGTTTTTGTGTATCAATACTTCAAATCGTGCTCAGAAACACTGACAGCTGTGTTTTGGGCTGCCTGGTCTCTGGACGGTTTTCAAAGGCAGCCCGACATACAATGCATTTCTGTAGTCTAACCCAGAGTTTACAAAGCTTGGGTAACTATAGTCATTCATTCTATCCAGGAGAGATCACAAATGACACATGAGCTTTAGCTGGTGAAAGGCAGTTCATGCTACTGAGGCCACTTAGACCACTAGCAACAAAGCTGGATCAATGAGTGCTCCTCAGACTGCCAACCTGATCATTTAAACTGGAGTGAGGACCCTTCCAGAACAGACTGAACCACACACCAATAGAATCTCTGGCTTGTTGGAAGTGAGTTTCAGTTTGTTAGCTTTCACCCAGTCCATCTTCTTCATCCAGACAGTGATTCAGCACTTCCAACATCTCACCTGATTCGGATGTAAAGGAATGAGAATTGAGTATCACTTGCATTTTGTTGCCAACTGACTGTGAAACTCATGACATCAATCAGTGGTTCCATGCAGATGTTGAAAAGCACAAGATTGAATCCTGCAGTATACCACAGCACAAATGCCATGGGGATAAGCATAAGTCTCCTAGCACCACTTTCTGGAATCAGCTCTCCAGGTAGGAATAGAACCATCAAAACATGATGGAACAACCACCAAGGCAGCATTAAACCCTGCCCTCCCATCCATCAGCTGGCATCACCAGTGGACTGATGTATGATGGGCATGTTTGGGGGGAAATGGCCTTGTAGACCAAATTGGACCCCATGGCAGGCCAAGATGAGCCTGCAGATTAGAGGTTCCCCACCCCTGCCATAAATATATGAAATAAATTAAAAAATTATCCAGTAGCACCTTAGAGACCAACTAAGTTTGGGCATAAGCTTTCATGTGCATGCACACTTCTTATACCCAGAACAAACTTAGTTGGTCTCTAATGTGCTACTGGACATTTTTTTTTTTTTTTACTGCATGAGGCCAACACAGCTACCTACCTAAATCTACAAATATATGAAGTTTCAATTTATCAGAAATCTATGTAAATGATTCACAAACAGGGTCTCCATCAGACTTGTTCAAGAGCAATATGTGATGAGTTCTTCAACAGGTATCTCAAAGGAAATTTATTTTAAAAGGTGACATTGAGCCATGGAATAAAAATTGTAGGGAGTCAGATCTTAATGAATGAATGGAGAGAATGGGTACAAGCCTTTTATGAAGGACTGCTCATATCTCTATCCAAGTTTTGACACAGCAGAATAAACTACAATAAAGGAATATGTTGTGCTTATAGAAAAGAAAACTGGCAGTCTCGGCCAGAAGCCTTTAAAAACAATTTTGTATAGCTTGTGTTAAACATTCAGATAGTTCAAAAGTCTCATTGTACATTAACTATTTAGCTAAAATACTGCCATTGCCCATGCTGCATTTAAATGATATTGTTACACATATAGATGACTTCATGTTACTGCCATGGAAAATCTGAAATAGAGATGTATTTAAACAAAAGTAATGTCTGGAAGAAATAAAAAGTGGTGTATGTACTCCCTTGAAAGTGCTGAATGCCAGACTACTAATGATCTCTCCATAGTCTTGTTCTCTCCTTGTCACTAATGATTAGCTTTTTTGGACTATAACTTCCATCACTCCTCCTACCTGTGGCAGATGGAGGTTGTAGCCTAAAGAATCCAGGGACCACCAGGTTGGGGAAGGCTGATTTAAAACTGTTACATGTAAGCATACATATTTCACATTATAAGAGGAGAAAAAATGAATTTGTGGTAAAACTGCCATTATAAAGGAAAAGAATAGAGGAACTAATTGAACTAATTGCTGGTGATGAATTTCATCAATGTGAGAGCCAGTGTGGTGTAGTGGTTAAGAGCGGTAGTCTCGTAATCTGGGGAACCGGGTTCATGTCTCCGCTCCTCCACATGCAGCTGCTGGGTGACCTTGGGCCAGTCACACTTCTTTGAAGTCTCTCAGCCCCACTCACCTCACAGAGTGTTTGTTGTGGGGGAGGAAGGGAAAGGAGAATGTGAGCCGCTTTGAGACTCCTTAAAGGGAGTGAAAGGCGGGATATCAAATCCAAACTCTTCTTCTTCTTCTTCTACCAAATTCAGGTAAGATATATGGCTGCAGGTTACCTGTTGCGGGACTCTCCTACCTAATGCCACTGCATTCAAAGCATACAAATAAATTTCATTGAGCCCAGTGAAGGAACAAGGGTGATGCCCAAGTGCTCTTGTTGTTGTTGTTGTTGGCGGCAGCAGCGGCATCTCTCTGTGTCAGGAGACAATGGAAGAGTATGCCTTTGAGAGAATTACAGTGTCTGCTGTGGCTTCACGGCCTGAAAGTGGAAGTGGTGCTGGCCGAAGGCAAACAAAGCAATTTCTAATTACTAGGATGGAGCAAGAGATGAAGGTAGGCTTCTTTGAGATCTCTTGAAGTAAAATGTCATCAGGGTGCAGGGCTACCTGTACAGATGATAGCTTCCATTCTGAATTGATTTGGGAGTTTCAGATCAAGTACAACTGTCCAAGAATTTGAGTCCCTCTTCAACACCACAAAGAATATGGAGTAGATGCTGAAGAGACACTCACCTCAAGGGACTGGTTTGATGGCAGCCATGTCTAGGAGGAGCATGAAGGGTAAGAGCCAAACCTGTGGTTCAACACATGAGGGTGTACTGGACCAGGACTCATGTCCTCCTAAGGAAGACAAATGGCTCTTTTGGCTGGGAAAATTGATGTCCCCCCACACTCTGCTCCTTCTGACAAAGAAGCAAGATGACACAGGGCAAGATGGAGAAGGAAGAATAAGAGCAAAGTCATGGAGGAATGAAGGGTGTGGTTCAAAACACAAGCTGATACATATTTTGCGTATGTGTGTGCATATGTTTCTAAGGCACACACAAGGAAGATAAAGAGCAGGGTCAGGAGAGGATTAAAACGTGAGAAGACAAGAACATGGGGGGTGGGCTGATGTGGACAGTAAAAGGGAAGGAACAAAGCCTGGACAGTGGTAGCTGAGTCACAGAAATGGAATAGGCACGTAGAAAGGTTAAAAACAACCCCCCTGGGGACAAATGCCTTGGGGAGAAAGTTTTGGGCCGCAGAACAAACATGACCATTTTGAGGAAGGCAGAAAAGTGAACTGGACTCTTGGGAGCTGCCTACTTTACTTTCCTGCCTTCAACTACAAGTTGGTGCTACATCCCACATTGATCAGCTTCACCAGCAACATGAGAAAGTAACAATCCAGCAAGGCAAGTTTATTTCTTTTCATTCCAAGATTCCAAATCTGGCCCTTGTCATATGTTTATAGATGAAACCGTTCCTGTGGCAACTGTACACTGGGTTTATCTCACAATAACGTACCTATGAAACAGCCCCTAGGCAGCCCAAGTTGTGCATTTGTATTTTCTAGAAGAAAGCTGCATTGTTTTGATATTGGCTACTAAGTCACTTTGTTGACCAATTTAATAGTAAGCATTATAAACAAACAAAATAGATCAGGTTCTCTTGAACAACAGTACATGTTCTTTTCCTTGCTATAGCATGCACTAAATCCACTGTTGCTATTCAGGAAGAGGAGAACATGTGTTGAGCGAAAACGTTTTGTAATGGGATTCATTCAAGAAGCCATCAGTGATGCTCTGGAACCCAGCAGTTCTTGGAAGAAAAGGGACAGGGCTAAAACTGGGAGGCAATGCAATAGCGTAAAGCAGCTGTCCCTCTGCCCCGGTGCGTATTTAGGCTGCAACACAACGCTTGTAAATCCCACTAACCTCAGTGGCTGTGATGTCTGGTATCATGCTTATGATCAGACTAGAAAATATATTTCTACTATACATGTAACAATACTTAAAACTTTCCCTACAATGTCTGGGTCATAAAATTAAGATCTCATACCAAGAGAAAACCAAAAATCAGTAAGAAAGTAAAAACCTTACATCTCAAACATTTCCCAAGTATCTTAGACATCAGGTTAACATTATATGTTAACTATCCTAAAATGTTCAAAGGAGAGGAAATAATGCACTTTCAAGCTTATCATGATTTATGTGAAAATTGTACGGATTATAAGGAGTAAAATGAAAATGTAGTGTAATTTAATGTACAATAATGTATGCCTTTGGTTTTGAACCTTTTCCCAATAATAACCACAGCAATTAAAACGTAACACATAAAGAAAACGCAACATTGATTACATCACAAAGACAAATTAGATACATATCTGGTAGAGAACCACCAATGTTTTTACCAGTGGGGGGTCCAGTATTAAGAACATGAAGCATGAAGTTGGTCATAGTGAGAGGGGATCAGGAGAAATATATTGTAGAGGAAGGGGCAGTACACAGGAAACAACTGGCATATTTATTTACTATGCTATTTTCTTTTTTCTCTCTAGTGGAAAGAGACAGTTAGTGGAAAGAGACACCACCAGTTAAAAGATCTCTCTGAAATAATTGTATTAACAAATACCTGCAATAAAAGCTCATAACTTAAACAAGTGAGATATAAAAACTTTGATAAACCAAGAGGATATTATTATATACATATAATATTACTCAAAAGAATTAACACATCCCTCAACTTTGAAAAATGTGTTCTTTGAAAAATAGTATATTACATCTCCGTAATTTCAGTATCCATTTTAAGAAACAGCTTTTTGTAGCTTGTTGTATACCTGGTTGTGTAGTCTACATTGTTCTGTCTGACAATTATACCAATACCACTGGAGCCCATAAATTTTCAACAGTGTTCATACAGATGACTGCTAGAGGAATTGTGTCTATATAATTTCTGCTTTCAGGTTCCCATTTTGTTGCTTAGAGATCAATAATGTCTACCTATAGTGCACTGCAGGGTTGGAAAGTCCCCCATCACAAACATAAATGGATCCCTGTGTGTGTGAACTTCCCATATGCTTCAGTCCTGCATTCGTGTCCGATATCCTCTACCCAATTGAATGAGGAAGTCCATTCATGAAGAACTCTGTATAGTTCAGGGCAAAATATTTAAAAATTATAGTATTCCATCAGAAGAGGGTTTTCATCATGTATGTGGCTACTTTTTTGAATAAATAAGTTGTTGGAGTCTTTGTCTCTTAGAATCATTCATATTTTAGGGAGATTTTATGTAATTATAACTGGTGATTAACAAATGACTTTTTAAAAAGGCACTTTCAATTAAAAATTGAGCATTCTGAATTTCTTAGTTTCAAAGGAAGAGATTAAAGGAAATTAAGCAATTTGTATGTGAAGTTTCAGTGGAAGAGATTAAAGGAACTATTTAACGCTGCAGTCTTATACATACTTGCCTTATACACACTTGAACTCAATGGGACTTACTTTTGCATAGATATGCGTAGGACTGTGCTTGATAACTTTTCCATGGAAATAATGGTTTTTCAGTGGTCTTAATCACCATGCCCAAATACTGCATTTGAAGTTTGTTCAATTGTGATTTCAACACATAGGGGTGCATTTATAAGAAGTTAACTATGGAAGAGTAATGGAGGGACTATTACCTCTTTCCCTGTCAAAACTGATTTCAGCAAACTCACCCTTAGAATTTAATATCTCTACTGAATAATTGGTTTTGAGCTTTGCCCTGTCCACTAGAGTTCATGACTCAGGGAGGAACATTAGCATCTACAACACTGTAAGCGAAGCCTTATCAGCACAGTAATGATTTTGGTTAGCGTGCATTAATGATGTTTACTTTTACACTCTAAATGTATCTTCTGTCACTAAACGTCCCAGGCCATATCTGACTAAGTCACACTCAGAGTAGACTTCCTGAAATGGATGGACTTGAGTCATGACTTAATTCATGGATTTCAGTGTGTCTGCACTGAGAGGGACCTCATCAGACATCATCACCCCTTCCTATCCCACCTCCAAACCCAACTCTGGATCCTCCACTGATTTCCTATGATTGCACAGACCAATGCAGCCATAAAGCCACATTAAATACACAACAGAAATGCTACAGGAAGACTACAGCACATGGTGGGTTTTAATATCATATGCACACATTTTGTTTACATCCAACCATCACAAATACTTGGCCCACTAAGAAAATAAGCGCCACCAAATGAAGCAGGAAAAGAAAGAAAAACCAAAAAAGCTTGCTGCTCTTACATCTAGTGTGCCAGTTACTGTGCAAATCCTGAGAAAGGGAGGAAAAACAAAGATGTGGGGAAAGTTGGCATACAAACGTAAAGTTTGGAGAATACAACCATAATAATAATAATAAAAAGAGCCCACTCTTTTAAATTCCGAGAACAAAAACAAACTACATGATGTTCAGGAGCTGTACAGTGCTGACACAAAGCTAACAACAGGAAAAAGAAAGGCAATTTGTGTGCAATAATTACCACGTTCATGAGTGATGACTGAGGAAGGGAAAGACAGGACATTTATTTTTAAAAAAAGAAAACGAAAAAAGAAAAACATGAGAATTTGTTTCAGCAGATTAAAAATATACGTAGCATTGCTTTTAGCAATTCTCAATGAATCAAAAGCATCAAATCAGGGGGAAAAAAAATCCTTCAAATGAGGAGGCATAAATATATCCTGACATTAGATAACCATTCATTCATGTTAGTTATGTATAAATGCATGCCTTTACAGTTTAAGTAACAGATGTAGAGTTTTAAAAGAAAAATGAACTTATTAAAATGGAAATCCAGGAGTTACTGTGAATAATTATAAAAAAATTAAATTATGCCTTCAGTGTCCAAAGCATTCTGAAGAATAACAATGGATCAAGCAAATCTGTATGCAACCTGACTATCATATTTACTCATATGAGCTGACTTTACTCAAATGAGTGAAAAATAAATGTGTATTTTCATACCACAATAAAAAAGTGGAGCCCATTTGAGAAAAGAACAGAATTTAAAAGAAGGAGTCCTAATGTGCTTTAATGGTTTTCAGTCAAGTTAATGTGCATGGCTTTTAGCTTGATGAAAACATTTGAATAATAAAGGATATACAAGTTATAACAGCTGGAGGCAAAATAACTACTGATACATGCAGCATAAAAATATGAGTAAAGAAATTACAAAATGCAACGGTAAATAAACATTCAAGTTTTTCCCCTTTATTTTAATGAATAAAAATATGAGAAGTATTAGCTGAAGTAGGTTATGGAAGAAATACACTGGTAATACAGAGAAAGGATTGGTAGAACAACTAAACATATAGAAAATAATTCAGTGATCCTGGACAGAAACAATAACAATAAAATAGTACAAAGAGACAACAAAGGAAAATTAAGAATGAGTTGATGATAGGGATAGAAGAGGCAAACTGGTTCAAAAGCAAAAGTTCTGATACTTGTATTTTTTAATGAAAAAAAACTGAAGAAAAGGATTTCAAAACATTTCCAAGCAAAAATATTTCCTGAAGAAGCCACCTTTCTGTGGTGTTATTAATTTTAGACTTTATACATCTAATTGTTACCTGTGGTAAAAATGAAAAAGAAATAAAGAAATAAAATCCCTCAGGAAAGTGGTTTCCTGTCAAAATTCAATTACACTCTAAACAATTTGAGGATATAATATTTAAATAACTAAAGAATGTGGCTTTAGTTTGCAGCGGTCCTTCACTGAATACATTTCAACATGACTTACTTTTTTCAGTGGATTTAAGGGGAAAAGTTACACATAATTTTTCATTAAGATGATAATACCTGATCCTTCTTCTGTTACCATGCCAAGGCCCTCTGCTTTGTTCTGGCGTTCAAAAGCGTTTAGGTCAAGAACACTAAAATGAAAAAAAGCAATGCATAGTTCCAGTTTTACCACAGATTACATTATCTTATGTTGTAGTGAAGTAAAATATACTTATGTGAATCAAGTGTTTCTGGCAAAAGCATTGATTTATCGCAAAAGAAGCATAGCCTTTAATGGTTTTTTTAAAAGTAAATGTGCCTTGGCTTCAAGAGAATTTTAAGGGCTTAATTATTTCAGAGCAAGAAATAAAATATGCTGTGAAACTTGCTTAGGACAAACAACATCCACAGGTAGGCACTTTTTTTGCCAGGCTGATAGGTATTTCGATACTGAATTTGGTTTCTTCATGTCTAACGATAACATAGCATATTTAGTAATGTAAAATAATATAGTCATTTTCTCTTACCTACAAGACTGCATAAGACCAGCAAGGCTCTGAAAGAAGCCTACATCCTTTTTGTCCTTGAGGTAGTCAAGCATTTTCTTCAAACCAAAAAGAGGAAAAAATGTTGTGTATAGTACTACTGCTACTACTACCACTATAATCTTGCAAATGGTAAAAGCATTAAAGTACACGGATCCGTATAAAACACAGAAGAGACACAACAGAGCAGCAGCAATTTAAAAATAAAAACCAATAGCATTTTTAGAAGATACAAAATTTCTGGATGATTTAAAAGAGAAACTTTAGGGGGGGAAGTGAAGGACTGCATTTCAGTGAGAGTGAAAATGCAACCCTTGGCATCTCCAGGTAGGCAGAGGCGGCCCCCACTGGGGTACAAAAATCACCCCAAAAATCTCTGTCCAGTTTTCTGTGAGGCTGTGAGTTTAGACAAGCACTGGGAGCTGAGCAGCAGGAGAAATGGCAAGGCAGTATGAAGGTATATCAATCAAAGAGTGTGCAAGTGAGAATTAGCCAGTAAAACGGCCACAGTCGTGTGGCAAGATGTGGCGTCATATGAAGAATGGAGGCGGCTAGGGGATGGGCCCCCAGCTGTAAATCAGCCAGGCACAAAGCAGGCAGCTGCAGATCAGCATCAATCTCTTTCTCTCCTCCTCCTGCTCCCCCACTACTGAGTTGAATCCCTCCCTCCTTTTCCCTAAAGTCAGAAAAAAAAATATGTGATATGTGCCTTTTAAAAGTTCAAAACTTGCAGGCTTCTTGCCAGTTGGTTGAGTGGATGCAAGTTTACTGGAGCGAAGTGGGAGGGGGCTTAGGCTGCAGTCCATATCCCGCTTACTTGACTCAGGGCCTTTTATGTTATGACGCTCTTTTTCTTGTCACCAGCCACCTGGAATCTGCAGGGCTGGCAGGCAGAAACAGAACTTTTTACCGCTTGGGCAAGCAGTCTTTACAAAATATGAGAGCTCCAAAATATTTTCTTATTTTTAATTAGTCACAAATGTTAAGCTGTCTTCAAAAAGTACATCTATTCAAAATAGATACGAGAATACTTGTGTCTGAAATGAAAGAAATAATTAACATTGAGATACCAGCTAAATTACCTGCTGAACAGTAGAATTTCCTCCATTCAAGATGGCAATCCCAAGTTTTAGGGTGGCTGCAACCATAGGACCCATCTCACCTGAAAAGTAAACATTTATTTACAAAAACTTCTAAATAATTTGTATGCTGATAAACATGCAAACAATTTAAACAGTAAAACATGAATAATATATATTATGGTTAAAAATTAAGAGAAATAATAAACACCAATTAGACCATAAAAGTTTGATGCAACACAAATATTTTTAAAAACCAGAGATAAGGCTGGGCAGTTGTCTATCTAAAGGACATGCCAAAGCAGCGCTGTCATAGCTGCCCCTCTTATGCATGGCCAGTTGAAAATGTATACTTTTTTCAATTAATGGGCTGATAATTTTTTATTTACTTTAGTTAATATAATTCAGTTATATACATTCACCCATGAGGTGATTGTAGAAACAGGCTTTGAGTTTTGGAAAACTGGACACCATAGTGGTTGGCCACTATGGGAACAGGATGCTGGACTAGATAGGCCATTGGCTTGATCCAGCAGGCTTTTCTTGTGCTCTTAATCTTTCCTAGTACTTTCCCCAACACATGAGAAAGAAATCCACCCCCAATACCAATGAAATGCAAATGGCAGCTTTGGAGAGACCGTATTGGGACTATTTTGTCCTTGGAGAAAAGGGGTTAAATTTTGGCTGCCTAGTTGTTATAGTCCTGTGGCAGAGGCAGATTTAGGGCAGTGTGACTGATGCCAAGCCTAGGAGGTGTTGCAGGCGCTACAACTATGATGTAGTGAACTGAGCAGAACAGAAGGCGAGAGGCAGGAGACCACTGAATGTTGGCCTCGCACAGGACGCCACTGAAATTTGAAAGACCAAAGTCTGCCCTGCCTAAGGCTGCTCGGGCATTCTCCTGTGGCTGCTTTTAAGTTAACAAATTAGCTGCAACCAGGCAATTGATGTCACTTTTAATTTTGCCTTCAAACACCTCAGAGAAGCAGAACGACAGGGGTCTCCCTCCTACTTGTATTCCCCAAATCTACACCCAGTCCGAGAGAGTCATGAGCCAGTCATCTCAAGGAAGAGAGATGGATGCTTGTAGCTGTCACTTTAAGTGACGAACTTAAATCCTCACGCAATGCCTCTAACTAAGCTCTAAGCTGAGAAGATCTGGAGGCTGCCTGGAGACCAGAGACACATGCGATTTTCCTGTAAGCTTCCTAGGTATTGTGGAGCAAGGAGCAGCAAATTTTCCTTGAGAGCAGAGACAATGCCACCCACCCACCTGCAGGGCTCCTGCCTACACCTTGAAGTCATCACCTCTTCTGATTCCATCAGTGGCACCAGAAACAGCTTATGAGGACCAGCATGGGCTGCAGGCAGTAGCCTCATGTGCTGCCTCTCTCTCAGCTCCAGTGCTGATATTATTACTGTAAGTGAAGGTCGGCCCTATTTTTGACACCTATGTCTCCTTCTGGCTCAAGAGAAGACCTCCCACACCTTTGAACACATACACATTTCTGGCCAGGAATATTTGGGAACAGAAAACAAATGTTGACCTCTCTGATAGGAGCAAGATGGAACAGAACATTAAATTAAAATCTTCAAGAGATATAGCATATACATATACAATTTTAAAGCCTTTACCTTTACTGGCACTAATTGTCTGAAGGACCATTTCAGCAGCTCCTCGATCATGCAGTCTTGCTTGCTGGTACAGGAGCTTTTGCTTTTCCATTTCTTTTTCCTAAACATAAATCCCAGCCATTTAACTTAAGTTCACATTCTACCTTTTATGTAGGTATGAGCTCTATAGCAACTTTAGTCTAATACAGTATATGCAATACTGTATATCCAACATCTCTTTTACGGACTTCCGATCTCCTTGCTCTTTTTTTCGTATGGTAGAAATTTAGTGCCAGGTTTTTCAGTGAAGAATTGTCTCAACTGGAAATAATTAGGCTAGAATTCATATACCTGAGTTTGTATATTGTCTTGTCTCAAAAATGTTGTTTTGTACTATTCTGGTGCTGCAATTTTCACATTATGTTAAAATATTATCTAGTTTGAGTCTCTTATTAAAGTTCAGTTCATCTCTCTTACAATTCAAACTCACGCAATATGATAAAAGAATATGTTATATATTCAGTGACTATTTTAGAAGATGCATAATTTAGGGAGATGTGTCAATTTCAAGTAAGGTGACATAAGAGGGTAAGCTTTGGTTCACCTTTAAATTTTACAATTTTGATGTGCTATAGATGGATGGGCATTGACTGATCTTTACTTTGAATAAATCTCAAACTCTAAAAAGGATAATAACTCAACAGCAAGAAGGCAGAGCTAAATCTAGATAGCTTTTAGCTTTCAGCTTTCATGTAATAAATGGGAGAATGCTGGAAAATTTAGAATTATAGTGAAAAGTTGAAGTTGCATAGAGCCCTATAACTGGAAATCCATCCAAAGGTCCAGGTTAATGGAGCATGACACTATTAAGTCATATAACATCAAAAACCACCACATTATGTAGGACCTAAAAGCAGTTGCAGCAGATGTAGTCAGTTTTGCTACCATAAACAAAAGCAAAAAGAAAGAAAAAAGTAGACACTGGAAGACAGAAGAGGCTTAAACAATTTAAAGCTCTGGATATATTCAACATCAAAAATCTAAATATTTAGGTGGGGGAGAAAATGTATTTAATAACAGTTAAAGGGGGAAATCCTTAACTCAAAAATTCTAATTTTATGCACACTTGATCGGGAATGAACAACAGTAAACTTTATTTTCAACTAAACACGATGATGAATGGACTGTGTCAGTTATTTTGTTACCAGAGAATTCTTACATTTGCTGCTGCTGCTCTGTAATCATAATGTGAAAATAAAATGCATAACTATATTATTCTCTTCCTATGGCTGAAACTTCTCAAGCGTTATAAGAAATCTAAATAAAGCACAGATTAGGAAAAGTGGACTATATGGCAGCGCTGCATCCCACTGCGGCAACTGGAGTTTGAAAAGTTTGCATTTTTGTTTAAACCTCTTCCTATGAGGGGAGAAACAAAAACAAAGACACACACAACCAAGACATGACAACGACACCGTTTCCATGAAGCTGCAATACAATATTTTGACTCAAAAGTCTTCTGAATATTTTTTCTACATTCCTTTTTTTAGACCCAACCATCTTTTTCTTTCCATTCCACAGAAAAAAATCACTTATCCATTTTTGCCATCATTTTAGAAACAATAACAACAACACATTAGCATGAGGGCTCTCCCCTTTCAGCTGAAGGAATCATAGAATCATAGAATCATAGAGTTGGAAGAGACCACAAGGGCCATCGAGTCCAACTTCCTGCCCGTTGGTTTACTTAGCTCAATACAGTACTGTCTGCGCTGACGGAAAGCAACTCTCTGGGGCAGCTTTTTGAGCAGGGGAAAAAAAGCTCTTTTAGACCTCATTTCGCTTATCTGTGACAATCCTCTTAACGTGTTTGTGTGTGCGCGCGCGCGCTCATTACGCACCCGTTATAATGTGTATGTGCATGCATAATATTTCAACTTAATGCGCCACGCTTTTAAAAATATTATTTAGGAGAAAGGAAGGAAGGGTTCTTTTTTAAAAACGAAATGAAATGAAAAGTTGAAAGGCACGGCGCTTCCTCGAGGGGGGCCGGCCAAACGGAGACGACGACCCCCCACCCCAACCAAGCCTCGATTGCTTGTCCCTTCCCTCTGGACTTGCGCCCCCCCCCCAGATGTTGCGCCCGGTGCGGCTGGCACCCCCCACGCTACGCCACTGTTTTGAGCACCTTGAAGGTGAGTGGCAGTAATTTTGTATTATTTCACCAGGAAAGTCATTTCCAATAGCAAGTGGTAGCAGCGAGAACAAAATCCAAAAAGTTATTAGATATCACTATCTAATTTTTCCCTTTAAAGAGCAATTGAGCCTACACAAATCCATTTTATTTGTGAAGAGGCAGGAAAATAAATCAGCTTGGAAAGAAGGTGGGGGGGCGACGATTCAGAACACAAAAAGAAAGTGATTTGAAGAAAAGAAACATTATTGCATACTTTAACACAGAACACAAATATACAGCTATGTGACATATGTAATACAATCTTGTTCCTGCTGAATGTCTTCTCCCACTTGAAACAATACTATTAAATGTGTCATTATAGATTAATTTCACAAGTAGTTATGTGTATAACGGCTCAACAGTTAGTAAGTTGCACATGTTCTGGAGAGATGCATGCAAGATCACTGAGAGGGTGAGGTATGGGGCGGCAGCAGCCCCAGACTCCCAACTTCCATTAAAATAAGTTCATCTCCAGCTGCTTTAGAACAAAAGCTTTAAAACAAAATGTGAAAGCACCGTTTGAAGCAAATACTTTGTGATATATGAGCCTTTTCTCACTTTCATTGTTTTAAACCAATGAATGTAGTAGAGTTTTTTTAAAATTTATCCATAATAGTAAATAGTGAAGTTATGATTCAGACCCATGGCAAAGTGAACCACATTTATGTAAGATGTTAATAGTCAAGAAATTCCAGAAGAATTTATTTCAGAATCCCAGATTGTTTACGTCACAGGTACTATGCTAAAAGTAATGTGTTAGGAATGAAATTTTATCCTTTCACCTACAAGCAGATGAAATGACTGAAACTTTAAGACAGTGGCAACCCTATCACTGAGGTTGCTGGATCATCTGGATTTTTTGGATCCACAAAACCCCTCCATTTTGGGTCGCTTACCATGGTAGTGGTAGTGCCTTCTCTCTCTCTCTCTCTCTCTCTCTCTCTCTCTCTCACACACACACACACACACACACACACACTGTTCCACTATTTTTCCTCTACAGAATGCCATCAGAATGTGTCTAGTGTGTCCATAAATCACTGCAGAGGCATTCTGAGGAGGAAACAGGGTAGCAACTAGACTTCTGCTTCTTCAACCAAAGCCAGTGCTAGCAGCCCTTAAACAGTTTTTAAAGGAGAGAGAGAAGCCACTACCAACATGGGAATTGCAGTGGCAAATCTGAAGGGAACCAGTTTCAGCTGAGACCCAGAAAAACCAAGATCTCACATCCCAGAGCCCACTAAGTAAGGCAAAGGGCTTAAAGGCTCTTTCCACAAACAGTTTTCTCGCAGCAGAAAGCATACCCTCCACCTTACATACCATCTGCATAATCTTCTCAGAGCCATCTCATGAGATCTCAGACAGCCCCCAACTTGTGAGATCTTGGAAAGCAAAGGTGGTTCAGGAGTTCTGATTTTGTGCAAAGAACGTAACCCTTGCATAAGTTGAGGGTGCACTGTATTACAGATATGGAATACTATAGATAAGCAAAGTAACTTGGAAAATATGCTATGAAGTTTTGCCCAGGGAAACAAGTATTGAAAGCAAATGGTTTGTGCCAATTGTCAAGTACAGTGGTGCCTTGCAAGACGAAATTAATTCGTTCCACGAGTCTTTTCGTCTTGTGCGGTTTTTCGTCTTGCGAAGCACAGTCCATCGCAACTGCACCTCTTCAAGCGGCTTTAAGAAAAAAGGAAACAAACTCGCAATACGTTTTCGTCTTGCGAAGCAAGCCCATAGGGAAAATCGTCTTGCGAAGCAACTCAAAAAACGAAAAACTCTTTCGTCTTGCAAGTTTTTCGTCTTCCGAGGCATTCGTCTTGCGAGGTACCACTGTAATAAATAGAGTGTATCATGCAAATAAATGTTATATTTCTTTACAGCCTAATAATTCTGCAGTTGCACTCAGCTGAATTTAAAATGATCTATCTAAACTGACATGCACACAAAAACATATTGCAGCTGTTTCGGGAAGTCTCAAGCAACCGTAAACAGAACAATGTATCAGCACCACACTGAATCAATCAGGGTTGTGCAAAGGCCTGCACCAATGGAAAAACTTGTGGTTTCTTTTCTAATGCAGTACTCTTCCACTAGAAAAAATGACTTCAAAAAAGGACTATCACAGGCAAGTGAAAAGCCATTGTTAGATCCTAGCCACAGAATATTAAGAGAATTCGTTAGATGCACATAAAAGCGATAATGGGAAATTATTGAAGTATTCTAGTATTGTAAGTGAAATGAAGGGACATCAAAGGAGAGCTAGTTGAACCACCCTCAAGTATTAATGTGGTGTTATAGTTTGGGTGGAGGGGGCCCTAAACCCTAGACATTAATAAATGACAGGATTTTGACTATTTGGAGTATTGAAGGTAAGATTGCAGGCCAGTGGAAAAATACAGGGAAAGTTTCCTTTCCTTTCCAAGCCAATGCCTCACCTGGGATAGAGGTGTTAATATGAGGAATACTTGGGCCTGGGAAGACAAAGGTTGCCAAGGTAATACAGCGTGTGAGAGGGGGTGATGGGGAAAGTGTGTCTTCAGCAAGGTGTGCTGGGAAGAAGGGAGAACATAGAGAGATCCACCTTGGGCAGGCTGGCTGAAGGCAAGCTGGGCGAGATGGAATCCTGTGGTGAACAAGTCCCTTTTGAGACCATGCTGTAAAATCCCAACTCCATCTAAACTCAGGAGTAACCATGTGAATAAAGCATATTTCTTACAGCTACGACAGCCTCTACCACGTCTTCAAAGAAGCACAGATCCTAGCTGAGGGTCAAGACCCCTGGAATCCCATGCATGGCTTGGCAGGGATTGGGGTTGCCAGTAACAATATAATGTGCCAGTAATTGGTAGGATTTGACTATATATAAATTAGTAATCCTATGCAAAATAACCTAGCATAAAGCAAGACAGTGTAAATTAAGCCAACAGAGTTGTACCAGATCCACACACCATTCAGTAGTGAGGCTGCTGATGCTCTGCCTAAGCCTAGCAGAGCCAGCCCTTAAAATAGTGTTCTACGCTGGGTTGACAGGTCACATGACAGAACTGAAGAGTCCACAACTGTTAGCTTCAGTATTGCTATAGCCGTGAATGCTCCCAGACCATCAATTGATCCAAGCGGAGTGTTTCAATATGTGAGTTATGAGGAACAGGTTGCTGTTATGTGGTATGAGCCTTATAAAAAAAAGTGAGGAATTCATCACTCTATGGTGAAGACACTGGAGGATGTGGTACCCATTTGTTGTAACTGTCTTCTTGTGAAAGAGATTATTAAAAGAAATAAGCTCATCCATATTCACACAGGAGTATGAATGAAAATGCTTCAAGGTTTGAGTTAAAGAGACTTAGCCATTTAGTGGGATTGTTGATCAGTCAGCATTTATTGTTCAAGGTAAATGCTTTAAAACCCTCTATCTCACAAAATTTGTAAAACAATGAGATGCCAACCAAGAGAAGTGAATAGAGGAATCCTGAATTACAGCCTAAGGTTTAACATTTACTATCCAATCCTTTGAAATGGACATAACCACCAATACCTTAGGATGAAAAGAATTAGTGAGGTTAATTTTCCTAACCTATTGAGGGTAAATATGAAGACTACGGTGTATTATATGGGGACAGGATTAGAGGCAAAAAGACTAATCATGACTAATATAAAGAGTGACTTCAAATATTGAAACATCTGTCAGATAAAGGGATTGTCAATGCTGAAGACTGATGAATTCAATAGAAATGGCAGTATCTCTTTGAACCGTGCTTCTGATAATATGTTGACAGTTCATTAACATCACTGTCATTTGTCAAGTACTAGGAGACTTGTACAACACGGGTGGCGCTGTGGGTTAAACTACAGAGCCTAGGGCTTGCCGATCAGAAGGTCGGCGGTTTGAATCCCCGCGACGGAGTGAGCTCCCATTGCTCGGTCCCTGCTCCTGCCAACCTAGCAGTTTGAAAGCACATCAAAGTGCAAGTAGATAAATAGGTACCACTCCAGCAGGAAGATAAACGGCGTTTCCATGCACTGCTCTGGTTCGCCAGAAGCGGCTTAGTCATGCTGGCCACATGACCCGGAAGCTGTACGCCAGCTCCCTCGGCCAACAAAGCGAAATGAGTGCCACAACCCCCGAATCGGCCACGACTGGACCTAATGGTCAGGGGTCCCTTGACCTTTACCTTTAGGAGACAGCAGTTTGCATGGCTTACATTGAGTTAATATATGAGTGCAGGATATTTCTCACTTTGACCTGTTTGCTGGCCTGGAAACAAGAATGGGTTCTTGTCCAAAAGTCTTCTTTTATTAGAAATATAAAATTTGAAGTCAAACTTTTTCAAAAGTCTGCCACTATTTATAAAGTAAAATTAAACATTTTATAATCAGTTTTCAGACAAGACTCTGTATTTCATTGTTTACCCTAGTATATTGTTGCATCGACTATGGCACAGTACGCCAGGATAAATAGTAACATAAGGTTGTTATACAGCAAATTATCAGTACATTCTCTGACACACATGATGCCAAGTAATATTTTAATCCCAATAAATAACCAAATAGACTGCTATCAATTAGAAATGGAAATAGTCTCTTATTGATCAGTCTCTGTTCAGCTTTCACAATTATAAATTGCGCTGTGGTCAAGAGTACTTAGTCCACAAACTATATTTTGAAGATGACAGAAAATAAATGAAAAGTTGCTTCATTTGCCATGGGGTTTTTTGTATGGCATACCTAATATAGTTTATTATTCTAATTCTTACAACAGAAACTAGAAAGCATTGAATTTATTTTTTAAAAAAGAGCATGTGTCACTCTTGGAACTGAAAAGATTCAGAAATGTATGAAAGCATCATTAGAGATCTTGTCCAAGATGTTGGGTCTAACAAAACTAAATACCACAAAATTAGACCCACATAAATACACACACATTATTTTACCTTGCTGCGTTGGGATCCTGTGACCTTAGGGAAAGGCGAGGATAAGAAGTGAAATAGCAATAAGAAAAAAGTGTCCAAAGTACTCCAATGATAACTGATCAACCAAATATATATTTCATAAAAGAACTATCCCTTGCTTCCACGTCTCTGTAGGCAACTTAAAACAGAAAAACTAAAACAAGGAAGAAAAGTCTGAATCTACTTTATGCAGTTATTCAGTTAGTCCTTTTCCTCTACACAACAACTTTTCTTTTCAAAATTAGAATGAGATATTAAATTTTTCCTAACAATAGCATTAATGACTTCCAAATGTGCACAGTGACAAATACGGAAGCTGATTAATCTACTTTTTTCCCTTTTCTTGGTCACTGGCAGTTTCTTTCATTCAACCATAATTCTGCTGGATGCATCTTGCTAGAATACTCTAGAAATATATTCTGCAAAAAGTACTTTAAAATATGTGAAATTTTTACTAAGATTTATCACAGACATATAAAAGACTGAAATAAACTAGTTAACAAAAACAAACAAATGTAGTTCATGGACAACAATGATTAGTAATCGCGAACAAAGATGATGGGAGAAGACAGGGAGAGGGAGACGACAAAAAACAACAGTTCTACATCAAAACAATATTTAATGTGTTTTTCACAGTCTCTGTGAACTATTTCCATTTTACTGATGAAGAAAGAGGAACACAAAAAGCTTTCCTCCTACATTTACCTAAAAAATCTAACAGTGCACGAATCAGCACATATAATCACTTTCTGATAGTGGTCAGCATTTATTTATTTTTTAGTATATGTCCACCATATCCATTGGGCAACATTCCAAAAGCTGCTTGCATGTTGTCTTCTATGAAGGAGAATGACCCATGAACAAACAGATTCCTTACTGAGTGCCTAAGAACATTCCATTGATCTCATTCATATATATATGGGAAGCCCCTGAATATGAGCATTTAGGAGGTGGGAACTGTGCAATCTGATCTCTTTATTTTCAATTAAATAAATAACACTTTTTACTATATTTAATTTCAATTAATGGCCATTATCACATGTGCTGTAAACTATATACATCACTAAATACTTTTACATATCAAAACAAAAATGCTTCATGAATGTTCTTGATGCAGGTAGGAAATATTTTTTCTTAAAAACCCCACATACTAACACTTGTAACATATCTACCTCCAGGACCTTTATTGGATGTAAATAATATCTTCTGTATCTCTAACATGTGAGATAACAATATCCCTTAGATTTTTAATAACTCAGTTAATTGTAGTTTTTGACTTATCACACTGACACATCTCTCAAGTTTGCATGAGAAAACTACCCAAGTTCTTTTTAAAAAAAAAAAAATGCAGTGTTTCAATGATAAAGCATATCAAGAAGATTGTTGCCCCCTAAAATAATTTATCTCTACCCTTCTGTGTGCAAGATAGGATATTACACCAGTTGAGTCTTGAGAAACACATTGATTTTGATTGTTGGCTGACAATAACCTGGTTAATCTATGAAATTATACACTGATAATGAATAGAGACATATAATCATGTAGAGGCGAAGACAAATCAAACAGGAACAAAAAAATTGCTAAGTGGCAAGGAAATCCTAGAGGATTGTGGTGAGTAAAATCCCACAGGGTTTGGTTGTGTCTTGCCAGTTGCTCCTATTCAGCATGTAAATAGGATTATCTGGAAAATATATTGCAGAAATGTAGAATCCAGGGTCATTAGTATGATAGTGAGTGACACCTCTTCAGCCTAGGGCTCTGACTCTCTATTAATTATCTTGCCATAATGGAGTACTGATGTAGAAGAGGTGACTGCTGCTGAAACCAGACCAAAATAATGGTGAGCTCAGAGACTTTAGAAGAACAGGCAATTCTTAGCCTTGAAGTTCTCCTAAATCAGCCACTTTCTTGGAAACATTGCAGTGAAATCATGAGGATGTTACTTCTTATGAGAACACCAAGGAACAATTCCTGTGAAACTCTGTACTTGGGCATGAACACCAAAGTACAAAATATGTGAGTGGCATATCCCTTTGTACATCACCTCCATTCCTGTTTAAAACACATGTATAGCAGTAGGGTCCCTATGCATATTTGTTTAAAGAGAGAAGAATGGGACTGATATGAGATGCAGGCACCGTTCACATTTCAATCATCCTTCATGTGTTTTGACATTGGGTACAAAATGTCTTGCAAGGACCACCTCTCCTGGCTACCTTTTCCAGCATCTTTCTATCCACAGGAATAGAGGGAACATTCACCCTCCACAAAAGATGGAAGGGAAATTCACTTCATTTTGGGGTGGCAGAAGAAAGTTGAAGCAACAAGAGGGTTTTGTAAGGAAAGCCAAATCCTGTCCTTCCAACTGAAAACTTCATAGAACTTGAAGGGGCCTAACTTTAGTAATAAAATCTACAAGCAACTACCTTTGCTGGTACTTGGAGCTTTTGGATTATGCAGATTACAGCAACACACCTCATAATGGGCACTTACAGGAAGGAAGATACTGGAAACAGACTGCAACTGTGCAGCTACATCTTCACTGATCTTCTCTTGCCTTTTGAGCACTATTCTATGTGCTGATCTTGGCCTAGAAAACATTTTACATACTGCATCTAACGGACGTGATGGTACAGCTTCTACCTAATATCAAGCTACAATCTCTAGGATCATGTTTTAAGATTGCTTGTATGCATTTGGAGAGCAAGGGCACTGTGTTTTGTCTATTTACAACTTTTGCAAAGAATACTTTCCAAATGGCTACATTTTAAATGTGGAACAACATTCCCATCAAAGCCCTCACTAGTGTATTTTGAAAGCAGTGTAAAATCTGATAATTAGATTTTGCTTTTAGTGGTGTGGTATTCAAACAGATAAAATGGAAGGATAGTTATGCTATGTCTAAAGGTCATTAAATATAGAAAACCATGAACCAAAAAATGCTAGTTAGATGTTATGAAATAATGTACAATATAAAACGTTAAGATGTAAACAGTAATAACAATCTTACTTCAAAACTCTTGACTTCCTCTTCATTATCATCATCTTCTTCATGGCAGCTCTGAAACCATGTGAAAAGAACACCATACTTACAAACGAACTTTTAAAGTCAAATTCTCTTGTTTTACTGAGAAAAATCTCCCACTTAAAAAATGTGCTAAGTACATACTGTGCAAAGCCCAAAGTCACACAAGTGGACTTCCCTGCACTAAATGGTTTGCCCCTTCCTATTTTCTTCCCTGAAGTCTTCTATGTTTCATGTAATATGCTCTGGAGAGTCCCCAACCCCTTGGAGCAGTGGGAAGAAAAAGAAAGGGAATCCCCATTGTGCAGTACTCAACAACTGGGTCTTTTACAGTGCTTGTGTGTGTTTATAGTGATAAGCAAACTACCTTGGGCTCAGTTTTTAACTGAACTCAGCCAACAGATATATTTTACTCAAAGAAATTATACCAGCTGCATAACAGAGTCTGATCCCTACCCCAAGACCCTCCAAATACCATTTCCTTTTAGCCCTTTACCTGCCTGTGGCTTTCACATGCCCTGGGAAAATTACATTTCTCAAAGCTCCTAGCATATTGCAAACACTGGAGCGAGAGACACTTATCCCTCCCAACCTGCTACTGTAACCAGTAAATGGTGGGTGGGCTGAGTCAGATTAAAACCTGAGTTAGAAAAGGATATGGGGAATCATATGGGGAATGATTTTTAAGGGAAGCATTGCGAGTCAACAAGGTTTGTATTTAGAGTCAAGCATTTACAAAACTTGACACCACTACTAGAGATTGGGTGAAAAAAATGAAGAAAATACCTTTGCCATTATATCAGCATATGCCATATAAAGATAATCTTCTTCCAGTTTACTGTAGTGTAATAAAATAAAGAATAAGTGGTTACTGTTTATCATAAAAGAGACAATTGTTACATACCCATGAAGGGTGCTTTTATGCGCCTGTAATGTTACATCAGGTAGCAGTTACTCCTAGTGGTGCAGGCCGAAAAGATCATTGTCCAACTTTGACAAGGCTTCTGATGTTTTGCTGTGTCTATAGCCAGTTCTATGGTGGCAAGCCACCTTGGCCATGAGTCCTGGAAGACCTGCTTCCTGCCTTGCAAGCCTGTTTTCGTCTGGCCTGGCAAGACAGGGCCCTGTCTGACTCTAGCTGCAGAAGCTGAGACTGCTTGACAGACTCTTAACAGATTCACTATTGTTTAGTGAATTTTGGTGGGGTGAGAGGTGTTTGTTGCTGTTATTGAAAAGTGGCAAACAAATAAAAAAATCCCTCACATTATTTTGCCTGTTCTCCTAGAATATGGTTTTCAGCAAATCAAATATAAACAAACAAGGTCATAACGACAATCATTATACCAAAATATTCAGTTAGTAATTGTTTTGTGCTTTTACTTCAGTAACAGAAGAAAAGACATCAACATCTTTCAACATTCAACTTTGCTCAACTTTAGCTAAAACATTTTAGTTGAAATAGCTAAAGCCTTTTCTCTCTTAGTGATGTGTATTTTTTTTAAAAAAAGAGATATAGATGAATTCAAAATTAATTGGTATTTATACTTCACAATCCCATTCAAAATCCTAGGAGGGAAATAACTGAAGAACAAATAAAACACTGTGTTATATCCAACCAAGACATACTCAGAACACACCCGCTGAAATCAATGGATCATGGCTAGGCCTGTGATTTCATTGGGTCTACTCCAATATTGATTTAGTACAATACAATTCTATGAACTGGCCCTAATTTATTTTCATTTAGCCCATTACTATTTCCAAGTGAACTAAAAATGCAGATCTAGAGAGAAAGCAATTAATGAAAAATCATAAATATCTTCCCTCTCCCATCACTCTCACCATTTTTCAGTTAATGCTGTTCGACTGAACAGTAAAATAAGCTGGTGCAAAGGATCAACTCTCTTAATACATTCATCTTCTTCTGGTGGTTCTTCTCCAGGTTTCTATTAAAAAATATGAAAACATCAAGATTTTAAATATTTGATAACTTGTAAATGTGTTTATGCCTGTTGTCTTTGTCCATGGAGTTTTTCTTGGAGTGCTCACTGGAAGGACAGATCGTGAAGCTGAGGCTCCAGTACTTTGGCCACCTCATGAGAAGAGAAGACTCCCTGGAGAAGACACTGATGCTGGGAAAGATGGAGGGCACAAGGAGAAGGGGGCGACAGAGGATGAGATGGTTGGATAGTGTTCTCGAAGCCACAAACATGAGTCTGACCAAACTGCGGGAGGTAGTGGAGGACAGAGGTGCCTGGCGTGCTCTGGTCCATGGGGTCACGAAGAGTCGGACACGACTAAACGACTAAACAACAACAACAACACAAATGTGTTTATGTAGAAGTCTTATTCATATGCCATCAAATTTACTTCCATATAATTGGGCTTAAATGAGGGATGCTTGAGGAATTTGTTCTTTTCAATATGAGCTGAACTAATACACATGCCTCAGACTAATGTGTGGATCAGAACTCAGTTGTCCAAAGACTTTCCCCTTTCCCAGATATTATGTCATAGCTCTTGACTAAAAAAAATACATCAAACTATGCAGGTTTTTTTTCTTTAAAAAATGTTTAGGGATACTCTCATTTTCCTACTCATATTGAAATACTGCCCCTCAATGAGGCCAAACTTAGATCCACAAAATTTTTAGGGGTATGTGTTGCATACCCCTGCATCCCCCCAGAAAAAAGCACTGAAACTATGTTTTAAAATAGCATCTGCTAGCTACAAGAACCTGTGAGTCCCTCTGCACAAGAGTCACCAATAGGATTTTTAAATGGCTTTGCTATGGTCTCTTGAGAGTCTAAACTTAATCATATTGGCTAAAGAATTTCTAATGCCAACTGATGTCCATAAAAAAAATAACCACAGTCTCATGTCTTGTTGAAATCACTTTTATCTGAAAATCACATTGCTGCTTGCTCATCGCAGCTCCAAACATGGAACTGGGGATCTGACTACATTATCTTCCCCCACATTTCCTTCATTGCCTCCAGTTTCCTGCCTCTCTGGATCTTACTTGCTGAAGCAGGTACCATATTTTTCGCACTATTGGACGCACCGGTCCATAGGACGCACCTAGATTTGGGGGGGGGGGAAATAAAGGGGGGAAATTTATTCCCCCCCCCGCCAGGCGCGGGGCTGGGGCGGGGGAAGCCCGAGCTTCTCCCTCCCCCAGAACGGGACCCAGAGCCATGCCGAAGCTGCGCGCAGCTTTGGCATCGCTCTGGGAGCTTGCGGGGCTGGGGGAGGAGGAAGCCCTCCGCCAGTCTCCAAACCATGTCGGGAGACAGTGGGATGGCGCGCTGCGCCTCTCCCGCTGTCTCCCGAGTTTGCGGGGCTGGCGAGGGGAGGAGCAGCCTTCTCCCCCCCCCCGCCAGCCTTCTAGCCAAGTCGGGAGACAGTGGGATGGCGAGCTGCGCCTCTCCCGCTGTCCCCCGAGTTTGCGGGGCTGGCGAGGGGAGGAGCAGGCTTCTCCCCCCCCCCCCCGCCAGCCTTCTAGCCAAGTCGGGGGACAGTGGGATGGCGCGCTGCGCCTCTCCCGCTGTCCCCCGAGTTTGCGGGGCTGGCGAGGGGAGGAGCAGGCTTCTCCCCCCCCCCCGCCAGCCTTCTAGCCAAGTCGGGGGACAGTGGGATGGCGCGCTGCGCCTCTCCCGCTGTCTCCCGAGTTTGCGGGGCTGGCGAGGGGAGGAGCAGGCTTCTCCCCCACGCCAGCCTTCTAGCCAAGTCGGGGGACAGGGGGATGGCGCGCTGCGCCTCTCACGCTGTCTCCCGAGTTTGCGGGGCTGGCGAGGGGAGGAGCAGGCTTCTCCCCCCCCCCCACCAGCCTTCTAGCCAAGTCGGGGGACAGGGGGATGGCGCGCTGTGCCTCTCCCGCTGTCCCCCGAGTTTGCGGGGCTGGCGAGGGGAGGAGCAGGCTTCTCCCCCCCCCCCCGCCAGCCTTCTAGCCAAGTCGGGGGACAGTGGGATGGCGCGCTGCGCCTCTCCCGCTGTCTCCCGAGTTTGCGGGGCTGGCGAGGGGAGGAGCAGGCTTCTCCCCCCCCCCCCGCCAGCCTTCTAGCCAAGTCGGGGGACAGCGGGATGGTGCGCTGCGCCTCTCCCGCTGTCTCCCGAGTTTGCGGGGCTGGCGAGGGGAGGAGCAGGCTTCTCCCCCCCCCCCCCGCCAGCCTTCTAGCCAAGTCGGGGGACAGTGGGATGGCGCGCTGCGCCTCTCCCGCTGTCTCCCGAGTTTGCGGGGCTGGCGAGGGGAGGAGCAGGCTTCTCCCCCCCGCCAGCCTTCTAGCCAAGTCGGGGGACAGGGGGATGGCGCGCTGCGCCTCTCCCGCTGTCTCCCGAGTTTGCGGGGCTGGCAAGGGGAGGAGCAGGCTTCTCCCCCCCGCCAGCCTTCTAGCCAAGTCGGGGGACAGGGGGATGGCGCGCTGCGCCTTTCCCGCTGTCTCCCGAGTTTGCGGGGCTGGCGAGGGGAGGAGCAGGCTTCTCCCCCCCGCCAGCCTTCTAGCCAAGTCGGGGGACAGTGGGATGGCGCGCTGCGCCTCTCCCGCTGTCTCCCGAGTTTGCGGGGCTGGCGAGGGGAGGAGCAGGCTTCTCCCCCCCGCCAGCCTTCTAGCCAAGTCGGGGGACAGGGGGATGGCGCGCTGCGCCTCTCCCGCTGTCTCCCGAGTTTGCGGGGCTGGCGAGGGGAGGAGCAGGCTTCTCCCCCACGCCAGCCTTCTAGCCAAGTCGGGGGACAGGGGGATGGCGCGCTGCGCCTCTCACGCTGTCTCCCGAGTTTGCGGGGCTGGCGAGGGGAGGAGCAGGCTTCTCCCCCCCCCCCCCAGCCTTCTAGCCAAGTCGGGGGACAGGGGGATGGCGCGCTGTGCCTCTCCCGCTGTCCCCCGAGTTTGCGGGGCTGGCGAGGGGAGGAGCAGGCTTCTCCCCCCCCCCCGCCAGCCTTCTAGCCAAGTCGGGGGACAGTGGGATGGCGCGCTGCGCCTCTCCCGCTGTCTCCCGAGTTTGCGGGGCTGGCGAGGGGAGGAGCAGGCTTCTCCCCCCCCCCCCGCCAGCCTTCTAGCCAAGTCGGGGGACAGCGGGATGGTGCGCTGCGCCTCTCCCGCTGTCTCCCGAGTTTGCGGGGCTGGCGAGGGGAGGAGCAGGCTTCTCCCCCCCCCCTGCCAGCCTTCTAGCCAAGTCGGGGGACAGTGGGATGGCGCGCTGCGCCTCTCCCGCTGTCTCCCGAGTTTGCGGGGCTGGCGAGGGGAGGAGCAGGCTTCTCCCCCCCGCCAGCCTTCTAGCCAAGTCGGGGGACAGGGGGATGGCGCGCTGCGCCTCTCCCGCTGTCTCCCGAGTTTGCGGGGCTGGCAAGGGGAGGAGCAGGCTTCTCCCCCCCGCCAGCCTTCTAGCCAAGTCGGGGGACAGGGGGATGGCGCGCTGCGCCTTTCCCGCTGTCTCCCGAGTTTGCGGGGCTGGCGAGGGGAGGAGCAGGCTTCTCCCCCCCGCCAGCCTTCTAGCCAAGTCGGGGGACAGTGGGATGGCGCGCTGCGCCTCTCCCGCTGTCTCCCGAGTTTGCGGGGCTGGCGAGGGGAGGAGCAGGCTTCTCCCCCCCGCCAGCCTTCTAGCCAAGTCGGGGGACAGGGGGATGGCGCGCTGCGCCTCTCCCGCTGTCTCCCGAGTTTGCGGGGCTGGCGAGGGGAGGAGCAGGCTTCTCCCCCCCCCGCCAGCCTTCTAGCCAAGTCGGGGGACAGGGGGATGGCGCGCTGCGCCTCTCCCGCTGTCCCCCGAGTTTGCGGGGCTGGCGAGGGGAGGAGCAGGCTTCTTCCCCCCCCCCCCCCCCGCCAGCCTTCTAGCCAAGTCGGGGGACAGTGGGATGGCGCGCTGCGCCTCTCCCGCTGTCTCCCGAGTTTGCGGGGCTGGCGAGGGGAGGAGCAGGCTTCTCCCCCCCCCCGCCAGCCTTCTAGCCAAGTCGGGGGACAGGGGGATGGCGCGCTGCGCCTCTCCCGCTGTCCCCCGAGTTTGCGGGGCTGGCGACGGGGAGGAGCAGGCTTCTCCCCCCCGCCAGCCTTCTAGCCAAGTCGGGGGACAGGAGGATGGCGCGCTGCGCCTCTCCCGCTGTCCCCCGAGTTTGCGGGGCTGGCGAGGGGAGGAGCAGGCTTCTTCTCCCCCCTCCCCGCCAGCCTTCTAGCCAAGTCGGGAGACAGCGGGATGGCGCGCTGCGCCTCTCCCGCTATCTCCCGAGTTTGCAGGGCTGGCGACGGGGAGGAGCAGGCTTCTCCCCCCGCCAGCCTTCTAGCCAAGTCGGGGGACAGCGGGATGGCGGCGTTCCGCCTCCCCGCTGTCCCCCGAGCTTGTGGGGCTGGCGGTGGGGCTCTCCTGAAGCCTGGAGAGCGAGAGGGGTCGGTGCGCACCGACCCCTCTCGCTCTCCAGGCTTCAGCGAAAGCCTGCATTCGCACCATAGGACGCACACACATTTCCCCTTCATTTTTGGAGGGGAAAAAGTGCGTCCTATAGTGCGAAAAATACGGTATTTTAGTCCAGCTGTTCAAAGTTCCTTTGCAGGGCTCCCTCTTGCCTGCTTTCCTGTTTCCACTTGATCCAGGAGTTTCAATGTGCCCTAGATTTAGGGACTGGGAAAGGTCTATTTTTCTCCCTATCCTAAGAATATGGTTGATCAGGCCAATGGCCCAACAAATCTAGCACCCTGTTTCACAGTGGCCAAGCAGATGTCTGCAGGAAACCAGCAAGTAAGACCAGAGCACAAGAACACTCTCCCCTCCTTTTGCTTCCAGCAATTGGCGGCATATTCCCTGACGTTGCCACCTCTTGGAACTGCCATGCTGTGCCCAGCAATTGCCCTCAACATCAACAAAAGGTTTTAAATACCATGAACTGCAAACATACTGCTAAATCTTCTATCAGTGTGTCTTCAAAGTAGTGGTCTTCTGTTTCCACCCACGACTTGTCATATCCTTGAAGAAAGAGATTGACAGCTCGATGCCTGAAAAGGAAAAGGGAAAGTGGTGTGTGTGTATGTGTATATGGCCATTCCATATTAGTCTAAAATTTTGAACATACCGAATATGCAAAATAAATAACTACAACTGGTGAACAATTTTTTTAAAAGAGGTCTTTGTTGTTCATTCCATAAAGCTTATTATGAATTAACTGGATATTATATGAGGATTCACTGACTATTAACATTCTATAGGCATGATCTGAAACTACATGTCACCTTTCCTCCCTTCTATAAAGTATTGACTATAAGAAGATTAAATAGATAAATAGATAGCTAGATAGATAGATGATAGATAGGTGTGTGTGTGTGTGTGTGTGTGTTTCATGTTTTGTGGAACGTGATCCAATTTTGAAACTGAATTCTGATGTTATAGTTTTCACTCTCATTGCATTACATTGTACACTGCTTAGAGAGTATTGTGATTAAACATTATATACATTGTCTAAATCAGTAAATAAAGTAAGAAGCCTGTACTCTATGTGGGGCTGCCCTTGAAACTGACCCAGAAACTCCAGCAGGTGCAGAATGCCGTGGCGAGACTCTTTACATGGTCCTCACCACAGGATCATATTCACCCAGTGCTATACCAGCTGCACTGGCTCCTGGTGGAGTACAGGATCAGGTTTAAGGTGCTGCTTTTTAACCTTTAAAGCCCTATACGGCCTAGGACCCTCATACCTATGGGACTGCCTCCTCTGGTATGCCCCACGGAGGACCTTACAGTCTGCAAACAACAAGACTCTGAAGATCCGGGGCCCTAGGGAAATGACTGGCCTCGACCAAAGCTGGGGCGTTTTCGGCCGTGGTCCCAGCCTGGTGGAACACTCTCCCACAAAAGACTAGGGCCATGTGGGATTTGATATCTTTCTGCAGGGCCTGCAAGACAGAGCTGTTCTGCCAGGCCTTTGGCCAGAGTGCAGTCTGACCTATTTTCCTTTGTATAAGAACAAGCATGAAGGGGGCCTCCCAACCTGTTCACAGGTCCTTATATGATCAGTGAAAACAGTTGGTCCTAGCAAGTATTAACCGCTCTCAGTCTTAACCTGATAACTTCCATTTGTCCAGATTTTAATTTGTCTGAATTAATTTTAAGATGTATTTTAATTAACTGGTGCCTGTTTTTATGTATACTGTGTTATTTGTATGATGTTAGCCGCTCTGAGCCCGGCTCTGGCCGGGGAGGGCAGGGTTCAACTAAAAATTATTATTATTATTATTATTATTATTATTATTATTATTATTATTAAGTTTCTTTTAGCAAAGTACAAGCAGAGAAGCCAATAAGGCTTGCAGAGCCTGACTGGGAGCCGCTATAATTGCTCTGATCAGCCACAATAATTTTTAAAGGAAGTGTATAGCCAACCTGCTAGGCATTTTTAAAGTTAACCATCTTAGTTCCTTGTTCAATTGTATTCCCTCATTCACCCCTCCCCTCCTAGTTAGCGATATACCTAGGTGGACAGCAATATAATATACACAAATCTTCATGATCACACGCACCGTGGAAGATTATATAGTGGTGCCATTCTGAAGCAAGCTACCACCGCTCTTTTTCTCTGTTTGGATAGAAGTTTATGCCATACTGCTTTTTTTGATCTCTGAGGATGCTCAACCTGTAGCGCACAAGGAAACAGAAAACAGAAATCAGACACCTCTTCTAGACTGTTGCTTTATTGTTGTTTTTTAATTAAAACCTCATAACAGTTGCAGGCCAAAATTAGTATGCTGAAGTATGGTGTTAGCTTCTTATTGGTTCATCTAAAATGCCCTAAGCCTAGAACACAGTGTCCCACCCAAAATTATCCCCAGTTAGGACATCTTGCTCTACTGGTTTTTAAAATGTAAGAAATATTATATGCAGTACTATGCATATAATTTGCATAGTATGTACAATAACCAAATGCACATATATGCAATAGATGCAATAGCCAAATGTTATATAAATGGCAAAATGAAAACCTTTTTAAAAGGTTCTGGTCATCCCCATTCAAACCTTTGCCAGAATATTATGGCCACAATCTAGAAAATTATGCCCACAGAAAGTCTTTGAAAATATGTTTCTCGAACAACTGCTCCCCTGTTGCCCCACAGGAAACTGCTTTTAAAAATTAGATTTCAGAAGTCATTTGTAATACAGCATGCAAGTCTGCTGTCCAAAGGAAAATAAAGCAGATGTTCCACAGGAAACATGGAAGATTTTGGATATGCTTAAAGTTATCTGGAATATAGCTTACTACTTCTAGTAGTGGTGGTAGATGAAGGGACTAGAAGGGGAAAAGCTTTTCTTTTTAACTTCCCCACTTCTGATTTGAAAAATAAATAATAGTTCAGAACACATTTAAACTACCCGTGGCATACTTGTTTATTTTGTAAGAAAGATCAAGACCATTAAAAAGAATTTAATGTTAATTGGAGTTAAATAGAATTAGCTAAAACATAAAATATAAAGAAAGTTACAAATGTTGCGTACATTGGTCACCACAGATTTACTTGGGAAACAATATTGGTCTTTATAGTTAATCAAAAGTTAGTACTTCAAATCACATGCTGGTGAGGTCACTTTTAAATTAAAGAACAGATCTCTGATAAAAGAGACAAATTTACCTAATTACCATGGGAGGGAAAGACATAAGGATCATACTGTGAATATGGAAACTTAATTAGTCAGGCAAAGAAATCAAAGCACCCTTTGGAGGTAACTGTATATTACAATTGTGTATTACAAAACAACCCTCAGTGCAGAATAAACAAATGTGGAACAAGCAGGTTATGAGAATGGGCATTTAAAAATGTGATTTAAAATATAAGTTAAAAGACAAAAATATATTCATGGGTAAATAAAACTATTAATAGGTAAAGCTAACATAATTAGCAATATGAAAAGACACTCCATACTTCCCCTTTTGAAAAACTTTCTGCCCCGACTAGGGAATTTCTGGAAGTAATAATAAAAAGTAAAGTAACAGATGAAGCAAAAAATGAAAGACCAAAACAATGTACTTTATGTCACATATAGCTTTGGAGAAAAGTGGAAAACATTAAGACTTGATGGCTTTTGATTTAGGGCCAAACAACACACAAAGTCAAACATGTCACCTGGAACTGTGTGAATATTTTTTAAAGTGTACACAGCAGTCATTTTGAGACCCAATCAGGATCTGAGTAACATTTCCTCCTGCACTGTGTAGTCTCATGAACAACTCCAAAGCTGCTAATTGGCATGGGAGGGAAGCTCTATTATTGTGTCAGTGGCATGTTTCAAAATATAACTGCAAAAAACCAGTCTAACTGGGAGGATTACCGTAAATCATGTTGACTTTACTCTGGTGGTAAGGTAAAGGTAAAGGGACCCCTGACCATTTGGTCCAGTCGTGACTGACTCAGGGGTTGTGGCGCTCATCTCGCTTTATTGGCTGAGGGATCCGGCGTATAGCTTCTGGGTCATGTGGCCAGCATGACTAAGCCACTTCTGGCGAACCAGAGCAGCACATGGAAACGCCGTTTACCTTCCCACCGGAGCGGTCCCTATTTATCTACTTGCACTTTGGCGTGCTTTCGAACTGCTAGGTTGGAGGGAGCAGGGACCGAACAACGGGCGCTCACCCTGTCATGGGGATTCGTGGTGGTATGTGCCATTAAATTGTTAATCTCCTACTCATGGACAGCATGGAAGTTTTAGATGAAAGCTAAAGAAAATCATTGAGTTATCCCAGCAAATACTGTGGATCTCTGTATTAAAAATACTTATGTATGCACTTCCGAGTTGTTTTTCTGTAAAATACACATTCTGAACAAAATAGATTCCTGTGTCCATAATATTTTCTCCATACTGTACTATTGTGGTAGGAATCCCAGATTCCCAAATTGTCACAATGCTACAAAAAGTATATTTGAAAGCCGTAGTTGAGTGCCTTTTTAAAATACACTTTAAGAAAATTAAAATATATATATCTAACCTGTTCCAGATGAAAAAGTACACTAGCTATATCCAGGACCCTTTCCACCGTCTTCTCTGGATCTGAAGTAACTTCAGTCCTGTTTGGTAGATCTTTGTAAAGAGCAACCTGCCACCTAATGGCGGGATCTTCAAGCTGCAGGAAGAAGGGATTTTATGAAGAACGTAAGCATTAAAAATATGTATCAACTTGCTAGGACCATTATAATCCATTCTTCTAACCAGAACTAGCCTATGTGGGTTTGTCAAGTCTTACCCCATCTTTTCCTCCAGAATTACTAATGCTGGGCAAATAATCAAGTAGCAAGATACAACCTACAGCAGGGGGGAATTTATATAATTCACACCTCCGAGACTAATACATGGACCAAAATGTAGCTATCCTTTCAGATTTCACACTTTTCCAAATTTTGTGATAGAGTTATTGGCTCAAAAATGTACTGAAATGTTTAAAAATGCATATTTTAGAATATATTTTTAGAAATCTCAGTTAAAATACATATTTAAATACAGATAGACACACATGCACTGCAGATTAATGTGGAAACGGGGTGGACAAGTGCAAAGCTGACATGAACTGGACCAGTCCATCCATCCCTACCTCCAGATGTTGTTGAATGACAACTCCCATCATTCCTAACCACTGTTCATGTTGGCTGGGGCTAATGAGACTTTGAATTCAACAACATCTGGAGAACCACAGGTTCCCCACCCTTCTCAAAGGGGATAAAAAAAGCTGTTTTGACTTTCTAGTCCTTTACCTTGAAAGTTCCAGCTGCTACCATGATAGCATGATAGTTAATGAGTTTCAGTGGTCCCTTGGTTAAGGGCAGATCATAAATAGCATTATAAAACTTCTTAAATTAGGCCAGTACTATTTCAAAGCAGGAGTGTCTACCTTACTGAATACAGCAGGGCTTAGCTCTGAATAAACATTCATAGGACCACACACGATGCAAGAAGTGGCAAAAAAAAGCACCCCTGACCATTAAGTCCAATCATGGCCGACTCTGGGGTTGCAGCACTCATCTCGCTTTATTGGCCGAGGGAGCTGCGGGGATTTGAACTGCTGACCTTCTGATCGGCAAGTCCTAGGCTCTGTGGTTTAACCCACAGCGCCACCCACAAAGTGGCAAGTGAACAGCAAATAACAGATAAGAGCCAGATGCCGGCATAAATGAGGCTACAACTTAATTGTCACAGAAAGAAGAGATTTGGTGTAGGCATGGATTGAATGATCAAGCAGCACGTAGGTTACTCTCTTGTACATAAGCTTGCAAACATAAAATACAGCATTTCCCCCAACCATGCCTCTAATCTACTCCCCATCGTTGTCATGCAGATACCAAGCAGCCAATATCTCCATTAGCTCAAAGACAGAACTTTTCAGTAGCTTAACAGTTCCAACTGCTGCAGGATAATTAGCCTTCCAGATATACAATATGATATCTTGTTCTTTTATTGTATATTCCTTTCATATTTATATATTGTTCACTGCTCTGAGGAGCTTTGGAGCAAAAAGTGGTGGGTGGGTGTCTGTGCATGTATATTAGGATTATTCATTAATTTATATACTGCTTAATACCAAGATGGCTTTTAAGACATATCTACGAATCATTGTATATTGTATAGAATATTGTATATTACAGTGATTCAGAAAAGGTTCTGCACGGCAGTAGCACGATGTGGAGGCATTAAAATAAAAGAGCTCTCCATCCATCATGTAGATTGCAGAGTTCCTGCGCAAGGGCCAGTTGCTCCCCAAAAAATGCAGTACAGTGGTACCTCCGGTTAAGTACTTAATTCGTTCCGGAGGTCCGTTCTTAACCTGAAACTGTTCTTAACCTGAAGCACCACCTGAAGCTAATGGCACCTCCTGCTGCTGCTGCTGCGCCGCAGGAGCACGATTTCTGTTCTCATCCTGAAGCTAAGTTCTTAATCCGAGGTACTATTTCTGGGTTAGCGGAGTCTGTAACCTGAAGCGTCTGTAACCCGAGGTACCACTGTAGTGTCATAGAAACTTTCCAGTTGAGGGTGCAATATACATGGTAAGCAACTCTTACATATTACAGCTGCTTCAAAGAGCTGCTGCCACACAGCAGCTTCCAGCAGATGCGTGAAACATTGCAAAGGTTAATTGCCACTAAGCCAGTAGCATACTACTCCAAACAAACCACAATGTGAAGCCAAAGTCTGTTTGAGTGCAACCATCACAATCCCTGGTTCACAAGTAACACCAAGTCAAGGACAGTGATTTGTTGCTCCTTCTAACATTAGGGAAGGAGCAAAGCAGAAGTAATCTGTGAGTACACTCTATAAGTAGAAAACTAAACTGGATATTCCTAAACTATGTGCTTTAACCTAAAAGGCCATTAAAACAGCTACACAAAGGAGTGTTAGTTCCTATGAAACACAGGGCAAAGCATGAGATATTTGACTCTTTTTAAAACAAAAAAACCTCAACTACACAGATGGTATCATGAACACCATACAGAAGATGTAAGGGGGACCAAGATGCAATACTTTAAAATTACCTTGCCCTGTAAGTGAAGGTTATTACGTATAATATCTCGAACTTCATCTTCTGTGTCTTTCTGCCAAGAAAATATACATATTATCAATAGCTTCATTTTGTTACAAGCATGCAGTTCTGAAAATGCTATATAACAGATCTGTAAGTTAATCATATTTGCCAGTAGTCAAAACAGAACAGGCTATATTCTGAATGGTGGTGGTAAGACAGTATATGGTATATTAGATTGTAGTTTATTCTGTTACTAATATCTGCCTTAGGTGTGGGTGGCAATTGCCCTGTTAACTGTGGAAACAACTGTAGTTGTGCATGTGTTTCCTTTGAGTATGGTGTGCAGAAGACCTCTGGTGCTTTTGAAAACATTAAAAAAGAATACTTGGGGGGGGGTCCAGTTCTCACTCATCCAAGTCATTTATAAAGATGGCAAACAACAAAGGCCCCAGAACAAAACCTTGCGGCACCCCACTTGTCACTTTTTCCCCCAGGATGATGAGGAACCATTAAAGGGGGCCTAGTTGAAAACTGTGTTATTTGTTTCATATCCCTGTCTGCTTCATTAAACTTTGCAGTGCAGCCCTACATATATAAAAAAGTGATCGCAGCTCTATGCATCCTGTCTGCAGTACCCAAATCCTGTTTAGTGATGGTAAAACCACATC
Organism: Podarcis raffonei; assembly: GCF_027172205.1. Classification (NCBI taxonomy): domain Eukaryota; kingdom Metazoa; phylum Chordata; class Lepidosauria; order Squamata; family Lacertidae; genus Podarcis; species Podarcis raffonei. Next base: position 79,374,061 of record NC_070604.1, on the reverse strand, counting down.
ATTTTTATATGGTCAATTTATGAAGTGGGTGAGTGAGTGACACGGCTGTGATGGGGCATGGCTGATTCACCACTGGCTCCTTCCCATAAGTAAGCCCCATTTAGTGCAAAGGAACCTCCTGCGCCCCTTTGCTGCAACCTTGCCTCTTGCATGCAGGTGCCCCGTGCTACTGGGAAATGTGGCAGCTACCAACACACCTGAAAGCAAGAAGCAAGCAAAGTTGAAAAGTAGGGAGAGAGGATGGACTTGGGGCTTCCTCGGTCATGCAGTCCTACTCACTGAGAAGCTACACTGAGTGCAAAGGGACTTTCTTTCAGGTAAATTGGCCCAGAAAGGAGAGGAAGTTGCGCTTGGAAATGGACAGAAGCTTAAAGAAAATGAGGCAGGGGGTGGTAAAGACGACACGATCTGGTTCTGGGCACTGCAGAGAAATTTGAGACAAAGTAAGAAACCACATATGCCAAACACACCTCGCAGGATAAAGCATTTTCCCTATAGAAATAATTATGAAGAATGGCAGGTATTGAAAAATATATAGGACAAGTAAGAGGGAACACATCACCTCTCTGCCAACCTAGATATAAAAGCAGATCTGTATAGTTAACCTACCATACTTAATCTGTTTTTTGCCAGTGCAATTAGTTCTTGGTCACCAGGGGCACAAATATTTAGCCCAACAGGCAGAAGTCTTTTTAAAGCTGCCACAATAAGGGAAGTCTGTGTTGAATAACGATCACCTTTCCGCTTCATTTTTTTCCTTTCCTGATCAGAAACAGCTGCCTGCAATATATAAGAAGAAATCATTTTCAAGTTGTGAAAAGAACAATTGGTCTTACCTGAAGTGTAGTTTTGAGAGTGGGGTGTCGTATCCAATGGAATGGAATGGATGTTCACCCTGTTGTGAGACACTAGACAGGAGCAAAGACTTGTGGGAAGTAGGCTGGACTCCCTCAGTTTTCTGGATTTGCCAAGCCAAGTACTGACAGAGTCCATAAAGAGAAAGAAAATACCTGCCTACTTCCCCCTTCTGGAAATTTCTATAATAAAATCTCTAAATTGCTAAGTATCTGAAAGGCAAGGAAACACAACACAAGGAACGTGACAAACTAGCACTCAGGTTAGGCCATATTCCTCCCAACACTGTATAGCAGAGCACCCTATGGTTGGGTCCATTGGATACAATGCCCCATTCTCAAAACTACACTTCAGGTAAGACCAGTTCTTATTTTTAGTTCGTGGGGCATCATATCCAATGGAATGGGACATACCACAGCGGAGTCACCAATTCAGGCAGGTCCCATTTCTGCAATACACTGACTATAATACCTGTTGGAGCACCGTAGGACCAAAGACTGCCTGAGCTGAGGACAGCTGGTCCAATTTGTAATGTCTGGTAAAGGTGGAAGATGCCAACCAGGTGGCTGCCCTACAAATGTCCAACATGCACCAAAATGTGAGATGGATGGGGTAATTTAAGGGAATGATAAGGCAAGAAAATACAGGCCCTAATCCATCTCGCTGTTGCTTTGGATAGACAAGTGAAAGGATACAAATATAGAGTCAGTATTTTGGAAGGATTTTGTACAATATAGGTAGACTTTGAGAGCTCTGTGCATGTCCAGGGAGTGCCAGGCTTGCTCCTTAGGATGTTTTGGATGTGGACAGAAAGTCGGGAGAATCAGTTCTTGTTGGACATGGAACCTAGATAGCACTTTCAAAAGGAAGGAATGGTCTGAACATAGCACCATCTCATCCTTGTGGAAAATACAAAGATGTTTAGGTGTAGAAAGGGCTGAAAACTCTGACACTCTGCATGCCAAAGTGATTAACACCAAAAAGAGAACTTTGAAAGAAAGGATAAGGGAAATCTAAAGAAAAGGGGGGCTTCAGAAACTAGTAAAAAATTTAACTGAGTCAGGACAGCTGAGAGGAATGAACTGTCTGCATCTAGACAGAAGGAAAAACTGAGGGAGTCCAGCCTACTTCCCACGAGTCTTTGCTCCTGTCTAGTGTCTCGCAACAGAGTGAACACCCATTCCATTCCATTGGATACAACGCTCCATGAACTAAAATACGAAAACAGTCACCTATTCAATATAGTTGACCCCCAAAAAAGGGGCACAGGAGGAAAGATTATCACACACAACAAAAACCAAGACTCTAAATGGAATCTGGACTAATTTTTATCATTCAAGCATTTGTTTTAAAAAGATGATGGAAACAAAGGAAGCAACAAGAAGCAACAAGCAACTATGAAGATTATCACCATAAATCCTACACTACTCCATCATAAACATGAGTAGTCTGGCAAGTTTTCAATATTTGCCACACTTGCGAGGAAAAGGCAGATGAGCATTATGAGCAAATGTGTAATTTGGAGAAAGTTGGACTTGGTTATTAATCGCTTAGAGGTTTTATTACTATCAAGCAGTCTATACATTTTGTAAAATAAAGAAACAAATGGAAAAACACGTTCCAAACTAGAGGAGTTTGCTTCCAACCTATACCAATCCAAAATTCTTATTCATCTCTAAACCAAGTATTCTTAGAAAATATGGTAATGGTATAAAGAATGTATATGAAATGTAAAAGATTATTAATTCCAAAATTGTTTTTGCTGCAACAACTTAAAGCAAAAAAGGGGATTGGTCAGTATATGCTGAGAAAATTCCATACAACTTCTGTAGTTTTATATACCTTAGACATCTTGGACTTTGTATCAGTAATAAGGAAAGACATGTTGTTGATTTCATTCTGCACAACAAAATTTTGTTCTTCCCTTTTAAAATTCTGAAATTGTATAAAGAACATTTTGTTAAATACACAAATTAGAAATCAGAAGACACCCTCAATCCTTCTTACTCGTGTGTGGAAGAATCAACCCACAATCCCTGGTTTAGAGTAATGTCTGAATGAAGGACTGTGGTCTGTTTTGCTACAAACAAACATAAAGCCAAGGTTTGGTCTTAGTTTACCAATCATAGTTTGAGGAAACCAAACCATAGCCTTGTTTTGGATATAATTCTGAACTAGGTATTGTGGTTTGAGTCCTCCATGCACTAGGGAGGAGGAGTAAAACAGTCAGGTAGTTCATCATGAATGCATCTGTTAGCTATGGTTAACCACAATATGAAAACTGGGCCCTTCAAACCTTACTTCAGGACCTGTATAAAGTTTATCTTAGTCATCAAGACCTGTATAAAGTTTATCTTAGTCACTAGATTCAATTTATAATATAGTAAATTAGGCATTTAAATATAGTATAACTAACCTTTACCAGTGAACAACAGTCGTCATTAGAGATTGAACTAAATGTAGGTGCACAAATAAATATTTGCAGAATCCGCAAATAAATATGACAGTGGCGATACAATACAAGCCTAATACAAATGAACTTTTTGTAACATTTTAAAATGTGGAAAATGCTATATATTGTATACTCTGTTCACTCTTCCTAACAATCCTGAGAGGGCACAGTAGCTTCCATCTTAAGTGCCTCCACTGAGAAGTTTGGGCTTTAATTCAGGTCATATGCCTTTTTATTCACTGAATCACATCACTGCATTAATACAAACATCTGCTAGGAAATAAATGCACACTCACATATTCACTAAGGAATTGTATAAAACTGCCACCAGTTAAACAAGGTATGGACTTTTCAGAAATGACACCTTCCACAATCTCTTTAAAATTATTCCTTGTTTAATGTCTGCACGAAACTTTCCTCTCAACCTTTTGGTTCCTGTCATATTGTCTCTCTTTCCATATCCCCTACAATGATGGGCATTCTATCTGTTTTGCTATAAACAAAAATAATGCATTTACATGGGATTTTGACCAGTAAATGAATACATCAGCAACCATACGAAACAGGTCCTCTGCCTCTGGATTAGGTTCTTTTAGCCACTTTGCTCTGAAATTAAATAAAGAAAAATGTTTTCCATCACTTTTATTATTCCAAATAAAGCGGTTTACAAAATTTTCATAGAGCATTTACCAAAGTCTGCATTTATCTTAACTTTCTGGACTAGAGATTGTACTTCCCCACCTGTTCTCTCCACTATTCAGTTCTGATAAAGAGTGAGGAGTCTGGGTGTGTAATCATTCTGGCAGAGAAGAGATTACAACTTGTGGATCACAGACTCACGGAACCCCAAAATACTGCTTTGAGGTGTGTGTTTTTCCATCAAACTGAGTATAGATAATGAAATAAATAAATGAATAGATTTATAAGCCATGTACCTGTTGTAGTCCACAAATCTAATCAACAATGGGTAGAAGGCGTAAAGGTCCCGGGCCAATATTGTGAACTCATCTAGGATGAGGAGTTCTGCCTCAGACATATCTCCTCGACCTTCTGCTCTTAAATGTTCTTCATCAGATATAACCATTGCAGCTTTTTTCTTCAGTTTCTCCATCAGTGGCAGAAAATGCGTTTTCAGGAGCTGAGGCTTCACTTTGCTTATGATAGGCTGAGAAAACACTATGTAAGGAATTCATTAATTTTATAGCATACTAATATATGAAACTATACTAAAAGATGTTGCATTCCCATAGTAGGTATATTATATTCCAATGACTACTCTCTTCCTCCAAACATCTATTTCACTGTCAAGGACCTGGTTCAGTTCAAAGGCATGCAAACCTGGAATCGCCTACTGAATTCTGTTCAATTCCACCTATATCCAGTCTTTTGCAAACTCTTGTCAATTCTTTGTTCCTATCACTAGAACTACTTACACTGTCTGATAATTTAGAATACCACAGCCTATTGTCCTTGCTAGTCTTTTCCATTTAACACTCTTCAATCAATTAGAAATCTGTCTGCTGAAATAATCTATGTTTACATTTCTCTATTTCTTATTTCTTTTTAATGTATCCTTGTTCGGCTTAAAATCCAGAATTGTATTAAGTATTTGCATAGCAATGGAATCCAAGCAAAAATAAATTAAATAATTCATATTATTATTTTTCTTTCATTTTACCTGCTAATTTCTTCATCCAGGCTCCCTCATCTATGCCCAAATTATTATGTATGATTTTCAGTATATTTCCTAGAAGGGTATTCATATGCTCTGAAGTCAAAGCCGTGCAGCACATTTCACTATTGTCAGGATTGCTTTCTGGTCCATGCTCCCACCAGTGTGACATGTAGCTACAGAGCATTGGCAGTACAACTTCCATTACATGAGGCATTTGTGTGTAGCGAATGCCAGATTCAGCTAATTCCACAATTTCTTCCATTAGCTTCTCCAGAGAAGGAATGTTCGGAGAAAGTTCTTCTACACTGTTTGGTAAGCTAAGACCTAAAAGAAATAATATCAGTAACAATTAAAAAAAAACTTTACTTGACACCAATAATGAACAAACTCTTATATTTATCCTGATCAGATTTTTCCTTTCATACATCACTAGTATTTTAGTTAAGACATAAATACACTTTTATCCACATTACAAAGAGATGTGATTTAATATCCATTATTATTAACATCACTTAATGGTTCTTTGTTCTAATAAGAGGTTTATAATTTTTGTTAAATATGCAAATAATATTATTTACCTTAATGCAATCTAAAAGTAAATAATCAAAATGAATTGAAAGCATATATTTGAAACCTTTGTTCAAGCAACCCTCCAAGCCATGGCAACAAACTATATTTTTTAGTGTTCCTCCCTCTTCCTACTCCTTCACTCACACATGTTGTTTCATTAAATATTATCTTACTTCATCAAAACATAGTTTACTATTACATTCAAAACACCAAACCATTACAATTAGAAAATTGTAATTTGGGATCAAACTGTAGCTTGCAATTCATATTTGGAAGCCTCACTCATCAGTTCAGATAATAGCCGAGTTGTCTTTAGATCAATAAAATCTCCTTATGAGTGAGAGGGGAAGATAAGAGGAAGGGGGAGGATTGTGATGGAGCCCAGATTTCAAGAACTTCTGGTGCATATTTATAATGAGCTTTCACAACTATGAATTTATCACCCATGAGATCTAAAGCAGGAAATAATGATGTTTTGTTTAAAACAAGGTTAACCTCAAATCATGGTTTATTAAACTGGTTTATTTCAAAAAAAACAACCCAGTTTGTTGAAATAACAACAATTTAGAGTTCAGATATCAACTACTGTTAATCAAAAACTAAAGAAAAAGCTTCTACTCTTCTCCTTATGCCAAATAAGTGAGCCCAAGGCCTGCTGTTCATTCTCATCACAATAAACCATGGTTTATTATGACATTTGAACTACCAATGTATCAACCATATTAACAGGAAGTCACCTTGATTTCAATTGAAAACTCTGCCTCTTAACTCCATATTGTCCACTGAAGACAATATGCCTTTAGAAGTTTAGGCACTCGCCAAGGAACTAAGCAAATATAAAAAAGCAGCAGGCATTAACACGTAAGAAGGTCATAAAATGAAAGGCATCTACATAAGCAGTGGTGTCTGGATAATTTATGGAATTTATGTTGGAAACCGTTTTTTGTACCTGTTCTATCTCTTGTAGTCTTGGTGTTGTAAATAGAATGTGTGTTGTGATGGTTCAGATGCGTTTCTAAGAATGCCACAGGAAAGGCACCAGCAAAAGCAGCTAAGCATTCGCCTAAAGCTGAGCGCTGCCTGCAGAATCAAAAATTCAAGTTAGAGAAGCAGCAGAAATAAATAAACCACCCATTGAAAGCTCAGGAGAATATAATTATCTTCAGCTGGAACCAGAAAGCCAGTAGACACCAACTAATATTCTCAACAGAGATACAACCAGTGAAAGAGCCCTATATGCAATAATTGCCATCCACTTTATTTCTGAAGGCAACAGACCTCAGAGCAGGGAGTTTGATGCACAACTTAAAAAACAAGGCAGGTTCACTTGATACGGCCTTTATTTATTGGGGATTAATAAACTAAAGAAAGTAGCCATTTGTTGGGTCTGTAATTCCATTACCTATGCCAGCTGAGGATGACTCTCATCAACAGCTGAAACCTCGGAAGGCAGAAAATAGCTATTACCAACGAACTAAACTTGATCCACCAGCTGTAACTATTCCTAGGAAATTGTGCACTTGCTATTATGACACATGTCATAGTAACCTCTAGTCTAGGCTAGACTACTGTAATGTGGTGTGCATGGGGCAGCATTTGAAAACTGTTTGGAAAATTAAATTAGTTCCAAAAGTACCATTGGTACCCACTTGAAGGGTAGTTTTACATTGCTTTGCATATGCTGGATGAATGGTTAAAAGAAAGAGACAGGTCTTTTCAACAGCAGCATCCTAATTGTGGAACCCAGGAGCAGTGCATTGGTGCATCCTGACACCTGTGCTGCTGCTGCTGTTGCTGCTGCTGCTGCTGCTGCTGCTGCTGCCGCCGCCGCTTAGCTGGATGGGCTAGAGCAGCAAGGTCAGAGTCATCCAGATGCACTGGCAAGACCACTGCTGCCAATCTGGTGCTGCCACCAGTTTCTTCCCCAACCTCATCCCCCACCCCATCCAGGCAGACAGTGATGCCATCCATGTCAGGAAGTTGGCTCCATGGCTCACCAAATGCACTATTCCTGTAGAACCCCTTCCTAAACAGATCCAGCAAGACAGCCTGGCATTTTACCTTTAGAAAGTGAATTAAGAATTGTTTTGTTCCAGTAGGTCTTTGGAGACGAGCACTTTTTGATTACATGAACTGGTGTAAGTGTTTATGTCTTCAATCTACTAGCCATATTGACCCCCTTTCCCCCCCTTTCAGCTCTTGATTTTATATTGCTGTTGTTGCTGTTTGACATAATACTGTTAACTCCACTAACGGCTCTATAGTGCTATGTTTGGCAGGATGGGAAGTTTAAAATGAGTACACAGTTTCATTCACTGAAGTGACTGATAAAATTTCCAGATTTGCAAAAGAGGCAGGATTCCACCCTAAAAGTTCACAAGACATTTTTGGTAGCATTTTTGGTGTTTCCCTCTTACCGCTCCACATAGATACTCTTGCTTGTCCCCAGAGCATACAAGCTGGCCAATATTCTGTAACAAGAGACTTGAACATCTTCCACTAAAGAAAATGGAAATAAAAGAAAGCATTTTAAAGGCAAGTCACTTCATCGATATGCAAAACACAGCTGAAAAGGCAATGTAAATCTTTCAGGAAACTATTTTAAACAATGTTAAGTATTAAAAGGTAAAGGTACCCCTGCCCGTACGGGCCAGTCGTGTCCGACTCTAGGGTTGCATGCTCATCTCACTCTAGAGGCCGTGAGCCGGTGCCGTCCGAAGACACTTCCGGGTCACGTGGCCAGTGTGATGAAGCTGCAGCTGGCGAGCCAGCACCAGCGCAGCACACGGAAACGCCGTTTACCTTCCCACTATAAAGGGGTCCCTATTTATCTACTTGCACTTAAGAGTGCTTTCGAACTGCTAGGTGGGCAGGAGCTGGGACCGAACAACGGGAGCTCACCCCACCGCGGGGATTCGAACCACCGACCATACGATCGGCAAGTCCTAGGCGCTGAGGTTTTACCCACAGTGCCACCCGCGTCCCTTAAGTATTATGTATGGAATTATTATAATATGCAAAAACAAAAAAATGATTCCATCATGAAATAAAAGTTATATTGTCACATCAAACATACCAAGAATGAGTCTAAATTCTAGGACACAAAGGGTTGGAGCTGCGGAAAGCTGACTTTCCTGCCCCCTCCTTCCCTCTCCCTCAAGATGTCTTTCCTTAAGGGCAGGGGACCCTCCTGAACATGATGGGTTGTAGCCCAGGGAAGAAAGCGGGTTCCTGAAAATCGCATGGAAAGTTGAAGTGCCACTCATGGAAGGTGCCACCACCTCTTTTGCAAGGATCACATCTTCCACCACAGTCCCCTGCACAATAGCCACCCTCATTCAGCAGGCGCTCCCAATCTGAAACTGCCAGGGGAGGCGGTGGCAGGAAAATCCGCTTCTACCAGCCTCATTTCCCCAGATCATCTGCCGCCACCTTATTCAACCTAATTCATCATCATAAGAGGAGTGGTGGCAGCCACAGAACCCTAAATTGGCCAGCTGTTCTGGGAATCTAAATCCTGGGAGCAGGGATCCCAGGACTGGTAGAAGGAGGAGCCAGTAGAGCAGTACAGCTGCTGCAGTCTTAGAGTTGCCATACATCCATATTTTCTTGGACATAGGAATACCACAGTTGGCAGCAGTGTCTGTGCAGAAATTGGGCAAATGTCCAGGTCAAAAACAGCATATTTTATTTTTTCCTTGATTGTGTCCGAAAAGCTCAACAACTATGGGCAAACTACTTGGCTCAAAAACGTTTCTGTCCAGCTTTTCACTGCTTGAAATGTGGCAACCTATGCAGTCTGTGGCTTGCCTGAGCCACCCCATCCACTGTCTCTTGTCCCACTGAAATTCACAGTGCCATCTGTCCGTAGTCAAACAAATGGCAGTGTCATGACATTTCCATTTTTCTTATATGTGTAGATAATCACTAATCAGAACTGTGGCAAAGGCAGAGATAGAATATTTAAGTTAATAACATTAATCCTGGGGTCTTTATGCTAAAATTATTGAGACCAACTGCAACTAAATCAAGGCCCTGCCTACAGTAAATGCCTGGAATATTAGTAGCCAGGCTTTATTAATGTCAAACACAAAATATTCAAGACTTGGTGATATAGAAGTACCTCATATTTCTATTTAAATACCTACGTATTAAATCTTCTCCAAATTGATGCTGTCCAATGTGTTCAAATAATGAAGATAGCACTGGCAGAAGAGCCATAGTGGTATAGTTAATTATTTGTGTCACTCCTTTTGGCTGAGTCCTAGTGTGCGTAAACTGCCCTTGCTTAAGATTCTCCATTGTCTTCTCCAGGTCCTCTGCAGCGTTATCCAAAAACGTCCTCAAAGCCATCTTGACAGACTCCAGTCCTGTCTTCATCACTGTCCTACATATTTATATGCACATAAAATAATATTAAATTATGTAATATACAAAAGGAATCAAATTCCTTAGTCCCCACAATATATAAAAAAGAAGGGTGGAGACCTGTGAAAAAGCTCTTTAGCAATCAATGTAAGTAATGAGAAAAATGCACAAGAGGGCAGCAGCAGATCATGCAACTATTGCATTAATCATACCCATGGTAGATAAAATACTGTATATAACATATGGCCGTTTGGGCTGATTTTACATCGACAATATTTACACTGCATTGTTGGAACCAAAAAGGCAGGCTTATAGCTTCTAATAATAGCATGACCCAGCTATTTTGATCAAAACTGACATTTTTGAGAATAAAATGAGGTCAAACCAGTACTAAAATTTAGTGTCAAGAGGATGAAAAATGTTTCAGCATATTTCATTTATCTATTTATTTATAATGACCCATCAATGTCCACAGGGCTTTATAGAATACAAGCAAAAAGGTCCCAGTTTTAACCATTTAAAGCAGGCTCCCTCAAACTTGGACCTCCAGATGTTTTGAGACTACAATTCCCATCATCCCTGACCACTGGTCCTGCTAGCTAGGGATCATGGGAGTTGTAGGCCAGAAACATCTGAAGGGCTGAGTTTGAGGAAGCCTGAAACAAAAGATTAGCTGTTTTCATTAGGGAATAGACATGGGCATGGGCATGGATACATTTCTCCTGATTGAAGTAATTACTAATACTTTAGATTAGAAACAATTCTCCATTCTCCATTTTGTTTTTGTTTTTTACTGTTTTAAATAATCTTATGTGTAAATCCCGGTTGTTTAGAAAACAATTAATAAATCAATGCTAACTGTCCCTTCCACCATCCCCAACCAACTTAACATTTTATATTATTTATTTGCTTTAGTATTAAAATGATGAACCACTTCGGGCACTTGGGCAGAAAGGAAGTATAAAAAAGAAAGAAAGAAAGAAAGAAAGAAAGAAAGAAAGAAAGAAAGATGAAATAAACTATTGAGCTTTGTGTTCCAAATCAACTTTAGTGACTTATTTACTTTGGAATCGAAACAATACTTCAATGAACTTATGCTTAGCATTTTACCTTGCATCCAAAGTCTGTCCCAAGATATGCAGACAATTGACTATTGAAGTTGCATCATTTCCTGAGAGGTGAGATAAGAGAGTAATTATAGTATTCCTTTCTTCTAACTATTCTTCTGGTGAATTAACAAGTGGGGAAATGCACATCAGAGATGAAAATCGTTGATAGAATATTAACTAAAATATTGTTTCAACCCTTTTAGCAAATGCCAAAAGCAGAAACAATTATTAAAAGCACCATAAAGCTGGTTGAAGCAGACAAAACATATTTCATGAATGTGGTGAGCAACACAAAACAGTATTTATGTGATTTTACAAGTGCAGTTATATCTATGTATCTCTTAAATAGGGCAGGCTTGTAATTCAACCTAAAGAAGAAACCTCAGTATCCTTTCCTCACTCTTTGTATGACTGCATTGAATTTAGAAGCCTGTATATCATTATATAGATGCTACTATATACCACTACTGAAACTAAAGCTACCATATACCAAATAACTTAATTAATGAGCTTTCAACTTCTAGAAATCCTTTTTCAATTATAGTTGGGATGCTGATATCAAAAAACACTCTCTTGAAGGGCCATTATATAGTAGATATTTTGTTCAAGTGAGAGTCAAAGGTAAACACCCAGAAATCAATTCAGTCACACATAAGCACTTTGAGGTGTTTTAAAAAGTGAGTTCTAAAAATTGTTTCACTTTTGTGGGATTATATCCCCTGTGAGTTGCAGGTGTTGTGATATAGAAAGGATTGCAGCTGGAATCCAAGGAATGAGCTTTTTTTCCCCCCAACAGCAGCGCTGGTATTATATGATCAAGTAAACTATAAAGCACAGAAACATGCTATCTGTTCCTAAAGTTATTGGAATTATTTCCTGTGTAGATTCCACATAATGGCAAAAACAGAACAAGGTTGTGATGACACCATTTATATTAACGTGTTAGCAGTATTAAGCCATATTGAGCCAATATATATGTAAAACTAATTAAAGTGTGTGGGTTATTAATGCTTTAAAATCAGATTGCTGTCCTCCTTGCAAATATTTTAAGTTTGATGTAGAATTCTTTTCAGACTCCAGAAGAAAAGCAAAAGGCCTAACTGTATAAATGGAATCTCATGACAAATTTAATGAGAGCAAATGAGCTAAAACCTATGCAAAATCATATAGGTTGAAATTAAATGATAACTGCAATTTTTATTAGGAAACCTGAAATCCACAATAAAAATTAAAAGAGAGTACAAACTGTGGCTAAAGAAGACCAAATTATTAAACATTTATTAAAAGAGGGATAGAGCTTAGAAATACAAAAATTATAACTGTTTCCAATTACTTTCAAACAAAAAATTATATTGGTATATATCAGTTTATTAATTTAAAGCATTTATATACCGCCTTGAATACAAGGCACCTTAGCAAAATTAAAAACAAGAAAATAACAATAAACCAAAGAAACGGTAGATAAAAGTGAAAATAATAATCAGTTTCTGAAAAATATGTAGGGTATTGAAATGTTTCTAAATGGTTCAAAATGTCTATATGATAGGTATATATCTAGCATCTAAAAGATGGCAAAGTTGGTACCAGGCACAACTCCTTAGTGAAAAACTCCAATACTGAAAAAGCCCTCTTTCTTATAAATATAAGCCTCACCTCTGACGACCTTTGCACAAGGTCAGGTTGATATGGCTTACAATTTTATACACAATTATAATTGCACTATTACACAAGCAGTTATTATACAGCAAATCCCATATAAGAGATACAACAGTAGCACAAATTTCTACTAAAGACATACTATCTAAAGAAAGAAGGAAAGTGTATTACCTTTATGGTGCTATACTATAAATATAAAATAGCCAACAACTACATCGTTTGTGGGACTTGCAACAGTATATTCCCACTTAGTAACAGGAATGTGCATATTCAGGGACAGGATACTACATTTTATCATGCTCTGTTTTCCACTCCCCCCCCAACTGCCATTCATCATTCTATGGATAAAGAGCATGCTTGACTTTCATTGGCCTTGTTTTTTGTTTGTCTTAGATTTGCTTTGCTTATGCAAACAGTGGGGTTCCCCCCCCCGCATGCTGATACCTTCCTCTTGTTTACTGGTGGCCCCATTTTGGCGCCACGTTTGTCATCTACGTTCAGAGGCAGTAATAATCAACAACAGGTTTCTGTTGTTTCAACATGACAAACCTTGCCTTGATCACACCAGGAACAAAAGGGAAAGGGGCAAGAGAGAAAGTTCTCACTAAACTATGTCTGAACCACTGAGATATACAAAACTAAATACAACAGATACATTTTTTATCTGGAGCTCAATTTTCATGTTTAAAATGTGCAAAATTTCAGAGCTGCCATGAAACTACATTGTTATAAGGCTTGAGACGCACTTTTCAAGCTTATAATGCGTTTTAGTTTTATCTTAAAGTATCTCCTTTCACGAATAGATTCCATTTTTTACGTGTTTATTTATACACTTTTGTATCCTCTGTATTCCAGGTAAAAGAAACTGATTGAATTAGCTAATCAAATTGCATGAGAATTTTTTTAAAAAAAATCTTTCTCTTTTTCTTTTGTTCAAGTGCTAGATGCTAAGTACAGTTCAGACAGAAGCTCCAAAGCCTGATATTAAGGCCAGAGAAAACTATGCAATGCCTGAGCTACCCTAAGTGGTACCCTAAGCTACCAAGGTTTAGATGAAGGGGACGTGTGAAATCCCCAAATCTGACCAAACTCAGGCAAGCTTCTCAACTAGATCAAGGCAATGCTTGGCCAGAATCCTTATGTATAATCAATAACTATATAATAAAAGTCGAAGCTGCAATAAAATGCTTACAGTCACATAAGCTCAAGGCCACATTATAATGGGGTAATTGAAACAGTTGCACCAGGGTCCTTGCTTGCCCCAGACTCTGACCTTTCATGTTTTTTAAAGTAAGCTTCCAGCTCTCCTAGAAGGAAATTTATGAAGCAAAATGTGCAGGCAGCCTTCTAAGCAACTTTTGTGAGATGAGTCATCTTGGCTATTTTTGCTCCTTCAGTGTTTTCAGTCAATGGGTCAAGTTAGAACTGTGATTGATGAGTGCAATGTTTCGACACCAGACAACAGGAATTCCTGGGTCCAAACAGCTGCTGTTTTCTAAAGCACTGCTCTTTTCCACTTCCCTTTAGTGTACTTCTCTTTCCTGTTTATGTCTCAATTTTAGTTCCCTACTCCCCATTTTCCCTTCTTTTCTTCCAAGCAGCCAGGATGCATCTACCCTGTAGTTGGTTCAGATGAGATCAGGTACCCCCAAGGAGTTAGTCTCTGCATATGCTATTGTTAAAGCCCTGCCCCGTGTCAGATGCAAAATGTGAAAACTTTGCAAAGAGGAATAAACCCTTGCTTTGTGGGAGCTGAAATCCAGGTACTCATTAAGAATAAAAGAATAAGTGCAACTACTCAGAAGTAGATCTTAATGGGCTTACAGGATTGCAGTCTTGGCTTTCTCATCTGTGTTAAGACCCAATCTGTGAACTTCCCCCAGTCTGCCATTGTTTAATACAGTTGTATAGTTAAAGGAGTTTGCGTAGTTTGGCAGGAAAGGAACAGGATCATCAGCTCATTCCCAAAGCCTGTATGAGAAGCAAACTCTTTTGCTTCTGACTTTACAGATGTTTAATTGTTAAACAATAAATGTATAGGGTTTAAACTGTTAGTAATGCAAAGCTCAGTTGGCCTCTGCAACAACTCAGCACACTGTTAGCACCAGGACAGGCACCAAAGAAAAGCCCTTAGGATCTGGCTGTTGGAAGGCAATTCAAGTGATCACTGTATATAAAGCATCATTGAGTTGCACACTAAGAATGTCAGAAATAACACAAAGGAGCTAGACACTGAACTATATTGCCATCTCAAACAAACTCGTTAAATAACATTATAGGTTGCTTAGGGTATAGAGCATTGCTAAATGTCAAGCACTAGCATTATATTCAGTTTCTTGATATTACGCAAAAAATGATGGGTTTCAGGTGAATTCTTCTATGTTAGCTGTCATCTTAGCTAAATAATATTTGCATGGCTTATCCGGGACAATGAGAATCTGAAAAGTGACGCTGAATACATTCACAGAATGTATCAGTAAACCATTTCAAATGTATGTTTCTGAAATGATCTAGGTTGTAATTAACCTTCACCTGTTCCTGGATCTTCACACCCTTCCAGTTGGGGAGATGCAAAAGGAGAGGCTTTCCAAGAGTAAATTATTGCACTAGGGCTCTGGAACAATAATTCATTCTGCATATGCAACCCCTGTTGTATTGTGAAAATGGACCAGCCAACTCACTCTGCCAATTTACATGGGATTTTTCCTTACCCTTAAACAGGGAATGCCATGCAAGTTTTCCATGTACTGAAAGGAGAGCAGTGGGAGGACTTGTTTTTCCAGCACAGCATTTCCCTAATGAGCTGCCCAAATGGATAGTCTCTACTGGATGTGGGGAATAAAGTTACTAGATTGGGGTGAATTTCCATGGTCCATATATGCATGAATGTGATACTTCCCACTGTCAGTAACATGGAAAATAAGGCACTGAATAAATTCATACTAAGTCTCAATAAATTGATGCCTTATTGCTTTAACAAGATAATTGTTTTTAATTGTTTATCTTTTAAGTCAAACAGTCAACACAAAGTTTCTTACAGAACTTTTTGGTTACCACATAAATATTATTGGCTACCCTAAAGGATTTTTAGTGGGCCACAAAGTTCATGCTCTTGGTCAGGAGTAGCCAGTGTGGTGCTCTTTAGATGTTGTTGGACTATACTTCCCATCATCCCTGACCTTTGGCCGTGCTTTCTGGAGCTGATGGGAATTGTAGTTCAAAAACTGGAGAGCACCATGTTGTCTATCCCTGCTCGTGGACATGCAGTCATGCAGCATACATCAAAGCAGCACATACATAGTTGCAAGTAATGGCAAAGAAAATCAAGGGATGCTCACACAAGAATTTGTCAAGGGTCTCCTTACCAAACAGTGAAATCCTATGCCTGACAAGAACTCCAAGTTTGCAGAATAGGCTGAAGACAAGGGGTAAATAAAAGAGAAGGGAGGGGGAAAGGAAATAAAGGAAGGAAGGAAGAAAGAAAGAAAGAAAGAAAAATAACAGCTGATATATGAGCAGGAAAAAGCAGCATGATGTTTTGCAGAAAGAATTCAGTCTCTGAGCAGAATGCAGGACTGAGAGTACTATAAAAGTTTCCAAGAGCAGCTCTTGACAAACATGGTTAAGTAAGCACATATCGTAATTAAACAGAGAATAACTGACAATGACTATTTATACAAGTGTCCTTAATGAAATCTCACCACCACCAACAAAAAGTCACTGAAATTTTAGGAAGCAAAATGCAGTCAGTAGGCTAGTTTAATATCATCGTTGCAATTTTAGAAGCGATAAAAGATTCTGATTGAGACAAATATAAATGTTTGGTGGTAAAATCTATTAAATTTATAAATGAGTAATCATGTTAAAACTTCCCTTTATTTTTAATGAACAATTTTCTTGTTTAACACACAACCAACCTCAGTTGCTGTCCAACCCAAAGTTATTAAGATGTGCTTGAACCTATTAATTTAAATGGACTTAAAAACATCTCACTCAGTTGGACAATCACTAACCAAAAAAAAATCCAAAGTAGATATGAACAATGAATTTACTTAATGGCTTCAATCCAAAGGTTCTATTTCACTGATGGAAAGTTCTTCCATTCACCTAACACAAGCTCTGCTCACAGAAGGGCTCTTTCTGTGAAAGGAAGCATCTTCAATGAGCAGAACCATAAAACATTCCCCCCCTCTCCTCCCCTACACATGGTTCTGTGCTAACATCCCCCGTCTTTTTTTAAGGGTCACATGGAGAAGGAGAGGATGGAAAGCCCTGTTGCACAAATGGAAGCCTTTGTGTAGGGCTTTCACTCGTGGATTCATGAGGTGAATCCCACTCAATGTGTTTTGAGTCACTGTGGTGCTCATGAAAACTCTCATGGCTTAGGGAGACAGAAAATACAAAAGGTATAAGGAAATGGACAGATCTTGACATAAATGATGTTACTTTTCATGACCAAATTCAGTTTTTTTTTATAATAGTAACGAGGGCTATTACGGACATTAATTAATGTAACATACTCAAAACATACACAAATTAAATCAGATTTTAAAAATTGCCAGTTTTCCCAGATCCCCTTCACTAATAATTATTAATTTATAAAAATAGTAGTCACTAGCAATGGTCTGCCTTGCCACACATTCCTCAGGCCCATATAATAAAAAAACCCAAGCCTATTCATCTCAGCCGTGCTGCCTGCACAGCCCCCTGTCTCTGAGGGCTCTTAGCAACATCTTCCAGAATTAATATCCTCCCTCTTCAGATGCCACTCAAAAGAAAAGTATACTTCCTGGCCTCTGACACATAACACCAGTTACTACTTAAACTGCCTGCATCCTAAGCTGTGATACAAAATGAAAATACTGTATAACCTACTGTACAGGCAATGTTAACGTCAATCAAAAGACTTTCTAAAGAAGGTAAGTCTTTGTTAACTACTTCTTCAACAATCCAGCACAACTTTTGCAATATACATAGAAAGCTGCCTTATACAGAGTCAGACCATTGATCCAGCTTGCTTACTATGGGTTTACATTTCTCTGGCTCTCCAGGGTTTCAGATGGGGTCACTTTCAGCTTTATCTGGAGATGCTGGAGGTTGAACCAATGAGCTACAGCCATTCTCAGCAATGCATCTCCTGTTGCTCATTCAGCATTGCACAATGAATGGGGCTTAGAGATTTCATGAAGTATTTTTAACTATGTTATAAAACACATTACAAGAACCTCACGACTAACACCGAGAAAGAATCAATACAGTGGTACATGCGCTTCAGGCTACATATGCTTCAGGTTACAGACTCTGCAAACCCAGAAATATTACCTCGGGTTAAGAACTTTGCTTCAGGATGAGAACAGAAATTGTGCTCCAGCGGCACCGCGGCAGCAGGAGGTCCCATTAGCTAAAGTGGTGCTTCAGGTTAAGAACTGTTTCAAGTTAAGAACGGACCTCCGGAACGAATTAAGTACTTAACCCGAGGTACCACTGTATGGGTAACTCGCAACTCACGCCCATTTAACTTGTGTGCATTCAGCTTTACATGCACAGGTAAAGATAAAGGGACCCCTGACCGTTAGGTCCAGTCGCGGATGACTCTGGGGTTGCGGCACTCATCTTGCTTTATTGGCCGAGGGAGCCAGTGTACAGCTTCCGGGTCATGTGGCCAGCATGACTAAGCCACTTCTGGCAAACCAGAGCAGCGCACGGAAATGCTGTTTATCTTCCCGCTGGAGCAGTACCTATTTATCTACTTGCACTTTGACGTGCTTTCGAACTGTTAGGTTGGCAGGAGCAGGGACCGAGCAACTGGAGCTCACCCCGTTGCGGGGATTCGAACCGCAGACCTTCTGATCGGCAAGCCCTAGGGTCTGTGGTTTAGACCACAGCACCACCCACGTCCCTTTATGCTATTTATGTGCATAGCAATAAACAAACAAATAAATAATAGAAAGGGAGCAGGCATCTGGGGGGAAATACTTTGGCAATGCCACCTTCCATTGAACCCAATTTTGGCATTACATGCTACCCTTAGAATGTAAGTTGAGTTGAGAGTCACCTGTACAGAGGTTGCCTTTGCACTTCTAAGGCAATACATGTTATTTGGGATAATCAGAGGCTTATGAATTCCTAAAAGGGGGGGGAAAGACTTCTCCTTACTGTCTCTCACTAGAATTCACTATAGCACCTCGCCCCCTACACATATCTGCTCTGGAGGGTTCCCCAACCTTCAGAGCAGACTTGGGTGTGGGATGGAGTGTGAGTGACTGCAACAGGTAGGAAAGGAGGAGCACTTCCTGTTGTATGAGTGGAAGTCTATTGCACTGGCTGGCAGCCACCGGTAGACATTTCAACAGGATAGGCTAAAAATTTGTAGCATTTCCCCTCCCAACAAAGTATGCAGGCAACTGCTATATAACCAAGTAAGTGAAAAATTTGTTGAATATATTGGTGAGATCAACCATTCTGTATACATGTCATGTGAAAGTTACTACTAGAATACGGAAGATGCCTCAATATTTTAAAGGGGATTTGTATTCCAGACATTTAAAAAACCCATTAACAGACATATTGGAAAAACAAGATTAAAAAGGGGGGGCTTTGTTTTGTAGTTCAATTTATGCATCCCTCAGTAAAAAAATCTGCCAGTTAAACATCCTAATGACTGTTTTAGTTTTTTTACCAAAAGAAGAAAAAAAATCAACAGCCCAACCCCTCTCCAACATGAACCATCTAATTGAGCAGTTACAATGTGAGAAGTAGAAAGAGCTTAGGAAACAGTAGTGGAGATGAGAAAAGGACAAAGAAATTATTAAGCCTTGAGGAGCTGATCACGCTGTGAAATAGACATCTCCATGAAAATTTCCTTCTTCATGTAAATTTCCCTCTTCTTAGCTCGGTATGTATGCCCATAAATCTGTCTGTGTTTTGTAGTAAGCTAATTGGGTATTATAGTTTATTTTTTTACCTTGTCACCATTTCTTTCTCCTTATTTGAGGCATGCCCCCCGCTGCTAAGAGGCCTACTTGCAGCAGATAGGAAATACAGGCGATGGTTCTTAAAATACTGGTCGATTAAAGGAAGTACAACCTGGAATAAATACATGAGAAAAAATGGGGGGAGGGACACTTATTATCTCAAGGCTCCATCTCCCACAATTCTTATTCATGATGGTTCTCTCTAGATCTGACAGTGAGCCATCCCCATTAACTCTGACATCATCACCAAGTACCAGTGTGAACAGACTCAGCAAAAGTAGTCTACTTGAAGGTCTGTCAGGTTGCTTGCCCGGTCCCATGGGCTCAGGACACCAAAGGTGCACGCCCCCCCTCAAAAGGAAAGCCTACAGGGCATGTAAAATGTTGGGACAGTGTCTTCGCTTGAGCTTAGCCATGCATTTTACTTCTATTATCATACATGAATACCCAGCACAAGAGTATGAACCTGTGTCCCAAGTTCTTCACTGCGCCTAACATTAAATCTCCACTAGCTTTATGTGTAACACATTTGATAGCAATAAAAAAGGCAAAAGAGAATATACTTTACTTTCGCAAAGAACTTGATTTCTTGTTCATAAGGAAATTGTTCTCCTTTGCCTCTGCTGCCACCATCTGTATAAGAAAAGATAATTATTATTTTTAAAATGTAGCCTTTTCTATTATTCTTAAACCATATTTCTCATATATTGAATTGCATACATTAATATACGGTATGTATGTAGCAATTTTATCCCTAACAGGTTTCTCCCTTTTTATCAGCAAAAGTGTGACAACTGGTTTAATCTCAGTGGTAGCGATCTATAATTGCTTGCAAAAACCATAGCTCAAGCCTCCCTAGTTCCTCCATTACTATTTCAAGATTGAATCAGCCTCCAAACTGAACTTAACACCATGCCTCTTTTTTCCACTTTTTCTTTTAAGTAACTAGGACAAGGAAATGACAGTGCCTGTCAGAAACAATCAGACTAGATAATACTACTCTCAACCCCCACCCAAATCATGAGTGTAGGTGAAAATTTAATTTTGCATATTAAAATTGAATATTGCATATTTAAAAAAGGAATAAGGAAGGAAAGTCACCAAATAGATACCTTGAACGCTGGAGTGTATTATAAATCATTGGAACATAAATTTTCAAGACAATGCTCACTTGCATACTTGTATGAAATTTATTTAAACTAGACAGATTGCTTCCATTTTTTATTTGTTTAAAAATTAAGACATATACCGAATGGTTTCTTCTTCTCTTCTTTATGAACTTTATGATCTATTTATGTAAGACCCACATTCTTTTTATATGAGCATGTGATGTATGATGTGAAGTTGCTCATTCGTTTTTTCTACTAAACAGTAATACTAATGTTAAAAACTTAATGATTTCCCACATTTTTTGGAGGACGTAATGGTCCTCCAAACCATGACATGCTAAGCCAAACCTCCTCTCCAGGAGAGGAGCTCGCAGACACTTTGCTTCTCCCCAGCCCTTTCTGATGCCATGCCAAGCTAATTCAAGGTTTGGCCTGGGGCTCATGGCTAAGTTATTTCCTCACTAACCATGATCTCTAACCAATGTTAAAATACAAAATATTTATTTACAGTGACTTACCAAACTCCAGAATATACTGATGGGCTTCATCCACATATCTTATCAGCTGCTGAAGAAAACTGTAAGCAAATCGTTTCTCGATAGAAGGCGTGTCTAATTCTAGATCCTTTAGACCTCTAGAACGACAAGAGCTTTCACTCAAACTTAGAACCCAAAAAATAGATTTGTGTACAAAAACTTGCAAATGATCACAAAGCTAGCTGTTGCGTTGTATATTCACCTACCTGCATATACTTTTAAAGTAATTTAGATTAAACTCATATTAATACAGCAAAAAATGTTTCTGTGTGTTTTACGTTAATTTTTGTTTCTCTTTTCAGTTTGGCATCATTTTGCCATGATTCAGATGTTAACCTAAACCACTGTACTGGCAAGTCTTAATATGAGACTCAGGTTGTCCTCTCCCTAATTCTCCTTCAATATTATTATTCCCTTCTGATTGGTGGCGAACTATATCTTCAGGTTACATCCAAATCAACTATCTGTATCCCCCTCAGCTGGACAGATCAACTGTCACTAGAGAAAAAAGCACCACTGTATAGGAATTTCCCTTATATTCCTCCTGTACCATCCTCCTTATTTTAAGGATTTGATGAAAAAGACTGATTGGGTGGCCTTTACAGCTTTCAGCTGTTTTAGGATGAGAAATGTGTCATTTTTATAGCATTACTACTTCATGAGCATTTCAGTTTTACAAACAAAAATGCACATATACTGGTGGTAGTCAACTAAATTTTGCTCAGACTAGACCTGTTTAAATTAATGAAGCTAACTTAGTCATCTTTATTAATTTAAATGGGTCTGTTCTGAGTAAAAGACTTAGGCCCAGATTGAACTGACCACAGATGCCAGCACAAGGGCTCCTCTTAGTGCAACAAGGTTCCCTACGTCCACCCGGCTCCCCCAAATTCACACTGGAATTCAGGAGAACCCCCAAAAGAGTGCAAGGGCGAAGAGGAAGGGCCATTCCACCTGGAAGCAGAAACGCTTGCACTGACCAGATGCCAGCACAAGGGCTCCTCTTAGTGCAACAAGGTTCCCTACGCCCACCCGGCTCCCCCAAATTCACACTGGAATTCAGGAGAACCCCCAAAAGAGTGCAAGGGCGAAGAGGAAGGGCCATTCCACCTGGAAGCAGAAACGCTTGCACTGACCAGATGCCAGCACAAGGGCTCCTCTTAGTGCAACAAGGTTCCCTACGCCCACCCGGCTCCCCCAAATTCACACTGGAATTCAGGAGAACCCCCAAAAGAGTGCAAGGGCGAAGAGGAAGGGCCATTCCACCTGGAAGCAGAAACGCTTGCACTGACCAGATGCCAGCACAAGGGCTCCTCTTAGTGCAACAAGGTTCCCTACGCCCACCCGGCTCCCCCAAATTCACACTGGAATTCAGGAGAACCCCCAAAAGAGTGCAAGGGCGAAGAGGAAGGGCCATTCCACCTGGAAGCAGAAACGCTTGCACTGACCAGATGCCAGCACAAGGGCTCCTCTTAGTGCAACAAGGTTCCCTACGCCCACCCGGCTCCCCCAAATTCACACTGGAATTCAGGAGAACCCCCAA
Organism: Podarcis raffonei; assembly: GCF_027172205.1. Classification (NCBI taxonomy): domain Eukaryota; kingdom Metazoa; phylum Chordata; class Lepidosauria; order Squamata; family Lacertidae; genus Podarcis; species Podarcis raffonei. The sequence goes on along the minus strand of NC_070604.1, from coordinate 79,351,214 downwards.
AAGAGTGCAAGGGCGAAGAGGAAGGGCCATTCCACCTGGAAGCAGAAACGCTTGCACTGACCAGATGCCAGCACAAGGGCTCCTCTTAGTGCAACAAGGTTCCCTACGCCCACCCGGCTCCCCCAAATTCACACTGGAATTCAGGAGAACCCCCAAAAGAGTGCAAGGGCGAAGAGGAAGGGCCATTCCACCTGGAAGCAGAAACGCTTGCACTGACCAGATGCCAGCACAAGGGCTCCTCTTAGTGCAACAAGGTTCCCTACGCCCACCCGGCTCCCCCAAATTCACACTGGAATTCAGGAGAACCCCCAAAAGAGTGCAAGGGCGAAGAGGAAGGGCCATTCCACCTGGAAGCAGAAACGCTTGCACTGACCAGATGCCAGCACAAGGGCTCCTCTTAGTGCAACAAGGTTCCCTACGCCCACCCGGCTCCCCCAAATTCACACTGGAATTCAGGAGAACCCCCAAAAGAGTGCAAGGGCGAAGAGGAAGGGCCATTCCACCTGGAAGCAGAAACGCTTGCACTGACCAGATGCCAGCACAAGGGCTCCTCTTAGTGCAACAAGGTTCCCTACGTCCACCCGGCTCCCCCAAATTCACACTGGAATTCAGGAGAACCCCCAAAAGAGTGCAAGGGCGAAGAGGAAGGGCCATTCCACCTGGAAGCAGAAACGCTTGCACTGACAAAAACTCTCAGAAGAGCGCAATGCTGAATTCTTCCCAATGGTTTTGTGGCTGCCGTCCAGTGTTGAGGAAAGGTTCAGAAACAGGAAAGAAAACAAAAAGAACTTCGCAGATATTTCAGATTTACTACTTGATTCACATTTTAAACAAAAACAAAACTTCCTGCCTTTTGTGTGCATATGTATTATTAAATAAATAAATAATATACACAGACCATCTGGCAAAGGTTTAACTCAGGATTGTTTACCTTTTACCTAAAATCTATTTACAGAAAGGTAGCCGTGTTGGTCTGCCATAGTCAAAACAAAAAAAAAAATTTCCTTCCAGTAGCACCTTAAAGACCAACTAAGTTAGTTCTTGGTATGAGCTTTCGTGTGCATGCACACTTCTTCAGATACACTTCAGATACACTAAAATCTTCAGATACACTAAAATCTATTGCAACACAGATTAGAATTTACCTTGAGACCACATATCCATTGATCTGTAGGAACTTCAGGATATCTTGTGCTTTCTCTCTGTCCTTGGCCTTTTCTTTGGCTGTCAGTGTATCATATGGAACTAGTAAGGGATGGTTTCCTCCTCCCACTGTTGTAAGTTAGAAAAATGACACCATAGTTAAGGCTGAGGGGTGGCCAACTTAGGATATATTGTGAATAACTTCAAAGAGGGATATATTACTGTTTTATTCCAAAATGCCCATAATGAACTTCCATAATTCATTAAGCACATTACGGTTTAGTCATAGGACATATATGACGTAAATGTAATTAATGTTATTAAAAGGTAAATATATATATATACAGTATGCAAAAAAGTACAGCATTTAAAAACATAAAAAATCTGACAATTCAAATGCCAGAATCAAGGGGTCCTCACTGCCATGGCAAGTTTGTGGGTGCAGAGGAAGAATTATTGGGACAGAGCAGATGCCTCACAGAAACAAGGCCCTGGACCATGCTTGCTAAGGTCCCACGTTGGTGAAAGAGAGATGGCAACAACAGAATGAGAGTGGGGAAGTATCCAGAAGATCAGTTTCATGTGGGATGGGAAATAGCAAGACACTCATAAGGCTGGAGGAGCTCTCCCAGAGGAAGAGCTGCCTTATAGGTAGCTAATATGGGTAACCACTTCACACCTGCCTCTCCTCACAAGGAGACTAGTTTATCAGATAGAGGTTGGGCCAGGCTTCAGTGTCACAAGAAAGATATCACAACGGTCTAACTATGCCCATCTCCCTAAGCATCTTGTAGGGAGGGAGTACAACTAACCACTTTCACACTGGTCTTAGCTGATGCACGTACTTCATCTTCCTTCAACAAAGTTGTGGTCTGTTTAATCCAAACCATTCATGTCTGCATCTTCTTCCTCCCATGGCCCGAGGGAGGAGGGGCGCTGAGCAGCTCCATCTCCCAGTGCATAACACAATCAACTTAAATCTATGCACTACTCGTGAGGCAAGTCCACTATTCTTTCATTACCTCATCATTTGTAGGGTTAATATATGGATTTTTTAAAAATGAATTTCTCCCCACCTAGCATTCTTGAAAAGGGAGTCAGAGAATCACTTCTGCTTCTCCAAAGTGCTTTTTTCAATGCACTGGGGGTTAAAGCCATTATTTGATGCTCCCACCCTGCCTCATGGAAGGCTGTTCTACAGTATTCTTTGCACAGAGATATTCAGCATCAAAAGGGAACAGAGCACCAAATGAGTGCCTAATAACCCACTAAAGACCAGACATTAAAGACGTCAGCACATGATATATTATATGCATTTCTGATATGCTGTTTTAACAGTTGAATACAAATATTAAAGAGGATGGCAAGCAATATGTCTGCCTAGCAGGAGAAATCGGTGCAAGCAGGGCAGCGTTGCCCACCTGCCTTCCAAATATCAGGCATCCCTCATGGTTCCTAGGGAGAAGGATGAGGCATGGAATGTGTGCAGCATTGGTGTCCTGACACCATACTCCCACACCTTTCTGAATTCCCCACTCTTCACCATCTCCCTCTCAGGAACCAGCAGTGACACTTAGTGATCAGAAGACACAAGAGCAAAGTTGCCCTCTGTCCTGCCAGTGCTGGATTTACGTAATAGCTAAACAAGCTACAGCTTAGGGCCCCACTCTCTTGGGGCCCCCAAAAAATTTAAAGGGAAAAAAACCCTGGGTGTACATTTCCAAAAAATAAAATAAAACCTACATACAGCAACTGTGTTTTGTGTTGTAAGTAATGATGTAAGTAATGGGCCGCCAATCATTTTAAGTTAGAGCTTAATAATTATTTCACTATTAATATACTTCTTAATTGTACTTCAGTTCAACAATTACTTTGTTAAAATACATATTTTGTTATGTGCAAATGGCTTTAGATACCTATTAGATCCATAAATTACCATATAGCATATATTCAACACAAAAAACAGCAACGATTTGCTGTTGACAAAGGACAGCTGGACATATAAAGGGCCCCATTACCTTCAGTGGCTTAGGGCCTCATCAAACCTAAATCCTGCCCTGTGCCCTGCCCTGCCTGTAACTGCTATGATAGAAATGAATCTTTGCTAAAACTTTTCCAGTAGCATAAAGGAAAGAAGAATCAAAAATATGACTCAACTTTGCAAAGCTAAACACACTTTCCAGCACATTACCACCCCCTCACTGCTAAAACAGGCAACGCTTGGCTTTATCTTCTGAGGTTTTAAACTGCATTTTGCTTTTTTTCTATTATCTGTTTTCATACTTACAGTTGGGAATGAAAATCCTCAAACTGACAAGATGTAGTTATTAGGTTGTCATTTAGCTAAAAGATAATTTCTCACAGTTCTATATTGTGGGCATCAGTCAAGAATTAATGTATTCTCTGCTAGCAACATCTTTTTACCTACTAAGGCATGCACTTTAACTTGGATAAGGCAAGGAAGACATTGAAGCAAATGTCTTTAGATTTTGACATAGTATTCTAAATGAACATGGCATTGAAAGGTTTAAAAAGTAGATATAGCAAATTATGAGGTGGGATAGGAGTTTAAAACGGTTGGCAAAGACAAGTGGTGTTTGGATGGCTTTTGTCTGTGTATGTTTTAATGCATATTGTAGGAAATAACATGTTTTGAAAAACTCTGAGGCCTTTTTTAAAAAATTTAATAGCTGATATATACATTAAGAATTACTAGGTGAGATAACCCATACTGTGTATCAGTATTATTCTGTTCCAAAATTATTCCCAAATCAATATTTTCAAAATACATAATGATTTCTTTGTATTTTTTGCATAGTATCATTAGTATATGTAGCCCTTCATACATATGTAAGCCAAAACAAACCCTGGTCCCTGCTGTACTACTCAGGCCAAATATTTTTATTAACTTCCGGAATGTATTTATATGTTCTAAACATACGTATATCTGAATCTATACCCTAAAAACCTGGGTGAATTATTGCAATCCTGTTTTTTTAAATTAATTATTATTGTTAGGAAACCCAAGCTAATAATTCATACGTTTGTAAAACTATAAGCAAATTCTTTACCTTTTGCTTCAAACTCCATCTTCTTTTTCTTTGCCCATATATTGTGATAGTTTTCAGCCATCATTTCAGCCATAGCCTGATGAAATAAAAGGATTTGTTTCATAACAGCTAATCTTAAGTCATGCTTGTTATGCATTTTTGTTTTATTGTTTTAGGATATGGCAGTCAGCTTCACAATAGCCCATTTTAAATGAAGCTTCTTTTGCATTTATTTTTACATTATTATGCTTTTGCTAAAGTTGCAAAGGCGCACTTCAGATCCCCCCGCCCCAATAATTAGCTTCCTAGTACATTAATTTTACAAATCTAAGCTTCAAGAAATGATCTCAAACATTAGAAATGTTTGCTTTAATGCAGAGAATTGGTAAAAACTGTCACGCAACAGACAGTGGCGTAGCGTGGGTTGTCAGCACCCGGGGCAAGGCAAGTAATTTGCGCCCCCTAACCCGTGGATTTGCGCCCCCTAACCCGTGGATTTGCCCTAACCCCAGATGTTGCGCCCGGTGCGGCCGGCCCCCCTGACCCCCCACGCTACGCCACTGGCAACAGATTTCTCCTCTGCTACATTGGCTCTTATCCCTAATCACTGCCATGGCACAGAATTAATTGTTATTGCAGTTCTTAATTGTTCTAACTGATTTATCTTCTTGAATTTTTTTTCAAACCAAAAAACTACTCAAGATACATTGAAGAAGCTGTACGCTGTTCTCTGCTTGGGACTACTCTTTGTAGTCCACTTTTTGTAACCGAAATTATAATACAAATGTTGAATTTAAGCACCTACAATAGCAACCACTAGTTTTTGCTGCAAAGACTAACCTGCTTAATCCTCTGGAAATTCTTAAAATTGTACAGATGTCGTATATATTTATGAATGATAGCTACCAGAGGATAAGCAGGGAACTTGCATTGTACAAACACGGTGAAAGAAACAAAAGCTTTCTTAAATGTTTCTAATACATGACATTAGCTGTGATATGACTTACATGCAGTTCTCTGGAGAGGGTAACATTACTCATGTCAATTGCACGAGGGCTATAACCATGGACAGTATCTACAGAAACCTGAGTAAATATTAACAGAGGTGTAAACAAAGTAAAAAGAATAACCAAATACAAGTTAAAAAGTTAAACGACAACTTACAAAGGATAAGAGGTTTATTAACAAATCCATCGGGAAAGAGGGAGCAATTGACAATCAGCCTACACATATTTCTCTATTAAAATGCAAAATGCTGCAGATTAATAAGAGTTAGGCACAGTCCAGATAATATTTTTTTATAATAAAAAAACATTGTTAGTACAATACTGACATTTTTGGGACTTTATGAAACTGCATAGTGCCAATTTTCCATTTATCTAAATGAATAATTGGCATGTGCAAGGAATCACAGTGAAATCAAATAGAAATGGAACCAAAAGATGAGACATGCTGAGCATTAATACGATATTCTTCCAAAAACTACAGGTACATGATACAAATTTCAACTTGAAGAAATGGTCTCTCTACTGGAAAAGGCAAAGAATATTTTAAAGAAATGAATGCTACCATTTCTCTTTCCCCAGAATCTCTCTTGGTACACTATCCAAAAAATAATAATGGACTTTGTTGTAGATTAAAGTTATTTTCTAGAAAATACTGCAATTCTGATAATCATTTATCAGGAATAGTTGCGATTACCTATACAGAGTAATCCAAACTCCTGACCTGCCAAGCTGGAGGAGTTAGGATGTGATGGAAATCTTGCTGCACAAGGTTCCACTGGTCTGGGGGCATGTCTGCTACCATGGAGGTCTCTGTTCCATGTACCAACAACAGAAGCAAACATCCCTCTCCCTTCAGTAACAGCCAGCATAAACCCCCAAAACTGGGTGGGGAGGAAACAGACTTAGTTGGCAAATGTTCCATTGGAACATAAGCCAATCCAGCTACCAGCAATGGACCTAATCTGAGTCTCTCTGCTGTACCAGCCTGGAGTTGGCAGAGCAAAGAACAACAGTTGTGTATCACCTTCTGCCCTGGGCCAGCATAAGCAGCAGAACCTCAGATATGTTGGTGGCTCCAACGCTCCACTGAACTGATGCTCCTGGCCAGGAGTTGGGATTGCAGCCCTAAGACTCTTTATAAATAGCAAGTTTTAAAAAAAACACATAGAAAATAGTGTCACAACACTGTATAATTCAATCTGTATTACTTGATTCATCCAAAACTTCACACACAGCTTTAGAATTTTTCTCACCTCTTTTTCCTACATGTGCAACACAACTGAAGTACAGCAGCAAATAAAGCTGGTACGTGATTATTTTTCATGATAGTATGCCAAATCCTCCTCTACATCTAAACTAGTCCTTTATATTTATTACCCTTTGGATGCCTGAGATTATGTTACTCGGTAGAAGCAAACACTTGCAGCACGATAGAGGATGTACCTGACTTGTCTGTGATATTCGGCGTGGCCTGTTATAAAGAGCCATAGTATCTCCTTCCCTCGTTCTTTCAACCCGCCATCCCCAAGCAAGCATGGTTTTCAAGGACTCCTTGATTGGCCATCTGTAAATTTCTTTCTCCTAGGGAAAGCAAATAGATGATTATGTTTTTAGTTATCAAGTAGCTGAGAGGACAGTACACTCTCTTATAACACTGTTTATTATATTTTAATTATTACATACCGGTAATTTAATAGTAATCTAATACTTGCCTAGGTAAGTCCCAGACCTCTAGCCAACTCTGGTATAGCATTAAAATGTAAGAATAACTGGCACACTACCCAGCATGTCCACATTGGAATGCAGAAATATAGCTTGATTCTACAAATATTCATTTTAAAACAAGTTTCACTGCAGTCAACGTAACAAACTTTTCACACACAAAAATGGAATCAGAGGTGGGCTGCAAGGATGAATTGCAATATCACTGTATGAAGTAGAGATGAAGAAGTTACACTACCAGCCATCCCAGATTATCTCAACTGGTGTACACAAGACAAGACAAGGGAAGTCTTGGACAAAACAAGAAAAATGATAAGCCCATCACTTAAACTCAATATGTCAACGTAGGCCAAAGAGAGAGAAGCAAATTATTTGTTAAAAGGTGCAGCTCATGTAAAGGTTTGATGAAAAGATTCATAAAGAGGGTAGCCCTGACATGGGGTGAAAAACTGAGGAATCTAATTCTATGTGTTTAGAATTCATAGATAAGCCATTCTATTTTTAGGGAGGCCACCAAAGAACAAGACACATACTGGGTGTCATGGAGTGTGGCATCAGCCAGAAATGTAGCTGCCCTGGAAATTTTAAGTAACATTCTTGTTACACAGTCTAGCTCCTGATGGGAATTCTCTAGATCATCAAGCCATATGAGGGATGCCCTGGTAAACACTGAGGATGGACACAAGTGTTGAGCAGCAAGGACAGCTGCCACATGTGCTCTGCATAAGGTGAAGTCCAGTCACCATTCTGAAGAGTCCTTAAACTGTGCATTCCCATTTTTAGGAAGAAGGAATTTAGCAATGAAGATGACACATGATTATCCATGGCTGGGTTTTTCAGCATATTCATAAACTGTTGGTCAATGTTATAAAACCTATTGGCTATGATGACTTTTTTTATATTGTAATGAAGTGCCCTACTCTCTTTCCTCTCTCACAAGTCCTGCCTCAGACCAGACGAGAAACTTCAGACTGGTGGAACGTGCTCAATTTGCACAAAAATATCATTAATCCCGTCTTCCTAACTTAGAATGTGTTCTAATATATGAGAGGAGTTCTAACAACCAAGGGATTTGTCTATTGTTTTAGATATCACTAAAGTTAATTTTAATAATAAAATGAAAATATCACCACAAACAAAACATTTGACATGAACTTCTTACCTTTTCTGCTAACAGTTTATATTGTTTCATTAATGGCTGCACTTTGGAAGATTCTGAGTATGTTTCACCATATATCCACCCATTTGCAAACTGATAAAAATAAAAAGCGGGAGGGGATAAGCTGAACAGGAATCTTGATGTCATTTATGTTTTGGATGGTGTTTTTGCATGCTATCATTATGCTACACCCACTTGTCCAAGAGAACTAGACTCACCAGCATATTTTTGCCTTGGTTATTTTGAACTTAAAATGACTTAACAGCTGTAATAACAATATCCTATATTCTAATTAGTCATGCAATAACTAAGAACTTCTTATCATATATATGATTATTAAGAACTTCTTATCATATATACTAATAGTGAACTCATTCTCAGAATACTAATGTAGCCAAAACAGCTACATTATCCATGCACAGGCTAAGAGGAACCCAAAGGCTTGCAAAAGTTTTTTTTAAAAGATGGGGGAAGAAAATCATCCCCTCCCCAACAACAACAAAAACAGCCCGTTGACTGAGCACACTTAGAGGGCATGGAAGGCTGACTAAGTGTTAGGGAATGGAAACAGAAATGTGGCTGAGAAGGTGGAACAGAGTGGAGCACTCCAGTGCGCCATTGTGCTGCAGGTCCCATCTATGGAGAGAATTTTCTGAAAATCTCGGTGTCAAACTTATCTTTGTTGCTTGTTTTTCATTTCTGTCTGTCTCGCTCCTTGGTTTCAACAAGAAGCAAGGTTTTTTAATTGGTTGCCCTAAATATGTGAATAATTCTCGCATATAATATGCAGTATTATATGAATAATATTACATGTATATACTCTCCAGGTTTCCTAAAGTAACAGATGCATACAACAATGAATATAATTGTTTAAAAATACTCATGTATTAATACCGATAAATTTATGCTGCAGAAATATAATACTGAATGACACTTGAGTCTTTTATATGTATAATATACCATTTTTGCATATAATTTTGCATATAATTAGTTGGCTCAGATGTAATGGGAGACTTGATATAATGGGGGGAAAGCTCAATTGGGGCAGAACCACCAAATTCTGGGAATAAATCCATTTAAAGTGGATTATTCCAGCTTCCCTAGTCCCAACTATAGTAGATATAGACTTAAATCAAGTGCATTTTAAAACAAATAGTAACTAAAAGCTTGCATGTGTATGTTGTGGTCATGAAACTTCTATTTTTACCACACAAGAGGTGCTCTTCAAAGAGAACAATTTTTTGTTAAGGACCATATATTAAATAGTGCATGCATGATGCAGAAGCATTGTAAATATACCTGGCATCCATCCACCCCACGGCACTAATATGCACCGTTGGTAAAATTGGATCAGATACTTATGATTTCTATTTTTCTAGATCTACAATGTCATTTTCCAGATAGAAGGCAACCATGCAAACGCAACCATCCAAATATCTGATAACAAACATAAACATCCTTACTAAAAGCAAAAAGCAAAGAAAAAGTGTTAACTAATTAGATTAGTATAAATGTAAAAACAGGGACTACTCATTTACTGAAACTCAGAAGATAAATGCATTTAAAGAAAACTTTTTGATTAAAGAAAGAAGACTGTTCTACTCATGCAACATAAACAAGATTCCATGATGGATACTAAAAATGGAAAATGTGTTTCAGACTATTATCCAGACAGATTTTTAATACTTTAAATATGCTTTGGGGAAAAAAGTTGCTAAACATTTTACCTTTTCCATGCACCATTTATCATGGGAATGTTCTGCATATTTGTTAATAAAGTAGTCTAGCTTTTCAGGAATTGTAATGCTAGATAAGAAAATACAAGACCAGCATTAATAATATATATAATAAATTGTGCATTCCTTTTAATCCTTCTTTCATAAAAAACAGTTGATCATAACATACTTAGAGCCCTAAAAGAGCTTGAGACCAGCAAATACCTAGCAGCCCACCCCCCAATGTAGACAAAGTTAAGCTTCGATATGTTCCAAGGAAACCCTGCTGATCATTACAAAACCAGCCAAATGTTGTTTGGTAATAACATGTAAGTGGGCCTCCTCTGTGATGACCCCCTTTGGAATACTTTCCCTGAAGTGGTCCAAGAAGTGGTTACAGTAATCAGCTTTAAGTGCCTCTTCAATATACAATACTTGTCTCCCCAGCTTTCCCACAAGGCAGCAAAGGTTTAGGATCAGAGTTTTCCTTCTCCTTGATTGGCTACCTTCCCAGGTTGACAAGCATCATCTGCCCCTCACTTCCCTCTATAGCCTGTGCAGAAACTGCCTTCTTGACCGTCAGACCCACTATTGGTCTCATCTGCTCAATCTGCCAGAGCCACTGAGGATTAGAGAGCCATCAGCTACCTTCACATTGTTTAGCCAGCCAGCTGAAGTTGTTTCCTGGGGTGTGGCTGCTGTTGCATGCGGACAGCTTCTAGGAACCGCAGGTGAGAGCTGAGTGCGTGTTGGACAAAATACACCAGAAGTGGCACAACAGTATAATAAATCCTTACTTTGAAGTATCAACAGGTTGTGGATTAAAGTTCCCATCTGAATCCATGGACGCTTGCTTTTCCATCACACCCACATAGTTTGATTCCATGTAATCAGGAGGCAAAGCCCCAGCCACTGCACTCAGGCACGGCAAGGCCAGTTTGAATAGTTCCTGTTCATATTTCTGGGAAGACAAAGTAGAATACAAAAGACCTAGCAATGAATTGAGACAGCCTCTATTTTTGCTGGAAAATTAGCAATGTTTTAGTATCTGAGCTAGCATCACTTGTACTTTGATCTACCATGGTGTGTACATTCAGGATCTTCTCTATGCAAATAGCACTGGAGGGAGGGCTTAAATTTCTCCTCCATATCTATGGTGATCCTGATTATTATTACCCCACCCCACAGGGCTGATGTCAGTCGAATTTTTCAAAACATGACATTAAATACAAAGATGAGTCCTTAGGTGGTTCCAGGGCACCACCATTCACTTAAAAAAAGAGGGGGTAGTGCGAAATCTTTTTCTGAAACCAGCTTTCTGCCATCTTCTCTATTTTATACCATTTATTTACTTTATTTATTTGCATTCTACAGAGCGCTCCAAAACTGAAGGATAACAAGTAGTATATATTGGTGACCCATGGTAATTATAATGGCCTTATCAAAAGGAGTGGAATCACGAAGCAGCCACCATGTAAAGTGTCCTCACAATTTGGCAGGACTGCAGACATGGCCTCCAATGTGGTATGAGGAGCTACTGCCAGAATTATCAGAGGAAATAAAACCTGGCATGCATGTGCAAGCACTTGTTTATACACAAAGGAGTCACATTTTGTATGTAATGCACAATTATTATTGCATATTTGGAAATTATTCATTTTCAAAGAATACTGTCTTCACATTACGTTAAAAGCCAGGGATCCTGGTACAATAATTTAGTTGCATTCATGGCTATAAACTGTCATTTTTATATACTTATTTTATTAGGCAATCAAACTTTGCTGGGGAAACTATGAAGAACATTTAATAAAGGGTTTGCAGGAATATCCATTTCTCAAAAAAGACATTAGAAAAATTAGAGTACATTATTCTTCCAACATGCTTAAAACATAAACTTAAAAGTTACCTTTTGAGATAAGGCATCAAAAATACCCCAGAACAACTTCCTGGACAAATGAAGTTCTTCTTCTGAAGCAGCACCAAAGTTGCCCCATCCTCCTGGTAAACAGTAATACTTCCAACATCTTTCATAATGATTTGTCAGCAACTTGAGAGGGGAAAAAATAACTCAGTTTCAGAGAATCCACTATAAACTTTGTAGAGCAGTTAGGTATGATCCGTTTCAGGTACTGAGACATAGACCTCCAGGTATAGGGCAATATAATAATAATAATAATAATAATAATAATAATAATAATAGTAATAATAATAATGATGATGATGATGATGATCTGTTTTGAAGAGTGTGCTGGATGTAAATGACTGTGACGAAATGTTTTTGCTTCACAGTGTAGTCAAAATGCTGTTAATCAGATCTAGATTCTGAAGGATGATGGTAAGTGGCAGTTGTATATTCTGAAAGGGAAGATTAAAGACCACACTCACCTTAAGAGGCATCTTTGCATGCTCATTTAGCAGTGGTATATCAAACACTAATCTTCTCAACAAATGTTGCATCATTGAAGGCCTCAGCTGACTGCAAGTAGAAAGAATAAAGTGAGTAGAAAATGTGTTCTACTGTTGGAGGATAGCAAGCAACCTACTTGCAGACCTTATCCAAACAGTGTAGAGTTTATTCTGCACATGTCTGTTTATACTTTGTTGTACTTCTTTGGATTCTCTTATGACTTATGAGAATAATTTTAAGAAACCCATAAACTTGTATTCATCCATTCCAATCCAACCCTATGAATATTCACAGTTCAATGGAATTTATTCCCAAAGAGATGTAATGTCCTGTTGCTATTTCAAAGCATCCTGAGTACATTCAAAGCATCTGTAATGTATTTTAATCTTTGCTGGAAGCCGCCCAGAGTGGCTGGGGAAACCCAGCCAGATGGGCGGCGCACAGATGATATTATTATTATTATTATTATTATTATTATTATTATTATCTTGAGTACATTATCAGGGAGGTGACATATTGGGATTATAATATACAATATATTGGGCAGCTCCCAACAGAATACTAAAAACACGATAAAATATCAAACATTAAAAACATTTATCACCAATGTTATTAAGAGGCACTTTCGCTCTAGAAACTAATTTTCCTATAAATCCCAGAAGTATACACTTACCCACATATGGAGAGTAGGCACTCTTCAATAGAGTCCCGTTGAGCTTTGGTAAGAGAGCAGCCCTTGGAAAGTCGGTACACAGTATGTAGCAAGGAATCTATAAGGGAAGCATGGTGTTCTGTGCCAGCAAAAAGAGGAGCACATCTAGTTAATAAAGGCAAAACAGCAGTGCAGAGGTACCGATTGAGAGCCAGGGCCATATCTGTAGCACTCAGAGCAACCTATAAAATAAATTGTAAAGCTATTAAGGTAGGTAAGTTTTGTTCTATACAAAATGGTTACATAGTAACATGATGACAATCTAATAGGTTTGCTTTCAAGGAAGGCAAGATAGATTTTTATAGGAATAAAAGGACATTATGAGTGTGCTAGACTTGTTTTGTTTTCCTCTGCCATTTGTTTTCAATATTTAAACAACTCATATATTTGCTAAAATCACATAACATGTTTATTATTTCATATTTCATTTCCCATTGTTTTAATTGGAAGATTCAGCTGTCTGTAATCACAAAATATAAAACAATAAAAATAAGAACAGTCAATATAATTAATTTACAAAATGCCTGTATAATGTAATGTAATGTAATGTAATTACGAACTCCTCAGATGGTGTGAACTGCTGAGAGTGCCATACAATGATGTTTACGCACCTACTAAATACATTTTTGTTTAGGCACTTCTGAGGTGTAACCCAGTCATTTATGGAAGATTAATTTTATATTTTATGAAACATTTTGCTGTTTTAGAGTCTGATTTTTTTAAAAAAAACTTTTATTGTTCACAGATTTTGTGTTTCTGCAGTTTTTTGTTTTTTTTTACTTTACACTGCTTCAATGGCTTTGTGCTCTGAATTTATCTAAACATTTGTTTATTATTAGTAGATAATAATATCTTACATGAAAAATTGAATTTGTCTAAAGTTATACAATACATCCATGGAATTTGAAGTCAAGTCTCCCAACTTTCAATACTCAATTCTAGAGTATTGCAAAAACTTTCCTTATCATTTTCGAGAAGTCAGAATACATGCATGGTATAGATCTAGATCAAAGAGAGAACCTAGTAATCAAAAGTTAATTGTTACCGTATCTAATGAAGCAGCAGCACGAAGATCTGGCAGAAAGCCAACTTCAAGAAGGTGTAGAAGAAAATCCTGGTCTTCAATCCCATAGACCCTGTCAAGGAACAATACCATGGCTGCCTTGTGGTCTGGGCAAAACCCCTCTGACATATCAGGTTCCACCACAGTACCATCTGAAAAAAAAAATCAATTACACAGATTTCTGGTACTGATACAAGCAAATTGTACCTGCAACAAAATGTTGCAGCGTGGAGTGCTTCTGTTCAGGATTTCGGGCAATCCAATTCATTCCTCCTCCCCTCTAGTTTTCCCCTCTGACATTAGTCAGCCAACAGTCCACGTCCACTGAGCATGTTCAGTCCTCAAATGGCTTGTTTCCCCTGAAAATTTTTCTGTATCCGCAAACCTGGGATTCTCCCAAGACTTATGGTATCATACCTCCCTCTTGCGCATTGATGGTACCAACTTGCCTACATAAGGACCAGCTCTCAGAGAACTGAGATCACTATTAGGATATATAATTGCATAACTACTTCCTGCCAAGAAGAATGAGTGTATGAACATCCTCTAGACATCCTCTAGATGGCTTACCCATTTTCTTGACTGAATAAAGGGAATTTGGCCAATAAAACCTAAATCATTCCAATCACAAGCACTATGGCATCCTTGTTATTGCAAATACTGATACTGAACATGTAGTTATTGGTTTACTATCTTCGAATCACTATTTAATAATCACATACTCCTGCAATTCTACAACTGAGAAGCTCGTGCCATGAAAAGTCAGTGTGAATTTCTGTTTCATTTCCATTTTAAATTTCATACATATATTTCATTTCCATTTTAATTTTCATACATATTTGAGAAAAAGGTATTCTGTATCAGTCAAGTTTTTTATGTTAGAATATATCAGAAAGAAAAATGGAACACTTTTCTTACCTTTTGCTATTGTTGGCATGTGGAAAGGAATACTAATCACACCCACCAAATCTTCCAAAGGAATCAAAGACCGCAGAATGGATCGTATTCTAATTGCTTCCCCTTTGCCAGCATGGATTAGCTAACGAAGGAGTAATGCAAACATTTGTTTATATGATTGATATCATAATATGTACACCTATTATTCATAAGCAAGAGAGTAACAGTAATGATTTCAAACAATGATTTAAAAATCTAGAATACTGGGGGGCTACAGCAAAGCTTAACATACAGGTATTCGTGAGAAGCTAGAGTTATAGTACACAGTATATTGACACTAGGTTGGAAAGTTGTAGTGCTCGTGTTAAGTATGTTTGGAAAGCTTCACTCACTTAGAATTGAAGAGGTAACGGTGTCAATGATTCCATTTCCCTGTATGCTAAAGTGCTGTTATGCTTAAAAAGTCTGAATGGATAAAGCCAAAACTCAAGTTTCTCAAGACTATACCACCAACAACAGCAGCAACTTACAACTTGATACCCATTCAGAAACAGCAGTACTATTAAACCTGTGCTCTGATTTTAACCAATTAGCAGCAAGTAGATGTTAAACAAGGATGATAAACACTAGTAAACAACAGAACCTACATGCATTTCTGGAGCACAGCGTCCTAGGAGATCAATCAAAGCAGCATAAAAGGTCATGATGGCATTTCCCATGTGAATGGTATCATCTTCTTCTTCCACCTCACTTCTGTTTAATTTATTTTCCCAACAGGAAGGAAAATAGAGGGTCAGCGAGGAATTCGTTATGGAAGCTTAACTTTGTTACAAAAGCAAGGCTAGGTTTTATCCCTGGCACATCTAATAATAATTGCCTCAGACTGACTCTGGAGTCCAGTTATATAGACTTCTAACATTGCTCCACAAGAAAATGTAGCTTGAGGTATCTCTTTTACATTTATGTAATGAGCCATCCACATGTAGTCACTGGAAGCCCTATGCTAATTCTGTGAAGATTACCTTCATGGGGCACTGTGAATCAAACCACAAAGGGAACAATGCCAGGCTGCTGAAGGCAGGTAAGCTGTTACCTCAAGTGGTGGCAAAGGGTGTGTGTGTGTGTGTGTTTCTGTCTCTAAAAAGAGGTGTGGGGCTTGGCCATCTCTTCAAAGGTAAGCCAATCCCCCAAAGTTCTTAGAATTTGCCCTCCCTCTGGTAATTACAGACTTTTTCATGAGAGATGGTCGCATGAAAGGTGTGTAGAGAGGAGTTATTTGGCCCAGCCTTAAACCCTTCCTCCCACACCTGCAATAAAAGGACTTACACCATCTGATATTTAAGAACCATGGAAAGACGACTGCTCTGCCCCAAAATGCATTATACAGTATTTATTTTCCAAAGCACCCTAGTAATACATTGATATATTCCATTGCTAGTAAGTTATGTAAAGTCAGTGAATTATGGTACTGATTCAGGAGTAATAGAAGATGTCAAATTCAAGGCAAATATCTGCCTATTTGTGGTATAATAAAATACTACTATTCTGATTTACAACAAAAAGAAAATGTACTATTATTACGAATACTCTCAAAAGTTTCAAATGTTGAATTCTTGGGGACTATTGCATTTAGAAACCTGTTAGGTTTGGCAGCTGACAAAGTATTTGCAAATTATTAATAAAGCCTTATTTTAGAAAACTGAATTCTGTAAAGCCTATTACAAAATGGGTCTGGGGAAGTTAACCCCTTCTTTACTACCTACAGTGTTTTATTGGATCCACTACTTGGTGAAGGTCCATCTCTTGTGGGGTCTTCTGATATGTTTATGGCTTCCTCCATGGCAGCAAGCAGGCCATTTCCACCTTCTCCTCTCAGTGCTGGTCCAAAACATTCAGGACGTCGAATGAGTAGTCTTACCACCACATTGGCATTCTCTTCAACGCTCTCTCCTACAGTCAGTAAGGAAGGCCACAGCCAAAGTCACAATCCAGGGCTTACATGGGGGTGGGAACAAGCCTAGATGAACTGGTACCAGCACCATGTTGCTGTGCCAGATGGAGCAGAAATTTTATTCATTACATGATCCAGCTGTAATGACAGCCTCCTAAGTAAGCTGAGAAGGTGACTATTATTATTCTGGCTGCAAGTAGGGCAATCCCACTATATCCAGATCAGGAAACATTGGAATGCCTAGCCAAATCAACCTTTACAAGCCATTTAGAGGACTTTCTGATTTCTGACATATTGTTGGGAAGTAGAAAAGTGAAAGAAACACGGACAAAAAGTAAGGGGCTAGGGTGAAAAAGACTTGGGGGAAGGGAGTTGAAATGGACACTTGGAGTGTGCATATAGATGAATTTTAACACTCATCCTGTGTTACCAAATGCTTATTTTAGTTCACTCTTTTGTTGCTTCAACCTCTTTGCTACAACAGTACTTTCATCATATTCTTAGCCACCCTGGTTCAAGGTAAAGAACAGTCATCTTGAAATCATTGCAATCTAGAGCCTGCATATTCAGATTTGTAAAGGCTAATGTTTTATCAATGATTGCAATATTCTGCAAAAGCTTGCCCTACAGCCACTTGCACATACAACACACCACTTACAAATCAGCAAAGAACAAAAGGAGAATAATTAGAAAATTGATGTCACAGTTACACAGGCACATAGCAAAACAGAAAGTAATATAACTGTTCCCATATTTAAAAAATAGAATACAAAATAACGTTTCCCAATTTTAGCCCTTCAAAACAAATGAGAAAGGCTGGTGACATAAAACACAAGAGGAGCACCACTTAATTTGGTGCATTAGTAGCAGTGATAGTCAAAGGTTTATATAATTATTTCGGAACAACAATAGTGGTACAAAATTAATAGGCTCCTACAGTACCATTGCAAAAAACAGCAAAACGAAGAAAATCCAAGTATCGTTCTCCTTCCACTGGGTTCCATCCAATATCTGGGTAACCTTTAGAAATCAGCAATGAGCAGCTTTGCAAACCACATCCAGCCAAGTAGCGGACTACCTAAGAACAAGGCAAAATTAAACAAAAGAGGCATTTACTGCAAAAAAAGAAGAAAAAGCTCAAGCCAGTATTCTAATAGGAAGTCCTCTTTTACTCCCTTTTCAATAGACTGGCTATTGCAGCAGCAGAAACCCAAAGAAAAACTAATGCTATTCTAGGCTGCATCAACAAGAAGTATAGTGTCCAAATGAAGGGAAGTCGCCGTCCTGCTCTCTTCTGCCTTGGTCAGACCACACCTGTAATACTGTGTCCAGTTCTGGGTTCCACAATTTAAGAAGGATATTGACAAGCTGAAATGTGTGCAGAGGAGGGCAACCAAGATTGGTTTCTAATGCTCTAGAAACCAAGCATTATGAGGAACGGTTGAGGAGACTGAGAAGAGATTTGATAGCCATCTTCAAATACCGTATCTCAAGGACTGTCACGTGAAAGGTGGAGGAAGCTTGTTTTCTCCTGCCATGGAGGGTAGGACCCAAACCCATGGAGTCAAGTTACAAGAAAGGAGAATCTGATGAAACATCAGGAAAAACATTCTGACAGAGCTGTTTGACAGTGAAACAAACTTGCTCAGGAGGTTATGGACATTCCTTCATTGGAGGTTTTTAAGCAGATGGCCATCTGTCATGGATACTTCTATTGAGATTCCTGCATTGTTCTGCCCAGACACTGAGGTCTAGCGCCGAGGGCCTTCTGGCGGTTCCCTCGCTACGAGAAGCCAAGTTACAGGGAACCAGGCAGAGGGCCTTCTCAGTAGTGGCACCCACCCTGTGGAACGCCCTCCCACCAGATGTCAAAGAGAAAAATAACTACCAAACTTTTAGAAGACATCTGAAGGCAGCCCTGTTTAGGGAAGCTTTTAATGTTTAATAGGTTATTGTATTTTAGTGTTTTAGTGTTTTGTTGAATTATTTCATTGGAATAATTAATAAATTGTTGTTGTTGTTGTTGTTGTTGTTGTTGTTGTTGTTGCAGGGGGTTGGACTACATGACCCTCAAGGTCTCTTCCAACTCTACAATTCTATGATATAGTGAAAAATCTAGACAAACGTGAGACCTTAACATCATGTGACTGTCTGATAAGCTGCTGGCACAAATTAATGAATGGGGTGCACTTGGGGGGGGGGGAGCATACTGAAGCTCCACTGAATTCAAAGAAATGTAAACATGCTGAACTTCCTTTGAACTTCTCCCAATTATGTTAAATTTGTGCAGCGTTGATTTTTCTCCTGCATCAGTGATCTATTCATTGATTTTCCCAGAGAACACTTCACTTCTCTACTCTTTTAAAGATGATTACCACAAGCTTATTTATTCATGCTGATTATTCACAGATCTGCTTTTCCACTCAGGTCGTGTTCCTCTGTAATTAAACTAAAAATCAAAATCTAGTTTGAAAATGTGTACATACCTCCACACATTTAAAATAGGGTCATGTAAGATAGCTGCTGATCAAGAAACAGCAACTCAGAGATGGAAATAGATTTCCACATAGATCCTGTAGGATGGGGCCACATCCTGCAGCACTATGAATACCCAGGTCCAAATTTTTACTAGGCAATGGCTATTAGTCATGGCAGCTATTTTTTAGCTCTGGTATCAGAGGCATTTGAAGACACAAGTAGGAGAAGAATGTTCATAAACTACTTGTGGGCTTCCTAGAGGCATCTGGTTGGTCACAGTAGGAACAGGAAGCTGGACCAAGCAGGCTTTTGCTCTGATCCAGTGGGACTCTTCCAAAGCAGATCAATGTCATTAACAGTTTCTGAGTGGGATCACAGAATCATGCTGCTGTTGATGACAGTCAGCTGTTCAATTGCTGGGAGGTAGAGAGGGTTGCAAGTCTTATAGGAGATTATAATCCTATGGTAAGCAACATGGATGTGGAAATCTTATGACAGGGAAGGGTACCTGAGAGAGTCTTCAGATTTTGGATTCCAACTCCCATCAGCCCCAGCAAGCAGCACCAATGGTCTGGGATAATGAGAACTGCAGACCAGCAACATTTGGATGCTGATAGGTTCTGTATCCCTGTGCTGTGGCATTTGGATGGCTACTACTGCATTTCATTAGTAAACAGATGCTTACGAAGATGTGCAAGATACATATGTATAAAAATATAGTTAGCTATTCGGAAGCTGGTTTACCTTTTCTAGATCAGGTTCCCGCAAAGCTAGTGCAAGCTCATTATTATCCATTACAGATGCTGCTGCAACATCCAAAGGAGTTGATCCACGCATAGAAGGGGATGCTGTTAAGAGAACATTTCAGAAATGTTTAATGTATATAATAGGTTTGCCATACGTCCGGAATTTCCCAGACATGTCTGGAATACTGCATTCGTCAGCAGTGCCCAGATGGAAATTACTCAAATGTCTGGGAAAATCCTTTCGCTCAACAACTTTGGGCAAACTCAACAACTTTTCTGCCCGGATTTCCACTGTTTGAAATATAGCAACCCTAGTATATAAAATGTAAAGTAGTAGCATGGCTTACAAACAAATATCAGAGCTAAGCAAAATTACTACCCAAAAGACACAGGTTTTATATTACAGGTGAGGTTCTTAATTTTAAAAATGAACATATGTACTTTTTATTCAGTCCATGTCATTACAGTTTTTAATATAATTTAGTAACAGTATCATAAACAACACTTTGCTTCACATGTCCAGTATAAAAAAATCTGTTCTGGGCAGGCTGTTCTGTACAACTACTGCGGTAGTGAGCGCAAAGCCACTCACTAACATGCTGGGGCTTTGAACAAAGGTGCAATCCACAACCTGTGGATTCCAAAGTCTTCTTAGACAGCAACAGAATATATGGGTTGTGAATTGAAGGAACAGAAGGCTCTTTAGAATACTTACCAAGCCCAACACTGCTGTTTTCCAAAAGATAGCTAAGATGATCAAACATAGCCTTTTGATTCTGCCTGCTGATGCGGCAAAAATAACATAGAAAACGACAGCAATTTGCCACCATCTTAGGAAAGGTGATTTCCTAGACAAACAATACTATATTAGAAAAATATAACAGTTTGCAAAAAAAACAACAACCATGCATTTTAATATTTTTAATGTGTTTTGTGAATTTTTGCAGCTACCAAAAATTCCTTATTTTACAAAACATGGTCCTGCAAGTTATTTCTTCTGTACATCTTCCAAACAGGCATTTGGAACACTACACATTTCTAATCTATTCGCAAGTGGAGGCCCTCTGCAGAAATCAAAATGCAACAAAAATAATTTAGCTTAATTTAGCTTTAATTTAAATCCATGAGTTCATCTTAATTTCCTTTCAAATTAATGTTTTGAGGATCACTATATACCAGGGGTAGGCAACCTAAGGCCCATGGGCTGGATGCGGCCCAATCGCCTTCTCAATCCAGCCCGTGGCTGGTCCAGAAATCAGCATGTTTTTACATGAATAGAATGTGTGCTTTTATTTAAAATGCATCTGTGGGTTATTTGTGGGGCATAGGAATTCGTTCATTTTTTTCTCTCCAAAATATAGTCCGGCCCACCACATGGTCTGAGGGACAGTGAACCGGCCCACAGCTGAAAAATGTTGTTTACCCCTGCTAGATACTAACACACTTAAAGCTCTTTCTATCTTGTTTGTCTTTGAATTTCATATGCAGTCAGGATTAAACCAATACCTAGGAACTTTTCTGTATCAGTGAGAAAATATAGCACCACACTCATTTTTAAATTTAATTAAAATTAAATTAGACACAGAACCACAAAGAATAGTTTTTATGACTATTTTTATAGCAAAAAGGGGCATGGTGTTTTTTTCCAAGTAAATTCTTAAGGACGGTATCCAATGCACATGGGGGAAGAGAAAGAGGCCGATACAGAGGAGGGTGCTTTCAGCCTTCCTCTCCATTCACCAATTTCTGCTTCCAAAACATACCAAGCTAAGGAGAACCATGTGCTCACTACCTGGTAGAGCAAAGAAATGAAGGTATAAATTGAGATACATATCTTGAGTATGGATGCTGCCTATTCACACTGAATTTCCTTCCAGTTTGGAAGGGGGTAGACATTCCATTAAAAGAATGTAGCCCAGATACCGCATCCGTACTTAGATGCATGTTGAATTTAGGATTGGGGCTCCAATTCTAGGAATTGATATGCATCTAGAAGCCTGATTCATCATATGTATCTCCTTCATTGGACCTTGATGAAAGTTAAGCTGCTAACTATAAGCTGTGTACCCACTCTACCTTTAAAGCACCTTCAAAGCATATTTTGTTCCCCTCCATGAATTCTGGGCACTGTGGTTTGCTAAGAGTTTCTGGGAATTGTAGCTCAGAATTCTGTGAGGGAAAGAATGTGGTTCAAATGTGCTTTAAAGGCATAGTGTGTACACAGTCTATATCTGGAATTACAGTCAATATTTAAAATGTCTTCTTACCTTTGACTCTCCTCCTCCAAGTACGTTCACCATTACCTCCATCACAGTCTCATGCATACCTAATGCTCTCATAAGATTAGGATGTTGGTAAAAAACTTTATTGTTCATTATATCTCTACAATGAAAAAAATCAAATATTTAAAAATATACCAACCACTTTACAATAATAAATAAAAATACAATAATTGTTTTAACTATTTCCCTTTAGTACCATGTCATATAAGAGAAAGAATTTTAGGAAGGTATACTCTGCAAAAATTATGCAGGCTGCCACTCCGCATTCAGTGATAGATAGAAGCTGCATGAAATCACTATGGTGGTGGCTCATCTTTTCGCACTCAAAATGTATGAATATCTTCAAAATAAACGGAAGCTCATGAGAGTCATTTCCCGCCATAACTGATTAGACCTAGGATTAATCAAACAAATTAAGAGAAAAGAAAAAGGGCTTTACCCTAATCCACGAATCATAAGCTTCTCTTCTTCCTTGCCCATTCTGACACTGAGGAGAGACCGGATCTGACCAAGAGAAGCAAGTAAGCTGATTGTATCTTCCACAGATACGCCATTTATAGTGTATGTCTTGGGCAAGGCTCGAACCAGGCCACCAACTCCATCATATTGGCGGTGTAGCAAAACGAACATGGCCCTCACCAACTCTGGGTCTTCTATGACTGATTCTTGAGCCCATCGTACCATGGTCTCTGAGATCAGCTGTTGGAGAGTTGCTAAATGTAGAAAGCATTAAGACAAATAAATAGCAATGCTTTTTCACCTTCAGCTCCAGCTAGTTAAGTGTATAATATGCTATACATATCAGAACTAGAAAAATGCCTTTACTGAATATTCTTACTAAATCGATAATACATAGTTAAGCTTATTAAAAGGTAATGGGAAGACAGAAGTGACACTGTATTTTAAAGTATTACTATCATGTTCACCTACTAAAGCTTTCATAAATCATTTGCAAAAAAAAATATCTTTTTTTAATTTATGGAAATGTATCATTGACATTTTTTAAAAACCACATGCATCAGCAAGAAGGTAATTCCCTAATTATAATCAAAAGCTGCAAATAATTTCTGGTTTGAATAAAATTATTTGTTGAAAGCGAAACAATCAATGGGTAGGGCAATCCTATATTCAGTTACAATGCATAAACATCACCATTACACTGGCAAAATGGCAACTACACTTGATGTATTATTCTCAGTCTGGGGGAAAACACACGCAGCTTGAAAAAATGCTAATGCTGTGAGCATGTCAGATACATTACCAGCATGCTTTGGAATGCTGCCAGACCCTATGTCACCATCACACAGAGGGAGCCAGCCTGGGCAGAACAAACCAGCGTCATTGCTTTCACATTGACAACATACAAGAAACACAGAGAACCAGGCAGCATATTTTGTAAAGCAGGCACAGACACATACAAACCCTTTCAGGAATGCATTTTTTTTCCTGCCCAGTCCTATGCCACAATGGAAGAAAGACACACAAACAGGCACAAATATGCAAACA
This sequence comes from Podarcis raffonei, assembly GCF_027172205.1. Classification (NCBI taxonomy): domain Eukaryota; kingdom Metazoa; phylum Chordata; class Lepidosauria; order Squamata; family Lacertidae; genus Podarcis; species Podarcis raffonei. The sequence goes on along the minus strand of NC_070604.1, from coordinate 79,327,376 downwards.
GGCTCAGGAAGCTTCTAGCTCACATTCACATGGGGAAATTCCCTCCCCCCTTTCCCAGTAGCCATCATTCATTGAAAAAGGGATGGTAGTTTGTGTTCACTGAAACTTGTACAGAAAAAGAGGTTATGGTTCAGACTCTGCTTGATGCAATTAAATCATCATGGGGTTTTTTTATGATACCCACATGCTACTTTACTTACATGGCTTTTTAGCATCATCATCAATGGGCTTCTCAGCTTGTTTCTTCTTCAAGTGTGTGACTCTTTCCACAAGATATAGCAGGCGACCTTTAAGAGTTAAATCACTATTTCCATCCAGAATTCCATCTTCATCTAACTGAATTCCTAGGTGTAAAAATTCAAATGTTTATTAGATATCTAGAAGTCAAAAAGATACTCTCTTTGGGGGGGCCTAAAGATGGCTGCCTGCCCTCCACGCGCCCCCCTCCTTTTACTCTGGGTGGGTGGTCCATCTTGAAAGCTAAAAGGAAACCATGATTTTTATCTACAGTGCATCAGAACCAAATTTCCAGCATATTATCTCAGTGGCAGAACGTAAGCTCAGGTCGCCCAGAGTGTGTGCGCAGAGTGGACTCCCAAGTGGGGTGGGGCACAGAGAGAGCCCGCTACGGTGTGCCTCACAAACCACACCTGGAGTACATATGCCGCAGCCTCTCTCCACCCCCAGGTCAAGCTTCACCCAAGGATAGAGCTGCCATGGCTGGCTGCCTTGCATGCTGCACATGACGTCACAGCAGTTGCTACCGACTCCTCTCTCTCCACTCCCAGCTCCGGCATGACCTGGGAATGGAGTTGTGGCTGGTGACGTTGGGCACGAGGAAGCTGTCTGTCTCTGCAGCTCCCTCGTGTGCTGGAGCCAGGCTCCAATGAGAGAGCCTGTGTGTGGGCTCCTGGTTGCGCCCCCTTAAAAAACACGCCTGGGCCATGGCCCCCCCAGCTACGCCAGTGTACAGTGGTACCTCGGTTTACAAACTTAATCCGTTCCAGAAGTCCGTTCTTAAACTGAAACCGTTCTTAAACTGAGGTGCACTTTCCCTAATGAGGCCTCCCACCGCCAGTGCCGTTCTTAGACTGAGGTAAAGTTCGCAAACCGGGACACTACTTCCGGCTTTGCGGGGTTCGTAAACCGAATTGTTCGTAAACAGAGCTGTTCTTAAACTGAGGTACCACTGTATGTAGAAAAAAGAAAAATAGCCACTGCCACCGTGGCTGCTGAGAAGACTAAAGCAGGGAGTAGGGTGCTCAGGCAACAGTGGTGTCCCTGCAAACATCACCAGTAACATAGGCCACATGATTTGCCCCAACATGCCACATGGTGCCAGGTCTGCTCAGTTCTGCAAAAACCTTTACTGTTAATGACCTACAAATCAAGCCACAATTTTGCTTCAAACAGTAATGCAGCCATTACAAGGTAAAAAACCTGAGCACTCTGATTTTTACTATCCTGTCATGATTGTCAGTTACTTATTTGCAGTGTTGCACAGCTTCTACACTGGTTCTTTTACATGCCTGAAAATAAGTACTTTAGTAGCCCAAGTTCAATGAATCAAGACTACAGATTGCCACTATCATGGAAGCTGTATTTTCCACACAACCTATGCAATTTGTTTATGCTTCAAATGGCAGCCAATATGAGATTGGTGGGCCCAAACCTCATAATGAACCATGTGTCACCACAACACTATTAGAATGAGGTTGCCTGCTTAGAGGGAAACTGGGAAACAGGAAGACTGATGCAGACCCAAAGGCTTTGTAATTTCTCTAACATATCTTTGAGTTTTCTAATAAAATTGATGAAATTATTTTATTTGTTTAAGCAAAGAAAACAAGAATAAGAACAAGAAAAAGTTAAGATTTACCACAGTGTGCCATCAAATCTTCATGAAAATCCAAGAGGTGATCCCTTATTTCTTCAGGACAAGGGCAATCATTTTTATCATCCTTAAAATTCAGCAGCATATTAATCTTTTAAAAAACATACAAATTAATAATTACATTTCAGATATGTTTACAAGGTTATGTATAAGATAGGAGGAAACGTTTTACTATAAAACTGATACATTCCAATAGCAGCTTAATATTCCCTATCTTCTTTGATAAGAAGAAGTCCCTGCTCTAAGCTAATCTTTGGGGTGGAGGGAAGAGGGGAGGAATCCCTGTTTCACAAGCAGACATCCTTTAGACTCTTTAAAGGTGAAGGTAAAGAGACCCCTGACAATTAAGTCCAGTCGTGAACAACTCTGGGGCTGCAGCACTTATGTTGCTTTACAGGCCGAGGGAGCTGGCGTTTGTCCGCTTCCACAGACAGTTTTTCCGGGTAATGTGGCCAGCATGACTAAGCCACTTCTGGTGAAAACAGAGCAGCGCACGGAAATGCCATTTACCTTCCCACCGGAGCGGTACTCATTTATCTACTTGCACTGCGCGCTTTTGAACTGCTAGGTTGGCAGGAGCTAGGACTGAACAATGGGAGCTCACCCCACTGTGGGGATTCAAACCGCCAACCTTTCAATCGGCAAGCCCAAGCGGCACAGTGGTTTAACCCACAGCGCCACCCTTAGACTCTTTAGCCATGACAATTAAATGGAACCTTGATGTATGGAGACAATATATTTCAATATCGGGTGCTAGCTGAAGGTCATCACCTGCTTTAGAGCACCTAGCATCTGGCCATTTGCTGGAAATACCAAACAATTCTTCTGTTATTATATCTACCAAAAATCTGATGATGTATTGTTCAGGAAAAGCAGTATGCAATGCAAATTGATTCTAACCTTGAACAAAACTTGAATATAAGAAGCTGCCTCCTATTTTATGTTATACCTGTTCCTGTGGTGGAGACCGAAACTCCTTTGTTTTCTTGGCTGTCAGTGCTGCAGACATATTTAATGCCTGCATAACCTCATTGTATCGGAAACGCTGATTCTCTTGAAGTTTTAATACAAAATCATCTGAAAATGCTACAATGGCTTCTATCCGATGGCGTATCTGACAGTCACAAAGGTACTGAAGTAAAAGACACATCTGAAAGAGAATGAACAAGGGGAAAAAGTTACAAAACACAAACTATTAAAATTCAACTAGGTTTTTTTTAAAGAGTTAGAGGTATGCAAATGACGGGCAACCTCATGGTAAACAACACTCGTTTCTTTCAGTAGTGGTAATATGTAAGTTTATCCACATCACCCTTATTTTTCTAATTCTCTTTTTGAGTTGTGATATTTGTGGGTTAGCCCCACACTTTCTAACACAACCCAAACACCTTTTTGTTTTTGGGATTTTTCAAAGTCTTTGATTTCAAGTTTTCATTATCTCTCATTCTGAATACTAAAAAAAAGTCTACCCTCTTGCCTTCACATATCTCAGCACAAACCTTTAATTTCTGTTTTGAATCATTCTGTTCATATAAATTTGTTTGCTTGTTTGTGTGAAGTACTTTCCTCCATGGATTGCCTTCAATCCAGAAGGTAACAGACTCAGGCCTAGGGGACAAAAGTAGTCCTTCAGACTTCTCTGCTTAGCCCTCTGGACTATCCTCAGGCCACACCTCTTACCAGTGCCTTTGCCTGAATGGCAGATGTCCTTGAAGTGATAATGCCTCTTGCTTGCCTGGATGGAGGATAGAGAAATGTGGATGGGTGAAAAAAAACAGCCATAGCAGATGTCATTACGATAGATTATTTCATGATTACCTGCAATTTCACTGGCTCGGGAAGTTTCATTTGAAGGAGTCCTTCTTCTGGCACCTTCTCTCCTCCTGTCTCCAAATTTAGTCCATCTGCAATTAATTCTTTTTTTGCTATTACTCGAGTCTCGTCCTCATGGACTGCATCTTCCTTAAAAACACTAGGTTCAATCAGCTGCAATATATGCTTCAGGTCTCCATTATGGAAGATCCCCATTATGAGAAGAGTGTAAAAAAGCTTGATCAAAGGAACAAAGAGAAACTCTGTAGTCCCACCTACTGGATCTCTGACATGGAGGCTGCCCTCTTGAACTGCCTCCGTCAGCATCTCTATGGTTTTAGTCTTCAATATCTCCAGAGGAAATTCAGGACTGTACTGATAACACTCATTGTTGATTCTTACAAAACTGGGAGAGGAAAACTGCATTCTGGGCCGTAGGGAAGTGCTGAGTCCTATGCCAGGTAGGCCATGCTTTTTGTTTTCATCAGGGAACAGAGTAATGCTCTTAGTCTCATCTGTCATGGGAACAATAAATTCATTGTTCATCATCAGCCTTGCAGTAGCGTAAGTATTAAGGTGAATGTCAATTAGAAGATCATAATAGCCGGCACGTAACAAGCCCGGCATATACTTGTTCTCAATTGCATAAAGAAGCTGTGACTCATCCACATGGCTGCACATGGCATGCGCTACTCGATTATTCCCAAGAGCACAAACAGCTGAGTACAGTCTGAGAGTATGGTAGTGGAATTTCAACAATTCTTCTTGTTCTGACAATTCTAAAATGTCTATAGACCTGTGGAAAAGAAAGTTTAATAATAACTTCACTATCTAGGAAAAGTGAAATGTTATTTTTTATAAAAATCACTGAGAACAGGTCAACCCGCATGAGTATGAAAATTGTTGCTTAAGTGAAATGAAAATATACTACTGTTAGAGATGCTTACATATTTTTGTTGCAGCTCCTACTTGTATTAAGTAGGAGCTGCAACAAAAATATGTAAGTATTTTTTACCCTGATCTTCAGCCAAAAAACGGTATTCAGAGTGGTGCCCAAAGAACAGTAACAAGGTGGTCCCCATCATGCTGCTCAACATATCAATATGACCAATGAAACAATGGGGATCAACTTCATTCCCTCCACCAATTATGGTGTTTTGAAGTTGCTTCTCCCTTTGGCTGGCTCCCTTAGATAACTCTCCACTTGGCTCAGAATGCTGATGGACAGATTCAAGTTCTGCCAGTTGATGGTGACAGCAGCTGAAGCTAAACAAAGGCTTCCGAAGCACTGCAGAAGTGTTTGTCCTAAGGAAGTGACAGAACATGGTGCTGCTCCTAATGAGTTGAGGGGGTGAGAACTGATGGCTGTTTTGGATCCACCCACCAAGCGACTAGCAATGACTAGAAATCACAGTGAGGAAGAAGAACACCATACTAAAAATTTAAGGCACCCAATGTAGTCTGCAGGCAAGTCACCACAATTTAAATGATACTAGGATGTTATGCCCCTGTTCCTCAGGAAGACCATCACAGCAAGGGGAAAGCTAACCTGCTCCTATCCCATCCTATTCCATCAACCAGAGGAGGAGCAATTGCAAGGAGCTTTCCCCCACTCTCCCTGCCAGAAGGACCACACTGCTCCAAATTCCAGTTGCTCTGGGACTTCAGAACTAATGAGAAGAGTATTCTGGTCCCATTCATTAGCCTGAGGACTATGGCCCATATGGCTGTGTGTGTATTTATGAGTTGAGGTGGGGAGTATATTATTCAGAATCAAGAGGGTTGGGGGATGCTTTGGGACAGCATGAGGATGTGGGTGATACAGTGATGGTGTAAATCAGCAAATATCACCTCCCTCCCTGATCTATTGATGTAAGTCTTCGCTAGATCAAAGATCCTTGGTCAGTGGAGAGGCACCACTGGATACATCCCAAAATTAATAAAATACAGAAACATAAAACTCTGGAAATATGATTTGTAATAGCATGAATGTCACCATAATATTCCACCTTGATTTATAAATGCAAACAAGGAATACCTGTTTTCCTCTGGGATGTGAAGTGACATGAACTGCAAAGGCTCCAGGCACTGTACTGACCAGCCTTGACGTTCACTGATCCGTGATATGTCAACTTTCAGAAAGTGGTTTGGTACTCTACTCCAAAGCACATGTGTCAGAAACTGAACATGCAGACGGGGAGGACACTGGGGGACTGGGTTTTTGTGCTCACTTTTGAACAGGCCAGCTGACAATGGCATTACATTCTGGAAAGAGCAAGGCAGAGTTGCAAAAATTAAGACTCCAGCAGATGGCAAAGTACAAAGCATACATTATGCATGACGAGTCTACAGCCCCCCCCCCCCCTTCTGACTGTGCGTAAAAGGCTTGTGGTTCGCTTGGTTTCCTGGGAGGAAATATACAGCTTTCATGTGAAGACTGACAACATTTATGGGTCCCATGTTTTTGTTTTTATCTTATTATGGAAAGACTATTGAATACACTGTTTCTTAGTAGCATCCTCCAGAAAAGTCAAGGTTTGGGCATAAAGCTACCTAATGATTGAAAGGGAACTGGAAAAACAATCCCCCTCCTCCACGTAGTAATTTTAGGCTTCTGTGAGTAAGTAGGAGGAGAGACCTCTCAACACTATGTGATACTGTTTCGAAGGTTTATGAACTCAAAGAAACAATATTACAAACATTCTAAATTCAACAACACAGCACAGGAACAAATGGTTTTAAAATTACCTTTATTCTTCCCAATTCAAATTGGAAAACATTGGGGCTCGTGGCTTGTGCAAATACTGCAGGAAATAGTTTAGTGCTTGGTTCAACCTAAATCATGAACAAACAGAAATGCATTATAATTCAAGATGATAAGTGCATGAAACAAGCACAGCTGAAGATGAAATTTCTGGGAATGGCAATTTATTTTCCATGAATACTCCAACTTATTACTATCATTATTATTAAGTCTAGTTGTCTGTTCTTGAACAAATGACAACCTAAGAAGAATTACCTGATAATAGGTGCTTATCTCTTTGCCATTAGCTGTGAAGGACAGGACACCAGTTGCAGCATCAACCGAACAGCCAATCTCGAGCCCATTGTTATTGCGTCCTTGCCCGGGACTCATGCTCTCACCAGCGCATACCATATAGCAGTTGCTGCGTTTGATGCTGTATTTCAAAAGATGAACAGCATGAGAGATACTGTGGAAGCTGAATGTTGCAAACCAAGATCTCAAACTCCATCGGGCTCCAGTGTACACATGGGCACCTGCATGCATGGGGGCTACATTATTCTAACTATGCACTTATGTCCTACTAGAATAATTACGAATTCACGCACCCTTCACTTTCAAGGGCTTGCATTCAATGTCCTAGTTCAGATCATAATTCCAGGCTTCATAAACCATGATTAATGAAGCTGGGAAGCAGTGCTGAGACCAAGGACTCCTCTCTCTCCCTGTGTGACACTTGTGCGCTTCATTTCTTGCTGGTATTAAACCAAACTTCCCTGTTATGTTGAAAGTGGGGAACTCTAGCTTAATGTCAGCCAATAAGATAGCATAATAAACCCAGATATTATCTAGGGTTGTTAATTAATATTAAGCTAGAGCTCCCTGTTCAGACATAATGGGGAACTCTGGCTTAGCCTAAGTCAGAAATGAAGGGCTGAAGCAACACAGAAGGGGAAGGTGAGCGGATGAATGACTGGTCCCATTGTTTGTTCCCAGCTTTTATGAAGCCTGAAATGATCATTCAAACTGAACGGCTCTCTATAAATGTGGAGTAATAGCACAGAGCTACAGTTAATGTTCTTTAACTACAAAAACAGCAGTCAGTATTTTTCACTACTTAAACAAAGAAAGGGTTCTGCAATTTACGTTCCAATGGCTACTGAGTGTATTTAGATCACAGTGTGCATTGGATTGAAAAAAATTAAAAACATAAAGCTTCACGAAGCCCTTTACGGAAACAAAATAAAATACATGTCTTCATATCTTCCTCAGGAATAAACTAGACAAAAGGGCAACAGAATGCATTTTTTAAAAGATGATATATTTGGCAAGTGTTTATATAGAATCTTGAAACATACAAACAAAAATAGAAACATTACAAATCAATAAAGCATCCTTAGTCTTATAATGTAATCACTATGATGCACAAGTTTTGATATCACATAATTCCAATCTAAAGAGAAACAAAACCAACCTCTCATGAACTTTCCCTTTTTCATCTCCTAGGGTTACAGTAACAGTACGGACTCTATCCAAATCAAAGCTTGTGTCATACTGATGGAAGTCAGATGTAATCCAGCCCACCCAGACATTAGCAGGTTCTTGTCCAGGAAAGATACGCACAGAATAATAATACTGTCAAGAAATTTTAAAAGACCGTTTTGAGCAAAAACTTCCTTCTTGCATAAAAATCCATAGCTGACTCATAATTAGGAATTAGACAAAACCTATCTTGTGTTTTCAATTTCATTTTGTCCCCAAACAGCCCCTTCTTTGACCTACTGGTCAGTACAAATTTTTAAACACTCATCTTTGTAAACTGGTTGAATGGCATGGTCCTGAAATGTTTTTTCTAATATAAATTAATTCCATGTCCTGCACGGGATATTACTAGTAGCACTGGCCAATGTGCTTCAACTGCGAAAATACACCATTAAATAACTTCAGTGTAGTTGCTATGTGACAGTTGATTGACTTTAAATATCCATATTGTGTTATTTATAGACACCATTGACAAATATGGTGAGGAAAGCATTATAAAAGCTATTGACAATTATTATAGTAAAAGCATCTGTACAAAACTGGGTAATTAACAGCTTTGAAATTAACACTGATAATTTGGTAAGATAAGCATTGTACTTGACAAAAAAATCTGTGTGTATATTAGGGAGAGAATGTGAGGAGGACATAATGATGGAAACCCACACCAGATTTGATTAAAACAGGTCTCAAATTTATTGGCTGCAGATTCCAGACCTTTTGGTGTTGCATGGGCAGCCTAATCCTGCCAGGCCAATTGGTGGGGAAGGAAAGAAGGCTGCTTTAATATAAGCCACTCTCTCTGCTTGCCATCACCAACCTGGTAGTGTGGATAGCTATGAGCCCCTACTTCTAAGACTGCTTAAGGGCACCTCACTGGATCCATCAGGGAACTCACCCCTTGGTTGTGGTGCTGTCCAGTGACTACAAACTAGAGTCAGCTAGTTATCAACACTATAATAGCAGTATAATATTCTGGGCCAAAAGGTTAAGGGAAACATAGCCCTTGGGATTAGTTCTCAACCAGAGACTCAGATAAACTGCTTCTCAGCTTAGCTGTTGGCTAAAGGTAAAGGTAAAGGGACCCCTGACCATTAGGTCCAGCCGTAGCTGACTCTGGGGTTGCGGCACTCATCTCCCTTTATTGGCCGAGGGAGCTGGGGTACAGCTTCCAGGTCATGTGGCCAGCAGGACTAAGCCGCTTCTGGCGAACCAGAGCACTGAACGGAAACACCGTTTACCTTCCCACTGGAGCGGTACCTATTTATCTACTTTCACTTTGATGTGCTTTTGAACTGCTAGGTTGGCAGGAGCAGGGACAGAGCAATGGGAGCTCACCCCGTTGCGGGGATTCGAACCGCCGACCTTCTGATCGGCAAGTCCTAGGCTCTGTGGTTTAACCCACAGCACCACCCATGTCCCAGCTGTTGGCTATCATCTAACAAATGAAGGACAACCGCAGAACATCAAGTAGCACTGGGTAAGAAGAAGGCACAAGTCATTGCCCAGATTGGCTCTGAATCTAAATTCATCAGCAGACTGGCGTTGAGTCACACCAACTAGTGATTGAGTGAGGGATTGCAAGAGGTGACATGGCTAAACAATATTACATCCTTTCATCTTCCTCATCCCTCCATGCTAAGTAGAACATGGTAACAAGGTGGGAAACAACCAGCTTTGAAAGTCTACACATCGAATGAAAATTGAACACCAGTACATTTTGGTTCAGCCTTATAGTCAACACAATATAGCAATGATGAGCTAATAATAATAAATAAGGTTATAATTTAAATGTAATTCAGTAGCTGCGGTTCATGTATAAGCAGTTTATAGTCATCTATAAAATTAAAGAATGGTGCCTATGATAATTTCAAGCTGTTTATGTACTATCATAATAGAAAAAAATGGCAATTCTCTGAGAAAACACAGTACAAATAGTAACACTAAGTTGCCATACTGTAGATGTTTGCATTAAGTAATCATAATCATCTCTTTCATCTGCTAGGACATCTTCAGTGAGCCTTGCAGAGTGGCTTGAGCTGTAGTCTGGCTTCGTCCTTCTCAGCATAAATCTGTAATATATCAAAATATTTGAGAGAGAATAAATAACCATTTAATAATTTCTGGATACAATGGTTGGATAAACATAATACTAAGTGCTCCATCTGATAAAATCTGTTTATGAATTTATCAAACCTAGAATATGAAATATTTTTTAAAAGGCACACAAACAGTGCTTAACCAAACTCCCCATTATTCAGTTTAATAATATGTCCTTCATAAATCTGCACGATAGCATACCCATTTGAGTAATTTAGGCATACATTATCCTAGAGATTTGTGAAGAACATATTATTAAAATGAATAATGGTGTGTAGGGGGGCGTTGGCTGAGCACAGTTTGCTCACCTTAAAAAAAAAAGTGTTGCATATATTCCAGTTTTGGACAGAAGTCTTTAATTGGATAGATTTCTAATAATCAAGCCATGCCCTGAGTCACAGAAAGCTCTTGCTTCTCTGCCCCACCCACCCCAAGCTACCATCCCATCCCACTGTCTACACCCATTACCTGGCACACATCTAAAATTGGTGAAGCCTTATGATGGGAACCCATGGCACTTATGCAAAAGCACCACTGTTGCCCTCCTAGATCAGTTATGGGTGGAGGTTAAGGATGCTGAGGAACAACCAGGTGGGGGGGGGCAAGTAGGGAGCAACTGGGGGGGGGGACTGAGATGGAGAAGACAGTGAAGTGACCATGGGCATAATGGTGGGGAGGAGGAGACAGAGAGACTTATGTGTATTTGTGTGAATCTCTTGGGGAGCTGGGAGAGGGGTCACATGTGTAAAAAAAGAGAAAAGAAATAGTTTATTAGCTTGGAGTGATCCTGAGAGAGAAGGAGGGAGTGCTGTATTTCAGAATGGATAATCCTGAAATAGAGAAGGGATGGGATGGGGGGATCCTAAGAGAGAAAGCGGGGGTTGGGGATGGGTGATCCTGACAACCCAGAAACAATATTTGAAGTCTACACTGAATTATCCAGCAGCAACAGGCACTGATTCTATGATGCAGAGGCAATTCCCAGAGAACAGTAAGCAGGAAATTTGCATGCCCTTGAAAGAAAACAGTGTGGTTAAAATACCACAAAGAGATCAAACCACTTGACCTTTGCTTGAGGCGTGAAGGTTTCTCTTGTGTGTAGTCCTTATGGTTATTGAACTCTGATTTTACAGCTTCTTTTTCTATACGATCAGGTACAAGGTGACCATGAGCAGTCTTCATAAGAACTTCAAAGTCAGAATCTGCATCATAATCATCCAAGTCATTCTTTGGTCCAAGGCGGCCGGAACTGGGCACTCCTCCTCCAGGCATTTTAGAGAATACTTCTGCACATTCAATAGGCATGCTGAGCCGATAGAACATGATTTCTGTTTTACTATTCTGAGACCCAAAGGACTTCTGTGTGACCTTCAAGCATGGGGAGCTGTCCGCAGTACCATCTATTCTTGTAACCTACCAAATGCAAAAACTAAAATGTAAAATTAATGAAAAATGTAAAATTGAATGCACATTTACTTGCATTCAAAGGTTTTTTAATAGCAAGTAAATATTAAAATATTAATATGAACATCACTGATGCATTTATAACAAGTTAGCAAGGTAAGATTACTATTGGTACAAGCTGCCCATTAGAGCATCAACAGTGCAATTAAAAATTTAACTCTCCAACAGTTGCAAAAGGCACTTTAGTAATCTAATATTTAGGTAAAAAAATACAGCAGTCAAGTCTTAGTTTTAAAAATGAAAAGTGACTTCCTTTCAGCCCAGCTGCATCTTTACCTGCATCTTTACAGACATCATATATGTGTAGGGCAGGTGGGTGTGGCTTGGCTGAAACTGCCTCTTGGGCCAAATGGACAATATTGTGGGTCTAATTAGGCCCATGGACCAGAGGTCCCCCACTGCTGCTTTGTCTTAACCCCACAATGCTTTAGGGGACAGATCCCACACTACATAAACTTTTCCCAACTTCATAATCTAGATCCATCTTCTTCAACCTTAGGTCCCCAAGTGTTGTTGGACTACAACTCTCATCATCCCTAGTTAGCAGGACTAGCAGTCAGGGATGAGGAGAGTTGTAGTCCAACAACATCTGAAAGAAAATAAAAGCACATCCAAGTACTGAGTGATATCTACATGGCATGGGGGGGGGATCTAATTTAATACCACACTTGTTGCTTTATGAACTGGAGAGGGGGTATCTGCGCTACCCCTTTCAACCTGGAAGGACGGCACAATGGGGCTTGCCACTGAAGCAGCCTTTCTCAACCTGTGGGTCCCCAGATGTTGTTGAACTACAACTCCCATCACCCCTAGCTAGCAAGGCCAGAGCTCAGGGATGATGGGAGTTGTAGTCCAACAACAAGTTGAGAACCACTGCACTGAAGGCTTGCAACCCTGCATTAGGCATCAACAGTTTGCAGTAAAATAAACTTGGGGATTGCACCTATGCAAAGATGCCTTCTGCACTCACTGAGAAGAGAACTTAGCATACTGAATTCCACCAAGAAACATTGCAACCATATGCAAGTTTATTCAGAAACAGGGATGTAGGAGAATTCTGCTCTGAGGAGAGACTTTCCACCTGCTCATTCAGTGTTCAGGAATGGAATTCACTGAAGTGAATGCAATGTGCATTTATTCGTATAATTTTTTTATTAAAAAATCTGCAAGCTTTACATAATTAATTACTTTGTTATGGTTCTGCAGAGGAATGGAATCAGCACAGGCTAGGATGAATAAATGCCAAAACGGACATTTCTAACTTCGTTCAGCCCTACACAAAAGTAAGTCCCCACTGAGCTAACTCCCTGATTAGTGAGTGCAAGATGGAATTCTCTATCAACTCGCTGCCCATTCCCACAAAATGAACTGAAGATATATCAAACCTCAATATGTTCATGATTTGGTGGTACTGGGAGAAACTGAGGTAGTCTCTTGCTCAGCCATATGGTGATGTCCCTGTTTGTATTCACCGCAAATGGTTCGTAGCCTTCTTGCAAACCACAAATAGTGAAATATTTCAAGGTGCTCACTTCTTTGCCAAAGTTCATTCTGCCCACTTGTGATAATCCCAGGCTACATGCAGGTATAAAGCCTGCCAAAACAAAACAAAAACAGATGCAATCCATGAATCATAAATATTCAAAAAAATGTTTTATTTATTTACCCCTCCCCCCACAAGCCAAACGAACAAGTCTCTGAAATATATAATATCATAATTTTATCTGGATAGGAAAATGTACGCAAAAATATATAAATTCAGTACTCATGTGGAACTCCCTATATTGAAAAGGGCAAATTAGCCATATATAATATCATTCCTGGAAACAGACTTCTCAGCAAAGTAAATCAATGGTGTCAAATGTTCACTGCTACATCTGAATAGAGTCCTGGCTCCGCCAAATGCTGTAAAAATACTGCTCCTCAGTTGTATTCTTATAATTTAATGTAAATTGTCTTGGGAATCAGTTGATCAAAAGGTGGAGTATAAAATAAAACTTCTTCCCACATCCATATATCTTGGATGTCTTCTTTTAAGACTTTCAAATTCCCTTTTGATGTTAGATTTAGGATAATAATAAATGTAGCTAGGAACAAACCCCCAGCTGCACTTGCCTAAATTGTTGCCATTGGGATAAAACATTGTCAGTAGGGTGGGGGAGCAATTTTAACTTACCATATTTCCCTTCTTAAGACAGGAAATCACCTCCTCCAGGTGGAAGGCAGAGTCCACTTCTGACTCCCATCCCTCCCAAAATGAACCTAGTGGGCAGAAACCCTCAACTCACAGCACAACTGAACAAAAGAGGAAGTTGCTGAAATGAACATGTTCAAGCTTAGAACAAGAAATTTAAGATGTGGAGAGGAAAATTCCTCTTAGACCCTGGACTACTGCAACTGCATGTGGCTATGAATATAGTTAGGGCCAAAATAAGCAAATAGATTGCTGTCTGGTCTGTCTCAAGAAAAGTAATTTATGCAACTCAACTCAGCCAGCAGCCTGGCAAATCTCCACCACAGGCTGTCCCCGAATAAAGGTCAAAGAGGAAACAGCAGCTCTAGTAGAATGCAAAGGTCCCTCCTGTGAGGTGGAGCTTAGTCATTCCATAGCATAATTGCAAAGTCATGCAAATAGGTGTGTTCAGGCAAGGTCCGTGTACAAGATAGTCCCAGACCTAGTTCTACCTCATTCATTGATGTAAAATACAGCAGTGACATTGTTCACGGTCATGTGGATGATCTTGCCAAACACTGCTGGGAAACATTTAATATTTATTTACTTACAGGGGTGTTTTTTTGTGGCGCTGCTCAGGTGCATATTTTCATTAAGATACATAATTAGGTCATGTGGATGACATGTTAAAAGACTTTTTCCTATAACAGTAAGGAAAGACTTGCCACCAAAGCCAGTTAGCAGCATAAAATAGTTTTAAGAACTTACTATCACCAGCAAGTTGTGTGCCGCTTATTGCTGGAACAATTCTTTTCTCAAATTGTGCCTTATGTATTACGAAAATAAATAAAAACTTTATTAAGAGAGAAAAAGAACTTACCATCACCAACCTCAAAGTCCTTGAATGCTAGCTCGGAACCCGAGTCATCAAGAAGGATTTCTCCATTCAGAGTGAACATCATGGTGCGCTCATTCAAGTCAACCATACAGCCTACAATATCCCCTGTCAGCCAAGAACGGCCAAAATGCTCATTTCCCTGGTGCCACCGTTGAGCCTGGGTAATAAAGGATTTCATTATTTGAATGAAAGGCAATTAAGAGGACTGTGCCTCCAGTGTATGACTAATAAGTATCCCCAAAGATAAATTAACATGCTACTACAATTAATACTGTCATATAGCATTCTGCAAGTAGTTGCAAGCAACTGTTGGACTGCAAATCTTACAATTAGTATTGTGAAAGGTTAACAGTATTAGTGTTAAAAGCATCAAAAGATTTGTAGGGCATATTGCCATTTCAACACAAACAACAGAAGCAGAATCCAAAGGATATTTGTTTCATTTGAATAATTCTAAGTTCATTGTAAGCCAACTGATTTGCTTTGCATTTTTTGCAAATTATCATTTATTAGTGTGATAGTATTCAGGATGTTGGCTGGCTGGAACCCTGTACCAGAGAATTCATGTTAGTAGTTGAGGATGCACTGCAACATTTTGTTCCTTGACCTATGATTGAGACAGGAGCAGCTGAAGCATGGAAAGTGAGTCAGTTGGGGAGGGGGGAGAGAACAACAGTGAGCAGAAGGAGAGAGACCATTGACCTGCTCAACCCTGACAGCTTAAATATCAGGGGAGTAAAGTTGCAGAATACATGCCCTAATGGTAGTTCCCTTCCACCTTGCAGGAACTATAGAGGCATATTTCAGAAGAGGAGGGATGGTAAAGAAGGTCCCCATTCCCTCTTCTTTGCTCTCCAGAGCTTAGGTATACAGTACAGAACAGCCTTGATTGGAGAGAGAGGGGAAATGTGCTTTAGAAATAACTCCCATTAAGATTAGCACTCATATATACTGTATACACATATCACTGTCTCAGGGTACAGCTTGTGGGTTGCAGGAGGCAACTGGCTCCATTTCTGAGCCAGCAGTTGACTCCTTCCTCAAGTCACTATTTTGCAGCATGACCAGACTCTAGCTCATGGACTTTGACATTCTAGTACAAAACAAAATAGAACCCGCAAGTCTAAACTCAACCCAGAGATGGATGAATGAATGAATGAATAAATAAATACGTACCTTGAATCCATCAAAAACAAATGCTTGTTCATCTGATCCAAGCTCTTGATCTGGTTGACAACCTGGCTTGGCCCAACCAACCCTCATGTCTCCTGCGGTCACTACTTCAAACTCAAAATACCACTTTCCTGTTTTCACTGCGTATGTCTTCTCTGTGCGGAAGATCCTAAACCTTTCCATCATACCACAGAATACATCTGGTCTTGCAGCTGCAAAATTTAAAATATAATAAACATTTATTTATTTTTTGAAAATAGGAAAGTAGCTGATTGAAGGCGCTTCATCATTGTGGAGGTCCCAGCTTTGCCCAGTTACCCAGGAGCAACTTTCATTGAACACAAAAGGTCTTCATTTAGAGTAAACAAGCATAGGATTGCAGTATAAACTCCTGATAGTGAAATATGTTTCGGACCTAACCATCCATTCCTGACAGCACATCAATGCTTGCTGCGACTTATGAAACTTGTAGTACAAAACATCTGGAGGGTGGCTGTCATAGATGAGCAACTTATAACACCTCACTTGAAAAATGTTGTGTAATAAGAAATCTTGCTTAAGCAGAGGATATAGTACTAAAAAACAAAACAAAAACCAGATCTGAGATAGTTATTAATGCCAACTACAGGAGCTAATGGGGAAAGAATGAGAACATCAATAAGAAATAATGTTTACAATTTTCCCTTTTATTTATTCATTAGGATGATTTCCTTTAAGAACTAAGATACCATTCTAACTGATTTGGAAACAACTTCCAGCAGGGTAAGAAAACTGTCAAAATCAAGGAATCATATCTGAATTGAGATTTGACAGCTAAAGATGCAATCCTAACCCCACTAGGGAGCCAGTGTGGTGTAGTGGTTCAGAGCGGTGGACTCGTGATCTGGTGAACCGGGTTCGCGTCTCCGCTCCTCCACATGCAGCTGCTGGGTGACCTTGGGCCAGTCACACTTCTTTGAAGTCTCTCAGCCCCACTCACCTCACAGAGTGTTTGTTGTGGGGGAGGAAGGGAAAGGAGAATGTTAGCCGCTTTGAGACTCCTTCGGGTAGTGATAAAGCGGGATATCAAATCCAAATCCAAACTCTTCCACTAAGGCCCAAATAATTTCAGTAGGACATATATCTGAGTTGATATGGTTAGGATTGCAACCTAACATTCTTCACCATACCCAGCTTCCATGGGGCATTCCTAAATTCTGTTAGTATGTAGTACACGTTAAGAATTTGAATTTTTTTAATATATAAAAGTTGCATAGTTATGATGAAAGCACTTGTATTATTGGTCTCATGTGCTTATTTAAAAAAGCAGCATTTCAATACCATGGTCTTGATCAGGAGCCTCAAGGTTATAACCATAGCCAATGAGGGTACGAACTGCTTCCCGGAGACTGTCTTTGTTTGATTTCTTGGTGCGATCATCAAGAAGAGCATAGGGGACAAGTCGAGGGTTTCGACGGTTCTTCACATCCTGAAGAAAGATAAAAGTAATTAATTACAAAGTCAAGTTTTAGCAAATTTTATAAGATTTTTTTTAAAAAAAATATTGTGTATTAGAAGATCAGGACTGAACCAAAATATCTGATGTTTAGACAAAGAGCAATTAATTGGTATAAAATGAATATTGTACTTAAAAATTGGGCTAATTCTGTAAAAATCACATGTATATAAGTATACTACTTATTTAGCGTTTACACACACACACAATTGGTTGTGTGTGCATATATATATGCTTCTTTTGAATCAGCTTTCATACTTTGGTTCAGATATCTGAACACAATATATCTGTGTATGCCACCAGGCAGAAGAGGTGTCTGTACAAACATACCACAGTTTTTATCTTCAAAATATGCACACCTGGGAAAAGATTGAGCTACTTGTATTTTTAAAGGGGGGGATTATTTCCCCTATTTTGTACTGTGATATCTGAATGACATTACAAAAACTGTTTCAGGATAAGCAGTCCTTGCATAATATAGCAGTAGCAGAGCTATTTTCCAAGGCAAAAAGCAAAGCACCAGAACCATTATGACTTGGATTACTGTTTGTTTGCTATAGCCAAAGCAGAGAAACCATGCTATGTGTTAGGCAACCTGACATGTATGCAAGTAATCAAAATTAGTTAATGTCCCCATTTACTCAGAAAGGGTTCATTTCACTAAAAGGCATTTCTCCATGAGAAAATATCCTTTTAGTATATGTATTAGAACAGGGCTCAACAACCTTTCTGGATCAGTAAGCACATTTCAGATTATGAGAAGGTGCTGGGGATGCCAGTCACAAAATAGTTACCATGGAAGCATGGCATAACATAAAATGGCTGCCATAGGAGGCGTGACATAAAACCAAATTAATGTACAGTTATTGCTATTCCCCCACCCCAATAACTTCATGTTTGCTGTCAGATGTCAATTGTGTTCTGCTGGTTCTGATTGTGGAGACTGATTCCCCTGAACACACAAACCGCCACACAAAAATGCTGTTACTGTTCCCCAGTACAATGAAAAAATATACAAAGTGACCACATCACACGCATTCACACACACACACACACACACACACACACACACAGTCACCACATGTATCTCTCTCTTACACACACACACACACACACACACACACTTAACATGTACAGAGTCACATAACCATCTCTCCCTATCTCATACAGATTGAACATACAGGCTGCATACCTCTCTCTCTCTCTCTCTCTCATTCACACACACACACACACACACACACACACACACACCCCACATACATCTATCCTCCTCTCTGCCCAAGGGCATCTCTCAATTACACAAACACCCACCCATTCAGAAAAGCATCTCCAAAGGTGAAGGAAGTGCCTGCTACTTCTTTTTCATCCAAAAAAATGCATGAGGACCATCAACCTGGTGCCCACAGGCACCACTGGGTTGGTGATCCTTATAATAAAACCATGCAACTTATGATTAACCAGATTCACTCTGAGCCCTATAAATACCTTTTCCGATAAACATGATACTGTGAGGTTTATCCCTTTTGCTTCACCCTCAGAGGCGAACTCCATTGTCTCTCAAAACGGATGGCAACAACAACCATCTTTCATTCTTTGTTTCCCAGGGACCTTCAAAGGGTATAGCGAGCCTACATTGCCATGCAAAATCTATTTCCTTTGGTGGACAAAAGTGAGCCTAGTAATGCATCTATTTTGGTTTGTCTTCATTATAGTTGGAGAAGGCAGAATGAAGTTCACTATGACAAAGTACGAGAAGCTGCGACCTGGTCCAAAATGGAGGCAACCAAAGCCGTGGATTGTCAAAAGAAGCTCTATCGCCATGAGCAAACCAGCCATTGTGCCATGTGCTACAGCAGATGGAGCATGATGTATCTGTTGGCTGTTTGCAGTATAGTAACGCTGCAGAGAGCTTGCTGGGGAGACCATGCATTAAAAAGAAAGGACTCAAAAATAACTTAAACAAGGTTTTAATAAGAAAAACAAAAACTCCTTTTACACTAAGTACATTAACAACCAAACCAGACCCAACCACCAACCCATCCCCCAGGGTAATGGGAGAGCTAGGTGCTGCTCCTTATATACTACACCCAAATGCTGACACACCTTAATCAAATACAACTCAGCAGCACCTGCTATGCTTCACAGCTGTAAAGCTGGGTCTCGTTATCTTACTCTGGCCCTTGCTCTGGCCCCTTAAAGACATACACATCGGGTGCAACAATGATGAACCTTTACATTTAAATAAACCATTCAACATTTCCCCTGCGGTTCATCATTGTGGAACAAAAACATAAAGCATATTTTGTACATGTCTTTCAAAACAGAATGTCCACGTTGTGATGCATCTTTTAACGAAAGCTTAACTGTTTCAAATTTTACGCTTGGTGAATAACACAAATCATAATCTTCACCTGTAATTTGTTGAGAACCCTAGCAACTATCTAGCCTTGTACCTTACAACTTCATTTTTGTCATTCATTTTAACTCTATAAACCCATTTTGAATCAATAAGTCTCATATCTGGGGTTTGTGGTACAAGAGACCAAGTGTTATGCTCTTTTAAAGAAGCTATCTCAGAGTTCATAGCTTTATACCAATTTGCAGCTTGTTCCTTAGGTAATTTCTGAACATCATTGTAGCTTTTTGGCTCAAAAACTGCCTTATTGGCATACACAGTATTAAAACGTTCATCTGCAAAACGTTGTGGCTTCTGTCTCTTTCTATCTGAACGTCTCAGTCCAGAAGGAGAGTCAGACTCCTCAGACTTAATAGGACTAAGTGAACTACTAGTTTCAGGTTGTAAACCATCGTCAGATTGAAGAGATGCCTGTAGGCTAAGCTCACGGTCAGAAAACTCAAGAGAATCTAACCTCCCCTCGGGTGCCTTTGACTTTAAATCATCAAACAAATCAGATTCAACAGACTTTTTGTCTTTTTCCATTAATTCAGAAGCACCATTTCCTGCTGCTGCTGCTTCTTCCTCTTCTTCCTCAGTATTATCTATACCATCAGTATCTTGGAAGACAGCAACTCCATTCCAATTTACAGTTTGTATCATGCTTCTGGTAATATGAAATTTGCCAGTTGCTGGTATGTAAATTCTGTACGCCCCCTGCTGGTAGCCCATTAATTTTCCCTGGACACTACGTTCACCCAATTTCTGCTTAGCGGGATAATGCATAATTACATCTGAACCCCAAATGCGTAGGTATTTCAGATTAGGGCGTTTTTTAAACAGCTTCTCATAGGGGGTGACATCTAAACCAGAATGATAACTGCGATTTCTAACATAACAAAACGCATTAAGCGCTTCAGCCCAAAAGTCTTTGGGCAGATTAGCATCGTGCAGATACGTTTTAACCCCTGCCTGTAGGTCACGCTGCACAACTTCAACAAGCCCATTTTGCCAGGGACTTCGGGGGCAAGATAACTCATGAGTAGTCCCCTGCGCTTCCAGGAATTTCTCAAAATCCTCAGAAACAAATTCCCCGCCCCGGTCAGAAAATAGGTTCTTAATTGGTTTGTTAAAGTGCGTTTTTACCCAGTTGCAAAAAACTTTGTACTTCTCAAATGCTTGGGACTTCTCAGCTATTGCATAAGTCCAACAATATCTACTATACTGGTCTATCAGAGTAAGCCAGTACTTAGAACCTCCTAATGATGGTGGGAGTGGCCCAACTAAATCACAATGTACACGCTCAAATGGCTCAGTTACTTTCCTATCTGAGCATCTACCCTTGCGTGCAACCTTAATCTTATTCTTGCAACAGGATAGACATTGCATAAAGAATTTACATGGTTTTAAGTTGAGGCCATCAACAATATTCTTTGTCTTAATTACATCAGCAAAATTCAGGTGTCCCAGAATTCTGTGCGCCTCATGGACACACCCGGAATGTGGCCTTACATTCCTCAACCCCTGGCTTGACTGTGCTGCTCTGCAATTTATAGGCGATTGGGAGTAGGTGCGAAAATACAGTCTATATAAACCATCAGATTCCCGGGCATATAATAGACGTTTGTTCCCATCGAAAAACTCACACATTGACTTTAAGAAACGCACAGTTATGCCTTGACGAGCAAAGCACCTTACTGACAATAAATTGTCCACTGACGGGCAGTAAATGCAGTTCACTATTGTAATGTTTAAAGAGTCAAGTTTAACAGTACCCCTGCCAAGCGACTGCAAGACTTGTGAATTGGCTAAATGTACATTACCAATTTCCTCTTCGAAAGAAATAAACAAGCTTCGATCATTGCAAACGTGCTGAGATGCTCCTGAGTCCACAACAAAAGACTTCCACTTGGCACGTTTAAGTCTTTTACGATCTGTTGTCCTAGCATGGAAAACTCGCGGCTCGTTTCTGTCTCTACTATACGATGTCGGCTGCTGGGCTGACGACCGTGACTGACGAACAGAAACAGGCTTGGGAGTACTTTGCTTTCTTTTGGATCTGCAGTCCTTTGCAAAATGTCCTTGCTTATTGCAGAACCAACAACGCTTGGCAGCTTTAAATACAGTTGTATCACCACAAGTTTGCATATGGCGGTCCTCATTACTTCTGGAAATAGGAGTGCTTATGGCACAAGCCTCCCTTCTGTCCAACTCGCCCATTAATCTTGCCGTTACCCCTTCCACAGTTAATTGTGCTGGTGGAACGGCAGATATCTGGCTAGCTATACCATCGAAGTCCTCATTAAGGGAACAAAGAATGATAAAAACATACTGAATATCAGGTATCTCCATGTCCCTTCGAATTAATTCGCAGCGTATTGCCTCCAGACGTCTCAAGTGTGCTGCCAAATCACCACCAGGCTGCAACTTCGTCTGGTACAACTGCTTGAAAAACATCAATGCAGATGCTGACTCTTTTCTAACATGCACTGCTGCAAGACTGTCCCACATTTCTTTGGCAGTTTTCTTATTTCTTATATAGACTACTTGCTGGTCGCTGACTGCCAAATTAATTATCGCCCTGGCTTTTGCATCTCCTTTCGACCAAGCATTAGTCACAGGGTCAGGAGGGTCATCAGTTACATAGGTCCATACTTCTCTAGAGGTCAAAAGCGCCTCCACCCGAAAAGACCATAAACTATAGTTCTCATCTGTTAGCTGTGGGAAGACCAGAGCCTTCTCAGCTTCAGGAACCCGGTCAACCATTCTGGAACTCTTCCAGACCCACAGAACTACGCTAACAGGAGAAGGAGTTTTCAAACCTTTCTCAGAGTCCAAAAATATGCAGTCATCCACTCAGCAGCTGGGCCCATAACCAAAGATGTTGGCTGTTTGCAGTATAGTAACGCTGCAGAGAGCTTGCTGGGGAGACCATGCATTAAAAAAATAAAGGACTCAAAAATAACTTAAACAAGGTTTTAATAAGAAAAACAAAAACTCCTTTTACACTAAGTACATTAACAACCAAACCAGACCCAACCACCAACCCATCCCCCAGGGTAATGGGAGAGCTAGGTGCTGCTCCTTATATACTACACCCAAATGCTGACACACCTTAATCAAATACAACTCAGCAGCACCTGCTATGCTTCACAGCTGTAAAGCTGGGTCTCGTTATCTTACTCTGGCCCTTGCTCTGGCCCCTTAAAGACATACACATCGGGTGCAACAATGATGAACCTTTACATTTAAATAAACCATTCAACAGTATCTTCACCAGCTAGCCAGAATCTCTCATTTCATGGTGAATCCAATTCTATTCACTCTTTGTTGTGCGAGCATAGAGGAAGATGGATATTCCCATTTGCATTAAATGTAACTATGAAGTTCAACATGAGAGCATCATGATGCATGTCAAGCACCAAAATGAACATCTGTATCAGTTGCGCATGCAAATCTGCTTTAATGGACTGTGGTGGTGTGATGTGGATGAAATAACAATCCGCATCATAACACCACAAGATAAAATGTAACCAATGCTCCCACACCCATCCATGATTTCTGACACTGGTATTTGTTATTGACAGCCATCTTTGATAGTTCATAAGAAGAGGAAAATGGGGTGGGGCTGGAACTCATTGCTATTTAATTCCAGATTTTTCTGGAATTTTCAGATACCTGAAGATTGTTGAAGGTCTTCTTTTGTATAGCACCAATCCTGAGGAACTGAAGTAACTGGAAGACTATGAAAATACACCTCTAGACCTAACCTTTGTAGGGGCCAAAGTCCTATCATCATTTATATTTTGTCCTTTGTGCATAATTTATTTTTACCTTATTCTAATACCATATTTTTTGCTCACTTACTTATCACTTACTAGATCTTAGCAGTCTAACAAAGTGAAAATTATTATTATTTTAACTGCAGCACTGTATGTACCAAACAAAACTTGAAGTGAAAGTTTTGGTTAAGAGATTGAACAAATTAACAAAATAGAAACTTTTCCTTCTCGGGAAGGAGTTTAATAACAAATAATTTTTAAGAATTGTTAGTGCAATAAATAGTGCCTGCACCAGTACTGTCACACCATCACAAAACATGGAATTATATCAGAAAGGATGTTCCAGCTGAAGTGAAGGGAGACGTGACTACCTGACTTACAGAACTGGATGCAGTTTGGTTGTTTAATGACATCAGTTTACAACTATATATCTAGAACAGTCTTCCCCATCTCTGAGTTCCCACACATTGTAGGGCAAAAACTCCTATCATCCCCAACCATTTACCATGCTGGCTAGAGATAATGAAAGTAGGGGATTCGGGTTTGGAGAAGACTGCTTTAGAACATGCTCATAAAACAAGATGCCTACAATCTGGATGTGTTATTTTGAAATTTTGTTTTTTCTGGCTTCACAAAGATACCTAGACGGCCAGCATGAGAAGCAGAATTCTAAACTAGATGGCATTCTTCTTAGGCCATCGAATATTATGTAGCTTAATCATTTTTCATGTTTCAATTGATCTCCAGAGAAAATCAAGCTTTCACCTACCCAATAACATTTTGAAAATCCAAGTTTACAGTTCACTCCAATATATCAATACTGACATTGGAAGCCTATACAAGCATGAGAAACAGCCAGTAGACCTAACAGTAATGCAAAGATCTCACTCCATTTCTACCCTAGTAGTATTCTTGGACAGTTATGTCAATTTATCATCTGGGGAATTTCTACTCACAGCACCCCATCCTACCCTAGAGAATATCATAGGGTGGTGACCCAAGAATAGAGATTTTCTGCTCTTGCCCCTGTACTATAGAAAGCCCTTCCCTCTGCCATATGTGAAGCAGCAACTATCAGTTGCTTCAGACAACTTGCAAAGACTCTTCTATAAGACTGGATCCTGTTTTATATGACTGAATATTCTGAATTTCTGTTTTATTCAATTTTATATGTTTTTATGTGTTTTTCCATTGCTGTTTTACTGGTTTTAGGCTGTGTTTTTTTTATGAAAGCTATACTGCTAGTTTTTTTAAGACTGTACACCACTTAGAGATTATTTTAAATGTTAAGTGGTATATAATTGAACTACCACAAGGGTATTTGCTTGATAGCTTGCATTAGCCTCCTGTGATAGCAAGGGTTTGGACATACCATACATCTTAGAAAAATAGGTCACACTGCTCAACTTAAAATATTTCACAGCAAAGCTTTTAGACTATTAGGGATGTTTGTGCACTACACACTCTTGCTCCAGATACTCACCTGGTGCCTTTTCTACAAAATTTAACCTTCCTTTCACTTCAGAATTCTATCGGAAGTGCTGAATGAGCAAAGTTCTAAGAAACTCATTGCAACACTTAACAATAGCCTCTTATAAAGAGAGTAGTTACAACAACTTGAAATGTGTGTAAGAAAGCAGTCCTCTCTTTTTTATGAGATGTACTTAATAACTGAAAAGGAAAACGGGTGTCATTGCTTTTTTCCTATTTTTTTACATAGATTCAATGCCATAAATCTAGTATACAATGAACTGCAGCAACTGCATTTTAATAAAAGATAGAAAATGTGAAAGTACATAGGATCCTGATGGCTAAACCTGAGGCTTAGTTACTAAAGGCAAACTGGATTATAGTCACAAATCTACCTCTTCATAACATGCACTGTTTTCATAATTTAGAATTTAGGTGGATTTTGAAATATACTGTTGCAATTAGTAATTAATTAAATACATGCTATATTTTAAATTTTATAAGATTGTATTGATTCAAATATGACCTAAAATACGATACACCCTCCTATAAAGGGACACTGTCAAGTATTTTCATTAAGTTCAGAATTTATTTTGTGTTTGATCCAATAGTGCCCTTCTGTACACAAGAGGGCTCCTTTCATGAATGCAAGGGCCTTCAATCAGGTTTAGGCTCTCACTAATGGAAGGGGTGGTTTTCACGCATTCCCCCTTGATGTTTCCTGTGCTGTTCTGGAGGGTCCCCAAGCCACTGGAGCAGATTTTCAGGGGTACCGGAGGGAGTGGGTATCACTGAAAATCACCTCTCCCCCTTCCATTAGCAGATGTTGGAGTGTCCTTTTGGTGGGAAGAACACTGGCAACACTAGATCTAACCTTTCACCATTGCAAACCAATGCACTTTTAAGAAGCTGTGCCTTACTTACAGTACTTACTTGTTTGTGATCCCTGCCATCAATGCTGTCAGCACAGTTCTGTGAAGAGGGCATACTAAATAACGTGTGGTCCTTCTGCTGGCTGGCTGGCTGGCTCTGCAGCAGCAGAATAAAAATACTGTGTACAATCATGCATAAACAGCAGCTATTGCTCTTGAAAGGTTCCTTGGAAAGAAGTGGTGGATTCCATAGAAGAAAATAAGGGATTTCCTGAATAGACTCTAACAACAGAAATGAGTAATAATAGGGACATAAACTACTTGACAGTATCCCTTTAATTTTCAGTACGGAAAATAATAAAAATTCAGCAAAGCATCTGGGTCCATCATTCAGTGAGATTGAGTTTACTTCTTACAGTAGTTTCCATGATTGATTAAAGGTGGAACTAGACCATGAGAGGGACACAGAGCTGCCATTGTCCTGTGGCTCTTCCCTCTTGTTTAATGCATGGTACGACATAGCAAGAATGCATTTGTCTACTACCAATTCCCTCCTTGACTTCATCAACTGTCACTGCAATGATACCACATCATATCACATGTTGTGTTAAACAGCACAGAGAAGGAAGGTGACATATTTCTACCCTAAGTGTCTTTCGCAAGTTCTTTCCTACAAATTGAAAGATTGTTCCTTAATATGATTTCTTCACTTGCTAGAAAAAGAGCTATGCATCAAAGCACTTTGAGCCAACGTATTGTACTGTAACATCTCACAGTAAAATCCAGCTATGACAAATGTAACCAGTGATATACTCCAGTAAGGAAGCTAAGCAGAAGCGTTAGTACAGATATCAAATAAAGGGAAGCAATGTGTTTATGAAAAACGAAGATTAGAGTCACACTACCCTTTTTCCTCTTCTGGAATCACAATCCTTTTCATAGACCAGCCACATTTATTGTTGCCAAATCCAACTGTCCTCTCAAATTTTTTCAGACCTAATTTGCAGAGATTTTTTTTCCTGGCTACAAAATGTAACTGAAGCACCAGCCTATTTAGTGTAATCAAGGATTCAATACAAAGTTGGAAAAAATATAAGAAGTAGCAAAAAGTAGATATGCCTATGATCTACTCATTTCATCCCACTGGAACTATCCCAGTCTAGTTTCGGAATGCTTTTCTGTGCATTCATTTGAATGGGGAACACATGAAAGCTGGAAAAAATAATGGGAGTGGTATAACTGATATTGGGACTCTCTCCAATTTAAAAAACCCCCACACAGCCTTGGTCTGTAGAGGGTCTCAAGTCAGATTTTCTGGGTCAACACACGTGGACCTAGCTTGTTTGAAATTTTGCTGGCCCAAGTCCATGGGCCAGGCTTCCATCAGTCCTGGGTAGGCTTGGCTATCCTACTCATCTTCTCTGCCCACATCCACTTGGGCATGCCAACCCACTTTGTACATCTCACGTTTTAAACTACTGTTGGCTCTGGCTTATTGCAGGTAGCATAGCCTCTAAAGAGGGCTCAAATTCAAACATTTCCAGTATCCACAGCTTAAAACTTTTCAATGCAACGGTTGGTTGTGATGCTAATTTACCACACTCCCCATGTCATATATCTGTCATGAGTGGATATCAAGAATGCAAAGTTATTTGGAAGCTAAGCTCCACTGATTTATGAAGCTTCAGAGGTTGGCTTAAGATTGCAGGCCTAGTTACAAAAAAATATTTTAAAAAATAGCAATATGAGAAATATTTGACAGAAACTGTGGCCGTTTATTTATCTCTATTGTAAAGACTACAGCGGCCTTCATAATTTCAATCAAAATATCTATAAGAAATGAAATATGAAATGCTAAATTAATCAACCAGTATATTGATAGATGCTTAACGCATTGTTTGCTTAAGTACTATGTACAACTATGTTCAGTCATTATAATTTATATTAGGGCTCACAAGGACTCATTCCATGGCTCTTTTGAATGACTAGGTCATTCTTGAATAATGGGAAGTGATACATAATGGGATTGCGTTGAAACACGTTTAGAACAGTTCCTCTCATTACTAAGTATCTAGTTTTAGGAGAACAGTTTATAGGTTAGAAAAAAATTATGCTCAAACACTATTATTTTCACTACTTTCTCATAACTGTAGAATAAGAGAGAAACTCCGATTTCCACCCACTCACCACCCATAGTTTTGTAGCCTTTATAGCATCCATGTATCTTCTGATGGATGGTGAAAATTGTGCAAATAAATCCCAGGAAAATGTTTTTAGGGTTTTATCTAGATTGCTGCTTTTTTTTAATCACAAGAAAACTTTACTCTAGAGCTCATCAGTTCCCAAATTTCCATCAATAATGTGGTGTGAATAAGAACTCTGGACATTTCTACAAATGGTGGACATTCCTGCTCTAGAAATAATGATGTGGAATGCCAACTTATTTCCATCAATACTACATGAAATCCTTGCTGTGGTATATAACCACACACTGTCCTGAAACTTTTATTGGTGGAAATGTTTATTGTGTGAAAATAGTCAGCAATAACACAGAAACAGAAAATACAATGGAGTGGTGCCTACAATAATACAGGGAATGCAGGAAAGCATAGAGTTGTGGCAAAAGAGAAAGCTCTCAGACCAACAGAAGGAAAGGTGTTTGTATCATATAGTTGATTTTATTTAAGCAGCATCTCCGGCATTCAATAATGTCAAAGGGTGTGTGTGGGGGTGTGGGTGTGGGGGTGTGGGTGGGTGTGTACAAAAGCTGCTGAAGCTCTGACTTTCAGATAAAAGATAGGCAGAAGACCACAGGCTTAAAGTAGTTTCCTGGCTGGAAGCAAAATGTATTTGCAAATTTCCTACAACATGCTTAAAGCTGAATACATAATCTGGAGCCAGTCAGCAATAACAACTAGTTTATATGCAGCAACTAATGGCTCTGGAAGATAAAGTGCATCTTGGTTTACTTCAAAAGATGCACCCAGCCACTTCAGTGCAAACTTCTATGCCAAGGCCCCATGACTCATGGTCCCCTTGTGGATAAATAAAGCACATGAACAAGCAGGTTTTGGTTTATGGGTTTAAATAGGCAACAATAATAACAACAATTAATAATAATACAGTCATACCTTGGAAGTCAAACGGAATCCATTCCAGAAGTCCGTTCGACTTCCAAAATGTTCGGAAACCAAAGCACGGCTTCTGATTGGCTGCAGGAAGCTTCTGCAGCCAGTCAGAAGCCGTGGAAGCCCCATTGGATGTTCGGCCTCCGAAAGAATGTCCGAAAACTGGGACACTCACTTCCAGGTTTTGATAGTTCGGGAGCCAAAGCGTTCGAGATCCAAGGTACGACTGAAATATATTATTTATACCCCACCCATCTGGCTAGGTTTCCCCAGCCACTCGGGGCGGCTCCCAACAGAATATTAAAAACATGATAAAACATTAAACATTTAAAAAGGCCCTAAACAGGGTTTCCTTCAGATGTCTTCTAAAAGTCAGATAGTTGTTTATTTCCTTGACATCTGATAGGAGGGCGTTCCACAGGGTGGGCGCCACTACTGAGAAGGCCCTCTGTTTGGTTCCCTGAAACCTCACTCTGTAACCCCTTGGCTGGGTCACTGCGGGGCCTGGCTGCAACACTGCTCGCTGAATAAGGTAAGGGGACTTTCAAAAATCAATCTGCATTAACATCAAGTGGGCATGCAGAAGATGATGATGCTTGAAGTTTTCACTACTTGACTAAGGAACAGACATTTCTAGTGACTTAGGTTTAATACAGATAATTGATGAACAGTAAGTAACCTAGAAATACATAGCCTCAACTTAAATATGATAGAAGGATGTAATTCACTGTTATAAATATATTGTTCCTAAAAATGAGAATATGCATGTGAATTTGTGTTGTTGCAGTTGTCATCACACTACAAAGGGAAAACATACTCTTCTTTTAACGCAAGACATGGATCTCAAATAAAAAGCTGATGACTGTGTCAGTGCAAAAAGCAAACGAAAACAAAAGAAACTTCTACATCCCAGTTAGAAATAAATAATGATGATGATGAGCTATGATTATGTTACAGCAAAAAGCTTGTTACATTTTGAAAATTACTTTTCTATAACATAGTGGTAATTTAGTTACAAAGGTTGTATTCATTAGAACTCAGTTTTCCAACTGTGAAATGCTACTGTACTTTTTGGCAGGACTGAAGATGCTTATTTTTTAGTATATTGAGTATAGTAGCTTGATACAATGACAATGTTTGGATGTTAAATCTCAATTTACCAAATTCAATACATAAACAATACTTTTGCCTATGTATGTAGCCTCTTTGTTCCTTTCTTCATGCTGCGAACAAACAAACCAGGAAGTCTTCAATTAAGAATAGCTTCCTGTTTTGCCTAAACAAGGAAACTATGGTTACAGCTTTCGAACATGTCAGGATATTAAACTATAGTTTAAAATTGGATTTAAATACTAGTTTGTTCCAAAAATAGTAACCGTAGTTTCATGGGTTTGGTTAATTAGAGGCTTTGTGGTTTAACTGTTACTTGTGCAGAGGGAGAGGAATGAAGGGGCTTAATTTACAGGGGAAAGGTTCATTCATAGCTCAATGATCACATCTGCAACAGATTTCTATAGAGGTTTTTCTGTAAGGAAAATTATATTTACTTCAATAATAATTTACTATACTTTACTCCCCCCCCCAATATAATGCACATGCACACACCTCACCCTGATGCCATTCCTTAGAGACTGAGTTCCCAACTCAATGGAATGGTAAGGTTAAGAAATCATCCCGGGACCCAGAAGATTTTAATAACTATCCCCCAGTTGTAAATATCTCCTTCCAAGGAAAGGTTCTTGAGCAAGTGGTCACCATCTAGCTCCAGACTATCTTGGACAAGAATGATTTAATAGAACCATTTCCATTGGTGTTTAGGCCTGGTTTTGGCACAGAAACTGCCTTGGTTGCCTTGCACAAATATCTCTGTTGGGGGAAAGGGTGTGTGTGTGTGTGTGTCCCTGTTGATTCGCCCTGATCTCTCAGCAGCTTTCAATGCCATGAAGCAAGGTGTTCTCCTGGAGCAGCTGTCTGAATTTGGACTGGGTGGCACTGTGTTGCGATGATTCCAGGCTTACTTGGATGGCCACCCCCAGAGAGTGGTACTTGGGGTATACTGCTCGACTGTCTTCAATTGGGTTGATCCAAAAGGGTTGATCTTATCCCCCATGCTGTTTAACATCTACATGAAGCTGCTGATCAAAGCAATCCAGAGATTTGGAGTGAGTTTTCATATGGAGAGTTGTCTTTGAGTTATTATAGCCCTGGTGTGGGTGTAGTGGTTAAGAGCGGTAGACTCCTAAGCTGGTGAACCGGGTTGACGTTTCCGCTCCTCCACATGCAGCTGCTGGGTGACCTTGAGCTAGTCACACTTCTTTGAAATCTCTCAGCCCCACTCACCTCACAGAGTGTTTGTTGTGGGGGAGGAAGGGAAAGGAGAATGTTAGCCGCTTTGAGACTCCTTTGGGTAGTGATAAAGCGGGATATCAAATCCAAACTCTTCTGGCCCATAAATACCACTTCTACCCCGTATTAATCAGTTGGAAACTGGGCATTTTATGTATCTTGCATTGTTAGTGTTTTAAATTTTATCTAGGGTTTTTTAAATAGCTTTTTATTGGGTTTTATAAACAAGCATCATAGTATAATAAATAATACAAATAAATAGACCAAGCCTTCTCATGTCATCTGTATATCACAAAAATAACACAATAAATTTGCAATGATATCTGTAACGTAAGTTTCATTATTAGTGGTCAATGTGTAAGCTCTTGGGTTGTGAATTAAACAAAAACAGAGGGGAAACAGGATAGAACAGAACTAACAGATAACATTCAGCATTGCAGAGCTAAACACCTAATCAGGAGCCCTTGTGGTTTTGCTTAGATTAAATATTGAGTAATGGTCATCTTTGCTCAATGAAGAAATATGAAGTGTTGGCATATTGATGAACGTGGGTTGAAAGTGAAAACAATGTTTAAATTTAAATTTACACCAACCAGATTCAACCAATTGCTGATGGGGGGGAGGGGGAATTGTTCATTTTTTGAATTACTGACATATGCTATGAGATTAAACCACATTTCGGTAAAGCCATTTTTTTTATCTGTCCACAAGTCAACCATAGTTTAGTCAACCTCTCAAGCAGGGCTGTTTCCCAAACTGTTTTGTACCAATTATCTAGTGTTGTGCCAGAAAGGTCTTTCCAGTGTCTCGTTACGTTGCATCTGCCACTTGATATAAATGGCTTATTAATTCTTAATTGTGTAAATCTGGATTGTTCTCTTGAAGGTCTGTGAGTTCTGTGAATGTTTTAAAATCCTGATTATTCAGAGGTTGGCTGAAAAGATTCTACTTTTTGGTGGTCTTTAAATGTTTTTGAGATAGCTACAGTCTTGGAGTTGTACCATGTTTGGGGGATGGGTGATCCTCTCATTAGGTCATTAAATAGGCGGACCATATAAGGTAACCATGTTTCTTTGAATTGTTTATAATACTTGGAAGTGAAGCCATCTGGTCCTCAGGCCAATATTTTTTTAAGAACAATGTCAATATCTAATAGAATTTTTCTCTGGTTTTAAATTGTATTTATGTGCTGTAGCTTATTGTCAAGTTGCTTAATATTAAGAACAGACCTCAATGCAGCAATCTTCCATGTTCAATTTTCAGTTAAAAAGCAGAAAGTGGCATGATTTAAAGCATCAAAAGAGTACCCACATACCATCTTTCACTTGGGGGCTTTTTTCCTTAGCAGGTTTGCATCCATAATCTGAATATTACTGCAGGAAAAAATACTTCGGAGGATGGGCTGTGGGATTCAGAGAAGTGGAACGAGGTGGTAGGGCTCAGCACCCCTTTCCAATGCTCCTTTGAGGCTTTAAATCATATCCCTCCCCAGCTTCAGACATGATGGGTACAGATACTGGTCTACCTGCGTCACATGTAGTTGAATAACTCATTCAAATTTAAAAGCTGTAAGTCAAATTAATCAAGTGACTGTAGTTGAATAACCCATTCAAATTTAAAAGCTGTAAGTCAAATGAATCAAGTGACTGTATTTCAGGCTTAAAGGAAACATAAACAAAACTTTAATACCCCTGATCACTGCCACTTAAATCTTCAGGTAACATGTCTGATTCCCAGTCACAAATAAAAGCATTTTTTATACACGGAATTCCAAATGAATGAATTTGTTCTAGATGGCATATTAAAACAAGTTTTGCCTTCTTTAAGTAGTTATCTAAGCACCTAGAAACTATCCTTACTTGTCTCCAAGGAACCCACCACACCTACCCAAATCAAATCCTGATTCTCAAAGTGGTTATTCCAAAGTAGTTTGACTAACTACGGTGTTCATTACTTCTGGGACATTTAGCACTGGAAGTATATAAATTAAACATACGATCAAAATATGCATTTATTTACTTTTATTTTTTAAAAAAATTGTTGGCCATTTTTCCTTTCGCAGGGCAACTCAAAGCAACTGTAGTGAAAACAGAAATTGGCCCGAACTCCAGTAGTCATATTCATCTGCTTTACCACCCACCCTCAAAATATCATTTGAGTTCCACAATATCTGCAGTTATCAGTGAATTTTCAAGCATCCACCAGGGACTTACCTGCTGAATTCCATATGTCCAACCCTGCCTGATACGATCCCTTGCCCATACATTGTGAGCATTCTCTGCAAGTTTATCAACCATAGCTTCCTGAGAAGGGGTCAGTTTGATACAACTCAGATCCATAGGAGCAGGCTTGTATCCACTAGACAATAGATAACTGTTAGATGAGAGTAAAATACTTCAGTGAGATCACTTTTATGTGCATGTCTCTCAACATTTTAGAACAGCAAAACAAGGTGACATACATGAGGTTTCTTACAGCAAAATGCTCTTCTCTGAACCAGAATTATATTCAACTCATGCGGTCTTAGTAGGCTACTTGAACAGCTGCTAGTATTATTACTATTATTATAGTAACTACTATGACAGTAAAGTGTTTCATCACCAATTAAAAATATTAAAATTTCAACCATATAATAAAAGTTGATTGTACTCTTTGTTTACGGTTATGCTGAATGTTTGGGGGCAAGCATTTTCAGCATGAAAAAAAGAGTCTGATTTTTTTCCCTCACAGTTTTTCCTGAAATAATATTTAAACATTTTGAGGAAAGTGTATTATTCATCTCTTTGAAAGCTGCCATTGTCATTAGCACACTTCTTAAGACTGTCTTAAAAAATTTAAGATTGTGAGGGATTAACTATATACTTTCTTAAACAAAGAACCAGGAAGTAGTGAGCAAATACAGGAACACATGAAGGTATAGATCTTCATCCCATTGTAACGGAGCAAGCCAGTAACTAATGTTACTGGGAGCCATAGTATTCTGACAGGTCTACGAAAGGGAAATAATAGTAGGACAAGCAAATGGGGCAAGTTCTTTCTCAGTCAGTTGCTGATGAGGGATGTGATTTCTCCCTCAAACTGAGGCAATAGCATGCATATATATCCCAAGAAGGCAAAATGGGTTTTCTCAGTGTGAATGGACAGCAGTAGGGTTGGGGGGGGGGGTATTTGGCATATCCTGCACAACAAATGCTGTACAGCAATGATGGCTAAACTTGGCCCTCCAGCTGTTTTGGGGCTACAATTCCCATCATCCCTGACCACTGGTCCTGTTAGCTAGGGTTGATGGGAGTTGTAGTCCCAAAACAGCTGGAGGGACAAGTTTGGCCATCACTGCTGACCAGGCTCAGTTGAGATGAGAAACCTGCATGTAGTACCATGGACAATTTGGTTGGTGTTATAAATCTGAGACATCATTAAAATGGTATTGCTACTGCCGGCCTTGAGCCCAAGAACAGAGGAATTTACAAAGTGATCAGTTCAGAAGATACTAAGGAAGGTAGCAGAGGGTGCCTATGCGGTTGCTTGTTCACGCACTCCTCTGTCTGTTCTTCCCCAATCCCATTCTGGTGGAGCTCAAGAACTGTGGTGATAACCACCGTTTCACCTTCTTGACCTCTCTTTCACTTGCTGCCATTGCCTTATCTAAGTGATGGGGCAAGGTGGACTTCCCACCCACACAGCTGAACTGTTGCAACTGTATGAGTGCATTTGCTTACCATTAGAAGAGAACCCCCAAGAGCCCATGGTTATCAATTTGACTCAAGGAAGTACAGTGATATGATAAACACATAAGTGAGACTGGACAGGAAGGCAGGCTCCTACTTTACACACACCTACACATCTTCCATTTTATTTTCTGAACTTAAACTTACTTCTTTGGAAGTTTTAGTTGCTTCACTTTTTCCTCAGCATGCTCATCTGCAATCCCAACATGACAACCTAGCGCCAGCAGTGTTCTGGAGGAGAAAATCAATAGCTTATAGGAACTTAAATTGGCATGTTGAAAAGCAAAGCTACAACTGCTAGGTTTGCGGAGAGAGATGTTTGCAAGACAAAAATAATAATTCCTATAATCTGTGGGCCAGGTTTTGGTATCTCCCTTCAAAAATACTTTTTTGGGATTGTATTTATACAATACATTACTCTCTGAGAAAAGCATTCACACACACCCCATTGCCCAGCTCTGCCTGGCTTCCTTTAATGAGCTAGTATAGGCAAGGAGACAGGGAGATGGTTTCACTTGTCCAAGCAGCATGCCCACATCCTCAGAAATAACAGGTTGAAACTGATCCTATACAACTTGACTAGACAGAGCTCCGGCGCTCTCCTGCCCCAGCCCTGCTACCACAGTGGAGTCTACCTCTTCAGGAATCTGAACCTGGTTAGCTCCGCATTCCAGTAGGCCACCAGGGAATCAGCTGAGAGACCATCAACATGGGGTAAGACATCCCCTACCACTCTGTAGAAGCCATTTGGATCTATTGGGGGGGCAGACTATTTGAATCAGTCCCACTTCCCTTAATCTTAAGGAAGAAATTCAGAAAGCATGTTTAAATGTAGCAACATTTATTTGGCACATCTACAGATTCTGCCAAAGAGGCAAGCAGCAGAGCAGTATCCAAAGTTATTAATGTAGAAATCACCAAAATCTGTTTGAGAAGATTACCAGAAGACTTAAGTAATCACATTGATTTATCACCACCCACCAAACAGATGGGCATTTTGTCATTCCTATACAAGGCAAACCTCATAGACTGTTTAAGAGTTCACACACCCAAATCTTTTTGAAGAAACATAAAAACACTTATGATTAGAGTGAGCAAGCTACAAACTTACTTTAGTGTTTCTAGTGACATTTGGAGATTATAATTTCGCTCTTGTTCTGGCAGTTTTGCAAACTCCACCAAACATGGATGCTGTCGCTTGTTGTCATCTCTAACCTGCAATAAAGGAAACACTGAGCTTAAATCTGTCTTAGAACTGTAAGTCCAAATGACCTATATTACTGAAAAGGAGTTTGTACCATGTCAGAAATATTAGATAATGATCCAATCAAAGTCAGGTACTTTTAGCTCTTATTGATTTCAGTGTGAGAGTTGTTTAAATCTCTCCCATTGATATCAATGATAGTGAGTTTTAAGTACCATGGTACCTCGGGTTAAGTACTTAATTCATTCTGGAGGTCCGTTCTTAACCTGAAACTGTTCTTAACCTGAAGCACCACTTTAGCTAATGGGGCCTCCTGCTGCTGCCGCACCGCCGGAGCACAATTTCTGTTCTCATCCTGAAGCAAAGTTCTTAACCTGAGGTACTATTTCTGGGTTAGCGGAGTCTGTAACCTGAAGCATATGCAACCCGAGGTACCACTGTATTGTACTATATAGGAATGATGTATTTATAACTGTTGGCCAAGTTGTAAGATATTTCATGTAACGTGAAATTTGCTGTGGCAGATATAGGTCAGGAGCCATCACACCTGGTGCTGGGAGCCATTGCCTTTGTGTGCAGGCTACCCCACTGGTGAACCACAGAACTGTGATTTGGAGCATCTCCTCACAAGGCAGCAATATTTTCAGGATCTGAACTGGCCCCATCCATCCATCCATTTGTCTCTGCCAGGCAGAGAACACTATCAAAAGTTTCCTGTTGAGGTTGAGACATTGCCAGAGCAAGAAGGTCTTCCTAGCACTTGTGTGATTCAGTGCAATCTTCAGCTCTGACTGCTAGCTTCATTCTTCAGCTGACTCATGGCTTGGCTCTCAACTACAGACTCCTTGGCACAACCACTGGCTACCCTCCAAGTGCTGTGTATGACCCAGCCCTGACAATATGTTAGAGATGCTTCTGAATAATATAAAACCCTTTTACTTGGAGAACCACTTATAAGCCATTTTGGCAAATAAGGGGTATATAAACAAATAATAAAACAATTACAACAGCAATGAAAATTTAATGCAAAATCTATGTTCTCTGAAAGTGTAACTTCTGCTTCATTTCCAGCTATTAGAAAAGTATTCTAAATTATATTCACATATACATTGAACATGTACAACATAACTACTCCACCTTATTCTGCATGATATTTTAAAGCAATAAGAAAAACAGTAGGAAACAAAATTTGAAAAGCACGTACAGGACCATACTGCCATCCAAGTTCAATTTTATTCATAACCCAAAGTTCGTGGATATTCTCAGCTAGTTTTTCCCTAATTCTTTCCAGATGTGGAGGTAATACAATCTAAAGATAAAAGAGCAAATCTGTTAGAATAAAATGACACAGAGTGCAGTGGAGGGGAGAAAAAGATAATTTACCAGAATGAAATAAACTACTTGTCCAAAGTTTTCATATGTTTCACTAATTACATAGTAGTAAATGATTGAACTGGAAATAACATAATGAAAGCAACCTGCTCCTATTAACAAATGTACTTTGAGTTTGTCAATGTACAGGAGTTTTTTCCCTTTTTTAAGATTTTTTTTTATTAATCTAGATTTTCAAGATAGCCTACAAAAGAGAACCATAAAACAGATCAACTACTACTACTATCTACTGCTTTTTGTATTTTTACTATTGCTATGATGATTGCTTTTCTTTCTGATGTTTTGAGGAGTTTTTTTATCTTTAAATGACTGGTTAGATAGAACAAGTTGTGAAAACAAATGCCTTTACAAATTAACAAATATTTAGTGTCACTGTACTTGATATCTATACTCCCAAACAATAAAATATGAGGCAAAAAATGAAAGCAAATGGTATTTGCAGGTTTATTGATTTTAACATAATATTATGTAGCAT
This sequence comes from Podarcis raffonei, assembly GCF_027172205.1. NCBI lineage: Eukaryota > Metazoa > Chordata > Lepidosauria > Squamata > Lacertidae > Podarcis > Podarcis raffonei. The sequence goes on along the minus strand of NC_070604.1, from coordinate 79,289,293 downwards.
ACTTAACCCATAGTTGAAAAGTTAATGTAGATTCTGTTTACCTGACTGGTATCTACAGGTACTGGAGTGAAAGCTGCTTGGGATAGAGATATATTTGGGCCCAGAAGGTCTCTTGTGGAATTCCGATCCTGTTTGTATTCTCTGCTGTGTTCCACTTTCAATTTCTCTTTTGGCAGAATAGCTTCAAAACAAGGAGCATATCCTGGAGGTGGAAGGAATTTAAATTCCCCATGGCGGCCTCCAAGCAAAAAACGTACCCTATAAGACAACAATTCAAATATTCCTGATGCCTTTAGTTCAATTCTAAAGTAAAATTATTCCTTCAAAGTCACACTTTGCAAGTGCTGCATCTGGGATTTACAGTGGTACCTCGGGTTAAGTACTTAATTTGCTCTAGAGGTCCGTTCTTAACCTGAAACTGTTCTTAACCTGAAGCACCACTTTAGCTAATGGGGCCTCCCGCTGCCACCGCACCGCCGGAGCACGATTTATGTTCTTATCCTGAGGTACTATTTCTGGGTTAGCGGAGTCTGTAACCTGAAGCGTATGTAACCCTAGGTACCACTGTATCTCAGAGTGAATTAGTTTTATCTAAAGGTGACTGCATCTACACTAGGCTGTGATTATCTTCTCCTACTTTTTGTCTTAAAAAAAGGTAAAGGACCCCAGACAGCTAAGTCCAGTCATGAACAACTCTGGGGTTGCGGTGCTCATCTTGCTTTACTGGCCAAGGACACAGACAGTTTTTCCAGGTCATGTGGCCAGCATGACTAAGCCGCTTCTGGTGAAACCAGAGCAGTGCACGGAAACGCCGTTTACCTTCCTGCTGGAGCGGGACCTATTTATCTACTTGCACTTTGACGTGCTTTCAAACTGCTAGGTTGGCAGGAGCTAGGACTGAACAACAGGAGCTCACCCCACTGCGGGGATTCGAACCGCCGACCTTCCAATCAGCAGGCCCAAGGCTCAGTGGTTTACACCACAGAGCCACCCGCGTCCCACTTTCTGTCTTACCTGTGGTCTATTTAGCTACTGCTTAGTTTAGGCTATTAATTTTATATGTGATATAAATGAAGAATAAGAATGCATATTTATTCAGAAGTAAGTGTGTATTCATTTGGCATACTCAATTTTGGATAAAATTAGAACTGATAAAAACCAGTGATTATATCATCATTTCATCGCTGGACTAGTGTAGTAGCGAGTAAGAGCAAAGTCTGTGAGGCAGAACCAGCACAGAATGAACTCATTGTATAGTGTTAGGTATCTTTTGGCTTCAGTTCCTCATCTGTAAGATGGAAATATTAATATTGACCAACATGTGGGCCTCAGTAAAGATGTATCAGTTAATATATGTGATGTGCTTTGAGCTCTTAGGAAAAGCACTATATAACTAAATATCCCTTGGATAAGGATTTTTCAGAGTGCTGCACCTCCACTCACAGGAAGCCACTCTCCTCATAGAGTGGACTTGGAGTTTTGTTTTCAAAAGCAGCCTAGTGCCATTTTGAATGGGCAAGTAGATCATTTTCCTTCCCCTCTCAACCTACTATGCCCTTCTTTGGCCAGCCATTCCAGCTCCCACTGAGGAAAAGCAGCACATGGAAGTCTAAAAGCCATAAGATAAAGAGATCCCTTCCAAGATCCCTTCTGTGGAGTTTGCTTCTTCCAAATACTCTCTCTCTCTTTTAAACTTGCACAGCGTTATGAACACTGGAGCCTAAAACCTTTCCTGTGCCTCAAGAGGCACAACAATCCAAAGCTTGACTGAGCAGAAAGACTACGTAAAGGAAAATGCAACTAACTCTGGATACAGGTGAATTAAATTTTCAGGACTCTTTTCGGAATTCTTTCTCGGAACCTCAATTCAGAAGACCCACAATATAAAGTTGCAGGAGGTTGAATTTGATTGGGCCATGATGCTGAAAGCTTTAACCCTCTTTCCTAGACCATTTCCCAGATCTAAATCACCTGCTGGCGATTGCTCACATCCACAGGTACCGTGTGCTTTTCCTAGAAGTGCAAATATAGCCGGTTTTGAGTGGTGCGATTCACCGCCCCAACGAATCAAACCCATAGTGTCACCGTACGTATCCAATTTGTGACAAGTTGTTAAGAAAAAGAAAAATCAGAAGATCCAATCACACATCTGCTGTGGTGCAACTGGCTTAACCCATAGAATAAGTCCTACGCATAGAACTGAAATTTCAAAATTAAATGAATAAGACAATAAGCAAGGAAAACATGCAATGTATTCGCTGAAAATGACAAGATGGGGTACTAACTTTATCCCTGCCGAGAAGCTGACAACTGGAAAGAAAAGGCCATCTGTATTGAAATTCTCAAACATCCCCTGGACTGGCTGTCCATTTATCCGGAATGAAATGCTGGGAGCACTCAGATCAAGGCAGCAGCTGATTACATCATCAGTCCTTAACAGATGCTGGTTGGGAGAATTCACAGATCTTGCTACACAACCTAGGATATAAGAGTAAATATAATTAGAACAAAAGTTCAGCCTCATGTAAGAAAAGCTGCTTTCAGAAAACTTGGTACAAAGCCAAAGAAGAATCAATACAGATTAACACAAAAAAGCACCAGTATTAGATCTCAGGAAGCTGCCTTCAACCTACTCAGAACACTGGAGTATTTCTTTCTTCAATTTGTATTTTTTGCTCTTGTTATGTTGAAAAATCCAATAAAAAATTACTTATAAAAACAAGAAGGGGGGAAAAGAACAGTGGTTCATCTAGACCAATGTTCTCTATTCAGTGACTGGCAGTGGCCCTCCAGAGTTTCAGAAATATCTCTTTCCCAGCCCTGCAAAAACCGTGGCTCTCCCCCCCCCCCCAAAATGTGACTTGGAGAATAGTAGATGACATATTGGCTGAAATAAAGAAGTCAACTGCTAAGTGTTTTAAAAACAAAGCTGAGGTATTTTATTTGCCTTACCTGACCACAGATGAAGTCCATCAAAACTATAGGAATATAGGTCATCACCAACACCATTTCCTCCCCATTCTTCTCCTCCCACAGGGTATGGTGAATAGCCTTCTGTTGAAGCCCAGCCCACACGAAGGTGAGTAGCTTCGGCTGTCGTAAACGGTCCCACATGGTCAACCATTAGCTCATAATACCATTTTCTATACTGAGCAGAGCCCTCGCTGATTCCAAGGAAAATATTGGGTCTCATACTGAATACAAGGGGAAAAGATGCATCAGAAAAGTTTCGTGTTTTTTAAAAGCATTATTAAACCCTCCTTTTGCTCTTTGGATCTGTACCCCAAGACAAATTACGACAAAAGAAGAACAGTCATTAAAATAACAATTAACCAACAACTAGCTCCATATTTGCATGTTATTTATTCAATTCCATTCATGAACTACATCCTATTAAATATCTCAAAGAAATAAAACATATTTCACAAGTAAAAGCAATGCAAATGCAGACTATTTGCTACTGCCTCCATAAAACCCTATTCAAGTTTTTAAATTTTAATTATTCTAATATAATGGATTTTGAATAATAATACAATTTAATAGTAATAAAATAATATTTTAATTAGATATCTTTATAACACTGTTCATGATGCACCCCAAGCTCATGCACAACACAAGTAAAAAATAAATAATTTAAAACCTATTTTAAAATCCACAGCACAATAAAATACAGCAGTAATCGAGGTCAAACATACCACCATACTTTGAAATCGAACATCAACAAAAAAAAACTGGGAGCAGAGGTTATGTCTTCAAGAGGTGCAAAAACACCAACAGTTACTGCATTTAATTTAGAAATATTAGCAGAATGGGGGGTGGATAAACAGATTGTCTCTTAATGAATGCAACCATTATATTTGTCTACATGTGAAAAATCATTTTGATTTGTTCTTGGTTTTATATACAGATTGCACACACATTCTAGTCAATTTTTTACCTGCTCACATGGTTGACAAGACGTGTCTGGAGAAGGAGATCTCGTCCTGGCAGAAGGTTGTCACAGATCAAATGCTGATTAGACCGCACAGCTACTCCATGGCACACACAGAGAGAGCACAAAACATCTAACACCTGGGAAAGAAATGATGCAGATGGTGATTATGATGGTTCTCAGATCGCATGATACTGTTTAAAAACACCAAGTGTAAAACAGTAAAGACTCTCCCTTGCTATCTTAAACCCTCCCACTGAGATATTTCATAAACCCACCACACAGACTCTCCATCCAAATCTGTATTGCATACCTTATGGTTTCTTCCATGTTTGTCCAAAAGGCATATAATTGATTTAATATGTCCTTCTTTAATAATATTTAAAGCTTCTGGACTTTCTACCAACACACAGTGCAAAACCTCAAGAATGCCTAAAAACATAAATACAAAAAAGATCAGTTTATTGTTTAAATTATCTCACAAGCATACATAAGATATATCCTCCCACAGGCTATATGAATGTAATAAGAATCCATATAGCATATGGATGAAACAAGACGATGGTAAAATAGGAAGAACAACATTAATGTGAATATTGCACAATTAAGAATGGGCATCTGTAATCAATCTGGTAACGAATGGAAATTTAAACATGAAATAAAAATACTTCATTCATCTTAAATCTCGCCAATAGGCACTAGAAACAGGGAAATGAAATTAAGTACACAATTTTCATAACACAGTTTTGTTCAATTCTTTTAGATTGGCTGCACAATTAAGTGATAGCTTTTAAAAAAGGTAAAGGACCCCTGACAGTGAAGTCCAGTCACAAACGACTCTGGGGTTGCGGTGCTCATCTCGCTTTACTGGCCAAGGGAGCCGACGTTTGTCTGCAGTTTTTCCAGGTCATGTGGTGAGCATGACTAAGGCGCTTCTGGTGAAACCAGAGCAGTGCACGGAAACACCATTTACCTTCCCACCAGGGCAGTACCTATTTATCTACTTGCACTTTGACGTGCTTTCAAACTGCTAGGTTGGCAGGAGCTGGGACCAAACAACGGGAGCTCACCCCGTCGGAGGGATTCAAACCACCGACCTTCCGATCAGCAAGCCGATCTTGCATCCCATAACTGATAGCTTGTATGTGATTAAATCTGAACAGCTCTTATACTACCTAATTCTGTAGTTTCAAATTTTGGCCAACATGCTATGTACTAGGGGTAGGAATAATTCAGTTTTGCATCTCCTTGTTGTTTTTTTTAGGAATTTAAATAATCTTTTGCCTCAGTTTTGCAATTAAGGAATACAGACAAAGCTTTCATTCTTTGGGGTAATGTACCACAAAATTTCAAATGCCTAACACTGTCAAGGTAATAGAAAAGGACTGGGGTAACTGACTGTTAATATACAGCTTACAGAAAAATGTGCCTCACAGTTATGTACTCTTAGTTTTGTTTTGTTTTATTTTGTTTTGGTGTATTATTATGTGAGTCCATTTTTAGAGCTGAAAAGCAGCATATAAATAATTTAAATTTCACAAATTAATAGTGTAAGTAAATGATGTAAATGCAAGGAATGGTGTAAGTAAGTTACAGAATTCCCAGCGCTGCAGCAGGGAATGCTTTATAACTTATAATTTGATGTATTCTTGGAGAAGATTAATAGTATGTTGAAAATAGAAAATGTCATACGTTTTCTGTGTATCACAAGGGGTGTGTGAAAGATTCTCCTATAAAATGAGCAAACTAATTACATGAAAATTGAGATAATGAAGATGTAGGAAGCAGTAGGATGCAGCACTGAATCACCTATGACCTCTCAATTAACCAAAATTACCAGCCAAATGAAGCAGCAGCCAGTGCCATTAAATATCATTAAACTTAAATAAGATTCCTGCAATGCTGCATTAAGACAAGTTCCTCTAGGTCCAGGCACAATTGTCTAGCAGATCTCTTAATATAGCAGTAGCAAGGATGCTGCACACAGTTACCGTATTTTTCGTCCCATAGGATGCTCCGTCCCATAGGATGCACCTAGTTTTTTGGGGGGGGAAATAAAGGAATTTTTTTCCCCTTTATTTCCCCCCCAAAACCAGGTCGGGGGAACCGAACCAGGTCAAGGAACAGCGGGATGGTGGCGCTGTGCTTCCCTGCTGTCCCCCGAGCTTGTGGGGCTGGCCGATGTCTGCCCGGCGCGCAGGGTGCTCTGCTTCAGGGCGCCTCTCGCGTCAGATGGCAGGCTGCTATCCGCAGCGTGGGGAGCCCTGCGGGGAACTCCTGCAGGGCTCCCCACGCTGCGGATGTCTGCCTGGCGCGAGGGACCCTCTGCTTCAGGGCGCCTCTCACACCGGGCGGCAGGCTGCTATCCGCAGCCTAGACAGCCCTGCGGGAACTCCCGCAGGGCTGCCTAGGCTGCGGATGTGTTCCCGAAGCGCCGGGCGCTCCGCTTTCTGCGCGCCCGGCGCTCCGGGAATCAGGCTGCTATTCGCAGCCTAGACAGCTGTGTGGGAGTTCCCGCAGGGCTGCCTAGGCTGCGGATGTCTTCCTGAAGCTTGGAGAGCGAGAGGGGTCGGTGCGCACCGAACCCTCTCGCTCTCCAAGCTTCAGCCAAAGCCTACATTCGCCCCATAGGACACACCCAGATTTCCCCTTCATTTTTGGAGGGGAAAAAGTGCGTCCTATAGGGCGAAAAATACGGTAATTGCTGCCAGCTGCTGCTGCTACAGTCAGCACTGTAACATGGGATAAAATGAAGCCTGAACATACAATATCACAGGTTGTATGTAATACACTGGGTAGTCTTCTATACCATTCTTCCAAATCATGTGATCAACTGCTTTTCCATGCCCACCAGAAAGAGGAAATAAATGGGGTGGGGAAACTTTCTATATTAGATATACTTTTGTTTACAAGAAGGTTCACAGAATTATCAGCTAAGAAATTTGAAATTATCCTTGAGATCATCAAGCCTGACAGTGGTCAAACCAATTACATTTTACAACAAAGCATTCGTTTTATGTACTACTTGCAAGTTTCCCTATTTAGCAGATATATAATCAGAGGCAATCTGATGTTGACCAACAGGAGTTTTTGTATCTCCTCCTGTTGCCAGAAGCGTAATGCTTCTTAACAAAATACAGAAAACACATAAGTGGTTTCCTTATCATGCAGATAAGCTCATTACCTGAAACTAATTCTATTTACAGATAAAGGTTTGACTGATTTAAATATTAAATAGTGTGATAATTTAGAATTATAATAAAAGGACCATTTTTATCTATATTATTTCCCAAAATTATACCCAGTGTCCCTAAGGGCAAACATATCATTAAAGTATTTTCAAAATGTTCCTCTTTTAATTTGAGAGAAGATAATGTGGGGGAGAATCTAAACTGTTAATTTAATTAAAATCTAAACTGCTCATTTGATTTTTATCTTAAAGCCCAAAGGCCAATTACATTTTTAATGAAGTAATCATATACAATTATCTCTGTTGAGTTTTAAAAACTAAATTGTAGAGGACTCCACCGTTCTTGGCTTCATAATCCAAACTGGAATCAGCTTCTAATTTGTAGCAAGTGACAAGTTATTGTCATTTAGAACAACAACAAAAAATGATACGGAAGTCTCAAATGGCTGCCAGTTTATAATTTTATTCTATGTATACTAAGATGCAGAAAAACAATTTAGGTATTTTTCAAGAAATAATAGGCATCATCCAAGAAAATGCTATTTAAAGTCTCACTGGAATCAGTGGGACATAACCAGCAGTGGAAAGTGTGGTTGTTGGTGGTGGTGCTACTCACCTGAACTCTGCTTGGTCACATCACCAGCTTACTGGGAGGTAGAGATGAGGAGGCTAATGGGCATGTATTGAAGGAGATCTTGTGGAGAGATGGTGGGAGGAAGTGTACCAAAGGGAATGGAAGAGAAAGAGAGAATGATAATGGAGTGTACTGGTGCTTGGGGAGACTCTTGAGAGTCCCATGGACTGCAAGAAGATCAAACCTATGCATTCTGAAGAAAATCAGCCCTGAGTGCTCACTGGAAGGACAGATCGTGAAGCTGAGGCTCCAATACTTTGGCCACCTCATGAGAAGAGAAGACTCCCTGGAAAAGACCCTGATGTTGGGAAAGATGGAGGGCACAAGGAGAAGGGGACAACAGAGGACGAGATGGTTGGATAGTGTTCTTGAAGGTACCAGCATGAGTTTGACCAAACTGCGGGAGGCAGTGGAAGACAGAAGTGCCTGGCGTGCTCTGGTCCATGGGGTCACGAAGAGTCGGACACGACTAAATGACTAAACAACAACAAGAAGATTAGCCATGGGGTGGGGGGCACCACAGTAGGGGAGAGGAAGGCACCCTGCCCATGTTCAGTGGAGATAGTTGCAAGGGGGTTGTTGGTAAAGACGGCATAGGAATAAGAAAATGTGAAAGGTCGGGTACAAAGGAAGCTGCAGAATAGGAGGAGCTGGATGCTTCAGAACTGAGTGTGTGTGAAAATGTGGCTGAGCATCTGCAATATGGTGAGTGGGGTGGGGAGGGAACCAGGAGGCTACCATGGGGTGGTCTCTGCGCAATAGGGGGGGGGCTACAGAAAAGGAAGTGTGGTATGGGCAGGCAGCCCCTGGTTTAAATAGTCTCAGCTGAAATTAATGGGACTCTTGCATATTCACAAGATTATGCATGTATCTGTACAGCAGCAATCCCAGTTTAAGTTGTGTCAAATCATTCCTGCACATGAATCTTCTGTGATTTAAAAAACAATGTGTGTTTTTTACTTGCCCAAAGTGTAGAACTTAACACATGCTTGCCATTTTATTTTTTAAAGGATACAGCAGCAGATTGCACAACAGTGAATGCAAGGGATTTTTTTTATGGGCTGTCTAGTTTTGATTAAAAAAAAAAATACATACCAGAAGATGCTTCTAGTCTTTCCAATCTACTAATGAGCCAATCAAGAGAGCCAGAAAACTGGGCACAATTTTTACGATTCCCTCTAATCAAAGCAGCTGAAAAGAATGAAAAGGGTGATTAGTTTTTTATTTTACCAACCGTCATATGCGTTGTAATCACATTAGTTAATACAGAACATATGTCTTACAGTGTAATCCAACCCGTTTATACTTAGAAGTAAATACTTTCATATCAATGGGGTTTACTCCTAGGTCAAGTGGGGTTAGGATTGCAGCCTTAAGTCATCTTTACAAAAGGTGAAAAATTCATAGACTTTGTTACCACATAGTCTGCGTTCTCCATGCAACCCATCCTGAATAGCACACACTTTATATTTTATTCTATATGGTGAAAAACCAATTCACATTATAAAATTATGTTTTCATGTCACTTTGCTTGGGCAAACCTTCCTCAGAGCTTATGCTCCATCAGGAAGCTACATTGAATGCCTTCCCTGACTCCTGTGTATTAAATTCAAACAGGAAAATATCCCCCATCAAGACCCACACACACTGCTTAGTCAAGTCCAAAGGCCTCTTCCACATCTACTTTTACTAAGACTAGCTGTTTTGAAGAACTAATGTGGAAAATGTCCCTTCACAGGGAGCCCTGGGAACTCCTCGTGGAGACCTTCCTCTCCCTCACTCCTGCCAGCATCACTTTTTTTCTGTAAGCAGCCCTTCTGCCAGTTAGTCTTCTCTGACTTTGATTATGGAGAAAAATTCAGAAATTTCTAATGCTGTCCTCTCCTTGTAAATTAGTGTTGCCCAGATCACTGCTAGATCTGAGTCTAGTGAACTTCAACAGCATGTCTGTTCCCTGGTATAAATCACCAGACAAAATGGCTTTAGGGTATGTAGAAGAAGATGCAATTGTTATCGTCATCCAAGACAAACCATCTTTCTGTCCTACACAGTCCAAGCTTCAGAGCTAAAATAGCAATCAAGAAAGAATCTTAATAAACTCCCAATTTAGAAGCATCAGAGCTGCAGCTAATTTTACCACAGGTCAGGTAAACTCTACAATTAATTGTGGAACACAGATATTCCCTGAGGACCTATTGTGCCAGGAGAGGAAAATAAGTTCCATGAGCTACTCTTGAAAATAATATTGTAGAAGAAATGTATTACTAATAATGGAACTGGGAAACATAATTCATTATACTCACAAGTCTCACCTTCCCACACAGAAATGAACTATATTAGCACTATATTTAATTCGTGGAGTAACTGAGAGTAATTAAAGTGTCTTATGAAGTAATATATTTGTAACTTTTTTTCAATAGCAATATATTAACGGAACTATCATATATCACAAAAAAACCATTTTCCTTTGGGTGGAAAATGCAATCAGTTTGTTACATATTATTTTTTAATTAAATTGATGGCTAGCCACAACATGGATAGAAACAATTTTCTTCTGTATAAAGATTTCATTCTGCATTCTGATAATACATCTGGTATATATGAAAGGCTATGAATAATGGAAACATCAGCTATCTGCTATCAACCATACATCTTAGCTATAGCTTATGGAAAACAGGACTGAATGAACAATATTCCTAAATATTGGCCCAAACCAAAATAATGAATAAAAGCACTTGCAGGGCAGTATTTAAGCTTTATTTAGCATGAGATGCTTCAATTAAGCAAGTCAGAGATTTATCCCCTGCAAAGATTTTCTCTTATAAGAAAATCCTATATAAATTCTTTAACGTATAGAATGGGCTTCACCTAGCAAACTCAGTCAGTTGAAGCCCTAAGCAAGGGTTTCTGCTTGTGCAACAAGGATCCCCTCCTATAACCTCACAGACACACTCTCTAAAATGGTTTGAGTGGACAGTAGAACCCAGAACACATGGGGAAGGGGAATAATTCTATTTGGTAAACTGGAATGCTTGCACAGATGAAATGTCTGTAATAGCACAATGTTGAAGCCCTATGGGGTTTCATTAGCATTTTTTGTGTGTGTTTGAAATGCATATCTTACCTAGTAATTCATACAATGAGTTTAGGATAGATTTCCAAGTCTCTCCTGCCTCCTTCCCAGCTACATCAGCAAAATGAGCTGCACTGCTGTATACATGTAAGCGATCAATGCATTCAAGCACCAAGTTGATCATACCCTACAAGAGAAATAGCGCTTATCTCAAATAATAAGAAGTTGTTGTAACAGGGGGGAAACAACTTGCAATGAGCTTTGTAGGTACAAACAATAAAACAAAGGAGAAGGAAAAAGAAATCAATACAGGCATATATATGTGCACCCCAAAGCAGGCAAAATGCCAACATCACCGCAAAATAAATAAAAACACAAACCAAAAAAGCATGCTATACCCCTAAAAACAAGCAATCCCACAAAATACCAAAAAAAACCACAAAATCTTATTTTTTAAAAAAATGGGAGGGCCTTGGTGGGTGCTAAGGGGGTTTCTAAGGCCATTGTGGTGCCCACATGTGCCCTGTTTGAGAATCCCAACCTTATTCCTTCTCTGGAGAATTCTTATTTTTGTATTTGTTCAAGCTCGATATAGCTCTCACTCCCTGCATCACTGCATTTTTGGAAATCATGCATTTGCAAGCATTAGCCATTTTTTTCTAATGGGGAAAGCTTTCAGTCACAGAAGTCTGGTTTGGGTGAGTAACCTGTGGCCTGCCAGATATCAAGTCTCATGAGCCCCAGCCTGCATCACCAATGGTCTAGATAATGGGACTTCTAAGTCCAGCAACCTATGTGGTCTGCCACAGGTCTGCCACCTCTGCATTAAAGCACTAAAGCATACTTTAACACTATGAATGAGCCTCACAGTTGCAAACTACCCACTAGTCTCTCCTGGAATGGCTTCAAGGAGTATGCTTCTAGTTCTTACCAACCGAGATTTATTCTTACATTTGAAAAGGACACACTGAGATTAGTTTAATAAATGCTGAGAAATGCTAATGATTAAGCAGTATGTCAATGCTAAAATAAATTATAGCTCACTGCAACAAGCCAGGGTAGTTTATGATATTGACTTCTTTCAACAAATCATAGCTTAATTATCTAGAGTTATCAGTTGAAGCATAATGAGTGTGTGAGCCTGAAACTCACTGTTGCTGAATGCTAAACTATGGTTTAGGACTACATCCTTAATGATTTAGTGTTATGACTGTTCTTTGAGACTAGCAAGCAGTTCTTCTGTCACCCAACAAGGATGCTTCCATACGCTTGCAAAATTAGATGACCAGATAAATTTCTACACATCTTCCCCTAAAGTTGTTCGCCTTCAAAAACACACATAATACAAGGGGATACAAAACCACAAACTTTTCAAAACATTTTCTCTTTCTAGCATGTTTTCTTTCCAACCAAACAAAAACCTGACTCAAAGAACCTTATGGAAATCATTATGTCAAGCTGAAAGAATTATTAACCTGTCCCAAAAGTAATGCACCAAAGGCAAACCAAGACCGCTACCTCTTCCTGGAAGAGATTCTGCCGATTCTTCAGTGCTCTTAAGCGGTTCTGCTTGTCCTCGTGCTCTAGATGCTCATCAGGTGGATGGAAATATCCAATCAAGTCCTGGAGGCTAAGGCTGACTGACTCAATGGGTAAGTCAACTGTGGAAGACTTTGCTTTCTTGCTGAGATCATCAAGGCCCCTAAAATGAATTGTACAGCTCTTCTAAGTATGACATGTTCCCAGTCTGAGGAGCCCTCCAAATGTTCTATTTATTGTGCATTCATGATTTTTGTGTGTGCTCTTGATGCTATTAGGGCAGTCAAACGCAATATCACTTTCAATTCTGTTTGTGCCTACAAAGGTTTCAGAGTTGTCACATTGCTTCCCTTCCAATCAGTGCATATCCCATAACTTTTTGCTGAAACCCCATAATTTTTTATACTACAGATGTTATGTTTTATTTTTGTCATTTGTTTCTTGTGCTGCTCATTAGGGTAAGTATGGTAATGACAATTTAAATCAGGGGTGGCCAACCTGTGGCCCTACAAATGCTCTTGGATTCCAACTCCCATCAGTCCAAGTCAGCATGCCCAACAGTGCCAGGTGATGGGAGTTGTACTCAGTCATATCTGGAGGACCAAAGGTTAGTCACCACTAATTTAAACAGGCCAGGTTTACAGATAAAGTTAAGCCATGGTTAACATTAACCAAGGTTTATGAGCAGGGTTGGTTGGTGGTTTATAAACTATGTTTATGTTGCAAGGCCTGGTTTGGATGATCAAATAAACCATAGCTTAGTATTTCATAAACCAGGCTATAGTGTCATAGGTATACATTGTGCTTTATGCACAAGTGGACAAGTCATTGTTCCCAGAGGGATACAGTCTAAAATTTGATATAGGAGGTGTCAACGGATGAATTGGGGGGGGGGGAGTGGAGACAGTGGGAGAATGTTTGCTTGTTTAACTTACAGGTACTAAGGCCTAGCTAAGGCTAAGGTATTCGTTTTCAACCAGAACAAATCATGTACCTTATGAACCTGTTGAAAAGGAAGACGGTACTACGAATTACTCGTGCAGTACGTGACTCTTCATGCTGAGATCTGGACAATGTTAGGCCATCATCCATATGGCCTTCGTGGTGCATGATAGCCTGCCAAAAACAAAATCAAAGAACAAGGATCACAAAAGGAGAAAACTATCATTTTGTACAGAACTCTTCCCAAATGCTCAAAGTGCTTTACATGCTGAGTTCTAGTGAGTTCTGTCTAAAAAATAGCCCTTGTATAGGTTATATGGAACTACATTGTGGTGGGGGCATGGGACTAGAGTTTCACCAGCCACCTTGTAATCTTTGTAACATGAAATTCTGTCCCAAAGGATTCGGTGCCTACTGTTATTTTGATAGGGAAACACATTTAGTACTTGGGAAAAGTTGAAATGTAAAATGCCACACCGACAGTGCCTTTTCATTCACATAATATTAAACATAAATATATGCTATCTTTGTGTAAAACATCTTACCTTGCGTTGCACAGACCCCATTCTTACAGACTTCGCATCCACTGACTGGTACGTGAGCCACAATCCAGTGTCAACATGCTGTATGAAGCAGACTGAGTCTCCGTACTTTATCTCAGGTGCTCCCATTCCTTCCACGTCTTTTCTTATACCCACATCCAATTTTTCCTTTTTTAAAGAAGATGTAATACATTAGCCCATACATTTAAAAATTTTGAAAGGTGAAATATATTTTCCTAAATACAAAATAATAAGCATTAAAACTGATACGAACATTAAAGGTTTAAATAAAAGTTTTAAAGAAAAGATGCCAGTTTGAAGAGACAGAATGCAGCTTTTTATTAAGACTGACATGCTTCCGTCTACTGAACAATGGGGCAGGAGTGTGAAAACTCTAAAATGGGTGTGTGCAAAAAAGATTAGCCAACAGTGCAGCCCTCACCAAGCCGAACTGGATTTATTCCCAGCTGAGTATTAGTTGGCAGCCCTAGATTAATACATATTTTCCCAACACTTTTATGAAATTATATTTCATCAATAAAATACAAATACATATCTGACTTTAAAAGGGTCACGATTTAACTTATATAGAGGGTAATTTATGTCAAACAGACTAACAGTGAATAAGTGTATGAATGCACACTGTACTTTAAATGGAATTTGTATCAAATGCATGATATATCAGGCATGTAGGTATTAAGATCCAAACAGTAGCGTTCCATATGTTGTAAAGCCCAACATAACAAAATGAAATCAAAAGACAATTGGAGGAGCCGGATCTAAGATCTGCTTTCACAACTTTTACCCTTGTGTACTTTTATGGTCCACTGCTATGTAATTTCATAGAGAGAATGCTACAAGCATGCACAGCCCAACTGCTAAGAAATTATAGTTCAACTGGAAATGTTAATGTTTCCATCAAGTTTACACTATCTGTCACTGCACTTGAGTTTTCTACCTTGGAAGACCGAAAACAAAAGGCTGTAGATTTCACATCAGCTTTCTCCTTGTCTGTTAGAAGAAGGCTCTTGTCATCCATCAGGCTCAAATACTTCCCTGTTGTTATATGCCTTAATCGGAACGGCTGGCCCCATCTAATGTGGCTTCCACTCCACCTAAAAAAAGTTCAAATTTGCATTCTTAGATCATGTAAAAGTCCATAGTTAAATGCCAAACGAAATATGAAAGATGATCTAAAAAGTAATTTGAACTCAATTTTATAAAAACAACAATATTTTCAATTATTGAGTTAACATTTTAGTTTTACTTTCAGAATGAACATTGGCATAGCAGTGCTTTCTTAGGCAAGATAACTTTAATGCACACAAGAAGCTAGCTGCCAGCAAAGGCTACATGCTCATCTCAACAGAGGTAGCAGATCAAGAGGTGAATTATTTGGGACAATAGATTTGTCTATCATTACAGCTTTTGGGCACACATTCGCAAGTGCTCCATGTGGACATCAGAGTGCACAGAGAGCTCTGCGTCAAGGTGAATGGCTTGCAGACCACAAGAACTAATTGAGATTTGAAGTTTTCACAAGAGACACCTGGGTGGACTCCATTTCATGTATGTGCAGGCAGCTGGAAATGCTGCATCCAAGATGTTCTATTTCCATGTTCCAAAACCATATGAATTATTTCAACAAGTGGAAGACACCACTTCATATAAAGACTGCATCCTTCTTTTCCTTAAAGGCCTGCTATAGCAAGACAATTATGTGGCTTATGAAGACAACAGGAGAGATGGAGAGCTCAGTATTGGAGGTCTCACTAGCAGCAGCTGGAAAAACAAATGCGCTGTCATAATCATGTCACCTAACACCTAAAAGCTTCGTGGCTGCGAAGTCAGTCAGGTGATTTGCTACTGCTACTTGCACATTCAGAGAATCTTCTAAATTATTCTAAGAACAGAATTCCACACACCCACAAACAACATCGTTTCATTACAACCTGGGAAAACAACTGGAATTCACAGGTGCATACTTTCGCTTGTACTTTATACATCCATCTCAGACTGAAAAAGGCAAATAGCAATGTTTCTCCTTAGTTCAGCACATTTCTTTTGTGCTACCAATAGGGGGCTGCAGAACACCGAGTTCCGTTTAAGTCAATGAGGCTCCTAGTCACAATAAATACACAATCCTCACATAAGACATCAATTTGGCCTACAACATGCACCAATAGTAAAAGGGGTGTGAGTATGTGTGAAGAAGATGTGTGAAGAAGACACACCAATGCTGATTTCAAAATGAGAACTGAGAAGTTGGATACTGTTGACAGTTGTAAGGCATTTCTTATATGTTTCTCGCATTTTCTATAAAGGGAGATGACTCAATATCACAGTTAAATTGAAATTTAGGTAAGTATTCCTCTGTCAAGTATCAAGGATATGTGTTAGCCTGGACTGTAGGCTGTCATTTGTTAGACCACCTACCTAACAGCTCCTATGCAATCCTAGGTAAGAAGGTAATGCACTTCTAAAAAAATGCACAAGGGAAATGTAAAGGAACCTATTTTTCATTCACTGCACTAGAATTCTCAAGGTCAAACAGCCAAAAGAAAAATGTTGTTCCATTAACCTGGCTCTGCTACCATCAGAAGACATGAACATAAACAGCTGCAGCTTTATAGTACAACTTTTTCCCACAGCTGCTGGCATTTACTGATTAATATTATCATTTTTTGTGGAACTTGTCCCAAATCAGCATTTTGAAAAGCCTGAAACTGACACCTATCTGACAACTGTAATAGCGTCACAAACCCATATTGGAAATCAATTCCATGTGAATCTTGGGTAAATAAGTACATTTCCAAATTGCCATCAGTCTTTCAGCATAAACACAAAAATTTTCTCAAGAGAAAGTCTGCATTTTAAAGAACGGGGACATTTGTTGCCATAATGGAATTGCATTGTACCAAAGGTTCTTTACTTACGCAACCCTCAAAGTCTCCAATCGCCAAAGAGAACGAGCATGAATTGACACGGCTCCACCCTCATAATGGACTGTTCTGCAACACAAGAGGAATTTTCTGAGTTTCCCAGACCTTTAGGCTGAAAGTAGCTGATAGTGTTTTAGAGAGAGCTGATTTAGTTTCTTCAGAAAGAAACTGCTGATCCTAGTGTGCCCACATCCATCCTGCTTTCACCAGAGGCAACAGAATGATAAACACCAAGCAAAGCAATACCACTCAGACTTTCAGCTCTCTTAAAATCCGCTGTCCATTTCCAGTCTCTTGTGGCTTCTTTCCAGTTGATATCCTACTGAAAGATTTGCATTCCAAGATATATTATATATTTTGTTGAGCTAGTAAGCTACCTTTACTAGTTAGGTAGGGCTGGCATGATCACATCAAACTGGTGTCCAGTTTATTTCTCTGAGATCTGTTTAATCAAATGAATGTTTCAATCATTTCCTTTCTTCGTTGATATTCTCTTTTATAATGAAAAAGTGCACAAATATGGCTATTGTACAACATATTACTATATATTAGACAGGTTTTGTTCATATTCTAGCACTCTTTCCTTCCAGGAAAATAAGAGACTTAAGTAGTTTCCCTTGCAAATTCCCCTACAACCCAGGGAAGGGGAAGCTGTGCAGGAAACAGTGTACAATTGAGAAGTAAGTGAACTAAGAGCATCCCAAGACAAACCTGTCAGGTGGAATAAATCTGAGGGAAAGAGAAAAGGCGCATGAGTGAGGAAGCTGCTATGGGGCACAATCAAACATGTTGAGCCCATGAATATCTCTGCAGGGTGTACTATAGGGAAACTTTAACAAGGCCATTTTTTGCAGGAACCAGTGTCAGCTAAACCTATGTTGCCATGGTTATGCAGGAGGTTTCAATTAATGCTTATTTTCTTGTTTGGACAGTAATTGAAAAGCCTTCAGACAAAAGGTCAGCTCCAATAAACATATTCCTGTTTCTATAATCTCCAATGAAAACAAAAAGCAACCCCTTCTTCTTGCCTGAACTGTTAACTGTCTTGTTACAAAAACCAACGAAGGGGGTGACCAAGCTTTTGGGGGACTGCGTACCACAATGAGCCATGGTCAACCCTCAAAGGGATCATAAGTAAATGTGGAAATGGCTGGAGTGTAAAAGCTGGAGTGGCAAATAAAATTCAAGGACAAATTTGTGGGTAGTGAGGGGTCACAAGAACCTTTAGGCATCACGACATGTGCTAATGAGAGTAGTCAGATTTTTTAAATTATTATTTTAAAGGATAAACAGGGGAGTTGACAGCTGTAAAAACAAAACAAAACAAAAACAACCTTTAGGCATCATGGCACCACAACAGGAGACCTATAGGAACCATCAGTATTTTTTTCTTCAAATAACAAATATGGGGTATTAGTAGACCACAAAAAAACCTCTTGGGCTAACCACTTCTGAACTAGGGTATGGAAACTGGTAATTTGCTGAGAATTCACTACAATCCTATAGACAACTCAACATTTTCCTTGATCTTAAAAGCTTCCTACGCGTATTCCTTGCTTTTCTGCTGAACATATGAAGTTACACTACTGGGACAGGTATGCAGGAGCCCAGCAGACCCAATCAAATTTCTACAAATTTATTCTGTTGTGGTTAAAAAAAAATCATATTTGTGTGATGTAAATTAGGAAATTGCAAAGGCCTGCCCATGGCTAAACCTAAACAAGGAGCCCAGATCACTGAATCTATTCCATTTAATTAAAACAACAAATTAGTTACATGGAATAAAAATTGAATTATTACTTTATATTCCCCTAGCACTAATTAATAACCATGAGGGAAAAGCTTGTCAGAGAACTGCATCGGCTCCAATGCAGATAATTTAAAAAGATACATAAGTTTTTATTTATCAGTACAGAAGAAAAAGGCCTGAATAAAATGCATCTAAGGCAAGACACAGTTCCTCTTACGTGTATATGTCTGTCCTACTAATTCATTGAACTGATGAGCATACAACTGGGTTCACTATTGTAGTCTTAAATGAAACAGCTACTGCTGTCACAAATGCTATAGACCTACTGTGCTATATGTTTCTATTTCTCAGCTTACTATTCCCATTTAGGAACTTTGCAGAGAGTATGCTTGAATTGTAAATCAAGCTTTTTAAAGTTTCTCATCTGATAGAATATCAAATCCTGTCCCATTACTTCACAATTACTGGTTTCACTGTATACTATAGTGCCCCACAAATAGAAACCCAGGCTGCATCTAGACACATCAAAAAAGCAATTCAGTTAAACGTGTTATAAACTTCATATAAGGAAAACTAGTTGGCATATGTTATAATGCATATAAAGCGCTTTATCTTTACGAATATAGCTGAGTCCCCAAACTGAACTGAGAAGTTGCTTAGCCCTTTCAAAATCAGAAAGGCAGGGTGCACCCAGAAGAGCAATTTTTCATGCACTCTGTTGTTCAGAAGATGGGCTAAAGCTCACACACATTTTGGTTTATGCCACTGTACAACCTTCTTCAATTTTTCCCTATAAAAAATATCATGCCTCTCATTAAAGAATCCATGCTTTTAAGCAGCTAGTCTGGCTAGAACCATTGTGCTGTTTCTCCCCCAGCCAATGACTTCCCCTGTCCACCCAGGTTATTTCAAAGCCTGTAACACTGAAATTATGTACCAAACAATCTATACACTTTATTAATTTATCACTGCAGGATCCCATTTGCTTTTCTTCTCAGCAAGGTGTATTTAGATCTAAGCAGGCACAAGTGCAAAATACAGTGGTGCCTCACAAGACGAAAAGAATCCGTTCCGCGATTCTCTTCGTCTAGCGGTTTTTTCGTCTTGCGAAGCAACCCCATTAGCGTCTAAGCGGATTAGCGCTATTAGCGATTTAGCGGCTTAGCGGCTATTAAAGGCTTAGTGGCTAAGCTGTTAAAAGGCTATTAACGGCTTAGCGCCTTTGAAAAAGGGGGGGAAGCGGGGGGGGGAAATGGCGAGACTCGCAAGACGTTTTCGTCTTGCGAAGCAAGCCCATAGGGAAATTCGTCTTGCGAAGCGCCTCCGCAACGGAAAACCCTTTCGTCTTGCGGGTTTTTCGTCTTGCGAGGCATTCGTCTTGCGGGGCACCACTGTAATCTGCATTTCTTAAAGAAACCTGTAACTGTCAAAAAAAAAAAGGAAAACACATATACATAGCAATACATAACAATTAGGCATCAGAAATGTGGGACAAAATGAATTCTGATCGAAGCGAATGTACCTTAGAAATATTCTCAAGCAAGCCATCTTTGTTTGACAACACAGACAAATATGTTGCCTAAACGCATTACGACTGTTATGAAATCAAGTGTATTTCAATTAATTTTGACGTGGATGACCTGTATCTAATAAATGAGGGCTTTTTCTGCCAAAGTAAGGCAGAAAAAGGCCTCTCTGTCATTAACCAAATGCAGTATGCTGGAAGAAAAATTGATTCATTTTAGTCTGATAAACCTTTGCACTCCAGGTTGACGAAATCTTGTTGTGGTATCTTGTGCTTTTCTGAACCCTATAAACCTGCTTTATTGTTTGCCTATCCCTCATAGCAGCACGTTTTTAAAATGGGGTGGATTTATTGTCAATTTTTTAAAAAAATGATATTTATTAAAGTTTAACAATTACAAAAAAGAAAAGAAAAAACAAACAATAAAAAAGTTACAATACTTCAAAATTAAAAGAGAATACAATAAAAAAGTACAGCAGAGCAATAAAAAAACAAAAAACACATTTAAATACAAAAACATTTATATAATAAAAAAACACACACACATCCGATATTTTCATATCTTTATCTTTCATTTACTTATTTCCTCGACTTCCTCACACCTCCCTTTTTTGTATTCTAATTCAATTAACTTTCCCTCTTTCTCAAATTTTGTTCTATAGTTTATCTTAACACAGTTTGACCATAAATTTTACACTTTGACCCATTAACAATCCATGGATTTATTGTCAATTTAGGTTTGGTTTAATCTCATGGCTTGGATCTGTCCTTTTCATTTTTTTTAAAAAAATAGCTAAGCAATCCTTCTGTCAGTGTCAAAACTTTTAGCACCATTTTAAATTCAAGAAAAGCTAACATATGAGCGCTGTTAACTAGGGCTGCCACCCCACATGCTTCACTTGGCAACCCAGCCTACCCAACAACTCTTTTGCCAACTTCCCTTCTCCCACACCTAGCCAACCCCTCCTCACTTTGAACTTTGAATCTGACCCAAAACCAGCAACCTTCCCTTTATACCTCACCCATTCCTCCCCTCACAACTCACCCCAACCACCAGTCCCTTTTAAGAGAGGGAAGGCACTTTAGAGAGGGGTTTGCCAAACTACTCTTTGAAGTGACTCCCCTATCCTCCGTTAAACATCACTTGAGTCCTGGGAGGATTAAACATGGCTACTCCCAGACTTTGTAACTCCCTTCCTTGAGAAGCTAGACTGGGTCTCTCCTTGCTTTCCTTCCACCAGCAAGTGAATACAGTGGTGCCTCGCAAGACGAACGCCTCGCAAAACGAAAAACTCGCAAGACGAAAGAGTTTTCCGTTTTTGAGTCGTTCCGCAAGACGAATTTCCCTAGGGCTTGCTTCGCAAGAAGAAAGCCCATAGGGAAATCTCCGCCGGCCTTCAGAAGAGGTCCTGGAACTCGTCTGAAGGCCGGCGGGGGGCAAAAGTCTTTGCTCCCCCCGCCTGCCTTCCCGGGACAGCGGAGACTTCTCCGTTGTCCCGGGCGATCTGAAAATGCTGGCGGGCGGCAGCGAACGCTTTGCTGCCGCCCGCCAGCATTTTAAAAGCCCCCGGGACAGCGGAGACTTCTCCGCTGTCCCGGGCGATCTGAAAATGCTGGCGGGCGGCAGCGAAGGCTTCGCTGCCGCCCGCCAGCATTTTAAAATCTCCTCGGGACAGCGGAGACTTCTCCGCTGTCCCGGGCAATCTGAAAATGCTGGCGGGCGGCAGCGAAGGCTTCGCTGCCGCCCGCCAGCATTTTAAAATCTCCCCGGGACAGCGGAGAAGTCTCCGCTGTCCTGGGGGCTTTTAAAATGCTGGCAGTCGGGAGGAAAGCCCTCCTGTCCCCAGAGCTTGCGGGGTGGGAGGTGGGGAGAAGGGCTTTTCTTCCCACCGCCAGCCTTCAGAACAGCCTTCTGAAGGCTGGCGGTGGGAAGAAAAGCCCTTGTCCCCCCCCCCAGCCTTCAGAAGAGGTCGGGGGACAGAGTGTCCCCGGACCTGGTCTGAAGGCGGTTTCCATAGGAACGCATTGATTGATTTTCAATGCATTCCTATGGGAAACCGTGCTTCGCAAGACGAAAAACTCGCAAGAAGAAAAAACTTGCGGAACGAATTAATTTCGTCTTGCGAGGCACCACTGTACTTTCTTGTTCAAACTGCTTTTAATGAAAGTGCTGATGCTGTGCTGTTTTTATTGTAATTATCTGTCCAGTTTTAATAGGGGTGAGGGAAGGATGTATGTAGATAGGTGGTTTTAATTCTATCAATGTTTAATTGTTGCTTAATGATTAGGGTTTTTCCTAAATTTTAGCTGCTCTTATCCGCCTTGAGTCCCTGTCAGGGGAAAGGTTTAAGTATAGCTTGTGTTTATAGAAGACTAAAACGAGAATTCTGACCAAATGCAGCCCAGGAACTAAATTAATTAAAATGTATTTTTGCTCCCTGATAGAAAAACAGGTGGGAGTAACAGAAGATACATTAACTGCTCAAACAGGGAGTTGATCATCCTACCATACTCATCAGAGATATGATCGTAATAGAGCTTTGCAATGGAGCTGCATTTCCATTTTGTGTGTTATTATTATTTATTAAATGCATACAGCTGTCCATCATTAAACATTCCCTGGGTGACTTACAGCAAAATTATTAAAATATACAGCTATAATTAAAACCAACCATGAGTAATAACGGACAGCAATAGAGATAGCATAAAATAATTTGTAGAACAATAACTAAAGGAGCAATCACTGTTAGGTATCATTCTATAACTGAGCCTCAAATAATTTAGGGTTCACATATTTTAAATTGCCGAAACCATTCTCATGCCATCCTGGTATTTCTTGTCAGCTCTGAAGTGGGATCCATTAAACTTGTTTACAGTTAAATAAGCATGTGGAAATGGGGCTTTTTTTTATTCCCTGAAATCTATTTTCACTTTTCTTGATGAGAAGAGTACTAATTACATTCCTTCTCTATGGATTTTTTTATACCACCAATTTATATAGCACTTCTATTTATATTCAGCAACTCAGAAAAGCACTTAACTATCGCTTCCATTTTAAATATAGGGAACAGATAACATGAGATAGCAGCTTAAACAAGCTGGAACATGAACATTCAGTCCTCCAAATTCCAATTTATTGTCATTTAACCTTGCTGGCTCAGAAATGCTGACCTGGCCTGTCCTTTTTCTCTCCTTGAGGTAAAAGAGGAACATGCCATCTCCTGCTCCCCCTGACACAGCCCACCACAGTTTCTGCCGCCATTAGAATGTCTCCCTTGCTGAAAGCTGGAACATTTCTCAAAGCATTGCTGCTTGTCTTCTCTGTCCTGGGGCAGGAAAGACAAGTGAGAATGACACACACAAGAATGCCCCTTCTAGCTGAACTCGGAGGAGAGGCAGAGCGTTTGCAAAATGAGAGAGGGCATATTCCAGCAGTAATGGAAGTGGTGGGAAGGGCAGGGCACCACCTCTTGCATTTTTTGTTCCCTGAGGCAGGTGCATCAACCTGCATCATTGGTGTTTCCAACACTCTTTAATCAGTGTCATACTAACCAACACAAGTCCCAATTATAACACCTTTTATTGTAATCTTTAACAGACCTATCATGGCCAATTTCAATCTGGCTGTTTGCCCAGGTTTTGCTCACTCTGGTTGATTACCTGGTTCTAGTAAACAGATAGGGGTAGTGCAATGTATTGCTTTTAAGGGTGATTTTTGTTTTACTGTTGCGCAATGCCCTGGTGTTTTATGATATTATCAGTGAATAAATCTGCAAATGATACTGTACTCGGCTCTATTTCTCCACACCATCTGAACCAGATGAAGCTGTTTTGGCAAAGAACCAGGACCTGTGAATAGTAATGGGTTGAAAGAGGACCAATACATGGAAACAGAATCTTGACAAGACAGAGGCACTGC
This sequence comes from Podarcis raffonei, assembly GCF_027172205.1. Classification (NCBI taxonomy): domain Eukaryota; kingdom Metazoa; phylum Chordata; class Lepidosauria; order Squamata; family Lacertidae; genus Podarcis; species Podarcis raffonei. The sequence goes on along the minus strand of NC_070604.1, from coordinate 79,265,306 downwards.
TGGTGGGCAGTTCCTATGTCACAGATTTGGGTGAATGGTCTGTTCTGCATGAAGCCACACTCACTCTGAAGGACTAGGTTCATAGTCTAGGGCAGGCTTCCTCAACCTCGGCCCTCCAGATGTTTTTGGCCTACAACTCCCATGACCCCTAGCTAGCAGGACCAGTGGTCAGGGATGCTGGGAATTGTAGTCTCAAAACATCGGGAGGGTCGAGGTTGAGGAAGCCTGGTCTAGGGATACTCAGCACTGTTTCTTGAGGCTTAGCTAGTTTCAGTGGTGAGTAGTGTCTATTTCCAAATTCAGCTGGCATGCCAGCTATGCCTGTTTCTGGAAAAAACAACCAGTGCTATACACTGGACTTCCCTTGAAACTGAAAGTGATGCAGAATGCAGCTACTAGAGCAAAGCCCAATGTCTGTCTGACATCTGCCTATCATACCCATTTTGTGGAGTCTGAACTGGGCACATATATGGATCAAATTCAAGATGATACAACTAATTAATAAAGCCCTGCATGGCCTGGGACTGAGGTATTTGTTTTAGCTTCTCTCCCTATATATCAAATCCAAAAATTGGGATCAGAAGAGATCCTTTTTAATGTCTCATTTTCAGCTGTTGCATTCAGGACCACAATACAGGATTGCGCTTTCTCTGCAACAGTTCCCCAACTGTGGAACCTGAAGGTGAATAATATACACCTGTTTCTGGAATCCTATTTGTTCTCCTGAGCATTTGATGACTGAAGTTCAGGCTAGCATAGGTGTAATGGTTATAGGGGTTGCTCGTGCATAAGTTGCCGCCACTCCTGGCTAGGTTGCCTGGTTAAACCTTTTCTGTCTGGACAGCCCTTCACTTCGTGGCTGTTTCAGTCGCTAGCAGACTCCGTCAGTGGGCGTTTCTTGAACCTCTTCCAGCACAAAAGTTCTTTGACGCCAAGTCTCCGCCTACTCTCCCTGCGCGGAAGTCTTCTGCGCAGGGTGGGTGTGGGTAGCAGAGGACCCATGCTCTCCCCGCTGGTCTCCGGCGAGGAGTCCTGGAGCCCCCTCGCCGATTCCCCCATCTGCCCCCCTTTATCCCTGGTGTTACGCTGATTTCCTTCCCCAGCCGATGAGCTGCCTCTCTCCCTGCTGGGCCCTTCTCCAGCATCGCTTGGGAGCCTTGTCTCCGCCTCTGGCTCCAATGGCAGTTCCCTGACAATAGGTTTTAGGATACTGGTGATGGTCTTATAACCAATGGGTGGCAGTGGCGGTGGTAGTGGTTATGGTGGTGGTGATTTTCCAGTGTGTTTTATAACATGCTGGTAACCATTCTTTGATTCTTTGTAATGAAGTTTGGTCTAAAAGTTCCATTAATAAATAAATGAGCTTAATTAATCTCATTAGAGTAGGATGTGGAAAGTGAGAGAAAAGGTATCTCTATGTTCTTGTAAAAAACATTTTCTCCCCCTGTAGTGACTCTGCTCCAGCTCCAAACACGGTGACACATAATCATTATTCTCCCTCTAGATTCCATATAAAGTGACAGAGGAGCTGCTAGAGTATTCTCTCTCTGGTCTCTCTCTTTCTCTCTGCATTAGTAACCCCTTAGGCAAGCCCCAGGTACAATGGGCAACAGAAAAATGACAAAAATAATAAAATGACACTTCTATTCTCAATAAACGAAAGTATCAAAAATACCAATTCCACAAGCCTTTGGCTAAAGCAAGCTTTATTCACTTCAGTGGGTCCTCTTATTGTGAAGCCCATGTAGGATCAGACTCAATTTTCAAGAAAAGTATTTGCAAAATCCACCATGTATCTTCTTAATCTACACTGTTGTTGACACTCACTGTTACAGAACAACCGCTCAAAACAAGAACTAAGATTTCCATTCATGCTTATGGTCTAAAAGGATGTTACATTTAGATTTGGGAACAGGGTCATAAGAAGTTCCCGTATTTTGGTACTTTGGCAATAGCTTCCAAGATCTTGGGCAAAGTCTCTTCCAAGATCCCAGCTCTTCTAGTTAAGGTCCTTCTCAACTGGAAATACTGGGAATTGAACCCAATATGCAAAGCAGGTGATTTGCCATGTGCTTTGACCATAAACCCTTGAACAGATTTAAGTCCTCAAACAATTTTAACTAAATATAGCAAGGAAGTATAATGAAGGCTTTTGAGTAACCAAGACTGCAACCTGTACAGCTTTAAAAAAAAATAATGACTAAAGCTGCAATCCTATACTTACTTACCTGGAATTAAGCCCTACTGAACTCAATGGGACTTACTTCTGAGGACAAGTATATAGGATTGCACTATTAGTATTCCAGCCTATGAATTTATTTGCTTGTTCTGTTTGTGGGACTGTCCTCAGGAAGTGGCACAATGAATAATGCTCCATGATCCACGGATTCCATGAGGGGAATATGCTCAAATGTGAGCCCCAAATGAAGACAAGCTTGGCAAAAGCCTAGCTTTATTAGACTTTGGTCAATCTCACACTTACTTCCCCAGGCAATACAGTCCCAAATTCCCAGAGGATAGCAGAGCAGTAACAGTTCCTTCTACTTTACTTTTTTCATGCTGGCATTTTACCCAGTGACATCAGCTATAGACAAGGGGTCAGTCTGGTCTCAATGCACTTGGTCAGTTGCTAATAAGAGTCTCCCCACTTCATGGGGCCTGTGACATAGCCCCTTTCCTAGAGCTATGGGGCTTAGGGAGTGATAAGTGCAGCAGTTCTCTTGCTGGTTCCTTTTCAGAACACCAAGTGGCCCAGTCCACAGTATCCTGTCAAGACCATCTTTTCCCCCTCCCATCATAAAATTTACCTTCTTTGCTCTTCTCCATGCTCTCCTGAAGGAACAGTCAAACATTCATCCATGTGACCATGTAACAACCGCAGTACATCACCTCCTATCAGGTAACCTATAATTGGGGGGGGTGGCAAACATTATGTGTTTTAGGATTAATCCAAGCCCAAAATCTGCAAATATCTACTTCCATTCAATTTCAAAGAATCCCGATAGTACTGGTTTTAAATCCGCACCCCTGTCTCCTAGTTGTTTTAGTTTTAGGTTTTTTTAGTTTTATTTGGTGTTAAAAGGGCTATAGTAAGAATAGAAGTAATGGATTCACTACTTACTAAGCCTGTGGGTGCCCTGTGCACATGCAAGGTTTTGCAGGCACTATCTGAAGTCATGTCTAGAATAATAAGTGCAGTAAGTGATCTGTTAAAAGACAGCACTCATCGGTCTATGTGTCAAAAGTCAGATTTCCTGCTTTTTAACAAGGCTACTGGGGAAAGTAGCCATCTTTTAACAGCACTAATCAAGATTTAAGCCTTGCATACTCTTGGAGAGAATAATCTGAAACACTATTGTGTTTACATTACATTATTGAAATGTAAATGTATGATAAAATCTATAAAGATTATTTGCTTTCAATAAAAGCTACTACCAGATCACGCACAAAACAGAAATAAGAGCTTTTAACAGCATAATTATGATTCAGTGCAGACTTCATTAAATATAATAATAGTAAAAGCTATCTGACAAACCAGGAATCCATGGTTTCCCCAAGGTATTTTTACACACCAGTGAAATCAGATATATTGTAAGTCAGCACTAATGTGCACTCCCCTAGTACTGATTTTTGTGACATGTAAAAAAGCAGACACTAAGCAAGATGACGAACGAGTTGGGAGTGGGTGGCTAAGAGAATGCCAGAAAAATCAAAAGCCAACACAACCACCTGCCTATCATCCAGCGCATTCCCTCTCATTATTTATTCATTTTGCACATTATAAAATCAAGTGTCCTTGAGTAGGACTCATTTTATGACATGCGGCATGACATCTGTCTCACTTCCCTCCAATCCCTAAATAAAATAATATAAAGGTCCTGAAATACTTGTTCAATACAGCAATTATCTGCAGGCCATTATTATTGAAACAGCTAACTGATAGTCCAATTAGCATTAGCATTATTATGTTATCAATATTACCTTGAGCTGCTTCACTTCCTGAACTGATGGGGGCTACACTCCACAGTGTCTGCTGAAAGGCTGCGTCAACTCGCAAGCTGCCATTACCATAAGACAAATGCTGCAAACATAGGAGAAAGAGAGAGCTAATTATTAAACTATACTACAAGAATATACAAGAACCTGTATTTATCAAATATCATACAAGTAGATTTCAACTTGTGCAACAAGACTTCCCCTTCCTCTCTTCTCCCTACCCATCTTAGTCACCAGCCTCTGCACATGTTCCAGCTTCTCAATATCCTTCTTAAATTGTGGCACTCAGACTTAAAAGCCAAACCCTAGAGGCCAAAGTCCCTTCGTCGTCGTCCCCATAAAATACTTGATGGGGCAGGGCCCCCCCCAGTTGATAAGAATTGCTGTTAAAATGGTGTGCATGCACCATGTCATGTCATCAATTATCCAGGGCGGGGCTTACCTGGCCCCCACCCCCAGTATTTTGTGGTCTACTAAGACCACTAGATCACTTTCACATGTATTACTGGCAAGCCAGGTGTCCTTCATCTTATATTTGTGCATCTGGTTCTTCCTGCCTCAGGGGAGAACCTTACATTTGTTCCTATTGAAATTTATTTTGTTAGTTTGGGTCCAGTTCTCCAATCTGTTAAAGTCATACTGAATTCTGATTCTGTATTCTGTGGCATTGGCTACCCCTCCCAGTTTGGTGTCATCTGCAAATTTTATGAGCGTCCCCTCAATTCCTTCATCCAAGCCACTTACAAAGATGTTGACCCTCCAGCTTGCAACTCTTGATATTGCTTTATTATTTCTATTACTGTGAATTTTATCTCACTATTCATATGCAGAAAGAAAAAAGAAGACTTTGAAATTAATAACAAATTGAAATTGATGAAAATATCATTGGGGTTCTAATTAACCATGCACACATCAACAGTGCTACACAGTTCTCTACACTACTAGACAATGCTCTGCACAGGGAAGTTTCCTTACATATTGATAAGAACTGGACAATCCTGCTCACAAGGAGCTGTGTATAAACACCACAAACCCTCTCTGCATCCACACTGGAGTTTCTAAATTGAAACAACAACCTATGAAGCCAAAAGTCACTCAAACGTCTCTGCAGCAGCAAGTCACCTGCATTCAAGCTCAAACCTTAATTTCTTCAGGTCTCTGGCTTGATGCAACTGTCAGTGAATCAGAAAATACTGAGTAATCACTGAATTCATGCTGCAAGTAATAGCTTTCTGACAGCATTTTTCTTTGAAGCTGGGGTTACATGAATCAAAATTTCTGCTAAAAGACATGCTTTGCCCTAGGCAACTGATAGGAAGCACCAGATTCAGATTAATATTACTTCTCAACTATCCTCTGTTGATGCTAACTCTGTACACTTCGTGGTGTGCAGGACTGACACACAAACTAACTGTGCCACTTATATCTTTCTGACAATGAGGAATCAGCAATGTGTTTATTTTCCAGTTCAGAGGTCTTGATCAGCAGACAACGTGCCAGCTTCCTGTCCTCTGTCCTGCTGATGTCACTTCCATTTCCATGCCATGTCAGAAAGAAGTCAGGGTTCTTCCCTAGAAAAGCTGTCATAGTATGGTGCACCAAGTTGTTGAATATCAATCCAGTCTTGCCCATCTTAACTCATGAGGCCCCCAGGAGTATAAGCAGACACCACTTGGAACCCCTACTGTTTTTTTGTATAGCCAGAAGCCAATTATCTTTCAATTTACCAGGGTGTACTATATTATTATTATCATCATCAATTGCCCACTCTTCAGTCTAAAGTCCCAGGTCAGGTTAAACAATTTAACAATTTAAACACAATGGTAAAAACAGTTTAAAACAAATTACAGTAAGAGAAATATGGTGGGTGGGCGGGCATGTGGGCATGTATGTATGTATGTATGTATGTATGTATGTATATGCGCAGTTATAAGCCAGGACTATGCCTTTGCAACCGTCATTACTACTAAAATAGGCAACAGCTTTAAGCAGCTAGTATTTTGTAGCAAAATCAGAATTCAGTGCAAATACTGATGAGACATTCTGAGTGCATTGTGAGAAGAATTTACTTCCCGTCCCATATGTTCCTGTTACACCCCCTCCCCCTATGTAAAATAAACTCATGCTCTGATTGGTGCGCAGAGACAAGGCTGGAGAATACATGTTTTTTTATAAATAAACCATGTGTTTTAGCATTTGACCTAATGGTAATAGGTAACTGCATTATTTTCATCTGCCTTTGTGTTCTTTACTAAGAAGACAAGAGCCCCATTGGATCTGGCCAAAGGGCCACCTAGTGCAGCATCCTGTTGTCACAGTGACCAACCGCATGCCCATGGGAAACTGACAAGCAGGACATGAGTGCAGCAGTGTTCTCTGCACCTGCCATTCCCAGCAATGGGTATTTTAGAGGCATACCACCTCAAACATTGAAGGCAGAACACAGCAATGACGACCAGCAGCCGTTGATAACCTGAATCATCATAAATTTGCCTAATCTTTTAAAAACCACCCAAATTGGTGGTAACCACTATGCACTGTAAGAGTGAATTCCATAGTTTAACTATGTGGTTTATGAAGAAGTACTTTCTTTTGTCTGTCTTGAATCTTTCAACATTCAGCTTCATTGGATCTTCACGAGTTCTAGTGTTATGAGAGAGGGTGAAGAACTTCTACTTGCTCTGCACCACACATGTTGTAGCCTTTCTCTAAAAGGGAGTTTTTCATCTCCTTGATCATTTTGTTGGACTTTTATGGACCTTTTTCAACTCCACAATATCTTTGGAGGTGAGGTGACCAGAACTGTTTCTGTGTATGGCACGGTAGTGAGCTCCTCGCTAAGAGCCCACACATTTTCATGCCATATGAACCAGGTCAATGACTAATACGTCATAATAATAATTTTGATTATTTGTACTCCTCTCATCTGGCTGGGTGACTTCCAGCATATACAAAAACACAATAAAACATTAAACATGTATGTATTGACTTTCAGATCCAATGCCACATCAGAAACATGGTCTAAAAATTAGAGTCTGTCTCACTAAGCTTTGTTAAGTACCATGCAATTATTATACTCAGAACATACTTCACTTACCAAGTACCTTTCTGATGAGACACTAACTAGGATGAGATCATCCCCAACACGTACTTTCTCTCCTTCAGAACGCTGTTTGGAAGCAGGGTGTATTGTCCACCAGCATGCCTCACCTGCATTACCAGTGATTAATGGAAAAGATGGGCAGAAGAATGTAAAAAGCACCTTGTTATACATTGTTTCTATTTTTGCATCTAATTGTGGTTTTGGGATGCAGTGACTTGTCATGATTTGGACATACTTTGCTGAAGAATGAACAAGGGATCGCAATTTTGTACTAATAAGTATTATTTTAGTTCAATAGCTCCCCAAAAGTAAATGGCTAGCCTGCTGACAGTTTTACTTATTTAAGTACATTTGTATCCTGCCTTTTTCCATCATGGAATCCAAGGCAGTATAAACCTGGTTACCAGATAATCATCCATTCAGGCACTGACCAGATGCAGACCTGCTCACCTTCAGCAAGTTGTGGGTCTACTGCACCTTTAGACCATACCCTGAGACAAGTTCATATTAAAGACTCCATTGCTCCTCCACAGTTAATTTTCAGCTGTTACGTTAACGATTAATTTTTGTCTCTGACCTCCTTTTAAAACTGTATTTTTGAGAATACGGAATATGAAGCCGGCTCTATGAAATGGTTAGGATGGGACTTCTATTCTACACTTGGTGGTAGTCCACACCACTTAAAGATTGCAGAAGTGTGATATCTGCATATAATCAAATGATTTTGTTCACTCCTGTCAACAAAAGAAGAGTCTGCAAAGCAAAAAATAGCAACTGCCACACTGTGAGTGTTAAATAAGAGTGTTAAATGAATAGTTCTAGAAATGTTGCTGTTAAAATCAAACTGTGATAGGCACACACTCTCCTTTTCTGTAGAATGGATATAGTCTTTAAAATATGCATTCTCACAAAGCTGATAATAAGAAACATGCAACTAAATTCACCTTGGAGAGATGGTCTCCACTGCCCTATAAAATATTGAATGAATTAGCTTTAAAATTGCAAGCAGAACACTATCTGAACAGAAGAAAGTCAAAACCAGTCTCAGTTGAAAGATTCACTAGGGATTCCAAATAATAAATAACTTACAGTGTTTGTATGCTCACATATATTTTTAACAGGAAAGGAACTAGGCATTTGTGAGGTAAAAAAAAAAGGGGAACATATAATATTCTAAAGTCTATTGGAACATACAAACAAATGCTGTTAGTTGTATAATACTGTAAGTTTCTGTTGGAAATTTAAACCCATTTCAACTTGCTGCCATATAAAAGAATGTGCAGTTTTTTGCAAAGCTATTGTTTACCTGTGGTATCTTCTTGCAAGCCTACATCAAATGCCAGTTTGTCCATTGATGTTCTTGAGGTGGAGAGACAACACAGGTACTAAGAAACAAGGAAAAGAAAAACTAGTTTTATGCTCCTTATTCAATTTATACATATAATTACTTTGCTATATAATACTGTGAGGGAGATGGAGCAGCTGTAGATATGGGCTTGCCAGAAGGGAGCAAGGGCTATTCTAAGGGGACATTTTTACATATAGAGTGCCAGCATAAACAGAGAGATAGACTCAGAACTCAAGGCTGCTGTGTGTGAATAACAACTGCTATATGTGAGAGACATAGCAAAACCACAAAGCCTGAAAGCAGGAGAAAGTAGGAGAGAGATGCTGCAAGAAAGAAGCCCAAATGTGAGAAGACATTGCTTTTTCCTGAAGGTAGGGAACATGCCGCATTCTGAGGGAAACCCTTGTAAATTCCAGTTTAAAGGAAAATGCAAATGCTTACTTTCACAGTGTCAACTTGTTAAATAAAATAAGGCAACAACATTACACATTACAAAAAAGGGAGATAGAGGCTGGCAATAAGAATAGAGTTGATCCATCATCTTGCTCAAAGTGTTCCAACTGAGGTGACCTCTCTTCCTCCTAGGGCTACCTAAGAACCACCTTGCACTGAGGGGAGGAGCTTGCAGCTTGCCTTGCTGTTTTTCTTCAACCATCTTAATTGAAGCTTACTGTTTTAACATTTTTAATGTTTGCCTGCCTGAAAAGCAGCATATAAATATCAGAGATGTTACCCATGAACCCCCAAATTTCTAAGGTTGAGTATAGACTACAGATGAAGTATAATAGATTCAAAAGAAATAAACGGTAGGAGTGAAATCCAATACCGTACTGTTACAAATGTTCCGTCTGCACAAGCACATTAGCTTCCCAAATAAAATTATCCCCCCATTCCGTTCCCTCACCCCAGAGTTAATTTTGGGAGCACACCAAGGGAACAACCCCATTGCAAAAGTAGAAGACCCTGTGCATGGCTTCCACTGATAGGGTTCGTCAGGTGAATCTCATCCTTTGTATTTGTTATTTTTATTTACAAAAAAAAATTGTATACCACTATTTCATTAAAAAATATCCATGTGGTTTACAACAATGAAACTATTATTGAAAGTGAATTGGTAACAACTGTGATAATCTCTTGGATGCAATTCTTCAGGATTTCATTTGTGCAGGTTTTTACTGACTTATTTAAAATATTTACCAATATATTATTTACAACAAAATAAAATACAGGATCTGTATCATACATAAAATAGTTGACTATCAAAAAGTGACGTGATAAAAAAACCCCAGCATTCACAGGATGCTTGTTGAAATGAAAATATCTTCACAGCATGCTGAAATTCATACAGCGTTGATATCTGCCTCACCTCCTCTGGGAATGTATTCCATAATGCAGGGGGCATTATAGCTAACACAGATGACTGCACTGGAACGGAATAGCCACAGAATTCCCTGCTACCACACATACAGAGTATAATCTCTATGACAATTACATATAGTTTTTCCCATCAACCATCAACTGCAGCCCTCTAATTTTGATGCCTCGAAAGAAGACGTTATCATCAGCATACATACCATACCACTGTATGAATGGCGCAGCAATATTGCATGTCCATAGAGGAGCGTTCGATGGCCACCACCTTGAGCAGTCTGCATGAATAAAAGGGATTCATTAGCATGTTGGCATGAAATTGTTCTTTTCTATTATAAGGAAATCTTGATTCGCCCATTGCCCCTATTGTGAGGGGTCAAAATAGTAGTGTGTGTGTGTATTAGGAACACACAAACTTAGGATGTTGCCTTACACACCACTGGTCTGTGTAGCTGAATATTCCCTACACTGACAGGCAGCAGCTCCCAGGGTTTCAGACAGAGGTCATTCTCAGCCACACCTGGAGACACTAAGTGTTGAAGCTGGGATCTTCTGCATGCAAAACACATGCTCTACAACTTACAGCAAATGACTTGTAAAAAAATAGATTTATCAAGCATTCAATATAAATTTTCTTAGATGTAAGATAGATAGATAGACATACATACAGATAGATAGATAGATAGATAGATAGATAGATAGATAGACAGACAGACAGACAGACAGACAGACAGACAGAGATAGGGGTTTGTGTGGGTGTGTGACAGTATTGGCTCCATCTATTAAGATGTAAATATAATTGCCAGAAAATAATAGACAACAGCAAAGCCTGTTAGGCAAGAGACCTCCTTGCCAGTCTGTTCTTACTAAATTGTAGCACAACCATTCCACCCCTTCTGGTAGGCTAGAATATGTAGTAATTCTTGATGCAAGATGGACTTCTGAAGCAGCTGCTCTTTCATGACCTGGACAGTGTTCCACTACGCTATTCCATTACCATTTGTGCAACCGGAATGCCTATGCAGTCTACTGGACTGTAGTTCATTGTGTTGAACACCAAGGGTCAAACACCTATTTTTCATTTCCCCTACCCTCAGGTTTTGTATTGCGCATGGCCAGTGCTTTTTTTCTTAAAAACGTTTAGGGCTACTCTAATTTTCCTACTCATATTGAAATACTTCCCCTCAATGAGGCCAAACTTAGATTCACGAAATGTTTAGGGTTATGTGTACCCCTGCGTCCCCCCAGAAAAAAAGCACTGGGCATGGCAGAACAACACGCCCACGTTTGTGTGCTGCCCTAGCCGCATTTAGGAGAGCAGAAGTAACTTTTTTAAAAAAACTTATGGGAACCTCATTTCAGCAATATTTTATGATCTCTGCAATAAGCCCACAAAGGCAATGTACTTTTACAATGAAATGGCCTAGCCTTGGAATTTGCTGAACATCTCTTACCTAACATGGGAAAAAAATAAATTCCAGAATCCTATCAGTGCATGCCATAGAATGTCCACCCCATACATATAGCTATACAGTATAAACTCACAACCATCTCAAGTAAAATAATTCAACACAGGGGGCAATAATTTAAAGCAATTTTGCACTAGGCATCAGGATTCAGGATACTTTAAAAGTTGGTGATAAACAGACTTGTTCTCTCTGCTAAGATAACATTTAATAGGAGATGGAACTCTCAACAGTGGGTGACAGACAGTGCAAAAGCTAGAATGTATATGGAATCTGTCACCATCAACTATACATGCAAAACCAGGTGAGGAGAGAGGAAGAGGGGGGAATTGCTTTATAGCTGTAGCTCATGCAAGCAAAATAAAGGCAAGAGAAGCCTTGAATAAATCATCTAAATGAGATGCCTGCATACATTTCATTAATAAGGGGATATTTTATAGCCTCTATTCCAGAGACTAAATTCATTGATAATCATCTCACAATCATTTATGGCAACACGATGATAAATGCTCCTGATTTTAAAGCTATTGATTTGCTGGCGAATGACTGAACATATAGCTAGAAGCATACTGAAGATGATAAATTGGGTATCTTGATTAACATATTCGACACAAAATATATGGTCTACTTTCCCAGCTACAGAAAGCTTAGCATATATGCATTTTAAAAAAATAATTCAGTAATTCCTCAATAAATTGATAATACATTCCTGCATTGATACTGACAGTGTAGCCTTGAATATAAAATATAAATATTTATCTTTGCTGCTGAGACAGCATTTCTATCATCAGCTGCTCTTTTCCATCACTTGCAAAAAATAAAAAAGTACAGTATTGGGCTTAATGGGGGGGAATCATGGGAGCAGTTGTAAAACATACAATGGAAGGTTTATAAAACATGTGATTTTAAAAGAACTCTCATCCACTTTCTTTCTTGCATTAACTACATTCGCTCTTGAACAGAGATTGCAGAAGGGACCCTCAAAGGCACTTAGTGTCTGCCTCCCATATCACCTTCATGATGTCACTTCTCTTGCTGACTTCAAATCCTTCTTCAAAGCAAACCCTTTTCTTGAAGCCTTTGGGACAACTTCCTTGTCCCCATGCCCTCCAGCAACTAAGACTAAATACATATAGCTGAAAAAACAATATATTATTCCCTTGTCTACCCCTTGCCTTCATTTACTTCTTGCTATGATGTCTCCCCTATATTTGTTATCTAAATAGTAAGACCCTCAGGGTACAGACTTGCTCTTCATTCTTTTTCAAGCAGCATGTACCTGGAGGGCACTATGCAAGTAACAAACTGATTATCTATTCATTTAGTGCCATTCATGTGTATGGTACAAGAGACAGGTCCATAACAAGAACACCTGGAGGTGAAATATCCAGAGAGGCTGGACTGAGAGAAAAATCATAAAATATTTCAAAGGTATTATTAGTCAGTGCTGATTTTGTCCTACAAAGCTTGATATAATCTGAGCACCCATATTACCAGGACTATCACTCTGAACAGAATTTTTCATGTCTGCTAAGATTCTGTGGAGAAGCCTTGGTCAAAGTCTCCTTCATAAGGCACTAAATCAGGTCTAGTTAACTTTCCTCGGCCCAAGGGCCACAATGAGTTGACCACCACTCCATAATCTGCATGTCAGCAGCAGGCATGGCCAATACACTCCGCTCACATGCACACACACACACATTCAACACACACACGCAGGCAGGCAGGCAAGCACACACGCTCAACAAGAAGAGATAAACAAGTGTGTATGTGTGTGCATGCACACAAAATCGATAGGTAGAGAGGGAATGGGTCCTCTACACTGCATCACTGAGCTACAAAGAGGGCTGACTAGATGACGAGCAGTGGTGGGAGGTACCAGCTGGGGAACCCCCAAAAAAGAAAGGCTCAGAGCCCAAGGATTGGTGGTGGGACACCAAGGAGAGGTTGGGGGAGAATGTAGGGAGGAAAGGTTGGGTGCTGAAGAAGCAACAGGCTTTAGTGAGCAAGGAGAGCCTGTGACAGGGAGCAGCTCAGACAGGGAGCAGCTCAGAGGCTGAAGAAGAGGAGGGAGGCAAGAGGCTGCAGGAGAATCCCAGGAGTCTGCCCTCCTCCTGTGACAAGCTTGCCTCCCCGCTTGACTCCAAGGACACGTAGGGTGAAGCATAGGGCAAAACAGAGATTACAGGTGCCTGATATAGCTTGAGGCTGCGTGGGAAACAGAGACCTAGAGGAAGCAGAAGGCGGGCACCATCAGTCCTGATGGGAGGTACTGCTGAGCTGTATGCCATTTTCTTGGGGGGGGGGGGAAGAATCCTGCACTGCTGAACTCTGCGTCTTGTGTGCTGACCTGCATCTGACAGGTATTCACTTCCAGAAGTAGCATCACAGGGAACATGCCGATTTTGAATACATTTGTATTTAATTTGCCTAAATTGTATATTGGCTACAAATTCATCTTCATCTTAGAAACCAGTCGCAAACAGAACACTCCCTCTGGCTGCATCACTGCTGCATAGTGAGACAGAGAGGGCAAAACACCAGCAGTGCAAATGTGCCAGCTTAAGTGCCAAATGGGCTCCACCAGAATGCTGGCACTGAGCTGGCCTCACCACTGCCTCACCCCTCACTCTCAGTACACAGCAGAACACAGCCAGAGGGGTCTGGTGAACAGCACAGCCCCACCACACTGTCAGCTACTGCTAGATATGTGCTGAATTGCCACCAAGGTGGAATCTAGACACATATAAAAACTGTTCTGAAAATGCTTTGTTTTAAAAGCCTTTTTAGAAATACACTGAATTTTCCATAAGGCTCACCATTGCCATCTAGTGTCACCTTGTATATTGCACTTAAAACACACTTAAAATGTATAGCTGAGTCCCAAGAATGCCCTGTCTCAAACCTACGCAAACTGACTGTTGGATGTGCAATGATTTTAAGGACATTATACCAAAAAAAAAAAAAATGCTGCTTATACAGCAAAATAAAAGCATTAAACAAATAATGATTAAACATTAAACAAATAAACTTAACTGACAACACTGCACTTCTAATAGCTGGATGGGATTTAGAAAAGAGCACTCCAGGCAATCATCTCAGACGTAGCAAAAATGAAGTTAATCCTCCAAGATCCAATCAACATCTCACACAACACAGTAACAGATAGCAGTTTAATAAACCCTGTTAAAAACTAGAAAACTTATATGGTTTACCGCATATTGAAAAGGCAAACCCTCAGATTTTTTGGTGAAAAAAATAAACCACTAAAAGGCATGAATACTGAAGCTTAACAACAGAATGAGGAAAGTTATGACAAAGTTGAAGGACAGGAAAAAAATCCCGAAAACTTTTGTAAAGTATCCTGTGGCATTTGATACAGTTTAGTACCTTGAATGCATTACAGAATTTTACAGACATTATAGCCAGGTTCCATGTATTTGAGCCAAATTTCATAATTTTTACTATAATAGGAATAATTATTAAATCTGATCCTTAGCCACTATATAACCATATTTGGCCAGGGAGAGCAGTATAAATCTTCTTACAAATTTCCTTCTTTGTGAATGCTGGATGTTCCGTATGTTATAGAAAGGCTATTTAACCAACTGGCTTTTTACAACTGTCTGGTTAAGATATTTTTTTTAAATTGACTATTTAATTGACTTTTACTGTGATACAGAGTTCTGCATCTCTTCTGAACTGTTCTTGGTTGAGAAGAGATAAATTAATTAAACAACAGTTTTCAAGCTTACCTTCATCATAAATTTCTGGAGTACCATGAGGAAGAGGGAAAAGAGGAAAAACATTAAATATTATTGCTCATCAGCACTTTTGCAATAGGTTATTTTTTTCTCATTCTAAAAACAACTTTGGAAAGTAGAATTTCTAGCACTATACTGAGTACTAGGAAAAAAATACTGACTTTCAAATTTACCTTGACAGGAATGTCTTCCACAGTATCAAAGATATTTAAATCACACATACATACAATGATTAATATCATGGAAAGACAAATGCACAAAAATGCAGTGATCCAGAACACTAGTAATTGGTCTGAACAGATTGTAAATATGCAAAAACAAAAGGAGATTTTAAAACGAATCACTAATAACTCATGCACAACAATTCCAAAACATTGTATCAGTGCACATGTGCAGCTCTCCAGTGGAGTTGTGTGTATCCTGAAAAATCTATTTTTTCATCTAGATTTTAAATATCACTGTATCAGAACATGTAAAATATTCTAAAATATTTGCAAAAATTCCGTAACTGATTTCTGTGAGTTATCATAGGAACCAGTGCATAAAATTATTTTATTTCAGAAGGTTTGTAAATATTCCTTGGTGCTCATGGCTGCCACAAAACAGCAAACACAAGTCAGTGAACCTATTTTCTTTTATAATTCATTGGTAATGTAATGATTGTGACACTCAATGGCCTGCCAAATTGCTTCCTATGATCAATAGGATATAATCATAAAATGAAAGAGGTGCCCATCAAACTTATTTTGTTGCTTATCGAATACTTCTGATGCCAACAAAATAACACAGATAAAAATGTGCACTTACCCGTGAGGTTTGGATCTATCCTTTCCACAGGGCATGATCCAGCAGATGGCGCAAACTCAGCTGAGTCCTGCAGGCAGGACATCCAAAGCTGACTCACACCTTTTCCTTAACTAGGATAGGTTCCAAGCACTTGCCAGTATCCTCAGGTAGGAAGGCAACTGGGAAATTGGGAGTATGAACCTCCCACTAGACCAGAGGTTCTTGATAATAAACTTTTGAAGTCCTGCCTACGGCATCCATCTGATAAGACACCTTTAGTCTGTTGAACCATACACCTGGGGAGAGGATACGATAACTATTTTTGTATATGAAAGAATGTGACATGCTTAAAATAAGGAGGGAGGGGGTTCACCAAATACTGTAAATTATGCTAATTCATTATAAGGGGCCCAGAAACTTCAGCTGATACGGAATGTGGCCAGTTCTGTGCTTGTGGGTCTAGGCAGTCTAGGCACATTGCAAGCATTCTGCACTGGCTACCGGTGTGTTTCCAAGCCCAATTCAAAGTGCTAGTCTTGGCCGTTAAAGTCTTTAAATTGTTTGGGGGGCATGGTTATTTGAAGGACAACTTGCACCTGTATGAACCTGCCTGTGCCTTGATATCTGCATCAGAGGCCCTGCCTGCTGAGTCACATTTAAAATCAGTTACCGCATTTTTCGCTCTATAGGATGCACTTTTTCCCCTCCAAAAATTAAGGGGAAATGTGTGTGCGTCCTATGGAGCAAATGCAGGCTCCTTGGCTTCAGCGAATGCAGGCTCCGGAGGCTTCGCGTTGCTTTTGCTGAAGCCGGGAGAGCAAGACTCTCCTGGCTTCAGCAGAGAGGGAAAGCTGCGCAGCGCCCCTTCAGCCAAGCGGGAGGAGAAATGGAAGGGGCTCCGTTTCTCCTGCCGCTTCAGTGAAGGGGCACTGAGCAGAGAGGGGAGAATGGTCCTATGGTCGGGTGCATCCTATAGAGCGAAAAATACGGTAAATTCAGAGTTGGAATGGACTACGAGGGCCATCTAGTCCAACCCCCTGCAATGCAGGAATATTTTACCAAACATGGGGCTCAAACCCACATCCCTGAGATTAAGATTCTCATGCCTAGACTGAGCTAGGCATGCACTAGGCATAAGGCCTTTTCAGTAGTGACCCACAGTCTGTGGAACTCCCTCCCAAAGGATTTACACTTGGCCCCTTCATTTTTAGTATTCATAGAGGTTTCTTAAAAATAAAAAAATCTCTAGTTCAAGTGCTTTTAATTATTTTTACTATTTATTAAATTTGTAACCCTAAGGAGTCCAGGGCAGCTATCAACTGAAAAAACAATATAATTTAAAAATACATTTTAAAACAGCCACATATGCACATAACTTTTAATTTCAAGGTTGATTGGAACAGTATCTTTTAGCCATCAAGTTCCTGGACAAACAGGTATGTTTTAAAATTCCTTCTTTAAGTTAATAATGAGGGAGGTGGAGACAGATTGAACATTTGTGGGACCCCCACAGCCCAAAAGCTACAGGACCAAGTAAAACTTTCCTAGTAATACTTTCTGGTAATTACCCTGCTGATAAGAGTAGAGTCATCATAATACAGCACCTCCAACTCCAACCCCACAGAGTTGTTCCAGAAGGACACCACGGTATGGTGTCAAAAGCCATTGGGAGTTCAAGGAGAACCAACAGGGTCACACTATGCCTGTTTCTCTCCCTTGATCAAAGTGATCAGGGCTTTTTCGCTACTAAAAACTAGCCTGAAACAAGTCTAGATTAAGGTTACCAGATTTTTTCAATGAATCCGGGGACACTTTTCAACTTCAGTTGAAGGGGATGGATTTTGTCAGGGAACTGATATGTAAATCTGGGGACTGTCCGCGGGAAATGGGGACGTCTGGTAACCTTAGTCTAGATAGGCTGCTTCCTCCGGCACACCTGCAGCTGATTAGCTACCATTGTCTTGATTACCTTGTGCAAAAAGGGAATAACAGAGATTGGACTGTTATTTTCTAAAAAATTCTGGATCCAGGGAAGACATATTTAAGAGTGGCTGCATCTCTTTCAAGGCAGCTAGTGTAACTTCCTTATGTAGTGAAGCATTAACCATTCCCTGCACCCATCTAGTCAATCCCTTCATCCTAGATTTTATCAGCCATGAAGGGCACAGATCTAAAGGACACAAATCAGCCTCACTGCTACAAAGGCCATGTCCATATCCTCAGGCTGCAACAACGTGAACTTATTCCACAGGCCATTACTAGATGATGCTTCAGGAACTTCTAACAGACCTGAACTAATTGTAGCATAAAGTTTGACACAACTGCCATTGGACCTGCCACAAGGAAAAGAATCTATTTTTTCTCCACTGCCCAAGCCAGTTCTGTCACAGGTGAACTAAACTAAATGACACCTACATACATCAACACGAGGCCTGCTCCAGGAACAAAACGAAGGAACTTGGAAAATCCATTAAACTAGTCAAAGAATCACATGCTCCGCAGCAACTCCAGAAAAATATGGACTACGGCTTATGTAGATGCTTCCGTATGTTTTACATCTCCCACCTTTCTGTAGTAAAGCCTAACAATACATGTGGCCACCTTATGTTATGGCTGCTACAGCTGGCAGAAGGCAGTGATTTGTTACAATGCTTGCTCCCTTGATAACCAGATGAGACGTAAACAGCACAAAACACTGGTTGGGAGACCTGCATATGTATTTTGCTCTACACTTGGCACTCTCTCATTTGGACCTGCCAATGCTAAAGTTTTAGCAAGATTATTAAAGGCAGACATCCTAAATTAGATGCAAATATGAAATGGGAAATGTTAGGGGTAAGAGGGTGCAGAGACAGTATGTCATTTGTTGTTCTAATTCTATATGTTTACAGTATCTAGAAAACACAGTTTTTCATTTCAATATTGTTGAACAATATAATTGTAGACTGCTCAAATCTCAAGCATATGGAAACATTTCAAAGAAATACCCATCATTGTATTAATTTAATATTCACTAAATTAATGTACACAATAGTCATAAAATACAATAATATTAGAAATCAGAATATAGTCCTTTTCCAAAGAGAAGTTAATACCATTAAGAAGTATTTGGATTTTGTCTAACTTAGTCCCATTGAGAGCAGACCCATTTAAATTGATGAACCTAAATTAGTCATGTCTATCATCATCAGCGGGTCTATTTTTATTAGGCCTAGCACTGGATACAACCCTAGGTTTCTAAATGAAAAGGAATTCAGTTGGGTATATAAGAGCCCGATACTTCTGCTACCTAATTTACACTGTGTAGTAAACAAGTTTTCTGGGTTGGATTACAGTGTGATCCTTATTTTGCTAGTCCATGACTTAGGACAGTTTAATTTTTAGTTACTCAAGTTTCTGAAAAGGGATACAAATATTTGGAGTGACATGTGATATGGCTGGCAAAGCCACAGCTAAGGTGCTGAAATGTGAGAAATATAGTATAGTTCTTTCTTGAATTCTTGTAAAATCATATTATACTAATGCATTTATTTTTAAAATATGGGTTTATAACTCATTATAGAGAAGACAACGAAAGTAATTTGAGGGAAGAAACTAAAGACACAGCAATCCACACAATTAGCAAATAAAAATTAGAATCATGTAGACATGCAAACATAGACTTTTCAAAAGTAGATACCTCTGGAATAATGCAAATAGACTTTGAGTGCCAACATCTCACTATACAAAATAAAGTTAGACATGCTCAAGAGATTCTATACACAGAAAATACATCACTTGCATGCCTAGATTTCAACATACAAATAGGATATTAACACACACAAATGGAAGACATATTGTCAAAGGTTTCCAATCCCAATAGCTCGCAGAAATTCATTGCATATAAATGCACAGATTTAATTCAGAATTAGAAGAATAAAATGAGATTGGGCAAGATATATGTAGTGATTTGTTTTCTATAAATTCTCTGACATCTGTTCATTATCTTGAAAAGCTTAATACACACTATTTTATAAATAAAACAATACATCAGTTATAAACACAGAGGAAAAATTATGGCATTCACATGCATTATTCACTTAAGATGTGTTCAGACAAATGTCACAAATAATGACAGATTTAAAGGACATACATTTACAGGATGAAATTGCAAGGCTCAAAACTACAAGGGAGAATCCCTTTAAAAAAATTTTTACTAAACAAGGATGAATTAGAATGTATTTTATTAGTCATATTATAAGAAGTTTGGGAACTATTTCAAGAACTCAACAGTCCCAGCTATCATTATTAAAGAAGTTTTTAAAAAATTGTTTTGAGCTAAGCAAATTAGTGTTGTGGTACAGACAGAATACAAAAAAAACCAGACAATTTAGACTCTGTGATAGACAAAGGATTATTTTGGGTCAAGAGAGTCAAGCACATACCCATTTTTCCACATCAACTAGCTGTAGGGAGAAAAAAACAAAACAAAACAAAAATGAGTTCCTTACTAAATATGGTATTTTGCAATTTAGCATTCACATTTTGATAGAAATACGATTAATAAGAATGGTTATCACAAGGGCATGGTTTCCAAACCCATTTCTCACAAATGCTTGTAGGGGGAATTAAACGTTGCACTGAGATGATCATTCTGTCAGGGCAAATATTTTGACTTGCCAAGCAGGATGATCACCCTTCCTCCTCCGCACTCTGTTCCGGAGGGTTCTCCCAATCCCTCCAAAGCCAGGTTGAGGGCAGGAAAGGTGGCAAAGCCCCAGTGCAGAAGCAGAAGTCCTTCCACTCACAGACCCTGTTAGTTTAATCCTGCCCAACAGCCATATATTATTTGTACTGAAATTAAATGCATGTTCTTTTTCATTCTTTTAATAATTTACATGCTGATTAATATAACAAAATCTCTAAGTGCTTCCTACAAATCACAAGCAAAAAATCACAAGCAAAAAAGTCAGGACATGATTTCAAAATTCAATAAAAAATCCAGCAAAACATTAAGCAAACATTTTTTGCATCAGTATCATCACTAAGCAGACTGGTTTGGTCAGTAGTTGGTAACACAGTATAAACATAATATCAGTCCAGGCTGCGTCTTGTTGCGTTGTTGTTGTTGTTGTTGTTGTTGTTGTTGTTGTTGTTGTTGTTGTTAAGTTTTAGTCAGAACTCTTTCTGCAAAAGTTGGATCCACTTTGGGTTCAGACTTCATTATTAGTTGCATTCATTAGCTGTCACTCCATTGCAATTCTGCAAATCTGTTACAGCAGTAAGAAATATCTTCTAAACTGTACACACTAAAATGAACTCAAAATTCCTATTTTAAAAAAAATAGCGGTACTTAAAGCACTTTCGCCCACACATGTGCCCAATTTTTCTTCTCACAATAAAGTATGCATTCAAGAGGCCAAAGGAAATCCACACAGAAATGAGACTCTGAATATAGTTTTGGCAGTATACAGCAGGAGCAGTGATATTTTTCAACCTGAGGTCTGCATTCCCTCATAAGGGGGATGCATTATCAGTGGTAGATGGGGCCAGAGGCAAATGTGCACAGAGCAACAGTAGGCTACATTCCAGCCATGCAAAAGTCAAAAGGTTTCTACACACACCCCTCAATTATTTATTCAGACAAGAACTGTATCATCACAGTTAAAGGGCATATTCCTCTCAGACGCCACGGTATACAAATGCCTCAACGTTCAATGCAATAATCAGGGCATTTATCTAAACTGCCCTGATAGAACAATTATATTTTGGCTTTGCAATCATTTTTGCATGGCTTGTGTAGTAATCTTGCTCTCAAGCCTCCAACAGGTAATGCTCAGTACACTTACACAGCAGTTTAATTTTGACAAGGAGACACAAAAAAGTAGCATTCCAGATCCGAGCAGTGCATATGCCCTAGAAGCTGCATCCTAAAATAGTCTTCCCATAGTCCATAACACTGCTGGGACGATAGCTACACAGGGGGCAGGGTGTACCTGCCTTTTCCAGGGATGCTTGGATGCAGGTGTCACCCCTTCCCCATTAAGAAACTTCATGGCACAATAATGGCAACAACAAAATTGTACTTCACAGAACTTGATTCCCCCCCCCCCCGAGTAAATATTTCATGTGTATACATATCAAGCTTATATGTTTTCACTTTTTTTATTCATTTCCTATGAGCTATTACAGATGCAATCTCAGGTGTAAAACCAAGTCTGGCAACAAATTTTATATTGCAACTGAAAGATGTAGATCTGTTTACATAGCCTAAGGTTTTATTTTCTGTAATAGAGGCATGAAATTTATCTTTCCATTTATAATCAAAGTTCGGATTCAGCCATATTAAGATAGAGCCTATGTTTTGCTTACAAAATTGCTTTATCCTAAAAACTCAGAAAGCTGCACATACTTTTTCAGCATCATATACCACATATGAGGCACAGAAAAAGTTCTTGTCACCCTACAGCTTATTTTCCAAAACTTTAAGTATCATATATTATTTCCTTCATTCAGTTCCTTCCATTATAACACTTCCTCTCCTGAAAAACTGGCACTTCTTACAGGATAGTGGCTGAACCACAAAAAACAAAGGTGGGGATTGAGGAAACAAGACAAGGGACAATACTCAGTCTACTAATAAACCTTAAAAATGGGGTGGGTGAAGAGGAGACAAAGCTTCCAGCAGGAAATTGGACAAGGACATGGTTTCTTGCTCACTCTAATTAATAGCATTCTTTATGATAGATTTGAAAAGGAAAGTGTCTTCATGGATTGTGCACATAAGCCATTTGCATTTTATCCTTTATATTAACTGAAGGATACTTCTACAGATGTGTGCAGTGTATTTTAGTACTTTATGTCAGCTTTGATCTAAACAAGGCCAGACAGTTGGATATACGAGCAACATGCTAAGCACAAGATTCTGGAACAAATCACAGAAGAACAGATTTATATAATTAAGTATGACAGGGTTTATGGCCAATCTATCATACAAATCTTTTCTGATTACATTTTGGTTATAAGATATTAAACAGAAACTGTTTAGACTCCAAAATATTAGTTTAAAGAAAGATGAGATGATGCAGTTGCTGTCATGTGGTAGTTCACGTGAGACAGATCAAGCGCAGGACTTTAAAGAGGTAACATTCCCATTTGCTTCTGCTGCAGCTGAGGAAATCCATCTTTTATCACAATTAGCATTAGAACACAGGGACAAGCTCTGAGCATGCTACAGAAAGACACCCAAGACACTGTAGTAACCAGGACATCATAGTAAAAACAAACTGACAACTTGCTCTTCTATAACTGCATCTCAAAATCTGCAATTATATTTTTTCTTTAAAAACAAAAACAAAAAGAACAATGAACAAATAAGCCACCAATGGTAAAATAACAAAATCTTCCTGAAATTTTTGAATCCCCTCCCCCAAACATGTGCTGCCTGCAAATGGGGTAGCAATGTGGGGAGGTCATATTTAATTAGCCCCATAGCAAAGTGCCTAGTGAAACTAGACACATATTCTCATCCTGTAATAGGCTCTTTGACTTTCACCATGAAGTCCTCCAAGCATCAGAATCTTAGCTCTTTCATACTTTTGTTAATTTTCCTGGAGGGATTTATTTTATTTTATTTTTATTTTTTTGAGGCACTTGTGATCTTTGTTCTCAATCCAGCTTTTAGATAGGTTTTAACAGATACTGAGTTATTATAATTAGGGATATCACTGAAGTTTGCCATGTGCAGTCCTAAAAGTTGGGCACTCCGATTGGCAGTGGGAGGGAGAAACATTCAAAACAGGATCCTCAAATATATAAGCATCCTTCTTCAAATAACTACAAGAAGATTCCAGGCTAGCACAGTTCATATCAAGCACGTCCTTTTACCTTTGTCTTGTAAACTGGTTTTGTGCACACACACACACCTCTCTCTTCCATTCAGGCAAACAAGAAGCATTATTAGGGTTCAACGGCACATTCTAGCCAAGCAAAAACACTCAAGGGGTATGTGAAGAAGGTATTGGAGCAAGTATGACCTGAGCAAAGTCCCAAGGGTCCGATAGACAGCATTTGCACCCCAGAACTGTGGTTCTCCACCACTAACATAAGGCAAATTCAGGCAAACAAAGTAGCACCCTGGACAGCTCAAGGTAAATATCAGACTAGGAGGCTAGAGCAGCTTCGAAATCCCCATGACACAGAGCTCCACAAGACCCATAGCTGATTTTGAAGCTTTGGGTCAGCTGTTCACCAAAGCTTTGCCCACACAGTTTGATTTAATTGATTTCAAGGCAAGTAAGGAACACTGACAACAAGTTAGATTTTATTTATAAAGGATCTAACCAATTCTACCTATTTCAACTATGAACTGTTTCTATAGGCACATACGGTGGTACCTCGGGTTTAGAACTTAATTCGCTCTGGAGGTCTGTTCTTAACCTGAAACTGTTCTTTACCTGAAGCACCACTTTAGCTGCCGCTGTGCCACCACTGCACGATTTCTGTTCTCATCCTGAAGCAAAGTTCTTAACCCGAGGTACTATTTCTGGGTTAGCGGAGACTGTAACCTTAAGTGTATGTAACCTGAAGCATCTGTAACCCGAGGTACCACTGTATTTCCTTACTACTGCTTTTAATCTTACCTAACTGGTTTTCATTTATAGCCAGGTTCAATAAAGTGCTTATTTATTTATTTATTGGAGACTCCTAAACAATGTTACCAGGAATTCAAGGTAGTTGTGACACTGCAAGAACTGAACTGCAGAAATTAATCAGACATCTGTACAAGAGGGTAAGTTTGAATGATGCAATTCTTGTTGCAGAAGCAGGTTATTTCTTCTTGAAACCGAAGAAGATGAAATAGAAAGGAAGAAAGGCAAAAGCAGAAATCTATCAAGCACCAGCTAGCTTTATTATTGTGAAAGAATATGTGTAAAACATCATTTAAAAAGTAGTTTAATACCATCATTATGCGGTACAGGAAAATCAGACTATATTTTGTATAATACACTAACTAATGTGTATTTTTTAAAAAAAAATAATAAAGTTATATATACTTCTAGATACAAACACCATATTGATTATATAACATATATAAAATACAAAATGAGAAGACTAAAGATCAATATTCATTAGAAACTGATAAATACATGATTAAAGCTAGGCATAAAGAACTCAAATTATATAAGTACATGCCTATCTGGTTTCCAAGACTGATATATACTCCATATTTTGTAATGGTCATGTGGAAAGTATTATGCAAACAAAATATTCATACATTTTTTTCTGGTTTGCAAGGATAATGACAGCTGGGGGAAAACATTTTCATGTTTGGTTTTAAGTTTTCCATGGCTTTTGGTCATTCAAGTTTTCTGGGAATGTAAACTTCAATAAAATAAGGAGTGTAATAGGATTCCAAAAGCTGAGGTGTTAATAAAAAGCATCACGGATAACAAGACACTTAATAGAATCCAAAAGCAATTACAAATTAATTAAAAGCCTGAGACATTGCTGCTCACCCCTTCTGCTTTCTCCTCCGTGTTGGCCAACATTTCCTGGAGGGCTCGCACGGACAAGGACTGTTCCAGCACAAAAGTGCAGATGGAGAGATCCGGAGGAACATTCTAGTTGAAAAAACACGATGAAGACAGCATTCAGCGAAGCACTGCTTATTATTTAGTTGTTGACAGATCATTCCTTACTTACAGGGCAATCCTAAGTGTGTTAACAGAAAAATAATTTCCCCTAAATTCAATGAGACTTACCCTCTGGAGTCTAGTAAATGTGTTTAGGATTGCAGCCTTAATTAACCCAAAGAGCCATCTGAAGAAAGGCAGGGGGAGCACATGAAAACTAATTTACTCAAATAAGCTATTCTAGGAAATTCACATTAATTAAATGAATCTGGGTGAAGATGGGATGGTGGCGACCTTACTAGTAGGAATGCATGTATACATGTAGAAAAAGGAGTCCATACCAAGTGGTAAAGAAACCAGCCACCAGAACTTTGCTATTCAAGAGAGTAACAGATTGTCAATCACAATCAGGATTACACTGTAACATTATTTGAGATAAAATTCTACTGGCAGGAGAAGTCGTGACTGCATTTGACAGCAGAGTTGCAAAGTAAAATATAATGATTTTCGGTTTACAGCAGTGCTCCCACTATTATTTGATGTCTAGCACTCACTGGCTATGTTTGGATATATGTTATACCATAGTTTATAATTACAGGAACAAGCTTTTGTGAGTCTCAGGTTTGCATGCTCTCTCTCCTCACCTCTTCTCACACAGCCACGAGTAGACTAGAAACAGACAGCACCAGCTTATGAAGTGTGTCTGCCCCAGCTAACAAAGTGTCAAGGCAAGTTAAACAGCCAAATGAGTTTGGCATCAGGGCAAGAAGTCCAGAGTACACTGCTCTGCTCCTCCTTTCCTTGATCTAAACAAAACCCAAGCTTCTAATAAAGTAACTCAATAAACTACAAAAACAGTTACGCAGACAGAAAGTCAGAAGACACATGGGAGCTTTCCAGTGTTTTGTGCAATCTGTTATATGTACAACTATCTGGCTGC
Source organism: Podarcis raffonei (assembly GCF_027172205.1). Taxonomy (NCBI): domain Eukaryota; kingdom Metazoa; phylum Chordata; class Lepidosauria; order Squamata; family Lacertidae; genus Podarcis; species Podarcis raffonei. The sequence continues at coordinate 79,238,918 of NC_070604.1, read as the reverse complement.
CAGACAGAACTTGTGGTTGTGTCTTCAGGGCAATGAGCTCTTGGATCTCCACAAACAATTTCATCTCCTTGAAGCCAAGGTGGCTGACTCGGAAAACCTGAGAGAGGAAGAGAGGTTTGTGGATGGGATGTTAGAGCTGTATCCCACTCACAGGGTGACAGCTCCAATGTGCGTACATGAGGTAAATTTCCTGCCTAGCATGATGGTTGCAAGTGTTGCCCCTCATCTAGATAGCCTAGTAGATAGTGCTGGGGTGGGGTCAACAGTCAGTGCACATTGACATTAATGACACAGGGTAGGTCCTGGGAGGTCTCAAATAACTCACGCGTGAAATTATGAAGGACAATAGGATCACATGCCTAATTGTGATAAGTGAAGATTATCGACATAGAATAAAGATATCAAGAGTGACAGCAGAGGAACTTATGCAGGACAAAGGGAACAAATCTTCTGTGGCGTAAAAATCACAGAGGAATAAAGTAGCAGTGAATTCATTCACAGTCACACACACACGCGCGCGCACACACACACACGCTATTTATATATATCAATTTACAAGTCATATATAAGCATGCTAAATCACATTTTCTGGCTAACATGCATCTGGCCATCAAATAGACACGTGTATAATATATTACTGTGATTAAATAGATTAGTGAAGGAAGCAACTCTTAAAAGCCAATAGAATTGCTAACCTAACAACTGTCTGCACAATCTTCATTGTGTTATATTGTTAGCTTTGCCTATTTTTAAGATTCCAGTTAATTAGTGCAAGTCTGTGTGTGTGTGTACCATAAAATCATACCTCAAAAATTGCTGTGGCTTAATGTTCCACTACAGTATACAAAGCCTAAGAACCAAGATTACCTAGAACCAAACATTCACATGCAAGATTCTAAAACCATAATCAGCACGCAATCAACACTTCTGCCGAAAGTTTATACACATTTTGCTTTTGAGAAAAAATTTGCTTTATTTAAAACTGGTTCAGAAAGGGATCTGGGATATTTCCTTCTGCTATATAGAACAGAGAGAGAAATTTCTTCTGTCCATGCACTCACCATTCAGTTACTCTTTTTCCAAAACCCAAAGATGTGGAAATTTAGCTATCCTTTTAAAATCAAAACTAGGTGCTGTAATTTACTTGTCACATAAGTGACAGCAACCCAGAATGGTTTTTATAATGGAACATCTTTATGCTCCTTACCAGTCTGTTGCGTTTTTTTTTACTTAAAATGATTTGCTATTTCTTTTATAGGATATGCAACATATTTATCTAACAGTTGCAGTTTTAAAGAAATAGTAAAAATCAGCCTCCCCCTGAACAGCAAATAATATTCACACTACTTTGCATAATAATGTACACATTATAAAGAACCAGCAACCATGACTGCATGACTTCACTGTTATCTGCTTGTGCTGCTAAATGCATTTTCCTGACATACCCACACCTCTCCTTTTCCTAACTGCAGCTCCTTGTTTTTCTTGGACTTGCAGTTAGATTCACAATTTAGATTCATAAAGCTTTTAACAAATATTATTATCCGCTTTTGTGCATTTACGTTTTTCTATCACAGTATTTTATTTATTGATGGAACAGTTAAAATAGTATCACCTATAAAACACTGGGGAAACCCAGTTCATTTATTTAGGACACACTCCTTTATCTCTGGGAGACGGGGATTTGAATAAACAGCCATTATTGTTCTTATAATAAATTTAATTTAACTCCTTTCCTCCTACGTAAACCAGAGCCTCTAGGAATAAAGTATTTTCTTAACTATAGACAAATTGTTTCTAAATGTTTCACTGATTCTGTTTGTGATACTGAGTGCTTCACACTTGAAAAGGATCATTGCACCGAGTACAGAAGCTTCAATCAGCTAAATGATAAACAGCCCAAATGAGCTATTATAGGCAATTGAGTAATCTGAAGGAGTTTAAGGAAGCTGCAATTGCATATATACACACACAACAGCCTGAAGGATATTATGGTCGTGTTTATCATCTAATGCAAAAATAGGCCAGCTCTGGTGGTAAGTCACTGCTATCTTTTATCTTGTTTTTGACACCACACAAAAACTTTAAAGAAAAACTCCCAAGAGGATCTAATGTTTAATGTATTTCATGCTGGATTATGAAAACTTTATAGATCTTGACTGTAATGCTATTTTTATTCTGAATAGCTGCAGAAAATTTGTATTTGTTTTATTTATTGTATTTGATCTTATATAATATCTTATCTCTTTTCCTCCAAGGAGCTCAAAGTAGCACTCATGGTTCTCTCCCCCCCCCCCCGGTAACCACCCAACAACCCTGTGGTGCCAGTGAGACTGAGAGACAGTGGGAGGAATTCAATGTTGCGCTCTTCTGATTGTTGCATCAGTGCAAGTATTTTGGCTTGCAAATAGAACAAGCCCTACCTCTCCCTTCTCCATGTTCCAGGGGTTCTCCGAGGCCCCCCTAAACCAATTTCAGGGGCATGGAAGGAGGTGGGGCGAAGAGAGGGGGAAAGACCCACAGCTGAATCCTGCCCAGTGATTGACCCAAGGTCACACAATGAGCTTCATGACAGAGCAATTTTAACCCTGGGTCTTCCAGGTCCTAGTCTACATATCCCTCAACCTGATTCCACTTACTGGAAAGTAAAAAATGGATAAGCTGGAGGAGGGGGAATGACTCCCAAATGCATGGAAGCCCTTGTTAGCAGCCCTGTGTAGAACCTTTTAAGACTAATTCAGGTAGCAATCCTGTACACACGGCACGCGGGTGGCGCTGTGGGCTAAACCACAGAGCCTAGGACTTGCCAATCAGAAGGTCGGTGGTTCAAATCCCCACAACGGGGTGAGCTCCCATTGCTCAGTCCCTGCTCCTGCCAACCTAGCAGTTCGAAAGCATGTCAAAGTGCAAGTAGATAAATAGGTACCACGCCAGTGGGAAGTGAAACAGTGTTTCCGTGCGCTGCTCTGGTTCACCAGAAGCAGCTTAGTCAAGCTGGCCACATGACCCGAAAGCTGTATGCCGGCTCCCTCGGCCAATAAAGCGAGATGAGCGCCACAACCCTAGAGTCGGTCACGACTGGACCTAATGGTCAGGGGTCCCTTTACCTTTACCTAGGACTTACTTCTATATGTGGATATTGTACCACACCAGCCCATATAATAAGTGCTTATATGTTTAAGTATTTGCACAACTACAATGTTAAGCAGCTGGTTTCTTTGTGAGGGTGGGGGGAGAATAAGGGAGAACCACAACATGTGGAAGCCATACAACTCTTCTCCCACCAGAGAGGCAATTGTAAGTACTTCTTGGTTTAATTAGGTGCTAAGTATTTGTACAACTGCAATACCTCAATGTCCACAATACTGTTGCAAGGGAGGAGGATGGAGAGCAAATCAGAAGTTGTCCCCACACACATGATTTCCTCGGGCCCTAAGATGTCCTACCAGGGCTGGATCTAGACACATCAAAGAAGTGTTTCAGTTCAACACGTTGCAAACTCATACAAGGAAATCCGGTTGGGAAAGACAGGACTCCACAGCGCCATCTGGTGTCACAGTGTTATACTGCATATACAATGCATTTAAAACACTTTTTCTTTATGAGTGCCAGGTCCAGAGTCCATCAGTCGCCGTGTGTGCCAGCTGCAGTTTACATGACTCAACCCAAATTAAACCCCAAGATTTACTGCTCACCTGCCCCAGTTGCTCACTCTGCAAGATTATTTCTCAAGTAGTGCAGTGACTATGAAACCACTGCAACTTGTGAAGCATGAACGACAGCAAGTCTCCATACAAGCAATGAAGCATTCCCTTCACAAAAAAGTATTCTCATCTTTTGCTTTTTTCTTCGGATAAAACAGTCTTGCTTGTCTTGGGTTCATATCTACCCAGTTTCCTTCTCCTTGTCATTTCTTTTATAAAGTCCATTTCTTTTTATAAAGTCCACAGGTGGCGCTGTGGGTTAAACCACAGAGCCTAGGACTTGCCGATCTGAAGGTTTGTGGTTCGAATCCCTGTGACGGGGTGAGCTCCCGTTGCTCGGTCCCTGCTCCTGCCAACCTAGCAGTTCGAAAGCACATCAAAGTGCAAGTAGATAAATAGGTACCACTCCGGCGGGAAGGTAAACGGTGTTTCCGTGCGCTGCTCTGGTTCGCCAGAAGCGGCTTAGTCATGCTGGCCACATGACCCGGAAGCTGTACGCCGGCTCCCTCGGCCAATAAAGCGAGATGAGCACCGCAACCCCAGAGTCGGCCACGACTGGACCTAATGGACTGGACTTTAGCTCCTATCCTCATTGTGCTTGTCCTTTAGCTCCTTTAGTTTTTGCATCTCATTTATGTGATAAAGCCATTTCCATGCACTCTTCTTCTTCACCATCATCTTCTCCATTTTTACCCTACCCATCTTTTTTTAAAAACTCCATTGTCACTGTTTCTTTTCACTTCCTTTTCTCTCAGTGAGACCCCTTAAACATGCTTTAAAAAGACTGCTCTTTCTTCAACCTTCCCTTTTTCTTATGCTTTCCCTTTCTACTGGGATACTCCCACCACTGAGGGCTAAAGCCAGACATACTGGAAAGAGCTGTAAATTATTGGCAGAAAAAAACCATAATGTCTCCACTTTATGTTGTACTTCTGAACTTAGAATTGGCTAGATCTGTCACCTGTTCTTTCCTATATTAATTTTTTACTAAATGCATCTTAGTTTTCTAGATGCCTGAGAAGCACCTGCTATTCTTAAGTTTTTTAAAAGAAACTAACTAAAGAAAAAGAAATGGTAATATGATTACATGGACATCTTATTTATGGACCAACAATGAAGTACTGGGGAGGATACATTTGCTGTTTAATTAAAATTTATTTGCTAAATAATATTTTATAAAACTATAGAATACTGAAGTTGCCTATCCTTACATATTTTATTACTGGGAATTATTCAGTTACAAGTGAGCAGGACAGATGAAATCCTCAGAACCACTGCTATTATAATGAATCATTAATATTCCAATTAATTTTTTATAATGATGAATAATACATTCAAAATGATGACTGACTGAAAGTAAAACATTAGTCTGCACCACATTGGAGATAATAAATTTAATTAAGGTTGTGCTGAAGGATTCTGTAGGCGGGGGGGGGGGGAATAAAGGCCTTATATGCAAGATTATTTTAGTATATTTCCTTTACTTGCCAAAATTTAAAAATTTTATTCTAAACTAAATAAATAATGAACAACAGCCCACAGATAACAACTGCTGCTTACTTCCTTTTAACAAATAAAATTGTCAGAATTCACTGAATCCTTTATTTGCCTCAACTGATTCCTATAGTGCAGGGCTGTCCAACAGGTCGATCGTGAGATCTACTGGGTAGATCACTGCCGGTCTTTTTATAGTGGTTGTAGATTGTAGTCTCTTGGAAAATGGACAGCCCTGCTATAGTGGAACCCACAACATTTTAGGTACAAAATGCTTTTCTTCAAGAAACATTCATTTTTTCAAAATGTTTTTCTTCAAGAATCTTTGTCTGGCAGACTCCCATTTGATAGCACAGATTATGAAGATAGCCATGTGAGGAAAGGGGATTTCTGATAAGTCTCTGCTGTGTAGATCCTGGATCCATTTTTACCTATGACTGTCTCAAGTGCATGGGGATAGGGACCCTGCTGTAGGGGCACTTGTTCAAGTACAGCTTGTGAAGATTGGAGGGTAACGTCAGCACCAATGAGATTGACAATAGTCAGAAAAGGATTCTGCACACAATTTAAAGACATACAAATCTCCATGATGCTTTGCTTCCTGTGCTCCACATGACATGGTACATGTATTTATTGTTCTTACTGCTCTTATTTATTGCATTTCTACACCGCCCTTCATCCGAAGATCACAGGGCAGGTTACAATATAAAAGTACCTGCAGTCTGCAGACCTACACACAGCAAAGCATCATGAATCCCACAAAACTTAGGAAAAATGATATTTGATCAGTACACTAGTACCAACTGACTGGCAATGGCTGTGATTGTTGTTGTTGTTTAGTCGTTTAGTCGTGTCCGACTCTTCGTGACCCCATGGACCAGAACACGCCAGGCACCTCTGTCCTCCACTACTTCCCACAGTTTGGTCAAACTCATGCTGGTAACTTCGAAAACACTATCCAACCATCTCGTCCTCTGTCGCCCCCTTCTCCTTGTGCCCTCCATCTTTCCCAGCATCAGTGTCTTCTCCAGGGAGTCTTCTCTTCTCATGAGGTGGCCAAAGTACTGGAGCCTCAGCTTCACGATCTGTCCTTCCAGTGAGCACTCAGGGCTGATTTCCTTAAGAATGGATGCGTTTGATCTTCTTGCAGTCCATGGGACTCTCAGGAGTCTTCTCCAGCACCATAATTCAAAAGCATCAATTCTTCGGCGATCATCCTTCTTTATGGTCCAGCTCTCACTTCCATACATCACTACTGGGAAAACCATGGCTTTAACTATACGGACCTTTGTTAGCAAGGTGACGTCTCTACTTCTCAAGATGCTGTCTAGGCCTGTCATTGGCCTTCTCCCAAGAAGCAGGCGTCTTTTAATTTCATGGTTGCTGTCACCATCTGCAGTGATCATGGAGCCCAAGAAAGTAAAATCTCTCACTGCCTCCATTTCTTCCCCTTCTATTTGCCAGGAGGTGATGGGACCAGTGGCCATGATCTTCGTTTTTTTGATGTTGAGCTTCAGACCATATTTTGCGCTCTCCTCTTTCACCCTCATTAAAAGGTTCTTTAATTCCTCCTCACTTTCTGCCATCAAGGTTGTGTCATCTGCATATCTGAGGTTGTTGATATTTCTTCCGGCAATCTTAATTCCAGCTTGGGATTCATCCAGCCCAGCCTTTCACATGATGTATTCTGCATATAAATTAAATAAGCAGGGGGACAAAATACAGCCTTGTCATACTCCTTTCCCAATTTTGAACCAATCAGTTGTTCCATATCCAGTTCTAACTGTAGCTTCTTGTCCCACATAGAGATTTCTCAGGAGACAGATGAGGTGATCAGGCACTCCCATTTCTTTAAGAACTTGCCATAGTTTGCTGTGGTCGACACAGTCAAAGGCTTTTGCATAGTCAATGAAGCAGAAGTAGATGTCTTTCTGGAACTCTCTAGCTTTCTCCATAATCCAGCGCATGTTTGCAATTTGGTCTCTGGTTGCTCTGCCTCTTCTAAATCCAGCTTGCACTTCTGGGAGTTCTCGATCCACATACTGCTTGAGCCTTCCTTGTAGAATTTTAAGCATAACCTTGCTAGCGAGGGAAATGAGTGCAATTGTGCGGTAGTTGGAGCATTCTTTGGCACTGCCCTTCTTTGGGATTGGGATGTAGACTGATCTTCTCCAATCTTCTGGCCACTGCTGAGTTTTCCAAATTTGCTGGCATATTGAGTGTAGCACCTTAACAGCATCATCTTTAAAAAATTTTAAAATCTTTTTAAAATGACCATCACATCTACTACTGTGGGCAAGAAACCCGTAAAAGAAATGGAGTGGCCCTCATAGTCAACAAAAGAGTGGCAAAAGCTGTACTGGGATGCAATCTCAAAAATGATAGAATGATCTCGATACGAATCCAAGGCAGACCTTTTAACATCACAGTAATCCAAGTTTATACACCAACTACTGGCGCTGAAGAAACTGAAATTGACCAATTCTATGAAGACTTACAACACCTTATAGAAGCGACACCAAAGAAGGATGTTCTTCTCATTATAGGGGATTGGAATGCTAAAGTAGGGAGGCAAGAGATAAAAGGAACAACTGGCGAGTTTGGCCTTGGAGATCAAAATGAAGCAGGGCAAAGGCTAATAGAGTTCTGTCAAGAGAACAAGCTGGTCATCACAAACACGCTTTTCCAACAACACAAGAGACGACTCTACACGTGGACATCACCAGATGGGCAGCATCGAAATCAGATTGATTATATTCTCTGCAGCCAAAGATGGAGAACCTCTATACAGTCAGCAAAAACAAAACCTGGAGCTGACTGTGGCTCAGATCATCAGCTTCTTATAGCAAAATTCAAGCTTAAACTGAAGAAAGTAGGAAAAACCACTGGGCCGGTAAGATACAATCTAAGTCAAATCCCTTATGAATACACAGTGGAAGTGACGAACAGGTTTAAGGATTTAGATTTGGTGGACAGAGTGCCTGAAGAACTATGGATGGAGGCTCGTAACATTGTACAGGAGGCAGCAACGAAAACCATCCCAATGAAAAGGAAATGCAAGAAAGCAAAGTGGCTGTCCAACGAGGCCTTACAAATAGCGAAGGAGAGAAGACAAGCAAAATGCGAGGGAGACAGTGATAGATACAGGAAATTGAATGCAGATTTCCAAAGAATAGCAAGGAGAGACAAGAAGGCCTTCTTAAACGAGCAATGCAAACAAATAGAGGAAAACAACAGAATGGGAAGAACCAGAGATATGTTCAAGAAAATTGGAGATATGAAAGGAACATTTCGTACAAAGATTACCATAATAAAGGACAAAAGTGGTAAGGACCTAACAGAAGCAGAAGACATCAAAAAGAGGTGGCAAGAATACACAGAGGAATTATACCAGAAAGATATGGATGTCTTGTACACCCCAGGTAGTGTGGTTGCTGACCTTGAGCCAGACATCCTGGAAAGTGAAGTCAAATGGGCCTTAGAAAGCACTGCAAATAACAAGGCCAGTGGAATGGCTGTGATATTAGCTGTTAATTTGCTATGAAACTTGAAGAGGACAAATATCACTTGGATAAGATGTTGTTTATTTAACCTCACTCTCCACACTGAACACCTTGCACTAGAAAATTTAAATTAGCATTCTCCGAAAAAAGGAAAGGCGGCAAATTAATCTAATTCACGTATTTTCTCCACACGCCCATCAATAAGATAACAATACACAAGCAATCTGTAATACGTGGGCTGAAATCAACATCACATGAGCAAACGTCCACCTACAGCCCCTCCATCCTCAAAATTAGCTCTGGAGAGTCCAGAGCAGATTTTGGAGAAGCGGGGAGAGGCTGTAGAGTGAAGGAGAAGAAGGTCACACAGCCTTCCTCAAAGGTTTTTGTATGATAATAGTTGTTCAGAATTTAGCTTGTCATTATGTATATTAACATCAGGTTTATTTTGCTGGGTATAATATGTTGTGAATTATATAAGAAAAACATAATGTGCTGGAATGCAACTCAACTCTGCCTGCTGTAACATTGATGCACTTACTCTGCATCACAGAGGACAACATTTCAACAAGAAGAAAAGGTCTGTTATGTCGGTAACGTTCAACACTGCATTAGAACTAGACAGTTTACGGTACCTTAGAATTTGAAGTGGATTCCAAGAAGCAGAGCCTGTTGCCAAATCCTTCTGCGGCAAGGCACAATTTCTGTTGTTCTTTGTGAACAGTAGCAGTGCACTGCAGAACCACTTCATCATCCTATTGAAGGACAGAGACAAAATAAAAGAACATTGTTAGAACTCTTATGCTACAAAAACTTTGGGATGCATTTCCAATTTCCAAATACACGCTGGTCAAGCGTGGACAGCAAAAATAAATGCCAGAGTAGTTTTTATTCATTTCATGGAGAGCATGAATGATTCAAAAGGAAAATCAGCAGCAATGTAGCGAAGTATTGTCCATGCTGAAAACCAATTCCCAAACCTAACTACTCCCGCAAGCCAAAACACTAGGGAGTGATTATGTTGGTAACTCTTTCCATCTCACAATTCTAAAGCAAGACCAGAGCCTCCATAGAAGCAGAAGTCATGGCAACTGGAATGTTCACCCAGAGCATCCAGAATTCCTTTAAATCTCCAAGGGTAGACTAGCTCAGTGGGTCCCTTGGAGGTTTTTAAGCAGAGGTTGGATGGCCATCTGTCATGTATGATCTAGCTAAGATTCTTGCATTGCAGGGAGTTGGACTAGATGATCCTCAAGATCCCTTCCAACTCTACAATTGTATTATTCTATTACCTAATTTGGAAATGGCTGTTCCCACAGCACTTATTTTACTAATCTGTTTAGAGATTGTTGGTGCTGTGCAATAGGCTCTATCTGGGAGCACTTACATACTATGGCTTAACTGATCATAGGGAATAAAGTTTAATTAATTTAAATATATTGAGACAAATGGAAAACTAAATTCTGAACACAGAGGATATTAGAGGGTTTAGATTTGTAATACAGATTAAAACCTTTATGTATATAGCAGCCCTGAGCTTGTCAAACATAAAGACATGTGGCTAAGGCATAAAATCATTACTATCATTTTGATCAAGAAAAAGGTTACACAACAGCACAAGGATAATATAGGCTATGTGCATCAACATTGCACAAAGTCTCCAAGTCTTGCCATTAATCTCATCTTTGCTGTCCTGATTCCGGAGTTGCCAGATTGAAATGAAGCACAGAGAGAATATTAATTCAGCTTGGTATCAAGATTGTCTTTTGCATAGTCAGCAGAGCACTTCTACTTCAATCATGCAACTGAGTTAAAACTGACTATGCATTTATCTGCAATCATAACTGTAACCCTCAATTTGTTAAGTGACTTCCATGAATCCACAGTCTTTAGCAGTACTTGAAAAGCGGATGGAAAGGTTTGTGGATGTGCCACATATTATTGCTGTTTCTCACTTAGCATCTTAAATTTTCTATTGTACCAAGTCACTATGAAACAATGTCAAATCGCTTTTAGCAGACAGTGGCATTAAGTATGTGCTCTTGATTGATTCCTAATAAAAAATGTTCATGCAACTGATCATATTTTCATTAGGGATGACTCATACTAATGTTGTTGCTGATGTGTTTTTGAAGTTATAAGACCAAAAAAATCAAGTTGAGCTGTCAGATATGAACAGTAATTGCAGTATCTGCTTGAGGTATTGCTTAACAAGAACAAACCTGGTGATTCTGAGTGGGGTTGCTCAGACTCCGATTCACTCTGAAGCTGGTTTAGCCACCCACCCACACACCCACACACACACAGAGTAGCTGTCAAAACCACATCTACCTAAGAGGGGGTGCTAGAAAGACCCTTACCATATACTTTATCCCTGTTGTTCATTTATAGTATCTGAAGGTTAACATGAAACATCCCTAATGACATGTGTCCTCCAGATTTTACTAGATACAGTTCCCATCAACCCCAGGAAGCACACCCAACGATTAGGAATGATAGTCACACTAGAAGTTTCAATAGATGGAGAACAATCCATAAAATAACATTCTAATGCAGGACAATACCGGCCATAAACCAAAATACTACCCATGACTGAAATAAGCACCTCGTGGTCTTAGGCAAGACACAACATTGTTCTCTCAGCCTCAGATCACCAAATATAAGACAGAGATGATGCTGAACTACTTTACGGAGCCATTGTAAAGATTACATATTAATGTGGCTTGATTTGAACACTCCAAACCCTGCTGCAGAACAGGCAACATTTGCTGCTATCAATAATTGCAAACTCATTGATGGCTGGCGTCACCCAGTGCAGGAAGAGGTCGCAGGCTAACTACAGAGTGGTCATCCACTCGGAGGGCAAGGTTACTCAACTGAGCAGGTCCATCAGAGTGTTGTCATATCCAACCAAGAACCTTTTGTGCAGGTAGGATGACTTAAACTTTGTCTCCAAGAAGCCTTTGGGCCTTGGCAGAGCCCAAAGCAACCTCCAACGCCTGTGTTGCTGGCAAGCGGGAGGCTAGGCAGGTGGAGGAAGTTCTGTAGCAGAGGTGATATGCAGCAAAAATAGAATGCTGCATCTCAAAACCCATGCAATAAGTCATATTACATCTTTTAGACTCTGTCCAATGCATTATCCAACTTCATGTTAAACAGCTCTGTACCATCAAACAGAAGATCTTTAGCTTCCTGAATCAGTCTAGATAACCACAGTCATGCTGGCACAGGGCTAATAAACAGACCCTTACTTCAGAATTATACTGTAAACCACCCTGTGATCTTCAGATGAAGGGCATTATATAAATTTAATAAACATCAATAACAACTGCAAACATCCATGTGCCCAGATTAGAGGATTTGGTCCTTGGCCATGGGATCCATCTCCTGCTAGAATATCTAAATGGGTTCTCTTTCATCATCCAGAAGATATTCAAAAAAGGAACAAGCTGTTTCCCACGAGGACTGCTGGAAATAAGACATACAGATCTGGTACCTTTGTAGCATTGTAGAGAGACAATGCTATTTAAAAAACATATGGTCCATACAATCCAACCCTCACAATCTGTAGCTGCAGTGTGCACATTTTAATGGACTTGGGTGGTTAGAGTGTAGTGCTGATAATGCCAATGTCATGGGTTTGATCCTCATAAGGGTCATTTGCATATTCCTGCATTGCAGTGGGAAGGACTAGATGACTCTCAGTGTCCCTTCCAACTCTACAATTCTATGGTTCTATGAATGTCATCCAAGTCCAGATTCATAATTTGTTTGCTCCAGACAAACCACAAGCCATAGAACAAACCATAATTACAGGTTGTGGTTTGTGTGGAGTGAAGCAAACTATGAGTTCAGATTCAGATGGCAGTCTCTGCCAATCCATGGCTTAGCTCAGAGCAGCACTGCAGCAGCAGGGCCAGAGAAGGAATGAAGCAGCTACAGCCTCCTCTCTGGGAACTCAAACGCTCATACATTCATGCTAAGTCATTGTTTGGTTTAGCATTACATTCAAACCAGGTCACTGCAGTATGGCTAATAACATTATAGAGTGATTTGTTTATGCACACATTACTTGAAACATTAGGGTTATCACTACTGCAGATCATTCTGCCTGACCTGGCCACCTTCACTAGTGCTACAGTAAAGTATTTAGAGAATGCCATTTTAAAAGTGCAAAAGTTGATTTAAATTAAAAGTACATGATGAAATACAAATCTTCCGAGAATCTGGGTTGATGTGTTGTCTGCTTTCCTGGAAGAAACAATGTGGCTTTCATAAATGACATGGAATGGAAAACGGCCCAACATATTGAAACAATAGGGAGTCTTTCAAAATATATTACAGTACTATAAATTTCACTGGCACTCATTTATAATCCACAAGATTACGTACAGGCTTAAATTCAAACTCTAATCATGTATGAGCAGAAAATTTGCCATCTATTTTTATAACACTTCAAAGGAAAATACTGCAGTGTATCATATATATTCTACTCAGCTGCATCTACTAGTTTCAAAACTGTCATGTTTGAGCACGTAACTCAAACTTGCATATTGTCATGAGTGCCATGGAGGTGTCGTGGAGGGGGGAGTGAGACCCTAAGAAGGTGTAGGAGGATCTTGGAGAGTTAAAAGGGTCCCAGTGGTATGTGGGTAATGGATTCCAAACCCCAATAAATGCTGGATCCTGGAGAGGGTCCCAGCATAGCTGTCAACCTTCCCTTTTTGTGCGGGAAATTCCCTTATTTCAGCGCCGTTTCCCGCTGCTATCCCAGATTGTTAGATATCCCGTAGACTGTCTCCGGGACAGGTGAGGCTGCTGATCCCTTCTTTTCAAATCCGAAAGTTGACAGCTATGCTGCTGATCCTTTATTTTTGAGGCTGCTGATCCCTTATTTTCAAAACTGAAAGTTGACAGCTATGGGTCCCAGTGGGTTAGCGGGTGGAAATCTGCCTTCCAAAGATGACTTACACAAACTCTCAGAAGGGCCTCCCATTAACTCCCTCCCAGAGATGCCTCCCTTAGCTTCTTCAGCCAAGGATCTGCCTGTTAAACAGGAGTCTCCCTGTTCACGGGATGCAGCTGGGAGTAAATCCAATGCTGATCTGGCTTGCATCTCACCTCCGTCACCTAGGACATAGAGATGTCAGCACCAGCATGCAAAAACCTCACCTAGCCAGCCCACTAGAAGGAGAGCACATTTGCAGTCAGCCTCAGCACTCCAGCCACATGGTGAACTAAATATTGTGCCTGCCCCATCCTTCAGAAGGAAAGCATAGAGAATATAGTGGTACCTCGGGTTACATACGCTTCACGTTACAGACGCTTCAGGTTACAGACTCCGCTAACCCAGAAATAGTACCTCAGGTTAAGAACTTTGCTTCAGGATGAGAACAGAAATTGTGCTCCGGTGGCGTGGCGGCTAAAGTGGTGCTTCAGGTTAAGAACAGTTTCAGGTTAAGAACGGATCTCCGGAACGAATTAAGTACTTAACCCGAGGTACCATTGTATGTCACTTGTTGGTTCAACATCTTAGCTCGTGGCTAATCGTGCCTTTTGAGCTCTCATGGAACTGCTGATCCTTGCAACCTGTGGTTTGACTTGTGTACCGTTCTTTCTTGGTCCCCCAACCAGTGTTCGAAACTCCCATTGTTCTAGGCACATTTTGCGACAGGGAATTTCATTAGTGCAAGCGGTTTCTGAGCTTTGGGCGCAGTACTGCGCCTAAGATTTAAGATTAAAACTGCGGACTGGAAGGAAAGGAGGCCCTTTTTCTGCCTCCCTGCCTCCAGCTAGTCTCTGAAGACTGGAGAAGAGACCCTCCTAAAATATTAGGGGAGTGGGCAGGAGAAGGACATGTGAAAAACAAACATAATATTTTAGCCGCAGTTCTTTCATTTTCACCTTTGTATTCTTGTCATAAAAAAGCAGGCCTAAGCATTCCATTGTTGCGCCCATAACCTAGGTTTAAGGTGCCATTTAGCTCCTAGCTTTCATATCTCAGTATCTAACACTGCCCCCAACCCTGGCTCAGTCAAAGATAAGACAGCATAACTTGCTCATCCTGGCTCAGCATTCCGGGGGATATTCTAAGGGCAGGACTAGAGCAGGAAGATTAGGCTAGATCCTAAGCCAGGCACAGGTAAACTCCGGCCCTCCAGATGTTTGGGACTACAATTCCCATCATCCCTAGCTAACAGGACCAGTGGTCAGAGATGATGGGAACTGTAGTCCCAAACATCTGGAGGGCCGGAGTTTGCCTATGCCAGTCCTAAGTCCATTCAGTGTGATCACGTAACCTGACAACCTGATGCAGGACAATATTGAAAGGCTTGTTTTCCTTTGCTAGGCTTAGGTAGAGCAGCAGCTGAACAGGCTTTGGATTTGTTGTACCTTTATGCCAGCCTAATTTACCCTGGCTTGCTTCTTGTACATAGGATTGCTCACCAAGTGATCGATGCTAGTAATAAGTGTGTGTGTTTAATTTAATTATACCCACACTAGGAAACTGATTGGTGACTGTTTTCCAGTCGGTGTACATACATTTGTTACATATTACCATATATGCAGATTTTAAGCTTTATGCTGTGTGGATCGTTTTCTGTGCAGAAAAAGCACTGTGTGTGAGAAAGGTCTGAGATTACAGCAAATGATGTGATAAAGTAGTTTTACACTGAATCAGAAATTGACAGCTAACACACCAACTACTACTGTATCACAGTAATTTGTTTTTAACAACAAAAACACCCTCCCTTACTTAAAAAAAACCCCAAATCCTTAGCAGTTCCTGTTATATAAAGAAGGAAACGACAGCAAGCCTGAGATAATAAGACCTACATATTACTTACTGCAGTTATTAAAAATATATTTAATTTGGCTGATGGTTTTTCCCAAATTGCACGTTTAGAAATAACCAGCAAGTCAGTAAAACGAGAAGAGCTGCTTCATGTCCTTGCAGCCTGGAAGTGTCTGGGGAAATGTTGACAAACTAATTCTAAACACTAACAGGCGACACAGATTGAACCTTTGACCTAGTTGCCAAAGCATTTTGAGAAATGCAGTAATTTACTTACATCAGTGTTGCTGCTGTTGCTAGCTCAATTATCAGTCCATGGAAGTATAAGAGCATCATTTAGCAGCTCATTTATGGCATTTTAAAATCATGTGTATCTTTAACCAAGCTGGAGAACATTATTCCGCACAAGCTAGTTTGGCTTCCAAACCTATATTAAAATCTTCAATAGATTTTGACTCTAAATATACACTTCACTGTTAACATTTTCTCCTTGAATAGTCTCTATTGGTTCAAAATATTTTGACAGGTTTAATAGAACTTTGTAACATTGCACAATATTGTATTTCGGTTTACTTGGATCTGTCATGTACTTATAGAATCTGAAGAAACATTGTGTTTTTGTGTAAGGTTTTTTGCATTAAAAAAAATACCTGTTTCAAGTTGTTCCATGCAGCTACAATTTCTCTTTTCTCTAATCAGATCTCATAGCGCTATACTCCCGACACAATAATGTACCATCCCATTTTCTTTTCTGCCAGGTCTATTAAGCCTTCACACTCGCTATCTGTCATTTGCCCTATCTCTAACATAGCTTCCTTCAATAGTGAGTAAGATAATGTGGCAGATTCAACAAGCCTCAGGGCATAAAGTCCCTTGGCTTTCCATCTCCTGGGACCTCTTCTGATTCAGCTTTAGTGTTCATTTCCTTAACTGCCCACACAACTCCTATTGTCCCTAGGGCCTGTGTGAGGGTTCACCCCAGGCAAATAGACCTTACACTTCTCTCTCAGATGCCTGCTTGTTTTCAGATAGTCCATTGTTCATGAATTCAGCTTCCTGTTAGAATTTTCATTAACATTTCATGAAACCACAGCAGTTTGGCTGCTCACTTCTATAAGCTTCATCATCACCACACCACCGCATCATTACTACTTTGAAATGTAGACTACAGGCATGCAGCCAAATATTTTAACTTTCAGCCTTCCTTTGCTTTGCAGCTCCTGGCTGTTAGCACATCTCCATTTTGGCAATTCTATCTCCCAGTTTTCCTTTCAGAATCTGCTTTCTGGACTTCTCCTGCATTCCATTAAATAAATCTAAGGAATACTGGAGGGTATGTAGCAAATATACAAACCACTTTCCAAATATACAGTAGATGTAGGGAGAAATAACCATTCTGGAGGATGCCCAGAAGGAATGGGGAACTACCATTTTAAGAAATTGTCCAATAGCACCTTAAAAGGTAAAGGGACCCCTGACCATTAGGTCTAGTCGTGACCAACTCTGGGCTTGCGGCGCTCATCTCGCTTTATTGGCCGAGGGAGCCAGCATACAGCTTCCGGGTCATGTGGCTAGCATGACTAAGCCGCTTCTGGTGAACCACAGCAGTGCACGGAAATGCCGTTTACCTTCCCGCTGGAGCGGTACCTATTTATCTACTTGCACTTTGACATGCTTTCGAACTGCTAGGTTGGCAGGAGCTGGGACCGAGCAACGGGAGCTCACCCCGTCGCAGGGATTCGAACCGCCGACCTTCTGATTGGCAAGTCCTAGGCTCTGTGGTTTAACCCACAGTGCCTTAGACACCAGCTAAGTAGTTCTGGGTATACGCTTTCACGTGCATGCACACTTCCTCAGAAGCACTGAAACAGAAGTCACTAGACCCTTATATATAGTGGGAGGGTGGGGTGGGGTATTTCTCAGAATATATATATAAGGGTATATATATCAGAACTATATATGTGACTTCTGTTTCAGTGTATCTGAAGAAGTGTGCATGCACACGAAAGCTTATACGCAGAACTATATAGTTGTTCTCTAAGGTGCTATTGGACAATTTTTTAATTTTTTAATTTATTTCAACTGCATCAGACCTACCTGAATCTAGTACCATTTTAATGTGGAGCTTATAAATCCTGTTCATGAGCACAGCAGTCTCTCATACTGTATCTTGGCCCATGGATATTGTAATAATTTCGAAAGAGACATGTCATTCAGTATTTTCTGCTACCTTCTCTAATTCACAATAGATTTTGAATAATGGTGTACACAGATGTAGAGTTGGTCCACAGATGCCCTTCTAATTGCAGAGAGCACTGCAGGCACTGTCACTCCTCCCATGATCACCTCCAACCATACTAGCAATGGATTGTCATTGGCATGTAAAGGTAAAGGGACCCTTGACCATTAGGTCCAGTCGCGGACAACTCTGGGGTTGCAGCACTCATCTCGTTTTACTGGCTGAGGGAGCTGGCATACAGCTTCCAGGTCATGTGGCCAGCATGACTAAGCCACTTCTGGCGAACCAGAGCAGCACACGAAACGCCGTTTACCTTCCCGCCTGAGTGGTACCTATTTATCTACTTGCACTCTGACGTGCTTTCAAACTGCTAGGTTGGAGGGAGCAGGGACCGAACAACGGGAGCTCACCCCGTCACAGGGATTCAAACCGCCCTAGGCTCTGTGGCAAGCCCTAGGCTCTGTGGTTTAACCCACAGCGCCACTCGCTGTTAAGGTCATTGGCATGAACTACTAACAAATAAGGAAAAATCATAGTATAGCTGGATTTGTTTGGGTAAAACCGGCAAAATTTTCACTTTAAGAATAAAGGACCTCAGAACAGCTAATTAAAAATGTACCCTATAATAATGTTGGACTATAATTTGTTAAGCATAACTTAAAACTTCAAAAGGTATTTAAAACATTAATCTAAGCATATGTTATAGTTTAGGAAACTAATCCGCAGCTTCAGTTAGCCATTAATCTTAAAAATCAAGATTGTCTGGTAACTGGATACATGTTGAATTTAGAACACATAATTCAAGGTGTGGGGGTGAGGGGACTTAACCAAAATGATACATCAATATTTTTTATTTTTTTTATTTTTTGCATAATAAAACTTCAGCTTCTAAAATAATTACAATGCATTTTCTTTGTGAATTCAAGGACCACTGACAGGCAGCCATAAATAACGTATAATTGGTTTAGCAAATATATATGTAAAGAAATAAATAATGAAACAAGGGTTATATAACAATGCAGTCAAATCAGCTGTGCAGCACTGTACACAGAAGTTTGATTACCTAAATCCAAGCTGAATAAAGGACACTTATGAAAGCTGGATTTTATTTTCTATACTTTCAGAATTGTTGATATTTCCAGCTACATTAAGATATATCATGAGAATGTTACACTCCAGGAACATCAAACAGGTTATATTAATAACAAAAGTCATAAAATTAACTGCTACTAAGGAACCTTGAGGAAGCCACTTATTTGCTCTTAGAAATGCCACATCTAGGTGTTTTATTTTACTCAGGAATATGGTTAGTTGGCAGCATCTGGGAAGCTTTAATTATATTCATAGATATGCATAAGTTATCTTCTAAAGCAGTGGTTTCCAACTAATGGTCCGTGGATCCCAGGAGGTCTGCATAACCCACACAGGAGGTCCATGGCACCATTCACGTAACAAAAATGACTGTACAAATATCAACATTTCCAAAAGTAGGGGGTCAATAGCTTGACTTTTAAAAAACAGGGGGTCTGCAGTTCTTAAGCTAATTGGGAACCACTGTTCCAGAAAGATTGCTAAGTGTCTTCAAACACCACCAAGTTCAGTTACACTTCCTGGACATATTGAAACTGAAACTAATCAGCATTTTATGATGTCCCCACCACAGACAAGAAACGAATCAGAGCATGGCGAATTAAAATTTCAGTTTTCTCCAGAAAATAAGATGCTGAGAAACCCTTGTTTTATCTCTGTGTGCAAGGGCTGTAACTCTGTTCTTACATTTGGGACTGTGTATTTTACTTATGAAAGTTGTGATATATTTTGGTTTGGGGTTTTTTAAACAAATATTTCAATATCCATATACTTGAAACATTGTAGTTATGTGTTTAGTACAGTAGGCAAAATTATTATTCTTATTGAATTTATATACCGCCCTTCTTCAAAAGATCACAGGGCAATAAATTACATAAAAACACAAAACACATAGCATAATAGTAATACAAAAAAAAAAAAAATACTTCATTCCCCAGCCTGGAACAGTCACATTTAGTCTGTTTAATTAGCCAAAGGCCCAGTTGAAGAGGAATGATTTTGCCTAGCACCTAAAGATATGTAACAAAGGCACCAGGCGAGCCTCCCTGGGGAGAGCCTTCCACAAAAGGAGAGCCACTACAGAAAAGGCCCTGTCAGGGAACTGCCATCGGAACTAGAGGAGGAGGCGAGGCTCCACAGCGATGCTGGAGAGGGGCCAAGCAGGGAGAGAGGCAGGTCTCCGGTTGGGGAAGAAATTCAGCGCAACACCAGGGATAGAGAGGGGCCAATGGGGAAAGCAGAGAGCAGGCTCCGGGACTCTTCACTGGACACCAGCGGGGAGAGCACAGGTCCTCCGCTACCCACGCCCTCCCTGCGCAGAAGACTTCCGCGCAGGGAGAGTAGGAGGAGACTGGGCGTCAAACAACTTTTATGTTGGAAAAGGTTTAAGAAACGCCCACTGACGGATTCTGCCAGTGACTGAACAGCCACGGAGTGGATGGCTGTCCAGCGAGAAATGGTTTAACCAGCCAACCTAGCCCAGAGCGGCGGCAACTTACACACAAGCAACCCCTAAAGCCATTACAGGCCCATTCTCATGCTGCCACCCTCAGGCCTCTCATGGAGGGCCTCAGATGATGATCTCCGAGTTCTTGTAGGTTCATAAGGGGAGAGGTGGTCCTTGAGATATTGTGGTCCTGAGCCGTTTAAGGCTTTAAAAGTCAACATAGCACTGTGAATTGGACCTGGAAACTGATTGGCCAGGGTTGGTGTTATGTGCTCTAACCGTCTTGCCCCAGTGATCACCCAAGCCAGTTGAAGTTTACAAACCATCTTCAGTGGCAGCCCCATATACAATGCACAATTGACTACCCATATCTTACTGGTGTCTGGGAAGGTCATGCAAGGCCTATCCTTACCTTCCCAGAGCTCAGTAAGCAGGTGGAGGACTTAAAAATTCTTTCTGTAACAGGAAAGCCTGGTGCAGAAAGAGCATTTTGTTTCCTGAGCTCTGGGAAGGTCTCACGAGATCTTGTGGGACCTTCACAAGATCTGTCCACACAAGGTACTGGGTACAACCAAAAGAAATTCAAGCCCAATGTGGGCTGGTTACACATCTTATTTAAGTAAGAAAAAATGTGCCTTCAAAGGAACACTCACTGTTATCTCATGCAGTTTTATTTATAGATTAGGTACAGCCAGAAGCAAAGCAGCTGGTAAGAATGGATTGTCTGCAGGCCGAGTGGCAAAAATTCCATAGATTCCCATGAAGCTCTGTGCTTATTCTACTCTACTATACCACTTATGTTCATTTCCCTGGAACAAATACAGCACACACACACCGCACAATAGTTCATCAGTTCATCGTGACTCCCCCAATCCAAATTACAAATGGAAGTGCAAGTAGAACTAGCATCACTTATCAGAAATTTCCCAATTGAAGGTCTTCAGATCACATGGGGTCTGAAAAGGAGGGTCAGATAGCAGGGGGGTAAAGTAACCATGAACCACCTTAGATTCCTCTGGTCTGGTTACACCTGTACTCTCTATACAACAATGCAACACCAATTCTTCCCCCAACATCTTGCTGCGCATACTATACAGTGGTACCTCGGTTTTTGAACAGCTTAGTTCATGAACAACTTGGAAATCAAACATCGCAAACCCAGAAGTAGGTGTCCCAGATTGTGAACTTTTTTCAGAATCCAAACTATTCCGTTTTTAGTGTTACGCTTCCTTTTTCAGTGCCACACTTCCGTTTTGAGTGCCCCTGCTCCTGCTTGCATGGGAGTAGGAGCTGGATCGGGGCAGCCCAGCTGGGGAGTGCCTCTGCTTCCCAAATGAGAGATCCCCACCCCACTCCTGCTTGCATACAAAACTACATGTTAATCAGTTGTGGGTGTAACCGCTATGCAATGAAAATGCTATAAGTGGTCTGGTTTGAAAAATCAAACAGCACCTCCTTGGCTTAAACCCCATATCAAAAACATTTTGCAGTGATGGATATTTTGTCCAACAATAATCTGTGTAGGAAGTCATTGTGATAATACTTGTGATAATACCAAGAGTTCAGAAGCTATCCGTTTCTCCAGTTACCAGTGGCATTCCTTATTTCTGTGATCTATAATCTCTCTTCATTAAATAGTTCTAAATGGAATGTTAATCCTATCAGGTAGCAGGAAACATCCAAACAAACACTATGGAGTTTACTAATTTACTTAAATGATACTCTGTCATACTAAAATCTAGTTTACGTCATGAACTAAAACTGATGGGTTTATAAGCAACAGTCTTAAATCTATCGCTAGGGTCATAATTTTGTTCTTTTTCCCCATTCCAGCTCATTAATTTGGCAAGTCCAAGCACCAATTTTCAAACAAGAATAGAAATACTCTATCGCAGCTGTGTTCTCTTCTGGAAAAGGTACAAAGAGTTCTTCTTTGGCATGTTAAAAACTATAGTAAATGTGTAACATGAAGTTTCCTTCACATCAATTAGGCAAAGTTTTTAGGTCTGCACATAGATAACCCTGCTTATAATGGGTTAGATTCCAAGATGCCATTACTGGAATTCCACTCATGGCCTCATAGACACCACTGGAACTTGCTAATGGAAGGGGAGAGAGAATTCTCACCAATTCTCCCTCCTCTATGCTTCTCTACATCTGGAGTGAATGATATCTGAAGCTATTAAAACAACTTAGTAAAAACTGAGCAAACCGTAACAATCAATTAAGGTTTACACATCTCAAACCAACCTTGAGGCACCTTACTAACAATTAAGCATCTTTACATGTTTTTTCCTGTTCTTGCCTATATGTGTCTGCCATACTGATCTCTGTGGTAGAGATGGAAGCATTCTCTCTACTTTTAGGTCTCTTCCTGAAAACCACTTTTTCTATAAAGACTTTCCTCAACTGCCTCACTTGTTCTACTGCAGCTAATGTTAGTAGTCATTGAAGCAGTAGTACTTACATAGAACAGCTCAGATAGAAGGTTATTACATCTGTACTTCTACAGTAGTACCTCGAGTTAAGTTCTTAATTCGTTCCGGAGGTCCGTTCTTAACCTGAAGCTGTTCTTAACCTGAAGCACCACTTTAGCTAATGGGGCCTGCCGCTGCTGCCGCGCCGCCGGAGCACGATTTCTGTTCTCATCCTGAAGCAAAGTTCTTAACCTGAAGCACTATTTCTGGGTTAGCGAAGTCTGTAACCTGAAGTGTATGTAAGATGAAGTGTATGTAACCTGAGGTACCACGGTATACTGTTATTTTATTTCAATGACAAGCCTTCTGAACTGAGACAATGTTGTTTATGCATACAGTATTAACCTGCAAATTGTTGGCATTAAGTATTTTTTTCCAAAGTAGCAATAACAATAATAAAAGGTTAGGATGTAATTACTGAAAATTTGGTACTGTAGTATAAAACAAAATAGCAGCAATGAAAATTCTTTTTTTATTCAGACAAACCTTCCTGTAATGTTGCAACAGAACATTTTATTTATCATTGTCACATGGTATATTTTTTCAGAGAAATAAATAAATTAGTAGCTATTTGATTAGAAAAGCGGGGGGGGGGGATCCACAGCTCTAGCTCATTCTTTCTGTTATGATATCATCCACAAAATCATTTTGAGATTTGTTTTTTGTTTTCAATCTGATGCACGACTGCACCTCTAATCTTACCTGCACTGGACATATAGTATATGTTCAGATATAATGCTAAATCCTATTTCGGCATTATAAAAACAAGTGGAAGCTGTGGTTGAGTATAGAAAAGGAAACCATTTAAAGTCTGACATTTGCTTTAGTTTTCAGCTGTAGAATAATTTAAAACTCTTGAGTACCAAAAAAGGGGGGGGGAGCCAAACTGAGATAATTAAAACTTAATATAAACTATAGCCTTCATATTATCAAATTATAAGCAAGACAGTTTATATGAATTACGTAAGCACAAGTATGGCATCAAAAATTATATACAAGTCCTAAGATCCCATAAAGATGCATTTTTCTGCATGATTTCTTCTTTGGACTGCTGCAATTGAATTACACTCACCAACTGAGCAGAACATTCTGGAATGTGACCCAAGAATTCAGGCTGCATCATCTACACGCCATTATCACTGCAACCTCTTGACACAAAGGCATTTAGATGCCAAACACTCACAGCATGCTTTGAAGGCAGTCACTAGACACTGCATAATACAAACTGGAGGGTGAGAATGAGGTTATATAAAGGAACAATTGGGAAAGCATGAAGCAGGGAAGAGTACTATAGGAAATAAAGTAAACTGTCATTGTTACAACATATTACTTGGTATGTGTATCAGCTAGATTTAAGGTAATGAAGCAAATTGTACATTAATATAAGCTGCTTCATCCAACTGGCTTATGGTTGAAAAATAAATTTTCTTAAGCAATAACTCTACTTGTGAGTCCACAAGTAAAGATTAACATTAAGTTCTACTAATATGCCCTTTTTATTATCATAGCTAGCTGTCAGTAACTTACTGAACCAGCAACAAGAGTCATAGAATAACAGATTCAGTTGTCTTCATGGAGGCTATAAATTTACTTTTTCTGCTTTTGCTTAATGCACGTTGCAATGATATTGTTGATTAACTATATACTGCTTTTTGTCCCAAAGGTCCCCAAAGCAGTGATTATCATATTAATACAAAAAAATATGATAAAATCACGAAATACCAACACACACAGTGAATACATAACCATGAGCAGCATTCTTGCTTTCACTAAATGCTTCTCCCCAACTTTCCATCTTTCCCTTGAAAGCCAGATTAACTGTCACATGTGCACAAGTCCATCCACAATCAATTGCCCATTGGTACTGAACTCGTCCTACCCCAAAGGAAAAACCCAAAGGGATAGTTGCCTTTGGTGTCTCGGCCCCTTCAGGGCTGCCCCACTGGAACTGCCCCACTGGCAGCAACCCCCCACCAACAGCTGCCTTCAAATAAACCTGTTTCTGTTTGGAAACAGCTACAGATGGCTATATCAAAATGATTTTTTTTAAATCCAAAATACTGCACTACTTTAAACAGTTGCATGGGCCCTCCAGGCTCATTTTGAAGCGGTCACGCTTGTTTAGTTTGCCATTACCCATGATTAGCACATTTATTGGACACTTCTGTCAAACGACTTCCACATCGGTCATATATTTGCGAGGAAACTGGAAGAATGAAGGAAGAGTTGGATGGCGTCTATTTAAGTTTATACTTTGCTTTTTCCAGATGTTCAAGCCAGCTCACAATGTAAGTTAAAACAACTGTCAAAACGTATAGAAAGTTGTTGTTTCCATTTGGTTTATTAGCTGAATTTTTAATTTTTTTAAAGGCAGATGATATTTCTCTCACTTTCAATTACTGCTGGTTCAGTAATTACAGTTTTACATGCTGGTCAAAAATTAATTAAACCACACAGAGCTAGCCCTACAGGGCATAAGTCTAACTGGATTGCAGTCTCTCTGTGTAGCATTTCAAATCTGGAACTAGAATTATATATAACCAAGCAGCTCCTGTGTGAGGATTCTCAAAAGGTTTCCACCTTCTTCTTTTTTTAAGCTACAGCATTTGACCACATGTAATATAAGATGATAGTTAATTTCTAAGTATGTGTGAAACAGAATATAGGTATAGCCAGTGCTTTTTTTCTGGGGGTACACAGGGTACGCATACCCCTAAACATCTTGTGAATCTAACTTTGACCTCATTGAGGGACAGTATTTCAATATGAGTAGGAAATGAAAGTACCCTTAAACATTTTTTAAGGGGAAAAAGCACTGGGTATAGCCACTAGTTATGTGGACCAGTAATACCAGGGGGGAAATGAATATGTGCTTAATGCTGCGTTCATTTAATCAACACTTCACAGACTGAATTCTGCCCAATGTTTTGACATGAATAAGGGAAGCACTCTTCATACAAACCTCCATGAGAGTAAGTACCTTGAAGCTTTGGATCATGACATGAACAGTTTAATTATGAAATGTTTAAACCATTTCCCCACGAGATCATAGCCCAAGTGGTTTATGAAAAGCAAATAAAATTTCTGAGGCTTGAAAACAGCCAAGCACAACAGAACACTTTAAAGCACAGAAACAGCCAAATCCACACATTCTTCATTTGCTGCAAGAAATTTAAAACAAAACACTTTCAGTATTTTCACACAGTAATCTGAGAGCTTTAAGAAGCTATTGGATCAATCCTATGCCTACTATACACCGAGACCACAAATATGCTACCACCATGTCAGTGGAAAAGCTGCAATGTTGTGCCTCTGAATACCAGTTTCTCCCTTCTGAAGTGACCAAAGGCAGATTCTCACATACTCCATATCAAGCCCATTTGTGTGCCTGCAATCAAGGAGTACCTGATTCAATGGACCACATTCTTTAGATTGCTCTTTACACAGCAGACCTCGCCTACTGATGCTGAGCAAAAGTTGGACCTCCGCCTACAAATCTGAGAAGTCAAATGAGGTTTCTCCTGGCAGATTGGGACAAAGATATCACTGCCTTAGTATCTTCCTTTTTAGCCACAATTTTACCTTAAAGGGTTCCCAACGAACTATCCTTTTGGGGAACAGACAGGGCGAAGCAGAATATCTAAGTGCACACGATCACAGTGTGACCTTATTACCCTTGACAGCTTCACCCTCGTCCTTTTAATTATCCCAGTGACTTGAAATGTTTTATATTGTGATGCCAATAAAGGTATTTGACTTGATCTGAATACCAGTTTCTGGAAGTCGGAGGTGGGCAGAATGCTGTTGCACTCCTGTCCAGCTTGCAGGCTTCTGGTAAGCCACTGTGAGAACAGGATGCTGGACTAGATGGGCCAATGTATCTCAATTTAACAATTTCCAGAGGTGCCATCACAGACATAACCTGGTTCACTGCAACCCCAGTAAGATCCCAGTGAGATCCATAGCATGAAAACAAAATATAAGGATTCAATACTTAAGACTAGTTATTTCCTTCAAAGTAGGTCAGCGCCCACTTAAATGGTAATAAAGCTTTTCAGACAGATTTGGTGCAAGCAGCTCCATTAAAAATGCCCCCAGGATTCCTAGCTCTGTACAAATTTTGGATACGAACTTCTTTGTAGATTAGGTATCTTGGTCTCAAACCTGACTTGAGAATTTACATTGGAAGAGATGGCCAAGGATGCAGGCCATTTATTAGTAAAGTGAAGAGGGGGTAACGTGTCAGGAGTCAGTCAACACAGTTTGTAATAAAATGCACACAATTTACTATTTCGAAAGCTTGTTTGTAATATCAAGATACACAATGGATTCTAAAACAGAATCAATGCAGTATTCATGCAGTATGTTAATATGAGTGACCAATGCTCCTAGCCACTGTATTTTATAATATACTGCTCTTGGATCACAATTTTCATGCAGTTGTTATGCTAACTGTCATGCTAACTGTAACAGGGGCTTGTCCTGTACCCACTTATTTCTTTAAAATTGCTTGGTCTCCCCAGTCATCCATCATCTGTACCTAAGGAATTAAGTCCTTTTTTCTGCCAGAAGCTGAGGAAAGCCTGTATTTTGCAGCTTGACAGCTTCCATCTCTGGCCTGCTACCACTTTGATTTTTTCCAGTCTCTAGTCCCTGGGCACTTTCCTGGCTACATGACTGTCTTACGAGTGGCTTGTTAATTTCAACATGTCAATCAATGCTCACTTGGGTCCTGGTCTGTAAAGTTGGACTGTTGCCAAAAAGTCCTTTGTCCCTCAGTGTCCCTCTTTTTTTAGTTTGACCACCTATGTTCCTACGTAATGTGTGAGAAACCCAGAAGCCTGATCGTAAGTAGCTGTAATAAGACACTTGTGGCTAAGATCGAGTGTAGTAAGTAGCAATAATAAGATAGACAGATGTGAACTAAAATGTTCTCTTTAAAAGTTTCTTGAAGCAACACCCTGCCTCTTGGGTTGTCCTCTTACCATCTTTTCTATTCTTAATAACTTTGTAAAACTGGTGTTGTGGTCTTGAGTGCTTCCCTGCCTCCTCCACCCAGTATGCGAACATTTTGAAAATACTGCTAATGCAAATGCAAACATCATCCTTCATTCATATATCCACATTGCCAGTGGGTGGGGTGGGGTATATAGTGTTTTGGGGGGAGAGGGACTGTCAAATTCTACATGTGTTTGAGGGAAGCAGGCAGCGTTTACTCTCAAATCTCAGTCATGCAAAGAACACAAGTACCTTGGACAGCTCCAATGGACCCTGTTTCAATACCTACAGGAGAAGTTTCTCTGCAGTGAGTCAGAGACAAATGAAGCCTTATGTAACCAGGCCTGAGGTACGGTAAGCTCTGCCTCCCTAGGAGGAGCTGGCTGGCTGGCTGGTTAAAGCCCCTTGTCTTATTTTGTAACCTTTGGCTTCTATGAATCAGGGGAGACAAAGCTACTGTAAGGGATTAGTTCTCCAAGTTAGGGTGGTAGGGCTGTGTCGAAATGGGATAAACCCATGTGTGATACAGTATATAATCTACATAGCTGCAGCCAAAGCTATTATTGATTAATTTACAGTGATATAGAACTCTTAGCACTTTAAAAATGCACATGGGGTAGCATTAGCATGCTGGAGTGAGGCAACTGGAATAAAACCATTGTTTTTGGCGTAGTCACAATTTCTAATAAAACTGGAAATGAACAATCAAATTATTGTGATTAAAAGACCCAACTAAATCCCTATAATTTGTTTGATTTCCTGAAGCAGCAGCGGATACGGTATCTATGGTCATTTTAATCAAACTAGCATAACTGCAGTGCTTAGTGAGTTTGGCTTGGGTCCTAAATTGCTCCCACAGGCAGGAGTATCCTATATCAATCTGAGAATCTCTCTTCATGATTCAGTGGCAAACCATCACCTTTCTTTTAATGCCAGTTACGTTATTTGACTTATTCGCAACTCACACCATTGACAAAGGAAAATTCCCAGGGCAGCATTTTCTTCTGTGTGCTAGTGATAGAAATGCACTATTCTTCCGTGTACTTTGTCTAATGACAGAGCTTTATTGGGCTGAAAAGGCTAGTACTGCAGATAACTGAGCAAGTAACCTTTTTTCTAAAGGAAAAGGACACTGAATGGAACAGTCATCTAGATCTCATGTTTCCATTTCAGAATACAAGAACTTGGCTGTTATAATTCTAAAGAAAGTCTTCAAAATGTGAGCCAACTAATCAAAGCACAGCTGCCTGCAGAATTCAACATTAGGTCATGAACTTACTTTTACAATGAATGCTTTACCAAGACACTAATTCCAACACCAAAACATTTCATTATTTACCCCACTCCGTGTCTGATACCCTCCTTAAATAAATTGGGTTGGCTCCAAAGAAGCATGAGCAGAATACTAATTAAGTTGTGTTCTTCTGCAAATTTGTAGCCAATAAGTAGAACACTTTGTGCAACCAACTTCATCATGGCAGATGAAGGGATCGTGCAACTATATATCTGCACAGGACATACACGTGGTTCCCCTTTGCAAAGCAAGCCAAAACAGAAGACAGCAGGCACCCAAGCCATTAGGACTTACTTTACACATGTGTATAAAGATATAAACTATAAATGCCACATCCCACCCATTTTTGGCTCTGTCTCCACTCACCACTAGCTTGTGGCTCAGTACATCCATTTTAAAATGTTGAACCAAAACCTGCTGCAACCACTTCATGCAAACATGCATCAGTGCAGTAGAGCCAGACAATATCTGATTTTCAACATCATGAGATATCACCAGCTAAATTATCACAATACCTCAATTTATCACTATATATCTACTGCAATGGAGGGCCTTACTGAGCCTCCTCATGGTGGCAGAGGTCCCACTGTACCTCCCTGTGGCAGCAAAGGGTGCGTCACACTTCCCCACAGCTGAAGAGTCCCGCCATACCCCGCCCACACACAGTGGCGGAGGATGCACTATGGTTCCCTGCAGCAGCAGAGGGCTTTGCCATGTATCTCCACGGCAGCAGAGGGTCCCACCGCACCTCCCCGCAGTAACAAGCCAAAAGATAGTTTCCTTTAAATAAATTAAATAATTTTTTAAAAACCCTTCCCTTTTGATAAGGAGGAAAGCTATTTAGGGGAACCAACAACATAAAAACCCTTCCTCCTGTTTTCTTCACAGGTGGGGGCGAGTGTGAGAAAAGAAATAAGAGCTTTCCAGTTCTTTGTTTATGTTCTTTCTTTACTTTGCTGGTGGATTTTTTATTGTCCAGCCTGGGGGGGGGGTCCTCCTGGACTGTTAGCAGGCTCTGCATAATTAACCACAGAGCCTAGGACTTGCCAATCCGAAGGTCAACGGTTCAAATCCCTGCGATGGGGTGAGCTCCCATTGCTCAGTCCCTGCTCCTCCCAACCTAGCAGTTCGAAAGCACGTCAAAGTGCAAGTAGATAAATAGGTACCGCTCCGGCAGGAAGGTAAACGGTGTTTCCGTGCGCTGCTCTGGTTCGCCAGAAGCAGCTTAGTCATGCTGGCCACATGACCCGGAAGCTGTATGCCGGCTCCCGGCCTATAGAGCGAGATGAGCGCCGCAACCCCAGAGTTGGCCATGACTGGACCTAACGGTCAGGGGTCCCTTTACCTTTTAAGTGGAAGGATACTGGTGAAGCTGAAAGAGTTTGCTGGTTTGTGTGAGGGCTTATCATCACTTCTTACTGGTTAGGAGGGAAAACAAAGCTGGAGACACCATGCCTGCAAATTATCTGCAAAGTATCTGTAAAGTATCTGGTCAGTTGAGCTACCCCCTGGGAAACTGTTAAGTGTCCACCTTTTGTTTACCTTGTTGAAACACTTATCACAACAAAACAGGTATTCAATGGTATGGTGATTTATCACACAGCTTTTCAGCAGGTACCATGTTACAAAACTTACATGTGAATAGGGACAGGGTAGCAACTTCCAGTTTATATTTTATCAGTCATAATTTATAAGAATCTTAGATTATGGGATATCTAAAATGTTCTATGGCAATAAATATTATGGCATGTCCTCGAAGGAGGACTTTCAAGCCCAAATATGCACATGCGAAAGTTAATCCTTATCCTTGTCATTATGCAATAAAGAAAGCAAGGTCATTATTTGTCATGCTTTTTAAATCAGTTAACAAGCCTGACAGAATTAAAAATTTGTCTGTAATCACCTTTTCATTTGCCCCAATGTCATAAACCATTGAGACCTTTCTAAATGCTGTTGAAAAATTAAGCATTCTGTGATACAAAAGGTCCAACTCCTCCATCTTAGCTAAATGTTAGTTAACTTAAAATAAAGCAAGCTAAAAAA
Source organism: Podarcis raffonei (assembly GCF_027172205.1). NCBI lineage: Eukaryota > Metazoa > Chordata > Lepidosauria > Squamata > Lacertidae > Podarcis > Podarcis raffonei. The sequence continues at coordinate 79,207,834 of NC_070604.1, read as the reverse complement.
AAGTGCAATTGCACAATTTATTTCTTTTACTTATAGCATGCCTGCTGTTACACATTCTTCTCATCCAGCACTATGAAAACTACCAAAAGTCCACCTAATTCTTTCCATGTGTCAGAATTTAAATTGATATATTAATGTGCAAGTGTCAGGTCATCCACACTATTTCATGATAAAACTGCAACCTAAAGGTTTTATCAAATGGTTGTTGTTTTTCCAGCTCTTGATTGCACTGATTCGAGGTCAACACAGATCATGGTGAATCACCTCTAATCTAGATCACAGACTATGGGCATCATGATGTCCAAATAAGTGGTACCGTCATTGCAGGGGAAGGATACAAAACCCCTACAGTGCCACTTAGTTTCTCATCCTTCTGTTAAGATAATCATAAACTGTACTGTAAGTAGTAACAGCAGATTATGATTCTCCTGAAACCAATAAAAACCCCACACACATTACTATGATAGCCCAACACCTTCCATGTAGTAGCATCAGCTGTTATCTACTAGTTAGTGTAAACACACAGTACAAAGTAACACTCTTCTCTCTATATCATTTTGGCCCCCACAAGATTTTAATCAAGACCATCTTCAACAATTTAATTTACTGAGTGCTATGAAGGACTATTTTAGAAAACGTTTGTGCCACTATGACATATTTTGGATTAAACAGCGATACAGAATTCAGCTTGCCTTTTATCAGACACTTGCTACCTTCTTTTCCTTGTAAATGACATTCAATGCACCTTCAACAGACTATTATTCTATTACCTTTTGTGTTGCTGCAGGATTCTCTCTCATTAGTCATTTTGACTTCTAACACACCACTGTCATGGAAAGTTCACTTAACAACTGAGATAACATTTCACAGCATATGTAGATAATGTCTTTTCTATTTGACAGCCTGGAAGCTGTCCAGAAGAGCTCTTGTTCTTCTTAAACACTGTTTAGATAATAGTGGGTATAAGATGGCAAAGCTATTAAGCTACCCGAGGAGTCTTTCCAGACTATTGCTTCCCTGTGCAATAAGTACACAGTTATTACCCAGTTGCTGATTGAGTGCCAAAAGTCTTTACCCAACCTAGTGCATCTATTATTGAAGTATTGTTTTTATCCAGCACTCAGAGCAACATTTTATATAAGATACTTTTATTCCTAATGCATCAAAGAGTGCAATATTTTGTTTGAGGAACAATGCAGTTTCCCCATTCCAATACAGCAGAGATTGCAAAAACAAGTGTTGTGTACAATGTTGTACACAGATAAGGCTATCCACGGTTATTAGCCGTGATAGCTGCGTACTACCTCCACTGTTGAGGCAGTATGTTTCTGAATACCAGTTGCTTGGGAACACGAAGGGGGAGAGTGGTGTTCTGCTCATTTCCTGCTTGCAGAGTTCCCATAGGCATCTGGTTGGCTTTTGTGGGAACAAGATGCTGGGCTAAATGGGCCTTTGGTCTAATGCAGTTGGGCTCTTTTTCTTCTTCTTATGTACATCACTATGGAATCTTCCGATGAAGCTGGTTAAGAAATATAAGTAAATAAAATGTATCACTGTAAATTAACCCTGGATCTCTTAACAACTAGAATCACAAGTCTCCCTGCTATCTCCAGCAAAATAACCCTTTTGTGCTACCCCACATAGCTACAGACACACTTCTCTGCCCTCCATTATCATTACTAAAGTTTAGTACAGTGGTCTTGAAACTTATGTGATGGTTTGGTACTCGGGGTCCACACATAAAAGCAAGAAACACATCCTATTATAGCCTCTAATTTCATCCACTACTCAGTACTATACTTGGCAAGAGATAAAACCCACATGTGTTAAGCCAAACAGGTAAGCAGGTAATGGGCAACAGTTCTGAATGCACATTAGCAAACCAAACACAGAACCATGAAGGAAGGCTGTTATTCATGTGAACAGGACTCTGCCTGATACAAGGTTGAATAAATTGTCCAGCTATCTCAGTACTGTCAACACTCATTGGTTGTTCTTCTCTAGGGTTGCAGGTTGGAGATTTTACCAGCCATACCAGGATCTTTGCATGCAAAGCATGTGCTCTTCCACTGACTTACAACCCTTCCCCTACTACCAAACAATGCATGGGAAAATGGGAGCATGCCAGCTGGTCCCACTAGGTACTTTAAGCATGCAGCATATTGTACAAGTGTAGGCTCTGTATGTGCAGCCAGGGACCCTGGTCTCCCTGACCTCTAGAACACAGCTACAGTTTCGCACATATGTAGGGTGGTTTTTTCCAGAAGTGATGCTGTACAAGCCTTTGTGCAATTAAGAACACACAAAAATACATGAGAGCAGTTTAATTTCATACACATTTCTGGGTAGCAGACAGCATAAATACAATTGATACTGCACTTTACGACCGCAAAACATGAATTATAGCAGAGCACAATGCCCCAAGGTCATCAACTGAAGCACTAAGAGCACTTGGCAAAGATGGAGCCACAATCAAATATTCTGCACTCATTTGTAATGGCAACCTTCATTTTGCTGATCTCGCTATGGTCTGCGAATAAGCAAGAGTTTGTTTTGTTTTCTCATTTACCAATGAGATAGCTTGAGGACACATGTTTTCATTTCCCAACACTCACTCTACTACTCCTCTCACAAGGAAAACAGAAATCTGAGCAGAATTATAGGTATAATTTGAATTTTGTACAATGCATTTCTGTAGAAACAATGCTCCAACAAGCATTTCCCTCTGAAGTGATGACTTCCTTATTTCACCCAAGCAACTTTTTCCACACAAACAACCCCCCACAAATATGTGGTGCTAAAATCACAGAAAGCATTCGCCAACCCCAAAATGAAGCCATCAAGAATGAGCCCGATTCAGCCTCAACATTGTGTACAATGGAAAAGCTGCTTTCCTTTGCCTGTGTTCAAGCAAGACTGCAAAATCACAAAATACATCCATTTAATACAACAATGAATAATAAAACCACAAATTAAAAATCTTGAACCTCTGAGAAGTGCAGCCCTCCACCTAGCTCCTTCCATCCCACATAGTTATTAAATTTTCCACCCCAGATACAGTTGTTAAATCCAGGCCACACATCACAAATATTGAGGGAACAGAGTGGAACAGAGAGGCAGCTGTTAAATTGCTGCATACCTGTGCTGGAGAGGTGGGGGGAGGGAAGGAAAATAATGGCTGTCAAATATGTTATAGCATTAAATTATCCCAAGCAGCAGGGCCCTTGCGTAATAGTGCTATACTTCAGAGATTACTCCCATTTCACTAGTAGATTGAGCTAAGTTTTTGTTATATGCTAGTTTGAGCCATTATTATGTACCGAGCTCATCACTCCAAGTCAAATCCTAGCCTGCTTTAAGACATTTAATGAAATAGCAGGGTTTCTCGTGTGCTGCTCTGGAGGAGACCGAATTCTAAAGGGGTCATTTTATTCCTTTTACTATTTAATGCTTATTTCCCTCTCCCACTCTAGATCTCACCAGAATTTCAACTGCTGCAATCCCCCAAAAAGGCAGCCTACTCAAGACTGCCAGCAGTGATTCAGCTGAACTGTACTGCAGTGATCTGCAGTCTGTTTCATCAAATATTCAATAAAAGCAAGCTCTCAAAGCCAAATACAGATCTTATTTGATTTGAAGCTCCCCCCCTCCCCTGCACACATATACACCGGCTATCTCCCATTTCTTTATTCGTAATATCAACTTAAAATTCCAGTACTAGTTTTCTTTTAAGCCAGGGGACAGGTGGAGAAAACACCTGTAAACACACATTTTTGTAACTAAAGCTATATCCCACTGCAGGCCAGTTTTCATTCAACCCCATCAGACAGAATAAAGTCTGGACGTGAGAAACTCAAAAACTTTAATTCACTAGTGATTCCTTACTGCAAAACAGAAAAGCAGCAGAATTTGTACGAGCTAATGCTTGCTTCTGCATTGCAGCTGAATTCAGCTGATATTGGCCTTAGTGAAGATTTATTAGGGGAATGCTGCCTGGAATAATAAACCAAAAAAGCAAACAGTATCAAATTTAGTCTGACTTAATAATTGACCCATTTAGGTTGTGAAAAAGAGAAAGCAAGTATTTAAAGTTGTGGGCAGCAATGCCTTCACCCGATGATTTCTTTCCCCATGCTGATCTCCAAGGCAGTAAAGCCATCATCTGCACACATACATGAGAACGGGCCTTTTCTGTGGTGGCTCCCTGCTCTTCCCAGGGAGGCTCATCTGGCACCTTCATTACATACATTCAGGCACCAGGCAGAAACATTCCTCTTCTTCCAGGTCTTAGGCTAATTAAAAAATCTATGGCCTTTTAAACTTCGGGGGGGGGAGAGCAGTATTGGTTTTGTTTGTTACTATGGTATGTATTTTCATGCTTTGATATTGTAAACCACCCCATGATCCTTGGATTGATGATGATGATGATGATGATACAAACCAGCAGCAGCTTCTGCACAAAAGCTGCCTGAACTATTTCTGCCACAAAAGAACCACGGCTTCTGATTGCAAATCACAAGCTGGTTTGAGAAAGGCTCATCAAAGAGGAGTAATTTCATGTGAACCTGGCTTTAAAAAACCAGTAGTGGGAGTGTGCAGGAGAACTAAGAGAAATATAAATCTCAGAGTAATAACCCATGTTTGTACTTCTCTTTTCAGTTTACGGCTCATAATGATACATATTCAGCATTCTGGATAGAACATTTTTCCATAAAATGGTTTTAATTTCTATAAATGCATTGTTTCATAAATTTAAGTAGTAACATAGAGGCCACATTCAAACACAATGCTAAAAGGCCCCTCAATGGGTGAAGGAAGTGCCTGACCCCACCAAAAAAATAAAAAATCATTATTGTCACAGCCGCTCTCACCTTCTCATCTTGCATTTTTTGACACCAACTCAAAAACAAATTAATTCAGTCTGCCAGTTTAACATTGAGAATTGCTAGAGCAAATGGGAGGGAGCCCAGAAAATATCCATACTACTGGCTGTTCTGCATCTCAGCCCAAAAGTGTATAATGTAATGCAGTGTTTCCATTCTGACAATTATAGGTTTAAGCATATTATTAATTACTCTCAGTTTTTCTGGACCTAGTCTATAGAACCTGGACAAAACTGCACCCCAACCAACAAAGCTTTCCTCCCCCAGCCTTTACAGTTTAAGGATTTCATGGACTCATAGGTTTCTGTACTGGTAGCACACATCTTGGGCAACACCGAAAACCAGACTCTAACATGCATACTAAACAGCTTGGAACCAGTTTACTTAATTAACACCTTCAAACCATTTACTTACAAGATTGCCTTCCTCATATGTGCCCACTTAAACATTTCAGTCTGTGGAACTGGCACTGCTGGAGGTGCCACATGATGCTCGTTCCGCACTTGTAAGAAATCAACTCTTTTGTGTGGCAGTGCCTACACTTTGGAACTCCCTGCCTATTAACATCAGGAAGGTGCCTTCATTGTAATCTTTTCAGTGGCTGCTTAAAACACTTTCGCATAAGCAAGTCTATTCAGAACCTAAGCAGGGCCTGCTGGATCAGACCCATGGCCCATCTAGTCCACCATCCTGTTCTCACAGTAGCAAACCATATGTCTGTGGGAAACCCACAAGCAAGATCTAAGCAGTTTCCTGTGTTCAGCAACATTATGTCACCATAGCTAGTAGCCATTGATAGCCTTATCCTCCATGAACATTAACAAGCTGTGATCTCTTTCCTCCTGCAGTTTCCAGCAACTCTGACCCCATCAGCAGAAGCTTCTGCTTTTGTAGCTGGAGTCAGTCAGCACGCACACACACACACACACACACACACACACACACACACCAATATTGTGGGGTGTAAAATCTGTGGGGGAAACTCCAAAACAGCCCAAAGAGAATAAGCATGCTCAGTGGGTACTCATTTATTGAAATGTGAACTTCTACTACCAAAAGTAGGTAAAATTACTGCAACGCTGTCTCTTTGTAACCCTGACAACTGCGCAAGCCTGGCTAGAGCAGAGAAAGTATTGCATAGCCCACCCTGACCTACTGTTTTGCCTCCTCCCTTGGATAGAGCTGCTTTGTGATACAGACAATGAATTCCCATCTGACACATCTAAGGTCTCAGATTCTCTAGACCAGCCTTTATCAACCTGTGGGTCCCCAGATGTTGTTGAACTACAACTCCCATCACCCCTAGCTAGCAAGGCCAGTGCTCAGGGATGATGGGAGTTGTAGTCCAACAACACCTGGGGATCCACAGGTTGAGAACCACTGTGAGTCTAGACAAACTGTGGGCTTGAATCCTGACATCTATGAATGTCCAGCCATAATCCTATCTAGCTGGTTGCCTTATAAAATGGTAATTTTTGCTCGTATGGTACTTGTGTTAAGATCTGACTGCTGCTTCTTTGTGGTGTTGCTCAGTAGGAGTAAGTACTGCCTCCAGTGTCAGAGGCAGTGTATTGGGTATCAATTGTGGGGAGAATGCCGTTGTGCTCATAGCAGGCTTGCAGGCTGCCCATGAGCATCAGGTTGGCCACTGTGGGACAGAATGCTGAACTGGAAGTGCCTTTGGTCTGATCCAGCATAGTTCTTAAGGTCTCAAAGCAGGCCTGTATTGTCCACTTTTTAGAATGCAATGTAAACTGTGCCACTGCTGAGTATCGGGGGAGAGGATGGAGACATTTACACTTTATACCACACATAATTTGTATGTGCATGTTTTCCACTTTCGTTTCTTACTTCCATAATGAAAAGTGACGTTTAATTCTGTATTATCTAGCTTCGCATGGCAAAAGCCCATCTCTTCAATCCATGGAAGTCAGCTGGTTAAATAACTCAACTATATTTCCTCTATTTATGATGCTCTGATCACACTGAGACTTCATTATCAATAGGCACCTTCTGGGAATGAAATCTACAAGTGCAAATCCTGAGGGGGGAGGGAATAGTTGAAGTTTGTGCTTTATTTTATTCAGAGGCAAATTAAATAAGCTTCAAAACGAAGATGGTAAGATGCATTCTGTAAAATTTAAGGAGCAAACCTGACACGCAAATATATATGGTGAAACCCCAACATTCTCCATTTGTGAAAAGCACCCTGAGGAGCCTACAGTTTTTGAGCAATACAATAGCAGGGAGAGGAATGCTTAATCCTGGTCCTGGAGGTTCTGCTGAACATGATTAGAAGGGACCGGCTGGTTAAAGGTATACAGGTCGGAGCCAAACAGTACAAATTGAGAGCATTTGCAGATGATTTAGTATTGACGTTACAGGAGCCAGAATCTAGTACCAAAAGGGTTTTAGAACTAATTCAAGAATTTGGTCAAGTGGCAGGATTTAAACTGAACAAGTCAAAAACTAAGGTTTTAGAGAAAAACTTAACACCTATTGAAAGAGAGAGGTTTCAGAATGAGACAGGTTTAACTGTGGTTAAGAAAGTGAAATATTTGGGGATTTATATGACAGCAAAAAATGGGAACTTATTTAAAGATAATTATGAAAAATGTTGGACGGAAGTGAAAAAAGATTTAGAAATTTGGTCAAATTTGAAGCTTTCCTTGTTGGGTCAAATTGCAGCTATAAAGATGAATGTTTTGCCTAGAATGTTGTTTTTGTTTCAAACATTGCAGATTGTGGACAAGATGGATTGTTTCAAGAAGTGGCAGAAAGATATTTCTAGATTTGTCTGGCAGGGCAAGAAGCCCAGAATAAAATTTAAGATATTAACTGATGCAAAGGAAAGAGGCGGATTTGCCCTGCCAGACTTTAAACTTTACTATGAATCAGCAGCATTCTGCTGGCTGAAAGACTGGCTGCTTCTTGAGAACACAGACATTTTGGACTTAGAAGGTTTTAACAACGTTTTTGGTTGGCATGCATATTTGTGGTACGACAAGGTTAAAGCACATAAAGCATTTAAAAACCATATTGTCAGGAAAGCATTGTTTAATGTCTGGATAAGATACAAAGATTTATTGGAAAATAAAACCCCAAGGTGGTTGTCACCAATGGAAGCGAAGGCTCAGAAAAAGCTCAATATGGAGGCCAAATGGCCGAAATATTGGGAAATTTTGGAACAAGAGGGAGATAGACTAAAACTGCAGAGCTTTGAGAAACTAAAAAACAAAGTGCGAGATTGGCTTCATTATTATCAGATAATGGAGGCATATAATTTGGACAAGAAAATTGGCTTCCAGGTGGAAAAATCAAAATTAGAAACAGTACTGTTAGAACCCAAAACTAAGACTTTGTCAAAGATGTATAACTTGCTGTTGAAATGGAATGCTCAGGATGAAACGGTGAAATCTGCTATGATTAAATGGGCACAAGATGTTGGACATAACATTATGTTTGCTGACTGGGAACAGTTATGGACCACAGGTATGAAATTCACGGCATGCAATGCCTTAAGAGAGAATATTATGAAAATGATTTACAGGTGGTACATGACCCCAGTCAAGCTCGCAAAAATATATCATTTGCCCGATAATAAATGTTGGAAATGCAAAGAAACTGAAGGTATATTCTTTCACCTTTGGTGGACGTGCCCAAGAATTAAGGCTTTCTGGGAAATGATCTATAATGAAATGAAAAAGGTATTTAAGTATACCTTCCTGAAGAAACCAGAGGCCTTTCTTCTGGGCATTGTCGGCCAATTGGTGCCAAAGAAGGATAGAACTTTCTTTATGTATGCTACAACAGCAGCAAGAATACTTATTGCAAAATATTGGAAGACTCAAGATCTACCCACTCTGGAAGAATGGCAGATGAAGGTGACGGACTACATGGAATTGGCAGAAATGACCGGCAGAATCCAAGACCAGGGAGAAGAGTCGGTGGAAGAAGATTGGAAGAAATTTAAAGATTATTTACGGAAATATTGTAAAATTAATGAATGTTAGAAGGATGTTGGGTGAAAAGTTATATGTTTTTTAGCTACAATGCTATAAGGAGTATGAAAATATTGGATTATTAATAGACAAAAATTTAATTTTACATTATTTTAAGATTAAAGATTAGGATAAGTAAAGAGGGGAAGGATTTGCTGAACTAACAAATTAAATTGGAATACAAAAAGGGAGGTTTGAGGAGGTTCGGGAATCAAGCAAATGAAAGAATGTGATGGAAAGATGGAATTGTTTTTATTTGTATTTTTTCTTTTCTCTTTTTTCATTTTGTAAAACTCTAATAAATATCTTTTTTTTAAAAAAAGAGGAATGCTTAATCCTTTCCCTACAAAATCCCCCCATTTCTCTAAATATCACAGTGTCCCAAAATTGTAATTACTTTTCTAGAACATCATCAACAGAACAGTAGAAGCTGTTGAAGCTTTGTTACATGCCTGTGTGTCCTACATGTAGTTAGGCTCCTTAAGAAGAAGCAAACGTTGTCTTCCCTCCTCAGGAAGGAAAACTTGAAGATAAAACTCTCAAGTATGTTTTCATAAACATTTACATACATTTCAACTTCAATATTTCAATCATCCACACTGCAACTTTGTTATGGAATGTTGTAGCACAATTAGAAAACACGTGTTGCTCTTAATACAGTGGCAGATGAAGACAGCAGCAGGCACCTCCCTGTTCTAGCTGGACGACCCATTCTTCCACCACAGGGCCACCTAACACCAAGTGCCCTGTGAGTGCTCCTGCCCTACAGGATCTCTTTTGTGTGTGTATTTTAAGTGCATGGTTCTTAGAGCATCTGTTGTTTGTTATCCTGCAAGCCGTTTAGAGAACTGCAGTCTGAAAAGCAGAATACAAATCTACTCAATAAATACATGATACACACAACTGACCAAACACAGAACTGACCAAAATGGAAAAAGCTTTCTTTCTGTTGTGCTCCTTCCTAAGCTCTAAAGTGCGACTTTGTAACATATTCATTATATATATTCATATATTCATTCATTCAATCAGTTCGTTAGTTGTTTCTAATCTGAATATGCTTGACCCTAATACTTTGCTTCACATTGCTTCCACTTTGCCTTTTCTAAAATGCTGGAGAGCTGTCACCAGTCAATGAGGTCAATACACTCCAGATGTTATTGGCCAACTTTTATCAACCAATGGCCACGCTAGCTGGGGCTGATGGGATTTATTTTCTTTTTAAAAAAAGGATAGGGAAGCATAAATGTTGCTGCCATCTCATAACTGAAAATTTTGTATTTTTAAATGGTGTGGTTCACAATTTGTAATTCACCAAGCCAAAAACATTCTACCAGCAAGGTACTAGAGACCACAGTAGACATTCTGTTTTTCCTACCAGAGTCAAGTGCTTGGGCAAGGCATAATACAAGACTGGTACGCTGTGTGCAACATGTTGGATCATATGTTGTAAAGGTCTGCTGTATGCTAATCATTTTGTCTGTTTCTTTAGAAGCGTAAACCTCTCTCTCTCTCTCTCTCACACACACACACACACACACACACACACACACACTAGCCCAGACAGCTTTTAAGATAGGATTTTATTATTGAGCTCATGAAGTTCTAGCAAGTGGTAGGTGGTCACTTGAAATTCAAGGCAAAAAGTTCAGTCAATTGGAGATACCAAAGTGAAATGCCAAACAGACGTGAGAGATCCATACTCAGATCTCTAAACAAATGCACACATTTGGAAGCAGCAAATCAATGAGTCCACTTTTGGTAGCTATCAAGGACTCCACTATTTACTCAGCGAAATCCCCTCAGAAGCACAAGCGTACACAAATGCTCTTAGTCCTGGAAAACGACAGCAAGTGAACAATCATTTATCCCAGCAGGGCTAATTGTTTTTAAGAAGAGGACTTCTATCAGAGAAATGACATGGAGAAACAGGTCAAACAGCCTGTCCTCTAGCACTGGTGTGACAATCAAAATTAGACATGCCCTCCTACAAGCTACTTAAAAGTGGAGAGGGGGGATGTTAACTATTTTGGCCATGAAATATGTACATACGAAGTTACATAATAGTCCTCCTTGCCCGCTAGGGAGAAATAATAGATGTACTAAATGGCCTTTAGATGTACTAAATGGCCATTAGTTTCCTTAACACTGTCCTTTATGTAAGTTACACATAATATTGCAATAAGGTTTTAAAACAGACTGTAGATAATATTGTTTTAGACTAAAGCAGTGAATTCTTGCGAAAACACATGATTAAGGTAACTGTAGCCTATTCCGCTTTACTAGTGCACATGAAACACATTGACAAACACTGCTTATTATAAAGTATCTATATAACAACCCTATGAAAAGCCAGCTTTTGACTGAAAACAAATGCACTGTCTGGGAGCAGCAAGCAAGGACTCTTAACGAGCGACATCAAAAGTAGAAAGATTTGTTATTTGTTTGTTCCACTGTGCCCAAGGGCACTTGCAAACTGTCACTATTTCTGAGTGGGATTCAATCATATACTGGCAAATTCAGGTTGCACAATTAAAGCTGGATTGGAGCTCTGGAGCAAGAAACTCACTACAACAAAAGAGCAGACTTTTTGCAATAAGTAAAGTGAGGAGAAAATACACTGGGAGGTGTGGAAGAATATTTGCGGGGTTGCAAATATGTTAAAATAATATACAGAAAACATGGAAGTCAGCTTTAGCTGACAAAAATGGGAGGAGATTCACAAAGTTGTACTGAAGGACAGAGGTGATCAAACTCTGCTAAGCATTCCCATCTCCCAGAGAAGAAGGCATAACAGACCCACCTGCCAATCTGTTCTCTACTGCTTATCTCAGTACTTTGTACATTTGCAATTGACTTTCCCTGGATGTTCATCGTACTATTTTCCATCCACACAAGTGGGCATACAGCATCTGAGCAGGATTAGGAATAAAAAATTCTGAGCAAGCCTTTAAAACATGTTAAGTAATTTATTCAGTGCTAAGCATTTCTTTATTTAAGCAGGATTGTCTGTCACTACCTATCTCTCTCTCTCTATATATGTGTGTGTATATATATGGATAGGAAGTATAGGTTGAAAGTATTTAGTCAGAAAAAACACAGACACGTTTTCTAAAATCTTTTTTGTAGCCTACTGAAGATGTTTCTCTTTCAAAAAGCATCCCAAATAGATATATTTATCTCAGCTGGTATCTGCACTAGATTTCAATTAATTTTAAGAACGTAAGAAAAGCCTGCTGGATCAGGCCAATGGTCCAGCACCCTGATCTCACAGGGGGCAACCAGGTACCTGTGGGAGACCAACAAGCAGGACTGAAGCACAAGAGTGTTCTCCCTGCCCTGGCATTCCCTACCTCTATGTGGAGGTAGAAGATAGCCATCATGGCCAGTAGCCATTAATAACTTTATCCTCCATGAATTTGTCTAATCTGCTTTTCACAAAATCACAGAATTGTAGAGTTGGAAGGGACCACAAGGGTCATCTAATCCAACCCCCTGCAATGCAAGAATCTTTTGCCCAACATGGGGCTCAAACACGTGACCCTGAGATTAAGAGTCCCACGCTCTACCAACTGATCTCTCCAGCTCAGTCATCCAAGTTGGTTGCCATCTCGCCATTGGGATTGAGTTCCATAGTTTAACTACGTGTTGTGTGAACAAGTGCTTATTTTTACCTGTCCCAAATCTGCCAACATCCAACTTCATTGGCTGCCCACTTCTTCTGGTGTTATCTTCTCTTATGCACTTTCTCCATGCAATGCATAATTCTATGAACTTCTATCGTGTCACCTCTTACTTGCCCCAAATGCTGTGATCTTTCTTCATAGGGGACTTGTTCTACCCCGCTGATCATTTTGGTTGACATCTACTGAACCTTTCCCAACTCTACAACGTCCGTTTTGAGGTGAGGCAACCAAAACTGAACACAGCATTCCAAATTGTATAATGGCATTATGATACCAGCAGATTTGTGTATGTACTGTTGTTGTTTTAAACTGTTTTAATATCTACAACTCTGTATCATGTATGTATGTTGTAAATCATTTCAGGTTTCCTCATGGGAAGCAACAAGCACAGTGCCTGGAAACAGTCAATCTGTGTATCCACAGCAGTGACCAGAGGAGAAATGACCACTGGGAGGAGCAGAGAGAGAGGGGGAAAAAACTACTATGGTGCACATGTAGTAGCAAAACTGGATGCCTCCATCTGCCCCAGCTGCAATAAAACATGTCTCTCCCATATTGGTCTCTACAGCCACAGCAGGCACTGTAACTCTCCAGTGGTTTGACTTTATTCTTCCATTGTCTCTCAAGACAGATGGATGCCAACAACATATATGCAACTTTGCATCATGCCTGTATGTTGGAAATCACTTTGGGATGCCTCATGGAATAATAATAGCGTCAAATTTGGCAACTGAGAAGGGGATTTTTGTTTGGGTGTTTTCAAAACAGATATTGCAAACAGTTGCAGGGGGTTTTTACTTACTGGATTTTTCCTGGAAAAGGTAAATCTAGATTAAATGTGGAGGGGAAGGAATGCAGCATGGCATTTTGAGGCCAGCCATGTCAGGTGAATGCTGCAAAAAGTTTGCATGCACAAGGACCACTCATCCCACAAAAAGTAGCTGTTTTGAAATACCTAGTATTTTTTGAAAAATTACATGATAGCACTATTTTTCTAAAAATTTGATAAAACATAGCCACAAAGGTATTTGGGGGGGGGGGTTAAATTAAAAAATATGGTTATAAAATGGTGCTCACTGTAAATGTGTACTGATCTGTAATAGGTTGTCCTACCAAATCACGCCACCTAAAAAAGGCAGAAGACTAGCGCTAAGACTTTCTACACATATGGAGATTATGCAACTCTGACCTCAGAAAAGTTGGATTTGCTGTGGTAAGAAAAATGAAGGAAGCAGTACTAAGAAAACACGAGAGGATTACAAATGGATGGCATCATGTGGAACACTTGTGACATGTGAGCAAATGAAGCATGGTGATTCCACACTAAAATTCTGTTTGAAAGCCATCCATTATCTGCAATCCAATGCACTAGGAGGGAAGTGGCTTTGAACATCAGGGAACTTACTTGTAAGCAAACATGCATAAAACTGCACTGTTGAATACCTTTAATCCACCAGAATATCATGAAGTTCATCCTTAACAAGAACTGTAATGTTGGCTTCCTTTCAATATGAGCTACCATAAATCATAAAATAAGTCCTGATCAAAGGATTTCTATAGGAGTGCTCTGATGGTGTTTCCTGCTTGGCAGGGGGTTGGACTCGATGGCCCTTGTGGTCTCTTCCAACTCTATGATTCTATGATTCAAAGCAATAGGTTTTTTGAAACTTATTAAATGTTAAACACACCAGCTGAACAACGGCTGCTGCAAGTGTTTCACTGAAACATTAACCACCACTTCTGTGAACATGGAAGTAGATCATTAAAGAACAACAGACTGACCTCAAAGAAATCAGTTATTTGCCTGTAAACAACAGCTATTTATAGAAAAGCACAAATGAATGCTATACTTAAGATGGTTCTTATTTTCCTTTCATTCCCTTTAATTACAGTATCAACATTTAAGTTTCCTCTTACAATGAACTTTGAAACCCTTAATTGTTATCCTCCCTGGTAGTTCCTAGGCTCTGGAGTTTGAGGAAGGAATACACTCCTGAAGCAGCTGATTTTTCTTTCCCTTCCAGCCAAGATGCTGGTGGATTGGATGCTTCCTGGCAAAGGATCCTCAGCTGATCTTCACTGAATTTGTAATTGGTGGCTGCACCCATACTGCCCTATCATTCCAGAAAGACAGCATGGCTCCCCCTCCCCATATTATTTGAACACAAGTAGATCCAGTTCCTGAAAAGGAATTGTTTTTAACCTCAAACTCCCATCATTGCTCCACTTAAAAGAAGTCACCTCTAGACTACTTGCACTTAAACTTGTAAACCAAAAAGTGAAAAGCTTTCTTGCACAAACAAACATGTACACCAACAATAAATCTTCCCTGTCAGTTCCTGAAGATTTGAAAATTACATGCAGTATTAACCGTATTATCATACAGGATTAGAGAGTTTACAAACAGAGATGCCTCTGATCACCAGGGAACATAAATCTTCCCACCTATATGCCGTGTAGTTCTTCTCCAATCAGTAATAGTTATAATAAACTTTTTAAAGTACACAAAATGTATCACAATGATATGGGCATTTAGTGAAATCTAGCCTACTGGGATTCATCATCCCCACCAGTAATATTTTAAAGTGACTGAAGAAACAGTATAAATACATAAATATAGGGAATTAGCTACCATGCTTGTTTAATTGATGAAGCAAGGAAGGTCTACAAAACAAATGAATAAAAATTTAGTGCTCAAAAATATAAACATAATTATTTTATTAATTTATGAATCATCTTCCATACCAGCCTCATGGCAATTTACATAAAGACAATTACAAATAGCTTTAAAGAAGTAAAAAAAAAAGAGAGAGAACATAAACAGTGCAAAATACCACCAAAGGAAACCTGGCTGAGAGAGCTTGCAGAAACAAGGTCTTCAATTCTGCCTGGGAAGTATAAATGGTGAGCACCAGTCCTATCTTGACAGAGATGCTGTTTCACTAAACAGGGGCAGCCATAGTGAAGTCCCTGCTCGGAGTTACAGTAGAGCAGACTTCTAATAGTCTAGGGCAGGCTTCCTCAACCTCAACCCTCCAGATGTTTTTGGCCTACAACTCCCATGATCCCTAGCTAGCAGGACCAATGGTCAGGGATGATGGGAATTGTAGTCTCAAAAACATCTGAAGGGCCGAGGTTGAGGAAGCCTTGTCTAGGGCCTCTTCTGCTTGATATAGATGGGTAAAGGCTGCCTCTCAAGTAACCTATTCCTCTGGCATATGTTAGTACCCAATCCCTGAGCTTGGCTCAGCAGCAAATTGGCATCTGGCACACAAGGTGCTATATGCTGGCAGTAGTTTTCCCCTACAAATTCACAGAGAAATCTCTTGTGGGAATGATAATATACAGGGAGAAGGGCTGATTGGGAATGGCACTGCTTTGAATGTCCAAAAAAAGTCACAAAGTCTAATAAAATAGAAAACTTAAAAGGAAAAAAAAATCCACAAAATCACACCTGGGTGATGATGTCAGGCCAAAAAAAGTACTGGGAACTATTACCCATTGGCCAAAATGTTGAGGGCAGTTTTGAGATGTAGAAAGAAATCGTGGAGACTTCACTGAAGGTCAGGGACACTGCTGAATGCAGTGAGCTATTGTGAAAGGGTAGGGGGAGCCTCCAAAATCAGGCAGAGGCAACATCAATGGTATCTGCTTCTGGAAGGCATCCCTGTCCAACTTCCAGGGATCTCCCTCAGCAACCTACATCACCTTCTCAACTATAGGAAGAGACACCATTGGCTTCTGTTATGTATTCCACATTCAGTCTCAATACAATTTATCTGAATACAGTGGTACCTCGGGATGTGAACGGGATCCGTTCCGGAGCCCTGTTCGCATCCTGAATAGAACGTAAGACCCGAATGCACGTCTGCGGGTCGCGTTTCGCCGCTTCTGTGCATGCGCGTGATGTCGTTTTGAGCGTCTGCGCATGCGCGAGCGGCGAAACCCGGAAGTAACGAGCTCCGTTACTTTCAGGTCACCGCGGAGCGCAACCCGAAAATACTTATCCTGAAGCATATTTATCCTGAGGTATGACTGTATTTCATTTCCCCACCCCAATATTGCAGCTGTAGTCTGTCATGTCTTTTCTCAATTACATTACATTGCTACAGGCCTCCCCAATATCTGCCAAGCAGTAGCAAGAGATTCCAGGGGTCTTGGCACTTAACCAGAGTTTGTGTTCCCTTGGGGGGAAATGAGGCGCAGCAGAGTATGCAGTGTCTTAGAAATATGGTTTATTCTCACATATTTACACCAGAGTATTATGAAGGGAAGGGAGGCGGGTGGCGCTGTGGTGTAAACTACTGAGCCTTGAGCTTGCCGATTGGAAGGTTGGCAGTTCGAATCCCCGCAACCGAATCCCATTGTTCGGTCCCAACTCCTGCCAACCTAGCAGTTTGAAAGCACATCCAAGTGCAAGTAGATAAATAGGTACTGCTCCAGTGGGAAGGTAAACAGCATTTCTGTTTGCTCCTCTGGTTTCGCCAGAAGCGGCTTAGTCATGCTGGCCACATGACCCGGAAAAACTGTCTGCAGACAAACGCTGGCTCCCTCAGCCAGTAAAGCAAGATGAGCGCCACAACCCCAGAGTCATTCACAACTGGACTTAACTGTCAGGGGTCCTTTACCTTTATTATGAAGGCAGAGTTTACATCCCGAGAAGGACTTGTCCTCCCCAGCAGTGCAGCACTGGATTCGGAGACATCCTAAGCATCATCCCCGTCTGTATATCTCTGTAACAGCTTCTCCAGCCAGCCAGTATGTGGGCTGCCCTTCAGTCCCCACATGGGGTTCTACCCACTTCCTGCTCCTTCTTTCCACAAACCCTTGCTCCCAAAACCTCTGTTGTAAGAGGACATCCTCTCTTCCTGTGGTGGCATCACATCTCTCTGTTACCCTGGCAACCTCACTGGGCCTGGCAGAGCCTTGCGCCTGGTTGATGACTTCCATTGAGGGGCTAATGGCTGGCCATCAGCACCATTGTTTCTTCAACAACCCACCAACACAATATCTGTTCCTTGAATAAGCCATGAATTTTATTTTCAGATACAAACAATTACAAACAACCAAAACTATATTTTAAATAAAACATATTATGAAAATACTGTGAACTAAGACATACTCCACCATGGACTGCTGGGAGTAATAAACACATCCCAATGCAAAAATCAATGCATTTCTGCAGCACATTATTCCTCAGGTTTTGGGGTTCCAGAAGGAAGATGGTAAGTGGTAACTGGCTAAAATCTGGGGACATAGTAGAGGTGACAATTTGTGACAATGTACTAGAAGGACTAACTTCTAGGTATACCTGTATGAAAAGTTTTTCACCCCAGAAAACTGGATGAAGGTTAAGGCTAACACAGCTAGAATGTTTTTTTTTTGTTTTGCTTTTTAATGAACCTTAATTCTCAAATTCTTACACAAGCAGAAATAAATAAATAAGGTTTCTATGAGGTCATAGCAGTGTTTCAGCTAATGACATACATGTTTTATTTTCTACAAGCTAAGTTGGACACACTATTTACCAAGTGGCAAACCCAGTTATTTTACATTTTTACATCAATAAAAGTTTAAGATAACCCAACTCTCTGGGCTACAGTCTGATATTTAAACTTCAGCAATATACAAAGAAACAATTTAGTTTTATCTTTCACATGGCCGGAATCAAAGTAAAATGCACCTTAGGAGGCACGCACAGTTCACTTTCTCCAGCATTGCTGTACTAGGAGATCATCAGATAAACCACATAGATAATCCCTTCAGCAGTGTCACAGTAAAGGGCACACTATATTGGCAGCTTGAGGGTCTTTCCAAAGATTTGTGCAGTATTTTCCAGAAGGTTACATTTAGAGAATAATAAGTACCCGCAAGCACAAGCTTTGCTTGTAAATTAGCCTGTAGGCAGCTTTTCATATGTAGCAGAACCTCACTACCTCATACCAATAGAAATATATACCACTAATTTTACAAAATGGAAGGCAACATAAACCTTACACTGAATTATTGGAGGACATTGGCTGCTTTTTATTAGTTGAGGAAGGGGTTTTGTTGTTGTTGTTTTGTATAAGTATACTAGATGTGAATCCTGCATCTACTATGAGAAAGCAAATCTCTGGATGCTGTGGGGGCTAGAGTATCATTTCCCTCCCCTGTACTCCCATTAACAAAAGAAACTCAGCTATTCAACAAATTAAAAGGAACACAGTATATAGTGCACTTCTATACACGTCAACTCAGAAGCAAACTCCACTAAATTCAATGGGCTCCAGGATTGCAGCCTCCAAGTTACACCTTACTGATGAATGGAAATTTACAATGTCTAAGCATAAAGAAAATTCCATACAGATATAGCCATTCAAATCATGTTCCCAAAACAAGTCAAAAATGGAAAAGCCTCTGCTTTAAGAATGAGAGAACACATTTTTATAAAATTCACGCAGCCAGTTTATATAAGACATGGCTTCCTGCAATCTTGTTCAAAGCATACCAAGCAAGCACACTAAAAAAAAACCCAAAACGTATGAGTAGAAATGTTTATAATGTAGAGAAAAGAGTATAGAAAAAGCATGCTTAGGAAGGAGGTGTTATTGCTTAATAGATTGTCCCATTTATTTTAATAGAATTCACTTCTATATAATCTTGTAGCCTCAGTCATTTTAAAACATTCTAAAAATGCTAGTCCTATAAAATATAAATTACAATGATCTAAATTAGAACAATTTCACTGCAACTCAAGCTAACACATTTTTATTCGTAAGATTTATTCACAAATGATAGTTTAGAATCATAAGCAAAATACAGGGCATATGCTCAATGATATAGGAACATAAACATCCCATGTATGACCTGTTACATCATGACACCATTTTATCCTTTTGACATGGAGGCTTTTATGAATTTCCCCCTCAAATGTTTCAGTCCAAATATGTCAGGCTCTCCAGATAACCCTCCAGATATGTTTATACAGAACAGAAGATTAGCAGGGTGTACTTTTTAGTTTTGTCTGCTAAGTAGTTCAATGAGCTTGTTAAGATTGTTAAGATTTCCATCCATTTAGGGCAGGGATTCCCAAACTCTTATCCATGGGCCACCAGTGGCCCACAACTTTCATTCCAGTATTCCATGAAGATGGGCACATCCATCACACAGAATATTCATACTGATTCCTAATTTTGTTCTGATTGCTTGTTTTATTCATTATTTATGTTGTATTACACACTGGTTTCTATGGAACTACAATTGCTATGACAGGAAGAGGAAAAAAAACATTAAGTGGTCCACCAAGACTCTCAGCCATTTTCAAGTGGTCATGAGGGGCAGAGAGTTTGAGAACCACTGATTCCAGGTATTTTCCCTGGAAATTTTTGGAGAATTTCTCCTCAAAATCCCCCCTCCCCCCCAAAAAAATGAGATTCAAATATTCTGGAAACCCCTTATCACTGACATGTTTTGATGTAATGCTTGAACCACGGTTTAGCATCACAAGAACAAGCCATTGCCACCCCTAGGCCTGCAAGCTCCACCCGTCTTCTTTCAGGGTGACGGCAAAGAAGAGACTGCAGTTTGGGACACATCCAAAGCCACACAGTGAATCAACAGGTGAGATGGCATTTAAACCCAGGATCATTAACCATAACTATGCTGAAGGTATAAAAAAAATGCATCTGGAACAGTTTGAAAAATTATACAATAGGTTCTACGTCATAGGAAAATGTGTTTATGCCATTGCAGTGCTGCTACGTGCCATTTTAATACTATTAGAGCATCATGGCACAACAAATGTGTTATTTTCGTGCTGTAGTTAAACTGATCCATGGCACAAACAAATAAATAGTGAGATTAAAGAAGGGAACAAAGGGAGCCCTCGTTTTCTCTTAGGAATTCACATTTTACCCAGGCCGCTGGGAATCCTACATTAAAATCTTCCTACTGCTTGTATTTGTCCCCTTGAAGGTCATTAATGTTACCAATGAAACATTCTGAGGATTTTAAAAAGATAATCCCTGGCTGGGATTTCCAGATCTTTAGTTCCAGCTCAACACATATAACCAGAAGAGTGGTTTTACGTAATGCGCTTTTGCTGTCGAGTGCTGTTGCTTGAACATTACTTTATATGTCCATAGACATAAGCATGCACGTTACTAGTTTCTCCCTGTTAAGTATTCAACTCCACGGTTTTCACTCAGGTTTAAACCTGCAACAAACCTGTAATTGCATAAGCCTTCCAGAATATTTGGGCCAATGAGAACAGGGGGAAATAAAACAGCATCCCCTACGTAAATCCTTTATTTGTTTTTGATTACTAAGCTTTCATCAAGTATCTTATAAACAGACATGTTTAGAAAACAAAAAGTTTCTTGTTTTATTTTTGCACCGTCAACATTCATAATAACTAAACTGATGGTGCTGGAACATAAATATTCATTTACAGAACAGGCGTGCAAGGAATCCCTCAATGAGGATATAGCAAAACAAAGAATTCCAAATCAGCACCTCTAATTTCTGTAACATTGTGAGAGCCAGAACATAATATCAGTAACATGGGTTGTTTCTCCTTATTTTTCAGAGTTTCGCGCATGCCACTATTTTCAATACCAACCAGATTATATAAAAATGAAACCAATGCAACATCGCAACATCACACCCTTTCCACTGTCTGTAAACATCCAGTACTAAATCAGGTTATTCCCAAAACTATATAAATGCAATTGCCAAAGCATCTACTTGCAAAAACCCTGCTTAGGCTTGTGTGCCTAAAAATCACTTGGGACATCTTAGCAAAAACAGTTATTATCCAGAGACCTATTCCCCCACCCAAAAAACAACAACCCATAACTGCAGTCTTAACACAAGACCATATACAGGAAAGTAATGGTTCAGCAGTTTGAAATGCTTTCAATTTAAGAACATGGGCTGCTGCCACCAACACATGATCACTAACAATTCTTCAGAGACAAGAGCTGGATGCCTCTCCAGTCCATCCCTCCCTCCCTTCCGCCTGCCCGCCCCTCTCGCTTGCTTTTGCCAGGAAATAATACTGTTGCAGCTTTCTGGCTGAGCAACGTTGCTTGGTGGCATATCTGCAGTACCCAGAACCAGATCAGAGGGAGGGAGGAACGAGTGTGGGCAGGGCAAGGGGGGGGGGAGAGAAGGGTGTTCACTCGGGAGTCCCCATAACCTGCCCCTGATCACTTGCTAGCAGTAGATCATACCCAAGGGGAGGGTTCCTCAAGCCCAAGGGGTGAGTGGGGGCGGGAGAGAAAAAGAAAGAGACAAACACGCCAAAAGCGCCTGACTACGACTCATTCCCTCGTCACCGCAGAGAAAGCACGGGGAGGGGGGGACCTTGTTCCCCGTCCGCCCCGAACAGCACCCTGCTTGCCACCCCGCCAGGCCCACACATAGGTCGGTGGGGCACATTTCCACGGCCACCCGAGCCGTCACCTCAGCCTCTTCTAGGAAAGGGGGCAGAAAACCGGGGCTATCCCTCATTCCAGAACCCCCAGACTTCTCCTTTATTAAACTTCCCACGAAACACCCCACCCCGCAGAACACAGGTGCTGCGGCAGGTTTATTTGCTGAAAAACTGCCCCGAGACGACACCCCCCACCCAGCCCAGGCACAGGTGAGGCGGGCGAAACTCCTCCGCCCGGTTCCCGCCACAGCCCCCTCCCACCTCCGAGACAGGCGCGAGGGGAGGGGGCGCCCTCAGGTACTCGGGATGCCCGTCACGCAAAGCTTGTCTACTCGCGAAACGCCTGTCCGTGGGTCCTCCCTCCCCCCCGCCCCGTCGCAGCCCCACGAGGCTCCCGCCGTCGGACGCCAAGTCTGCCCCCTCCCCGGCCCGCCAGCAGCACTAACAATATGCCGCCGTCCGCCCTGAGGTGAGGGGGTAAAGGCAAGGCAAGCGAGGCGCTTACAGTTCGCAGGAACTGGATCTCGTCCTCGCCTTCGCCCGCTTCAGCCATAGCGCTCCGCCGCCGCCGCTCTCGCTCGCCTCCCGGGCGCTGCTGCTGCTGCTGCTGCTACTGCCTCCGTGGCCCGGGGTCGGCAGGTGGTGCGACGGCAGTAGCAGGAGGCGGCGGCACTGCCGCGGGGGAAGGAGGGAGAAGGGCTGCCAACTGAGCAAGAAGAGGCTCCCACGCCGTGCTGGTGCTGGAGAGGGGGGAAAGGAAAGTGAGACGGGACCGCCCGGAGCCCAGCCGGCGCCGCTTCTGACGACCGGGCGCCGCTTTTCTCTCTGCAGCAGATGGGCAGCTCAGCCTCAGTTCCCTTCCGCGCGAGTGCGTGGAGGGGAGAAGGGGGGGGGGAGCTGTGATTAACAGGGGCAGCGGGGGAGGAGCTCCTCGGCGGCTCCCCCGCTACTGCAGGTGATGCTGCAGCCGGCTGGCTCCCTCCGCAAAGGAAACCTAAGGCGCAGCGCCGCCCCCTGGCGGCTCGCTCGCGCAGCCAAGCAAGCAATCAAGGGGCGGGCGGCCGGGCGCGTTCCCGCGGCCTCTCCCTCCTCCGCCCCGTGCGCGGGGGAGGCGGGGAGGACGGGCCCGCCCGGCGCAGAGAAGAGCTGCATGTCGACGTGCAGCAGCAGCGAGCGAGAGGGACAAGCAGGCGGCAAGCGGGGCTTGTTAGAACGAGGGAAGCCCAGTTAGCAGGGAAAGGAGACAGATGCATGTATGTCTGTGTATGCACGCGCGTGCACGCCTGGCTTTGCCGCTCTCCCCGCTTCTGTCGGGGCGCCTGCGTCTTCCGCAGGCAGAAAACCAGCAGGAGAGGCTGCTCTGGTTGCAGTGGGGCCCGCCTGTTGTTTGCTTGGCTTCTGAGCACGCCGCTCTTAAATGCACAAAAGGTCTTCTTCGGGGAACCTTGCCAGGCAGGGGAGGGAAGAGCCGTCTCAAGAAGTCTAGGGGGTGTTGTACACGCCGACTGCATGTCATGTACATTCAGTGCTGGGTGCACGCACCTTTTGGGCGTGCTGGAAGCAGGACGTCCTCCTTGCCCGACGCTGTTTGTCACAGCCGATGTGCATCCTGCAGGAACGGCTTTTTGTGCGGAGAATGCCCTTCTCAAGTACTTGCTGCATACACGTGTACACAGAGAGCGCTTTCCCGTTTGGCGCAGGCCGGCTGACGTTGCAGGGCTGTGCCACTCCCCCTCGCCGTCCTTAACTTGTCTGTGAATGAAGGAGGCAACACAGGAAGCGGCACAGTAACTTAGCCGCCTCTGCAAGCTGATATAAATATCCTCTGCATACCAGTGTATCAACACACCCGTTTGCAACACCTCTAGAAAGATTGCATAACACACATACATGCATTGGGGGAATTTCTCCCACTGGCTCCTGTCTATAAGAGGAAACTGGAGTTCTGCTCTGAGATTTACTAATTTTCAAAAGTGGTAGAAATCACTACCGCCATTCCAAATAGGACATGGATATGGGACCTGTGGCCAGATGTTGGAGTCCAACTCTCATCAGTCCTGGAGCAAAGGTTTGCAGATGGTGAGAGTTGTAGTCCAGGAACATCTGGAAATACACAAGTTTCTCCATCCCTTAAATCAGGGGAGAGCAGATGGGTGGAGGAATTAATAGGAAGTGGGTGGGGAGACCAAAGAAAGGATCTCACTCACCCCCTCCATCAATTATACCTATTATTCATATTTGTTTTTCTGTCCAATATAACATACACACATGTGAATGTAAGCATGCATGAACATGTGTCAGAAGTTAAGTGTCTGAGAGAACAGGTGCCAGTTGTTCACAGTCTCCACTTCTGCTTCTCCACCACAATTGGTCCAATATCTCCACTTGTAAACTTGAACTTGTATCCACAGTCAACAGAAACTGCAGGAATTTACAACAAAGTGCTATGCAGAGTTCAACAGAACAATGAATGTTTGTGTTATCCACATTTGCAGAGCTGCTTGAAATGTAATTGCTAAATGCTATTAGTATTATGTGGCTGCAATCCTATACCTACTTACCTGGAATTAAGGCCCACTGAAATCACCAGGACTTGCTTCGGAGAAAATATGTACATAGCTGTGCTGGGTAAAACCTGCTATGTTTCATGTTGCACATTCAAGGGCATTTGGGGGGCAAGGATTAGACGTCCATCTGCTGAAACCAGTGAAACATCATCAGTTCACGTCAGGGATGGACAACCTGTTCAGCCTCAAGAGACACCTTGGAAACGTGTCATGAACCAGATGGCTGCTGCAGTAAGAGGGTTTGTGTTTGTTTTAAAGTCATATAATTAACATAATGTGCATATATTCACCTTCTTCACACATACAAGTTCAAAAGTTTCCACTTTCAGTTTTAAACTTATCACTTCCATGATGTGTTTGACTTCAAGCAGCTGTGGTTTGTTCTGTGGTTAGTTAAAAACAAACCAGGATATTAAACTCTATACAGTTTGATTCAAAAGTGAAAGTGGAATCTCTTGATCTTTTCCCCTTTACTTTTCCTTCATATGAGGACTGGGCATGTATGCCCAAGGCTTGGGAATATTTGTGTGCATAATGACAAATCATGGGTTTATCATTTACATCTTAAGCCAGCTTACTGGAGCTCAGACATCTAGCTTTTTTCTTGTTTTTGTGTTTGCTCTTTATCAACCTCGTAATTTGCTATAACAATATATGCCTAATTCTCTTGTGTGCCTTTATTGCTCTATGTGAATCTTTGTCTGTTCCACACATTTAACTGCTTTTAATCTCATTAGATTTCTGTTTGTTTGGGGGGATGGGAGAGGCATTATAATTCTCAAGGGAAATTAATTATAAGGAATCACTGGAGGCTGATTCTGACCTTAGTACTTATTTCTTCATTTGTTACCAATTCTATTAAACCAATAGGATATGCTGTGGTGTAAAATCCAAGCAGCACTTCATGCTTAGACCTTGTTATTTAAAAACTGTCTGTATTTATTTTCAGTTGTTTCTATCGCTATCCTACACCATTTCTCAGATTCATTTTCAGCTATTTTAAACTATTTGACTAAAAAATAAAATATGAAGGAGATGTAGGAGATCAGGTGTAATTTAGTTATGTGTAATGGTTTCGTTTTACACTTCTTGGCTGAAGTAATCTTGATTGGTTCCGGGGGATTTTCTACAGGAAACACAGTGAGTATGTAATGTTGCTGTCTGCTAAGATGAGACAACTAACCAGCAATTGAGATGTGGGAGTAAAATGAAGTGCTAGAATGCAGACAAACATAGTCACCCTGATTCAACCATATATTCTCTGTGGGAGTAGCAACGTTTGAGTGGAGTAGCCCAATCTTTGATGGATTTCCTATTAATTTAAATTAAGGAAACCAGTTCGTTCACACATTTCTTTAATTATGCAGTGATACTATACTTGCTATCATCATCTTCCCCCTGTACATCTAGGAACAGCTATTCTTGGGCAGCACTGACAGGTCAGAAAGGGAGACCACTAGTACCCATTAGGGTTGCAGAAAATGTAAACCCTACAGTGGTAGAAGCACAATCCTATGCATGTTGATTCAGAAGTCTATTCCTGGTAAACAGGACAAACACAGAAGGCTATGACATACTTGGCAGACTTAGGAACCTGCTTTAGCCATAACAGCACAGTCTTTGGCTTCCCCCTTGAGAAAAAAATGATTTATTCTATTAAGCTGCAATGCATCCTTAGGCACTTAAATAGCACTTAGTTCAGCTGAAATTAATGAAGCTTATATAAGGCCTTTTTCAACTCTTACCACAAGGAAGGGTCCGTGTGTATGTGGCAAAAATTGCCTGAATTACCTGGAAACCACTTCACACAAAAGGCTTTCCACATGGGACAGTATTCATGCAGTTTTTCTTCCCCAGCTGCCAGTGCAATATATGTACTAGAATCAGGCCTTGCCTCCAAGTAACTTGTTCTGGAATTGAATGTGTAAGGCTATGGAGCTAGGAAATTTGTTACAGCATAAGATTTTCTGGACCTCAGACTACTTCATAAGATGCATCTGGATGAAACGGACTTCCACAAAAAATTATGCCAAAATAAATTAGTTAGGTACCACAATACTCGTTGTTGTTGTTGTTGTTGTTGTTGCAACAGACCAAACACAGTTACCATGGAGGGTTTAGGATTGTGATGCATCCTTTTCCTACTTGAAATGTAAATTGTTTATCTTTGATACAGATTGTTGTTGTTTAGTCATTTAGTCTTGTCTAACTCTTCGTGACCCCATGGACCAGAGCATGCCAGGCACTTCTGTCTTCCACTGCCTCCCGCAGTTTGGTCAGACTCATGCTGGTAGCTTCGAGAACACTGTCCAACCATCTCGTCCTCTGTCATCCCCTTCTCCTTGTGCCCTCCTTCTTTCCCAGCATCAGGGTCTTTTCCAGGGAGTCTTCTCTTCTCATGAGGTGGCCAAAGTATTGGAGCCTCAGCTTCACGATCTGTCCTTCCAGTGAGCTTGATACAGATAAGTGGGCAAATGTAAAACCCACAAATTTGTAGCACTACCCAAACCAAGTCCCACTATCATTTAACTGAATGGGAGTTTTGTCAGTCTTCAAGAGGGTTCTCTAAAATTATCTGATGTTTGTTGACTGTGATCATGCTCTTTCAGAATCTGCCAGACCTATTAAACGGTACTCACATGAACAAGAACACATTTATTTAATGAACAGCAGCATTTCAATCACATTATCAGCCTCTCTGTTTTTCCATCAGCTGTTTTACATATGAAGCTTCTGTTTTTTTATTTTTATTTTTACAAACCCAAAACTCCCACTAAAATCATTAGTTTTCCACTCTAAAGGAAATTATATTTACTTTACTGATGATGCAATTTTTTGTTACACAGAAATATTTATAGCACAATTCTGTGCATGTTTACTCAGGAGTAAGTCCTGCTGAGCACCGTTACAGGGTATGCGGACATCATGTGCACCTGGCGTATGGCTCCGTCCCCCTCAATTGTGCATGAGTAATGATTCCTATATGGGATGCAGGTGGCGCTGTGGGTAAAACCTCAGTGCCAAGGACTTGCCGATCGCATGGTCGGCGGTTCGAATTCCCGCGGCGGGGTGAGCTCCCGTCGTGCGGTCCCAGCTCCTGCCCACCTAGCAGTTCAAAAGCATGTCAAAGTGCAAGTAGATAAATAGGTACCGCTTTATAGCGGGAAGGTAAACGGCGTTTCCGTGTGCTGCGCTGGTGCTGGCTCGCCAGAGCAGCTTCGTCACGCTGGCCACGTGACCCGGAAGTGTCTGCAGACAGGACTGGCTCCCGGCCTCTAGAGTGAGATGAGCGCACAACCCTAGAGTCTGTCAAGACTGGCCTGTACGGGCAGGGGTACCTTTACCTTTTTAATGATTCCTATTATGCTAAATAGGAGTTCCAGTTAGGTGCATACTGTATAGCAAGAGTGGGGGAACCTTTGGTTCTCCCAGTGTTGCTGAACTACAACTCCCATCAACCTTAGTAAGCATGGCCAGTGGTCAAGGATGATGGCAACTGTAGTTCAGCAAAATTTAGCTAGCCAAAGGCTCCCTATACTTGCTGTATTGGATTGCAGTCTTAGCGGCTTCATAGAAGTAGAATGAAATAAAAGTTTATCATTTGTAGTACAGTATAAGGCTGACCCTTTCCTATTTGATCATTGGATTCAGTTTAATATTTTTTCCTATGTGCTATTGACTAATGCCTTGAAAATCGCATCTATGCTTAGTATTCTCAATATAAAGTTTTAAATTTTTGGTAGCATTAAAAGTTTATAAACTCGATAAAGTATGCAGACCTTGGGGCTCAGCTAAATAGGTTCTAGATAGAATGTAGTTGTGTAACTTCTGACTGCTGAGATTTCTGCAAAGAACAGTAAGATCAAAATTAAAAATAAATCTTTTATGAAGTATGCGCATTTTAAGGATTCCGCCTCTGGCAGACGTTCCCATTGTGTCACACCCACATATCATAGTAAAGGACATCAAAGTTTTGATGACAGAAGACTTGTTTTATGAAAATTCCAGAAATTCTGGTATGAATTTCTAAAAATGTTAGTTGGAATCCATAATTTTGACCCATTGCAATACTGTAAGTTTATTCATCACTTTGGTAGCAATATACAAAATAATAAAGTTATTATTATCCGGTGGCGGATAACTCATTCTGAAGCTGACCAGACACGGGTTAGAGCTCAATGTCGAGCCTACCAAGTGGTGGTAGCGACAGTGAAGAAGACCTTCTTCACCGCCTCTATTCCATCTGCGGAAAAAAGCAGCAGGAGACTCTTTCAGGTGGTTCGCAATTTAGCAGAACCACCTGCTACATCGGGGCCCAGTACGGGCCACATGATCTCCTGCAATGATTTTGCAAAGTTTTTTGCAGATAGTCGCTCAGATTCGGGAAGAGGTAGATTCCACCGTGGGAGCAGGGCCGGGGCGGGAGAGTGCTAGAGTCCTGTCAAGTCAAGTTGCGTGGGATCAATTCCAATCTGTTACCTCCGAGGATGTGGACAGGCTGCTTGGATGAGTGAAACCAACCACCTGTCTCCTTGATACTTGCCCATCCTGGCTTATAAAAGCTAGCCAGGAAGGGCTGGGCAATGGGCTATGCAGGGTGGTGAATGCTTCTGTCTGTGAGGGAGCCTTCCCAGACCCGCTGAAAAAGGTGGCTATCAAACTGCTTCTTAAAAAACCATCTTTATATGCGGCCAACATGGCCAACTATCGCCCAGTCTCAAATCTTCCATTCTTGGGCAAGGTGATTGAGCGAGTGGTTGCTGAACAACTCCAGGCACGCCTGGAAGAAGCAGACCATTTGGATCCCTTCCAGTTGGGATTCAGGCCTCATCATGGGACTGAAACTGCTTTGGTCGCACTGGTCGATGATCTCCGGCGGGTTAGGGACAAAGGTGAGAGTTGTTTCCTAGTTTTGCTGGATCTCTCAGCGGCGTTTGATACCATCAACCATAACATCCTTCTGGACTGTCTTGAGGGGCTGGGAGCTGGGGGCACTGCCATACAGTGGGTCCGCTCCTTCCTCCTGGGCCATGTTCAGAAAGTGGTGGTGGGGGATGAGTGTTCAGACCCCTGGGCTCTCACTTGTGGGGTGCCTCAGGGTTCTGTCCTCTCCCCCATGCTTTTCAACATCTACATGCAGCCGCTGGGAGAGATCATCAGGGGGTTTGGGCTGGGTGTTCATCAGTATGCAGATGATACCCAGCTCTACCTCTCTATTAAATCAGAACCAGTGAAGGTGGTGAAGGTCCTGTGTGAGTGTCTGGAGGCGGCTGGAGGATGGATGGCGGCTAACAGAGTGAGGTTGAATCCTGACAAGACAGAAGTACTGTTTTGGGGGGATAGGAGGCAGGCAGCTGTGGAGGACTCCCTGGTCCTGAATGGGGTAACTGTGCCCCTGAAGGACCAGATGTGCAGCCTGGGAGTCATTTTGGACTCACAGTTGTCCATAGAGGCGCAGGTCAATTCTGTGTCCAGGGCAGCTGTTTACCAGCTCCATCTGGTACACAGGCTGAGACCCTATCTGCCCTCGGACTGTCTCGTCAGAGTGGTGCATGCTCTAGTTATCTCTCGCTTGGACTACTGCAATGTGCTCTATGTGGGGCTGCCTTTGAAGATGACCCGGAAACTACAACTAATCCATAATGCGGCAGCTAGACTGGTGACTGGGAGCGGCTGTTGAGACCACATAACACCGGTCTTGAAAGACCTACACTGGCTCCCAGTACGTTTCCGAGCACAATTGAAAGTGTTGGTGCTGACCTTTAAAGCCCTAAATGGTCTCGGTCCAGTATACCTGAAGTAGCATCTCCACCCCCATTATTCTGCCCGGACACTGAGGTCCAGCACCAAGGCCCTTCTGGCGGTTCCCTCGCTGCAAGAAGCCAAGTTACAAGGAACCAGGCAGAGGGGTTCTTGGTAGTGGCACCTGCCCTGTGGAACGCCCTCCCACCAGATGTCAAAGAGAAAAACAACTACCAGACTTTTAGAAGACATCTGAAGGCAGCCCTGTTTAGGGAATCTTTTAATGTTTAATAGACTATTGTATTTTAATATTCTGTTGGAAGCTGCCCAGAGTGGTTGGGGAAAGATGGATGGGTATAAATAATAAATTATTATAAATAAATTATTATTATTATTATTATTATTATTATTATTATTATTATTATTATCTGCTGCAAACCTTGATTTTCCTAATTGACATTCATAACTTCAGTGTTATTACAGAAAAAATAGATAGTTGATAGTTTAATTATTATTCATCAGGAGTCTTACCTCATAGAGTTTCAATGTTTATTATTTATGGGATGTGATTAATCACCAAGTACCATTTCTGCTTCCTGTCAAAACCAGAAGGCTGTGTATTGTTAGTAATTGCCTGTAATTCTAAATGAGAATCCTAGTACATGTGCCAAAATCATCCCTGAAAAAAACTGTTTTCTTCACAAATGTTCAGGAGAACAAAAGCATACATGATAATCCTAGTGGTTTGATATAGTTACTTCAAGACAATGATCATGAAGGAAACTGTCTCTGCTGATTTAATGGGTGTGTTCTAACATTTTCCTCCCCTCTTTGTAATTTTTGAGAAATTGAAACTAGACCTAAATTACATTTCTCTTTCAATTTCACCTTGGTGCTCAGCTCTAGCAAACCACTATTCCTCCTATTTTGGAAGTTCAGAGAGGAGTATAGATCCTTACACAGCCAAAAAGGCATCATACATACAAGAGGGAGGGGGGTATCAGCAGGCTTGGGGGAACCTCAAAGTTTGCAGAAGTACAAGAAAAAAGGGAGAGGACCCAAAGGAGGACAATCTAGTAAGTTTTGAGCATGATTAGAGAGCATGCAATTCTGACTTATTGGGGGCAGGGGGGTGGAATGGAGTATTACGGAGGAAGATAGTGTTGGCTGACCAAAACACTGAACAGCAACACTCTAGACAGCACTACACATTTTGTACTGCACACTTGTTAACAAATAAATGATGGACAAAGAAGATGTTACCTTGAATCAAAAGTCACAAGATCATTCAGTTGCTTCCCTCCAACCAAAATAATACTGGACATGCAAAATTCATACATGACCCAAGTTATCTGGTTTACGAACTGCCACTCAAGCCACTTTGGGAACTCTTCTTAGCAAAGTCATCTTAGCATTAAGGTGACTGTGCCAGCCTCAAATGGATCAGTCTGTACAACTATGGCTTTACAAACATGCCCTGAAATAAAGGTAGTATGAATCTTCAAGTATGTTTTGAGCACTGTATGTATCAGTTACCATCATTTTATGTCTTATGGAATTATGGGAAACCTTTGATTCCAGTCAAGAGAAAAGTAATAATTGTTCTTGAATTTGACCCTAACGGAAGAAGTCCCATTGATTTAAATGGACTTTCAGCCTTTAAGCACTTTCTCTGGTTGGAAGTTTCTTTAGGTTCCCATTCTTTTCCACTCATTTTGCCCATCCTGAAGTGATCCCTCTCCCCTGAAGTTTGATAAAGGAGAGGTGAGTAGAGAAGAAAAGTAGATAGTATATATTTCAGATGTCTAGTGACAGAATGGAACTTGCTACTGGTGCTAAGACACACTTCAGTAAGCATTTCATAATAAAAGGATTTTATTATGGCAGCTCAAATGGAATATCTATGATGTGTTTTAATGACCAGGAAAAATCAGTATTTTAAAACATATGTTTGTTTTTAAGGGTCACTGCTGCCACATGTTCAGACTTTCCATACATGCTGGCTTACACTTTAAAAAAAGTTTTTTCACTTTAGGGTTCAGAAAATCACCAAAATATTTGGATATTCTCCATATACAATATTGTATGCTTCTGTCCCCCTTGTTTGATGTACTCCATCTGACCTTTGAAAATCAAGGGTGACCTTTTCCTCCTCCTTTGCACTGAGTTAAGAGAGGTGTAGTCATTGACAGAACACATGTTTTCTATTTACAACAGCACCTATCTCTGCTATCATTAGCTCAAGAGGGTCTTTGGCTATAGGACTAGGAAAGAATGCTACATGACAGCAACTGCCAGAGAGGACTGACAATCCTTAATGAGATGGATTATTGGTTTTACTCTATAAGGCTGTGGCTAGCAAAATGTAAATTCTTAATGACTTATGCAAGTGGTGTGCATATAGGGAATCTCTGTGCTAATACTACATTAAATGTTTGACAGTCTCACATATTTTAATATAAATGGCATATTTTATTCCTAATTTTCTCCAAATAAATATTTATAGAATGATCATAATGCCTTGATGTTTAAAGCATTAATAACTTGCACTTCAATCCAAATCAGAGTTACGCAGAAGTAAGTCCCACTTATGCAATGGGTCTTTTTTCCTAGTAAATGTGTTTAGGATTTCCGCCTTGAGCAACCCAAAATGACAGTATTCAGGTACAAATTGGGCAGCTTTTCTTTTGCATTATCAAGGTTTGCAGTTTGCAGACAGGATTGTTTTTGTGAAATTTACCCATATGCAAGCAGTAAAGGGACCCCTGACCATTAGGTTCAGTCGTGACCAACTCTGGGGTTGCAGCGCTCATCTTGCTTTAGGAGACACAAAAAAAAGGTACCCAAGCAACCAGCTTCTTCTCAAACTCATTCTAAATTGACACTGGGTGATTGTTGCTAGATATTTCAGACAGTCACCCGTGAGTGCTACTCACCCAAAGTTAACCTGGGTTTCTCAGGTGAGTGTGCTTGGAATCACAGAATTGTAGAGTTGGAAGGGGCCCAAGAATCATCTAGTCTATCTTGGTTAAGATGCTATTGAATGAGAAATGTATATTTCACAAGCTATACAAAAGTTTATGACTTCAGTAATTAGTGGGTTCCAAAAACAGCACCAACATGATACCATTTTAATACCTCAGGATGCCCAAACAGAGATAGATACATACATGGGAATACTGACGTTTATTTGCACTTTGACGTGCTTGAGAACTGCTAGGTTGGCAGGAGCTGGGACTGAGCAACAGGAGTTCACCCCGTCGTGGGGATTCAAACCACCACCTTCTGATCGGCAAGCCCTAGGCTCTGTGGTTTAACCCACAGCGCCACCCGCATCCCTTTTATACCATTATAAGCACACAAATATAGATTCCATGGTACTTCTACCTCAGGCATAGGCAAACTCCGGCCCTCCAGATGTTTTGGAACTACAATTCCCATCATCCCTAGCTAACAGGACTAGTGGTCAGGGATGATGGGAATTGTAGTTGAGTTTGCCTATGCCTGTCCTACTTTATTTGCTGCACTAGTATTTTATATGCTGATGGGGCTACCAATTAAAATATTATTGCTACATGCGCACAGAAACTAGTACCAGTTTTTGTTTGAGACAACAGCGCTTCTTAATAGGGTAGCAAATGGAAATGTGCTACATTTGCTAGGCAATATTTGTTGGTACAATCCGGTGTACAAATATGTGAATTAGAGCTAACCAATGAGTCTGAAGTGCATAACTCTGTCCTGAGTCTTGGCCATAGATACTATACAGCAAATATATCACATTCCCACTTGATGACCTACTATGAAGAGCTGTATGTCAGATTACAATTGTTGATGTTTTCTACAGGCATACATTACTACGGCTACTGCTTACATAATCCACTTTTTGTACTGGGCAGAAATCGCATTGTACAGTACTTTACTGAGGATGGTTTGACACTCCTGTATACTTGTATAGCAATGAACAGAGCTACAACAAATTCTGGCTCCAAAGCGGAAAAAGCAGGAAAATCAATGAGGATTATACCCAACAGGAAAAAAGAAACACCATTTAATGGAAGATGGGAATTATATAACCTCAGTAATTACCTTGTCAACCAAAATAGATTGGGTTTTTCCCTACTGAATGATACTTTCCATTGATTATCTCTAATTTAAATGGAATTAGGGTCTTTCAGACAATCAGACTCAGTAGAATTTTGTTCACACCTCAGTGGAAAACAAATCGCCCTAATTAACCAGAGTTCCTTTCTGACTTGAAGTTGTTTTGTCTGTGGTTTTCAGCACACACCAGGATATATAGTGAAAAGATACAAAATCCCAACAGAGCATGTAAATACTTATATATTGTATTATTTATGCACATGAAGTGTATAGCATGCAAAAGCAATACACTTTAGGGCAATTGATTTTCACTATACATTTAAAAAATATCCATGCTTCATAACCTTGATTTTGAAAAATTAATTATGAAATGCTCTTCCAGCCAGCTATTATTCAGTATATTATTCAGCAGAATAATATCAAAGGTATTTGAAGCATGTTGACGCATCCTTCTTAAATTTATATTTATGCATAGAGCTCAAAATAAAAAGAATATAATACCTTAGCTTTCTCTGGTGAACTGAATGAGGCATAACAAGGCTTTCAAATTTTAATATTGTATACAAGCAGTCTGGCCAAGTACAGGTGAAGATAGGAGACAGAAGTAAGATGCTAATAATTACCGTACCTGTCCTAAAGAAGGGAGGGCAAAGGCAAGCGATCTCCTGAGTTTAACCGTGTCCTGCAGTAGCACAGTTGCAGCTGGGTCTGGGTTTTCTGGCAATGATTCAAAAAGCAGGTGATCGGTCCTTTTTAGATAAACAGAGACAGCTTGCATATTGCCTCTGCTTTCTTGAAGAACATCAAACAGATCCAATGAGGATAAGATGGTTCTCGAGCCAAGTCGAGCTCTCACACTTGATTCCTTAAGACAATTCAGATAAAGTTCCAAAAAAACCAACATTTCCTTTAGTCCGGACTAATTCAAGGAAAATAACAAACACCACTGATATTCAGGGAGATGGGAAGAGGAGGCAACCTATGAAGGTTGAAGATGTCTTGCTCCTGCAGGAACCCACGAAGTTGGTGAGCAGCTTCCTGGATGATTCCAAAAAGGTGAATGGTTTGGAGATCAATGAGGTGTCCAATTACAGGTAATAAGTTCCGTGTGGGCATAAGTATATGCCCACAAATAGAGAGCTCATTAAGGACAGCGCTGGACAGAAATGAAATCCATGACAGAAGATGCAGGGGAGTGTAAGCAGGTATTGCAATACAGTTTTTCTACTACATGGTGGCATGCATCATGCTCCTGAGCCCATTGGAGCATGCTTTCAGGTGACTGGCATGTCCACTGCAGGAAAGGTGGAGGTATTTGCTCAGGGAATACAAAAGGGTACATAACCTAATTATCAGTGGAAGGTACTTGCACAGGAAAACCTTCTGTACAAACTAATGGTTATCTAAGGGTGCCCACTTGCATTAGATGTTGTTATATGGCAAAGGTTCTGGGGGCTATGAGACTTGTACTTATATGGTAGTCCATGTGAAGATTTAGTCACATGCACAACCACTGCCGTGTGACAATAGACAGCTTAAACCAACGTCGCTTTTCTGGTGCCTTACAATGGCCCTGTGCTCATTGCACAGAACGCACTTAGAAAAGGCACATAGTTCCAGGGGATTTGCAGTGTTCCACGTGAACTGAGCCCCTTGGTAACAATATCTAATTGGGCAATTGGTTTTAAATAATTCATATTAATAGACTCTTGCATTTTATTCATAAATGTAACATGATGTGTGAAATACTGCTACAATTTTGTCAAGGGAAATACACAATCGAACCTGTTAGAATGTTTACTGCACTCTGCCAGTAAATCCAGTTCACTGACTTCTATTTATCTGGCTTTATTGATTTCCCTGTAGTGACAGTTCAGCCCTCTTCATGCTGTTGCTTAGCCCTTTCATATACAGAAAATTTCAACACAGACACAAGAGGTTAAACCCAAGACAGTACTATTGAATGTCTCAGTGGCATAAATGCATTTTTTCATCTTCACAGGTGCTCATTTTGCATTTGATGCATTTAACATTCAGTAGGAGTGCTAAGCTAATTATACTCTTATTAACATATGTTGACTTGACATTACACCATAAAAATCTGATTTTTGTCACGGCTTTGGTCTCTAGAGACCATTAAATTATAAGGTTTTCTAGTTACTTAAATAAGAAAGTGTAACACCTCAATGTTTAAAACGTCTAGCATAATGCAACAAAGCAAGTTTGTTCTTCATTGGGGGGGGGAGAGACAGAATCACATGTGACTTATGCCAATTTATGCATACAGCTGTTTTCTGACACACCTTGCACCAGACAAGAGATTGGTAGGTATTACTAGCTACCATAGAAAATCCAAGAGAGGCTGGGGAAATATTAGCTATTCTCATTATTAAAGGGGTGAAGGAAATAAAATAGGTGAAGGGCACATCTTTTTTGAAGCATTTTCACGTTCCACAAAGTGGACTAGAGTGGGGTGTGATCTAAACACAAATGGGCAAAGTTTGATTAGTATGAAACAGCTGGGGAAATAGAATGAAAAGCAGAATGACTTCTTCAAGGCAAAGGAGAGCATCAGATGTCAAAATCTGCCTGGGGCTAGAATTCTAATTTTCCTCCCTGATGGACTGAATGCAATATTTTGAAGTGGGCATATGCGTGTTTCAGAAAAAGTGAAATGAGCTAAGATTTTGAGACCAAATCTTGGGAAGGACTCCACACAGAAACATAGAATTCTGTCACAAGTTATTTGCTGCCACTGTTGCATAGATTTTCTGCAGCATTCATATGTAAAAAGCACTTCAGATAACAACCTGTCACATGACTTTTTGAGCTACTTTGCTGGGGAAAGCACTCTAAATTCTATTAACTAGTCTTATACAAAGTGGTTATAATATACATTATTAGAGTATTGTGAATTCTAAAATTCACCATTGGAAGGAGAATAGCATTGCATTTCCCCCCCAACCCCCAAACCAGAAATTTCTTCCAATTATTTGGAGACATGCAGGAGCTATACCCACAACCGGTGGAAAAACAACTGGGGTTGGGTCATGGGAAGAGTAGCAGGGGGAAGTGGTGGCTACATGACGGGTCTTAAGTCCCACCAGCCATTTCCGCCCTGAAAATAATTCTCTTCCAGTCTGACTTTGCATTGGAGAAGAGGCTGCTGGAGGCTGGGAAGTGTGACCTGACTGTGTAATGTGCAGTAGCAGCCTAATACAAAGATGATTTGGGGGGGAAATCTCACCACTAATGGGAAATAAGAAGTGTACATAATTGCAACAGAGCTAGCGATGAGCTATTATGTAAATCATGGAACGTCATGACAATACCCCCAAACTCAAAAGCTTTTTTTTAAATAAAAAAAATGGAAAATTCTATGACTTTCTAATTGGATGGCTTTTGCTTAGAATCCAGTAAATAGTTAACAGAAAAACGACAATATGTAAGCTTGAAAGTCTGGCTGTTGTGTTTGCGTTCAGAAAGAAAAGCCACTCCCTTTATGCTGAAATACTTGTTATGTGTTGAATCAGGAGGCTGCTACACCTTCATCAATCAGGCTGCAGCCCAAATCGATAGCTGTGCTGCTAGGTTTTGTGAGGTGATTACTCTTAATTTTTCTTGGATGCTTTGAAAAGATTGCATCAAGCCATTAGCTGAAAAATTACATCTGCGGCAGACATGATAGGGTGGTATTTTCTGCCAGGAAAAGGGTTACATACAAGGGGGAGATATTTATATGTGCTTCATCCTTTGGCTATCATTACACAGAACTGTAGATGTGATGTTCAGCGGCACCATGGAGGCAAAAGAATCAAACTAGATGTGATGTCAGTTGCATTGAAGGAATGACTGTGGCAGAGCCCAAGCAAGATTGGAATTGCAGCAGGCAGGGCAGGAGTTAAGACTTTCCTCTGCCATAGTCCTGATGACCACCACTGGTACTATTAGTCTCTGGAGGGGAGCTTTCACTCCTTGCATGTTCAAGCTCTGCTTTGGCCCCATCTCTTCCTTTTTATTAGGCATTACTTGGCTAAGAAGAATGGCATGCTAATGCCAATTTGCCCAATACTGACAGCTGCAGATTACTCAATCCATTGTGTTGACTACTGATACAAACAACCAATGGGGCAACCTCTGTCATTTGCAGGTGTTTCAAATACTACACTTGCTGCTGCATTTTGCACTAGCTGTGAACTCTGGAATGTCTTCAAATGCAACCCCACATAGAGCGCATCCCAATAGTCTAACCTGTAGGTTACCTGGGAATGGGTAACAGTAGCCAGGCTATCCCCATTCAGGAAAAGCCATAGTTGGTGCATCAGCCAAAGCCACACATGGGAACTCCTAGCCACCAAGTCTACCTGAGCCTCTAGTGACCATGATGGTTTCAGGAATACCCAACTATTCACTTGCTCCTCCAAGGGGAGTGAAATCCTGTCAAGAACAGGGAGTTTTACCAATTCCTATATATGAGAATTGTTCACACATAACAAATTCATCTTGCTTGGATTCAATTTCAATTTATTGGTCCACATTAAGCCCATTACTGCATATAACCACTTGTTAAAGATTTGAACTGCATCTCTTGATAGTAATGAAACAGAGAGAGGGAGGGACAGACAGACAGACTGCATACTGATGATACCTTTACAACTCTTCATATAAGTCTTCATATCAATATTAAACAAGGTGGGTAGGTTTGTATAGGATTGCAGTCCAAACCCCTGTCGCCTTCCTGATATTGTTATCAGCTTTTGGGGAGGGTTAGGCTGAATGCCTGGGTTTTCTTCTAATTCTTGGACTAGCCAGGCTAGCTTCCTAGTGAGGTAATGGGTCATTAAGGGAACAAATGAAGGGGCTCTGTAGGAGATAGCAAATGGGTGGGGCCCCTTCCCGCAATTTACGGGTAATTAGAAAGACAAAGCGGAGAGAAGAGTGTTTTTGGAGTGATGTGAGCTTGAAGTGAAGCAACAAGCTGGGAAGATAGAGCGATGTTTGATTTCTGCTTGACTCCAAGGCTGCGGCTCTGGGGGATGCAAAACCCTCTTGGGATGTTAATGCTGTAAAACCCTCCATCGTAGGTTCAGGTTGTAAACCATAAATGATAAAGACACCGCAGTCTTTGCCATGCCTCATTCTGAAGGAAACATGAAGCACTTGGAACCCCTGAAATCTCATACGGCTCAGAGTTTGGGATGGTGTGCAACAATATTGTAACTTTGACCTAAGGGCAAAGGGAGTGGTTAAGTCAGTCTTAGCCCTTGGATGAATGAGGCTTGGACAAGTGCCTTTTGGAGCTATGATCTTTTATGCAGGTTATCCAAACGCAAAGCCCATGTTTCTGACAACCGTCCTCCACTGTGAAAAATGCGGGGGAGGGGGGAATACTCTATTTGGCCTATGATGGAACAAAACCCATCTAGAACAGAATAATGGTTGCAAAGACTTTTATAGGATTTAAAAGCTTGCCACTTTAGGATTAGTTCTCATTAAACCAGTAAAGCTGTACCTGGGCTCAATAATCCTCCCAACAAGCAACAGAGTTCCCACAGATAATAAAAGAAAATAGTCAGGGAGAAAGGTTCTCATACAGAGCCCCTATAGCATCTGGAGGATTTCTTTTTAAAGGGCAAGTGCACTGAATTATGTGCATCTCAACTTGTAGTGTGAGGCAGTCCAGTCCAGACAATGGTGTACCACCTAATTCAAAACTAGACCTTTGAGACAAGTTACATCCTGAATTCCAAACCACTTAGCACAAGCAGTCCTGAAAAGTGCTAGTAAAAAGGCAGCGTAATTTATAATAACTAGAGTACAATTTGTACCAACATGTATCTAAAGCGCAGTTTGTTAAATGAGCCCCGTGATCAATGAGACATCTATCTCAGTGCTTGCTGCCAACCAGCCTTCCCCCTAAATAGCTGATGGATTTTCTCACAAGGTCACAACTGACACATAAGTGCATAAAGGGTGTCGACTAGATCAGGTTCATGCTTTCTCAAAAAAAACACACAACTGAATAGCAGCATTAGGCTCAAGTACTTTGCAGCTCAAAACAAACTTCAGCATTAGCAATGCAGTATCCAACAGATACTGCACATGGTGTCTGCTGAAATGAATCATTTCCTGTATTAAAGCACACACGGAGAGGAATTTTGGTTTAATTCGCAGGGAGATAAACACCGACAGACACCGCAGAGGTTTGTACAAGACACACTGAAATTCAGCTTAATGGCATAAAGCATTCACAAGCCAGCAAGCATGTGAAAAGAGAGCACCGGGGAAGTCTCCAGAGGAGTGGGAGGCTGCAGTGGCAACCAGCTAGCAGGATGATCAAGAAAGTGGGCGAAAGCAGCTGGAACAATGTGATTTCTGGGAACCTCTTGATCCCCAGGAAGTAGTAGACTTATTGCCACTTGCCAGGTACATGTGCTTCCCTAGGGAACAGGGTTAGCCAAGGTCAGCAGGAAGGAGCTAGTGGTAGACTTGCAAGGGCAAAACTCTGTAATACTCTTTATTAGTGCCCAAATTAAAGTTACATAGGGGAGGGACAAATGTGGGAAGGGACAACCTCTAAGTGATGCTTTGTGGTAATCTTTGCAGCCACACTGTTACCAAAGGACTCACTTCAGCTGGCACTCTGTGAATGCCCTTGAACATTCAACCAGCAGGCAACACAACTCCCATGAGTGCAGATTCTTTCCAAGCACAACAGAGAAAGCAAACCTGGGTGTACCCTGGCTGCCCTCATCAGAATGAGACTACTTGTTTATCTTGGGGTTGAGATATATGCTAATACCTAACTCAGCACCTGATCAATTTATCAACTGCCATGAGCTAAATATGACATGCTGTCTTGATGGGCTCACGATCCTTACCTTTGCACCCTGAAAATGCTCAGTCGTACAGTGGTGGGGAAATTGCACCGCTCTACGTCTACAAATTTTAGTTTGAAGTAAACTTCCCTCTAGCCTCTGCCTCAATATAATTACATTTTTTTCTCTCAGGTGAACTTACTTTAAACCACCTTGTAAGTCCTTTATGGTTTGTCCCCAAGAAACCACTTTCTAAAATCTTTATGGATCCTCACCCAAGCTGTTCCAAGCACTTGCTTACTCAAACCACAAAGCAATTACACATTCAAATTTTAGTTCTGTAAATAAGCATTTTTCTCTTCAAACCCACATTGGTGGTCCTTGCTAATTCCTCGAAATAATTCAGGTAACTGAAGTTACTGTGCAATCTTCATGTGCAACGACTCTGGATAAAAGATCTCAAAATATCTGTCTACAGAACCAACTTCAGGTTGTGCGACTTCATAGGTGATCTCTCAAAGAACATCAGTTACATGTAAGCAACCTGCTATTTTTCCTTGAGGCCTCTGTGTAGTCCCACACATGCATGACTTGGTAAATGCAACTGTCCTTAGGAAAACAGGAAGTGGAAGACTGCCAAATGCCAGCTCTTGTGTGCACAACCAATAGGGACGCGGGTGGCACTGTGGCCTAAACCATTGAGCCTCTTGGGCTTGCAGATCGGAAGGTTGGTGGTTCGAATTCCCGTGATGGGGTAAGCTCCCATTGCTCAGTCCCAGCTCCTGCCAACCTAGCAGTTCAAAATCATGCCAGTGCAAGTAGATAAATAGGTAACGCTGCAGCAGGAAGGTGAATGGTGTTTCCGTGCACTGCTCTGGTTTCGGTGTTCCATTGCGCCAGAAGCGGCTTAGTCATGCTGGCCACATGACCTGGAAAGCTGTCTGTGGACAAACGCCAGCTCCCTTGGCCTGAAAGCGAGATGAGCGCCACAACACCATAGTCGCCTTTGACTGGACTTAACTGTCCAAGGGTCCTTTACCTTTACCTTGCACAACCAATGCACAATACTTTATGGTGAAAGGGGTGGGCAAAGTTGGAGCGCTGCATTGGTCGGTGATGGAAATACCTATTGAAAGGACAAGGGATGCAGCCTTTTCTCTAGCAGAAGGAAACAGGAAAGGAAAATGTCCCACGATAGTTCAAAGTCAGATCATTTGGCTGGGTTACAGTACAACATTGTCTACAGTGGTACCTTGGGTTACAGACGCTTCAGGTTACAGATTCTGCTAACCCAGAAATAGTACCTCGGGTTAAGAACTTTGCTTCAGGATGAGAACAGAAATCATGCTCCGGTGGCGTGGCGGCAGCGGGAGGCCCCATTAGCTAAAGTGGTGCTTCAGGTTAAGAACAGTTTCAGGTTAAGAACGGACCTCCAGAATGAATTAAGTACTTAACCCGAGGTACCACTGAATATGCATAAGAAGAAAACATGGATCATCGCAGACACCATGTAAGTCACTGGCCTCCTTATTGAGAACACAAGACTCCAAACTGGCATAGCTGGTTTTATAGATGGATACAGATTTAACAGAAGGGTTTTTGAGCTCTTGAAGATTCTTGAGATCTAGAAGGGGACCTAAAGAGCCAAAGGAGCAAGGATAAGGACAGCCCCTTGCTGATGCTGACCCTGTTGCTAAAGGCATTTGGGTGGAAGTTTGGAGTAACACTTCGGTATTAACAACAACAACAACAATAAAAAAATCATACCACCATTCACCCAAAGATTACAGTACTCACCCTCTTGGAAGATGCCCCTGAGTCAGAGTGGGAAACTCTGGCAGGCCTAAGACCAAAGGGAGCTCACAGCCAGAGGCTCCATGGGTTGATTAGAAGCAATGGCTGGCGATGATACAGTTTCTTTTGGAAGTTAAGGCTGGAATTCCAGCCACCCCCACCTCCATCCATCATAAATAACTCTTGTTGCTTTTTCTTTCAGTCTTATCCCTGAAGATTGTGGCTCTACTTATATTCATTTAATAAAAGAGAAACAAAAATGGACAAGGCTATCTTTGACTGAATCAAAATTTAATGGCAAACTTTTGAAACTCAGTCTCAATATGCACTTATAATACAAAACATTATGAAAGTCAGAATAATGTACTGTTACATAAAGCACGCACACAAGCTTTGACTATTTAAACATCCATTTTCATATTTCCTGCTGCGCTTCACAATGCTCTGAATCTGATCTATTGTTTGGCAGTTTAATAATCAAAGTTCTTGTTTTTATCAACATCAGCTGCTAAGCAAGTTGCATTACAGATGCATCAACGCCTAAAGGCAGCTTTGCTGGACTAGGTAACTGAAAAACAAACTTTCAGGAAGCAAGCAGCAGATTTTCCATTCACAGGCCTGGTTCACATGTCAAAGAGCCAGACTATGGCTTAGTGTAAAACACAAGCATTATATTAGATCACTGTGGCTTACTTCTCTGCTATTCTGCTGCTCCATTGAGCTAAGTCATGGTTTGGCATGTTGTCCAAATCCAGGTTTGTCTTAATAGTTCATGGCTAGTGATTGGTCCAGGAGAGCAAAACTATGATCCCCTGACACCCTGAGGTAAACGATGGTGTAGCTCAGTGCAGTTGTAGGACTACTGAGGACAAGAAAAATGGCCAAAGTCTCTTCTTTGGAAGCCTGTGTATTTGCGCTAAGCCATGTTTTGGCTTAATGTGACACTGGCGTGCAAACCAAGTCACTGTCTTATCTATGCAGCTAGTATAACATTGATCCTTTTGTGAACTTGTCCTTCTGTAGTCAAAAGAAATCCACCCCGAGATATAGTTCTGTTTCCTCTGTGGAAATTGCCTTCCTGATAGCCTTATCTGACTCTCAGTCATGTTATAGGCAAGGATTTCGTAAAGGGGATCACCTGCTGCTTTGGGTAAAATCAGAAGTCCAAGATCATGGAGGGGGGGAATCACAGTAACACAGCTTTCCATTCCAGCATGGAAACAGGGGCAATGCTCTAGTGCAGCGGTGAGGAACATCCTAGTCCTCCAGATGTTGTTGGATTGCAACTCCCGTCTATCCCAAACAGTATGACCAATGGTCAGAGACAACAGAAGTTTTAATGCAGTAGCACCCGGAAGGCTGAAAGCCCTGGGGCTATCTAAGTTGTTCAAGGAGTATGGAAAGAAGCCATGCTGCAGCAGCTTCCATGATACTTGGATAATGGAACCAGGGTACTCAAACAACTTTTCCTCAAGCAGTACTGAATACACTTATTTCAGCTCGGCACATCACACACTGACTGGCAGTCTGAACCATTGGGGACATATCCATATGTCCACTCATCAAGAAGAACCTGTTAAGAATTGTCCATCACATTTCAACTGTTCTTGAAAGGATACACCTGACCTTTCAAGAATGTCAAACTTGGTCCTGATTTTTACCTTGTTTTCGGGAGTCAGCTCTAATCTATTGGTCCTGGGACAGGATCTTGTCAAGTATAACAAAATTAGACGCTTCTTTGTAGCTTAAGAAATGGAAACTGTTTACTTTCACTTTATTGAGGCCCTGAGCAGAACCTATCAAAACCTGTTTATAAATGATATTTATGCTTCTTTGAGTAAGAGTGCTATTCTCATGCTACAAGATAAAATGCATGAAATTCTATTGTGGAAGTCTAATCTCTCAAACTG
This sequence comes from Podarcis raffonei, assembly GCF_027172205.1. Classification (NCBI taxonomy): domain Eukaryota; kingdom Metazoa; phylum Chordata; class Lepidosauria; order Squamata; family Lacertidae; genus Podarcis; species Podarcis raffonei. Next base: position 79,162,914 of record NC_070604.1, on the reverse strand, counting down.
GGAAAATTCAAAGAATTGCACAGGTCTTCAAAAATGCAATTGGGTGGGGAATTTCAGTGGAGATTTCAAGCGACCGACCTTATTATGGCAGCAGGTAAGCTAGTGTGGTACCACACTTTAAGAAGTAAACACCTAAAGACTTAGAGCCTAATACGGTGGCAAAAAAGACAGGCAAAGAGACTTTCCCCAGTAGTAACAGAACAGAAAGCTTAACTACCTGTGAATATAAGTAGAAATTTAAAAATTCAAAGAATTACATGATTTTCCTGAGTCTACCAAATAGTTGAGCTACAGTGAACAATCGGGTAAGCTTATTTAGAAAGACAAAGGCTGAAAAGAGAAATTACTGTGGAAATCAGAATCAAGGCACTTATAATCTCTGTCAGATTTCTGACTATTTGCCATTATATATACTATTTGCCATTATATATACACACAGTCCAATCAAAGATCAGTGTCCTGTGATTATATTCATATTCCTGGGCAGTGGGACATATCAGTGCAAATATTTGTCTTAACATAATTTTTTATGGCTACAAATAAATAATAATGGCTGCGCTCAACCCAGTAACAATATTCGCCCAGGGAGATAATTATGGGTTATGGGCTCTGTGTAGCGTTTCATTAGTGCTCCTCTAACAGCACATTTAAATACTAAACTTTTCTGATTAAAAGCCCCAACATCTTAGCAAGTCAGGAGCATGTCATGTATATATTTATCTCTTTTATATCAGGCCCCAAAAATCAAGTGGGAGGACCTTTTAATTAGAAACATGATACATGCAAACCTGTATCTGTACATTAAATGGTCACCACATGTTGGGCATTTTAATTGACTTTCTATGGTGACCAAAAAGATTGACTCTATTGCCAAGATTTTTTAGCTTTTGCTGTGGCAGACACTGTGGCTTGTTGGGGGCGGGGATGAGGTGGTTGCCTCCATATGGTACCTGTTTCTTGTGCGTGAGTCCTAAGCTTTGCCTTTTCTTCTCATTTGTATCTTTCAAGACAAAACGCGCCCCCCACCCTCAATGCACATACAGTTATTCTGGATCATATCCAAGAATGGGCCCCAGCCATTTTTCCACGTCTGCCACAGGCATCTTTTTCCTTAAGGCATAATCTTCAACCTGCAGAATGAACCAAGAGAGGGATAATTTAGCATTTTAACAGCCGAGGCTTCGGCTTCGCTCTGCAATCAAAGTATCTGGGAAATTAAGTCTCACCACCTCTACACTTGCATCCTTTTTTATTTTTTAAAAAATGCATTTCTACATATACAGTATAAAAACACACAAAATAAGACAAAAAAGTAGACAAACTACAAAGACTTCCAAACTACTGCATCAAACACAAAATGTTCAAATTAGAATGTCAAAAATTGCAGATCCAAACTGGACATTAAAAAAATGATCCCAATGTATCTGCTTCTCCCCAAATAAACTGACTTGGACTCTGCAATCATCATCTGAGGCCCTTCTTTGTGCGCCTCCTCCATGAGAGGTCTCTCCACGGAAGGCGGCAGCACAAGAATGGCCTTTTCTGTGGCGGCTTTCCATCTGTGGAATGCTCTCCCCAGGGAGGCTTCCCTGGCGCCTTCATTACATAACTTTAGACGCCAGGAAAAAAATGTTTCACTGTAACTAGGCCGTTGGCTCATTAAACAATCTATGGCCTTTTAGTGTTTGTTGGTTCATTCCAGTGAAACAACAGGTCCAGGGCTAGTTGGTGTGACTGCAGTCCTGTGTAATGTGTGTCTGCAGAGGCTGAAACGGAATACAGGGCAACTCATCAGCTTTGCCAAGAGACCAAATCCACTTGGCTCCACCATGCCCTGAACTGCTTCTATTCCAGGTGGTATTTATAAGTATTGCTATGTAATTTTGAGAGTTTCTTCTTACCTTCTCATCTCCTTTTTTAGGCCATAGTATGCCTTTTAGATTGCCATGTCTTTTAGACAGTCCCTGCCCATCAGCTTAACAATCTTGGGTTTTTTTATTCATCTTATGTAAGTTACTCTGAAAGCCTTTTCTGCTAAGGAGCTAGAGAGTGTGGGCCTTTTTTTAAAAAAAAAGTGTTTGTGATACTTCTTTTGGGACAGAAATCTTTAAAGACACAAAAGGTCTAAGGGAGTTCATGTCAGAAAGATCTTGTTTACAGATCTAAGAACTATTTTCAAAAAGGGTTTTACAGCATCCACCACATTTAAAAGAAATGGCCCTTATCAGATTGAAATATATAGTACTGGGAAGGCAAGAAAGGATGTCAAACAACTGCTACAGGTGCTCAGGCCTTACCTGATCTTTCAATATTTTCCCAACAGCAAAGTACTTGGATTCAGGGTTGGAAAAGTAGAGACCTGACACTGCTGAAGCAGGCAGCATGGCTAAGGATTCTGTCAGCTGAATACCTACAAGCATCAACGGAAAACATTTGTGGTTTATTACTTAGAAGAGTGTGTTGTGGCTGGAGAATGTGTGATGTGCTTTGATTCAAATCCCACCTCAGTGAGGAACTCACAGCATGGCAAGCTACAGCGCTAGCCCATGCTACCCAATGTATAATATGGATGTTACGACACTGGCGTGCCTCACCTGAGGGTTAACAAGATAATTAACGTGAATCATTTCAAGCACTTAAAGAGGTACTGCTTTGGAAATAGGTACTTATGCTAATAACCCAATTTAAGGGCCACGGATCAGTGGCCTGTTAGCTGGGGGTTGATGGAGTTGTAGTACAAAACAGCTGCGAGGCAGCAGGATGGAGGAGGCTGTCCCCCAGCATTCTTATACATTCTTATTTGGTTATACCTTACTGATTACAAAAAAGTATATTCTGTGAATGAGCTATTGTCATGGACTGGCTGAATGCAGAGGAGTGGTGGGAGGCACCGGTTGGGGAACCCGCCCCCCCAAAGGGAAGAAGGCTCAGAGCCAGGGGATTGGTGGTGGGATGACAATGAGTGTTCAGAGGGAGAAGAGGGAGTAGAGTGGGAGGAGGTGGTGTCGGAAGCTGAAGAGGTAACAGGGTTTAGTGAGGAGGGAGAGTCTGTGGCAGAGAGCAGTCCAGGATCAGAGGCAGAAGCAGAGGCTGGAGAGGAAGGGATCAAGAGGCAGAGATGAGCAGGTTGCTAAAACCGCCAGGAGGTCCCCGTCCTGCTGCAACCAGGTCTATTCTGTGGTAAGAATCTGCTTCTACGCCACTTGTTTGTAATCCAGGTGAGAGTCCTTCTAACTAGCAGCAGAGCAGTGGGTTGGCAAGGCTGTCCTATTGTAACAGTTTTAATAAATGCTGGGTCCCTCCTGGATGCTGGGCTTGAGTTTACTTCCTTGGTTCCGTGTTTTATTTAATGTTCCCTCAACTGAGTACGAACAAGGTGGTGCTGCAGAAGTTAATTCTTATCACACCTCCCCCCTGGTCTCCCAGAACCAGAAGAGGATGGAGTAAAGACAGGCAAGGTGACAGAGTTATCAGACTGCTTGGGAAGGACCCTGGGGAGGAGGAGACTTAGGGAGGTGTTGGAAGGCCAAGAAAGAGAAAATGTAAAAGGTTATTTAAAAACAAAAACAAAAAAAGTAAGTTTAAAATCAGACGTCAGCTGAAGTACCTGTTGCCTCCGCAATGTTTGCAAGTCTCCACATGGTAAGTTTTTCCAGGTGGTCAGGTTGACAGGGATACCCAGGGGCAGGACGAATCCCCTCATATCTGATCCTACGCAGGTCTGAAAATTCCAGCTGTTCACCCTCAGAGTAAGCCCAAAATTCTTTCCGGACCCTTTCATGCAGCTCCTCGGCAAATGCCTTGGAACAAAGCAGAAGCAAGTACTTAACGCACAGTTATTTTTATCTATCACTTAAATCTGTTTCAGTATACTTTACTCATGACTTCAATTCTTTACAGACAAGAGCCTTGAAGAAACCAGGTTCTTTCCTACATCTCCTTAGTTATACCGAAATGTTCATATAAAAATAAGCAGGGCCATTATTCCTGCAATTTTAACATATCCTTAAAAAATTCAGAACAGCTAAGCTGTGGAAAGACACAAACCCTGCTCCTTTGGCCTCCTGATATTCATATATTTGGGAGAGTATGATAACAGAAAAACTATCTCAGCAAATTAGATTTTCCAAAAGCCTGCTGAAACAGGAAAATTGGTATACTTTTATTTATTACTATTTTTATAAGAAATATGACTCCATAGGGACTCTGGAACAATATGCTCTTTTTTGGCCCTCTCAGATGCATGTAAGTGGCAAGTCTGATGATTCCCTCGCAAAAAAATAAAAATCTTCAAGAAAGTGTACTTATTTGGTTGTTTTCTGTCCATGAAACCAGTTTTAGTTGCTTATCATGTTTGCTTCATTGTTTTCAATTAGAAAAACCTGAATTAAAAATACAATCTTCAAATCAAAATTTAAAAAAATAGGAAAAACTTAAAACAAAAACTGAAATCCAGGCATTTTTTTTAAAAAAAAAATCTCACAACACAGCCAGCTCAAATAAAAAAAAAAATTGTCATTGTAACAATCCAGCGGGAATTCTCTTAACTGACAATATAGACCACAAAAATACTAGGAGGGAAGGCAATGTGTGCAAAAGTTGTAAGGTGAAAGGTTTCAGAAACAGGGAGAACTAAGAGTGTTTATGTTGAAAGTTCACAAAATTATGGATGACTATGGTATAGCAATGTTTCCTCAGAGCAACAAAAGCTACCAGCTTAATTGGTCTACCAACAACTAGTAGTCATAATAATGAAGAAGAGGCCCTTCCACATTCTCTCGTGTTCACAGCAACATACCTTGTTGGGGAAATCCCAGTGTGAATTTGATGTCTGATTTGAAATTGGAAGATTTGTTTACCTGCATCCTTCTTTCTACTTGTTCACCAGACAGAAGACCAGAATGCTTGGGAGCTCCCCATTCAATCTACTCTAAAGAAAGCACAGCTTGGGGCTGGACTAGGACACGCCTCCCATCAGCTCTTTAATCCCTCTTGTCAATTAATTCACCTGGATCTCCTAGAAAACTGTTACATGAAACTTAACAGAAGTATAATTACCTCTGCTAAGCGATCTCCCAGCGCTTTCACCATTATGATATTGTAATCGTCAGACTGCTTCTCATATTCTGTGCATAGCTCATCTACTCCAAAGCATGCCACAGCGAAAAGACCCAAATAGTCAGGTATACCCGACTCCAGAGGTGATATGAAATCAGACAAGCAGTAATAGGGATCAGTAGAAGAAGAGTCTTTCTCAGCCTGCAATAATAAATGAAGGTCTAGTTGTATTTCTCCCCCCAATATGTTCAAACATATATGAAAACTTTTATGAGGTTATATTAAGATGGTGCATAATGCCAAAAGGCTGCACAAGATAAACAGAAACTCACAATTCTTCTTCCAAAATTAAATATATAAAAATAGAACACGTATCAAAAGATTATGATATACCACTTACAGCCATATGGACTATAACAAACTCATCATCCTATATCCAATTCAAAAGTTAATTTAATGGTGTTTAAATATTTATTGAAAAGAATTATAAACAGATCTTTAACTTACAAGCCAAAGCAAAGCAAACACACACACGCACACACACTGAGAACCCCAAGGTCCACCAACCAGATACAGGTGCAAAGTAGTGGCTCAGGCAGGTGTACATGCACTAAGTATTAAAGAAAAGGGTGCCTCTGAGCACATATTCAGTCCAAGAATGTATGATCAGTACCAAAAACTAGGAACCAAACTCTCAAGTCCTTTCACACGAAAATCCACTCCAGATTTCCCCTGTCAAGTGCTCCTTTCCAGTAACTTACCGTATTTTTCGCACCATAGGACGCACTTTTTCCCTCCTAAAAAGCAAGGGAAAATGTGTGTGCGTCCTATGGAGCGAATGCAGGCTTTCACTGAAGCCTGGAGAGCGAGAGGGGTCGGTGCGCACCGACCCCTCTCGCTCTCCAGGCTTCAGGAAGCTATCCGCTAGCCGTGGGAGACCCAGCTCTCCCATGGCTAGCGGAGTGCTGCATTAATCCTGAAACTTGGGGCGTGCGGAGCTCAGCGCGCCCCAAGCTTCTGGGTGCCGGCAAGGTCTCCGCTAGCCGTCTAGCGGAGACCTTGCCGGCACCCAGAAGCTTGGGGCGCGCTGAGCTCCCCACACCCCAAGCTTCAGGATTAGCGCAGTGCTCCGCTAGCCGTGTCTAGGCTGCGGATAGTAGCCTGCTTCCCGGAGCGTCGGGCGCCCTGAAAGCAGAGCGCCCGGCGCTTCGGGAACACATTCGCAGCGTGGGGAGCCTTGCAGGAGTTCCCCGCAGGGCTCCCCACGCTGCGGATAGCAGCCTGCCGCCCGGCGGGCGGGGCGCCCTGAATCAGAGCGCCCCTCGCACCGGGCAGACATCCGCAGTGTGGGGAGCCCTGCAGGAGTTCCCCGCAAGGCTCCCCAAGCTACGGATAGCAGCCTGCCGCCCGACGGGCAGGGCGCCCTAAAGCAGAGCGCCCCTCGCGCCGGGCAGACATCCGCAGCATGCGGAGCCCTGCAGGAGTTCCCCGCAGGGCTCCCCACGCTGCGGATAGCAGCCTGCTGCCTGGCGGGTGGGGCCCGCTGAAGCAGAGCGCCCCGCCCGCCAGGCAGACATCAGCCAGCCCCACAAGCTCGGGGGACAGCAGGGAGGCGCAGCGCCACCATCCCGCTGTTCCTCGACCTGGTTCGGTTTCCCTGACCTGCTTTTGGGGGGGGAAATAAAGGGAAATTTTTTTCCTTTATTTCCCCCCCAAAAAACTAGGTGCGTCCTATGGGACGGAGCGTCCTATGGTGCGAAAAATACGGTAATTTAGCATGGAGCTTTTTAGTTGTGGCTACTGTTAGAAAACTGGATGTCAAAAACTGTTACAGATATCCTGGCAGATCACCCAGATTTCTACCACTGGGTCCAAATACGTCAACCTCTGGTTTACCTGAATGAACATGAATTATACAAACTCCAAAACTACTTCGGGCACACAAGTCAACATACTTTTGATGTTAAATAGAAGAGTTTTACATCCTACCTGTTGCCTTAACCCACAGAATTTAGCTATTGGTTCTGAAGACTGCACTTCCTCTTCTGTGGCATATAAATAAATGTCATCTTTAACACTCCGAGCTGGCCAGAATCCAACCAGACCTTTAGCTTTAAATCTGTTTTGCATAATCAAAGTTTTCAGCAAATTCTGCGCATCATTATAAACTTTTTTTGCCTCTTCCCCTAATAAAGGAAAAAGAATCCTTAAGCACATATGAAAAAATTAACTTAAAAACCGGTTGGGTGATCATTTTTCATTGTTTCGCAGCTATATCATAAAGTTCACTTCCTTTATTTTCACTGTTACAGCCTATTAATGACAACACATGGACAAAACTAAATACAGTATGAACCTGGGCTAGCATCAAATGTTTCAGAGCAAAAAAAGTTTGCTGCAAACACAGTAAATGTAAACAGAACAGCATTGTAACCAAGTCTTCCATAAAAGCTACTAGGCTGCAACATTTTATTACACACTAGTCTATCAACACATGCCTACGTTAATAAAATGCGGCCTTTTTTTATTAAGTCAAATAATGCCTGGTCTTCTGAAAGTGATTCATAATCACCACAAGCAACTAGCTGAGTTGTTTATTCACAAACCTTTCATAAAATCTATTTGCTTTAAACCAAGGGTGGGGAACCTTTAGCCTGGGGAGCAAATGAGGCCTGCAAGGCTTGATCCAGCCCTTAAGACTCTTTTTGAGCAATGCCTCCACCTGAACGCCACACCCTTCACTGCTCTATATGTGCTTTAGGCTGTCTGGAACATGTCCTCCAGATGGGATAATAAGCCTTTTTGCTTGTTCGGAAGGAACAACGTGTGTTGGGATATAGAAAGTCACATCCATTGCCCTCCACTTTTGTCTTGCCACCACGGCAGTGTGGCTCCCAGAAGATTTGTCATGTGTCTACCCTAAGATGAATGGGGTATGGGTAGGATGGTGGATTCTTTGCTTTCGCCTGCTCCTGTCCGTTTCCAGCTGATGTTTCATTAGCTGTCACAATTTTCTTACTGCACCAGCACATTAGTGAGCTTCAAAATGACCGACCAATCTCTCTCTAATTAACATGGCTCATGTGTACTATTGGTTCTACTTTGTGCATATTCACACAATTTGAAGATACAGTGGTACCTCGGGTTACAAACGCTTTGGGTTACAAACGCTTCAGGTTACAGACTCCGCTAACCCAGAAATAGTACCTCAGGTTAAGAACTTTACCTCAGGATGAGAACAGAAATCGTGCGGCGGCAGCAGCGGGAGGCCCCATTAGCTAAAGTGGTGCTTCAGGTTAAGAACAGTTTCAGGTTAAGAACAGACCTCTGGAACAAATTAAGTTCTTAACCAGAGGTACCACTGTACTCTATCTACCTTTTAGATTCTCCACAACAGAATGCTACTGTGTTACTCACCCACTGTTTTATCGTTGAAGATTTTAGGAAATCCCCGGTTGGGATATTTGCCTCTGAGCTGCCAGACATCGAAAAATGGCTTCCAGTCAATGTATTCCACCAGCTTCTGCACATCATAATCTTCAAAGACTCTAGTGCCGAGGAACAGCGGTTTAACTGTAAAAAGCACAATGTGCAGATTTTGTAATTTGGAACATACTATGTGGGCTGCATCCACATCTGATGCACAGTGTATACCACTGCAGCTATTTAAAGCCTCAATACTATGGCAACTAAAATACAATCTTGAACTAGACAGACAGGCTTACAGAAAATGTCTGCCTCTTTGGAAGGATGGCGAAATAAGAGTGTGTGGAATATCCAATGAGTCCAAGTTATAGGAGAACCACTGGTTTCAAGTTTGACTCCCTCATACCGATTGATCTGTTTAAATATTACCAGCTAAAATTTCAAGCGTAAGCTGTGCTGCTCTGCAGCAAGGGTGGCAAAACAATTAATTTTATGGAATAACTTGTTTATGATGGCTTGAGATTTTGTAGAAAATATTTTATATTGGTCCTGGAGGTTCTGCTGAACATGATTAGAAGGGACCGGTTGGTTAAAGGTATACAGGTCGGAGCCAAACAGTACAAACTGAGAGCATTTGCAGATGATTTAGTATTGACGTTACAGGAGCCAGAATCTAGTACAAAAAGGGTTTTAGAACTAATTCAAGAATTTGGTCAAGTGGCAGGATTTAAATTGAACAAGTCAAAAACTAAGGTTTTAGAGAAAAACTTAACACCGATTGAAAGAGAGAGGTTTCAGAATGAGACAGGTTTAACTGTGGTTAAGAAAGTGAAATATTTGGGGATTAATATGACAGCAAAAAATGGGAACTTATTTAAAGATAATTATGAAAAATGTTGGACGGAAGTGAAAAAAGATTTAGAAATTTGGTCAAATTTGAAGCTTTCCTTGTTGGGTCAAATTGCAGCTATAAAGATGAATGTTTTGCCTAGAATGTTGTTTTTGTTTCAAACATTGCAGATTGTGGACAAAATGGATTGTTTCAAGAAGTGGCAGAAAGATATTTCTAGATTTGTCTGGCAGGGCAAGAAGCCCAGAATAAAATTTAAGATATTAACTGATGCAAAGGAAAGAGGCGGATTTGCCCTGCCAGACTTTAAACTTTACTATGAATCAGCAGCATTCTGCTGGCTGAAAGATTGGCTGCTTCTTGAGAACACAGACATTTTGGACTTAGAAGGTTTTAACAATGTTTTTGGTTGGCATGCATATTTGTGATACGACAAGGTTAAAGCACATAAAGCATTTAAAAACCATATTGTCAGGAAAGCATTGTTTAATGTCTGGATAAGATACAAAGATTTATTGGAAAATAAAACCCCAAGGTGGTTGTCACCAATGGAAGCGAAGGCTCAGAAAAAGCTCAATATGGAGGCCAAATGGCCGAAATATTGGGAAATTTTGGAACAAGATGGAGATAGACTAAAACTGCAGAGCTTTGAGAAACTAAAAAACAAAGTGCGAGATTGGCTTCATTATTATCAGATAATGGAGGCATATAATTTGGACAAGAAAATTGGCTTCCAGGTGGAAAAATCAAAATTAGAAACAGAACTGTTAGAACCCAAAACTAAGATTTTCTCAAAGATGTATAACCTGCTGTTGAAATGGAATACTCAGGATGAAACGGTGAAATCTGCTATGATTAAATGGGCACAAGATGTTGGACATAACACACAGCTAAGTTTCACACAGCTAAGTTTTCAATAACTATACTTCTCTTCTCTTAAGTCTTTTCTTAAGAAAATAAGGGTCTCCAGCCTGGAGTTAGCAAAAGTGCTCCCTCAATAAAGTTATGTTCTGTGAAGAAAACCGGACAAAGAGAGACTCAAAACGTCTGCCTTTGCTACAGATATTCTGTAGTGATATCTAGAACCTACCTGCCAATTGTATCTATAAGGAACTAGAACCATGTTGTCCTTTCTGTTTCATTAACTAATTAGGGGCATCAGAAGCTGCCTTACACTGAGTTAGACCATTGGGCCATCTAGCTTGTCTGCTACCTACACTGACTGGCAGCAGCTCCCCTAGGTTCAGGCAAGGAATGTTTCCTAGTCTGACTTGGGAGATGCCGGGAACTGAACCTGGGACCTTCTTATATGAAAAGCAGATGCTCAAGCACTGAGCTATGGTCCTTACCAAGCTCTCTCTCTGTATGAATAGGCCTAACGTAAGCAAAACTATGTTCTGATGCAAACAGATTTTAATAATTTTTACTTACCCTTTTCAGCCATTACTGATAAAAGTGTATGGTAAACCTTTAGGGAAGCTGGCACTTAGTAGCTCAATTAGATCTCCAAGCTGAGGAAGTCATCCCCTCTTCAAAACATGCAGGAGCCGTACTAGTCTTGAAATTCAGTAGGAGATATAGATAGAACTTCTAGCCCAGGGGTGGGGAATCTTGGGCCTGGAAGCTGCTTATGGTACTCCAGGCCTCTCTATCTGATCCCAGGGACTCTCTCTAGGCCCTACTCTGCATCCTCCTAGTATTTCTTGCCTGGCTGGAATGTGTCCTTGAATTCCCACCATACCTCTTGCTTGCCTGGCTGGCTGGATGATACACAAGGTTATACGGACGTGTGTAGAAACTAGCATATTGTACAAAAGGTAAAATTTACAGACATCTGGCATGTGGCCCCCAGAAAATGGTCCAGAAGGGAATATATAGCCTATGGGCTGAAAAGGGAAAAGGGTTCTCCATCTTATCCAAATCACCAAGTGACTCCTTAGGGAGGGAGGGTAAGGGGAGGGTAAGGAGAGGGTGAGAACCCTCCAGACGATCCCAGGGATGTGGCATAGGCATTTGGCTTCCACCCGTAACTTAAAATAATTATTTTTAACATTTTGTGACAAAAAGCTAAAATCCGAAGAAATACTCAGATTAACTGAAGTCAAGATTTGTTTTCAAATCAGTTAGTCCTCCTGAAAAGAATAAATCTTCTGTAATCTTATAAGGCAGAAAATGGTTTCTTAAAAGGCAAACTAACCTGGTTTTGATTCAGTTAGCCAATCATAATAAAAGCCCTTCTTCCTCGCCTGCTCTAGTGATAAATATCTCCTTTCCTGCGTAGGGAAAAAAAGACAGGTCTTCAGTTCTGAGCAAGCAACTATATCAGTTGATTTATCTGGTTTTTTAAAAATAAATGGCATGAAAGAAAAGCTAGTAATGACTAATGACTAGTACACTTGACATTAAGAAGGTCTGTTAGTGCTCTTTACCTTGAGAGAATCATAGTGGTCCTGTCTAATGTCTTCATATTCCTCTTGTATTTCTTCAAAGAAGTCATCCTTTAGATTCTCATCTAAAAGCTGAGAGCACTGAAATGAACACAGCATGCTGATTAGACTTGAGGGTGATGTAATGCAACTCAATACCTCTCCATCTCTCTCCGTCAGGCACTTAAATTCCCTCATGAAGTTATCAAGTCCATAAGAATATGGCTAATAACGCCCACCCCCAGCCAAAAAAATAAAAATGAAGTTAAACTGCCAGGGAAAATATGATTGCTTTGAAGTGCTTCTGGGTATGGTTCCTCTTTATCTTTTCTCAAGAGGGCTATTTAACACACAAAGCTTGCATGTGAAGGTGCTGGAGCTCACACAGAGACTTAAAAAATAAACATGTGAATGAGTTCCGACAGCAAGACTGAAAGGGAGGGAGTGGGATGAGGGGGGAGGTTTATCTTTAAGCTTTTTCTACTATAAACTCAAGTTTATATGAAGGCAAAACATCACTTATTCTTGTCCCATTAAAAAACCTTTAAATAGGCCCAGGTGCCTTCTTACTGCCACTTAAAAAGGACCGAAGGCTGTAGATTCCATTTACAGAGCAGTAAGGAGTGTCAATATTTCCCTCCACAGAACTGGAAAACCATTTAACTCTATACAGAGGCAGCAGAAGCCATTTTAAATCCTAGTGACACGGTTTAGAGGACTTGTGCCTCATCTGTAAGAGGGAAGAGTCTGAAAATGCAGTAGCTGAAACATAAGCCTAGCAAAGCATATCAAATATATTTCCAAATCACAGGCAAGCCACTTCTGAGATTTCTATTATTCATTAAGCAAGCTGTTATAGTCAGATTTAATTAAACCCTTGACTGCCTTAAGCATTCAAAAACAGCACCCCAAACAGAAAAACACTGTATGATATACAGAAGTCTTTACAAACGCAGGATTTGTTTGGTAATATCTTACATTTTCTCGTGTAAATTGAGACATTCTTAAAATAGTTATGACCAAATGTATAATAAGAGTTCAGTTTCATGGATACTGCAAGTACCAACTGTTACAAGCTCAAACAAAGCTTCAAACCACTGTTTGCCTCATGAAGGCGAAGGCAGGGGCCTGTATTCAATTGCCCTGTTGGGGGAAAAAATCCCGAAGCATAATGATTTGGTCACTGATGGAAATATAATGCTGTGCTGAATGAGCTAAATCTTGTCCACTAGAATTAATCTTACCTTTGTAAAATACATTACAGGCAGCAACCATTTTGTGCGGGGATTCCGTTCCTGCCCCCCTTCCATGTGTCATGCGGGGCGCACATAAGCCTGCATCACCCTACCCTTCCGGGTCCAAAATGACCCGCACATCCGCTGTCACGCATCAGTTGGACATGCAGAAAATGTTCACCGCCTGTACTAAAGATGGGACTAGAAATCACAACTTACAACCACCACACTCTTGGAGGCATCTAGGACGTGGACAACAGGAGCACTGTATCGTGGAGCAATTTTTACAGCTGTATGTGTCCTGAAACGACAGAAAAGACATATAGGAAAGCAACAGTATGAACACATATAGACTCAGCATCAAGCTAATGTTCAAGCATTTTTGTGCCCCAATGGGAATGCTATAACATAAATCACGCAAAACTCTCCCGTTCTCCTTTTAATGATAGTCCATCTGCATGCATAAAGGGGCACACTCCACACTTTTTACAAGATTTTCAAGGACCTCTACTGTTTTGCTAATTCCTAACAGGGTACACGGCAATCACAACATGTCAAGATTGGGGAGCAGAGGTTGTCTTAAGGCATCCCTATCCCTCTGGCAGGCCTTCAATTCTTAAAAGAGTGTCAGAGTTTCATTTGTGAATATATATATTTTTTAAAACCACTGGTTCTTTCGGAATTATTTTCTTAGGGAGAAGTGTCTGCTGCAAATGAAAGCAATTTTACACTGCTGCATTTCCTCTTTTTTTGGCATCATTCTTTAGCTGTGCCTACAGACACTCCAGATTTTACTTAGGGGGTGGAGGTTGCTAAGCTCTACCTTCTCCTCCAGCACATAATGTTGTACTGTGCACGACAATGGAGTGGGAGGGAAAATTTGTGCCTAACTGTTCTCAGCCAACATCTTCAGCCGTCACGTTCATCTAAGTCTCTCTTCTGACAGCATATCCCCTTCAGAGCAACCTTTTCCCCCAGTCTTCTAAATGCATTCCCCTAGGCTTGGATAAAGCTCCTTTTTGACAGTCCATTGAGCCCTTCATGCCAGGATTTAGAATCCTGACACGCAAAATCCTGAGAATGCCAACTTTAATTTATTTTTGAACCATGAATTAATTTCTGTGGCTGCAGCAGCAGCAAGAGTGGATGGCAGCAAGTATTTCTAGCATGGTATTCAGGATAGAATAAGTTGTCCCAACTTCACATTCATAAATTGCTATATGGACTGCAACGCAACTGGAGGACACTATTTGGAAACTTTGTCGCACAGGTATATTTGCTGTTTCCATCAAGCCCAGTTTTTCTCATTCTACAACATATTGGGTAGGATCTAGACTTCACAAACTTCTATTGAGAGAAGGGACAAAGATCCAGTGGAGCCTCCCACTAGAGGAAGGGAAAGGAAACACTTATTGCCTGAATTCCCCTTCTGCCTACAGCACCACCTGCCAGATCCTTCAGAGCAGATTTTAAAAAATAGCCTCTCATTTTCCTCCAGTAGAGTACCCCATGGGTAGAGGTCCACCCAAGCGCAGTCATTAATAAATGATCTTCTTCTATTCTTCATGTTTATATTTGATTATTTCTAAATGCATAGGGTGTTTATTTCTTTTAACTGTTTTTGAAGTCTTAATTTTGCTACAGCAAATCTGTACTTCTGAAAAAAGAAAAATTCACTGTATATCTCATGTCCTCTACTTAATCCTCTTGAAACATCAGCTTCAACATTACCTTTTTTATTGAAAAAACCACCACATTTTTCTTTACTTCACTTTAAACACGCTAGAGCAAGTACTTGAATGCATTTTAATTAATAAATATTGGTTTAAATAATGTTAATTATCCAAAAGTTACATTTAAAAGGTTAAATTAAGAATAATGCTGCCTCTATTAGATGCCTAACATTCTGGAGAACAACGTATTGCATATTTACATTTGCTTCTCCGTTGGGCATACCAAAAAGGACCCAACTTACTTGGAAGTAGTTGCTCCTCCAATCAGCAAAGGAATCTTGATTTCTAATCTCTCCATCTCCTTGGCAACAAATATCATCTCATCCAAAGAGGGTGTGATGAGGCCAGACAAACCAATGATATCTAAAAAATAAATGGTTAGAACTACTTTCATCCACAAGGTTCAATAGCCATTTCAGACAACAGCAACAAGAAGCAACCAGCCAACTGTGCAGTGAGCTCATGGCCTTTTTTTTTTTTTTAATAAAATTTTTATTGGTTTTTCAACATATAATATAAAACAGTACAAAAAACAAACACTAACAAACAAACATATAAACATGTATAATTTCATAAATTTTTTCATATACCCAATTTCAGCGACTTCCCCATGCCTCCCTTTTCTGCATCCCTGTTTTAAATTTTTTCAGCAACCCCTGGTCTGAATTACTTATTAATTCCTTTCTTTAACCCTTTTCTTTCCTCTTGTCCAATCATTTATCGCTGCAAATCTGCTATGCTTAAACCATGACATTTTAACACTCCATAATCTTACAAGAATTTTTAAGATAAAGTTTAAATTTCTTCCAGTCTTCCTCCACCGTCTCTTTCCCTTGGTCACGGATTCTGCTCGTCATCTCTGCCAGTCCCATATAGTCAATCACCTTCGTCTGCCACTCTTCCAATGTGGGTAGTTCTTGTGTCTTCCAATACTTTGCTAGTAACACTCTTGCTGCTGTTGTAGCATACATAAAGAACATCCTATCTTTCTTTGACACCGATTGGCCTACCATGCCCAGGAGAAAAGCCTCTGGTTTTTTATGAAAGGTACACTTAAGCACCTTCTTAATTTCATTATATATCGTTTCCCAGAAGACTTTAATCCTTGGGCACGTCCACCAAAGGTGATAGAAAGTACCTTCAGTTTCATTACATTTCCAGCATTTGTTGTTGGGCAAATGATAAATTTTTGCAAGCTTGACTGGGGTCATGTACCACCTATAAATCATTTTCATAATATTCTCTCTTAAGGCATTACATGCCGTAAATTTTATACCGGTGGTCCATAACTGTTCCCAGTCAGCAAACATAATGTCATGACCAATGTCCTGTGCCCATTTAATCATAGCTGATTTAACCATTTCATCCTGTGTATTCCATTTCAGCAGCAAATTGTACATTCTAGACAGATTCTTCGTATTGGGTTCTAACAATTCTGTTTCTAACTTTGACTTCTCCACCTGGAAGCCGATTTTCCTGTCCTGTTTGAAAACTTCATTTATCTGATAATAATGAAGCCAATCTCTTACTTTAAACTTCAATTTCTCATAACTCTGTAATTTCACATTTCCACCTTCTTGTTCTACAATTTCCCAATATTTTGGCCATTTAGATTCCATATTAAGTTTTTTAACTTCCTTAGCCTCCATTGGTGACAGCCACCTAGGGGTTTTATTTTCCAACAGATCTTTATAACGAATCCAAACATTGTATAATGCTTTCCTAACAATATGGTTTTTGAAACTTTTATGAATTTTTACCTTGTCATACCATATATATGCATGCCAACCAAATCTATTATTGAACCCTTCTAAGTCCAAAATGTCTGTGTTCTCAAGAAGTAGCCAGTCTTTCAGCCAGCAAAAAGCTGCTGCTTCATAGTAAAGTTTCAAGTCCGGCAGGGCAAACCCCCCTCTTTCTTTTGCATCAGTTAATATCTTAAATTTTATTCTGGGCTTTTTGCCCTGCCAGACAAATCTCGATATATCTTTCTGCCACTTCTTGAAACAGTCCATTCTGTCCACAATCTGCAATGTTTGAAACAAAAACAGCATTCTTGGCAAAACATTCATCTTAATAACAGCAATTCGGCCTAACAAGGAAAGTCTCAAATTTGACCATATTTCCAAATCTTTCTTAATTTCTGTCCAGCATTTCTCATAGTTATCTTTAAATAAGTTCACATTCTTAGTTGTTAAATTAACCCCTAGATATTTCACCTTATTTGCTACCATTAATCCAGTTTCACTCTGAAACTTCTCTCTTTCCTCTACTGTTAAGTTCTTTCCCAGTACCTTTGTTTTTTGTTTATTTAACTTAAAACCTGCCACTCGACCAAAGACTTGTATTATCTCCAAAACTTTTTTCGTACTAGTGTCTGGCTCTTGCAAAGTTAAAACTAAATCATCTGCAAACGCTTTCAACTTGTATTGTTTAGCTCCGACCTGAATCCCTTTTACCAGCTGGTCCCCTCTAATCATATTTAATAACACCTCCAGAACAGTTATAAAAAGTAATGGGGATATTAGGCACCCCTGTCGTGTCCCTTTTTCAATAGCAATTTCTTCAGTAACCACGTTGTTTACAATTAGTTTTGCTTTTTGTTCAGAGTAAATTGCACCTATACCATTCTCAAAACCTTGGCCTACCCCCATTCCTTTGAGATTCTTTTTCATAAAACTCCAAGAAATATTGTCAAAGGCTTTCTCAGCGTCCACAAATATTAATACTGCCTTGGTATTAATATTATTCTCAAGTAACTCCATAATGTCTATTATATTTCTCACATTATCAGATAAGTGTCTTCCCGGGAGAAAGCCAGCCTGGTCTTTATGAATCTCACCCACCAAAACCCTCTTCAGTCTTTTTGCCAAAATATCTGCAAAAATTTTGTAATCCACATTAAGCAATGATATAGGGCGGTAGTTCTTGATCTGGTTCTTTTCAGTCTCAGATTTTGGTATAAGTGTAATATATGCTTCTTTCCACGATTCAGGTGCCTTCTTCCCCTCTAAGATTTCATTGCAGACTTCCTTAAACGGTTGAATCAACCAATCTTTCAAAGCTTTGTAGTATCTGGAAGTCAGGCCATCTGGTCCTGGAGATTTTCCCAGTTTCATGTTTTGAATGGCTCCCTCTA
This sequence comes from Podarcis raffonei, assembly GCF_027172205.1. Classification (NCBI taxonomy): domain Eukaryota; kingdom Metazoa; phylum Chordata; class Lepidosauria; order Squamata; family Lacertidae; genus Podarcis; species Podarcis raffonei. The sequence continues at coordinate 79,145,047 of NC_070604.1, read as the reverse complement.
TTTCTTGCTGAGTTATTTTCTGGTTTAAAATCATTTTACTTTGGTCAGATATTTTTTGTAATCCATACTTTTTAAGAAATTCTTCCATCTCTTTTTCCTCCACCGGCCCTTGTGCATAAAGTTTCCTGAAATAACTCTGAAAGCAGTTTCTAATCTCATTTGGCCTAAAAATGTTCTTTCCTTCAACCTCTAAGCTTGTAACCGTATTCAACTTTTGTCTCTTCTTCAATTGCCATGCCAGAAGTTTCCCACATTTATCTGCCGATTCAAATGTCTTTTGTCTCATTTGCTTTATTCTCCATTCTATCTCCTGATTCATCAATTCCATATACTGTCTCTGGTAGAACTTTATTTCTCTTAGAATTTCATGAGACTTTGGCTTTGATCTCAATTTCTTTTCACCTTCTTTTATTTTTTCCAAAATCTTATCTTTCTTTTCATTCTGCCTCTTCTTTTTTAAGGTATTCTGCTGTATCAAAAATCCTCTCATAACGGCTTTACTTGCATCCCAAATTGTTCTTTTCTCCACCTCTGTTTTCAGATTTATCTCAAAGTAGTCCTTGATAGTTTTCTGGGCCTTTCTGTACACCTCTTCATCTCTAAATAGGGAGTCATTCATCCTCCATCTGAAGGAACCAGCTGTTGTTGTGTTCATTTCCATCTTTACGGCGTTATGGTCGGAGCAAGTCTTTGGGCAGATTTCCACTTTCTTTATCTTAGGTGCCATTCCACTAGTTACCCAAATTTGGTCGATTCTGGTCCAGGTCATTTTTGCTTCAGAGAAAAAAGTTCCGTCTCTCTCCAGAGGGTTTCTTGTTCTCCAGATGTCAATCAAGTCGATATTGTCTGTCATTTCAAAAAAAGTCTTAGGTAGTCTCCCATCCTTAGAAACCACCTGTCTTAGTGCTTTGTCCATATTTGTAGAGACCACTCCATTCATATCTCCCATCATGATTATATTGTAATCCAAATAGTCCATTAATGTCTCATGTAGTTTCTTGAAGAACTCTGACTTCCCTTCATTCGGAGCGTAGATCCCAATTATCAATAATTTTTCTCCTTGGACTTGTATTTCAATTGCCAGATATCTTCCTTGTTCGTCTTTAAACATCAACTTAGGGGCCAATTTTTCCTTAGCATAAATCACCACTCCTCTTTTTTTCACTTTATCTGATGAGATAAATTCCTGTCCCAGTCTTTTATTAATAAGTAATTTTCTATGTATTCTAGTCACGTGGGTTTCTTGCAAACAAATCAAATCCAGTTGTTCTTTTTTTAAAATATGGAAAACCTCACGTCTTTTTCTGGGAAGGTTCAAGCCATTACAGTTCCAGCTTAAAAATTGTAGAGCCATGTTGTTGTTTACTTTGTTGCTCCTCCAACTGCCCCCAGCAGTTGTTCTTCCTTTGTTGGGGTCTGAAGTCCAAATGTCAAGTTCGATATATCCGCTAAGTCCTTTGCCTCAGTAGTCAGGTCCACCACTCCCTTCACGAGGTCCTCTTGATTTTTTTCCAAAAACTGTTCTTTATCTTGCACTGTTTTTATTTTAATTTTTTTCCCTTTGTAGTTAAAAGACAGGCCTTGCGGGTACTCCCATCTGTATATTATGTTATTCTTCATCAACAAGGTGGTCAGATCCTTGTAATAGGTTCTCACTTCCAAGATATATTTAGGAATATCCTTATAAATCTGCACAAAGGAATCTTCAATCTCCAGAGATCTTTGATATTGTAAATTCAGTATTTTATCTCTCTCCTCCTTAGATCTCAAAGTTATCAGGCAGTCCCTTGGCTTCTTTTTATTCTGTCTTCTGCCCAGTCTGAAGGCCGTAACTATCTTGAATTCCTCCTCTTTCAAATTCACTTGCCAAAAATCCGAAAATTCTTTTGTGAGGAACTCTGCCAAATTGTCCTGCTCACTTTCTGGAACGGCTCTCAATCTCAAGTTCCTCTCCTTTCTCTGAAGATCTATTAAGGACAGGGCCGCCTCATGCTCCTCTAGCTTTTTACAAACAGGTTCTAACTTTACTTGCGTAGATTCAGCTATGATTTTTGCCTCTTCAGCAGTCTTACGGATTACAACATTTTCTTCAATTAATTTATTTATAGTCTCTGTATTAGATGCAACACTTTTAGTATTCAAATCAAGCTTCTCTGATAGCTCTGTTAGTTGTTTAGAATTTTCTGTACCTTGCTTGGTCAATGCCTCTAATGATTCATTAATTTTTAATAGTGCTTGTGTCACTGTATCCATCCCTTTTTCCTGCCCTTCTATACCTGCAAGGGCTAAGCCTGATATGGAACCTCTTCTCCTTTGTGCAATTTTTGTTTTTGCTCTTGTTTTTATCTCATCCTCTTGGCCTCTCATGTCCCAAGGTCGTTCCCACAGGAATTGTTTCCAGATGGAAAACTCCACTAACTTGTTCTTCACACTGTTAAATTTTTCCTCAACCCTCTAGAGGGAGCAGCTCACAGTTCAAGGTACAGGGAAACAAAGAAAGAGGAAACAAAAATGGCCACAACTTTTCTAGTAACTTTCCACTAAAAGAACTGTCATTTTATATCCTCAGCCACCAACAGTAGCAAATAAAGTCTCAACTTTATATCCAACTTGCAATGCACCAACTTTGTATCCGATCTCAAATGACAGTTTCCAGTCCCGGTGACTTAATCCTTTTTTAAAGCAGTCCTTTCCCAAGGGTTTAGAACAGCGGAGTAATTTTCCTTTCACCTCTTTCCAGCAGGTAATACTAGTTCAAGTTCATCCCCTCCGCTCCTGCTGCTAAGGGGGAAGGTTCAGGTTCAATGTCTAGGTTGAATAAAAATAGAACTGTCTTCCGTCAAATTGCAGCTTATATATCGTTGCTTTAGCTGTCATGCAGTCCGGGAAAGGCAGACTTCCTTATTTTAGCTCTTTCCCGTTTTCAGCCAAATTTTCAAATCTTTTCCTTTAAATCCCGGAGATTTCCCAATCTTACTCACGGGTAATTTGTAATCCAAATGCCAGGAAGGAATCGGCGCTCTCCGTTATGGCGACGCGGCTTCACTCCGCGAGCTGGGTAGCGACTCTCAGCACCGTGCTCTCACCCGATGCCGCTCCGGAGCCTTTAGAAAGGCTCCTTCACAGTAACGGGGGGCGCTTCAGGTGCCCACCGAGTCTCCTTGTTCACAGGCTTCCGCGCCTGTGATTTTAGGGGTCCCCGCTTCGCCGTAGCGGTCGGACCCGAACTCACGGAGTAGTCTCCCTGAGCGGAGCTCAGTAGGAGACCGCCATTAAACGCTGGCGCCGACCGGAAGTCCTCATGGCCTTGTCTAGATGTTTCCACTAACATTTCATTGCCCTAGACATAGTTCTAGGACAGTGGTGGGAAAATCACTGTCCCTCCAGATGTTGTAAGAGCCCAACTCCCAACAGGCTTATGCAGGGCTGGAAGAAAGGACTGTGACATTGCCCCCCACTGCCCCATCCTCCACAGTGGCACACTCCACCTCTTCCTCTTCCTCTTCCTCATCCTGTTCCCCATTACCTTGGTTTGTTTTTTGCATTGCTACATTATGACATCAGAGGGAGTGTTGGGGCACACCATTTTGCTTCCCCAAACAGTTAAGAAAATTGCTCCATTCCACCTCATGACTGGGCCAGCGCTGACCCCAGCCAGCATGGCCAACAGCCAGGGATTGTGGGAATTGTAGTCCACAACTTACGGAGAGACACATGTTTCCAATCCTGCTCTCAGCACTCTGTTAATCTGTGAAAGGGGTATCAATGAAATATACAACATCCAGAATATCTGCCTGGCACCAGCATTGTTATGCTTTTGCTGCCAAGCAAATATACTTCTATTCCTCCTGGAATTTGATGTAACATGATGTAACTTTCTTATAATGTTGATTTCTGTACGGTGGTATACAAATCTTTTAAATACATAAAACACAACTGTAGTGTGTAACATTTTAGGAGGTAAAAGGATTCAGTACACCTCTGAATTAAAAGGTATTAAGACCAGAAAAAAACACATACAAACTCCAATAGATTCAGATCAGCCCATTATTTGTTACTCAAAGTCACAGCACGCCTGTTTTTTTCCAACCTCTTAAAGGCATCTTAGTAATTGAAGTTCAAACAAACCAGAGATTGTACTGATCTATCTGCTCAGCATTTCCCCAAGATTACTGAAAATTAACCTTTCAAGATGCAAATTCAAGATCATAATTTCAATGTGTGGGTTTTTTGTTTTGTTTTTTAAGATTGACAAATGGTGATGAAACTCTCATACCTGCTTTGTTCTCAAGAGCAGCTCTGAGTATCTTGTCACATGGCGTCATGACTCCCAAATCAATAACTCTGGAGGGGGAGGGAAAATGGTACTTTGCTAGTCATCATGTGCATGTGCTTAATTAATCCATTTCTGCTATAAGGTATTATGAAGATCACTTATCCTGTTAGGAAGGCCAAAGGGAACAGCATTTGGCTTTTAATCTTTCCAGACAGCTGAGCAGCCAGACACCAGCCTTTTCCCAGCACTTTACTGCCCAACCATTCCGTCAACCCCCCTCCCCATTCTGAGCTGCTACCACATTTGCTCAAGTATATCTGGCCTGCATCTGAACCTGATCCCATGGCCTGCAACTTCTTCCCTTGGAAACAACAGATATGACTGGGGAAATACTGCGGTACTAAGGGAACCAATTCCCTCTGCAACTCCCGGTTCTGTTTAGGACAAATTGCTCATCTGTCAAGCACAGCTGACTCAGAGAACTAGCAGCTTAGTCAAAATGTTGTACACCCCACTTGAAGAAGGCGATTCTAATATTCCCAGTGACAACACAAAGCAAGGGGGGGTGGAACGGGACCCACAAGGGCACGAGGTCTAGTCTAATTACCTGAAATTATTGCATCCCAGAACAACTCCCACAATGTTCTTGCCAATGTCATGCACGTCACCTTTCACAGTAGCTAAAACAATTGTGCCATGGTAGGGGTCCTGCAAGAGTTAAAACAAAATCTGCAGGATTTATGAATATTTCCGATCTGAGCAACCTGCATGGTATAAATGGCTGGTTTATTGAAGCAGCTGTTAATACCAGCTTTTTTAAAGGCATATTTATGAATCACATAGCATAGTTGTTTTTTGTATACAAATATACATCTTCCTTATGAGCTTCTCATAGGCATCTATTCTAGATGGCCACTCCATCAACAGAATGCTGGACTAAGTAGGCCTTTCGTCTGATACAGCTATTACTGTACTATTACTATTACTGCACACATAATTTAACTAATCACAGGATGGAAGGCATAACAGAAAGAATGAGCATGGCTTCAACAAACAACCCATTTGGAGGGCTCCCTCACTGGGCACTGAAAGAAAATGTGTTTATTGAGGAGAAGTAGCTGCTAATACTTTATAGCATTCCTGTGGGGTTGTCTACAGGGTTCCTTCTTTCTCTTCTGTAATATTTAAGGGATAGCCAAGGATGTGCCCTCCAGATGTTGTTGGCTACAACTCCCATGGCCCCCAACCATTGGCCTTGCTGGCTAGAGTTTCTGCGAGTAGTCCCTACATCTGGAGGACATCAGCATCGACTACTTCTGAATTAGGCCTTTGGAAGAGACCTATTCCCCACCCCCACCCCAAGGCTGTGCTAACTCAATTCGTGCAAAACCCTTTTCGAACTGCACCAATTGATGGCACATCCAGCTGTTTAAACCTGCATCTGCCCCAATCATGCAGATGGCAAAGAGTGGGGAGTCCAGTTTTAAAAGAGACAGGGATGCATGGATGAGGAAAGGTGAACCTCCCCTCCCGCATTACATTACTTCCCCCTCAGCACTTTTCTTTCAACAGGACTCACATTCAAAATCCAATGGTGGGGGGACGGGACAGAGAGGGGTAGGAATTGGGAAGTTCTGACAATGTGGCTTATTTGCCCCATAGTCCAGGATGTGCCTGAACCCTTTTTGTTGTGCATCCATTTTGCTTTCCAAATCTGTGCCTCTAGCCCAAGTTTTATACATGGCTGAAACACACCTGGGCTCAAAACAAACAGATCTGGAGCCATGATGTGCAATCTGGGTCTTCAAAATCTTTTACGTCACCTATAATCTTTAATAAACAAACAACAGCAGCAGCAACAACAACACAACAGCAACAATCTTTGATGCCTGAGAAACATTGTATTTACTACAATGATTAATCTCCTCTGTCTTCCTAAAATGTAGAGGTTTGGGGAGAATTGAACATTCGAGAGTATGCCAAGTGACTGCGCCATCCAGCATTATTCTGCATTGTATTCATGAACACTCAAAAGCCTGCACAGCTGGGGCAGAAAGGCACATTCATTTAATCAAGCTGAAAGAAAACAAGTAAGTATAGTGGACCGGTCCAGCAATGATTGCAGATCTAATTGGTGATGGAAATCCTACAAACAAACAGAAATGAAGTACTGAAGGAGAAGAGGAAAAATCACCCAACCGCAGACAGTGCTGCAATGTGGACCAGGACATGTGTTTGATTTAAAGATGTCTTCTACGTAAAAACAAGACCATTTCAAGCATTAAATGAATTGGAGCATTCTAATACTGGGCAGAGAACCAAATAGCTTTCCTTTTCGATCCTGGCAAAAGCCTGCAGGCACAGCCATTCATTCTAAAACATAATAACCAGTGCTCTGTATTTGCTGATGTTCTGGCACTACGGTTACTGCTCTGGGGGTAACTGCACTCCAGAGAGAAGCCATGCCAGCAGATATGTATATTATTTTAATGCAGGACAGCAGTGTTTTCTCATTGTTAATGCACACCATTTAGGGGCTAACAGAATCTCTCTCTCTTATTGCTTGCTAGCAATAGCATCCAGAATTTTCTGTAGCACCAACCAAGCAATAATACAGGATTGGCCAAATTCTGTAAACATACATACATTTCCCCATTTAAATACCAATATGCCTATAAGATAAAGACACACACCCCAGTAGAACTCCTAAGCTAGCTATCAATTGTTTTAAATGTTTCCCATAGCCTTTTTCTTTTTGGTGTTAGCTCATTCTGGTTTCTTACCCAAATGTCAAAGACAGCATAAGTGTCTCAGTTTGTTCCTAAATCCAATACAACCTTCGCAACAATTGGAACTACAAGAACAATTGCTGTCATTTAATTTTCACGCTTGTTAGGAATGAAAAATCCTGCTATAGCAACAATCCTCAGGTTCTTTCGAGCCCTATGATTATTTCCAATATGGGAGCAACTAAACACCAGTTTGACATATGCTTCCCAAGGAGGCACAGATCTGTATGTAAAAACAGGAGGCGTTCCATTCTGGAGAGCATTTCACCATGTTGCTGTCATGTGATCAGTCTCCTCTTGGGAATCAACCTCAAGGGGGGGAAATGGTGACAGTCCAAGCAGATGAAGCTGTGCAAATGGCTCGGCCCCTGTGCTGCCAAAAAGCACCCTCCCCACAGTAATTTTTCAGCTTAAAAACAAACAATTGTGCTGTGTGTGTGTGTGTGTGTGCGTGCGTGTGTGTGTGTTTAATAAATCAGCCTCTTATAAATTGTTTGAATGTGCAATCATACAAATAGCTCTTCAGATCAACATACACCATAAAAAGGCAGACACCAACCAGAACCATAGGAGAACAGGTAAAACGGACAAGGAGATCAGGTTTTGCTATGGGAGGTGTGTGTAGCATTTGAAGAGGAAAGATGGAGGGAAGCTGGGCTCACCCCACTGAGACAAAAAGCCATGCTTTTATATCTGTCTGCACATGCCCCAAGGTATTTGGTGAAAGTGCATCCAATGTCCAGGACAATTAGGTGCAGAGTTTATCATGATGGATCTCTGTGCAGCATTGGCTACCGTTACTTACTGGGCATCTGTTTTTATTGGGGAAAGTGTCAAAAGGCAAATTTTATACGTTACAACCAACCACCTGTTTCCAAAAGCAAATCAACTTGTCTGTTTTACAGTGATTGCTGCAACCAGCATTATATGAATGCATGCCTCACAATAAACTTTGCTATAACCTGCAAGGCTCTAACACAACCATGGAAAAAATTCATTAAAGAGAACCAAACAATGTAGTGTGCAAACTTGCCTCTTCTTCTGTGGAACCTGACAATGCACGCATTTCCTCTCTTTCCTTTTCCATGAAGGGAATCAGATGACCAACAGCCTTCTTCATAACACGAGCAGATTTGATAACCTGGATGCCCAGATTCAAGGGAAGAACCAATTACAGCTATGTGTTTAGCTAAGAGTTCATTTTTAAAATAACAACAACAACCTCGATCCATCATGCAAATTAAACCAGACTATCAATAACCTCCAATTAAAAACACACTTTAGTATCTTCCCTATTCTCTGCTGCCTAGAAACTCCTGCACTGATCATATTAACATGCCTCCATGCTGCTTAGCCCATTCACAGATCCATCTCTATGGGCTTGCTCAATCATTGTGTTGGCCAAGAAATGTGAATCAATATCTGGATTAATGGAGTGCCATTGGACAACTGTCTGCAAATGTAAGGAGAGCCCACATCAGCTAAACTGGCCCTACTGTGAGGCACAAGTGCTTTTGAGGAACTTGTAGATAAAACTAGAAATAAAATAACAAAAAATATATAAACAACCCTGTGAACACATTACCACTATACTAGGAATGAATACCAAGAAAAGGAATAGACAAATTAAAAGGATTATGTTGCAGGCTGGCCTGCCAACATATAGTAGTGGATAACAGCATATCCAGAAAGCTACTAGTCTAGAAGGAATTGTTGCTCATCCTACAAGACTGAATATAGGAATGCCCGTAGCTATTAGGGAAGATGAAAACAGCATCCATTTCACTGTTTAGGGTATGCCTAGATTCTTGAACTGTGGAATGGTGGAGGGACTATTGATCAGTGGTATAGCACATTCTTTGCATGCAGGAGATTCCAGGTTCATTCTCTGGCACCTCTAGTTAAAATGGGCTCAGTTAGCAGGTGACAGGAGAGTCACTGCCAGAAATAAAGACAATGCTGTTTTGTTTTACTGTTCTGCTGGGAGCCACCCAGAGTTGGTGGGGGAACCCAACCAGATGGGTGGGATATAAATAATTCAATTCAATACAATTCAGTCAGTGCTTTTTTCTGGGGGCACGCAGGAATATGCATACCCCTAAACATTTTGTAAATCTAAGTTTGGCCTGGTTGAGGGGCAGTATTTCAATATGAGTAGGAAAATGAGACTATCCCTAAACATTTTTTAAAGGAAAAAAGCACTGAATACAATACAATGCAATGCAATACTAATACTAATGATGATGATGTAGTCTGATCTGGTATAAAACAACTTCTGTGTTCTACTGGTACAATTCCACTGTCTGGGGCACACCCTAGGTGGAACAGGCTATTGGTCTGGTAATTAAATTATCTATAAATCATTCATTTTCGTAGATATTAATGGTTAATAGAAAATTCTCATCATTCTTCTTTACCTGTGGTAGAAACATCTTGCCAGCTCCAAAAAGATCACCAACTGTTTTCATGCCGTTCATCAGAGGCCCCTCAATTATATTCAGAGGTCTGGGATACTTTTCTTTGTTTAATCTAGCTTCTTCTGTGTCTTCAATCACATATTTCTCAATACCCTAGGGGCGGGGAGAGAGAGAGATAGTATCAGTGTGCTCATGCACTGCTAAAATAAGCATAATCATATTACACTAACCAGAGTGGGGAGCTGCAGAGTCTCCGAAAAACGAGGAAAGGACAGAGGAAAAGCAAAGAGGAAAGTCTCCCTCCTCTTTATCTACAGCTGCTTTTGCTGGAAGTCTGCAGGGGGAAGGACTGGGTCTTCACCAGCAGACACAAACACAGCCCATCTCTATGAAGGAGCGTTACAGAGCGTCACATGGCAGCGAACAAATATAAAGTCAAAGAAAGTCATCAACGAGTAAAACAAATCAGCAACAGAAACCAAACATTATACAAGCAACATCAAATCAAGTTGAAAGCAGCAGAAAACTTTTTCAGGAGTGAGCCTGACAAATCAGGAAATGAGAAGGCCACTCATAGGTATTCCAGGAGCAAGGTGGCCCTGTTCTTAATTGCCTCAATTCAAAAGGGAGGGGGCACTTCAAGCAAGGCTTCTGAAGGAAGTTTTAAAGAGTGACAGATGGTTCTTCAGTTCTTCTGTTGATACCACATCCCTCTTCACACTTGTAGCCAGAGGTACGCTCAGTAAGGCCAAGTGGGGAAAAAACCAGTTAAGCCAAAATGAGCTTAGTCGGTTGCTTTCAACCTCAGTTTAAAACCTGTACCGCTTTCTCTCCTCCTTGAGCATAAGTCTGGATTGATATTTAAGATAATTAAAAATAAAGTTGGGAAATTAGATTTTTGTTATTATAATAATAAATGACTTCTTTAAAAAAGAAAGACAGACAGATCTGTTACACCTTTGGTGATTTTTCTCATATATGGATTTATGTTTTAATATCAGCTTTTCATTTTATATGATATATAGCAAGAGTTGACTTGTGGCTGATACAGCCTTAGAATAACATAATCTGCAAAACTATCCATGGTAGGAGTCAGTAATCAATACATTTACAATCACCATGATTGTAAAGACTCTCCTCCCTGGAAGAGAGGGGAGTGGTTGTGGGCGGGAGCCCGAGCTCCGCCCCTGGCCGGGGGCCTTAGCCCCCGCCCCTCCTCACCTGGCTGGTTGTGAAGTACATGGGTTGCATCTAACATTAGTTCTGCACAGAATGGACCCACTGAAATTAAGGGACATGACTAACTCAGGTCCTTTAATTTCAATGGATCTATCATAGTATAACTTGGTACAACCCTATGTCTGTAAGAAGTGGCTAATACTCATTTCCAGTCATTAAGATAAGTCCTGCCAAACACGTTTCTACCTGAATTCTATCTGTATTCCTCCTTCCATCACAAAGAAATCCCGGGAGGATTTAAGTTGGACAGGCTAAGAATATTACACTGACACCTTCCAACAACCTTCTCCTCAAATCATTCTTCAATCAAGGAATTCTACTCTTTAGAGGTTCAAAGTGCTTGATAATAAGGAAGTATACAAAATTATAATTTAAGTAGAGTCTGTTTGAAGAAAATAGACACTGGCTTTGATATGGAAAAACACATAAAAAATCACCTTGACAAGGGCATACTCCAGTCTTTCCTCCACAGAGCCATTTCTCCATTCATCTGTCTGTACCACTTTCTTTCCTCCTTGAGCATGAGTCTGGATTGATATTTAAGGTAATTAAAAATAAAGTTGGGAAATTAGATTTTTGTTGTTATAATAATAATAATAATAATAATAATAATAATAATAATAATAATAAATGACTTCTTTAAAAAGGAAAAAGGAAAACTTGAAAGCATTTGCCATTTCGAATCATACAGCTTGAACCCCCTCTCAAGTGGAGACTTCTGGCCCAAGGAAAAGATACAGACTAAAAGTCTTTTCCCCCCCCAGCATTCCAGATACCTTCTGTAGATGGAAGGCTGATTGGGTGAGGACTTAAGTAGGTGAATGCACAGTCTTTCATACATTGTTAAATTACAACTCATATCATCCCTGATGATTAGCAGGCCATCCTAGCTGTGAGTCCTAGAAGACCTGCTCCCTCCCTTGCAGATCTTTTTACAACTAGCCCAGGAGGGTGACTGACTCCAACTAACAAAAGCTGAGGCTGCCAAACAAGATTCTTGGGCTGACTACTTTTGTTACTGTTTGCAGTTACCTAATTCTTTTCTGGCTGTAAGCCACCTTGAGCATGGCTTGAGCTATGGAAAGGCGGCATACAAATAAAATGATTGTGTTCTCATTCAAATGAATCTCAAAGCGGCTTACAAACAGAAAACAACAACAACATTCTAGAGCCTAATAGAACATTATAAGTACAGCTGAAAACATATAAAATAATTAACAAATCATCAGTAAAACAATTACAATCTATAAAACACTATTAACAAAGCAGCAACTAAAACAATAAGCTAAACATCACAACTACAGCAAAAGTCATATTATTTTATTAACTAAACAATGCAGCATTTACAATCCATAAAACAATATTAAGATTAGCTAAATAGCAACTAAAAAAACAAGCTAAGCACTGTTTAGTTCATACACACTCCACGTCCCTAAGACTCATAATAGTTCACTCTATTCCGTTCATTGGCTCTGCCCCTGCATGCATTCAGGATAAGGGCTGAAGTGCATACAAACTATATATGCAAGTCTCCATCTGCATGACTGAGAAGGCTCGGAATACGAGTATTCCTGATCACATGCTCAGAACCAAGGTGCGTACAGCAGCAAGGAGGAACCTCCAGCCTATGGAACAGATCTGGCCTACCAGCCCTCTCCATCCAGCTTGCTAGGCCTCTGCTGTCATGCTGTGCCTATTTTGATCCTGAATAAAGCCTTTTCTCTGTGCGTGCTGAAAAAAGACTTCCCTTTCCCAACACCAAAGAGAAAATGCTGCAAATCTGGCTATGTAGGAACCCTCTTGCACGGTCAATTCACTTAAATGAGTGAGTGAGTGTGTGTGAGAGAGAGAACGAGGTGTGCATGTCTGAAAATGTGATGCGTGTGAGTGAGAGAGAGGGAGAGGAAATGTGATGTTTATGTGAGAAAGGGTTGCATGTTCTGGCTGTGCCCACTTTGTGTTTGAGCACCGCCCACTTTGAGCATGTTGTTTCTGATTATTTCCTCTCAAGGAAATGTGACCCTCAGGGAGGTAAAAGGCTTCCCACTCCTAGCATACAGACCCTTTCAGACCTTGTACTGAATGTGTGTGGAGGGTTGGGATCAGCAGGCGAATTATTCAGCTGCCTTATGTGGCTCTCCTATACCTGACACCTGAACAGATGATTCCCCCCACCCACCCACCCACCCACTCACCCACACACACCAGCCAGACACTGGGAAACCTGGATCCCTGCCTTCCAATTGCTAACTTGTGCTCAGGATATTTTAATGTAGATGTTTTTGAACCCATGTAAACAGACAAGGCTAAAGATTGCTTTACACTAACCATTTAAAGGTATTTCCTTCTGAAGAGGCAAGGCATTGAACCATAAGTGGCTCATCAATAGAAAAAGAGATGCCTCAAGGATTGAAATTTTGGATTTTTATTTCTGGGAACTTAATTTAAATTAACTTTATCCCTGGCCAACCTAACAGTTTTATTTCAATAACCTAACAAATTAATTTGGCTTTGGTACAGTTCCTGTTGGCTATAGTTTATGTTCTGTCACGTAATGGATCACTAATGAATCAAAATCTGTACTTCATCAGCTTAAGAAAGCACCTCATTCTAAATCCCCTTCAACCTGACATTACCTAAGGCACCTTCAGAGAGAACCCAGGGAACTTTGGGAGGCTGTTTGGTGGCAGCAAGTTCTTCAAACGGGGCGAAGGAGGGAGGCAGCGTACAAGTGAGGGGTACACCCTGTTGTGGCCAGATGGGCCCACGATGACACTCCTCATGCGGGAGTTGCTCCAACCCCCTTAATCATCCTGGTTGCCTGTTGTGAGCCTTTCAAGTTCTGTAATAGCCATTTTGAGGTGAGGCGATCAGAACGTACACAGTATGCCAAGTGAGGTCCCAACATAGATTTGTATACTGTAATGGCATTATGGTATCAGCAGTTTTATTTTCAATAAGTTTCCTATTTATCCCTAACATGGACGTTGCCGTTTTCACAGCTGCCACACACTGGGTCAACATCTCCATTGAGCTATTCACTGCAACTCCCAAAGCCTCATTCCTGGGCCAGTCATTGCCAGTCCAGAGCCCATTAACATATATATTAGAAATCTCTATCAGCCCTCTTAGGCTGGACTGAGGGGAACTGAAACTGTTCCCCTTATAGACGGCAGAAATTAGGGTCTTTACAGTGTCCAAAACTCCAAGCACATCTCTAACAGGAGAAAAAGCAGCTTGGAAGAAGTCTGAGCTGTTTTCTCATTAAATAGGCTGGGGTTTACCAAAGGAACAGTAATTTTATTCCCTCCTTTGAGAGCTTCTAAGCATAATTATTCTTGCCTTAGGGGGGAAATGCTCATTTAACAAGCTACAAAATATTTACATCAAAACACACGTTCAGAAGAATCCTATGGTATAGTCTTCCTGAGTCTATACCACTTGAGAATGATGTGGGGAAATTGCATGACTGAATGCTCAAAACCTCCCTGCCTGTGGGTAGCTATACTATCAAGGAAACAGATACTAGTTTAGAAAGTTAGAAGAAAAAGGCATAGTATTACTTAGGGTAACATTCAAATCATATTTGCGCGCGCACACACACACAGAGCATTCTGAAATGGCATTGTTACTATGGGCTAGACATTGAGATTCTTCAGAATGTGTGCCTTGGTTCTTAATAACATTGAATGTACTATAAACAAGCATGTATACACTTGCATATTAAAACAGTATGCTTTAATATAACAACAGCGCACACAGAACACAGAGACTGCATAACTATCAAATATGGGTTTCTCTAGGTATTTCTTGCTATGCTTATATCTCGCTCCTCCTTTGGAAAAATTTCCACAGGGCTGCCAGACAACTTTCCCTCCAGGCTCAGACCTGCTTATCTTTGACATATAACATTATCATGTGCACTCATAATATTCCCCCCACCCCCACCTCCCAATGTGATTTGGCATCTTGGCAGAAAAATTGCACCACTCACCAAGGAAGACAAATACATAAAACATTTTTTTTTAATCCCCAAGGTTCAATGTTTGAATGCCACGGCTTGCATTTTAAAAAAGAAAGCAGGCAAAATATAAAAATTACCTGGGCGTAACGCAGAAGTTTCTCTGTGGCCTCTGGATCCTTATTCCAAATCAAATCTTCACACAACTGCAACAGCTCCTTGTGGATATCATCATACACAGGCAAGTTTCCCGCATTCACAATCCCCATGTCCAATCCATACTGACGATACAGGAATAGGAGAGGGAAGATAATGAACACTACAAGGTATGCATTCTGATCAGAAGCTGTTTTGTCAAAATGCTCACATTACCTTAATGGCATGGTACAGAAAAACTCCATGCATCGCTTCTCGAATAGCTTCCATTCCCCGAAAGGAAAAAGACAGATTGGAAAGGCCTCCACTTATTTTGGCTCCAGGCAGAGTTTCCTGACAACAATAGGATAAGCAGCAAGCTCATGATAAAAACCTATTTTCATACAAGAGGCCTAAGGGCCATCAGTGAATTCATGAAGCACATCTTTGTGGTCTAAAGGACAGTAAGCTACCCAGGCACACAGCAGTGTCTGGGCACCATAGAAACAGCAGGTGAAAAACAGCTATCACTCCAGGCAAGGTTTCTCTCAAAACATAGCCTATCCCACATTCAAGGCTATGCATTGTCCCACTTGGATTATTTTAACATTCTATTTGCTATTCCTCATGGATAAGGTGTGAAAATCCTTGAAAACAGGAGCAGGTCAGTCTACAGATTACTATAGATAACTTGCTCATTTATTTCCCTTAAGTTAATCTTACATTCATTAAACTAAGGAATTTCACCTCTGACTTTAAATGGCCATATTAGAGCCAGATGTATCTGCATGACTATGAGAAATATTAATCCAGTAGATAGAAGACTGTAACTAGACAGCGGAAATATGAGTTAAGAGTCCCATCTCAAGGCTCCTTCACTACAAAATTCCTAAGATGATTAATTCACAGGCTGCAGAGACAGAGGGACAGAGATCCCAACATGCTATCATACACAGATGGAAATCACTGCACATGTGCCTGCAGAGGAGCTGCAATTAGCTTACTAGCACATGCAAACAGAGCTATTTATATGAACATTGACTCCTCACATGTTAAGTTACTGTGTGCGTTTATATTGCAAATAATTTCTACCCAGCCATTGTTGCTTGTGAAGCACAAGCTGGCCAAACTGAGCTCCGTCAGAAGGAAGGGTGAGATAAATCAAATAAATAATAGTAATAGTGGTTGCCTTTTTGGGAGATCATACTCCTTTGTCCTATATCATGATCTATCAAATCATAATATTGGCCTACCTCACAGGAGTGGTGTAGAGATAAATACAGGAATTCTTATCCTTGCTTTTAACCCAGTGGCGTAGCGTGGGGGGTGCAGGGGGGGCCGGCCGCACTGGGCGCAACATCTGGGGGTTAGGGGGCGCAAATCCACGGGTTAGGGGGCGCAAATCCACGGGTTAGGGGGTGCAAATTACTTGCCTTGCCCCGGGTGCTGACAACCCACGCTACGCCACTGTTTTAAAACCCCCCCCCCCGGCTTTAAAAAGAAGGTGCGTTATAAATCCACACCAATAAAGATGGTAATAGGTAATTACTATATTTTTGCCCTTTATTTACAGGTAACATACACACACACGCATTTATAATAAAGTATTTGAAGGAGATCCTGTTCAGAGTACAATCAAACTAGAGACAGAATACACTGCAATAATGGAGCCTGTGCTAATTAAATGAGGCAGCTTTCACGTAGCTTGTCAAAGACCTTTTGGCTAATCTGCCAACATTTTGCTAAAATTGCCCCATTTAATTACTATAAGTATATTTACACTACAGATAATTGTCTGGGATATTTTTAGACTGATATATAATTTATAATATCTTTGCTATCCGAAGCAGGGCTGAGGAGCTAGTACAGTACAAAGAGAGCTGCATCATTCCACACAGGCCATTGCTTATTTTCTGGTGTGATCCCCTTCTCCCTCCACCACAATACTTTAAATAATAATAATAATCAAACCCCACCACACCCTCCATTAAAGAACTCCCCAGACTCACTTTTATGGTTTTAGTCGCATTGATAAAGTTAATTGCATACAGATTGTGTTCCTCCATTCCAGTACCAATGGTAAGAATGTTGGGATCAAAAATGATATCGTTTGGATTAAAGCCCACTTTGTTCACTAGGAGGTTGTAGGCTCTGGTGCAGATTGCAATTTTTTCATCAGATTCAGTGGCCTGAAAAGGGGAAGGGGGGGGGAGGAGTGAGAAGGAAAGGTAAGTTTCTTGTCTGCAAGGTTTGACCAGTGAATCTCTTATTTTCCATGAGTTACACCAAGGCACCAATGAGCTTATTATCTGAGTGGATGATAATTTCAACACCCCTATATCAATTCTGTTACTCAGGGGTGTATCATATTCTGTTAGTTCCTCATTTCCTGCTGGTTTGATTCCCAGATGGCATACATACCATATATTTAAAGCTCATCACTTCCCCCACTTTCCTGGGAACTGCAGTTTAAGAATTGCAGCTCTGTGAGGAGTAAATGACAGTTCAAATATTTTTTTTTGGGGGGGGGAGACATGCTCTTTCAGTGTGCAGTAAATGTGTGATATGTATGCTGCCCCCCCCCAGCTCCTTTACTACTACGGATTGTGGATATAACAAAAATATTATGGGACTTTCCTCAAAGCCAGTAAGGTATGTTCAAGTGGTACTGACCTGACCCACTTCATCAAAAGCCATAACCACCACAGCTGCACCATATCTCTTTATCTTTCTCGCTTTTGCCAGGAAGTCTTCTTCGCCTTCCTTCAGACTGATGCTATTCACTATGCATTTTCCTTGGCAACACTTCAACCCAGCCTCTATCACTGCAAAATTTGAAGAATCGATGCAGAGCGGCACCTGATACCGGGGAAGCGGGGGGTGCAAATTTATAAGTTAGCATAGCTAAGTAGCTACTTTTTTCTTTGTCAACAACTAAAACATCAACAGGAAAATGTCACAACGGTGTTGATGTTTTCTAACCTGTTATGTAGTTATGCATATAAAAAAGAATGTTAACAATCCACAGTTAAAAGAAATACGAAGGAACTTACATGCAACTTCCAACAGTGTGGTTTATCATCCCAGTTTGTTTCCCCAAAACCATAGATCAGACTAGCTACAGTTTCAGGTTTGAACATAACACTTTGCTTTTCATTTATGTAGTACCTTGGATCCCGAATGCCTTGCAAGTCGAACGTTTTGGCTCCTGAACACCACAAACCCGGAAGTGAGTGTTCCAGTTTGCAAACGTTCTTTGGAACCCGAACGTCTGACGGGGCTTCCGACTGGCTGCAGGAGGTTTCTGAACGTTTTGGAGGTCAAACAGATTTCCGGAACGGATTCTGTTCAACTTCCTAGGTATGACTGTACCTTCCTAGGTATGACTGAGCCATCTGCATTTCAAACTGTTGCAGTCCTTCAAAAGAAGAAAAGCAAGAATCCTCCCCGCCATTAATAACCCAGCACTTCAAAATGTTTCCCTGCAACACAGGAGCTGTTTTTCTGCATGGGCTCATCCCACAGCATAACTGCAGCATTTAAGTACTCTGCATCACCACATGAGCAGAGTCAATTGCATAGGCTCTGACCACACCATAGTCACCTTGCTAGGATCAGGGGTAATGTTTGGGTGGTTGAGAACCCTTGTAAATCTTGGTGGGACCTCTAGCATTACAGCAGTGCCATAGGATGAACTTTCAGGAAAGTGGCAAGTCGGTAGAAATGCAGTCACCAAATACTGTCTGTAGAATTAAAAGATTATTCCTAATGCTGTATACGCCCCTCCCCCAATTCACAGCTCTATCTGCAAGAACATCTGTTTTAATCTGACATCAGAAGTTGTGCATACAACCTTGGCAATGTCAGGTTCTGAAGCAATGAAGTTGCAGAATCTGGCCATAGCACATGGCCCATCTAGCATCCCGTCATCCATATTGAGATCCAAAATTTGAGCTCCCATCTCAACCTGGGCCTTGGCTACGCTCAGGGCATCCTAAAAAGGGATCACAAAAAATAATAATGTAAAAAATATAGTAAATGCCCAAGTTGGGCCTAGCATTAGTGAGTCCTTTTTATATTCCTCTTTGTTGGTGATCATCTCCAATTCTGAATTACATCAAACAACTCCCCACTCCCTTAAAATAAAACATTAATATAAATGTGTCTCCCATCCACTCTTGTCTTACGCAGATTACTCTTCTCTTTGTTAAGGGTTTGGCTTCACACAGCATATTGAACTGAAATAGTTTCTTGGGCCGAAACAGAGCCCCATTTGCACAAAATTATAGGAGTTTGGAAGCTTCTTTCCTGCAGCTTATTCCCACAATGCCCTAGTAATGCATCAATTCAGAAACCCTGCAGGCAGAAGCAACAGTGTGGAGCTTGTGTGGAAGTCAGGAATCCATGACTCCACTTCTCTCTTTCAGCTGTCCAAGAACAGCTGAAGCTCACACTTCCAAAAATTCAAATGCTTGAGTACTGTGATGCCTATTAACAAAAATGCTTCCATGCTAGGCCTTTCACCTTTACAAGAGAAGTGCCTCGACAATTTTTTTCATGCTGAACCAAATTAGTACACTTCCACCAACTGCATGGAAAAAAGTTCCCTGCCGATAACTTATCTACTACAGACTGAATATGCAAACTCTTAAAATATGGTAAGTCAGAGACAAACTAAGTTGAATGCTTACTTCATAATTGCCAGCCATGATGAGTTTGGCAAACCTTCGTGATCCTGCAACATTGCAGCGTTCACCAATGTTCACAAAGTTGGTGTACTGCCCAATCCTGAAGGGTTCCAAGCCTTGAAAGGAAAAAACAATGACAACAATCAACACAGGTTAAAAAGCAGAACATACAACCTACGTACTCTCAATTCATATAAAGCCCCTGTATAGCAGATGTAGCTCATATGCAAAGCATAATGAGCTATGCTTTAGATTTACAAGAACATACAGGCAACTCCCATTTTCCGAGCGTTTGATGCATGTGCAACCACGCACATGCATGCTGTGTTGAGCACCAGAAGAGGGTGGAACAGGGCAGGCTGACATATGCATGATGACCCAGAATGTAACCCACACATGAATGGAGGGTTGCCTGTACTTGTCTTTATATTTATGTGACTAATGAAACAAGCCTGTCCTCTACATGGATAGGAAAAAGCACTAATTCCCCTTGCAACTGCAGAACGCGGTATGACTAGTGTACCAAAGTTTACTATTTACTGATAAAAAATACTTGTAATGTATTTTGATTTTATTTGAATGAAATAGCGGTATACAACAGTTATATAAAGACCACATAAAAAGTTAAAATCACAGGTCATCTGCTAACTATTACAGACAATGTTTTCATAATTGTCTGCATAAGCTTGGCAGCATAGAAAGGTTTTCAACAAATAGTCTGAAGACTGAAACAGAAGGTGCCTGTTGAATCACTATCGAAAAAGCACTCCACAGGACTGGGCCAATGACAATTAGGGCTTGGGTTTTGTGCCGATATCAAATGAGTCTCTCCAGGGGTCAGAAAATGACGCTCCTACATGTGATCTCAGTGGTCAAGCTGGCATACAAGGCTCAAGTGGTCCCTATGCTAACCCGGCTTGGTAGTAAATGGACAGCCAGTGTTGATGTTCTAATAATGCTGTTGCATGTTGTCAGCCATGTGCCCCCATCAGCAGTTTGGCTGCTGCATTCTACACAAATGGCAGCTTCCGGAGCAGGTCCAAAGGCAGCCCCACATAGAGTGCATTGAAATAATCCAGCCTTAAGTTTACCAATGCTTTGATTACAGTGGTCAGACATTATCTAAATACATCCATCCATTTCTCTCTCTTGGTTTTGTAAACCCTCTCAATTTAATAGCTAGTCTATAACGACATAAATGACATATCCATTCCCAGTAAAATATAGATATCTCAAGGTAAATCAGCAAAGAGAGGCATTCTAAAACATACTTTAACAGAATGCAAATCAGGGCAGCTGGATACATCAGTCTTTCTCACCTGAGAGCAGCATGTAGCCTTCTGAAAAAGAGGAGGCAGGAATGCGAGGCTTGCATGTCTTTACTGCTTCAGCTATCGCCCTGCATTACAAAACAGCAAAACACAAAACAGCAGCTCAGGGCTTTACAAGTATGGATTATATTCAACTGGAACATGTTAAGAGACCAATACATATTTGCTTATTACAGTCCCCTCTCACTTCTCCTCTAAGGAGCTCACAGGAGTGTACTAGATAGATCGATAGATAGATAGATAGATAATGCAACTCTTAGGAAAAACAGTAATTAACATACTAACCTTTGAACACCACCCAAGAAATACTGAAGAGTGCCCAAAATTGCCTGTATAATTAATTTTCGTGACAAGAAGGCATTGCTTGCAATACCTGACATGCAGAAGTTAACTGCTCCAGATAAAATGATTATGTAAGCTGGCTCTTAATCAGGCAGAAGTTATTAACAGCGAAAAGCTATGTGCCCTGCACCAATACCCATTCTCTTCAGTTTTCCACCATATTTTAATTTTATTGACATCCTATGAGCATCCAGGCTTATACAGTAATACAAAATGCTTGTGGTCACTTATGACCTCAAGTACTGCCTCAAGTACTACCTCCCATTCCCTCACGAAGCCTTAAAATTCAGCTCCATCACTTTTTATTACAAGAGAAAGATGGCTAAACTCTTGCCATCAGGGAAGAAATAGAGAGGTTTTCCAATTAACTTTATAAGGAGATTGCTGAAAAACATTTTACCAAAGTAGCTATAGCTGAACAAATATTTAATTTAATTAACTTAATTAGCAGTGGTTTCATGCATCATTCAATCAACATTTTCTGCAACTGGCGCACAAGTCCTTTAAATCCCGAAGGGGAAAGAAAAAGATTGCTTAGCCTGAAGGACAATGAATGTAAATTTCCCCAAAATGGTTGTCACCACACATCTGCAGTCTGAAACTCCTGGTTCTGGAATATATCTGGGGGCTGTTCCTCCTCTTAGAATATGAATCACGAATGTGTGACCCTCCAGATGTTGGGCTCCAACTCCTATCAGCCCCAGCCAGCATAGCCAATGGTCAGCATTGTTGAGAGTTGTAGTCTAACAACATCTAGAGGGCCACACATTCCCTACTCCTAGATCCCTCATACGTTGATGGATTTCCCCAGTCCACCCATCAGGTGGACTGCATGAAGAAACCTCAGTGCCTCGTGAACCTCTACACAAATTCTAGATTAGCCCAGATCAGGGTAGACACTTTCTACAACATTGATCAGAAACAAAAGACATGGGCCAGTCCATCAGAAGATTCCTCTGCAAGAGGCCCCATGAAGGAATTTGCTAAGATACGTAGTAGTTGCTGTCACCAACACACTTGATAAATAGCCTTCCAAGGACATGCCTGCTAGCTGTGACTAGTCTCTCCAAGCCACCTTTTTATCAGGGCAACCACAAGGTGTGCAGTGACCACTATTGACGAAGTGCTCAGCCAGGGATATCCCAAGGCTGATTTGCACATAATAAACACACCATTGTGGTGGTTGCTATGTGAGGAAAACAGAATCAGCTCTCCTTCATTTTCCAGCAAACCTGGAATGTGTCTAGGAGCCCTAAACTGTGCAGCAACCCACTACCCCACCCTTCAAACAGCTTCTTTGGTCGTCTGCATAGATGGCTGAAGCTGATGTTAATATATCAAGTTACCAGATATGTGCTGGAGTGGTTCCACAGCAGCCACCAACTATGTTCACCAGACCATCTAAGGCAAAATCCTGCAGATAAGGGAAAACAGTATTTAGATATAATTGAACTAGAGGAGCTGGTGGGAATGAATTAACAGCAATATAAAAGTAGAATGTCACATACTACTGGTATGAGCCCAATTAGTGCAGTAGGACCTTCAAATGATTCCTGCTAGCTAACAAGAATATAGCTGGAGCTGCCCATGCAACCACATTTGGAAAGAATTTTCTCATCTTCAAACAGTCACATTCACCTTTTTCCCCCCAAGTGTGTGTTTCAAATATAGATCTATATTATTTCTGCAAGTTCTGCTTGCTTAAGAGCTCTACTTCCTTCCTAGTCACCAATGTAGCACTTCAGGATTGGAGATGAATTACTGCACTGGCAACGCCACTCTCAGCCTGACTGAAGGCTTAAGCGCTATCCTGAACCAAGTCACTCTTTGCATAGGTACCTCCTTGTCTTTTACACAGCCCATATCCTTCAGCACAATCAAAGCAAAGCCCCACAATGCTATTGTAAAGCAGCTGTCTGGGTCATGTGAGGCTCCTATAAACCATCTCCATCTATCCTTCTTGTGAGTCCAAATGTCTACCAACATGTCTTCCATAATCTGAGATCAACAGGGACAAATTTGGGATCCTGAACCAGCAGCCCCATTCCACTAGGCTACAATTCTATAAAATTTATTTACCTATGAGTAAGCCCCATCGAACGCTATATGACTTACTTCTGAGTAGACAAATACAGGGATTGATTTACACGCAAATATTTTTCCCCTCTACAGTTGGAAGAAATAAATACACATATTATCCCCTACCTTTAGGTGCTTGGCAGTCACTTCAGGTGTTTCATCATAACCACCAAAGGTGTTAGGAAGACCTGAAGAAATATAAGAAAGTGCTTGAACCTCACATGATCTATAGGTAACTTTTCATGTGATCTATAGGTAACTATAGGGGAGTTTTGTTTCCATTTATTATTTCATCTGGATAATACAATTTATAATTTGCTCGATAACACACATCCATATGCATCTGGCACATCCATATACATAAATCTTAGGAAGTTTTTCTTCTGAGAGGTTTGGTAAAAGGTCTTAACTTCTAAAGCTTTGATCTGCTCAGAAAGGAAAAAAACATCACTGCAGCTGTAGTTTTCAATCGGATTAATGAGTATGTGCTACATTGCTAATAAATAAAAAACTCATTAGTCTTTTCTTAATTAGATTTTCCCAGGCAACAACCTGCCTTAGCTTTAAAATATTAGCTTTTCAAGGTTATTTATTATTTCCAGGTTTTCCCTCCCTTTCTTTCTAAAAACAAATGTCCTTTTTTACAAAAACATCAGCAAATGCATTAGCAGAATGGAGAAGCAGTTGTTTCAGTGTTTAAATGGTAGGCACCAATTTAAGTGTCATCCAAAGATTCATTCACATCTTTTTCCACAGAAAATGTTTGCTTACCACAGAAAATAATAGTACGTAACCAATTATACATCAAAATTAGTGCTTCAAATTTCAAGCATACAGACTTCAGTGGAAGACATCACAATACCAAGGAAGCATTATAAGACCGGGCTCAAAATGTTCATTCATATCAACTCAGCCCCTAAACCTACTATCAAGAGTTTTTCTCAAGGCTATTTGATCATAAATCTGCCTCACTTGGAGGTTTAGTATCTGTCATGAGCTTCTGGACTGAAGTCACTTCCATTTAGATATTGGCAAGGCAAAGTGGAAATAGGGTCCCTATTCTGAACAACATTATACTCCGTTTTCCAGTTCTGTCTGCTGACATCATACTCTCCAGTGCTCTCACACACACAAACAAAGAAACAAAGATCTTGGATAAACCATATACAAACTGGAGCCAGTATGGGGCAGACTATTTTAATACTGATTGTGCTACCTTGGATATTTTATATTAAAAAGAACCAGTGTGTCAAAATAGACCAGGCAAATCCACACAGTCACTGTATCCCAGCCTAATTTACCGTGGATACAAGGGCAATATATAGAAAATCCATTCCTAAGTCCTAAATCACATCAGGTCTCTTCTGTAGCAGAAAATTCCTAGAGCTGCCCAACATGATGAGATCCAAAGTACATCTATGCCCCTGAGCTTGTGTGCAATGCTTATTCAAAAGGATCCAGGACACACGCAGTAGTGGTGGATGAAGGGGGGCATTCCATCAGTTCTGCTCTAAGACCAGCTTCTTCTGTCCCTGAATGGTTTCCATTCCAGTTGGTCATTGCAAAAAAATAATAACAAAAAACTGTTTAATTTTAAGAACTCGTGTCAGTTTGTTTTGCCCCCTCTTCCCTCTACATCTCTTTGTCCTTTTGTGTCACGTGGTTTGGATTGCAAGTCTGCAGGCAGGGTCTGTCTTTATTTTAAGTAAACTGCTCTGGGGATCTCTTCAGCTGAGAAGCAGGGTAAGAAAGACTCTAAAATAAATAAAGAGCAGGGGTAAACAAATTGCAAGGCAAGAGTTTTCACTCTGTGTGAGCTCCGGTTTACAACCTTGAAATGTATCACCGTATCCCATTTTGCACCTTGCCTATACTCTAGATTTCCTAAATGCAAAGAGGTATGAAGAATGTGGCTGCATAATGGACAGTCTAATAGCACCTAGTCTTCATACAGCTAAGACACAGCCACTGCTCATCTATCCCATCATGGCGTAACCAGACAGTGGAGAGACAGAAAGGTATCAACCAGCAGCTGAAAGAGCAGGCCCTCTCCAAGGATGCTTCCACATGTTCAAACCATAATAACTGTCTTGAATTTGGCAGGGTTTTATCATGCAGCTTCATTTGCATAACAATTAAGTTGACTGCAGATAACATAATTATGAAGTAAGCTGTTGCAGCTGTGTTAGAAATGCACATCATGTTGATTTACAAGATTTATCACTTAATGATAAGCAAAAACAGAAAATTCCCACAAATCTGTCCATACCTGCATTGGGATAGCAAATAACGTAGGCTGTTGTACACTTCCCAATAGTTTCAATGAAGGGCCTCATTTCCACTGCCCCCAAGGCACAGTTTAGTCCGATGCTAGAAAGACCAATATAGATTATAGGTATGTATGTAGATATATTATTTGTTTTGATTGAGACACAAACCCCGCCCCCCCCACTGAAAATACTAGTTTGTTAGCTTGTTACAAACAAACTGCTGTTAAAAAAAGAGAACCATTCAGACACCCACAAAGTCCCAGGTTGTGATCTGAGGGCACATGATGCACCCACCTTGCTGAAGCTAAGCAGGTCTGTCTGGTCAGTAGCTGGAGGAGACCACTTGAGACCACCACATATATGAGGTCGAAGTCACAAAAGCCTGCTATCAAATCACCTACCTGGTTATTTTCCTGCTTTTGATAATATTTTTAAACCAGGGAAGAACTTGAGTGTACATCTGCCTAATATGCCTAGGGATAGTGTTAAGATTGTGTAATTGAATTATTCACCTTTGATTCTTTTGAGGCTGATTTATTTTATTTTTTACACAGAAAGAGCCTCAGCAGCCTCTCACCAGGTTATTAAGTGTAAACATCTGCATCAGAAATATGAACAAAGTCAGGTCTTAAGCTCAAATTCTAAGCATAGGTTCTCTCCTCAGATCTCAAATACACTTGAATAAAAATATTTTTCCTGTAGTCATTTGTTTCATCCTATCAAATTCAGGAATGCAACAATTAAGTACCAACACCAGAACTAGAAAAATTCTTAGGCCCCATCTGAACTGTATGTTTAAAACAGTATTGTATCACTTTAAATAGTCCTCGCTTCCCCTAAATAATCCTGGTAATTGTAGTTTATTATAGTTGCTGAGAGTTCTTATTAGACCGCTATTCCCCTCACAGAACTACAATTCTCAGAGTGGTTTAACAATCAATTCCTCTTGCCAGGAAACTCTGAAAAGATTAATGATGAAAACAACAAGCTCGTAAGTCTGACAAATTGTGCATCTAGCCTATGAGTGGCAATATGTTTGTTTGTTTACTGAAATGTTTATAAACTGCTATTCATTAAAAAAATCAGAGCTGTTTACTATTATACATAAGACAGTACAAGAAAGTCCATATATAAAAAAAGTTGAAATCAGAAATCAGCTAACTATTATGGAAAGGTGTATTCTTAATTGCCTGCCTAAGCTTAATGGTGTAGAGACGCAGGTGGCGCTGTGGGTAAAACCACAGTGCCTAGGGCTTGCCGATCATATGGTCGGCGGTTCGAATCCCCGCAGCGGGGTGAGCTCCCGTCTTTCGGTCCCAGCTCCTGCCCACCTAGCAGTTCGAAAGCACTCCTAAGTGCAAGTAGATAAATAGGCACCGCTTAATAGCGGGAAGGTAAACGGCGTTTCCGTGTGCTGCGCTGGTGCCGGCTCGCCAGAGCAGCTTCGTCATGCTGGCCACATGACCTGGAAGTGTCTCTGGACAGCGCTGGCCCCCGGCCTCTTAAGTGAGATGGGCGCACAACCCTAGAGTCAGACACGACTGGCCCGTACGGGCAGGGGTACCTTTACCTTTACCTTTAAGCTTAATGGAATAGAAGAGTTTTCAGCTTAAAGCGGAAGGGTTACTGGAGACCACAAACAGAGAAATTATTGAATACTTGCTACCCAAGATTCAGGAGTTCAGATATGCAATATGTAAACTCTTCCAGTAACAAGCATCTTTTCTGTTCTGAAAGCTAACAACAACAGCAAAATCCTTCCTGGGGCCACGCTGGAAGGAACCAACAGTAAATAAGAATCCTGAGGTGTGTGTGCCAAATGAATAGCTCCCTGCAGTGTTAGCATACTCATTCCTCTTTCCCAGTAAGGCATTATGATGTCTCTGAGCACCAGAGACCACCCTGGTCTAAAGATGCCCAGTATAGTTCCTTCTCTGAAGCTAGGCACATTTGATCCTGGACCTGGCTAGTACCTACACTGTACCTACTGCAGAGCTGCTTCTTCTGAAAGCTCTGCAGTACAGTGGTGCCTCGCAAGAAAAAATTAATCCGTTCTGCAAGTCTTTTCGTCTTGTGAAGCACGGCTATTAGCGGCTTAGCGGCTATTAACGGCTTAGCGGCTTAGCGGCTATTAACGGCTTAGCGGCTTTAAGAAAACAAGGGAACAAAGGAACAAAGGAAACAAACTCGCAAGAACTCGCAAGACGTTTCGTCTTGCGAAGCAAGCCCATAGGGAAAATCGTCTAGCGAAGCAACGCAAAAACCGAAAAACCCTTTCATCTTGCGGGGCACCACTGTAGCTTCTCTGCAATAGGTGGAAGCTTCTTCAGCCCACACTGTCCAAGATAAGAGGATGTATGTGGTTATCAGCACAGCAAGATCACTAACAACATTTCTGACCTCTTTGGCTTGACTCACAAGCTAACAGCTGACATATTTTAAACTAATCAAATAGTTTAAAAAGTGGTTTTATGCAATTACTTGTAAAATAGGTCTCCACACACACACTTATAACATTGATTAGAAAGGCTGTCCAAAAAAAGAGAAAAATGAACAAGAAAGGGAGGCCATTTAAAACAAAACACACAAAAAAACAACCCCTGAATTTAACTTATAGACCCATTACTCAACAAATGCTGGAGCACAGATAAGGATAGCTAATGCTGTCATCCTTATCAAACCACAGATAAATACAATTTCACTCTATGCTGCTAAGTCATGGTTGATTTATAAGCTTCCGCCTTCTTTCTCTTTGGCTCAGGCTCCTTTTTCACCTTAAGCTGCTGAATTTCTCTCTGCGTCATTTCACCACCATCTGTCTCTGTCTGTCTCTACAAGCCTCATCTGGTGATCTCCCTGAAGCTCCAGGGTGGCAAGAGTAAGGTAAGGAGGAAGGCAGGCCCCAAAATGACTCAAGAATGCTTATATTCTCACTGTGCTTCGTGTACCTAGTCCTTTTCTGTAATTCCCACTGGAAGTTATAAAAGGTTGCACTTAAAAAACAACAACAAATCAGTGCATTGGTCCTAAGCACTGGCGGAAGGAATGAACAAACATTTTGCCCCCAAGAGACATACACGGGGCAGTAGGTGGGCAGTTGGAAGCCCCATGTCAGCAGATGTGGTCAGAGCGGGTCACATACTCACACTCACACGATTTACAAATGGAGAACAACACATGGGAGTGACCTGCCTACACGTTCATCCTCCACAACCATCTCACACTTCCACCTAGCCCAGCAAACAGCTATTTGGCAGGCTAGATGCAGCATGATTTATATGGGGAGAAAGAAGAGTAGGGACGACCCTCCCTGCATGCCGTCCTCCACATCACAATGGCATGACAGGCTAAAAAAACTCAGTAGGTGGAGAGATTTGGCAAAGGAGAGGGAAAGGCTGGCTTGACAATCCAAAATGGGATGCATTGAAGGTCACTGAGGGCCAAGGACTGCCAATATGCAATGACAGCAAGAAGCGGACAACAGATTGGCAAGGGCAGGAAATAGGTTGATGCTCTGCCTCCTGCCCATCAAGATGCACACCAGGAGAGAGCTGTGAGTGACTTAGGTCTACATGTCCCTAAGGAGGCCGTCTATACACTTTGAAAATCAGTGCTTTGAAAAGCAGAACAGATGGATACATTAGACTGGGGTCCAAACATTGTCCGCACAATCCTACCGCAACCCCCATTCATCTGAATCGATTTTAGAAAAACTGGCACAGAGCCTATCAATACTGAATAGCTTTTTTGTAAGTAAATTTACTTCTCTCACCAAAGTGGGTCACAGTGAGATATACTGATGACGAAAGCTTCCCCAGTCTGGCCAGAGAGAGTACGGCCGCTTTTATCGACAATGGTTCCCGATACCTAAACACCACAAGGGAAGCAGCGAGAGAGACAAAAAAAAACTTGTATGAAGACGGCTGCAGCAGCAGATCTGAAATGAACAATGCCTGATTAAAAATTAACAAGAGGCAATCAGAATGATGAAAGTTCTGTGCAACAACCTCTGCAAACAATGTTTTAGCTGTCACAAAGATTGATCTGTAAATGAATAGCTCCCTTCTCCATTTGAAGACAAAGGAAGGGAGGGAGGAAGAAACTTTTATCTGAATTTGCACTTGGGATGTTAGGAAATTGTACAGAGAACACAAATATGCTAAAAAATTAAACAGATTTTTGAGATTCTGCTCAGACGATCAGCTTCCCACCCCTCCTTTAAGAGGAATACTCACCTATTCTATAACAAGGCAAAGAAAGGAAGAAAAAACCTCCTCCTCCTCCCCCATAACCCCATAATTTGGCATTTGAGGCATTCATTTTCACATTCTTTTGAACACCACAGGTCCTCAACCCTTCCCTTATTTAATACTATGCTTCCAACATTGCCTGTAACTAGAATCTGATGGTTCCAATGTTCTCATTATGGAACAAACTCCAAAACCACAAAGGATGTGGTTTCCATGGAAACAATAATGCATTACACAACTGATGCTAGCAGCAACATAACTGCAAAATACCAGTCTTTTTAATTACACGATGGCCGCATCTGCACGTCACAATAACCCAGGGTTGCTGGCTTATTATGGTTTATTGGGTACAAGCAGCATGCTGGTGCACACTCTGCCTGATCATTCCTACTTCACTCCTCTCCTGGCACAAGTAGGGGGAATAAACTAGGAAGACACAATTAAGCTGGGTTTCCCATGACTACTGAACTGAGGATGGTTTTTCTCCAACAAGCCAAGATTCGTAAGCCAACAATAAGCAGTAGTTTATGGCATGCTAGTGATCCTAGCTTATTAGGCAGAAACAAACCACGATTCTGGGTTCAGACTGTGACTTCCTAGTTTGTTTCAACCATCCAAGCCAGAATTATTATGCACTGTGCCCCAGCATGCTGTTAAAACATAGTAAGTGGGCAAACTAGGATCATGACATATGAATGCAGTCAATAAACCTGTAGTTCAATCAATTATAACTCCTCCATGTTGCAGCCTTAAGATGCTGTAAGTGTGACAGACAAAATATAAGGTATCTTTTACTGAACCAGGCTGATGCATTTCCTAACACCCTGATCTAATGGAAGCTCTCATGCGTGCTTCTAATGAATAAGAACCGCAGTACAGGAGAACTTTTGGCATCTGAGATACTGAGAGACATTAGGATGAACCAGTATGTTAGATGTATATTATCTGAACCACTAAGTAGTGGTAGCTGAACCACATAATAAGTGGAAGCTAACCCAATGGTCTATCTCAGCTTGGATCTCAAGGGATAGCTTTCCAAAGTGATAAGTTCATGTGACAAGAGTAGCACAATGGTTGTTTCCCACCTTCCTGTCACAGTGGGCAGAAGGCTTCCCACAGGGCTCTATGACAAACTTCTTCTCCCCTGCCAGCTGCTCCCAAGTGGGCCCTTCTCAGCATGCTGCAATCTGCAGGGTCCCTTCAAGAGCACATTTTACAGCTAGTATCTTACTGTCCGCTCTTGTCCCAGGCACGCAGGCATCTCCCAGCAGGAGCAGACAGTTGTGCATGGGGGCCATATGGAAGAGCTGGCAAAAAAATGCTGTTGGTTAAAGACACAGGAGGCCTTCAGCTGCTACTGAAGAATGCCCAGGAGAATCTCAGCACACTTGGAAGAGCAAACGTGACAGCAGATGGCACAGAAAGACAGTCCAGTGAGAGTCACTCTGTGAACACGGAATGCAGAATTGCACACTAGAAGTTTGCACATTTACATATATATTTACAGCAGAACCAGAGGGGTTCCTGGCAGTATATTTTAACTAACATATTTTAAACTCAAAGAACAGTCAAATGGGGAAAGGTAGTATAGCTTCTGAAACTACAGCTTTTCCACTACTGCTGCTGTACTGTGGAAGGCCCTTCTCTCTGCAATATATGAAGAAGCAACCATTAGTTGCTTCAGACATCTTTCAATGATCTCCTTTTTGGCCTCAGCTTTCTCCAGCCGGCAAGATAGGACCCTGCTTTTATTTGTTCACAGTCTCTGAATTCCTATTTTTGTTTTTATAATACTGTTTTACTGGCTCCATGTTGCATTTTTATTTTAATTACATTGTTATTGCTTATTTTGTATACCACTGAAGAGACATTTTAAATATTAAGCAGTTTCTAAATGCCAACACATATTTATTTATAATTATCAATCAATCAATCTTTATTACGGTCCAGAGACCCAACAAATCATTACAAATCAATACACAATTCATACAGCCTACCTCCAAGTTAACCAAGCATTTTGTTTTATAATTATCATAAGAGGGTGCTGATGCTCTAGAATGCATGTCGGGAACTTTAATGAAAGGAACCTCGAAGTGCAAGGTAACATACAAGACCGTATAGTTTGTAAAACAAAGTGTTCATTTCTTAGATGGTTGAGCATTAACTAGTGAATTACAGAGATGCGGTTACTCTTTCAGTTCTTATACTTACAAACAATGGTCTGGGGTCATACTCTTCCTCAAACAACTTCTGGAGCGCAAAGAGAGCTGCCTGTGCAATGAAAACGTCACAAAAATTAAGGGTGGGTGATTTGCCTTCCTTCCACTTTGGAGTTTTCAAACATTTTGCACATCTTGTGGTTTTGTTTTGTTGTAGGGAGGGAAGGATTAGACCAGCACCAACAGCTTTTTCTTTAGAGGAGACCAATGACCCCCTAAATAAAAACAAGACCAACAACAAAGGAACCACAATATAGTCTCTCAAGTGGCTCCGTGACTGCAGGAAAAGTTGCCCAACAGCAATTTCACAGTGACAAGAAATCCGGGCCAGACTGCATGAATCTATGGCAGGTGTGGGAAACCTTTTTCAGCCTGAGGTCCACACTGCCTCTAACCTTCCAGTCAGTTCACCGAAATATTGGGAATTGACTGAAAAAATTGGAGACAATTGGAAGTTGCAGAGCCAGGACAAACTAAAAAATAAGGTGCGAGATTGGCTACATTATGCTCAAATTCAAGAGGTTTTCAAAATGGACAAAAAAGTTGGTTTCCAGGTGGAAAAGTCGAAACTAGAGACAGAACTGTTAGAACCAAAGACAAAGCTGTTATCTAGAATGTATAACTTGCTGCTTATGTGGAATTTACAGGATGAGACAGTTAAATCTGCTATGATTAAATGGGCACAGGATGTTGGACACAACATTATGTTTGAAGACTGGGAAAGGTTATGGAACACCGGAATGAAATTCACGGCCAGTACGGCCTTGAAGGAAAACATTATGAAAATGATATACCGGTGGTACATGACCCCAGTCAAGTTAGCTAAGATACATCACCTGTCTGACAATAAATGTTGGAAGTGTAAGGAAGCAGAGGGGACTTTCTTTCACCTCTGGTGGACATGCCCAAAGGTTAAGGCTTTCTGGGAAATGATTTACAATGAGTTGAAAAAGGTATTTAGGTATACCTTTCCCAAGAAACCAGAGGCCTTCCTGTTGGGCATGGTAGACCAGAAAGTGTTAAAGAAGGACAGAACTTTGTTTATGTATGCTAGTACAGCAGCAAGAATACTCATCGCAAAGAACTGGAAGACACAAGATTTACCCACGCTGGAGGAATGGCAGATGCAGTTGATGGACTACATGGAGATAGCTGAACTGACCGGCAGAATCCGAGATTTGGATGTAGAAACAATTGAGGTGGACTGGAAAAAGTTTAAAGACTACTTGCAAAAGTATTACAAACTGTATGAATCTTAAGACGGTGCATGATTTGGAAATGATACGCTTTAGCAATTATGATTAAGTAAATAGTAAACTAAGTGATAAAAGAGAAAAGGAGATAATATGAAATTGAACATGTTACGTTTATTTTAAAGGTATAAAAATTGTGACATAATACATTGAATATAGATACATAACATGTAAAAGTTACAATAAGGTATGACATAAGGTAACAAATTGCTGACATTGTTAATATAAAGAACGCAGAATCGGAAGGGGTGGGGAAGTCCAAGTTGGGATTTTTGTTAAAAAAAAAAAAAAATGGTTTCTTGTAAACTCCTTATTTGTTTGTAATGTATAAAATTTGGAAAGAAACGTAATAAAAAATATTATAAAAAAAAAAAAAAATAACCTTCCAGTCAGTTCATGCCAGTGGTGAGTGAGGCCCATTCAAAAGGTGGGTGGGAACACCCCACTCTTTCTCATCCACATCCACACACATATATATTCATACAAACACACGAACATATATGTCCATTCTTGCACAAAGCACATACATAAAACAGCCACATGTGTGTGTGTATACTGCCTCTAGAATCAGAGGAACAATGCTGGTTGCTGGGGATCCCCATGAAGAAAATGCTACCACACTGCTGTCCTTGTTGTGAGTTCCCTAAAAGCATCAGATTGGCCACTGAGAGAACCAAATGCTGTAACACAGAGGCCTTTAGACTGATCCAGCAGCATTCTTCTTACCTCCAACCTCTAACAGGAACACTCAGGGCTTCAGCAAGCCTGGAGGAGCCATGTAGTCCTGTTCAGGCTTCACCAAGGGGAAGGAAAGGACACTTCTCTCATTCTACATCCACCCAAAACACTGCCCCTCTGTGCTATGTATCGCTAAAGGGCTCGGATTTGGAGCACTGTTGTTTAATTATCAAGAGAAAGGTCTCCATAAAGTGGGGGAAAGGGCTCGTTTTTCTCCTTTCCTCTTTCCTGAAGCTTCCCCATCCAGTGCAAGGAAGAGGAGCTTCTTAACTTCATGTCATACATGGCATTCCCTTCCAGGAAATTTTAACCATCCCATCCAGAATACTACAAGCTATTAAAGACTCCAGCAGAACAGCTCCAGCGCCCACCCCCATCCTTACTTGTTTAATGCACTTGTACAAAGAAAATCAATATTATCATTTTAAACAAAAGGAGCTTTATCTGTTTTTGACTTGTGTCACCCAACTTTGTGATCAATTAAATTATAGTTTACATGGGGTGGAGTTTTTTGTTTTTTTTAAATGGCACTTTTAAGAGTTTGCTTTGAATTCTCACCTTGGCATTGGCTGTATCAAATATGGTTTCAACTAACATGATATCTGCTCCACCATCAAGAAGTCCTTTGGCTTGTTCAGTGTATGCTTCCACAAGCTCATCAAAAGCTGCAACACAATAATAACAGATTCCCTTTTATGCTAGAAGTGACAATGAAACACCTATTCCGACTACAAATGTGGTTCTCATATCCTCCGCAACTGGTGGACATGCAGGAAGGTAACTTTGCACTGCAATTCCTTATCATTTGGTGCAATGTACAGCAGAATAAGATTAGTTGTTAGGCTCTCAAATAATTCTAATTAGCTTCCTCAAAGATATTGTGGACACCTCTAATATGGAATTAGAAATAGATTTATGGACCACAACAAAAACATGAACTGGCATCAAAATTGGAAGTCTCTGGACTCAACAAAAACACGTTAATGGGTCAGCCTATATTATAAAAGTGGTGTTGGCATTAAACTGATAGAAACAGGAAAAGCAAAATAAATAATATTTGCCCTCAGTCTTTGGAGTAATAATCTAAATACTTACTGACATTTCTGTAATCTGGCTTTTCCACTGAAGGGGAGACAGAAAGGGTCTTGTTTGTGGGACCCATTGCACCAGCAACGTATCTTTTCCTTCCTTTACAAAAAAAAAGACACAATATTTGAGAAACAGGCTTTGGATGATGGGGCAAAGAGACACACCAGTGTTTCATCATGTGCTATCCAGTTCAATTGATAAAAGTACGGCACTGCACTTGGGAACAATTATGAGAGGTAAAACCTGCCTGCCATGCCGATGGTGAGTGGCACAATCCTGCAGCAAGGAACTTCAAAGGATCCAGTGGGGCGGAGTTCCAAAGTACCAATACAGGAAATACATTTTAAAAATAATAATACAAAAACTATTTAGTATTGCAGTGATAATACAGTTTAGATGAGCAGGTGTTGTATTTTGGAATAGTTCAGCTGCTCGAGGAATACATCTGTTTGCAGTCCAGCTCCAATGTGGGGAAGGGAAGTTATCATTTTGGCAGGAATTAAAACAGCATCCAGCATATGGATGACAACTGGGAAGAAATCTCAGAGAAACAAAAGAGCCTAAAGGAAAGGTTAGTGGAGAATATAGCTTGAATTAGGCTAATCAGAGAAGTGGTTCTGACTAAACTTTGTGATGCTATTTGTTATGGGTGGAGGGAAGGAAAAAGTAGATAGACAGGCTGTCAAGAGACAGGGTAGCTAAAGGAAGTGGGACACAGCAGAAAGTGATCTGAAATGTACAGAACTGAGGAAACAACAGGTGGTTAACAGGCAGAGTTGCGGGAAAAGGAGGAGCCAAAAAGAATATAGGGCTGGACAAAACTATACATAGGGGCAAAGGTACTTGTGGGGTATTGGCAGGAAGGACAAGTAGATAGGCAGGTGATACAAGGCAAGCCCCTTCACTCTACGCTTTTCAGCACCTGCTACAAGCATTATTATTTAGACAAGCTTATCCAGATATGTAGAATGTTGACATGCGTTTCAATCTGTTTTTAGCCTATTGTTGATTTTAATTTTTTTTGTGGCTTCTATTGTCACAACAAGCCTCAAGGGGCAATGAGGGCAGAAAGCCCAAATTTCACATATCGACAAACTTAGCAATCAGTGTTTGGCTGAAGGCTTCTAGAATAAGAACAAAGATTCTAATTAGAAAGACTGGTTAGATACTCCAAGATCAAAATGTGCAGCAGATTCTGGAGAATATATATTTTTTAATAGTCTCATAGGTGAGCCAGACTGCAAAGAACTCTCTCTAACTATTACTGTTCTAGTCTTGATTTTGATAAAACAAGGTCTTCTCTTTAAAGCTATTAAGAGTCTACATCTCCTCCTTGAAACCAGATAGTGGGTTTTTCCTGGAATTTAAGAAAACCATGTTTTCCAGTCAGCACTTGTTGCCTATTGCTGGAATCTGCAAGAAACTAAAGCCAGTTTACTTGACCTTCAGGTAATTTTGTATAAATAAGAAACCAAGTATGCAAGCTGCAATGTTTTGGGAATAGCACTGACTGACACTAACATCTGGAATCTAAGCAGAATTTGGAACCCACAAGAGCCCCTAATGAATAGTGCCTATTTTATTATGCATTATTATGTTTCACTGAAGGACACCTCCAGCAATTACATCCTCCAGCCTAATGAAAAACAGTGATCCTAGGCTAATGTGTGAACTAATTGGAAGCCAGTAGGTTAGAAATATTGGAATGTTATTTACCTGTCTCAGCAGTGACATCATCGGCTGCTTTTCGGGCTACCTGTGCTGATATTTTGTTCAACCGATAAGCCTGAGAAGCACAGGGGTGAGAGAAAGTGGAGGAGACATCAAAACAAATAAGCATCCAGAAAAAGACATTATATTCTAAGTTTAACTAACTCTATTTTGAACTACATTTTAGAGTGTTCATTTGCAATGCATTTTATAGCCAATTCACAAGTCATGGTATATATAGAAAAAACAACAACCCACCACCACATGTTTCCAAAGAGCTGGCCTCCATTTTGGATCCCTAAACTATCAACTTGGCTCAAAAGTCTCCACATTGCTAGAAATGTTAGCTGGCAAGGGCTAACACTATGACAGGAATTTTTTTTGCAGCTCTCATCAACACCCTCTACTGAAATGTGAAAGAGGAAGAACTCTAGAAGACACAAAAGCCTAATCTCACCCCTCCCCACCAAATTCAACCAAGGCAATGCTGTACCAATGGGTTACTGAGAGTGCCCAGTCCATATGTGATCCTCCAGTCAGGATCAACACATATCCAACCTGGAGTCAAGCATCCCACCCCCCTTGGTCATTAGGAAGAATGTACACTCATCTTCCTTTTTTGTGCACTAGCAGATCTTCCTTCCAGTGTTCATTCTGATCTTGTTAGTCTTGTCTTTCTAAGACAGCAGAGAACTTCAGCCTGTGGGTCAACACAGACCCCTCCAAGAGCATTAGAGGCCCTCTTCTGATTGCCCTTTTTGACACAAGCTTTAAGGGTAGCAACAAGGGAGAGTTTCTTTTCAGTGGCGCACCCTCGCATTTGGGGAATGCTCTTCCCAAGGACATTCGCCTAGTTGCCTACATCAACACAATATTGGTACCAAAGACTTTCCTCTTCTCCCATGCATCTAATGATTAACATTTCTGTGGGTGCTTTAGCTTGCTCACTTTTTGATGATCACAATCATGTGCATGTGGTTGGGAAGAGGTGAATGTTTCCATCTGTTGCTTTTAGAATTAAGCTTGTGGTTATTTTAGTGCCCAGTAAAGTGTAAAGTACTTTTTGTACTGTAAGTTGCCTCAGGATTTTTTTGTAGTAGGCTTCCAACAAATGATTGTTTAGTGTTACATGCAGAAGCCTTAGGCTGTGGGCTCTCATTTTCCTTTCTTCTGATATTGCTACATGGGGTATATTGAAAACTGAAGTAAAAGCTTCCAATTAACCATGGTTTATTGTTGCATCTGAACCTAGAACTGCAGTTAATCTTATGTTTAGGGAAACAAACCAGAATCAGCAACCACAGTTTTGAGTTGGATAGTTTCCCTAAACCATAATTAAGGTTTAAGGTTGTTTATTTTAAAAAACCAGATATCATAGGTAAACATAGTTAGCTGGAAATTCTCACTTTTGTTTTCAATCTCCTACTAATATTGGAGGGCAGTGGGGAGCTCCGATGTCCTTGTCCATTCACATAAAGCTATGCCATACTTTAGCTTTATCCCTGAATGTAATCAGTGTTACAAATTTACTTACCTCAAGAACTCAGGAAAGGATTTCAAATGTCACAAGACAGCATAAATCAGACATGACTGTCCACATTTATTAAATTATTTAAAAATGTGTATTTAGAGCTCGGTTGAAACCAAGCCACAGGAGTGTCACGGTCTTGCTATGAAGCAAACGTTCTCCATTAGAGAACAATTATTCAAAAAGTACACTTTTGAGAAATTAATGTCCCTCAAACCCACATTGATAAGTCTAAATAAGCCCCTCATGCCACATTGCAGCAATGATGGGGGAACTCCTTTATCGCCTTTAACAGAATAAAAAGAACCGAAGCGAGGCACTCTTGTTTCACTGATCCTTTAGGATCCTTTGATGAGTAGCCAAACAGTGCATGGGCATGTTTGATTTTGATCCAGAATGTATGCTAACGCAAAAATGCATTACAAGAGATCACCCAGCCTTGTAATTAGGCACTGGCTTGGCTGCCTAGTAAAACTGCTTCCAGGGGATCAGGCATGCCCCCTTAACACGACTGCATGCAAACTCTTCTTCTTCTCTCAGCAGAAACAAGGGACTGCAGCTGCTGACCTTGAGCTGCGAACATACAATGGAGTACTGTGGCGGCTAATCCTTGCACATTCTCTCTCCTACTCATTCAATCTTTATTTGCTAGGCTGGGACTGGGATAATTTTCATCAGAAAGAAGCAAATCAAAACTACGTTACCTATAACATCTCAGACAAATGTTGTTATTTTTATATAGTGCCATGATTGTACATGGCACAGTGCAGAATAAAATAAGCAAAAGGGGCAGGCATGTGCCCCATCTAAATTTCAACAGGGGGTGGCGAGACAGCCACGTCAAGGAGAAGAATAAATGTGAACAAGCTAGAAAACCCAACCTTGATTAACAAGAAATTCAAAATTCTTACCAGATGTTCAAGGCCATAGTCAGCTTGTGCTATTCTGGTGCTGCTGAAAGTGTTTGTCTCAATGATATCAGCACCAGACATCAAGTATTCCTGCCAAAAAAAAGGGGGGGGAGAATGATTAGGGGGTTTCTTTGGGAGCGGGGGGGGGAGAATAAGTTGTTTTTCAAATGCAAGTTAAGCCTCTTTACAAATGTCAAACAAGGAATTTAAGCTCTTCTACAGTCCTTCACAGTAGAAGCCCATCTGCTCTCTGTATTTAAAGTAGTGCCATACTGCTTTAAACAGTCCTGACGTCCTCCAAAGAATCCTGGGAACTATAGTTTGTTAAGGGTGCTGAGGGTTGTTTGGAGACCCCTATTCTCTTCACAGAGCTAAAATTCCTAGAGTGGTTTAACAAACAATCCCTTTTCCACACAGAACTCTAGGAACTGTAGTTCTGTGAGGGGAACAGGTTTGCCTACCACTCTCAGTAAGTAACCAGGTGTAAAATAGGGCTTTCTCTCATCACTTTTAATTCTGCAATTAATCTTAAGAGATTAGAGGGAAAGCTTAAAAAGTCCTACCATCTGCAAAGTCAGCTAGTGCCTTTTCATTATTTGAACAGCAGGAGAGGAAAATCTACCATATATTATGTAATTAAATTATAACTGAAAGTGGCAATAGCAGTAATTCCTCTTGGGTACTCACGCTGTTCCCCAAAATGAAGACACTTCAGTTCCTTAAAGAAATGTGCATACTTCTTTCTAGACCTGGAAGTACTGATGTGACTGTTTAGAATATCAATATAATGATGTCGTACGGTTTAAACCCTTGAGATTTTTCTCAGTGAAAAATAAAAATAAATGAGGACAAGGGTAATTAAAGCCAATTATATTTTAATCAAAATGCTGGAAGAGAAATTCCCAGCTTAGATTTTCAAGGAAACTTATTGATAAGTGACAAGGTTTCTCTAGACGCAAACACACTTTTCAAAAACTAAGGTTGAACTTGCATGATTATTTATGACAGGAAATGACACAAAGAGGGTTGGAAGACAGACTGACCTCCCTTCTCTGGTAATAACTTTTTTCTTTTCTTTTTTGCAAATGCATCCCATGCAATTCAATATTTAAACAGATGGTTACCCTACTGCAGATGAAATCTTGCCTGTCAACTGGGACCCAGTAACATATATAGATTTGCAAGTACCCCTGAGGTGGCTGGATTGTCCAGGTGAGACAACTCACAGAGGCTTCAGCACACATTTCACATGCAGTGAGAGGGTGCAGAGAACACTATTGTGCAGGGGCAGCACTACATCAAGGCAACACAACCTGGGAAGCCTAACTTTGGCAGGGTGCCATCATCACCTGCACCAACACACACAAGACAGGAAGCTTCTCTGTCATAGCTTCGAGGTCTCTCTTGCGGATATTCCCTCCGCATTTGCATTGGTTTCTCCTCTGCTGGACTGAATAGTAGCAGCAGACCCCATTCAGTTTCAGCATTTGTCAACAATAGTAGAAGCAGTAAATGAGAGGCATGGAAATATTTTTCCATTTTTTTCAGTAAGTGATGGTGTCAGAAGGGATGGGGAGGAGGAAACCCCCTCACATATTTGATGGGAATTTGAAGTTGAAGGTTAAGTTTCCTTCTCCCCCCTTATTGTTTTTTTTTAAACACAAAGTTGCACTGTAACATCTAACACATTTATACAACACATATTCCCCCATGTCCTTATCCCAAGTGAATGGAGTGCAGCTGGAGGATGGATGGCGGTTAACAGACTAAGGTTGAATCCTGACAAGGCAGAAGTACTGTTTTGGGGGGACAGGGGCCGGGGCAGGTGTGGGGGTCTCTCTGGTCCAGAATGGGGTAACTGTGCCCCAGGAGGACTAGGTGTGCAGCCTGGGAGTCATTTTGGACTCACAGCTGTCCATGGAGGCACAGGTCAATTCTGTGTCTAGCGCATCTTCTACCAGCTCCATCTGGTACACAGGCTGAGACCCTACCTGCCTATGCACTGTCTTGCCAGAGTGGTACATGCTCTGGTTATCTCCTGCTTGGACTACTGCAATGCGCTCTACATGGGGCTACCTTTGAAGGTGACCTGGAAACTACAACTAATCCAGAATGCAGCAGCTAGACTGGTGGCCAGGAGTGGCTGTCAGGATCATAGAACTCCGGTCCCAAAGGATCTTCATTGGCTCCCAGTACATTTCCGAGCACAATTCAAAGTGTTGGTGCTGAGCTTAAAAGCCCTAAACGGCCTTGGCTCAGTATACCTGAAGGAGTGTCTCCACCCCCATCACTCAGCCTCCATCACTAAGGTCCTCCTCCAAGGGTCTTCTGACGGTTCCCTCACTGCGAAAAGTGAGGTTACAGGGAACAGACAGAGGGCCTTCTTGGTAGTGGCACCCTCCCTGTGGAACACCCTCCCTTCAGATGTCAATGAAATAAACAACTATCTGACTTTTAGAAAACATCTGAAGGCAGCTCCGGTTTAGGGAAGTTTTTAATATTTGATGTTTTATCGTGTTTTTACTATTCTGCTGGGAGCCGCCCAAAGTGGCCAAGGAAACCTATCAGATGGGTGGTGTATAAATAATAACAGTAGTAGTAGTAGTAGTACTAAACTTAACAGGGAAAATAAATTAACTCTATTCTCAGAGGTGCCATACGTTGTTTCCCTATGTTCTCAGCTATTAAGCAGCTCAAATCCCTAGTTTTCAACCTTTTCAGCTTTCCCAAATTCACCCCCCACAACACACATTTTCCCTGCCTTTCAACCTGCCACTGTGTTGCAGATCTTTCCATCACCTGTTTTTTCTTATAATGAGCCAAATCCTCTTTTCTCTTCTCATGTCTGCTTAGCTTCCCCCCTCTACCTAGCGATGCTTCTAAACTGGAGGCTCCTAGCAGTATCCAATCAAGGCTCTTCCATGGCAAACTGCATGTGAAATTGAAATTGAGTGGAGAAGCAGGTACTGCACTTTGTCTGCATGTAAACCTCTCAATATTCCACCCACACAAATGGGCTGACATAAGTGTGTAGGTGGAGGAAATTCAATTCACTCAAGCACACCATTTCCAAAGCACTTACTCTATCACCTTTTAAAATGTACACTCAAATATTTTTGTATTTACTGCTATTGAACCATTACGTAAGTAGCTTTTTTAAGAGTTGGAAGTATTTTATTGCTAATTATAGAGCAGGGGGGATAAAAAAAACTGTGCTAAAATGGAAGACAGCATATGTTTCATTTTAATAATCTAAAAACATTACAGGGAACCAGGCAGTGGGTCTTCTCGGTAGTGGCGCCCACCTTGTGGAATGCCCTCCCAGCAGATGTCAAAGAAATAAACAACTATCTTACTTTTAAAAGACATCTGAAGGCAGCCCTGTTTAGGGAAGTTTTTAATGTTTGATGTTTTATCATGTTTTTAATATACCGCTGGGAGCTGTCCAGAGTGGCTGGGGGAACCCAGTCAGATTGGCTGAGTATAAAATAATAATAATAATAAAATAATAATAATAATAATAATAATAATAATAATAATAATAGCAATAACAACAACAACAACGACATAAGATCCTGCTGGATCAGGCCAATGGCACATGTGAAGTCCAGGATCCAACCAGGCAACTGTGGGAAGTCCACAAACAGTCTGCAATAAAATGTTTTCTTTTCTTTTCTTTTCTTTTATTAAAGCATCAAATAATTTAAGAATTTCTTTTGAAGGTGAAAAGATTAAGAGAATTTTAAAAAATCAATTAAAAATAAAATAGATACAATGATAGAATGATAGCAAGAGACCAGGCAATACTGAAAGTGATTCAAGGTATAGATGCATGGTAAAAGAGTTATATGCCAAACCACATCTCATTAAAAAAAAAAAAAGACAGCAGGGTACTGCTAAGATGGTTACCACCTGTGGAAGTTGAACTATCCTATCATTCTTTCCACTGGAAACTTCCAGGCTGAACTACTGCATTGCATTCTACATAGGGCTGCTCTTGAGAAACTCCAGTTGCTGCAAAATGCACTAGCTCAACTGCTTGCCAGGGCAGGGTATTGCAAATATGCTGCCCCACTGCTGAAAAAATTGCACCGGCTGCCAATTAGCTACTGGACTTAGCTCAAGGTGCTGGTTTGGGTGTATAAATACAGCTTGATACCATGATATCTGAAAAATCATCTCACTCCTTATATATCCCATCAATTAAAGTACTATGTTCTGCAGGTGAGGGCCTCCTCCTGCAGATACCATCTTCATAGCAGGTCTGTTACACACAATATAGGAACCAGGCTTTTAGTGCTGTGGCACCTACACTTTGGAATGCTCTCCCCTGGAATATTAGACAGGTGCCATCTCTGTTGTCGTTTTGGTGCCTAGTGTGAAGACCTTACTCTTCCAACACGCATTCCTAGTCTACCTCTGTCCTGTAAATGTTTTAAATTGTTTTCTCACTTGTTCTTTGCCATCCAGGGTTCCTTCAGGAGGAAGGGCAGGATATAAATTTATTCAGTAAATAAAAAGCAACAACACAATTCTGTAAAGAATATTCAGTGAAATCAGAGTCCATTCAAACGGATAAAAGTTTTTCAGTCCAATGCAGTGGGGTCTTCTTGGCTGTAACAATTATCAA
This sequence comes from Podarcis raffonei, assembly GCF_027172205.1. NCBI lineage: Eukaryota > Metazoa > Chordata > Lepidosauria > Squamata > Lacertidae > Podarcis > Podarcis raffonei. The sequence goes on along the minus strand of NC_070604.1, from coordinate 79,101,192 downwards.
GTTTTTACTAAAGAAAGAGAAAGTATGCAACATACTCAGTAATTACTTCTACATACATTATAATTCACACAAGTTTTTCAGCAAAAGGAACCAGGATAATTATTGTCATCTAAGTTATCTGCATATGCCTTTGCAAATAATTAGTATTCTCCCAATGAAATCCTCATAAAACAAACTATACTGACCTTGTGAATTTTGTAGATTATGTCGGGCTGAGTTATGCTTAACAGATCATTGTTTCCCTTTAGCGGTTTCGTATGATCCTTAAATTCTTCACCTTGAAATTGCTCTTCTGTTAAGTTATGTTGCTGGATCATGGTCCCCATGCCTCCATCCAAAACCATAATGCGTTCCCGCAAAACCATTTCAATTTCATCTTTCAGGCTTTTCTTTGTAGCTGTGTTAGGAACAGGGTCAAGTGAGAAATGCATATTCAAAGCCAGGGTGGATAAAAATAAATGATTTTTTAAAAATTAATCAAATTTTTTGATTTAAATCGGATTTTTAAAATCAGGATTTGTTTTAGGTTTTTCATGTGTGCTAAAACTGAATCTAGGTATTTTTTTAAAAACAATTGTTTAACCACATCAGTTAACAAACATGGATACATATGATATAATGTTATTGTTTTAGTTAAATAAATTGTTTAAATTGTTATTAAGGAAATGATTGTTTTCCTCCTTCCAATAAAGTACAGCAGAAAAATTATCCAAATATAAACTTATTAAGCTTCACCATAATTTCATAATTATCTGTCTATGTATTTCTAATAGTATAACCAAATCAGTAATTTTTGATATAACTGTAAAAATTACTCTAAAAATTAATTATTCCAAAAATGAAACCTTCATCTGGTTGTAAATATTAAGGTTATACCTGCAAGAATGAGTCTTTCTGTAAATAACTGATTATATCAAGTCTTCCTGACTAGTGATTTAAATCAATTTGATTTAAATCAAATCCACCCTGTTCAAAGCAATCAGCAGTATCCTCTATTGCAAATATCATACCCTCTCCTTTAAAGAATTGTACAGTGGAACCTCGGGTTGTGGGCGTAATCTGTGACGGAGGCACGTCCGCAACCCATAGCGTTCGCATTCTGAAGCGCGGCGTCTGCGCAGACGTGATTTGGCGCTTCTGCGCATGCGCAAACAGAGAAACCTGGAAGCAACCTGAAAACACGTAACCTGAAGCGTCCGTAACATGAGGTATGACTGTATACTATAGAGCTAGATGTAGAACCAGCTCCTAACTCAGCAGCAATGCTTCTCCCTGTGTTCTTGCAAGCCTGTAGGTTTTAGGGCTTGTTTGCCTGAGGACTAACAGTGCAGCTCTACCATGCTGTGATATATCCAGTTAGTCATACTCAGAGTAGACTTTTTAAAGTCATTTTCAATTTCTTTCAATGGGTCTACTTTGAGTATAATCCTCTTTATCACCCGTGGAGTGGAAAGAAAGCATAAGTTTCTAATTACAGTAGTAGGTAGGCATTTTTGCACATGCTCTGTCACACTGTCAAGACATTCAGGAGAGATTGCCAACAATTGTGAGCTGTTACACAGCACACAGGCCACGCCTCTCCCACATGATTTTTAATCTACACCAGTCCTTCTAAAAAATAAATCAGCTTCCTATTGAGCAAATGGCATTAAGAGGTTAGGTCACCACACAAGAGCAATCACTGATAGCTCTATCCCAACAATGTTCACTCTGAAGTCCCACAAATTTCAAGGAGAGAATTTCAGTGAGATAAAACAGAAGCTTAGAAAACCACACTGTATCCAAACTGGAATACACAGTTTTAACCTGCACCTAGAAAAGATGCTTGGCACATTGTGTCCCATGTTAATTTAAGAGAAGGACAGCACAACTATACAGGGATTTCTTCAGCTCCCATTAAGAAAGCATCACCATAAGATAGAGGTAAAATATGGCACAGAACCTATCACCAGCATTGCACACATTCAAAACAATGCAAAACACAGGGGAAATGTGATTTTCACTGAACTAACCTTGGTGAGTCTTATAACATACAGGGTTTTGAGTCATTTGAGCCCCTTCAAGAGGCAAATTTTAAAGAGAATGAACTTTTACCTATACAAGGAATAAAACATTAAATGTAAAAACCCTACTCACTTTCTTGAACTCATTGAGAGTTACTTCTAAATAAACATGCACACTACAGATTTTTGGACAACCTTCAGTAATATTGTGGACTATTAAGAAACCCTGGGATTCATTTTAATTCCCAAATGTGTATCTCTATGATTACACCTAAGGGGCAAGTTCTATGAACACTTGCAAGCCTGCTCTGTTTTACTCCTTAAGGCGTATATAGATTTAGTGGTATATATGAAGCATGGACCAAAACATTTACATAGCTATGTCCTAAAAGATGTTAAGTCTGCTGGTCCTGCTTTTTTATATTTCTTCCGTGCCCCCCAAAGGTCCTTTAAAATACTGCAAGATAAAGTTCTCTTTCGAAACCCAAGGCATGTCAATCTAAGACACCGGCAACTAAGAACCACGTTTCATTTAAAGAAAATAAAAGCAAGTCGCGACCACAGTACATGTGGTTCCCAAGTGTGTTGATGTATTTTTTCCTGCTGCCAAACACACAGACATATTTAGAAGGCAAGTTACTGTGCCTCTTAATAATGTCTCACAGGGTACTAATGAATACAGAAGATCCATTTATTGCCTACTATCCATTGTCCAGCTCAACACATGCAAAGGTTATTCAATTCACATGCTTCATTGCATCATGTTCTGTCCACCACGACAGCTACTAAAGTGAAGAAAGTTATAAAAAACAAAACAGAGCAGACCTACTGAAATAAAGGGACCGAACTTTGCCGCGCTCCTTAATTTCAACAGGTCTGCTATGAGGCAAAGTTAGCTGGAAAGAGTTACCCCCCCTAACTTCTTGTTCCGCACCCAGAAACCGCATGAACTATCATCCATTACGTTCTCTGCAAAAAATATCCTCTCTCCCGACACACCGTTAAAGCCTGCCTCAGCGACTACTCTCTTCCCTTAATTGGCAAATAAAACTTTGCTGCACCAGCTGCAGCGGGACACGCGCGCGCGCTCCAACCCCCCAGACCCAGCGGGAAGAACGCGAGGCCAGGACCCAAGCTGCGCACCGCGTGACCCGGCGGCTCCCGGCAAACAAGCACGCACCGTCCGACTGCTGGCCGCCGGACTGAAAAGGCGGCTCGTGGATGGCGGGCGACATCCCGCTCCGCGCTCGCCTTCCGACACCGCAAATGGGAGAAGAGCCCCAATTCGCTGGCTGGGGAGGCCGAAGGCAGGGCAGGGCGGAGAAGGCGCCTGCGCGTCATCCGGGTATTGCACCGGGCTTCCCTTCTTCGCTCGATCGTGAGCTCCTGTTTTCGCCGCCTCAGCCGAGAGGAGAGGCGGAGCTGAGCGGGTGGCCGGCGTCTCTGTGTTCGGTTTCTCTGTCTATTAAAAGCGGTCTCTTTCCCCAACGGCTATTGGTTTTTATTCTTCTCTCCCTTCCCCGAAACCACGTGCAGTACACAGATTTAATAAATGAATCAGTGCAGGATTTACATATAAGCTAAACAAGCTATAGCTTAGGGCCCCACTCTCATGGGGGCCCGGAAAAAATGTAAAGCAAAAAACCACTGGATGTACATTTCGAAAATATAAGAGGAAAAAACCAAATAAAATAAAACCTACATACAGCAACAGTGTTTTGTGTTCTGTGGGCTCCTATGGTGTAAGTAATGGGGCCCGCCTGCTAGCCTGCTCCCTAAAATATCACTGGTTTGCTCATTTCTATATACAGTGGTACCTTGGTTCTCAAACTTAATACATTCAGAAGTCTGTTCCATATAGCATATATTCAACACAAAAACAGCGACAATTTGTTGACAGAGGACGGCTGGACATAAAGGGCCCCATTACCTTCAGTAGCTTAGGGCCTCATCAAACCTAAATCCGGCCCTGGTTCAAGGACAGGTTCCCAGAAGACGCACCATGGCCTCGATCTGAATTAGGGAGGAAGGCAACGCTAGACCTCTTTTGCAAAGGATGCAGAAATGTCGAAAGGGCGCCGTGTCCTAGTTTGGCTTCCAGCACTCGCTCCACACACACTGCGCTCCAAAAGAGTGTGGCATGTAGTGGTTAGAGTGTCGGGACAGGACCTGGGCTAGCAGCGTTCAAATTCTAGCCGGCCGTGAAGCTCCCTGGGTGACCCTGAGCCAGTCACTGCCTCTCAGCCTAAGCTGTTGTGGGGTTTAAATGAGGAGGACTGCCTTGAGCTTCTTGGAGGAAAGGTGGGGCACAAAATAAATAAAATGAAGTGTAGCATCTTGCTTACGAAAGCTCATGCCTTCCAAATTTAATATGTCGTAGGGCTGCGTTTTTACACTACTGATAAGTGCATTTTAAAATGTAGAGCCTATACTTAGGTATACAACTCTTGCTGGGCTAAGAATTGCTGTGGTCGTTTTCCATCTCATCTATTTAGCATTTTTTCCTCTTTTGCTTGAGTGCTCTGAATGCTGGATTCTTTTTATTTCTTCCAGGAATTAGTTTGTAGAACTGTCCTTGCCAGTTTCCTAATACTGGATTGACTGATTGATTGACTGGCAGGTCAGACTGCTGGAAGCAAAGGTAGATCTAGGGGAGCACAACCATTGGGTCGCACCAGGTGCTGAGCTTCTGGGGCGCCACAACAAGTGCCACAACTATGAAGTCCAATGGAAGGCGGGGGGACAGATTTTGGTGTTATACAGGGCACCACTGAACTTTGAGATGCCACAGTCCACCACTGCTGGAAGATGGGAGCCAGTTTGCTTCATACTGAGCAGCTGGGTAGAATACTGCCTGCACATTTCCCCCTTACACCTCTGTGCATAAAAGTTTAGGTAAGCAAGAAGCATCTCAGTTCAACAACACATTCTAGCCTGGCAGAAACACTCAAGGGAATACAAAGCAGGGCTGGTAAGTGGTGTGGAAAGTCTCATGGACAAGATATCTCACATCCCTGGTTTAAACTAATGTGCAAAGCAGGCCTAATTCAGTTTCATGTCCTGTGCATATCTACTGTAAGATGCATGACAACTCAAGCAGGCCTCTTGTTCATATTTTATATTTAAGTCATCACAATCTCTTAATAAATTAAGTAAGTTTGCTGGAAGGCTGTCATTGGATGAGTAGCAAAATGTCATTAGCACTCCCATGTCAAAACTTGGCTTCTTGCATTGACTGTGAACTTTTATCATGGTTCTGGTTAACTTATCTGTTAATTATGAAAGTAGCAAGTTGTTATTTACTCTGAAGAGCAAGATCTTTCTTGGTACATTCCCAGACCTCACCCCAGATCACTGAGGCACAACCTACCATATGGGCAGTTTTTGAGAATAAGGGGTAACTGTTCCACAGAAACTCATTTTGTATGTGAATCTCATGTTACTGAGTAATCAGCTACTTGGCAGTGACATATAGCTTAAGTAAAGCTTCACAGGTTTCATGACCTGATCTTTGTCACTGATAAGGGTGCATATATTTGAAGCTGTTTGAAAAAAATACTTCTTGATGAATGGGTGGGAGTTTTCACTTATTGGGAGCAAGTAAAACTAAAATTATTACAGGAAGGAGCTGTGTTGGTCTGACGCAGTTGAAATATATATATCTAAATAAAAAAAATTGTCCAGTAGCACCTTAGAGACCAATTACGTTTGTTCTTGGTATAAGCTTTCGTGTGCATGCACACTTCTTCAGATACGAAGGGGAGATACAGGGAGAGGTATCTGAAGAAGTGGCATGCACACAAAAGCTTATACCAAGAACAAACAAACTTAGTTGGTCTCTAAGGTGCTACTGGACTATATATATATAATTACATTTATATCCGTTATAATGATTCCATATTCTAATGATATACACACAACACACACACACATGTATTTGCAAGTTTGGGCCTTTGATGATACAGAAAATAACAATATATTAAAACACTTTGCTAAGGTTAAATACTAAGGAACTCACCCTAAATAGTATTGGTATTTGATAACCAAAGATTATTCACCTACAAAACCATTTATATCTGTTATGAATTTTGGGGAGAGCCAAGCTAGCTTTCTGTGTTGAAGTGATACCCTGGGTGATGAGGCATTAAGGGAAACAAAGGAAAGTGGATCTGTGTAAGATGCTGTCTACTGGCTGGTAGTTAGAAAAAGACAAAGGCAAAAGTTGAGTGGTAGTGCTATGACCTGGTAGTAGAGCAGTAAGCTGGAGAGAGAGCAATTCTTGAGAGCAATGTTTTATTCCTGTTGGAATCCAAGGCTGCGATTATGGCAGAAAGAAGACTGTTTTCTGATGTCCATGCTGTGAGCCCCTCCATCGCAGGCTCAGATTGTATATATGTAAATAAACCATATATCATAAAGACACCACAATCTCTGCTGTGACTAATTCCCAAAGGAAACATTAACCCAGAGTAAGTGCCTGGAACCCCTGGAATTTTGCACTGTTCAGAGATTGGGGTGGCATGCAACATATCTAAATAAGAGAAGGACAAACAACAGGAGATCTTGGAGTAGATGAATATTCTCTTTAAATAAAGGCTCAAGGTTTTCCATTTATTTAGATTCCAAAAGAAATTGTATCAAAGAAAGCACTCAAATCTTATTTATTTCTCTGAATGTGATTTTTAAATATAGTAAACTTACAAAACATTAAAAACCAGGCCAGAAAGATTAAAAATGCAGGAGGGGCTCCTTGATCTTTTCTCTGCCCCTTAATTTACCACCACATCTCCTTCCCCTTGCCTTTTATTCTCAGCTGTCTCAGAAGCTGAACATAATTCTAGGTGAAAGAGAAAAAGGCCTAGAGGAGAGAAAGAATCAGCGTGTGGCAGACTGGTTGAGCATTCTTCTCCTGTCTTCTCATTCGCCTTTGCAGACGCCCTCCCCAGGCAAGTTGAAAGTTATGTCAAAGGAAATATGTGTGTTCGCTGGCATCATATGTAGTTTTACAGTAAAAAATATGCAAGACACATCAAGACGATGAGCATCCCATTGCAGGAGAGAGCGCAGCATTAAATATCTGCTTGTGTTTTTAGTGTAGAACACCAGCTGTCATTTGCCCTGCAGTCTTCTTTGGGGATTAGAAATCTCTTTCATGGATCAGAAATCACATGTCAAAGGCCATTTTCTGTTGGTGTTGACAGGCTTGTTACTGTTGGGTGAGGATGCTGGATGGATCAATCATCCTATGGGAGATGATTCCAGGAGAGGGAGGCAGGTAGGCAAAGATCACCTCAGGGCTTGCTCTCTGGCCAGACTTTTATCTCCCCACCCTGAGTGATCTACCATCAGCTGCTCTGGGGAAAGGATCTTTAGTATGTTAAAATTGCTTATTGTGTTTTTAAAATATGCAACTTAATTTATAATCTGCCTTGGAAGAATTTGTATCCTGAAAGATGGGATATAAATAATCATAACAAATAAATGGAAAATGGAAGATCAATTAAAACAAGACAAAACTATCATGGTTTCTGGAGCAACCCTTAGCTCTGAGTAGCTCGCTAGAGTGATGTGGAATAGACAATTTTCCAGTACTTTATTTTTCCATGGAAACTCTTCCTTAAGTTCATCAGGAATGACAACTGGATGCCAATTGCAAATACACTATTAGACTAGTTTCAACATTTTTAGCTTCATTAACTAAATACAAGTAAAATAAACTTGCTAAATTAGATAACTGTCTAGAGCAGATTGGTCCAATGTGCAGCCCAAGGGCCACACACGACCCTCAGTGCCTCTTTTGGCGGCCCTCAGCAACATTTGACACCCCTCCAGCCCTTGCAATGCCTTCTGAAAGCTGAGTAAGCAAGGCGCTGGCCTTTGGGAAGGAGGGCTCTGACAGGGTCCTAGAATCCTTCCACCTCCTTTCCAAAGCCTGGTTAGCGCTTTCCCAACTTTGGGGAGGAGGTGGGAGGGTTCCAGGACCCTGCCAGAGCCTCACAACACCTTCTCAAAACCCAGCGCCTCCCTTAGCCAGCTTTGGGAAGGTAACCCTATTCCAGAAAACCCACAACAGTAACTCATTACTATGTTAATTAAAAGAGGTTGAACTGACTTTGTGTTAGCATGCCCAAGCATTCAATCTTATATGCAGTTGGACAATTCAATTCTTATGGGCTTAAAAGTTACCAGTTACACACCTGCAAAATGGGAGCCAAATTGATCTTTGTGTCAAGGCTGGGCTATTACATGCAAATAGTTCATTCTGTAGAACTCCACAACTCCTTTGCAACGGAGGCTGGTGACACTAAATGCAGGTGGTGTGGACAGGGCCCGAAACCTTTTCGAGGGCTGTTGTAATGACCTAACTGTGTCTGCAAGAGGTCTTAAAGGGGAGCTCAGATCCATCCACTCTATGGTGATAATTTTGATTGACTAAGGGCTGGCTCTCAGAAAGTAATTGCCACCATGTAATGGGTGGTGCTGGACCTGCCACTATGCCATTCTCTGATGGAGACTCTGTGTGTGTAAACTGGTACCTCTGTGTGGTGATCTTTCAAGCAGTGCCAGTTTATACAATACCAACTTTACCTTACAGGTAAATGGGAACATTTGTCAAATGTGAATAAGTTATCAATATAGTGTGGTTAAGAAGCATATAGTATTTGCCATTGACTGCATACTCGACATGATTCCAAAGATGTAGCCTGAACAGAATAATAATAGGCCTAGCGTGGTTGAACTTGATATATTTTAACAAATATACTGTCTTCCCAGCAGCTACAAGTAAAAAACCCCAACCCCACGACATTCTTTAGAGATGGAGTATTGAGGATGAACTGGAGGCATTTAATTCTAAGCTGAGTGTGAAGAATTTCGTGCTGTTAACTGCAGACACCTGTACACTTAGATTGTGTTTCAAACGCAAACAGGTGCACCATATCATGTGTGTAACAGATGCTAGACTTGGGATCCTCAGATACCTCTCTTGGCACCCACCACCCTGCCCTTTTAAACATTTTTAAAATGTCAATGAGAATTTTTCCAAATGTGCCCCAACTTCCCAAAACGCTGGAGACCATGTGCTGCTTCATGAGAAAAACAATGTGTAGGGTTCACCCAACTCTCCTGAGTCAACACCTTTGTTGAGAAGCAGTTGCCACCACTACTTATGGTCAAATTATTACTTATAAGCATAGTTGACATTTTCTATGTAAAAGAAATAAAAGATGGTCAAGTGGCTTGCTAAGTAGAGTTCTCCAAAGGAAATCAACTAAATTGGGAGAAAATTTGGGGAAAGACATCAAGTATATCTAGTTGTGCATTGTTTTGAAGGTATACTGAATGAATCTCCATAACTAAATCCATTTTAATGTTTGAAAAGCAGGCTTTATTTAACAGGCACATTTTAAGAATACAGGGCTGTATGGTGTTCTTTGCCATTTGCTGATACTTCTAAGTGCTTGCATTGCATCCCCCCCCACGACTGCTTCAAGTAAAAAAGTTTATTGCTCTATATAGGCTTCTAAGATGACAAATGGTTACCAATAACCTGCCATACATTTGCTGTACTAAGGTAAAAAAAAAACCTGACTAAAAACTGACATTCAGCATTAATCAAGAACAAATGCAGCAGAACAATGAACACAGCATAAAGCAAAACAGTTTAACACAAACATGTTGAGCTTCTTTATATTATCCTGTTAATTTTGTGCCCTTTCAGCTGCCCAGGTAAAAGCCAGGTATTAGGTGATAACCAATATTAGTCATACTCAAGAGCAGAGCCATTGAAATAAACAGACTTCCGTAACTTGTCTGCTGATTTTAATGGCTGTTATCTGAATATGACTTAGCTGAATATAATCTATTGCTTTAAATCATCCATCCGTTGACATAGAACTCCTGAGGCTCTGTGACTTTTATGCCAACAGAAAGCCAAACCAAAATTAAAAACAGAGTTACACATTAAAATAAATAAATTAATTAGAGTTCATTATGATATTAGGTAGTATGTTCTTGGTTTGATTCATTTCCTTGTTTCTCTCGTATATGCAACTCTACCTGCAGAAGCGTGCTAAATCTGCTCTCCACAGATGAGAGCACTACTTCAGCATGAAAGTAAAAAAACAGGCACCTGGAGGGGAGACTGTGAAAGACTCGCATAAAGCGTGGATAATTCTTAAGGAAAACATTTCATGAATTTTAATGTTTTAATGGGCTAAACTTTCAAAAGGTTTCGATATTTTATCTTTTTCCTGAGGCTTCCTAACTTGACACTGAGAGAAATACTTCCTACAGGCTTTGTTTTTTTACTTTAAATTACAACCAGGTAAGGCGTTAGGCAAATGCAGTGGGTAACTATATAAGGCTGACAAACTACATATGAACGATGTAAAAAACTATCAATGCTGCACACTTTATTTGATATACTGGTTACTCACTGAATGTACCTGCTAAACTTATTTTGAAGTCAGCTTGCCACACTTTTCAATGAGCAAACTGGAGGGTAATACATATATATTCACTTAACATGCCTAAGGTGACCGCTGCTCGTTACAGGTCACTTTCGCCATACAATGCTGATGAAAATGAGGTATAATCCAGAGCTCCAGGAACACCACCTGGACCTTTGTAGGCTGGCATTCTTTTGATGCAGTACTGAGCTTGCTCGGGTGGCAGTTCTCGAAGCAGCTCCTCAGCAAGAATATAAGGCTGCAAAGATTTATAAAAAGGAATTTCTTCAAAGGTTTTCCTGTAACTTCTCAACATCAGAAAAAAATATATATGAAATATTTATTGTTTATACCCTACAGTGGCAATTCTATAGGGCTGGTCAGAAGCCCAGGGAAACTGTGATATGCCATAAATATATCATACTGCATTCTCATAGCTTTTCCTACCAGTTATGCTAGGGCATTTCTACATATTTTACAGGCCTCTGATACAATTGATTCACACAAGCCACATGACACCCATGTGTAGCTCCTCTGATCCTTGGCATTTTTCACTGTAAGCTAGGATTGTGCAGCAACCTGCCTGGACAAAATTGTGCTTTCCTCATTAGAAAATTTGAGCTTGCGTGTACTTTTTAATTTCAGCTGCAGAATTTGGGGCCTGTAGAATTTGTAAAATTTAGGTCAAGTTTCTCTAGAATTGCCATGAGCAGACTTGTCACTCTGGTTTGCCAAAACCATCCTGCTGCTATCCTTTATTTAAGCCATGTGAATATTATTTAACCTGCTGTTTTCAACCTAGGTTATAGAACATTTTGTTCAGCTTTTCTAGCATTTGGGTATCCTGCATGAGCTGAGGGAAATGGAAAATCCCACCATCTGCAGACAAAAACACTGACCTTATCTGAAGCCAGGATCTTGAAAGAAGCAATAACTTGTTCAGCAGTGTCAGTGTCTGCAGTCTCTCTGGTCATGAAGTCAATAAAAGATTGGAAGGAGACTGTTCCCTGACCGTTGGGATCAACTAAGGACATGATTCGGGCAAACTCAGCTTCACCCTTGGGTACGATTCAAAATCAGTCATGGTAGAGGGAAAAATAAGAAAGAATTATATAAGCAAATATATACAACCTCACAGTTTTGCTTTTTAAAATACAAAATTCACTTCGTGTGTCCAAATTGTCATTATTTTTATGTACGCAAAAATTTCTTTTAAGTATTTTCAGATAGGAAGGGGCTATTTCATAGCCATGGGTCACAAAGAGAGCTAAGCAGGCTTAAGCCCACTGAAATCTAGTGCTTTATTCAATTGTGGTCTTGAAGCATAGTACAAATACCAAAACTAAGCATAACAAACCAGAGGTGGAATTAAAAGTTGCGCTATTATGATAGTTTGGTCAGCACAAGTGTTTCTGCTTGCCATATGGAACAATCTCCCCTATTCTCCCCTGTATGCTCTTCCGGGGTTCTCCTGACCACCCAAAGCAGGTGGGGGCATGCAGAGGAGGAGACCAGGGAAGTCTCATTGCAACTCATTGTGCTGGCTCCTGTTCACACAAATATTCAGTTGAATCAGGTCTCATGAAATTTTAAACAATCAGTTTATGGAGCTGCTTGGTTTTATTAAAAAATAATTATTAAAAAATTTACTTTATCCAGAAAAGTAATAGAATATATTCTGGTGTATTTGTATGTCTTTGTGAACATAAAATTTATCTGTGGATAAATAATGTTTAAGTTAATGTCTATGTCCACAAAGGCATACAGATACATTTGTACATGGCTATAGGGGTGAAGAAACAAGTTTTCTTCACCCCTATAGGATTTGAGTAACTTGAGTTTGGCTGTGGATGTTTTATGATAGCATCCATAATTCTGCTAGGGCACCTGTAGTGTAAAATGCTGCATCTGTAGCATGTGGAACACTTTAACAAATCAACTATATCTTAAAATTCATACCAGATCATAGCCCATGGAAATTAAGCAGGCTCTGAAGTCATCATGGTCCATAAGCCCATTCTTCTTCTGTTGATGGGAAGAAGTACACAGAACATAGCAAGAAAGGTTTCACAAATCACAAGCAAGAAGTTCATCAGGATTCCCATGAAGTTAAAATAACCCCACCATCAATTGCATGATACACAGGGTGTTTTTTTGACGGACCAGTCCAACCATCAGTTGAAGGGAGGAAGAAGTAGATTACATGAAAGCAAACATCACTAGAAATAATGTCAGAAAAGGGCCAATGAGATGCAGCAAACAGAATCAAAGAAGACAAAGTGGCAAGGGGAAAGGAAAGTTTAACACTGGAGTGGCATACATTTAATTGTTTTTAACATTAGTGTTGTAACATCTGTCAAGAATTACAGTGCTTTTAAAGACTGATTTGTAATATAGGCATTGTTGGCATGTTCCCCCAAAACTGATTTTTTGAGCAGAAAGTACTTATTTGTGGGACTTGGAATTATTTTATAGTTTTATTTGTTGGAGTGATGGTTTGCTTTGCATCCAATTATTGGATTCCTTTGCCTAGGATCAGGATAAGTGGAATTAAAAGGTTGCATGTTTTACCCTGTGGTGGTTTTTTTAAGCTCCACTGGAAGGCAATTATATTAATTAAAGTAAGACTATTAACTGCAGAGATCTAACTTTAAATGAGACATTGATGTGGAGGTTACTTGAACTGATTGCCAGAGTTTATTTTACTATTTAGTTTGTTTTCCTGTATTCTTTCCACCTTTTCTAAACTGCAGACGCAAGCTTTATTCCATGGATGGGGTAGTAATAATAATAATTTAGTTATACCCCACCCATCTGGCTGGGTTTCCCCAGCCACTCTGGGCGGCTTCCAACAAAATATTAAAATACAGTAGTTCATCAAACATTAAAAGCTTCCCTAAACAGGGTACCTATGAACTTCAGGTCTTGTTGGACTACAGCTTCTAACATCCCTGACAGTTGGCCAAGCTAGCTGGGGCTGAGTTCAACAACATCTGGAAAGACACAAATCTCTCATATTTGCTTTAACTGCACTGGTACCCAAACTGCCAGATTGTCATGTCATGCAGGGGAACCACAGAAGAGAAGAAGGTACACAAAAAATTAATTTGGGTTATTAAATCAGGCCATTGATCTATCTAGCTCAGTACTATCAACACTGACTTTCAACAGTGTTTCAGATGCGACATTCCCAGCCCTATCTGAAGAAGGAATTGAACCTGGGACATACTGCATGCAAAATGATCCCCTGCCACTGAACTACAGGCCTTCCTTTACTGACCCAGAGAGCAGTGAGAGCGGTTAACACTTTCTGCTTTACCAACTGAAATCACTTGCCTCCTCCATAACTGTTCACCCAGAAGGGCAAACCTGGGTACCATATAGATAGATGACGATAGGGGAAGAGGGGTTCCTTGAACTGGTACTTATGCTAAGGGCCAGATGGAACACCTGCAGAAGATCCATCAGGGAAGGATTGAGGTCTCTGACCACCAGTTGCTTATCCCTATCAAATATAAGCATGTAACAAAAATGAACTCAAAACAACTCTACTCTCCCTACTCTCCAAAAGTAGGGTCCAATGGCATCTAGGGAATGGGGAGTTCTGATGCTCATTGCTTTGTGTCACAAGCACTTTATTCCAAAGGGTCTCAAAAAACACAAACAACTTTCCATAAGGTAATTTCAGTTGTAATTGCTGTTGTATGTGGGGAAGAATTAGATTTCTATCCAAATTAGATAGAACTTATTTAAAAATCATTAAATTATATACCAATGTCAAAATTATTGCCATAAGAAAAGGCATTTGGACAAATTACTAGCTAACAAAAGCACATTTATTGTCTGAATAAACAATGGTGTGAAAAGGTCTGGTCTCTCTGACAAACACACATGCAACCCTTCCAGCTATTACCACCTAATTTAAGTGGAATAATCCCTAGAAAATCAGATCAAAGACATTAATAATTGGATCCAATATGCACAAGCGTTTAAACCATATTTATCAGGCAGGATCTTAATTTTATGGATCTTTACTGATTGTTCTTCACTGAATTAAACACAGCATTTCCTTTTATTTTTCTGCTTAAGTACATCATCCAATCAAAAGCACTTTTGGAAACCACAGAATTAATTAGCTCGAAAGCAATTTTCTTTTGCAGCTGTTTCTAAACAGGAAGAGTAATACATTCTAGGAGCTGCTTTTTTTTTTGCCAGGCATGAATAAGCACATGCATAAGAATGTTATAGAACTATGTCTGAGAGATATGAGCCAGCCAGCCAAACACCACTTAATAATCTAACCCAGTGGTTTTCAACCAGTTTGTCATGGCACCCTGGGGTGCCTTGAAGGATGGTCAGGGGTGTGCAAGCAACACTGGCTTCTGTCCCTCTTTCCTTCCCTCCCTCCTCTGATGCCCTCTCGTGTCTCTGCCTCCCAAAAGCTTGTGTGGCTGTTTGTTGCAGCAGCCCTGGCTACAAGCTCCCCAGGCGAATGGTGCCTCTGGGGCTGGCCAAGGGGTGCTGGTTGCCAGAAGCTGAGGTGGTCTCAGAGTAAGCAAGCATCCAGCGAGGAAGCCCAGCCAGCCAGTCCACCAGCCCTTTCTGTTGGGAATGGATAGACAAGTGGGAGGCTGGGCAGGCAGGCAGATGCTGCACTGGCCTTCCTTGGGCTTGCTGTGTGCAAGGCCTGCCTGGGGCTGAAGGGGAGCCTTTCCACCATGCATGCCCGGCAGCGCTCCTTGCTGACACTGCTGCCTCCTAAGGTAAGGTGCTAGCCTCACGTTGACCTTTGGCCACTCTCCGTTGGAGGCCACTCTCCTCTTCCCAGGCCCTTGTGGGGCAATGTGAGGAGGCACCTCTTTTGGGGGCAGTGGGTGGGAGTTCAGAGAACAGGGGCAGTGGCAGTGGCTGCCCAGAGGACTCCCAAGAAGAGTAGCTGATGGAACACTCCACAAGAGAGGGTGTTCGAGAAAGGGTGAGAGGCTGCTAGCCATGCAGGCAAGGGGTGACATAACTGGGTTCCTGAGCCCCACAGGTGTGTCGCAGAAAGAATAGTGGTCGGTCAAGGGAGCCATGGACTCAAAAAGGTTGAAAACCTCAGATCTAACCTATTAATCTGTGCAATTTCTGCTTGATTGGCCTTAGAAACAGGTGTCAACTACTTCAACCATCAACCAATCCCTTTGCGTATTTCACATTATGCTTTGTGCAGCACCTAAACACGTGGTTGGTGGAAAATACAAATGAAGTTGTAGAAAAAGTAATAGGGTGCTGTCTGAGATTATGGATGAGTTCTGGGGGTGGTTGTTGGTGAGTTGTTGGAAGGTATTTAGCAGTTCAGGAAGCTGGTATGGAACACTGGAACAGGAAGTACAGGAAATCAATACAGAGAAGACGACCTTTAATTCAGCTGGATTACAGACCCAGACTGAGCACTTCAGGGATGGGAATGGATGCTTAGATTATGTCAGACAGATGTCTAATATCTGGAAATACCTGCTAACCTCTGCAGCTGAAATCTAAACAGTCTATATTATTGAGGTCACTAGTATTTTGATTAGTTGGAAACTGGGAGTGAAAGTTACTTCCAGTTTCAAAGCCTGCAGAGGACTGGGGCTCTTTTTCAAATACCAATACCAACATCGTTGTTCCCTGAACTTTTCCTCTGCCTCCCTGACTCAATTTGTATACATCTTACCAATTTATGCTTCAACATTTCAGCCTTCACTTCTTGATAAGGGAGTATAGGATCACACACACAGAGTATTTATCCTCATCCCAAAATACTGAGATATAAAGTGGATTTATTCAATGATCCTGACTAAACCACGTCATGCACACCCCTCATGCTTTGAAGGTTTTGTGGGGTTATGCTGCAAAGACCTGCCCCTGCAGCCACCACATTCTCCAGCCATGGTCTGGCCAAGATCATGTGGAAGAACACTATGTACATACATATGTTAGTCTGCATATAGAACCCAGGCCCACCCAAAATACACCTGGAGGGGGCATGACTGGCATGAGCAGAGCAGTCCCACTCACACATTATTTTGATGCACACAGGGGATTTGAATTAAGCGTTTTTCACAGAAATGGGGATGAGTGGGGTGGAGAAAGAAGACAGTGACTTGAGTACAAGGACAGGAATACTGCCAGGAAACAGGAGAGATGAGAACTATATCAAGGCTGTGAGGAAACATCTCTGAAATGTTTGTGCTTCTCTGGGTGAGAAGCTCTGGTTGGCCAGGAGTAAAGGTAAAGTTAAAGGGACCCCTGACCATTAGGTCCAGTCGTGACCGACTCTGGGGTTGCGGCACTCATCTCGCTTTATTGGCTGAGGGAGCTGGCGTACAGCTTCCGGGTCATGTGGCCAGGAGTAAGACGTTCCAAATAGATTTGGGGTTGCCCTGAGTGGGCACTTCTTGGGTAGAAAAGAAGATGTGAATGGCAGGTAGGGGCTTAGGGGAGGACTAAAGGAAGGCTTAATAAACAAACATTAAGACAGTAGCAGAGAAGCACACACATGCTTTCTGGCACACCAGTTTCAGGTTAAAAAAAGAAAGGAAATGGGCTACTGTACCCTGTCAAAGTGATTAAACGATGCTCTGAATTCATTCATTTGTTGCTGGGTGATTCCTTTGGCATCTCTTGTAAGAATCTGATTCTCAACTTCATTGATCGTTCGGGCAATGGTGGTCAGTAACAGCTCCCATCCAACACGAATATGCTGTGGCAGAGAAACCGGGATGCTTTAAAGACAGCCCAAGAGAAAACTGACTGGCAGATTGATTGAAACTACAGTGGTGCCTCGCAAGACGAAATTAATCCATTCCGCGAGTCTCTTCGTCTTGCGGTTTTTTCGTCTTGCGAAGCACGGCTATTAGCGGCTTTAAGAAAACAAGGAAACAAAGGAACAAAGGAAACAAACTCGCAAGAAGCAAGCCCATAGGGAAAATCGTCTAGCGAAGCGACACAAAAACCGAAAAACCCTTTCGTCTTGCGCGATTTTCGTTTTGAGAGGCATTCGTCTTGCGGGGCACCACTGTATTGATAAGTAGAACTGCTACCAAATGCATAAAAGAATGATAGGTCAGAGGAAACCTACTCACTTAAACCAATTTGTATTCTGGTTTTCTATTTATCTGCATTGTTCAATTAGCAACTGAATTTCAGACAATGTTTTGACAAGCTTATTTATGAACACCAGTTACTGGCTAATAAATATTGTAGAAATACTGCCGTAAACAACATTTCAGGATGAGGACCAACCTGGCAGATTCGGAAAGGCTATGATGGGTGACTGCTGGAGAGATCCACTGCTAGGAATATTTTGACTGTGAATAGACCCGCCTACTATTGTGGTCTAGCAGAAGTGACACAATCCCTAGGTTATATGATCAGAGGTGGAGTCAACAGCAGGACCAGGGCACTACGACAGTAACACAGTGACCAAGGGTAATCATGGGGGTATATAAAGCGAGATTCAGCATTTTATAGTATAGGGAGGTACAAGGTGTGCCCCTCAGGTAAGCAAATCCTCAGCTACAACAAGCCTATCCCTGACTTCATTATCAGTGAAATACAAGCTAGGTATGCTCTTCCTATGTCTTATTTTCAGATGTAAGATGGAGGTTGAGGACAGGAGGGTGGGGACAAAGAGGAGGGTGGGAGTCAGAAGCGAAAACAGGCTTGTGTGTGTGTTAAGTGTATGTGTGTTTGTGGTGTGTGCACTGAGGGTGTGTGAGGGTGTTCTGTGAGTCTTCATGTGATATGTATGTGGGTGCACAAGAGAGTATGGGTTACCACAATCATTTGTTTTGGCCACACCCACTTTTGCTTTGGCCACACACCCCACAAACACGTGGAAGACTGGCCAAGGGACAATGTAGCCCTCAAGCCCTAGTCTAGAAGGAATGGGCACCATCCCTATAATAAATGCACCATCCCTGCATTTTTCCAGATCATGGGCAATGCTAGGGACTACTTTTCACAACTTCATTTGGTAAGGAAGCTATGCCTCAGGTTTGGATGTAGCAAATGCCATTCCTCCCATCGCAACTTTTGATATTCCGTCTTGTGGTGCCTGAGGTTTTCTAGAAGATGGAAGATGGTACCCAGCTTGGTGCTCATCTACATGATGGAGAAGAGTCTCTGGAAGCAAGTATAGCAGTACTCTAGCATCTGCACTGGTTTCCTGTAACTTTTAGGGAACAATTTAAGAGAACTGGGCGTCCTTCAGATGACCCAAAAGACTGCTAAGGGGAGAAAGAGAAGTATTCTTAATGGCTGCCTATTTCTCAGCTCTGCTACTGCCTTCCTCTGGGAGTCTGACAAAACAGTAGCATCTTTTGAAGGCAGCTAAGCCCATTCTATTTTGCAAGCATTTAGTGGAGATAAATAGAGGGATATTTTAGTTGTTATTTTTCTACAAGACACAATCTTTTACGATCCCATTTCATAAATCCTATTTTATTGTTGTTGTTTCCCGACGTGAGCCCTGAGGGATATTGGGTGAGATATAAATCAAATAAACAAATGATTTGTTGGGCTGTCTTTCTATTGTGAAATGCAAGAGCAAGTTCATGGTTCATTTTTTAAAATGCCACCCATTTAAAGAGTGAAGGGGTGAATGCATTCCATTGCTATTTTTCCTGTGCAACTATCTACATTTAAGATCAGAAGTTTCCAAGGTACACAGCAACTTAATCTTCTTAAGCAGCTTGCAATAGGACAGATGTCTTATAGCAGAATTAAAAAAACGTAAAGGGCTTTCTACAGCAGAAAGCATTCCATAGCTGAACCAGCTTTAGAACTGAGGCAGCAAAAAAGCTAAATGTTAAAGCTATGAGACAGGCATTTGCCATGAACTGACAAGATGGGCTTAGGCTAGGCACACTTCAGTCTCAGGTGTGCAGGATGGTGACAGAGTTGAGCGTTTAAATGTAGATCTGCCTCAATTACCAAAAGAGTGGCAGGTGCCCATTTTTAATAGGGGCATGAGTTTGAGGAAAAAGGACTGGGGAATAGTAAAGAGGCTGGGAGTTCTTCTCTGGGAGCCCACTCTGGGAACCCTAGTTTGCTGTGTGAACCAAGCCACTATCTGTGAAGCTCATTGAACAGTCTAAAACATTATATAAACACTAAGTATTGTTCTATTGTAATGCACATTTTCCTGTTCTAGAACTGCATGAAAACACCCTTGATTTCTCATTTGAATTCACACAAGAATGCACCATAAAGTTGTGACTATCACCTTGAAAATCATGCAAACAGCAGTGATGCTGCAGATAGGATACATAACTAAAGAATGTGCTAGGTAACTAAATGGCATAGAAACGACTCAGCAGCTACCTCCATTGTGTAATTGGTGTGCTTATTATCGAACACCAGGGCTTCTTGAATCAGTTGATGGTCTCCTTCTAGTTTGTCAATATTAAGTTTGTAATTTATGATATTGTGCTCAAACTGCTTTAATTGGTTCATCTGGTCCTCTAATGGCCCTGCTATGTCAACAGAGCTCCGGGCAATTTCCTGCCAAAGGGGGAGAGTGAGAGAGAGGAAAAAATGTTAGTTTGCAAAATATATTTCTTCGTGGTAAATACATTTTAAAGCAGCAGTAAACTTAATTTACAAAAATCACAAAGGGAGGTAGGAACACTCATATTTGTGCACTGGCATAGATAAAGGTAAAGGTAAAGGTACCCCTGCCCGTACGGGCCAGTCTTGCCAGACTCTAGGGTTGTGCGCCCATCTCACTCTATAGGCCGGGAGCCAGCGCTGTCCGCAGACACTTCCGGGTCACGTGGCCAGCGTGACAAGCTGCATCTGGCGAGCCAGCGCAGCACACGGAACGCCGTTTACCTTCCCGCTGGTAAGCGGTCCCTATTTATCTACTTGCACCCGGAGGTGCTTTCGAACTGCTAGGTTGGCAGGCGCTGGGACCGAATGACGGGAGCGCACCCCGCCACGGGGATTCGAACCGCCGACCTTTCAATTGGCAAGTCCTAGGCGCTGAGGCTTTAACCCACAGCGCCACCCGTGTCCCTACTGGCATAGATAGGTATCTGTATATAATAATCAGACGTGTGGGGAAATTTTGGTGCTCCAGATGTCATTGGGCCATAGGCCATGCTAGGTGGGCTGATGGGAGTGGGGGGGCCAACAAATCTGGAGAGCCACAGGTGCCCCACTCTTGATCGCGACACTTGTGGATGTTACAGAAGATGGGTTACTGCCTAGTTCCTATTAGCCGAAAACCATACTGTCCAACTCAAAGAGTGGAAAGGTGTGCCTCCAGGAAGGATTTGACCCTGTGGTCATGGTCCTGCTCACCCACCCTAGTAGCAATCAGCATGGAGATCACCCACAGATCTGGAACACAGAACACTTGCAAAACCCTTCATCTGGAAACACCCCAAATAGTGCATGCTCTACTTAGAAAGCTATTCCAAAATGTTTCTCCACCTGCACCACCCTCTTTGATGGTATGAAAGTTTTCACTTTTTTTTACTGTGAGGATGAGTCATAACACTATTATGACCTCAAGCAGCGTGTAAAACATATACAGACCTTTCTGCTTCTGTTTCCGCTCCACATCTTCTCTTATGTACCTTGTCATTGTCTCTGTTCTGCATGTCACATCCCTCTTGGTCTCCTTCTTTCAATCCTGTCTCCGTGATCACATCCACACCATGCATTTAAAGCACTCTTAAACCATTTAAACAGGCATGGTTTCCCTCAAAGAATCCTGAGAAGGGTGATTGCAACTGTAGCTCTACAAGGGGTTGCCTAACAATTTTCAGGACCCTGAACAAACTACAGTTCCCAGAATTCTTTGAGGGAAGCCACAACTATGTTTGGAACTGTATCCCCACCATTCAGTTGGGCTATGTACCTTTCCTTATGGAGGCACTCCTCAGTAGCAAAATTGCTCTGCATCAACCACACTAGTCTCTCCTTCCCTGGACCTCCAGTACAACAAGATTCTTCCCATAATGCCTTTGTCAAATTCCCAGTTTTCTTGCTTTGGACTTAGGCTGCCAGACACACCCACTCCTGACAAGGAGTATCCCATTTTTTCTGTTGTGTATTTTCTGGCACTTAAAAAAAGATAGTAAGATTATAACTGATAGCGAGATAAAGTAACCGTTCGTTAGTTTAGCACCTGTGGAGTGATGGAACCTTTGACATTCTGCATACACCTCTAAGGAAACAGTAAAAGCTGCACATCTCAGTCAGAATTACCTCCATCTTGGTTTGGATCCAGGGTCCAATGACATTGGCCTGAGCAGCAAACTGGCGACGCAGGCGTTCATTTGCATGCTGGCGGGCCAGCTCCTCTTGCAGTGATTGATCCCTTACTGGGACAAGCTGTTTTACCTGCCAATGTGCAAAATTGAGTTGGTATGTAGGAAGTCAGAGGCTGAAACATAAGAGGATTGGGAGCAGCAGGAGGCTACAAATGCATGTGGCTGATTGTACTGAAATCGCTGACCTCGCTAAAAACATAGGCCATTAACTGTTAACAACTCATTATCAAATTGCCCCCCTGTGTGGGGGGGGTGCCCCATGTTGAGAACCACGGCCTTAGATATTTTCACACATGAAGAAAGTAGTTTTAGGAAAGAATGACCCTTTCCACCCTTTCTTTTTTTTTTTTTTTACGTAATACAGAGAAAAAGGGAAATGGGATTTCTGGAATCTGCTGCCTAAACTGACAGCTTCACCTTGTCTTATCACTTTCACTCTTCCCACTGAATGCTTTGCACCAACTGCAGCCATAGTAGATGTGGTGGCAGCAGCCTATTGTTGAGGACCATTTAGCACAGTCAGTTTTTAATTAAATAAATGCTTCTACCATCTGATATCCAAGCCCAGAAGTCTGGCTTTCACATTTTGCTTCAGTAGCCCAAATGTAATATTTTACTTCAAGGAAAAAATTTCTACCGTGAGCATATTGCAATTACCATGTGAAATGCAGGTGCAAACAAATATTGGCTTGTATCTACGATATTTTTGGTGACAGCAGTACAGCCTCTCTCACTATCACTGCTGTTTTGTGAATTCTTACTTTTAATTTCCCCCCCTTTCACTCAGTATTAGGGTTTTTCTTAAGTTTTGAAAAGCAGCAAGAGCAGTCTCTGCTCCGATACTTCCCTGCCATTTCAAGCCCTTTTCTTGAAATGTTTTTAAAACCATATCAGAAACACTAATCATAATCTGGCTGTGTGTCTCACTGCTGTCCCTCCTTACCTGCAAAGCCATCCCCACAACAGACACCCATAATTATTTAAAAGCGCAAACAGCTTCATACATAGCTGTAACACCCACTCCAATCCTTTTTACTAGCTTCAGACCAACACTAAAAGTACAAAATTCCATTTTCAGGGTGGGAGATTACCCCACCTGTATGGAACCATTTGTAAAGTGTTAAAAATAATGTCAAATTCTGGAAAGGATGCATTTTCACTACACTTCCATTAGCTATAAACTAAATTATTTTTCTGCTTACAGTACCTTGTCCCATTTGGTACGGATCTCATCCAGAGTGACAGTGGAGTAAGGGTTGTTAGGACTTATCCTGAGGCTGTAACTGTTAATCACTTTTTCCACTTCATTATGGATTGATACAATAGCTTGCCTTTCACCATCTGCCTCAGGCAAAGTGGCCTTAAACTGTTCGTGGGCAGTGATCAAACTCTGAAATCAGAAACAGAGGAGTAAATGAAAGGTTACATACAGTTGCATTGCCAGCTATATGGCCCTGTGTCATATTCCCTCTCCCATCTCAGTATGTATGCAAATATAAGCAAGCTTGCATAGCTGATAAATTCCAAAGAATCAATGTAAAGCCACCACTTCATCATTATTGGTAGACAGACAAGAGGAGGCCCAGAGGGGTTAACTACATGTTACACAGAAATGCATGTAACAGAGTCCTGATTTCCCCCTTGTAAGAGGAAAAGCAGCTTGGAGGAGATTCTGGGTAGAGTTGTTTAAAACACATGTTCTGAACCTTCCAAGGTGAAAATAATTATTGGGAAACTACCTTTAAGTAAAAACAAACAACAACAACAACAAAACAGCAGGCAGAGAAAGTGTTAAGAATCCCTGAAATTGGGAGCACTTGTGTGTTGAATAGGGTTGTCATATTTCAAACAGTGAAAATCCATACAGAAAAGCTGAGCTTTTCTTAGTTTTGCCCAAATTTGGCAAATTAGCATGTTGTTGAGCTATTTTTAAAGAAAACCACCAAAGACATTGTGATACATCTGGATTTTCCCATATTCCGGCTATGTCTGGGAAACACATACATAACATTTAATTAGCCCATCAGTACACTGGTGCATGAAAACTTCTGTATGGGCATGAATTTAAGGGAGTTACAGTACTTGTGGCCATGATTGATTGTTCTAAGCTGTTCATCTCAAACTAAGAAGTTATGCAGAAAATATTTTCAAGGGAAGGTTAATTAACCTACCCAGAACTCTCAAAAAGACAGCCCTAGCATCATATATCCATTACTGGTAATGCGGGTGGCCTTGTCAGGAAGCTGCCACACCCCAGACCCCATACCCCAGGAGAGGGCCCTCTGAACCCCAAGAACCTCTTCCTTCTTGCATGCTGCTTGTGAACATGCAAGCGGTGGCAAGAATGAGGAGATGGAAGTGTCCCACACTGTCCCTCTGAGCATTTGTGTGGATTAGGCCAAAGGGAGAGGGTCAAAAAATGTACAGTGGATGCAGTTTAATTCAGAGAGGGAGGCCAGCTGAGGCCCAAAAATCTGGAGCTGGTGTTAGACGGAGTTCTCTCCCAAAAGCTGAAAGGCCAGCCAAATAGTACACTTAGCTGATGATTAGGTCTGTGCTGATCTCACGGTCTGTGCTGGCTCCATGCACAGAAGAAAAGAGAACGTCCTGTACTAAACATTATATTGAGACTTGCCTGATGGCAGAAGCGCTGCATTTACAAATTTGGAAATGGTCCCTCCACTCAGTTACAATGACCTCCCCCTGGGCAGAGAAGGATGGGGATATATCTGGGCAACATGGGAAATAATGAAATGAGCAAGACTGAATTCAAGTCTCCCTGATCCAAGTCTGGCAGTCTAGTCATTACAAAATAGTATCTTTTGCCTCTCCGCACCCCATCACCACCATAAGATCCTGAAGATGCACGTGTCAGGATGAATGTGCCTAGTCTTTGCACATTTATAAAATTCATGACTCGGGATTTATTTTTTCTTCTAACACACAAATAAGGACAAGCAATATTTGAAGCGTCTTTTAATAGGGCTGCAATAGTATAGGCGCTTTCTTCACAGTGAAAAGGGAACATCTTCACTTCTCTAGGCTCACAATGAAAAATAAGAATAATATTATTACCTGGATCTCCTCTATGCTATGAACAATAAACATGTCTTGCAAGTCTTCCATTGCACCTTCCATCCAATTGTTGAACGGAGCAGCTCTCTTAGCAAACTCCAGGTGAAGCTGGTCAATTGTTTCCAACAATTTCTCTGTCCTCTGTTAAGTAAACATACAGAAACGGACAAAATGAGCCTTGCTTTTAGAAGCGTACACTCACTTTGGCTTACAGTTTGGATAGGCTCTGCAACCCTTTAAAAAACACTACCAAAGTTAAAGGAAGTTCCGAGTGTACTTGGGTAAAGGAAAGCAAAAGGGATTCCTGGGGACAGTCACTTGGGAGGTCATTGCTGGCTGTGTCACCACCAGTGCTACTGGATTTGACTGCTGTGGCATTGCTGTGTGTGCTGCGATTCAGAGGTTTGCACTGGAAGCATGTTCACATCATTCTGAGTTCACTGACTCCTTCCATATATCACCATTGCCACTTGCCCTTCTCTTCACTGGTGACCTTGGCTATGTTTCCAGAGAGGCATGTCTCTTTCTTTTTAAGGTTTTCTTTTCGTTTGTGTGTTGTGTGCTTTCTCCTCCATTTCTATGCTGAGTAGGCATGGATATGGCAGCCATTCCCTCACTCCCCCAGCACAAGGGGCATATAGGACTGGGAAGAGCCATAGTTCAGCAGCAGAATACATGTTCTGCTTTGCATGCAAACGGATCCAGATTCAATCCCCAGCATCTCCTGGTTGGACTGGAAATGGCCCAATTCTGAAAACCCAGAGAACCACTATGAGTCAGTGCAGAGAATACAGAGCAAGATGCACCAATTGTCTGACTCGGTATATAGAATCACTGAATTTTAGTGTTGGAAGGTACCATGCGGGTCATCTAGTCCAACCCCCTGCAATATGGGGATCTTTTGCCCAGCATGGGGCTCGAACCTACAACCCTGATGTTAATGTTCTCAGGCTCTATCAACTGAGTGGTGACAGCTGCCTGCATTCCTGTACTAATATGCAGTTGATTTTTGAGGCGTGTTGATTCTATGTTTTCATTGTACTCTGAAAATTATCATGAGCGGCTTTGTGATCCAGAAATGGCAGGGGAAAGGATACAGATTAGTTAAACTAAATCAGTCGTGAATTGTAAAAAGAAATTCACACCATGCCATGCACCAACTTTCCAAAGGGTGGTGCTAGAAGCATCCCCTCAACTCTAACATCCACTTGCGTAATTTCTTTTGGCAGTAATGCGGGGACAAGTCTTTTATAAGCAAGTCAGCCTTTTTTTATACACACACACACAACCAAAAAAGAAGACGAAGTTAAGGGTAATGGAGCACCATAGAAAACGTTCACTCCGCATCACTCAGTAGTCTACCACAATCTGTTAAAAACCCTCAGCCAGCCTGAGAAATCCAAGCTGCACCTTGATGTCAGGTTTACCTCCAATGCTTCTCTCCTCTTCTGAGTGAGTGTTCCCAGCCTGTCCCACTGATCACATATCTTCTGGCACCGATCGTTGACACTTGCAGCATCATGGTAGTCCAGTTCACTAAAAGAAAAGGACTGCCGTCATTAAGAACCAACAAAAGTAGGGAATGTGGTGGTAGAGACCATGCACCAAGACATGACCACACATTCTTCTTATTCCTCCTCCTCCTCCTCCTACTACTACTACTACAGTGATACCTTGGTTTACAACCATAATCCATTCCAGAGGTCCGGTTGTAAACCAAAACAGGTTGTAACCCAAGGTGTGCTTTTCTGGTTTTTCACAGCAGGGAAAACTGGATCAAATGGGGGGGGGGCCTGGCATGGGCTGACACTGCGATGATGACATTAATGTCCTGCGGATGTTGCAAAAAACTTGTGAGCATGAGCAGCACCAGTTCCACCATCATCTCCAGTCTAGAATAGTGCTGAAACCGCTTTTCAACCCGTTTGCCTTGGAGGTCTGTCGTTTGAGAAAGTGGGGGGAAAGTCTAAAGCCCCTAGAGCTCATGGAACAAGTTTCATGGTTCCTTGGATCCTACCCTTGATTTCTGAAGTTTGAGACAAGACTTTATCTAGACTAGTTTTCTGCCAGATTAGCTGTGCGATTCTAGTGAGAGCCAATACATGCACTTTATCCTCAAGCTAGTTGACTTTTATGACTGGCTCATCATATGCTGCATTTAGCTTTTGGCTGCTACCAGCATGCTCTCTGCATGCCATTATCTAACACAGACATTGTTATGGTGTGAGTACATCCATACCAATTTGAAATTTAATCTAACAGGAGAACACCCTTTAAAATCCAGACAAGGAAAGGGGTGTTTGATTTCCTACACCTGAAAGGGGGATATCTTACGCTATATTACAGTGAGCTTTAAAGAGTTTCACGTGAATAAACAATAAAAACAAGAACTGGCTGGACTTCTGCTTGTGCAATGGAACTTCACCTTCCTCTCCTACCTCTGTCAGAACCCAAAAACCTTCTCTGGGAGGTTCTTCAGCCATCATATTTGGAGGGTGCACAGAGGGCTGCAGAAGGGTGTGTGTGTGTAAAGTCCATTGCATGAGCAGAAGTCTATTCTGCTCACACACAGATAGCATTGGATACAACCCACTCTGCCTTGCCATGATTATTATTGGCCTCTTAAAGGGACAGAGCTTGATAAAATAGGTCACTAATTCCCAGTAGCGTTAATCAAATGAAAGAAGCCACTATTTCATCTGTGTTACACACACTAACGGAAGACACTACTGGTAGGGGTCAAAGCAAACACTTACCTTCTCTATATGAGAACATTGGACCAGTATAATTTTATTTCTATGTGAGTGGAAAGAGATGTCCTAGCAGTATTCAGAATATGATAAATGTGTAAGCAAGTACTATATGAGATAAATTCCAAAGGGAGCATATGCAAACCCTTACAACAAATAAGCAGTGCTTAAGACTATGAGTCAATTGGCTATTAGTATTCAATGTATTAGTATTCAATTGTTTTAGGTTATAAATGGGGAATCCACTACTTCATCCCTTCACGATTTTGAATGGCTTTGCATCTGAAGTCTTGTCACTCACACACTGTCTACTATTTCTGGGACTACACACTCTGGCAGTCAATAGCGGTTGTGAGTTTAAGCAGTCTTGCTCACATACACATGCATGCAGGATGTAGCCAGACACCCATCGGCCAACAAGCCTTTAAGAACTTTAACCTTTATGCTCTTAGCAGCTCTCAGCTGCTAAGAGAAAATGGTCGAGCTGACACTGAACTGTAACCAGTGTAGCTCAAGGTCACACACTCCAATTGTTCTCCAAAAATAGCAACCCTGCACTGCCAAGAGATGAAGACCAGAAAATATGGAGCCATGCTGACCCAGAAAGCAGAAAGGGAATAATTATCTCTCTGAAGGCCTGATTCAGTAACCAGCAGAGCTAATTGAAAAGCTATAATCAACATCATGTCCCAAGTTTCTTAGACAACCCATCTTTCTCAGAACCATTTCCAGAGAGGAAGACTTACTTTTTATATCTCTAATCTGCTATTCTGTGAAAACTGTTTTGGGAAATGATAAAAAAGCTAGTTTAAGTGGAACTAAATTCTTGTAGCAATGACTGATTTGCCACTGATATTTAGCACTGATATTTAGTACATGGGAAAAGAAGAGCTAGTTCAGGTTGCAATATCCTATTCACTTACTTTAAATTAAGACCCACTGAAATCAGCAGCAATGATTAATTCTGATGAATTGTGCTATTCTTCCCAAGTACTATTTGTCTATACGCAGATGAAATGAATAAACGATCGAATGGTAACAGGAATCATGGAACAATTCAAAACAACTGTAATGGGTCCATTTCCTTTGAAAAGCATTCAGAATCTTCAATTAGTGCAAAATGCTAGAGCCAGGAGCTTGATGTTTTGAATTCATCGTGATGGTTCTACTTGATTTGCACTGGCTGCCAATTAGTTTCCAGGCTCAGTTCAAGGTGTTGGTCTTAAGCTTTAAAGCCCTTACTGGTTTAGGACCTGGCTATGTTAGGATCTGTCTTTTCCTATATTTTTCTCCCCACACTATCTTATAATCTTGGGCCCTTCCCCAAATCCTCTGACCTCGGAATGTGAAGCTGGTGTCAGCTATGGGTCGGGCCTTCTGCCATTAAGTTCACCAGCCCTATTACTAGACTGCTTCAGGCAGTTGATGAAAGGCCTTTGGCTAACTCTGCCATTTTTTCTGCATCGGTTCTATGTTACTTATTGTGCTGCTGGAACTGGTTAAAGCAGATTGGATATTGTTAATTTATAAATTTAAATATGCATTGGGATGTTTTAGGGATTGTGGTCGCTTTACTTTGTGTTCATTACCACCTGCTAGTCAACCATCTTCAGTTTCCTTGCAGAAATAGTTGATGCAGACATTTTTAAAATAAAAAAGCGAATTCAACCTTTCTAAGTCCCACTGACCTTTGAAATCAGAATATGTTAAAAATGTTTCTTGTTGAAATCAATGGGGCATAACACAAGTGTAACAAGCGATGAAAAAGAGCAAATGAACACAAGAATAAAAATATGCACAGCTTGTATTAATGATCAATAAGATCAAAAAAAATACATGTCCTAATCAGAGAACTCCATTATTCATGTACATAGGTTTACAGATTGACACTGTAGGTGGTATTCAACTTAGATTTGCTCACAACAGACCACTTTAAATTAATGAACCTCTTATAGTCATGGTCATTATTTTAAATAGGTGTACTCTGAGTAAAATTAAGTTGAATACTTCTCCGTGCTTTTCTGGTGACCTTATTTATTTACAACTCCCTATATCACATCACAAGTGGCATTTTATATTTGTGCAAGCTTGACTATGACATAGGAGAGAGAAATTTGGGAGTGCCAGGGCCATGGTATTAAAAAGGGCATTGATTATGTCTACAAACCTATTTGACAGCAAGGGATCTCTTTGCAAACAAGACATTATTTTTAAAATTTGTATATCTATATTTAACATTGCTACACGCACATAAAGCAACAAACCTCTTTCAAACTTCTGTATGGCTCTTTCTCCCTTTGGCATCCCTCAAGCAAAACATGTAAAATCAGAAATGACATCTCACATGTCAGAGTTACTGATGAGGAAGCGGACAGAAAAGAAGGTTTGTTATTAGCCTTTGCCCTGCAAAGGCTTTTATTTTTAGTTTGGGAAGAAATAAGAAAGGTTTTCAACGAGGAGGCCAAGATAATAACACTTACAAAGCTATCTGTGGAATTCTTACATTGTACCTATGACACTATCGAATTTATTGGAAAGAGTTTATCGGGTAAATGTCAGCAGCTGCGTGCCTCTAAATGGAACATACTTCAGCTCTTGGGCTATGGCAGCGATCTGTTCCACTCTGTCCTGGTGAGCAGCCAAGTCACTCTCAAAAGCCTCATGTTTCCTCAACAAAGCACGGATCTCTGTCAGAGTCGCAGCTTCATAATCCTTTTGCTGCAGAATCTGCTCTTTGCCTGGCAGGAGGAAAGAAAATCCAAAACCATTTATGTTTCTCATTAGGAAAGCTGATTGCTAATGGCTCAAGTACACAGAGAAGCAGACCTTTGAAATCTGCTCGTCTTTGAATTTTCCAATGCAGTTTTCCAACCAAATAAAGTGTAAAGAATGTATACATTAGGGGGGAGCTTGCATAAAAATGCATATATTGGTGAAAATAGCATTAAAAATACATTATATAGGGAAGGTCAGTTTGTAAAAATGTGTAATTTAGGGGAAATTGTACATAGATCTTCATGAGGGCCTTTTCGTTAAAAAATAAATCACAGGCTGATGCAGAAATGTGGAAAACCTAAGAGAAGGAGAAATGAGAAACTTAAGAGAAACCCAAACTGATAGATTTCTCCATCCCTATATGTCTTCTGAATGACCCAACTGAACACATCTCATCAGTCATGTTTGAATAGGTGCTTGATAAACCTTCTGTTTCTCTGCCTTCTACAAAAATCAGGAGGAGTATCAAACCAAATACATGCCTAGTAGGTTGCACCCCATCCCCCTTGACAGGTCAAAGTTTTCACAGGCCAGACACACATGGAAATGTTGCCTCACCAGCACCAGCCAGTGTGGTGTAGTGGTTAAGAGCGGCAGTCTCGTAATCTGGGGAACCGGGTTCGCGTCTCCGCTCCTCCACATGCAGCTGCTGGGTGACCTTGGGCCAGTCACACTTCTTTGAAGTCTCTCAGCCCCACTCACCTCACAGAGTGTTTGTTGTGGGGGAGGAAGGGAAAGGAGAATGTTAGCCACTTTGAGACTCCTTAAAGGGAGTGAAAGGCGGGATATCAAATCCAAACTCTTCTTCTTCTTCTTTTAATATCTTCCATCCTTAGTTTGGTAGTATCAACTTGCAAAAATGGGTACTTTCTGCAGACTTGTAAAATAGTTCTTGCTCTCTACGACTGCTTTGAACATGCAATATACGGAAAAACTGGGGGCTTTGGATAATGTCACTGTCTGTCTAGGGAAAGGTGGGAACAGGTAAAAATGCCTGAATTTTAAGGCACACTATTCCAGGATAAGAACATTCACAGTATGAAATTTTCCTGTCCTCTCCCCCACATCATACAGAAAAGCCTCTCCAAAGGGTTAGCTGAACAATGTGTGATGGGACACCAGGAACCTGTTGAGTGAGGAGGAAATCAGGCAAAACCAGGAGGAGATCTGTCCAATTCTGGGTGTTTCTTAACTCCCCAGGTTCCAGGTATTCCACACAGGATAAAAATGAGAATAACAGCATAATAACATTTTTTAAAAACTGGGATTTCTTCTTGTTTCACTTACAAATTATATTTAATTGAAAGGTTTCTTTCAATGCTTATGGAAGCCATATAAATCTCTCTGGCCCATTTAGCCATGTTTTTGACTCCTCCTACCAAAAAAAGTTTTAAAACGTTGTAAAACTTATTCCGTCTCAGCAGGGCTATATAAGAACATAAAGAGAGGCCAGTGTGGTGTAGTGGTTAGAGTGTTGGACTAGGGCCTGGAAGACCAGGGTTCTAATCTCCACTTGGCCATAAAACTCACTGGGTGTCCTTGGGCCAGTCACTACCTCTCAGCCTAACCTACCTCACAGGGTTGTTGTGCAGCTTTATTGAGAGAGAAGGGAGAAAACCATGTATGCCACCTTGAGCTCCTTGGAGAAAAAGGTGGTATATAAATGCAATGAAGAAACAAACAAAGAAGAAGAAGAAGAAGAAGAAGAAGAAGAAGAAGAAGAGTAGTTTGGATTTGATATCTTCCTTTATCACTACCCTGAGGAGTCTCAAAGCAGCCAACATTCCCCTTTCCCTTCCTCCACCACAACAAACGCTCTGTGAGGTGAGTGGGGCTGAGAGACTTCAAAGAAGTGTGACTAGCCTAGAGTCATCCAGCAGCTGCATGTGGAGGAGCGGAGACACAAACCCAGTTCACCAGATTACGAGACTACCGCTCTTAACCACTACACCGCACTGGCTCTCAGCAGGCGGCCTACTTTAGACCAGCAATCCATCTAGTTCAGCATCCTTTTCCCCACAGTGGGCAAGCAGCTGCTTCTACAAAACCCACCAACCAGAGCCTGAAGGCAGCCACCCCCCTCCCTTCTCTAGGAAATGGTATTCAGAAACATAAAGCTTTCAAAACCAGAAATTCCATACAGCCATCATAACAAGAGGATGTGAAATTGGGCGGATATTGTAGCTAACAACAGGCTTCAAGCTTACCATAAGCCCATGTTTCATGCGAAGAAGCCTTTTGCCTAAATTTGGCAGCCAAATGTTCAAGTCGCTCAAGCCTTCGAATTTCATTCAGCAACCATTCCTCGTAGCCCTTCTCTGCCTGCTCAAGTCTTTGCCAGGCGCTAGCAATGTCCTAGGAGAGGAATGCAAACAGAACACCTTTAATTGTTTAAGTTGTGTTTCTCAAGATTTCCGGGGCTTCTGTGCATATAATCAGCATCTCCCTTGACTCTACTATAATTCCCAGTGTAAAAATTTGGATTGCAATATGCTTGCGTCAATCACTTATCTTTTTTGCTATCTTAACTCTGTAAAGCACCATGCACATGCTGTTTCCAGGCTTAATGAACCATTCTAGAACCAACAAGGAAGATTCATAGGCCCCTTTACTTACTGAAACCATCTTCCCTTCTGATGGCATGAAAGCTGGCCTATTGCTGATCCTCAGTTTTGTCTGCAATGTATTGAAATTGATCTCCAGCTGACATTTTTCTTGGACTTTGGGAGGCTTGTGTTTACGGCGATAATCTCTGAAGTCCTCTAACTTCTTCTGCATAGCCGCCATAGTATTCTCGGGGGTCCTGTTTTCCAGCCAAGGAGTTGTGCGACGAATCCATTCTAAAAGCTGTTTTGCACGTACATAAAATTACAAACAAACAATAAAAAAGATAATTAGAAGTGGCTTCTTCTTTGCATGCTATAGAGAAACATACTGTACTCGCATAGCTTCTGAAATTAGTGCTATTGGAACCCAACAGACAAAGAAGAGTGATTTCTTGATGTGTGAAACAGAAGGAAATATTGTTAGCAGGGCTGGGGCTACCTTTAGCTGCAGTTGAGCCA
This sequence comes from Podarcis raffonei, assembly GCF_027172205.1. Taxonomy (NCBI): domain Eukaryota; kingdom Metazoa; phylum Chordata; class Lepidosauria; order Squamata; family Lacertidae; genus Podarcis; species Podarcis raffonei. Next base: position 79,067,765 of record NC_070604.1, on the reverse strand, counting down.
ATCTTGGCTTCCACCTATTTCAGACTCTATCTGATTTCTGGCTTGTTTCCTCCATGTATGGAACAGTTGGGAGCAAGAGAAGAGCAAAGCACTTGTGCGTGTTTATCCATAGATTACTTTAAACCAGGCTTCCTCAACCTCAGCCCTCCAGATGTTTTGAGACTACAATTCCCATCATCCCTGACCACTGGTCCTTCTAGCTAGGGATCATGGGAATTGTAGGCCAGAAATATCTGGAGGGCTGAGGTTGAGGAAGCCTGCTTTAAACTATGTTTTATCATGCTGTCATGAATCCTATTGAGGTGTCTCAGAGGGACCAGCTGGCTCATGAGGAGGAATGGGAGGAACCCAGGCAGTTCCTAGCAAAATGTGGCTGAGTGGAACTGGGATCCCAGAGAGGAGACCAGTAGTCTAGGGACTGGAGAGCTGGATCCAGAGGAAGGACCAAGCAGGTTGGCAGAGCAGTATTCTGCTCCTGTGACACAGGACACGCCTAGGGACACCTCCTGCTGTGGATCCACCCAGCACCATCTCCTGCCAGTGTGAAGCCTTCTCTGAAGCAGGTAAAGGTAATGGAAAGTAATTTGTATGCTCAGCACCAACCTCGCCTCCAACTCCAGGGACGCAGTGTGAACAAACATCGCAAGCCCAACACACTTGAAAGAGTGCCCATTTGCTTGCCCAATCCCAGGACTTGCTAGGTGAAGTGCTATGGCCACCCTGTCCTTCAAAAGGATGGTGAAAGAGATAGGTCACTTCCTGGATCAGCATTTGAGCTTATACTTAGCTACGAATCTATACCTCCTATGAATCTGATGTACCTTGTAAGCTGCAGCTTGCCTTTGTACTGCTCTGAATTATGGGTATTAAAAACCAGCAGAAACCAAACTGAGAATTCAAGTTCTTCATCCAGCAGTGAGGGGCAGAACAGCTGCAGACAAACCAGGCCGTTATCTCCTAGTGGTCTTGATCCTCGAACAGTGTGGTGCTGGCTGGCCAGTGGACAGGACATGCTGGAGCAGACTAAATACTGCTTCATTTTGGCCTGCCTCTCAGTCCCTCCACAGATCTAGCTGTGGCCTCTCAGGAGTGATGCCCACTTTCCAGAGAACTCTCAAGTTGTGCTTGTTGGTTTTCCATATGTGAGCTGGGATTGCTTGGGATCCCATCACTACCTCAGGCAAGAAATAAAGTCTGTCTTGCCTATATCACTTCCCTATGACTTCAAGAACTCCCTCTCTGTTTGGCCTAGAAACCAAAGCCAAACCTAGCCTCGTAGTCTGTATCTGCAAATTATTATAATTTAGGAATCATCAGTGTGAGTGACTGAAATCCTAAAGCTCATTCACGATGTGGTAGCAAGTGTATATGGAAGCTGCAATCAAGGAAGAACTTCTAGTCCAAATTAAGCTGCAAGCATAGGGAATCTCCACTGCATTTAACATCAAAAACATGCACTTTACAACACTGGATAAAAAGGCAGCAAATATATTTTCAATTAAAATACAGATCATGTTAAATGAAATGGAGCTTTCCTCTCCTCATTTAATGACTATGTTTGAATAAAAAGAGCCTCAGCAGTAGATAACAGCTTTGGGTAAATCTTCTTATTAAATTGCTTATTCAAGCCATCCATGCTTTATTATCATAATAATTATTTCACTATTGTGTAGGTTTCCTTTACCTCACTTGCTAGCCTTTCATATTCTTCCATCAACTTTTCATTTTCTTGGTTCACAGCAAGTACCTTACAAATCCGATTAGCTGCTGTTTCCGCCTGAAAAACACAAAACATAAACAGTGTGGATATAGCATTGCATTCTTAGACTGACACAAACTAAAGAATGACCATATATTGGCTTCTGAATAGTAAAGAGTGGGCATGCCCACTGAAAGGGCTTCAGCCAGAATTGTCATACTGGTTTCAATGAGGGTTAACATAAGGCAAGCTCTGCTGGATCAGCATCCAGTGGGCAATCAGATGCCTGTGATAATTTACTCTCTAGTAGCTGTGTTTACTATTGTAACCTTCAGCTTATACACACTTTCCTTGGAATAAGATCATTTAACTCATTGGGACTCACTTCTTACATAGGCTTGAACTGTGAATTTATTAATCTTAAAGGTGCCTTAGGACTTTCCACACACACACCCCCTTTATATTAACTTGCTTCTTAACTAATTTATCTTAAACATTAGCAAAAGACTTGTGGGGAACTTGTGGAGTCATTACCCACAACGACACTGCAATATATTTGATGAATTACTCATTTTCTGTAAGGGCTATTTTGGTTTTCATCTGTGTCAAAGTCGATATAGATGATATGTTGGCTCAGCATGCTGTGATAGTCCGACAAGATGATGCTAACTCAACGTAACTCTAATGATGCTACCATCTGGGCACTGTCAGAAGAAGGGTGAAATGTAAGGGAGGGGGGCGCAAAAAATAATGACTAATATATTTTTTTAAAAAACCAAAACAATAGCACAGTGCCAAATTTTTACCTAGGAAATTTTCAGAATAGAAGGGACATAGTGGCTGGGTGTGTGTGAATGATGGCCCACTTTTAAACTTTTTTGTGCAGTTTTAAGCTGCTCTCTCCCAGTTCCAATCTGCAACTTTAGTGTTCTGGCTTGTTTTGGTTTTTTAAAAAACAGCTTCTTTCTGAGGAAACCCTAGTCAGGAATCACTTAGGCAGCCTGATGATATGATGTCATCAAATGTCAATCTGATTTGGCTGCCTGATGATATCAGAAGCTGAATCAGGATGCCCTTCGTCTGGTCAGACTTCATGTTGATACCACATAACCAATTAGATGGGACAATGCGATGCCATCGCGAAGCCAAAATACATTGAGGCTAACATTTCTTACCATCTTATCTTCACCAGTGAGGGTCAACTGTTCTGTTTCACAGTTCCCCATGCCATTACTGAAATAGAGGTTTATTTCATGCAGAGCAAAGTTCTTCCTAAATGCCCACCATTTCAATTCAACCCTTCAAAAGAGATTTCATTGCTATATTGTTGTTACCTTCCATCTTTTCACAAATAGACACATCATTCAATACCATACAGAATAATTTAAGTAGCTACATTTGAGTTTATTCCTTCATTTGTCCCTACCATTTAAACCTGTTTCTCTGCCATTTAATAGACGTTTGCAGGCAAAATATGAGATTTTTCCTGGTATAAAGTGGTGTGAGAACTTCACCTAATTACTTTCTAGGTGTCAACTTGCTTTTAAGAATATTAAGACTGGGATAGTGTCAATTTGGCAACCCCAGTCCATACTGATTTCAATAGTGCAGTATCCTTTAAACCCAAGTGGTCTCTTAATCAGTTTTTCAAAATGTTTATGTTCAGGGAATTCATTTCCTGTCTAAATTGCCTGCCAATTAACTCCTGTACATATGCCAGGGAACCGCTGCACATTTCAGAGGATTCTGGATGTCAGTCACTGCCATAGCTACAGGGGAGCTAGCCAGGGTTTTTTGCCCCAGGTGAAGCTGCCAGAGGGAGGCCATTGAGGCTCCCAGCCTGTGTGTGTGGTTGTACGCAAATGTGTGTAGGGGTGGTGCCAAACTGGGTCTTTGACACAGGTAAAATTCACCCCTGCAGTTGGTTCACACAAGGTGCTGGACACAAGCCTGCTGGGCTTCCAAGAACACCCTGTAGCATACCAAACACTCCCTTATTGCTACACATTTGTGAGACATTTTGCAGCAAGGGGACATTTTGCAGTCTTTCAGGGAAGCTTGTTTGCCATCACAGCTTTTATCATTTAAGAAGCCCAGATAAGCTTCGAAAGGGACCCCAAGGTTTCCTGGAACATAGTAGTGGCTGTTGTCCATTGGGCCTGGTGGGGTGGAACAGAGGGAAGCCAGCAGTAGATACAGCAGATAGGCAGAGCCAACGAATTCTAGTTTTTCTCTCCATCCTCATCCCTGCTGAGTTGTACACAGGCAGTGCTTTTTTCCTGGGGTTACGCAGATCCCTAAACATTTTGTGAATCTAAGTTTGGCCTCTTTGAGGGGCAGTATTTCAACATGAGTAGGAAAATGACAATACCCCTAAATATGTTTTAAAGAAAAAAAGCACTGTACACAGGTAAGGCTGAGAAGGAAGAAGCTGACAGCCAGTGTCATTCTCTGGACTTTTTGTAAAAAAGAAGGCAGGCAGGTGGGAGATGTCAGAGAGCAAGTGGAGGATGATGAGGCAGAGCCTCATCTGCTCTTATGGACCAGGCTTGACCACAGTTTGAAAAATACTGCCATACAAAACATCTGTATGGAGCCTGACCCTCTCATAAGACCCTATTAGAGCAGGTGGAATAATATTTTGTTCACTTCCCTGAAAACTACCATTTTAGGTCAGATAATGTTGCTTCTCATTATAAAGGGTTGTGGTGAGGAAATGCAGCCTTTCTAAAATGGATTGAATGCTCAGTGCAGTTATATTTATTTACATAATAGGAACTAAAGATTACTGCAGTGCCTGTAATGCCAACAGAGTCAAAAGCAGATTCTGATTAAAACACACAGACCGAGCACACTCACTTAACATATATTTGTCCATGTTAATTAAAGAACAAAGAAACTGCAGGGCAAATGATAAACCCAATGGAAACCTGAAACACACAGAGCAACATTCAGAACTGCAGTCTGAAGGGGACAGATGATGAATACCTGCTCTGCTCCAGCAAAAGCATGGTAGAAGCAGGAAACATAAGTCATGATAGCTCTCTCATCAGGCTTGGGGGTGTTCACAATATCTGCAAGGGAAGAAGAAACAAAACAAACACAAGGAGTGGAAAACTGCTGCCATCCTGCTTTGCTTTCCATACGCAAGGCAGGTGCTGCTCTGCCAGGCTTCAACAAGCTGAAATTAATCATCTGCTATGTTAATACATGCCGGCTGGAAAGGCAAAATATTGAAACTCAAACTGAGATCCTGGGGCACAGAGGGGACTTGGAACAATTCCACTGCTTTTATGCAAGGAAACATAATCACTGCTCATTGGAGCAATCCCTGATTCAAGGCAAGCTATCTTTACCTGTACAGCAAGATGGCTTAAATGAGTAATGTTCGCATGAGTGAACCATCATGCATGAGGTTCAAATGAAGCACATCTCGAAATGTATATTTGTAACTTTCCATCTGACAAAGGTCTTCCCTGAAAAAGGCTGTGCTTAATATCTTCACAGTGTTGTGTAATTTTTAAAAATGAGATTTGAAGTGCTCTCTTAGTAGCACTTGGACTGTTCTTTTTCTTTTATTATAAAATCATCTTCCTGGAATACATATCCAAATGTCAATGCTATTATGTTTTATTACCACATCATGGAGGTTTATCAGTATTGACACAACTACAAATAGCAATTAAAATGTAGGTTTTGTTATATATAGGAGATTTATACTATATACTATGAAACTAAACAGAACATGCTGTTGCATTTTTAAGGACGCATTGAAAACTACTGGTGCATGTTCTCCAGAAGCAAATTCAATCCTCTAAAATGTTCCCAAAATAGTCATATAAGATCAGGCTGGGAGGAAAGCTACAAAATATCATGTAATGCAAAGAGCAAAAATTAAGCTCAGAATTTTACCTTCTGAGCACCAGCAAACACACAGTAATAAGAGGAAGCATAAATCATAAAAACTATTGAATTGGATCTGGCAGCTTGAAGCTGCTATTTAAATCAAGCAACTTGGGCTGCTATTTAAATTTCTCACGATTTCCCAGAACAATTCCCTATAGTGGGGGAGCATTGTGGGAAATGAAAATGGTGGCTCCCAGATCCAGCTGCCTAATAGGAGACTTCAGAGCAGGATCCAATACAGTAGTCAGTCATGTCAGGCTGTTGTGTTGTGAACAGCGGAGGAGACTGAAGGACAAAGTTCAGAATGACGGCTCCCCACATCAAATGGGGGGCACCTTTTGCGTGGTCACGCGCAGCCCCCCAGATCCCAGTGCAGCTCCCAGTAGTACGGGCTGGCTTCGCCCTCCCCAGGCTGGATACCTGAAGGTCTCCACCTACCTCAGCCAATCACCCAATCCTGCCTGGGGAGGGGAGGGGGAGGGACCGCCCTGCCCACACAACAGAAGGTGAATCTTACCAGCGAAGTGTCAGTTGGCTCCAGAGCTTCTCCCACCCGGCCCTCCCTCAGTTAAGCTTTCTTTTGCAGGTTAACGTCTTCTTCACAGGTACACGGGTGCTGCTACGTCATGGTCGCTGTTGAAGGGCCGGAAAGGAATTTTCCTGCATTGGCAGGTTTTGCCTTTCCCGTAGCAAAATGTCAAAACTTTGGCGGTTTCAGGCCTTGGGTGGAATCCTTTAGTCTATCTTCTCTAAATGGGGGGGGGCGTGAAGCGGTGACCCACGACCCCCTTGCGGCGCTGATCCCAGGGTTCCCCGTTAAAGGGGTCTTGAGGGGAGGCATTGGCCATATGCCGAGCGGTTGCCATTGCTCTCCTCTGTGATGGCAGTGAAACGGGTGGCGGGCTCTTTGCTTGAACATATGTTCTCCAGAGCCAGCCCAATCCCCACATTCTGGACAACCCTAATGTCCCTCAGATCCCCGGCTGGGGACTGGGAAGGATAAACACCCAAAGCCTGAGCCAAGGTCTCCCTACATCTGAAACTTAATAAAGTTGTGGCCAATTTTAATCCCATAGCACATTGTCTTGAGTCATTATTCCACTTAGGAGTCAACTGGGGTTGGGGGGACTCCACCTGGCCACGCAAATGCCTGGTTCAGGACTTCCCAAACTATGTGCTGAGGCAAACCACTCATAGCCTGTGATGCGGATATTAGTTAAATCAAAATATATTTTGCATATGCCAGTATATATAGGACCCGACAACTGAAGTACTGTTTCATAGACAACTATGTGAAAAACTATCTTTTTGAATTCATTTATGGAACAAAAGATGTTGAAAGGTTACTCAGTCCACTGCTTCTTAAAAGGATGTTAGCTCCCACCTTCTGCGTCCAACATCTTTGGGATATCCAAATGCTTTTCAGCAACTTCCATGGCAAGATTTATATTCCGCAGTGGGTCATCCTGCATGAAAGAAGACCACTAATTATAATTAATCATGAATAAATCTATGAAGCATTATACAATCAGAACCAAAGGACAGAATATTTGAGATTGTTGGCGGTTTTTTACTGAAAGATAGCAAATAAGTTTTTTAAAGTTGCCACAAACTTCCAACTGTAGTTTCAAAGCAAATCCTACATAAATATCAACAGCCTGCCACTTTTGGTTTACTCAGAAGAAAGTGACACATAGTTCAATGGAACTTAATCCAAAATGAGTGCATTGCAGGATTGAAACTCTAGCATTACTAGGGAACTATTTCAAATTACTGATGATGATTTTGCAGTTATCATTTGACATAATAAAGGCACCATGAGATTTACTTACCACGTAAGCAGATTTATGGTCAGACAAATGCCAGAAGCCATCACACGGAGGCATATTCACCATAAATATTCAACTTATTACTACGGCACAGGAAAATCATCATGTGATGACCATACCATATTTAAATCAGACCTCATGGAACAGCAACAGAAATCGCCACAGGAGGTACAGAATATAAAATAAACTGACCACGTTGATTATAGTCCAATTCCTAGATGATTCAAATTTGATTTAGTGCCACTGAATTCAGTGGGATCAAATCAACTTAAATCCTATGGCTGCAATCCTATGCACACATTTTGCTTTAATGATCGTATGGTTTACTGTTTGGTGGATTTCAAACCAAACCAGTTCAAAACCATTTTGAGGGTCCCTTTTGATGAAAAGGTAGTGTGTGTGTGTGTGTATACATATACATATATATTCATATTCATTCATTCATACCATTGAAGTCAATGTGATTTACTTCTGAATAAACATGTATAGAATTGCACAATATTCAGTTTAACTGGGTTTTGAATTGGATTGTTACTCAGAGCTTTGCTTGTTAAAGTCACAATGACCCATTCACACATCACATTAGACCATAGTTTAAAACAAATAAGGTAAGCCAAGAACAAACTTTGGTTACTCCTTGAGATTTGTTTGGCAAAAACAAACCACAAGCCTTGGTTCAGGTGGCACAACAACACAGACTCTAGCTTGTTTCATTCATGGTGCAGAAGGAGCAAAGGAACTTCTGAGCAGTGTGCACAAGCACAAGCTTGTTCAAATTCACCCACAGTTTCAAACTATGGTTCAGTGTAATGTGTGAATCAGGCCTGTGTTTCCGACATATCTATCACAGTCACTGCTTTTGATAGAATAGTCAAAGCTGCAGATCTCCTGCAGAGATACACAGTTAAAGTGTCGTAAGGAAAACCAGCCATGCCAACCGGTGTTGAAGAATTTTAATGGCAAGGCTATTATTCCTGGTGCAACACAAAAGCCAGGAAAGGCATGCAGGAAGTAAAACCACACAACACACTCAAAAAGGTCACAACAAAACGTTTGTCAAGAGATTCAAAAAACAAAGGAGGAAAACAGAAAGAAAGCATCTGTAGTGTTCAACGCATGGTTAATATGTTAACCACCCTGAGATCTTCGGATAAAGGGTGGTATATAGATTGATTAATTGAATGAATAAATAAATAAATAAATAAATAAATAAATAAATAAATAAATAAGTAAGTATGTTGTTATTGATCATCAGAGGTGGTATGTCCTATTTCACTGCTGGAGGCAAAATGGGAAGTGCTGCCCCACCCTGCTGCTGATGCCACCACCACCAACACTGCCATACCTTTCACTGCCACATCTGCACTACCACCTCTGGCATCAGTACTGATTTTGGGTAAGATCTCGCCAATTTTCCAAAGCCAGCAGAGGGCAGTGGCCTCACCCTGCCTAATGGCTGGGCCGGCCCTGTTGATTACTGCAGCTCCTTACAAAGGGCTCTCAGGCAGCTTTAAACATGTTTCACACACACAGTCCAGCAAATTTTCAGCTGTGATAAAAGCCCCACTGAAATCAGTGGGACTTTAAGAGGGTGGGCAGAGAGTTTGCACTGGGTTTTCCTGTGAAAAGAGCGGTATAAATTGGCAGATGCCTCCAAATGGTGGTATATTTTTGTGGCATACTTCAGCTCCCATCATGGCGCACATTTGGGAATCACTGGTGTGATGAGACTATATATACGTAAGCAGCTTGAAACGCAGCAAGGTTCCCTCATCCTGCCCTGCATTTCAAGTCACACTTGCTGTATACAACTGAGGGAAAAGGAGATGTCTTCACCTGAAGCACATTACCTGATTTTATTCCCCGTGCCTGCAACCCTTCCCCACAAAAAACTATTCAAAGAAGTTGTCGTCTGTGCATGCACAATGGTTGTCTGAACTGTACACACCTCATCTTAACTACAACTTGCATTTTCAAAATGGATGGAAGTTAGTTTGAGGGAAAACGATAAAACAGCAGTATTTCTTTAAAAACTACAGGATGCATATGCATTGTGGCTGGCATAATGTGTACAGTGGTACCTTTAGTTACGAACTTAATTCGTTCCGGAGGTCCGTTCTTAACCTGAAACTGTTCTTAACTAGAGGTGTGCTTTTGCTAATGGGGTGTCTTGCTGCCGCTGGCACACGATTTCTGTTCTCATCCTGGGGCAAAGTTCTCAACCTGAGGTAACTCTCCCAGGTTAGCGGAGTTTGTAACCTGAAGCATTTGTAACCAGAGGCATTTGTAACTCGAGGTACCACTGTATTCGGCTTCCAACACCAGCAGTGGGAGCACATTGGGGCCGGAGTAAATGGTACACAGCCTGACTTAGGATCATGTACTACCTCATCTTTATTTGTTGGGCAGGAGCCAGGAAGGAAAGCCACTTCATATTACTAAACATACCCCAGTTTACTATTAAGGAGACATGCTTAGCATGCAGGAAGTGAGCCAAATCACTGCAAATCACCATGCTCTTTCACCCAGATGGATGACCTTAGATAGCTTGGAGTAGTCAATAAGATCAGGTCGATGTCTATGGATAAGCGCACAGAGGGCAAGGCCGTCTTTCCAGCTTCACAACAACCAAAAATAAAATGAAAAGATGTTAATGAAATAATGACAACTGATCCTAGCAGCTCAAGGTCTGAAAACATGCAGAAGCTACACAATGTACCCAGTAATTATGTCATCGTCAAATTTGCTACAATTCCAGCGCTTGCTGTGTTTTGTTTTGCAAAACCTCATTTAATGCTCAAAAGCACATTGAGAAGATCAAAGCATGAATTTGTGAATCTGGTAATCAAATGGGGTTTATTCTGCTTCTGGCGCATAGTGAAAATGCCCAAATATTTTGAATGACATTTCACATCTACTTTGGGACTCTGGGATGTATCAGACTAAGTTATACTCAGGGCAGACCCATTGTAATTAATAGATATGACTAACTTAGGTCCATTAATTTCAATGGGTAGAGTAGAACTTAGTTAGATACACTCCATTGATTTTAATGGGTCTACTCTAAATATGACTTAGTACAACCTCATATTATAGAAGACCAGTTTCCTAAACAGTGGCCACTTCTGTGTAGGAAGGAACCTAGATAAATTGCATGCATTACGAATGATGAATGGATATGTGTTTAACTTTGGCAAAAAGCTCTAATTGGTAGTAGTAAGACACTTGGCTGAATGGACTGTTGCTTTTACCCTGCAATTTGTCTGTCTTTAGATGTATATGGTACTCTTAAGGTGGCTCAGAAAACTATACCAATGATAAAAGATTAAACCAGCAATAAGAGAACAGAATACTGACACTTCTTCTTGGTATGTACCAGTAACTTGAACAATTGGAGTGAATAGTGTATACAAGCATTCATTGCTTTTGAAACACAATACAGTGTTTAAAATCAACACTGAAATCTATTCATTACAACTGTCTGTAAAAACCTACCGTAACTAAAAATGCTGGATATTTGATAGAATGAAAATATTTTCAGTCACCCGAAATCCACTTTGTAAATAGTTTGTTATCCATAATGCATATGTTTTCTGCTCTGTTAATGGTCTATTACTAACAACGCAGATTTTTCAATCCCTTGAATCTTAATTTGCTCTCTCTATATCCAGAATTCTGCTGCATTTCCATTCTATCTCATCAAGAGTTCCGTGAAGTTTGAAAGCTTGCATACTCAACCTAATTAAATAACCTACTGTATTAAAGTACAACAAAAAAATCTAAGTTGCCTATCCTATGGACATTTACCAGGGAGAAAACCCCACTGAACACACTGGGACTTGCTTCTGGGTAAACATACATAGGATTGTACTGTTACACAGCAAGCACTGGAGGGGGGGGGGAATGTTCATTAATCGTTCCATAAATGCCCCCATTTTATCCTGTTTATGCTATGGTACCTCTGCAACTGTAATGAGCCTCTGAAGTGAATCTTAGTTCCAGTGTTTATGGAAGCGTTGCCATTAAGTTCATGCTGGCAATGCTAATTAATTTACAAGAATCCACATACTGTATATTTATTTCATACAGACTGGGGCCATGATAAGAAAGAAATATGCAGAGAGCCTTGGGGTTGATTCTTACATTGTAAGAGAAGTGCGGCTGCCAGTTCCCTTTGGCTCCGCCCTATATTACAATATGGAGCGCTGGCATGTGAGTGAACACATAGTTGGCCCCTCCCAACAATGATCTTGCTGTCTTAATGGCCAGAGTAACGTGGGAATCATGGAGAGGAATAACAATCATGCCACCCCTGCAAGTTAAGAACCAGCCCTTTCGTCAAACTGCAAGGACCAAGGAATGTTCTCCATTCCATCGTTGAAATGGATGGCACAAAATGGCTGTTACCTCAGATGGAAGTTCTGAATGTTCACATTTCTGTACGGTGCTGTTTTCCTCTGGCACCACAGCAGTAGTCCTTCTTTGGCAGATGTCTCTGGAAAGGAGATGTATGAGGGAGGTAATGCAGCTTCAGGTCAAGATCACTTTATGGTGGTTTTTAAGTGTGTTTTGTTGAAACTGTTTAGAAGCCTCTCCAAGACTGGGAATCTTGTGCTTAGAAGTCCCCTTCTGACCTTGCCATTCCATGCAGGAAGGTCAGGGTGGGATGGAGCCAGAACATTCACAGATATGGACTTCCACTCTTAGATCACCCCTGCATGAGTTGTTTCAACACAGAATAACGCCTGACTGTTTTGTGTTTGATATAACTGAATCTCTGTTTCAAAACATTGTGGTGTAATTCTATGAACAAGTACTGCTTGGGGGGATGACTGAGAGATTCTGATCACATAAATTCAGGGAGACTTCCCTCATCATGTAAGTATCCATGATTTATTCTTCTAATATTTATATTTGTCTTCATTAGCTCAACACAGGTTTCTAAGGCTGAATACATACTGGATGCACAGACATCCCCCTTCTATGCTGCTTTGGGAATGAGATTTTAGTGGAACTGTGACTTTAAGCACCAAACCGTCAAGCCTCTAGGTTTGTGCCTTCTAATATTTACTGATCAATGTTCTCTCTTGGAAACCTGCAAAAGCATAATTCATATTCAGAGAGGATAAATCAGAAATGCTTGATAGATTTCTTTCCCACTGTATGGTTTAATTGCTACAGTACAATCAAGGTAAAATAAATTTGTCAAGAATAATTATTCTCTAAATCAACAAATGAGGTGGAGGAAACAGTTAATTTGTTACATATTGTACTGCATAATGAAGGACATCTGTTTGCTCAAGCAAACGGTGTATAGTTGGTAATGAATCTACAGCTGCCCGAGTTCTTCATTTAAATATTTTATAAGTTGTTCTCATATATATATATATATATATATATATATATATATAACACTTGCTGCTAAGAGGCAAAAATAAATCTTTAAAATATAATAGAGTCTGCAACAGAAATTGTTTAAGAAATAACTTTCTGATTTCAACACCTAATGCTTACATAGTACAAAATATCCTATTTTTTCCAAACAACTGACAGTTTTAAATTGTTTAATTTGATCAAAACACATACTGGCAAGGCTCGACAGCCCATCAGCAAGTGCTTTTCTGTTTCAGTGAATGTAAATTTCAACCAAATGCAAAAGGTTTCTTAGGATTTTATCAGTGTCCCTTCTGAACATTCCATTTCATGTGCACCTGATGCTTCCCAGGACTCATTATGCTTACAAGATGGCTGGTCATCCATTAGAAAATAGAAAGCGCATTCCAGGCATTGTCAAACTATCTGACTGGCTGAGCTACATAGCAAATTCTTATGTTTCAGAGGTGCCTTAGAACTGTTAACGCTTCTAGTTTGTCTGAATGGAGATTTTATCTATCTATCAATATATATCTATCTCATTTATTTTTATACTGCCCTTCATTCATCGATCTCAGGGCAGTTCACAACATAAAAATGTGTGTAGGTATAGAAACCTCTACTTTTTGTACAGCTGGAAGGTAGTCAGCTGTAGAAAGGTATGAGCCACATTCATTGTTCTGCCAAACATACAAAAGTTATATGTGTTTTATTTATTTTTAATCTACTGTTGATTATAACCATATTTGGAATTTTTAAATACGTTTTATCAATATTTTAAATGTTGTTGTTTTTTGTAAACCACTTAGAAGTGCTTCATACGACTGAATGGTGTAATTTTTTGAAAAATAAATAAATAAAATAAACGTTATCTTTGACCCCCCCCCCTTTCACTGGAACATGGCCCCAAAAAGTTTCCCTACAAGGAAATGCATCTCCCCAGGGTAGTAGGATATTAGCATGACAAGTTAATGCAGAACATCAAGGTATTAATAGAATCAGTCACACCAAATCACCATATGATGTTCTATATATCTTCTGAAGAATCACATGATACATCTCTCCTTGGACTGTACTACTTCAGAGTGTAGGTGGAGACTGCATGACTGAATCCTCCATCATGTAAAGACTAGAATGTTCCATTAAATGGTAGCATACCAGGAAGAAGGGTTTTAGTGTAGATGCTCTAGCTTTAAACCTTGATGTTCTAACTTTCTTTATGGAGAAAATGTATGTATTGAGGAGGTATTTCATCATGAAATCCCCTGTCTTCATTCTGAAGTGAAACTGTTCCAGGAGGGTTGTATCACACAAGTCTTCTTAATGTTTTTGAATGGGTGGTGATATTGAATATAAAGAGAACACAGATCTGAGGCTTCAGAGTAGTTAGTTCCTTTACCCTCCCCATCAATAAACAGTTGCCATTTAAGTTCACATTTTAAAAAAAAAATCCTCTGTCTGTTTCTGATGAGAGCTTCCCCTTGCCATAGGGCAATACCGTGGAGAATAGTCTTACCTTCTACTGAAATATCTTGAATTGCAAAACGAAGGATGATTGTCCAGATCATGCCCAGGGTCATTTTCACATTGCCATCTACAATTTCTGGTGTGAAACAGAATTGAAATTTTAAGCAATAGGCTGTGATCAAAGAGTACATGCCTGCTATGATTTAAGTTTTGTGATCTGTATCCTGCAAAAGCAGTGCGGCGTGTGACTCAACAGGCCTGCCAACCAAGCGCAGTAAAGCAGGACCCAGGAATTTAGTCCTGGCTATGCTATGTAGGGGACAGTTGAACATTATATGTGAAAGAGATTCAACAGTTTCCCCGTCACACACGCATAGCGGAGACACCAAACCCTTGGAAAATCTGTGGCTCAGCTGGTTCGATGGAAGGACATTGAACCTTGCCCGAATAAATGCAAGTCGGTGTGGTACTGATGAAAGAGATGACATGTATGATGGAAGGCCAAGTGGTGGGGTTATTCCGTGATACCTGGGGGAGCAGACACCCCCACCCCTGGCGAGGTTGTGTTGATTTTCAATGTCCTCTAATCTTTGCTCAATAAGGCTTTTGGCTGAGCGTAAGTTCATCTTTAAGGAGTCCGCTGGGGAAATTCCGATGCTCAGAAGTTTGGCATGGATTTTTCCTACCCACGGATTGACAAAGACGTCCCGCCAGAGGCACTGAAAAAGGTAATGGTCGGGAAGCCTATGCCAGCTGGACAGCCAATAGGCAAAGACTCGCTTCCAGAGGACAGTCTCCAATGATGCAATCCTTAACTCCAGACGTATGGCTGCGTTGCTCACACACATGGGGAGTTTCAGAAGGCGACGGAGAAACTGATTCTGTAATGTCCCCAGCGATGTTAAATTGGACCCTGGGGCCCAGAGCGGGGCAGCATAACAGAGGGTGGAAACCACTTTTGCGTGGTATACCTTCAATGCAGAAGGGATGTGAGAGGCTCCGTCGGCCACAAAAAATTGGAGTAGAGTATAAAGTATTGTTTTCCCTTTGTTTAGTAAATACTGTATCTGTGGCTTCCAGCTTAGATTGTAATGAAAAAAGACTCCCAGGTATTTAAATTTGAAAACCTGTTCTAATTGGACTCCATCTAACTTCCAGCTGTAAGTTTTCCGAGACCTGGTAAAGACCAGGACTTTAGATTTCCCATGATTAATTGTCAGATGGTTAAGTTTGCAATAAGCCGCAAAAATCTTTAGAGCTCTGCATAAACCAACTCTAGAGTAGGAAAGGATCGCTGCATCGTCGGCATATAGGAGCAAAGGGCAGCGAAAATCAGCTAGGCGGGGGGCATGAATGTTGGCTTGAGACTCATTCAGAAAGAGCTTCATATCGCTAATAAACAAGTTGAAGAGGAGTGGGGCCAAAATGCAGCCTTGGCGCACACCTCTATTTATTGGGACCTCGTTGGATAGGTTTCCCGCCGGTGTGAGTCTCACTCTAGCCGACGACCCATGGTGTAATTGGGTTATAAGCCATAACAGCCTTCTATCTATGCCCCATCTCTCTAATTTCTTCCATAGGCAGTTTCTTGGGATACTGTCGAAGGCAGCCTTACGTCTATAAAAGCGACACATAGGCGCCCCCGACTCGGGGCAGAATATTTTCTGGCAAGATGATACATGATTACCATATGGTCAGAGGTCGAATAATTGTTCCTAAAGCCCGCTTGCTCATGGCCAATCAAATTTGAGTCGTTTGCCCAATGGGACAGCTTAGACAGCAAAAATTTTGCATAAATTTTTCCGATGATAGACAAAAGGCTGATGTTCCGATAGTTCTCCGGGTCAGCAGGGGGACCCTTTTTATGGACTGACACGATCACGGCCTCCTTCCATGACCGAGGGATAAGCCCCGTAGAATTAATTGCATCAAAGACTTTGGCCAGAATTTCAGCCCACCACCTCGGTTGCGCAACAATAGCCTCAGCAGGGACTAGATCCGGCCCGGGGGCTTTGCCCGTTTTCAGATCTAATATCAAGTCCATTATCAGGTCTGGGTCGGTGGAGGGCCACAAAGGTAGATGGTTGGCTCGGAATTCCATGGATGAGTTGGATTCCTCTGCCAAGGAGAAATATTTACTCAAGAATTGTTCCCATGTGGGCGCAGGGATAATCGTCAGTGGGTACTTCCTTCCTCTTTTGTTTATCAGAGCCCAAAATTCTTGTGGTCTGCGGGATCTCGAGGCCGCAATCAAGGCTCGCCAACGCTTTTGATACCACTCGCGTTTGGCCAGCTTTAAAGTCTGTTTGTATGCTCTTTTGGCTTCTAAATAGGAGGATGATAGAGCCTGGGCATTAGAGTTTTTGTATTCATTATAGATGGAACGAAGAAGGGATCTTGCTTGTTTGCAAGAGGTGTTAAACCAAGGGGCCCCAGCACTGCAATGCGCCACTTTCTCCTTTTGAGGAGGTGATGTAAAAAAAGTGGTAAGGTTTGTTATAAGAAGGTTAAAAAGTTTCAAAACCGAATTGGAATCTTGTAAATCAGTAGTTATTTGAGGTAAGTAGGCAGTGATTTCCCTATGGAAAAAAACCTGGTATTTTTGGGCCACAGCCTCCGACCATTTAATCCCTCTTATTTTGAACGATGATGAGGTTTCCAGAAGGACTGAGTGTTTATTGTCGTTCTGGCACCGGAACAATGACAAAGTGGTCACTATTGGGAGGTGATCACTGAAATGTTGGTTTTCAACTTGGAAGGAAAGTACATTAACGGCCAGATTTGCGGAGATAAAGAAGTAATCGATAACACTGTTAGATGTTAGTCCCAGGTGAGTGAACTCCCCCGGTATATCGGGGGGGAAGGTGCCGTTCAAAAATACTAGATTCAGGCGAATGGCCATTTGGTAAAGGGTCACTCCTGCTTTGTTTACTCTGTTGTCCTTTGAAGTTCTAATTCTGGCATGTTCCAAGTCAAAATTGTCCAAACATGGGGGAGTCCACCATTTGGACTTGGTTAGTAGGTCCCAATTTGTGGCAATACGAGCATTAAAGTCTCCCCCAATTAAGGAGTACGAGTTAGGGCATTTGGTATGACATGTCAGTAGGTGATTTTCAAATGATTCCCATCTCCAATCAAGATCAGGCGCTGAGCCTTCGGGGGGGAGATAAACATTAGTAATTAGTAATGAGGACTTCCCTTCTGTGATCAGTCCAGATAGAGCAAAAGGTGGGGAAGCCTGTACCAGAGTGAATTTGGCGTGAAGTTGGAGTGAGATCCCAATCAAAAGACCCCCTTTGGGGCGTCCACCTTTCAAAGAAGGGGAGGCCGGAAGTGTTAGAAGATCAAAGCCGTCTATGGTAATCTCTTCCTCATCCCATGTTTCTTGGAATAGAATGATTTTAAATGAATTTATGTACTTCCTGAATTCGGGGTCTGATTTTTTGGTTCTCCAACCAGCAATGTTCCAGCTAAGTATTGATAATGTCGGGTCCTTGTGCTGTCCCAGTAATTGTCACTTTGAGTTGTTTAATGGGTTCTTGGAGGTAGAACGAGGACCCATAAGGAAATCGGTAATTTTAGTTTGTGTGGATAAGGTCTTCTTCTGTGTTAATTGTATCGATGATTTGGTAACATTAACAGGCAGGAAGGGCTTTGCCAGGAAGGAAGAATTAGGCAAAGTTGGTGAGGTCGGATGCTGTTCATTGAGGTGAGTAGTAACAAGTCTTTGATGGGCTACACTAGTAGATCCGTCAGAGTTATCAGTCTTAACCAGGGTAGCGCTAAGAGGTGTTCCAGCCATCACTTGTAGTTGCTGCGCAGATGGAGAAGAATTATCACACAGATGTATTAAAGGATATGAACGTGAGGATGGTGCATGCATAGTCATTTCCTGGTGATCTTCAGGCAGGGTAGATTCTAGCTCAGGCATTGAGGCAAAGGAGTCATCAACTTCCATATTTTGATTGGGCATAAGGTCTGAGACAGGAGTATTGAGTTTATCGACTTCCTCCAGGGTAGAATGGTGCTGTTGGTCAACAGGTGACTGCTGATTCAGATCAGTAGGGGGTAACAAGGTAGCAGGTTGAGAAATTATCAAGGCATTTGATGGAGACGCCATGTGGGACGTGGAGCGCCTGCTCTCCTCTCTCATCGGTATAGAGGGGTCCCCTTGCGATAGGAGTCTTTGTTTGAGTAGATCCAATCTATCGAGAATAGCCTGCTGTTCTTCTGAAGGGAGTTTTCCATAAGAGGAGATAAGATTTCTCTCTTCAGGGATATTCCAATCTCCGCTTGCAATTGGATCATTCCTCAACGTAACTAGATGGGCACTTGGGGTCGCAGGTGGAACAGGGGATACCTGGCTAGGTGTTTTTCCCGTTATTATAGGAACAGAAGAAGGAAACAAGCGTTCATTGCCAGTTAAGATGTTGGCAAAAAGAGGTTTAACACTCGTGTCCTTAAAGACTCTTGTTGTTACAATCTCCCAGGATGCCAGCCGATCTTTTTGTCTTGCAAGAAGATGTGGAATCCTTGCAGACTGGAAGGAGGGCATAAATTTCCTTGGCCAGGGCGTGGCATTTAGGGGTGCTACAGATATAAGATCTATCTGGAAAAAAGGAATATTTAACAAATCACGTAGGTACCCTTTAGCCATCCTCAGGTTATTCCACCGAAGACTGGGGGCGTCACGGGAAAAAATGGATAAACATATTTTATTAGGTTGAAAAATCAAAGATTGCTTATTCCTTTGGAGCAGTGGCAGCCTGCATCTTAGGCCCTTAATGAGAGATTTCTGATCAAGTTGTCTCTTTAAGGCACTTACAAGCTGCACAGGAGATTGATGCAAATTAGATGGCTCAGTTGAGGAAGGTAGATGAGCCAGGAGGGCCTGTGAAAGTTTGTTCAATGACAAAGAAATCCCCTCCAATTCCTTGAAAATGAAGCTTAAAGTCCTGATTACCAGTTGTATTTGATCAGGTACTAATTCATGGGCAGTTTGCCCTAATGCTTCCCGTTTCAGTGACGGAGGGGTAATTAAGGTGTCGGGGAGGAGGGCTTCCCTATGGCTTCCATCCCCCGCTGGATCAGCTAGCTTTTCCAACTCTCCTTGATCATACAGAGGCCAGAAGCGGTTGTATGTTTCGACCGCAGAAACAATTACTTGCTCCGTTTTGCTGTTATTGTTAGTATATGGTGGGGGAGATTCAAGCTTTGACTGCTTTACTCTTGGAGGTGAACAACCTTTCTCAGCAGATCTTGGTCGCTTGCCATGACCCATTTGTCGCTGTCTCACTAACTACGGAGGTTCAAAGTAGAGGTAAACGGAGATAAAAGAGAACTTATCTTTTATGGACGCAACTCCTCTGCTACTCCTCCTCCACTGCTCAACATAACCCAGTCTTCAAGGCGGCGTTACTAATCAGCAGAAGATTTGAATATCCTTGTTGATACGTATATTGGCCAACCATAGAAGTAAAACGATTAAAACTTCTAACAGAGGTAAAATGATTTAAAAGTCTAATAAAAACAGCTATAAAGGCGGCTGTAAAAGGCTATAAAAGGCTATAACAGGTTTGTAATCCGGAAGGTTCATGAAGGAGAAGTTGTTACAGCCGCCATCTTCGGGCTCCTCCTCCTTCCAAACTAATCATAACTGTATTGAATGAACTGAACATGAATATGAACTGAACATCCAAAGATGTTGTTGATAAAAGAAACAAATTTGGAACACACAAATGCACACATGCGCGCACACACACAGTATTGGTCCTGATTTCCTAGTTGAGTTTATATGGCAGTTCCATATAAATCTTTATTTCCACCTTCATTGCTCTTTCCCATCCACAGCAGACAATCTCCCCTTTAGGGTTGTTTCCCAATTTTTATTAAAATTGTTGAACTGATTCATGTTCCCTAAATGACCAAACTCCAAGACCTGAATTAAACATGGTTCCAGGCTTGTTTAAAAATACTACAACCAATCCCAAATTTATTCACAGAGTGTTCTGTGCAGCTGCCTGTTGTTTAAACCAGAGCTCTTTGCCTATGTATGAAACATTAATAAGCGCACAACTGAACCGTGAGTTGATGGCCCAGTTCACAAAATGCCTCACAGGTAAAGTCCTTGTTGTTACATGATCTGCATCACATTTAAAGCTAACTTAAGCCCAAACTCTGTGTTTTCCTACCTTTTTCTTTCCAACATCTAGTTTTATGCAGTTGATCACAGAGAGGAAATTATAACTAGCGCAGAGGCTATGCTGTGAGTTTTCTTTTAGGTGAAACGTATTAAATTCACAACCTTGGCTGATAAGGTGTAAAATAGTCAGTCTGACATGGAGTGGTGACAGTTTGAGAGAAGACAGAAATGAATGTTCCAAAATGCCCTTTGCCATATACTGAATCAAACCAGCTCTCAGAACTGTAATACATCATGGCTGAAAGCCAAGCCTTGTTGTTGCTATCTTCTACATACCTTCTGCACCAATCGAGACAAGTTTGACACCTTTGCTAGCTATAAAATCCAGGGCTTTGTTGACATTTGCAATTTTATGGAAACGCATCTTTCCTCTGTCTGGCTTTGGAAGTCTTTCTCCTGCAGGGAAGCAAATCAGATATATTTATTGACATTGACATGTGGCTCCAGGCACAGGCTAGCGACTAGACTGGTGAAGGGAGCATGCTGTTGCTGTAAACTATCTATACACCAACCCGCATTACAGGTCTGTCTTATCTCCAGAGCCCATTCTCCCCTCCCTAAAGCCAAGTATAAAAGTGACTCACTTTGGAGATTTTTTTGTGTAGGAGCAAAAATCCCCAGGCCAAATTGTTTTATCTGTCCAAAATATGTCAAATAAACTGTGTGCTCCCTTTTCAGCTTATTTTTTGTTAGCACTTGGGAGCGTTTTACTATTAATAATAAAGCACTGAAGTCCTAATTCACAGCTCATCCTGTCATTGTGCTCTAAGGATCCAGAAGGGCATCAAGCCCATCCTGGCTACACCATTCCAAGGCATAAGAACAGAGCTATGCTGGATCATGCCCAAGCCCCATCGAGTTTAGCATTCTGTTCCCATGGTAGCCAACCAGATGGCTATTTGAAGCCAAGGCTCACTGGCAACTGATATTCACAGGTATATTGCCTCTGTCCTGCAGGTAAGATATACCCAAAAGGAGTAGCAACCTTTGATATCCTTATTCTCCATTAATTTATCCTGCCCCTTTAAAAAAATCCAGGTATGCAGCTTTAAAGCCATTTTTTGTCTTGTAATTTTTGCCATTATATGAAATAGTTCAATAAAAAATGGGCCAACTCTTTGCCTGTCTATCTCTCTACACACACAATAGACATATGCAAATAAACAAAACAAAGTTAAAAAAAGGAACAAAACTAATACTCAATAGCATCTTTAGTTTAAATTACTCTTTCAGTTCATAGTATCAGTATAGTATCAGACAGACCCTTAAAAAAAAAAGTATTCTTCTTCAGCCAAGTAACATGTACAAAAATGCATATACTAAAGTATAGCATGCACAAAACACATATATTGGTGAAAATAACATAAAAATGTGTGACATTAGGGAAAGTTGCTTTGTGTCACAGTTCACAGGCTAGCTGCCTAGTGAAATCAGAGACGTAGAGAGCTTCTTCCAGTTATTTTATTTAAATCAACAGAATACACAGCGAGAGCATGAATTATGCTCCCCTCATTCTCAAGATGTTGCTCAGAGTGCCCGCTCCACCCACCCCCCTTGCGGTACTTCCTAGCTTCCAAACCCCTCCTTACTGCCTACAGTGGCAGGCAATGGAATCTTTCTGTCTCTGTTCAGCCTTCTGCTCTAAGATGCAAAGGAATCGCCTGATCCTTAGAAAAGGAGGAGGTTCTACCAGGCTTTCAAGTGACATAGTGCCCACTGACTGCTGTGCTGTTTCTCTCATTTCTGAATCCTGTCTCTGTTCAGGTCTAGAGCATCTGCTAGCTTTCTCCTGCTCTTCACCCTCCATTTTTCCCAGCTCTTTGCTTCTTCTTCTAGAGCGTGTCCTGTTCACCACCACCAAGAACCTGGGTCCATACTATCATCATCTTCCTCCTGCCTGGAAGTCTCTTGGGGTGGAAGTCTCCACCAATGTTCCTCATCTGCCCAGTCCCTGACACTTTGCTAAAATGTGTGTCTTAGGCATTTTCATGACAACTTTTAAAAACACACATGCACATGCCATAAACTGATGTGGAAATGTGAAGAACTGAATTTAATACTGGAAAACATGAGAAACTAAAAGGAATAGATTCACCTGCCTCTAAAGCGATGGCGAAATACATTTTGACAAGATACATATCATTTGCTGCCTTCTAAAACTAACCTGAAATGACCTCCAAGAGCAACATCAGTTTAAGGCCATTCCTGAAATCCTCTTCAATGTTCTCGATCTGCGTGCCTGCTTTCCGTAGGTGGGAATTGCACCATGCTGTAAATGTCTGCAATCACAGATTAAGTGTGTTAGGAAAAGATGGTAAACAGCTATTAACAGGAAATGTTAGAGCCTTCGATAATTTTTTTTAGGAAACTTAGTTTCAAAGCAATGCTACAGCTTAAGTGAAGATACTAACATTCCTGAATGTTTAGCATTGCTGTTGACAAATGCATGAAAGATATGTCTTGTGTATTTTTCAATAGCAAGGCCATTTATGGTATTTTACCATTCTTATGTACATATTAAGCATCACGTCACACATTATGCTGTGTCTCTCCATTGGATACCTTCTATTGCCCTCATAGCACACATATGAAATCAACACACATTATCTGCCTCACCTGTTACGGTACATCCTATAGATTACATGTGGTGTACACACTAGTGGCACAACAATGTCTAGTTGGAATTAAGTCCCATGGATTTCGTTGGGGCTTACAGCAAAGAAAGCATGTATAGAATTGCACCCTAAATTTGTGACATGTGAAGTGGCCTTAAAGTGGGCCAACAGATGCCTGGTGATATGCTTATAACGGGCAGGGTCTCCTTCCACTGAGAGACCTCAAAAACCACAACATGGTAGAACAGAAGTGGTTTGCCTGGTGGGGCAGAGCCGCTATGGTAGCTTCCTGGGAGGTGGGTCACTATTGCTTACCAGGAGGGACAGTGGGAGGGGCAATGCAATACAAGCCAATTCTGTGATGGGAGTTTGAAAAGAGTAGGCCATCAAGTGATAATTTTAGTCACCTAGTGCCATAAGAATCAGTGCTGCTATTAAAAGCAGGGCAGACCCAAAATACTGTGCATGTATTAGCAAAAACGACATACACAAATGTATTACATTTGGAGAAATTGCCTGGCAGGGATGTGTAATTAGGGGGGAAACACACTAAAATGCTGAGGAGTTTTCATGAGAACTTTTTAAAAATTCTAGAAACATAGGAAATGAAATTCATAAAAGGCCCAACAAGCCAAATGTGCAGAACTGAGGAAATTCCATTGCCTTTTGTGCTATGTAGTCCTCTTTCTTGAGCCTTTCATAGAATCATAGAGTTGTAGAGTTGGAAGGGACCACAAGAGTCATCTAGTTCAACCCCCTCCAATGCAGGAATCTTTTGTCCAACATGGGGCTCAAACCCACAACCCTGAGATTAAGACCTTCATGCTCTACCAACTGAGCTATCCCTTTATTCTGTTTCCATGTGCTGGGACTGGGAGCATGAGCTGCTGTCTCTGACTAATCTATTCTATTAATAGTCATTGCACAACTATTCAAAATATGCTCAGGTCTTAGCGATCAAGCTGTGGCCAACATCTAGCACTGTGCCCTGCACATTTTTAATCCTTTAGGATTTGAAAAGGTATTGCATTAATTAGACAGAACAAATGCCCCTCCCTCACTGCTCAACACATAGAAGCAGAGCAGGGTATCAGATGGAAGTGAAACACCAGGTGGAACTTGGAAGTCCATGTAGCAACCATGCTGCAAGCAAATACAAGGAAAACTCAGTTTTTGCACTTAGTCTCACAAAGATTCCACCCCCCCCCCGCCATTCAAGCTAAACACACCTGAGCACATCTTTAAAAGTGTGGTGCCAACAGAAGATAAAGGAAAAGCCAAAGCCTTTCTAGGTGATCAGGATATTTCTTTTCTTTCTTTTTTCAGTCTCAAGGGCCACATTTCCTTGTGAGAAACCTTTTAGGGGCCGCATGCATGCCAGAACAACAGGAACAGCTCTTACGTGCTAGAGTAAGATACGATGCAGTCATACAAATGTCAGAGCTGTCCAAAGGCATACACATCTCTCCAATTGGGCAAGCAAAATGCATTGCCATAGGATATATTCCACCAAGGAGGGGGGACACCCCAAGAGGGTTTAGAGCAGGGCCAGAAAGGAGTGTGGCTTGGTGAGGGGATGTGGCCTGTTAAATAGCCTGAGGGCCAGATAAAGAAGATTGCAGGGCCACATTCAGCCCTGGGCCTGAGGTCTCGCACCTTTGACTTGGGGGCTAAGATCCCCTTTTTCTCACCACCAAACAATGAGTATGGCTTATGACCCTCCAATGCAAGCCAGCACAACCAGTAACGCAGCCCAAATAACCAAGTGTTATTCCTCCCAGGGGCTTGTCACGCCATCTCTTTTAGCACCCAGGCAGCAAAAGAAGAGGCTTATCTAGTCCCTAGCAGGCAAAAATACATGGCCTGGATCACAAGTTGTGCAGGGCTGTTCTGTTAGAAACATATTGTCTGGTCTAATACTGACTTTTTTTAACAGGTTCAATTGTAAAGGAAAATTGCCAGCAAAATACAAACAATCCACAGAGAAGGAAAGTAAAACGAAATACACTATTGACTTGACATATCAGGAATGGTTTGCTTATTCTGGTTCCCCCCCCCCCATACTACAGAATCCACAGGTGTGATGCTTTATTAGAATTTAGAGAGCAAAAATAAAAGAAAAAACTTGATTCCTTTTCAGATCTGCAAACAGACTACTTGAATACAGATGAGGACACTTTATCATTCACACAGAATGTAGTAACGTTTGTGCCCAATTTCTACTTTCTATTTTTAATCTGTCACAAAGATTCCACCCTTCATTCAGCATCATGAACTTCCTGGTTTGTTTTTTTAGTGTCTTGGTTTTGCTGTCGGTTTTGGGGTGTATGTAGGTGTTTTGCTTGTGGCTTGGGGGTTCTAAGCATTGTCACTTTTCCTTCTGTGAAATGAGTACAGTGGTACCTCCAGTTAAGAACTTAATTCGTTCCGGAGGTCCATTCTTAACCTGAAACTGTTCTTAACCTGAGGTACCACTTTAGCTAATGGGGCCTCCCACTGCCGCCACGTGATTTCTGTTCTCATCCTGAGGTAGAGTTCTTAACCCAAGGTTACTACTTCCGGGTTAGCAGAGTCTGTAACCTGAAGCATTTGTAACCCAAAGTGTTTGTAACCTGAGGTACCACTGTATTTTGAGATGCCCACACCACTTTTTTAGATTTCCGAATGTGTTTGAGGGCATAAAAAAGTATGGAACCCCTGCATTAGAAAGCAGTCTGTGGCTCCATTTATGCAAAAAAGTGGTCCAAACACGTAAACTCTCAGTGTGTTTGTAAACTATTAATAGACTATTCTATACATTCCCAATGCTCAGAAGCCACAGCACTGCAAGCACAACTGGAATTCCCTGGAAAAGGATCAGATTCAGGCAGCTGCTGCTGACAGAAGCTTTGCAGAAGGGATAGTGATCTTGTAACCAAGGGGACCCGGCCTAAATCCTTACTGGTGGATGTACCAGGACATGTGTGCCTGCTTGAAAAGAGAACTGCTTAAAAAAGAGGATGAAAAACTACCGCTCAGTTGCAAATACACCCTTTGGGCAGACTTCTGCTTGCACACTAGAAATTCCCCTTCCTCTCCTTCCCCTGACAGCCTCTTCTGCTCACCAAATCTACTCTGGACAAGATTCTGCAGGTGGTTGGAAGCTGCAGGGAGGAGGCGGAGTAGGCCTGTTGTGCAAACAAAAGTTCAATCCACTCACATATAGGCACCATTGGATTTCACCCATATAAATTAGTACATGCAATATTGTGCAAATCTGCATCCTTTGCAAAAAATAAAATAAAATTCCAATGTCTAAGTGGCCACACTAGCATCTTTAGTGCAGATAGTGCCCTGAATGCATATTTGGAGCTGTGTTGATTTGCACTTACAGTTCCCAGTAAACATATTCTGACACATGATAAGGTGGTGGTGTGAATCAACCCTATCGATGAATTAAAATAAATCACTGTATTAAAGAGTGGCTGAATCTAACTTTAATTGATCTGGTTTCATTAACTTGTTTTATACATTAAACAATGACTTTCATATACAGGGACGGTTTTATTAAATCTGCCATCATTCTTAACTTTAGTTTCTTTCTGTTTCCCACCTACTCCCCTGACACTCTATGCAGCACCCTGCATGAGCACACCACATTTATAGAAAACTTTGAAACCGAGAATTCCCCAGTACAGGGTCTGAATTATTGCAGACCATGAGACCCTATGAGATGGAGTTATAATTAGGCGTCACGTCCATTGTAATCCTAAGGACGTCATCATGTGTAACCAGCAACTGTTGACAGATCTCATACCATGCATATCCTGAAATGGCAAGTCTGGAGAGTGCAGCCCACAATAGAAACAATGGCATTTATTTTTGTCCTGTTCCAAGATTGTCTCATAGAACATGTATGCTAGCCAACTGCCAGGCTTGCTTGAAGATCACCGTTCAATATTATATTACTCGTTTGAACAAAGCTCAACAACCAGGCAGCTACAGTCTTCTCGTCGTATATACGGACATCAGGAATGTACTTTGTGGAGCTTATTATAGCACTATGGAGAAGAGTCTGACACCCTCAGAACTTTTCAAATCCATCAATCCTACTGAGAGAGGATGTTGTTCAGACTGATCTCCAAGCCATGGAAAAAAGAATGCCTTCTATCAGATACTATTTATAGACATGTGCATCCATTTAACATTTGTTTCAAAGGTTCAGGACAATGGAAAGTAATAATGGTTGCAATCCGCTAGCACTACTGCTGCATAGCCTCCATTCACATCTGTGGGACTTGCCAAGATGGGGTTGCCATATTTAAAAAATCAGGACAGAAAAGTTGTTGAGGGTTTTTGTTTGTTTGTTTGTTTGCAAAATCACAAAGAAATTGGGCATTTTTAAGCTTTTTTTTAAAGGAAAATCGGCAAAAATGACACTGCTGATATCAGTTGCTATACGTCCGAATTTTCCCAGACATTTAACCGATTTCTCCCAGGACACTGCTTTCGGATACAGTATTCCATGTATGTCCAGGATATTCTGGACATATGGCAAACCTAGAATAAGTTCCATTGAAATTAATGGGTGGCTTCTTCAACTGGATCCTGAAATATTGTCTAAATATTGGTGTTAAAACCACAATGTTTTCACGATTATAAAAGCAAATGACATGTTCATTGGACCAATAGCATGTTTTCATGCTATTGAAATTCTTTTGGATCACACAAGTAGGTTGTGGGTGTTTTTTTAAAAAAATCCATGCTTCATTTTAAGAAAATCAAAATAATAAATAAGTGTAAATTATTCTGCTGGGAATCCAGGTAGATAAGGCTGCAATCCAAAGAAAATCAGCCATGCTTTACATTACTGAAACAAATGGGAAATTTATTTAGGCATGACAAACTTTATTGTGGGCCAATAAATGTTTGTATTCAAAGTCTGAAGCAAAAGTTTCAAAAAAACCTTGTAATTTATTTTCTTTTACGGGGCCACACAACCTTCAGTTTCAGGTGAGAAGACCATTTGTTTGAGAAGTTTTATTGCTGCAAATCAACTGTATGATCAGAACCAACCCTTGATTAGTCCAGATTATAATAATTTCTCATTCCAAGAGAGGGAACCAATAGATTTCACAACAAATTTGTCACACTGCTTTTGAAAATATTTTATATCCTATCAGCTTGCTAGCCTTATACAGATTAAGATATTTTTAGTCTTTGACTGGAAGCATGTAAATTCAAAGATTGTCTCTTGAAAGATCAATGGGGCAGGTAGGACCCTGGCTTTGGAATGCCCTCCCTAAAGAGATATGCCTAGTGCTGGCTTAGCCATCCTTTAGCATCAGGTTAAGACACTTTTATTTACTCAGGAATTTTAATGTGTATAGTTCCTGCATCTGCCTAGTTCTTTTTACTTTTTATAATTCATTTTCCTTTCTTTGACGGTGGTTGCCTTTTGCTAGCGTTTCACTACATTTTGTATTACCTTTGAATCAATTTGTTATCTATATTGTTGTTTTGATGAAGGAAGCAGGGGTGTAGAGAAACATTCCAAAAAAATAAAATCTGGCTCAGATTCATGTTAGGAAATGGTCAACACCATGGAAGGCAACAGTTCAAAAATACTGAAAGTATTTTTATTAGCCGAAAGCACTTTCAAACAAAAGTGGGGGAAGGGGGAATTACCCACGAGTAAATTATTCCATGGAAATCCTGTAAAAATGAAAAGGTAGCTAAACAAGAGCTACTTCTTTGCTCTTGTGATGTTTTCATTTAATTCCATGGGGTTTTTGCAGGAGAACTTCCTAGGGAAATTATAGTCAAGTGCGCTGTACAATAGATTACAAGGCTAGGACTGAAAGACCCAGGTTCAAATTTCAACTCAGCCATTGGGTGACTGTGGGCCAGTCACTATCTCACAGCCTAACCTACCTCACAGGATAAAAAAGGGGCTGGTGAGAACCATGTATTCTGTTTTGATCTCCTTGTACGAAAGAAAAGATATAAATTAAATTAAAAACAAACAAACAAAAACCCCACTACATCAGCCTTCCCCAACCTGGTGTTGTCCAAATGTTTTGGACTACAACTCCCATCAGGTGCTAATGGGAGCTGTAGCCCAAAGCATTTGAAGGGTGCCAGGTTGGGAATGCCTGTAGAGTTGTACCTCGGGTTACAGACGCTTCAGGTTACAGACTCTGATACCCAGAAATAGTACCTTGGGTTAAGAACTTTGCTTCAGGATGAGAACAGAAATTGTGCAGTGGCGGCACAGTGGAAGTGGGAGGCCCCATTAGCTAAAGTGGTACCTCAGGTTAAGAACAGTTTCAGGTTAAGAACGGACCTCCAGAATGAATTAAGTTCTTAACCCGAGGTACCACTCTACTACTTTTTACATTAAATATTTAACTGTGTTTAATAAGTCTCTTTTGTTCTATTTGGTTGGGATCCAACTCATGAGTTTCATCAGTGGAAGCCTGCACAAAGAATTCTGGTTGTACAATGGAACTTTCCTCCTTTTCTCCTCCTGTGTGCCCCCTGAAACTGGCTTGGGGACAGGGAGGGACCACGAACCCCTCCCCAAACAGCACACACTCTGGGCGTGGGGGGGGGGAAATCATTCCATCAGGCAAGCCAAAATGCTTGCCCTGGTGGAACTATCACCTTAGCGTGACATTGAATTCCTCCCTTTATTTCATTTCATTTAAACAATGCTACAGTAGGCATTCTCAACTTTGTGATTTTGCTGTTATCGCCACCAATTGTAGCTTCCCTCCCACAGCAAATTGTTCTCCAGGCACCATCCACAGTGCCAAACCTGAGCACCCCTTCCTCACAGCTGCCATTGAAAACAACACCATGGAATAGAATCATATAATCAAAGTGTAGAGTTGGAAGGGACCACAAGGATCATCTAGTCCAGTCCCCTGCAACGCAGGAATCTTTTGCCCAACATGGGGCTCGAACCCACAACCCTGA
This sequence comes from Podarcis raffonei, assembly GCF_027172205.1. Lineage (NCBI taxonomy): Eukaryota > Metazoa > Chordata > Lepidosauria > Squamata > Lacertidae > Podarcis > Podarcis raffonei. Next base: position 79,037,714 of record NC_070604.1, on the reverse strand, counting down.
GATTAAGAGTCTCATGCTCTACCAACTGAGCTATCCCTCATCACCCATTGAACAGAACATGCACAAAAGTGTACAGGCTCCTTGAGCAAGTGAAGATGAAACTTCACCCATTTGGTGTCTCTGGGGACCAGTTTACATTTCTCAGTTTAACCTACCTCACAGAGTTGTTGTGAGTACAGTGGTACCTCGGGTTACATACGCTTCAGGTTACAGACTCCGCTAACCCAGAAATAGTACCTTGGGTTAAGAACTTTGCTTCAGGATGACAACAGAAATCGCGCAGTGGCAGCGGGAGGCCCCATTAGCTAAAGTGGTGCTTCAGGTTAAGAACAGTTTCAGGTTAAGAATGGACCTCCGGAACGAATTAAGTACTTAACCTGAGGTACCACTGTATATAATTGGAAAGGGGAAGAGTCATGTACACCACCCTTAGTTCCTTGGAAGAAAGATGGGATATACTGTAAATCCAGTGAATAAGTAAAGAATCTTTCCTGACCTTTCTTTGCTGTTTCTCCCATGCAGGGTCCAGGAGCAGGTCCCTGTCCCATTCTTCCTCTTGGTTCATATACTCGTCCTCTTCATACTCATAGTTATAATGTATGCTAGTGTCTATTTGGGTTGTCATGTTGTTTTAAGAATCAGACGGCTTTTCACACCTGCAGAGGTTTCTTGGCTCTTAATAAGAAGTTCTCAAAAATAAATTGATCAGGCAGGCAGGCAGGCAGGCAATTCTGTCTTTTTTTATTTTCTTTCTTCTGCAGGAAAGTCTTGCTGGTGTGTGAGAGAGGGAAGTTTTCAGGTTGCAGGTTAAGAGCTTGCCTTCACTTTCTTCCTGTCTTTCTTTCTGCCCCTGGACTGCTACTGTGATTCTCTGAAAGGAAGCCTGGCTCGTGCCGAAGGCTGATTCCGATTCTGCCTCTTATCCCCTTGCCTTGTCACGTGTCTCTGCACTGCCTCCCACATCCATCCCCCTCCCCTCTTTTCCCAAGTCCCTCCTTAGATGCTCGCAAGCCGAACTTCAACAGGCTGAACAATCTCCTCCCCCCACCTTAAAAAGTGGATAAAATAGACGTGTGTATTTTCAATCTTAGGAAAAAGGATGATAAGCCTGCCATGCCCTATTGTCCTTTTTCTAAGGAACATCAGGAGAGAGAGTTGCAAGAGGAGAGAGGATGCTTTAGAGATAAAGTCTCCGAACCTCTGGGGTTTCTCCACTCAACTGCGCTGGATTTAGGAAGGCAGTTCCCCTTGGATTCAAGCAGAACATGGCTCTTATTCCTTGGCTTCTCAGCCTGCTTTCTTGCTTCTACCTTCTAGCTCACACACCTCAACTCTGGCCTTTGTCTTTCTAACAGACAGTTGAGAGAGGGGTGCCACCCATTTGTTTTCTAGCACAGAACCACTTCCTTAGTTACCTTAATGACTCATACATAGGCCGTTACAAAGAAACGTGCCTGGCTATTCCAGCAATCAAATCCTTGTCGGATCCAGGCATACAGTCTACTGCCCACCCCCCAAATTCACAGCAATACAGATGCTAAGTATCAGGAAAAGGCTTAGTTGGAAAATATGGGAAGTTCAAAAAACAACAAGCCTCTACAATGAAATTAGATTGGTCCATAATTAGTAATGTATTTTGAAATGTTAATTTCTACATAGAAATTCTACAAGCTTGGAAATAAACATGTGATTTGTACCAAAAAAAACCCAAACCCACATGGGGGAATTATTCACAGGTGACCAACACCCTAAATTGTAAACATACTCTTTGAAATAATCATTTTTATTTCAATGGAGCTAATTTTCATGCAAGCACATTTAGCATTGCTGCCTTATTCTGGCAGTCTTATTAAATTTAAAAAAGGTTACCCCAAAATGATCTGTGAATCAGTCTTTCTCCCTGTCTGTTAAGGCACTAGAACTGAAGAAACACCATCCAGGCTTACAATGTAATACACACGGTGACAGGTGGAAAACTACAAATAGTGCTGGCATAAGGTTGGAAAAAATGGTGCGACACATCCAGGATTTTAAAAATGGTTCTACAAAGGGAATGCAAGGGGAGGGAGTGTGGAGCAGAGAGGGAGAGAAAGGGAGGGCAGGACGGGGTTTAGAATAACCTATTACAAGCTTTCAGACAGTCATGTGTACTCAGCTGCATTTCTGTTTCACATTAGCTCGTGAAATTTCCAGAATAATAAGCAAAGGGCAAAAAAACTGGATTTCTAGAGCCACTTTGAAGTCTAAAATATATACAGTAGTTAGTAAAATCTCTCCCCCCCACACACACAGTGCTTTCACTATTTTGAAATATGTGCCACACTTTTCAACACTGCTTTAGACTCAATCTCTGTGGTACAAATTTAGCAGACTGGATAGTTGCTGACTCCATCACATTGACATCCCTACTGAACCCATCCTGCCCAACCCCACCTAGACTTCACACTACCTGTTCCAAAGGATGCTGTGCCCTTACCTGGCATCTTTATCAGAAGCACCAGCTGGCCACAAAAGGGTTCTCGCCCTCAGCCCTGGTATCCTTGTCCAGAAGAGGGGTTGGCTCAAGACAGCAGCCATGAATCTTGAAGCCAACCATGATGCTGACATGAATCGCAATCTGTTTCAGTATTTTAACTTCCTGTGTGTTTTAACGTATTGTAATTATTGCCTTATTTTACAGTTTTATCTTTTTTGTAAAGTGATGGCTATAATGTTCATAAAATATAAATAGGAAAACAAGCTGGTTAGGCCTCATCTTGATCTAAAGCAAGGGTGAGGAAACTTTATCTCTCCCCCATCCTGACAGACCTGCTTTGAGAAGTCAGCAGAACCATCCAAGTTGAACTGAACGATCTGTACTTTAGCTGGACTTAGATGTCCCTCGGTGATGGGAAGTTTAATCTATTGATGATTAATGCCTATATGCAACCTTTGCATTGTATTTGTGTTAACCAATCAGCAACAAGCACATATGTGGCAATGCTGTAATATTCAATAAAAGGGACTCCCCGAGACATGCTCGGGAGATGCCTCCCATATGACACTTGTCATTCGTCTGTCGTTTATTTCAACCCAACACCTCGGGGTCCCTTCCCACTTTATAATTCTGTGATTCTATTATTTCCATCCTGCTTTCTCTACCTGCCCCACAGCTTACAATAAAGAAGTCATCAGGTATGTGTGGTTCAGGGAAAATGACTCCACGGGCCAAATGAGAAGGTGTGGTGCGCCAATTTTAGCCCAAGGACCATAGGTTCCCAACCCCTGATCTAGTGAATCCAATCAGGGCCTAGTCAGTCTGAGAAGTTGATGCCAGTAAATTACACCATCCTTTGACCATGTGGCCAAAACTGGAATCAATTTGTTGGCTTTGTCTGTAGCAATCTCTCATTTAAATACAGTACAGTGGTACCTCGGGTTAAGTACTTAATTCATTCCGGAGGTCCGCTCTTAACCTGAAACTGTTCTTAACCTGAAGCACCGCTTTAGCTAATGGGGCCTCCTGCTGCTGCCGCGCCGCCAAAGCATGATTTCTGTTCTCATCCTGAAGCAAAGTTCTTAACCCGAGGTACTATTTCTGGGTTAGCGGAGTCTGTAACCTGAAGCGTACGTAACCTGAAGCGTATGTAACCCGAGGTACCACTGTACATTCAAATAATTTCTTCAGGATAGTATTCCAAAGGTTGTTCACTGAGGGCTGTATTCAGCTAAATAATGGTGCCAAGTGGGAAGACTTCTACTTACCCAATGGGACTTTCTCCCCTCCTTGAGTCATCCCCAGATCTGCTTCAGAGGATAGGGGGAACCGCTAGAGCAGATGTAAGGGACACAGGCCAGGAGGAGAGGGGCAGGATGTTTCACTGTGCAAGGAGAAAATGGAACTTTTAACTATGTTGAATTCTACCCTGAGGCATTTTTGGGGCTTACTTTCCAATGCAGCCCCACATGTGCTCGAAGGATGGACCCTTGAGGACTGAGAGCCCCTCTGAAGTAATATTAATTGTATCACTGAGATGCAGCTAGAAGGGGAATCTGTGGAGGTAGAAAACAGATCTGACCCACAGGCGCCAAGATTCGCCAGCAGGAGAACTTAGCAGAGTTAAAAACACTTTCAGCATTAACAGTAGTATAGCATGGAATATATGTTGTTAAACCCAGTGCTTTTTTCTGGCGGTACGCATACCCCTAAACATTTTGTGAATCTAAGTTTGGCCTCATTGAGGGGCAGTATTTCAATGTGAGTAGGAAAATGAGAGGACCCCTAAACATTTCTTTAGGGGGGGGGAAAGCACTGGTTAAACCTTTTTGCATATCCCATTTAGTCTGTCTTAAAAACACTTGCCCCTCTCTGCCTGCCTCTCTAGTGATGAACAGACCATGCACAGCAGTATTTTTAGGAGCACCAGTGAAGAGGTCTGTGATCCTAGAATCATAGAATCATAGAGTTGGAAGAGACCACAAGGGCCATCGAGTCCAACCCCCTGCCAAGCAGGAAACACCATCAGAGCACTCCTGACATATGGTTGTCAAGCCTCTGCTTAAAGACCTCCAAAGAAGGAGACTCCACCACACTCCTTGGCAGCAAATTCCACTGTCGAACAGCTCTTACCGTCAGGAAGTTCTTCCTAATGTTTAGGTGGAATCTTCTTTCTTGTAGTTTGGATCCATTGCTCCGTGTCCGCTTCTCTGGATTCTGTATCCTAGGATTTGGAGAGGAACCACAGCTCAGTGGCAGCGTACATGCTTTGCATACAGGTTTAATCCATGTTATCTCTAGTTAAAAGCAGCAAGCGTCTGGTAATGAGAAAAGTTATCTGCCTGAAATGGTAGCTGCTGCCAGTCAGAGTGGGCCATAATGAACTAAAGGGCGGGGGGGGGGAATTGGCACAGGGCAGTTTCTTGTTTCCATTATCATTAGCAATCTTGCGGAGAATGCTGGAATGTCACTGATGGACACATGATACAACCACTTAATGTGGGCAGAATGATGTGGGCTCGTCTTGTCTTCTGTGCATTGCAGTATCCTGCCTTCCATTACACCTTCATTCTGGTGAAATTCTCACCTAGGAATCTCTGCTCTCTCATTTATCACTTTTTCCTATTATCCAGCTCCCGCCATTCCCTTAATATTCCCTTCATTTTCTTCACTGAACACAGAAAATGTGTCACCTGTCTCTTAAATTTACAAGCCATGCATTTTCACAGTAAATTACATTTAAAATGATCAGGCAGCACCCTTGTTCTATTCAGAAAAAGATACATAATAATATAGATGTGTTGTTAGGAAGAGTGTTGATGTGCTGTGTTGTTGGCGTCACAGCATGCAAAATGATTTATGGGGTAATCCCAAGGTTAAAACAAGTGGGAGGCACAGTGTGAATTACCCTCTAAATCATCGCAGCAATACAAGCCAACATCTGTGCCTGGGGATTCAATGCTTCTCATTCTTCATGTGAAAGATGGCACATAAGTTTAATTTGTATTTTAATAATGCTTCCTTCCTTGCAGTACTGTGCAAACATAGGATCCAATCCTTTCCTATGTGGTTGAGAGAATGTGATGGAAGAATCTCCACAAGGTGTAAAGAGCCCTCTTTCCTTCTCTCCCCCAGTTCAAGCATGCATGAGTTCACACGGGGAATGGGAGGCATCTGATTCCCATATCCATCCCCCCTTATTCCACTTGGTCGGGGAGCACATGCCGAGTGCAAGAGATTGGACATGGATGCAAGAAGTGTGCATATGACTGCCATTTTCTATAACTGCCTAATGCAGTGACCTGCATGTGTGCTCATGAGAGGGAGGGGAGCAAGTAGCTGTTATGGGGACCTCTCTCTCTCTGCGTGCAGAAAACCAAATCTTCCTGGCAGTCCTGCAATCCTATGGGTCTTTACTAAACTATGTCCTACAGTTCAGTGGAGCTTATTCCCTAGTTCAGAGATGACTAGTCCCCTGTTCCGGGGCCTAATCCTTCCCCTCAAGTAGTTTTTTCTCCCTTCCTCAAAAAAAACCCTTTTTTGGCAACAAAAAGAATAAAGATGGACAGTAGGCAAAGCACGGAGGTTGGCTGAGCTCAGCAACTCTGATAGGTGTTTCAAAAACACACACATACAAAAAAAGTTCCTCTGCCAAATGAAAACGCTATACCAATTTTGTCTTTCAGATTTCACGTTAACTATGGATAATAAATAAATAAGCAAGCGGAGTCCCCAAACAAAGCTGAATTCATTGCGCATCCCCTTGTTTAAGTCCTCCTTTCTCAGCAGCATCAGTCGGCCACGTGGCGGCCGGACGCCTCGCGGGGGCAGCAGAGAGCAAAGACCGGGTGGGAGGAAGGGAAAGACGCCGGCTCCGTTACTCTTGCCATTACCCTCTAACGACGGAAGCGGAAGCACGCGTCCCCAGCTCTCGCTTCCGGGTCATAGGTGAAACACCAGGTGGACCTTCCCACGTGGAGGGAAACGAAAAAGAAGCACCGTGGGAACCGGCAGCGTCCCAGGTTAGTCCTTTCCTCTCGAGATCTCGCCTTCTCTCAGCACGAAACAGGCAGCGGCTTCAGATACCGTGAACAGTTGAGCTCCTTTCTTCCCGCGTCTCCGATTTCCTTTCGAGGCTCAGCTGCTCGTGCAGCACTGCAACATTTGATCAGTCGCTGAAGAGTTACGTCTGAGTCTTGATTCATTATATTAACTGCAGGCCCACTTTCATTATTGACTATGGAATATTTGTCATTCATTTGCATTTTGCTGTGCTCTTAGTATCTGCCATTTTTCACGGCCAGTTTTTCCTTTGCAGTCCATTTTTCTCGAGAGCTTTCAAGAAGGTTTTTTGTCAAGCCCCAACTCTGGCTTCATAGCATAGGAAGAAGGGGTTGGGGAGAAGGATGCAATACATATAGACAGTGAGCATGCCCTTTTAATGGTTATAGGTCATGTAAGGGACATGGGTGGCGCTATGGTCTAAACCACTGAAGCCTCTTGGGCTTGCTGATCAGAAGGTCAGTGGTTCAAATCGCCGCAATGGGGTGAGCTCCTGTTGCTCTGTCCCAGCTGCTGCCAAGCTAGCAGTTCAAAAGCACACCAGTGCAAGTAGATAAATAGGTACTGCTGCAGCGGGAAGATAAATGGTGTTTCTGTGCGCTCTGGTTTCTGTCACGGTGTTCTGTTGCACCAGAAGCGGTTTAGTCATGCTGGCCGCATGACCCAGAAAGCTGTCGGTGGACAAATGCCGGCTCCCTCAGCCTGAAAGCGAGATGAGCGCTGCAACCCCAGAGTTGCCTTTGACTGGACTTAACCGTCCAGGGGTCCTTTACCTTATAGGTCCTGTACAGAGTGTAGCTGATGGTTGTAGGTCTAGAAAGGTGTGAACACCGCAGATTGTGGTGGAAAGTATCCTATGCTTGTTTAACCTGAATTAAGAGCTGAATTAAGGTTCAGGAAGGTGGTGTTCAATAGGGCTTGATTCCATGTAAGCGCGGGATGGCGAGGTTCACAAACACAATTCGTGCGTGACTACCCATCAAGTGATGTTTCCTTGCTCAGGGAGAAAGCTAGACCTGTAAGCTGTCCCCATTTTAAAGTATTGTACAGTAATTATGTTCCTCTATGGCATTTCCCCCGTGATTACAATCTTATGTGCGTTAACCGATGAACATGAACATGTATATATGAGTTCATACTTAGTGGCAATGTGCATGGAAATAAGGATAGAGAATCTCTTGTTGGGAGGCCTCGTGCCATCAGCTGTAGCCAGCATGGCTGATGATCAGGGATGATGGGCACTGTAATCCAAGAAACATCAGAAGGGCCACAATTTCCATGTACCTGGTTTAGCTAACCTTGACCATTATCTCTGTAATATTTGCAATAATGCTGCAAGGTAAGTTGGAAGTGCCTTTATTACAAATATGGAAACAGGGTGAGGTGACTGAAATGGAGAGTTAGTGTCCTGAAATCACCCAGTGAGTTAATGACTGAGTCAAGGTTTGAATATTTTGACAACTTCAATTCATGACAGGTGTTCTTAACTTCACTGTTGTTGTTTTGCAGGCTCCTATGCCCTTCTGTAGCTAGCTATTAATGTAGATTTCATGGTGCCTTTTAGCATCAGCCAAAATTGGTGCAACCTACTTATGATTTTGCTAATAGGCAAATTGGTACAAAACTAGAGATTCTTTTGTTAGATTCTGGTTTATCCAATAGTTCCTAGATCTGTTAAAACCTTTGATTTCCCTCCCCACAGGTTTAAAAAATGACATCCCTCGCTCACCAGCTTAAGCGCCTTGCGCTCCCTCAGAATGACCCCAGTCTCTTGTCTCGAAGTGAAGTAGCATCACTACTGTTTGACTGTAAGGAAGCTGCCAATATTGACAGGGATACATTTTTTGCAATAGGTAAGTGAGGGGCTTAAGAACACAGTATTGTATGATGCCTGAGGGGTCAATAAATTTGGCTGGCCTATGCAACCAGCCAAAATTTGTGGTTACTGCTAACTATCTTCACTTACAGAGGAAGAAGATATTGTCTCTCATGCTGGCTTAAGTTTTTGAGTTATCAGAAACACGGGTCAGGCATCGTTTCTCCAAAATAGAGCATGAAATCAGAAATGCACCTTTCAGTTTGGACTCAGTGAAAGACCATATGTCTGCTCAGTGCAGAATATGCTCACCACTGGTGAATGCATTTGTGGGCTCTGAACAAGGTTTATTGTCAATTTACCATAAAGGGTCATCTGTTTTCTGCTGCTCCAAATGAAGTAAGATGGTTTTGGTGAATTTCATATTCAACTCAGGATTATAAGCAGGAATTTCTTTACCTTTAACCTTGGCTGATAATTCATAAACAGTTCATAAACTGTTGTGTAGAAAGGGTGAATTCTCCTAGCTCTTTCTTGCTCAAAAGTATGTTGCCTGAGAAAAATAAAACCTTGCAATTGTGAGAAGAAAATTAACATTATTTCGATAGCTGTTTAATTCAGGTTGTATGTTTAATAACAAATTAGGGGCATTCTGTATTACACTTCTGTTATATCTGACACTCCTGCCAATCTAGCAGTTTGAAAGGACGTCAAAGTGCAAGTAGATAAATAGGTACCACTCTGGTGGGAGGGTAAACGGCATTTCTGTGCACTGCCCTGGTTTGCAAGAAGTGGCTTAGTCATGCAGGCCACATGACCCAGAAGCTGTACGCCCGCTCCCTCAGTAAGTAAAGCGAGATGAGCACTGCAACCCCAGAGTCGGCCACGACTGAACCTAATGGTCAGGGGTCCCTTTACCTTTATATCTGACACAATAGTGAAAGCCCATCCCCAGCACACACACCCCATATAAGCAACAGCCTTAAGGTCCTTGCTACTTGCAGCCAGTATCATTACCCATTTTTGCACTGTTTAAGGAGAAACCTACAAGAAACTTGTGTTGCATAAATCTTGTGAGAGATTGCATTTTAGTTGCTTCTGGGGTGATTAAAAGAACAATGTCATGTAGTAGAAACCAAGTTCGCTTATAAAGAAGAATGTAAATATAATAAATACAATTGTGTTGTTTGTACCTTGAGCCTGTGCAGATATCAGTAAATTGCTCCATGGCTCTACAGTGCATCTGCATGGAGAAAGTAACACCTGGTTTATGATTCTGGCCAATGTATGTGTGCATTTGATGGATCAAGCATTATTTGCCCCATGTGGCTTCATCGCCAGGGATCCTCTGCATAGAATGATTTGTCACTGACTGGACAGGCTCGTAAAACTGTGTGATGTACTGAAAGTATTCCAATATCTTTCCTAGGGTGCACTGGGCTAGATGAGCTGATGGGGATTGATCCTTCCTTTGAGATTTTTCAGCCGACACTTTTCAGTCAAAAGTCCAAAGGTTTGGAACGCAGTGTCCAAACAAAGGCAGTAAACCAGCAGCTGGATGAAAATATTTCATTGTTCCTGATTCACTTGTCTCCTTACTTCATGCTCAAACCAGCGCAGAAGTGCCTGGAGTGGCTGATTCACAGGTAATCCATTCATGCACCTCTAAGCCTTGATTGTAGTAAACTGCCCACATCTTCGGGACAGTTACAACAAGCGTTGTCCCAAGAGGGCAATATTCCAGGGCAATTCAGGGAACAGAGGTTATAGCATCAGTTGAGATGTGTAATCAACTTTCACTTTATATTGTGTGAGGCTGGATCTTGTGGTCTGCCATTTGCAAATCAGTCTCAAGCACTGCCCCATGCTAGACGGGCAATACTGTGACCGGTAGGAGCTATTGTGAAGTAAATGTATTTGACACAGAAACTCCTATGTCTAATCATGTGGTTGTGTTATGTCTGTTAGGTTCCATATTCATCTGTACAACCAGGACAGTTTGATTGGCTGTGTTTTGCCCTATCATGAGACGAAGTTGTTTGTGCGAGTTATCCAGCTTCTGAAAATTAGTGACCCAACTCAAAGGTGGCATTGGCTGTATCCGATTCAGGTGAAGTAGCAAAAGATGAATATATGTTGTTATATTTTTAATACTGTTACAGTGGAACCTCTACTCACGACCACAATCTGTTCCGGAGGCCCGTCCTTATGGCGAAATGGGTCGCTGGGAGAGGCGCCGTTGTGCACAGGTGGCAATTGCCCACTTCTGCACAGGTTTGAATGGCGATCGCCACTCCAGCGCAAACCTGCCAGTTACTTCCAGGTTTGCTGTGGTTGCAACTTGAAATGTCTGTGAGTGGAGGCGGTTGTAAGTAGAGGTTCTACTGTATTATCCCTGGTTGTCTGCAGCATAACCTCATCAGTGGTTTTGACACTTGGAACTTCATTGAGAGCTTATACCTTTGTGTATCTGCCTTCTTTGCATGTTGGCTGTGGGCCTGGTCAGAGTCGACTTACTAAATTGAATGGCTTGCTTTTTTGGCCCCATACTTACAGTTCCCTTTCGACTATGTTCATTTTTCTCTGTATGCCAGGGACAGGGAAGCTGTGGCCTGCAGATATTATTGGACTCAAAATCCAGTCAAGCCTAGCCAGCATGGGCAATGGACGAAATATGACATCTGATGTCCCAGCCAGCGTGTTTGTTGATCTGGGATTATGGGAGTTGTAGTCCAACAACACCCCTAGAGCCACAGAGTCCCTATTTCTGCTGTATACTTTCACTGCTTTTTAAGTTTTGCTTTTTCCATATTGTTGACTATACCTTTCAATACATTAAACAGAATAAACCAGGATTTTTATTATGCCTGTTCAGTCTTCCACTGATTTACTTGTAACTAGCAACACAATTTCATGTATGTCTACTGGGAAGTGTAGGCTGCAGTCTTGTACAAAATTATTTGAAAATAATTCCTATTGAATTGCATGGAGTAAACATCATATTAATTTATAGTACATTTCCCCATCTTTCCTCCAAGGAGCTCAGAACAGCTTACATAATCACTCACACACCCCCCCCAATTGGTATTATCACAACAAACTTTTGTGGTAGTTTAGAATGAAAGTGATTGGTCCAGCAACACTGCTGGGAGTTCCCTGATGCGTAGCCGCCCAGAGTGGCTGGGGCAATCCAGTCAAATGAGTGGCATATAAATAATAAAATTATTATTATAGGTTTAACCACATGGCTGCACACATATAGCTAGCGGCATGTTCGCAAATACCATGGGCATCAGTGGTACATAGATTCATGTAACTAGTTGGAGGATTATTCTCTGTGATGTAAAGTGCCTTGAATTTATGATAATGGGAACTACTTATTGTTTTCTGTATTTTCTGACTGAATTTTCATTAACAATTTTTTCTCTTTCTCTTCTGATCCTTTCTTTTTTGCCTCAATTGCAGAAACCAGGAGTCCCTCTTGCAAGGGGAACTTTGATCACACACTGCTACAAAGACCTGGGTTTCATGGATTTCATATGCAGTCTAGTGACAAAATCTTTAAAGGTTGGTGTGCTGTTCCAGGGCAGTGTCAATTTGATGTTCTCCACACTTGTTTAAATACCACTTCAGTGAAACACGGAAAGGAAAATCGTTTAGAAATTCTAAATAGCAGTTATTGTGTTTCAGCCCATTTATGCTGGGCAGACCTGAACAATGGCTGTGTTTACCAAATATCAAACTATAAAATTATTGGATCCATTTAGCTGATCCTTCATGATTTATTTATTTTTCTTCTAATGAAGGATATTTCCCTGGCAAATGCATTCTTTTAAGCAGGAGTTTGGCATTCCTCAATGGGAAATAACTATTATCTTGTTAGGCAATTGGAATTTCCTGGGGTCCATTTGCATTCTTACCAACTGGGGATCTGGTACATGTGCTTGAGGGTGGTGAGCTTCTCCCTATTTGGAAGGAATCCCAGGGGTCATCTAGTCCACCCCCGGCAATGCCGGAATGTCGGCTAAAACATGTGTGACTTGTACAGGATCTCTGGCAAGTACGTGAGCTAGCCCAACCTTTCTCAATACAGTATGGAAAGCAAAAGATGCCATACAAGTGTTGTTTTTGCCTTTGTTTTATCATTATCCTAAATACACTTCTCACTTCTCTCTCTAGGCCTTTTCACTATATCCAGGGAACTTATCACAATTGAGAGTCCTGTTTACTTTTTATGCCTCTACAATTGTGTCTGCTCTTGTGGCTGCAGCACGTATAACAGACTCTCTAGTTTCGAGGCTGCTTCCTTATATCCAAAAGGTACAGTTTTCCAGAAGTGATCAATTTTGCTCTTTCAATTTGCAGTTTTGGTTTGTGGGCATGTATTTTGCAGTAGATAAACAGAGACTTCCTTTTTTTAACTAGCCGCATGTTGAATGTTGGCTTTGAAGGGAAAGCCAGTTGAGGTTGTCATGGTTTCCAGATGCACCAGCATTATATGAAAATGATACTTAATGATTGTCAGTCTCTCACGTTCTCTCAGCTATTACTTTTTCCACCTGTATTTGAATTGTACAGTATTATATATTGGGGTGGGTGTGTTGTTATCACCTGAGAGCACAAGTCTGTTTATAATCCTCATCCCTGGTGTTGCCAGGTCACCAATGGGACTTCAGTGTTAAATCAAGTTCAGTGTTGTAGCCACTGGTAGTGAGAAATTTTACTGTATTTATTGGCATTACCCCAGTTCTGGGATTGCTTTTCAGAAGCAGGAGCTGCCTTGTTTGCGAAGTGGATATTATTTAAAGTTTTTGTAGATGTGAGTCTTCCAAAATATTCTGTTAAATACTCCTCCCAAAGACCTGCCCTGCTTCTCTGTCAAATTGTCAAAAATATTTTGGATTGCTTTTCTCACCCTAGGGTTTGAAGTCGACATTGGTGGATTACAGAGCAGCAACCTACATGATTATAAGCCAGTTGGCTGTGAAGATGACAATGGAAGTATCTCTGGTTCGTTCCCTGGCGTTGCAAATCAGCAAGACTTTGACCAAAACACCCTCTCTTATCAAAGAGGGCTTAGGCTGCCTCATCATCCTGCTACAGAGTCAGAAGGAGGAAGGGCTTGGGAAAAAGTAAGTTGAGCTCTCTGTTTCCAGGAGGCCCCAACATACAAGATGCACTGATCAAGTAGTTAACAGGAGTGGCTAGAATAGTTGCCCAGCTGCTAAGCAAAGTTGTAAGAATTGGCAAGAGCAGGACAGTAAAGTGGGACTGCCTACCAGCAAGCGGCCAGGCTGCTTGCATGCTGTTGTGTATTTCCCAGGATTTTGCAAAGTAGCGGCAACTGCAAGCTGATCGGAGCGATCCAGTTTAACTGCTTGGCCTGAGTGAATGCTTCCTACCATGTGCAGAAGAACAAGAGCAGCTAATTTCCTGGCTCATCGAAGATAGCCAGCTGCCCTGAGTCCACAGCTTAGTCACCTTAATAACAAATGACTTAACAGATTAAACGTCTTCAAACTGTTAAGAGCGCACACGTATTGATGGTTGCTTTTGGTATTTTCTTTTTTGTGCAGGCCGTTTACCTATCTGTGTAATGTTCCCAATGTGATTGCCATCCTTCATGAAATTTCAGCAGCTCACGATGTCAGTCCAATTTTGCATTACCTCTTGCGACACCTAGTTCAATCAGTTATTTATGGAAAAACAGGTATGTCAATGGATTCCTGGTGGTTGCTTTTGTGAATGAGATATAGGAGCTCAGGTGTTTGATTTCCCCTTAAAAACATAATTATTTTGGGGTCAGCCAGCCTCGCAGAGATGGCCAAACTTGGCCCTCCAGCTGTTTTGGGACTACAATTCCCATCATCCCTGACCACTGGTCCTGTTAGCTAGGGATGATGGGAGTTGTAGTCCCAAAAAAGCTGGAGGGCCAAGTTTGGCCATCACTGTGAAACAAGATATTTCTTACAGCGGCATAGAACCAACATAGGACAGAAAATACTACATTCTGCTGTACTGCAGAATTTTATTTGTGCTCCAATACAGTTTAAACATACAGAACTTTTAAATGTAAATGTATTTCTTTCTAAAAAAAATTGTTACAATGTATTTATCCTATCTACCTTTTTCAGAAATGGAAGAGAAATCTGACTTGGTTGGTTATGAAACCTCCATAAAACATCTAGAAGCTATAGTTACAAGTATACCTTTAGAAAAAGATTTGGATCGTTTATTGGCCTGGTAAGCTAGCCTCTCCTGTTGAGTGAGTTTATTTCTTGTTCTTGGTGATCTGGAGAGCGTCAGGTAGATTTTGACTCATTTTCATCTTGCAGTGTGACTTTCTAGAATATATTGGTTGCCTGTTCTAGACACAAGCAGAGATCCATAACTTGGAAAATGAAAACATTCATATTTTAAGTTCCATTGCATTTATGTGAATAAAAATAACTGTATAATGCATTCAGGTTTGGCACTGAGAGAGAAAAGTCCTTTGCATGTAGGCTTGCTATTAAAACGAAGAAGCTCACAAGGGAAATAAATTCTAATTACTAGCTTTTGAAATGAATTGAGAACTGTCAAAATGTAAATGGCTTGTTATATTTCTGTAAGGTGATAATTTATTCATTTTCTTACTGCTTCAGTAAATTTCTGGAAGGGTATATCTCGTATGGTGTAGAGAGTGACTCTGATCCTGGCAAAATGGCTGAGATGAATAAGCAGCTGCTTCCTCTAATCAGGCTTTTTGAAAGAAAGTAAGTAGAGAGAGAGAGAGATGTTACCTGTTAAAATCAATATGTCTGTTGTCAGTATCCTGGGGTCATAGGGCAGTGAAGGTCAATGTGCTCCCCTCCAGATGTTCTTGGACTTCACAACTCCCATCATCCCTAGCCAATGTGGCCAACAGTCAGGGATGATTGGTCCAACATCTGGAGGGGGCTCCAGACTGGTTGCTGCTGTCCTGGGGCATGGAAAATATACATGAGCCTTGAGTTTGTAACCTAAATGTGTAGGTACTTTACATTTTATGCCCTTGTGCACTCTCCCAAATGTTAAGGGGAGGTTCATTGCCCCAAATCTCTCCTCAACAGGAAGGTTTTAGCTGCCCTGTGCATAAGGCTTCAAGGTGGATGTAAAACAGTGCTCTTTTGGGAGAGAATTTAAAAGCCTAGGTGCAGCCACTGAGTACGCTCTAATGCTCTGATAGTATTAGGGACTTAATAGCTTGATAGCAGATTAATTTCTGATTTACAGTTAGCATCTCTTCAGGGTTTTAGATGTATATAACTTATTGCCCTATATTAAGTGTTTAATACAGGATAATAGATGGTATCAAATGCACTTGTTCCATTAGCACAAGGACTTTCCCCCTAGACGCATCCCACAGCATTCCCCAATTTGCTTTGGGTGACTGGGGGAACCCCTGGAGCAGAGGAGAGGGAGAGGAAGTTCTGTTGGCAGCCAGAAGTCCTTATGCTTGAAAATAATTTTTACCTTCCCTGAAACTCAGGAGAATAGACTGCCCTAAAATGCTCTCTGGAAAACATTTTCTTCTTCTTCTTCTTCTTCTGCCTGTGGCAGATATTCTGCAACACTAGATTTGGTACTGGAGGAATATCTGAAAGATGTTAGAAATCAGAAGGAGCAGGATCTCTTCCACCAGTTTATTTCTCTTTCCGTGAGTGGTGGTAAATACCAGGTAAGTCAAAGATCCTCAAGATTGCTTATTTTTAAATATGTTTTGTACCAGCATTATAGTCAGTGAGTATGGTTAAAAAAAATCCTTGTAAAATGAAAGATGACTGCATTGTTATGGCATCTTCTCAGTATTGATGAAATCAAGGCATTTTCAGAATTCTTATGAATAATATATACATTGTTAACACAGTAACCACTCAATCCTTTGTATGTCTACACAGAAGTAGATCCCATTGAGTTCAGTGGGCCTTACTTGTTGTTAAGTGGGTACAGGATTGCAGCTCAAGTAATCTTCATTTGTATCCCTAGTTTCTAGAAGATTCCGATACGTCTCTGTTGCTTAGCCTGAATCATCCGCAGCCAGCGGTCAGAGTACTGGCTGTTCAGCAATTGAAAGAAATCATTCAAGCATCAAAGGTTTGTTTGCCTTTTGGGTTTTTGTTTTTTTTCCTTTTGTTGCACTTTTAAAAATTAGGATCTGAACTGATTTAGCAAGCAGTGTGCCGGTGACAACAGAAAAATGTACCTTTACAGTAACCAAAGGTAAGATCCCAGTATTTATATCTCATTGACTTCATTTTATCTGTTAACATTAGGGGACAGTCAAATCTCTGTTTTCTTCATGTCAGTAAAAAGGTGAAACTGGCTTAATTTGATCCAGAGTATCCATTTCACAAACAAAAGGGCTCTATTCCTTCACAGAAGGGGCTATGATGCAAGGGGAGTTTGAGGAAATTAATAAATCATAGAATTGTAGATGACCTGAAGGGTCATCTCATCCAACCCCCTGCAATGCAGGAATCTCAGCTAAAGCATCCTTGACCAGCCAACTTCTACTTAAAAACCTCCAGTTCTGTGGGAGGCAATTTTCACTGATCTCCCCTTTCTCCTGTGCCACCTGTCCTACTGCTCCATAGGATCCCCCAACCCCTGAAGCAAATCTTCATGGCGCTGCATTAGGAAGGAGGGGTCATTGACATTCATTCTCCCATCCTACCTTCCTTTTCTGAGTGCAAGCCTGGGTCCAACCCATCATTGTCAACAACTACTGGGATGGGTGATTAGAACATAAGAAGCTGCTTTATGCTGTGTCAGACTATTGGTCTATCCAGCTCAGTATTGTCTATGCTGACCAGAAACAGCCCTCCCAGGTTTCAGGCAGCATCTTCTGTAGACATACCTGAAGATTTCAGGGAATGAACCTGAGACCTTCTGTATGCAAAGTAGATGCTCTACTACTGAGTTATAGCTCTTCCCTAATCAAACCTCTTCGTTCTTTTGTTACTGTTTTACAACATGCAAGCTACTTCCTATTTTAGCCTCTGAACATCAGCAGTTAACTGTTCTCTCCCCACTCCTCCTGGGCCTAGTATTTTGGAGAGGGGCAGAGTTTCTACTATGCCTTACTCTTTCCGATTGTTGTGTGTTGAGCATGATGTACAGTCAACACTGCGAGGCTGATCATGGGAATACAGAAAAGCCTTTGGCTAATTATAGTTTGTGATTATGTCATTAGACACAGTCTGTTGCCATATGAATTCTACAACTGTGAATCTATAGACCATCTGTCTTGCAGCTTACTGTCATAAGTAATGTGTAATTATCTAAATAATATTGTGTCTGCTTCTGAACTGGAATTGGCGTTTTACTAAAAGTATTAGTCCATGTCTTTTGAATGTAATTGAATTGTATGATGATTTCTCGCCCTTCCTCTCTTTTCAGGAAGGCTTTGACGACTCCTTTATAGAAGAGGCAATTTTAGCACGACTTAAGGATGATAATCTAGATGTGATTATGTCATCTCTTGGTACATTGGAGGTAGGCCTTCATCTCTTCAAGGGCCCAGAAATTCTTGGTATTTATTATCATTTGTGATTGCCTGACTTACGATGGCATGCGTTTCTGGAAAAGCATTCTTTTTTAGGTATCGGCCATGCAGTAAGATAAATATCATACTTAAGTATGTTTGATAGTTCTCGGTTTCATCGCTTATTCTTAGGTTGCAGTCCTATCACAATGCATTTGAGAGCGAACGTAGACAGTTCTTACGCTCAGGAGTTAAAGTGTTTAGATAATTATTCCAGGTTGTGGGTGTAGATATCCTCTTAACATGTTATGGCTTTGTTCACTTAGTTTTAGTGGAGACCAATGATCTGTCTTGCCACTAAATTAACATAAAAATTCAAGAGATTTCCGGACTTCCGGGTTGGCGCCATTGTTTAATGGCGGATTCCCTCCGAGCTCCGGAGGGAATCGGCTCCGTAGCGTCTGGGTCTGGCCGCTGCGGCGAAGCGGAGACCCTTAAAATCACAGGCGCGGATGCCTGTGAACACAGAGACTCGGCGGGCACCATTTGCGCCCCCCCAATCCGCGACGGAGCCTTTTTAAAGGCTTCGGAACGGAGGCAGGGTGAGGCGTGGTGCTGAGAGTACTCCCTCGCCTACGGAGTGAAGCCGCAAGCCATTGACAGAGAGCGCCAACTTCTTCCAAGACCGATTGGACTCTAAAATATAAACCCGTGAGTAATACGGAGATTGGAACCTTAAAAATCTTTAATTTTGGATTTGGAACGAGCGGGAAGGGGCTAAAAAGGAAGTTCACCCCCCCCCCTCTTTGTAAATAATTTAAAGCAAAGGACTGGGCAGCTAAGGTCGAGAGAATCTGTTTTTTGTTTTTTAATGAAAGATCCTGACTTCACGGTTTTGACACTATAAGAAGATTTACTGGAGGATAAAAAGAATCTTGGGAGTTGAAATTTCACCCCCCCCCCCGAGACCCGGGAACGTCCTATGAGAAAGCCTGTTGCATTGAAGATTTTGACAGCTGTCAAGTGAGCTGCTAGTCAGCTAGTTGTCAGCTGGAAAAAGAGAACATTGTTTCTGCTGTTTTTGCTGGTTTACTTGGTATAACTTGTTGAAAATAAGGAGGGCTGATACAAAATAACTGGACTTTTGGTTTTGAGTTGAAAGGAACATTAAGGAACTAAAATCCCCCTAGAGGGGTAATAGGGACATTACATCACAAAAATGGCTGGAGTATGTAAAATCCAAGCAGAATTGGACAGAGCACTCGTTCTCTTGGGAAACTTGCAAGATGAGTACAATGCTTTGTCTACAAAGGTATCACTACTACACTGGACAGTAAACAACCGTTTTGAGCCTGATAAGGACTTGAAACAGGAAGCCTATTTAACTGAACAAATAAATGAAACTGAAAGTGTAGATACGATGGAGCAATATGTTGTTTTTGAAGAAAATGAAGGAGGAGCAGGAGATTTGCAGGAGTCAAAGGAGAGTTACAATATGAGGCCTGACATGATGATAAAAAAGGACAATAAAAACTGGATGTGGAAAGCCTGGTCTGAATGGGAGTCTGGAAAATGGAGAGATCCCTTTTGGAGGAGATCTGAAGACCTGAGGATTACAAATTTGTTGGTGAAAGCTGGAGCTTTGGGGACATCTGGATTTGAAAGAAATTTGAAACAAGAGTTGGAGCACCCCGTAGGCTTTGCCTTTAAGTATGGAGGACTGGCTGGAAGCAACATGGATTCTGTTGGGCCGGAGCCCCTCCGAGACCTGGGGTTTAACATCAAGGACTATCAAAGAGACCGGCAGAAAGGAACTGAGAGAGATATAAGGGCCTCGGATGTGAGATCTCCAGGCTAAATAAATAACATAAAGACTGATGGATATTGGTTGGGGACTGGAACCGGGAAAAGGGTGGGTGGAGGTTGGGAATCCAAAGGGTACATAAGGATAATTTGCTTTTTATATTTTTTTTGTTAGTGGTAAGGAAATTGGGTAAATCGTGGAAAGGAAATTTTGGTCGACTTTAGGAAAAAGGTTTAAGAATAGTTAATGAGGTATAAGTGTTGATGTGTAATTTTAATAAGGTAAAATTGGTTTCTTTTCTTTTTAAATTAATTGAAAATAAGGCTGTTAAAAATAAATTGAAGAAATGGAAAAAAGAAGTAAAGGAAAGCAATAGTATGTTAGAACAAATGTTTAAGCTAAGGTAAAGAAATAAGTTAAGGACTTGCTGAACTGACAATTTAAATTGGAATACAAGAAGGGGAGGTGTGAGGAAGTCTGAGAAATAAGGTTAAGAATAATAAGTATTAGAAACTTTATGTGTTTTTTCTATTCTTTTTTTGTTTAGTTCTGAATGTTATGTATTTTTGTGTTTTTTGTTTTGTTTATTTTTTGTTTTTGTTTGTTCTGTGTTATTTGAAAATGCTAATAAATATTTAATAAAAAAAAAATTCAAGAGATTTCCTTTTCTCTCCCTTGAAAGAGAGGAGTTTAATAACAATATTCACAGAGCAATCTAGAAAATCCCTAGGTTTTTCTCTTCAAAAGCAGTTTCCCGTGAATATAAAATGCACTTCTTGAAGATATTTTTTTAGTAAATCTGAAATTTTGCTTTAGACCTACACAATTGCTTCTAGTTTTTGTCCATGCATATGTGGTTTTTTTTATACTGGTTCCTTTTTTTCTAGACCTGGTTGCTTAATTCAAAGACTTTTGATGAACAAATTGGCTTCAGTCTGTTGTGTCTTTTTGAAAGAGCTGACCTCTCAAAGGATGAAAAATGGTAAGTGTTCATTTCTACAGTTCCCTTTTGGATTTTTTAAAGGCAGCCTTTGCGAAGGGTCTCTTCATACCTTCTCAGAATTTTAGTTATTTTACAAGTTTCATTTAATTTCTTGTCTGGAGATCAGGTTATACAATACACTTTGCTGATTTAGTGGCATATTGTTACTTACTTTATTCCAGAATCATTGTGTGTTGAAGGAATATGAATTAAGTGGTTCCCATCTGACAGAGACTTCTGCTGGCATTTGCTGATTTCCCCCTTTCCTCTGCAGCATCTTCTTCAGAGGGAAACTCCAGAATAGTGTGGCAGGTGGCACTGGGGAATTGACAAATATCTCATCCCCGTTTCTTCCACTGGATTGAAGCCAAGGATTCAGTTACTCAAAAAGAGGCTGTGGCAGGTTTCCTAGCAATATACGAAGAGTTAAATATATAGCATCTTCCATATCTTCAAGCATATAATGCAAGAAATTGGGATTTGTGTTTTAGAGCATAACGTTTCTCCAAACAATACAAAACTTGTGTTAATAAGCTCTGCTAGTAGATGCTCTTCAGCAATGCAGTCATCAGCTTCCATCATATTAAATAACATGCCAGTATTAAAATATTTTAGGAAGGGGAACTGTGTTGCAAAACTTGATTTTGGAGATGTAATCTAAAAGTACCCATTGTTCTTCCTTCCATGTGTGTGCTAGGTGCAAGATCCTGGAGGCTGCAATACACCTTTTAATCAAAGAAGAGATTCTTAAAGAGAATAAAGAGCTCTTAAACCAATTAGTCCTAAAAGCGCTGCCATTTATAGTTATAACTAGCTGTGATTCTAACTCTGCCGAATGGAAAGTGGCACTTTGTGTAGCAGATTCTGGTCTTTGCTCCCTACATCCTTTGCTGAAAGGCTGGCCAAAAGGTAAGCTGTTAAAAATAATAAAAAATAGGTCCCTAAAATAAGTGACACAGGTTTTTTGGTAGCATTATTCACAGTAAGATAACAAACTTACATTTTTCTTTAAAAAATGCCTGCAAAAATGTGGCTCAAAAAGAAGCAAGATGTTTTTGGTTTAGTTATTTTTTTATTGTTCAGAAACATTTTATCGGTAAAAACTTAGGTTATAGTCAAACAAAATTTACAATAGCATTTTCTTCATTCAGAGAATATAAAATTTTATTTTTAAAGTGTGCATGATACAAAGAAGAAAGGCTTTGGCAACGTGGAATAACTTCTTACAGTAAAAAAAAGGCAGGGATAAATGTACAGTTGATATGACTTTAGAAAAACATCAATGACATTGCATTTTTGAACATGAAGTGAAGAAGACTATGCTGAAGGCAAAGGTTTTGCAGAATTAGGCAGTCTGCCATTGTCTTTAACCATACTGATGTTGTGTCTGATATATTAATGCTATTTTTTGCTTTTTGGTGAAATAGCTTTCAAAAACGTGGTTAAAGTTTCTAAGTCAGAAGACGTGATAGGTGCATCCAATGCAAAACTGATCAGCCTCTTGACAGAGAACCTAAATTCACAGGATTCTTCCTTCACTTTACAAATGGTATGTTTGTAATTGACAATATTCTTTTAAATAAAAAGCTGTTATTTAAGTTGTATGGCCAGTAGATATAAAAGATGCTTGATTACAGGCATTATCACAATGCAGCAACTTATAGATCCGGAGGATGCAAACTGTAGTTATTGAAACCCAGATTGAATGATGGACATGGAATGCTTACTTTGCACAATTTGCACCGCCTCACATTGAAGGAAATATGCAGAATGAGCATATATGAAGCTCCCTTGAGCAAAATTATTGTCCCTGACATGGTCTGCTCTGGCCAGCAGCAGCACCCCGTGGTCCCTCAGGCCATTTATTTATTTAAAAAAATTATACCACCTCCTATTTTAAAAGCTCTAAGCAATTTCTATAAAAACGAAAGCAACAAAAATCCAACAACGTTCAGTAACATTTCCTTAAAAAAGCAAAATGCCAGTTGTATCTCACAAATAAAATTGAGCAGTGTACAAAGACATGTTAAAAATTAAGAGTTACATTCCAGGGAAACTTTGTAAGCAGAGACCTTTTTAAGAGGGCTTATCACTGTTTGCCTCATGAATTACCCAAGAGAGAATGTTCTGGAGAGTGGTTACTAATGATATGAGTGATAGCCACCAAATTGGAGGACTTTAAAAGAGAATTAGACAAATTCATGGAGGGGGAAGGATACTAGCCATCATGGCTGTGCTCTGCGTCCGTAGTCAGAGACAGTAAGACTTCTGAACACCAATAACTGGGAACCTCTAGAGAGGAGAGTGTTTAGGTCCTGCTTGCAGGTTTTCCACAGGCATCTTTGAGAACAGGATGCTGGACTAGATGGGACACTGGCCTGATCCAGCAGGCTCTTCTTTATGCTCTTAAAACACCTTCCCATCTGTAGCTCATTTTATGTGTTAAAACCAGGTTCTGTATATGGCATGTGGATAGGGGAAATACACAGAGAAGCCGAAACGCAGATATTGGCCAACCTTATATGAGAAAATTTACCTGTGTTTTCATTCCCTTTCAAGGTGGAAGGTCTCATCCGTATTGCTGAGGAGTCTCATTCAGGGCTACAGAAGATAACCGCTCACATTATCAGCTCTGTTCTTGTCCAGTCCTGCTGCAGTAGATCGCAAGCAGAAGAGTGTCGTTTGTCACTGGCTTTGAAGGTCTTCTATCTTTTGAGGAGAAAAGTACAAAAATTTGAAGACACTTACCATGCAGAGGTGAGGACTCCTGAGTTTGTAAGCTTGACTGAAAGAAACTGAGAATTAGGCAGGAAACAGAAGGGATGTTTGTTCTGTGGTAGATACTTCTAAAATCTGTTGCATAGTAGTAGGCAGCTTCATTAAGACTTAGCTGTATCACTTCAGCTTTCAGTCAGAAGTGGTTTTTGCTTTCTTTCCAGTACAGCTCCAAACTTGCACTGGTATATGGTTACGATGCTTGAAACTAATCTAAAACAACCAGGTTTTGGCAAGGTGCTCCTTGGGCAGTGCAAAGGAAGACCTGTGCCTAGGAAAAAGGGGAAGGGAAAATTGTAGGCTAGAAGAGCATACCGAGGTCCTTTCCTGAAAGTCAGATGTTGCATGTTCAGGGAGAGAAGCACACAGTGGAATCGTAACCAGGGTGCCAGACAGGAATAGAAATGGATAAGTGGAAGGCATTGGTGAGCTTCACATGCTTTACATAAAGTGACCAGTCATAGTGGGCATGGGTGGAGCAAAGCATAGATCAAGTGAAGCTATTGGCACCCCAGGAAGCCTATGTTTTTTTCAGATGCAGTCACTCAGGGACTAGTATTCCAGCCCATCCCCTCCTTCACTAGGCATTGCCATCCCCAAACATGCATTAAGTTTTTAGGAGAATTAACTCAAGGTTTATTTTTAATAGCAACATTCATTTGGGGCTTTTGAATCTAAAGACAGGTGTTTGTGGTATTCATTGCTCTTTAAAAAAAAAATGAAGGCAGAGGGAGAACCACTACATATAAAGAGCAATGTTTTCATTTTCAGGCATTTCTCTGCGATTTCACATCTGCTCTTAGTGACCTGCTCTTAGAGGCATTAACAACATATATACAAAAGTTAAATGCTGGAGAAGCTGTGGCTGTAGAAGATTCTGTCTTGCTCGTCGTTTGGCTCAGAAGCTTTATTCAAGGCCTGCTGCCTCCAGATTCCTTTTTGAAAGGTGACTTTTAGGTTGCAAAATGATACTTTTAAAAAAGTCCTGTTGTAATTGCTATGCTCATTGCATCACTGCACATCGTTTTCTAAAGAATGTGGATCGTGGAATGGTGACCAGTGCTAGATCTGTGGCCTGCAGAAAGCCTTGTTCTGTTCTGATCAGTCTTTGCTCCCTTTTTCTGTGCATTCATACAGATGAGTTGTGGTGGAACCCTGAAACTTTAAGTGAAGCGAGCAAAAACTACTTACACCTGCTGTTGGAGCTCTTTGACATTCTGGTCCGTGGAGCCAGTGAGGGAATCTATGCTGATCATTTTCGTGCAATGATGAAACTTCTGTTTCAGGTACCTTGTCCCTTCCTCCACCACCCACACCCTCCCAGCCGATTTAAATCCATATATCTTAGAACTTTTTTTCTTAGTTTTTAGTCTAATTCATGCACTTTCAATACATTTATTTAAAATACAGTGGTACCTCAGGTTACATACGCTTCAGGTTACAGACTCCGCTAACCCAGAAATAGTACCTCAGGTTATGAGTTTTGCTTCAGGATGAGAACAGAAATTGTGCTCTGGTGGCGCGGCAGCAGCAGGAGGCCCCATTAGCTAAAGTGGTGCTTCAGGTTAAGAACAGTTTCAGGTTACGAACGGACCTCCGGAACGAATTAGGTACTTAACCCAAGGTACCACTGTACTCATTTGGTCGAAGTTTTGCTGTAAGTTAGTTCCAGTAAAATGAAATGTAGGCGTTCGCCCTGTCAAAACCAGAAGAAAGCAACAAACGACTGATGGGTTTGTGTGTGCGCACACACACCTGCGCACATTCAGGACTTTCCTTTTTTAATTTGAAGGTACATTTGAAAAATCCAGAGCATGAATTCAGATTCCTCTCAGTCTTATGGACGTACAGTTACAACCTTTCAAATCAGCTGAACGTTGTGATGGATGCCGTGCAACAGACTCGGGCTTTGTACATTGGGCATGCCATGCTTGCATCGCAGTCTGTGCAGAGGAAAAAACAACTGACATCAGCAAACTCCCCAGGTACTGCGCACTGGTCTTTTTGTCATATTTTGCAATATTTCCTCACCCGTTAGGTAGGTGATTTAGGGGGACAAACATGGCACATAGAAACAGAGGGAACCTGGAAGGTGGGCATAGACAAGGAGATGTAAATTAGTCTGTGGAGGGCAATTATCTGCAAGGACCTTCATGCAAACCTAGCCTGTGCACTTAATTCAGTAAATGTGCTGACTCTAAAATCCTGAACAAAGGCAACACCCTTGTGTTACTTGCCTATTTATTTACAACTGTTCATCAGGATGCTCACAGAAAGATGGGGGTAGAATGTTTCTGAAATGCAGCAATTGGCTAAATAAATCAGATTTCTAATGGAAAGTTTGTTAGCAAGTTGTTGTTGTTGTTTTAACAATTGTTAACCATCATTTTTTTAACTGTTTCCTTTTCTCCCTTTCCAGTGGTCATAGCTTTGCTGATCAATTTGGGAAGTCCTGTGAGAGAAGTACGAAGAGCTGCTGTAAACTGCCTTCATTCCTTAAGTGAAGTAAAAGAATCTGTATTTCATCAAATCATTCATAATTTAGTGCAGAAAGCTGAGGAGATAATATCTGACCAAAATTACATAAACCAGGTAAGTCTCGGTGGCAAAATACTGTGTTACCTGTTTTGAATCGGACATTCACCATACTTGTTTGTCTCCCAGTGATTCTGGCACTGGATGATATTACCATCTTCAGGAGACAAGTTTTTCAAGAAAACTTCGGACAAGGGTTTGACTAGGAGGCACCACCCAACTTCCTCTCTAGAGCCATCCTTTTTCCTGAGTTGGTTAGAGAAGGTTATAGATGACAGTAGCCACATTTGAATGATCAAATAAGATGAGACGTGTGAGGTTTTTTGCATCCACCTTTGGGCCTCTTGCTTCTGCTATGAGAGTCAAGCCAGGAAGCTGCAGCTAGCCATAGGTGACAGTTGCATCCAAAATAGGAAACTATAGTTATTGGCTTTCAAACAGCTAGAATAAGAAGTGATGGTTTAAAGTTGGCTTCCACTTTGTGCTTAAGAAGTGGAAACAATGGTTAACAGGAGCTTCCTCACTTCCTCACATGAAGGGAGGAGTAAAGTGGGAGTAAAGGGATTGCATTGAGGGTTCATAAAGATGGTACATGTCTCAGCTTATTAAGCTAAGATTTGATTGTCCAAGTAATGTGAGTAGTGTCTGACTTTCTCATTGGGGAGTTTAATGCTTTTATCCAGCATTCCTACAGAGGCACTGGTCTCTGAGCCCCCAATGAGCTCCATCTAGTTGCTGACCCAGATCAGCTCACTGGTATCCTGAGGAACTGAGGATGATGAAATGGCAAAGTAGGCATCTAGGGTGCAGATGGCAGAAAACACATAATGACTCACTGAACGCTAGTGTGAGCCCATTTGCAGTCTTACTCTGTGGCAGCATTGTCAGCTACAACAATATACTTCTCTATCACCATACCATCTGCTCAGTAGCATCTGACGGTGAAGGGGTCTTGGGAAAAGTGCTTCCCGGTCTCATACATTCCAATTTGGGGCAAGGGGGTGGTGTCCAGGCTACTCAGAACTGTGTTGGATAATACTGATTATACAGCTATTGTGCTGAATAGTTCCTGAATGCCTTCCTCCCCTTTTGTTTTATAATTTAGTGCCTTCATAATTTGTTTGAAGTACAACAAACTCAACACAAGCAAAAGACACAGCAGCAGAAGTTGTCAGGAGCACTGGAAGCATTACTTAAGTGTGTGCAAACTACCAAATGTCCTTCATACGTTGCAAGGAACCTGATGAAAATTCTTCATGAAGTCAACGGCCAGGTGTGTAGAACGCATTATGTCAAGCTTTCGAAAATGTGCTTGCCCATCTGGAAGCATTTTGTTGTGGAGTGGGACCTTGCTGTTCCTAAACTAAATCATGCCTTAGATTATTTTGTTCCACAAAGCCAATTTAGATGTGCACATTTCAGCTACAGTCAAACCTCGGTTCCCAAATGGCTCCATTTTCGCCGAAAACCCGGAAGTAAATGCTCCAGTTTTCGAATGTTTTTCGGGAACCGAATGTCCAACACGGCTTCCGCTTGAGTGCAGGAAGCTCTTGCAACCAATCGGAAGCTGCACCTCGGTTGTCGAACGTTTTGGGAGCTGAACAGACTTCCGGAACGGATTGCATTCAACAACCAGGGTTTGACTGTAAATGCAAATTTTGCATTCTAAACTAAGATGTAGAAATATGGGGGGGGGGGACTAAGATTTGTTCTGTCTGTTCCTGCAACAGCTGTATTACTACCTCAGATCACTGTGTGGTAAACTGTGATGCTCCTTTGGAGGTGCCCTTTACATTGCAAATTAAAATCCAAAGTATGGAAATTTGGCTCTGTGCGTGTGCTTCTAATTTTTCCATCAGTTTGCCAAATATGCCAAACTGAAGCATATGTAGCAAGGGAATAACACATGTGTAACTCCTTTGGGATCAACCAACCTTGACCCTCTTCTGAACTTTTCTCTTAGGAGTCTACATCTGGGGTCACCAGCATGGCACCCCTGGACCCATATGTGAACTCAGAGACTCCTCTTATGCCCATAGGGTCCCCTCCACCTGCTGAAATAAGCCTTGAAAGAAACATTCTTTTGTAGCCAATATAATAGGTTAAGTGGGGTGGGTGAAAAGGTGTCCATGGCAGTTTCTTCATTTTGAAGATGTTTCCATGGACCCAAAAGGATTGGTGACCCATAAATGTTTTGAATATTTCCCTTTCGGGTACTTCTGTTGCATGACTCTATGCCCTTTGAATGTAAAATATATATTTCTGAATGCTTGTTAAAGAAAGAGTTGATCTTGAACACCTTTTCTGCTTTCAGGTGGTGCTTTCTTACCTGCTGCCTGTCCTGGATCGATTATTGGAGAAAGCTCTTAAGGGATCGGAGGGGATGTTAAAAGATGAAGCTCTTCTTCTGCATCTCATCCTTGGGAAGTACAATGAGCATTCAGCTGCCCTCCTTTGCACAAATCAGCGCTGTCTGGATTTGTTCATCAAAGCACTGCACGTCTCACAGGAAGTCTACAAAGGATTGACTTTCCAGATTAGAGCTCTTGGGCAGGTGAGAGAGGGACCGATTGAGAGTCCCCTGTAGTACTTCCTGGTGGAATTCAG
Organism: Podarcis raffonei; assembly: GCF_027172205.1. Classification (NCBI taxonomy): domain Eukaryota; kingdom Metazoa; phylum Chordata; class Lepidosauria; order Squamata; family Lacertidae; genus Podarcis; species Podarcis raffonei. The sequence goes on along the minus strand of NC_070604.1, from coordinate 79,009,152 downwards.
TATGTTGAACCTTTGAAAACGGGAAAGTTCCTCTTCACCTGCCCCCATTTACCAACAAAAGGTACCCACATCTGTAAAGCGGGAATAGCACCGATCCTTTTCTTTCAGGATGTGAGCAAAATGAATACAAAGGAATGTTTTTACATAAATTATTCTCTTTTTGTCATTTCTAGATTACAAAACCATTCTTTGCCGCATTGCCAGATGGGAAGGTTCAACAAAAGATATTGGGAGTTTTGTTTGATTTACTGCTAAATTGCAAAAATCCACTTTGTGCACAGACCATCGGCAGTGTTTTTAAAGGGGTAAGGTGTTCTTAATCTCTTGGGATGATGAGAGCATCCTCTTGCTATTTGGAATTAGTCTATATACAATCATGATAGGATGATGGTGTTTACACTGTATAAATTGCATATAGCGTTGCTCTCAACTTGGTGCTCCATGAAAACTAACTAATGCATGAGTGCTAAATTATGAGATTAAAAGCATGGAACAGTTATTAGAACAATAGTCCAGAAATAGTCTTGCATATTTGAGTGTGTGCATATGTGTCATTGTACAGCAAAAAATAATATTGCGGGGAAGTTTTTCATAGCAGTTTCTCCTTTCAAAGCAAATAAATATAAATGTATTTAACAAAGTTGCTGTTTCCATATAAGTATGGAGTTCTTTGGTTGTCTTTGAGTTGTGCTCAAAGAGCAAATCTTTTTCCCTTTTAAAAAAACACACACATGCTTTTAACTAATTTTCAAAAAGAACATAAAAATATATTCCTCACCTCTATAACAAGTGCCTTCCTCCCTGCCTCCCTTCCCCAAAATGCAAAATCTTACAGGGGAACATTATTCTAAAGTTGTAAGTGTGAGTCCGGTGGATGCCACTGTACCTTGTGTTCTGTTGAGTATGTGATGAAGGGATACCATGTCTCTATAAAATCACCCACATATTTCTTCCTTGTATAATGTTTAGATTTCAGTTGATGCTGAGCAAATTAGTGTGGAATTGGAACCTTTACCGAAAACTAAGAATGTAGCTACTGTTCACCAGACAAGAAGGCAGAAGATGCAGCAGCAGAGGTACAAGGCAACAGAACACGTAAAAGCCATTTGCAAATCTGTGTGCATTCATGAATTAACATGATTAATATTAAGAATAATTTATTAATCACCTTCTACACAGTTATTTCAAGGCAATGTGCAATAAAAGCAGCAAAAAACAGCTAAACTAAAACAAAATAGACACTCATGGCTATGATCCATTTATCTAGCAAGGAAAGCCCATTGGAACAAAAATGTCTTCTCTTGTTTCTGGAAACAGGCAGTAGGTGCCTCCCAAATCTCAGCAGGATTGGGAACATTGGGCCAAGATTGATGGAGATCCTACTCATTGAGGTGGTCCTTGCATTGATTCGGAGGTTGCTCTGTGTCTTGCCTCTCCTATCCAAATAGCCCCATAAAAGCAGCTGATGCTAACTCCATGCAAGCGGGACAGTCCTAAACCTGAAAAATAGCACATATATCCAGGGATATTTATGCAGCCAATCGGAAGCCGCGCTTTGGTTTCCGAACATTTTGGAAGTTGAATAGACTTACGGAATGCATTCTGTTTGAGAATCATCGACTGTACATTGAACTGGCAAGATTGTCCAGTTGCCTTTCTTCCCATTTGTGACCCATCTACTTTTTGAGTTTATTGACATTGCTCACTTAAGATTCATTTAATAAGGTGATAAATGATGGGAATCTGGGCAGAACCTTCACTCTAGTGTCCCCAACCTAATAGGACCGATTAACAATTTTTAGATGCTGTGAACACTTTTGTATCATGCAGGCATCCAGTCCAGTCTCAATTAGAATGAAGTTTCACTTTGGTGTGCTAGTTCTTCATAGACTATTATTGTATTTTATATGGGTTTTTATTCTGAGAAACAGTTTCTTTTAGAATTGATGGGATAAGCTTCTATAAATGGAATTAGATCTCTTCTTTTTCTCCATCCTTCAGAAAAGTTCAGGACCAGGAATGTGGACAAGAAGAAAGCAGTATGAACTGGCACAGAGTCACGCTTATCCTGGAATTGCTGCAACACAAGAAGAAGCTCAAACACCCACAAGCACTGATACCTACTCTCTTCAGCCTGCTGGCTAGGTAATGATGTTTTACTTTAGAGAGTGGCAGAACCATAATGGGGGACCATCCAGCCCTTACATGTGAGGGCCTCATAGCACCAGAGCGTCCCCACATGCCACCCCCCTGTGGAGACTGGTCAGAAACATAAAGGGACCTGATGGAGATTCTCTACCCCGCCCCCTGTCATGGATGTGTCCCAAACCAGTATATATGTACCTGGTGACTCAGCGATTGCCAAATAGCCACCTTCTGATCGCTACCCTACGAAGACTGTTTTTCTCCATCATTGCTTTTTAACTGTCTTTCTGAATTACCAGATGCCTGGAACCTTCTGCAGAACATGAAAATCTGGAATACACAAAGCAGCTAGTGCTTGGTGGCCTGTTGAACATTTGCCAGAAACTGTCCCCAGATGGTACCAGGATAAAAGCAGGTAAAGAAAAAAAGACATTTAGTTTTGGATCCCATGTATGAAAGCTTGCCCCAGGCTTTATATACACTTATGCCTTTAAAAAAATAAAAAGGTGGTTGTATGAAAACAGCATATATTGGCATGTGAATATAAGTATAGAAAAGGCTTGTTTCTAATATTGAATTAAGCCTGGCTGTGCTTTCAGTCTTTGCTTTGCTTTTCGAGGTATCCTTGATGAAGAGAAGTTCAATGTCGAGCTGGTAGTCCAGTGCATCCGGGTTTCGGAGATGCCTCAGACCCATCACCATGCTTTGCTCTTGCTGGGTGCAGCTGCAGGGATGTTTCCTGTGAGTACAGGCTCTGCCTTTTTCCTCCTCCTCCTCATGGCTGTTATCAGGGAATGGAACTGAAATGGGTTTCTAGGAAGAAGCAAGACTCTCAACCCTTCACTCCTTTTTTTTTTAAGATGGTCTTCTGGTGTTCCTCTGTGCATTGATTCTAAATCTGATCTCTTTCCTGAGCCATTCCTACGCTTGAAACAGCTTCCCATTTTTGCTTTTCAAGTTGCCTCCTTCAAATCTGATATCATTGTCACAGCCTTCTTTGGACCACTCTGACCTCCCCAAACCTCACTCTCCTCTACCCCGTACTCCATCAATCCCTGAATTCTCCCAGAACCATTGTTTTTGTTTCTGGACACAGACTTCTCTGTTCTGAATGGCACTTGCCTCCTAACGATGCAGTGTTGAAGAGCTACTCTTGCTTTCTTCTGCTTCATAAGAAATGCTGTCCTCCTCTCACAGCTGCAAGAAACTCAGCAAGCCTTGTATTGGTAGATGGGAGGGCCCATCTCTATGCCACGTATTTCTGTGTTTACCCAGCAGCACCTATGGTGTTTTTTAAAAAAAAGAAATGCAGAGACTTTTGCTGCCAAAATAGGTTCACTGTCTTGCTATGGGGTTAGAGTGTGAATGTGCAAATGTAGGAAAAGATGGCCAGTTCTCATGAAGCCATTTGGAACCACTCACTTAATTTTTCAGTAGAAAGGAAGGAGTAACGAGTCATGAGAAGGGGTTAATTTCCTTCATGAGCATAAATCACCCCATGGATGAGCTAATCGCAGATGCAAGGTCAGTTGGTCTAGTTGCTATGGTAAATAGCCTAGTGCCCTGACTAGATCTGTGATTAATGTTTGTCAGCTCAGTAGTGTTCGTTGCTGTGAGTTGGAGTCTGTTTCTTGTTATGTCTTGAGTTGCTGGGGTTTATTTGGAGCAACTGTTACTTTGTGGGCTTTCACAGATGCAGATGTATACAAGTACAAACTGTATATGGCTACATCCATAACTGGTTTACCTAGCCTTATCTTCTGCAACAGTAAACTATCCAAACCTTTCTCTCCTTTCATGTGGTGACTGATACCAGGAGCAACTTCCACTGCGTGTCTCTCTCACCTAAGATTCCCACCATTTTTAACTGCAAAACAAAAGTGCATTGCAGGACTGAATACTTGGGGGGGGGGGCGGAATTATAATGTGTTGTGTGAGTGACTGATTTCTCTTCTCCAGGGTAAAGTGTTACACAACATCATGCCCATTTTCACCTTCATGGGGGCAAATGTCATGCGACTGGATGATGCTTACAGTTTCCAAGTGATTAATAAGACAGTGAAGATGGTTATTCCTGCTCTAATACAGGTGAGTGAATTCAAATCTGGGAATGGGTCACTGAAATACCTTAAGAAATACCTTGCTGGCTAACTTTCCATTAAAAATTATTTAGTGCAGTTTTCCATATTTGATATAGAACCCCCAACCCATTTTTTATAGAATCAGTAAAAAAAATTGGTGCTGAATGTACTTTTAGTGTTTAAGTTTTCTATGGTAGTCAACCCAGAATAAAATTTTACATGGTACAATTATTGTACAAGGTACAAGAATGGAGGAACTGTGCAGCCAGAGGGTAGATTATTCTTGATAAAAAGGATAGTGGTGGTTAAGTAGCACAGGGCAAATAACTTCAGGAAAACAATACATTGCAGTGTTCATATTACAACTTTCTTTCCAGTCATTCACTCTTTATGTCTTTAAGTGGCTACCTAGTCTAGCCTAATCCAAACATCTTGCAAAAGTGGAACTCAAAAAATAACTGTTACTAGAAAACCATCTTCTGGCTTGAAATTGTACTGAGCCTTATGCTCTGCAAGTCCTCTCTGAAAGTTCTGTATTTTCCCAGTGCAAGATAAACATTAGAGGGAGTCGATGTGGTGCCCTCTGGGTGTTGTGAGTGGTCAGGGATGATGGGAATTGTAGTCCAACTGATCTGGAAGGCAAGACCAAGTTGGCTAAGCCTGTACAGTCAAGTGCACCTGGACATTCAACAAGTTATACTGTTCTCTCGAGTCTTGGATCAGGCCTGACTTCCCTTCTCCTACTGGCTTCTTGCCTCCAGGACTCACCATTAGCACACACAAGCACACTGATGCCTTTTTAAAATGGATACTCCCTACTCCAGGTCTTTTTGAACAAGATCATATATTGAAGTATTCCTGCTGCAATTGCAACTTGGGGTTTTCCTTTGTGTTTGGGGAAGTCCTGGTTTTTCTATGGCCTACAGCAAAATGCTGTTCAGGTTGCAGTTTGTACATACATGTTAATTCTTTAAATGTTTCCTTTGTAGGCCGAGGAAGATGGCGGTTCTTCAGAAACTCCAGGGAATGTGGAAGGGGTGGTGGTTAAAATAATCCGTGTGTTTGTGGATGCTTTGCCTCATGTGCCTGAGCATCGGCGCCTCCCAATCCTAGAGCAGCTGATAAGCACTTTGGGAGGGGAGCGGTTTCTCTGGATTCTTCTCGTGTTGTTGTTCGAACAGCATGTGACAAAATCTGTGGCTGCCGTAGCCAATGGGGAGAAGGTAAGAGGTGTCTTCTGTTGCGTATTCTTTGTTTAAAACCTTGATTGTCAGAAGGGGCGGTACTGGTGGCCCCTTGTGCCGAGCCTTTAGTGTGACAGTCTCTTCCCTGTGGAACTCCTTGCCAATAGAAATCTGGCAGCAGGTCAGCCCTGATTTCTTTTAGACATTGTGCAATTCTGCTGTTCCGAACAGGCCTTCAGAACTTAGGGGAAAAAATTATCAGCCAGTTTTGTTGATATGCTATTGATGCTTTTGCTGACATGATTATTGTAGAAGGGTTATGTTTTTGTGTAGTATATACTGTGTGGGGTTTTTTAGGGAAAGTGTGTTGTGGGTGGCTAATTGCTTTTTTGAAATAATGCAAGTTTCTCTCTTACTAATCATCTCCTACCCAAAATCTTCTTACTTATACAGGATGCTGTTTTGGAGACTGATACGGAATTCTGGATTTCCGTATGCTGCGAATTTAGCGTAATCCAACAGTTACAGAGTTTGATGAAAGTCCTGGGCTATTTAACAAAGCTGCCAGAGAACAAAGAAGGTAATTGCAAGCCCCCCCCCCTTCCATGCCTCTTGCCTAAATACAATCCAGTTGGGCAGAACCATTGGATTGAAAACAGATGCAAGTATTCCTACTGACACTGTTCATAATAATAAACTCACAGCACAGTCCTATGGAGTGGTGAGATTGACTCTGTTGTCCACCACATCCAAAGCCCTGTCTGCTCATACTGCCGCCGCTACCCTGTACTTTACAAAGAACCCTCGCCATCCCAGTGTGCACCCAGATAAGAGTTAAGCAAATAAAACATGCGTACCTCAGTTTTCAGAATTAATTCATATTACAAAACAGCTTTTCAAGTTGCGCATCTTTCCCCCCCAAAAGTGTAAGACTCTATGCCCTGCCTCCTAGTGAGATCTTTTAATCTAGAGTTTATAAGGATGTTAAAACTCATTTTCTTGTTTTGGAAAATCAATGCTATTTGCTGGATACTTTCACAGAGGACCCTGGGCAAAAGAAATCGAGGCTCCCCAAGAAAAAACCACAGAGGCAGGAAACGGAGCTCTTTGATGTGGAGTCTCACTCTGGCAAACAGCTGAGGCACTTCAAATTCCTGTCCATCTCCTTCATGTCACAGCTCCTAGCTTCACACAGTTTTGTGAAAATGGTAAGGCATGCAGATCTTTCGAAGGGCTTTCTGTGGTTCCTTTTCCAGTTGTGGATTTGCATGTAATCAATATCATTTTCTGTGAAATTCACAGAAATGTTTTCCCACTCCTGACTGCAGCTTCAAATTCAGTGTTTGCTGGTAGGAACTGGAAGTGTACCTTGGACATTGTGCACAAAATAAATTCAGTAGTTATGCCTTACTTGGCTTTAAGCAAGGACTGCCAACCTAGCAGTTCGAAAGCACATCAAAGTGCAAGTAGATAAATACCGTATTTTTCGCCCCATAGGACACACTTTTTCCCCTCCAAAAATGAAGGGGAAATGCGTGTGCGTCCTATGGGGCAAATGCAGGCTTTCGCTGAAGCCTGGAGAGCGAGAGGGGTTGGTGCGCACCGACCCCTCTCGCTCTCCAGGCTTCGTGCAGCTCTCCGCAAGGCGCGGGAGCCCGGCGCTGGGCTCCCGCGGCTTGCAGAGAGTTGCCTGCATGCCGAAGGCTGGGCGCGCTGAGCTCAGAGTCAGTCACGACTGGACCTAATGGTCAGGGGTCCCTTTACCTTTACCTAAGGACTACTTACATAAACAGAAAACTACAACCATTGGGGGGTTTCTGGCTGGGTGTCTTGGGAAGGGAGGTCAGGAAGCCAAGCAAGGCACATACTTTGGGGAAGAATTCAGTGTAGCACTATGGCAGTTGTTCCATTGCATTTCAGCTTGCTAGATGGAACAATCCCCCTTCTTCCCCACTACCAACAAGCTGTTCTAGAAGTTCTGCCGACACACATCCTGACCAATTTGGGGAGAGTGCAGAGAGATGACATCCTTGCACAGGTTTCTGCTAGCAGGACTCATTCAGTGATTCTGGCCCAGTGGTCTTCCCCTCTGATTTTATATTGTGAAATAGCTCAAAGGGAACCTCATTATAATGGCTTGTGCAGCAGATCTGTTTTATTTCCACTAGCATGTTGATAATTTTCCTCCCTTCTTTATCACCTAGGTGGTTGAATGTGAAAACGCTGAGGAGTTAAAGGTCTTTGAGCAAAGGTACATTTTGTTTTCCCTTTGGGTGCAAATATAACCACAGATGTATAAAAGTAGGCAACTCTTAAGTGAGTTTTTGACTGTCATAAGGTTAACATTTCTATCTCTAGGCCTCCTCCTTTCCCAGGCCCATATATGCATCTACTAAATGACCTGAAACTATAGTTTGTTGGGTAATGGAACATGGAATGAATCTTGTGCCACAGTTAGGAGAAGAATAAATATGGAAATTTTATTTTTAATGTTGTGTAATGAGTAATTTTTTTAAAACTGTTAGCATGGTGTTCAACTTTTTCTCTTTGGCCATGAAGGACTAGAAGCTTAAAAAATATATGCTGTGATTGTCCTTTGATTTTCATAGTATATATAATTAACCACCATAATTCAGTTCTGCTGCCTTTCTCCTATAAGAGGAGCTGAAACAGCAAAAGCTCCAGCTGAATTTCCTTCCTCCAAATGGAGAGATTGCATTTGCTCATGGTGGTCACTATTGTTGTTTATCCAGATTGTTGGAAGAAGTTCTTTGCTACATCAATGCTGTGGCACAATCAGTGGAAAAAAATGCCGACACTCAAACAGCAAAATTCTGGAGGGCTCTGCTCAATAAGTCCTATGACGTTCTGGATAAGGTAAGTTTCTTTGGTTGACAGTGATGCTGATGTGAGCTGTCATGCAAACCAAGCAAACATCATCACACTGTGTGCCTATCTGATTCCTCTTGTCTGTTGATCTCAGGGGGTTGGTGCTGCAACACTTAAAAAGTAAGGAGGAACCCTGTTTTTCCTAGTTTTTTTCCATAATGAAAGCAGTCCCGACACCCGTGGGAACTTCCCTTTTTTTGGCATGGTACATTTCACTGCTACTTTCTTTCCAGGTCAATGCCTTGATGCCAACGGAAACCTTCATCCCTGTCATCCAAGGCCTGATGGCCAACCCACTGCCTTCTGTGAGACGTAAAGCCATGGACCTCTTGAACAATAAGCTGCAACAACGCACACAGTGGCAGCAATCACAAGTAACCCCCATTCTTCTCACTGATTCTTTTCCCGCTTACCATGGGAATTTGCTGTCTCAAATAACCAAATCCCTTCCCTACCCATGTACTTTTAAAAATGGCACAAAGGGAAAGAGGGTCAAGGATTCTGAGAAAAGCATTTCACAGGCCTTGTAAGGGAAAGAAAATACGTTTATGCATAGTGTGACTTTGTGTTCGGCTTTGAAAATGGGATGTTTACATTGCCAGTCCACCCTTTATTTGTGCCTTTGGAGCAATGATACCTTACTTGGCACTGAAATCCTAGTCAATTTGCCTGCCTAATTCTGTTTTTCAGGTTGAGTTGCTGTTAGAATTGGTTCCCCATCTCCTCGCAGTTGTGCGGCATGATACAAGTGAGGCCAGCGGGGAGCCAGAGCAGGCGATCAACAGGCAGACGGCGTTGTTCAGCCTGAAGCTGCTGTGCAAGTGTTTCGGCCCAGAAAGGCACGAGCCATTTGTGCCTGTGCTGAAAACCGCCATCGACGTGATTTCTTCGGAAAGGAAAGAAAGAAACGTTGCAGGAAGTGCTTTGCTCTGCGCAGCTGAGGTCACCTGTGTGCTTAAAGCACAGGCCATACCTCACCTACCAAGGTAGCACTTTGAACTTGTACAGTAAATAATGCATCTAGTGTTTATATAGGACTTTAGAATATTCAAAGCATATTATGTCCATTGTTTCATTAATATTTGAAGGAGCCCTGCAAGGCACTCCATGGAATTTTATGCTCATATTGCAGATACTTGAGCTTAAAAGCTGAGATTAATGACAGATAGGGATGACTGAAGCACAATTTGACTTGGGGACAAAATTTAGTAACTACATGTCAACTTATAAGTCTGTCACCATCTGGGAACCCAAAGTTGAATAACTGCTTTTAAAACAGCCTGTGGAGAAATATATTTGAGTTGAAAACTGTAGAAAGATTGTAAAAAAATTTCAGGAGAGCAGCCTGTTTGGAAATGAGTGAATTAATCTTCTCTGTATGTTACTTACAGGCTAATGCCAGCATTGCTGAAAATACTAAAACACAAAAAGGAGTTGGTTGCCAGTGAAATTTACTTGCTTAGCTCAGTGACGGCTCTATTGAAGGTTGTAGAAACCTTGCCATGCTTTCTCAGTCCGTATCTCCAGGATATTTTGCTGCAGGTGGGTCTTATGTCTTTCTTCAGTTTATGAGGAATTACGAACTGCTCAAGCAACATCATCTGTGCTGCTTCTCTGGCAGCTAATTAGATCTGCACATTTGCTGCCTTTTAGGTGGTCCGTTTGGAAAGAATTGCCGTTGAAATGGGCCCTTTATCTCCTGTTAATCTACGTGTGACGTCTCTGAAAAACACCCTGGCAACGACACTTCCACCGAGAGTCCTTTTGCCAGCAGTTACGAAATGTTATGATGAAATTGCAATTGTTTCTAAGGTTAGATGTGTTCTGCTTCTTCACTTAAGTAGATGATGATGATGATTTATTAAATTTGTATGCCCCTTCATCCGTAGATCTCAGGGCAGTTCACAACATAAAACTTACAAACGTAGACATATTTTATATTAAACCAAAAAACTGTTTTATCGTGCAGTTTTGAAACCAAGTGACTTTACGTTTGGGGGGGGGGGATTCTATCTGCAAAGATCTGGTTTTACTTTCCAGAGGCTCTAGCTGTAATTTGTATATTTCACTTGTGCTCTAACACACTCTCATATTTGGCAAGTGGTTCCTGGTTGTTGTTTTTAAATGCCAACTTAAAGGACTATGAAAGCAGGTGGACCACCATTGTCTTAAATAAGGGCAAACATTTCATAATTGCTAGTCACCTAAGAAGCCTCTGGTTCTAACATTTTCATACTGAATGCTCCTATACTGATGAAACCATGTTCCGGAAAGAAAATGCCTTTTCCATGTTTATTTATTTCTGTTATCTTAGAAAATAGGTTTTGTCCCGATTTAAATATATGTCTATCATATACTTGGTTTTGTTTTGTTTTCTAGAACAATCTAGGTGCACTTATGGATATTCTGAAGGAGCATATTGTAATTCTAGAAAAAGACTCACTAGCTGCCCATCAGTCTGAGCTAACAGCGTTTTTCTTGAAGGCCTTGGACTTCAGAGCTGAGCATTCTCAGGTGGTGTATGGAAGGTCTTTGGGGAACACGCAAAACTATAATAATTGCCCATTACATGATGTATTCAGCTTATTTTTTGATTGCTCTGGCCAGAGTTCTGCACCCAGGCTGAGTAACTGACTAATTTAAGAAGCCCAACTGTGTGCAGGATTGCACCCACTGATTCTCCATTTTTAGAGATGGTCACATATTGGCCAATTATTGCTCTTGGTGGTTTGTTTGTTTTTTAAAGTGTGTACTTAATATTAAGTATAGTAAAGACACAAGATGAGATCCAGTTGTGGCAGTCTGCTTGCACAATGGAAATCCACTTAAGCAACAGGCCTTGTTTGCCCCTTCCAGCCTCCTGAGCTGATCCAGAGGGTCCTGCAACTCTCTGGTAAAGATTTGGTAATTTTTTGGAGGTGCGGAGGGGGTGGGGAGCAGAGAAAAGATAAGCCCTGTTGCGTGAGGGGAAGCCCACTCTCACTACGTTGTATCTCACCAATAGACTATTAAGTGAGTATTGTAGTGTTGATTGGTACTGTTCGGTTTTCATCTAGGATGACCTGGAGAACATTGGGAAGACGGAGGCTCATATTATTAAGTGCTTAATCAGCATGGTTATGAAGCTTTCTGAAATGTCTTTTAGACCATTCTTCTTCAAGGTGAGTTTTCTGTCCTGTTTCTGTCTTAGCCATTTATAAACCGCCCAGGCTATTATTATTTTTATTATTATACAGAGACTAAAATTCCTCTCTCTGTTTCAGCTCTTTGACTGGGCCAAAACGGAGGGAGCCTCTCGGGAGAGGCAGCTGACTTTCTGCCGACTGGCAGATTGCATTGCCGAGCAGCTAAAAGGACTCTTCACTCTCTTTGCTGGCCATTTAGTGAAGCCATTTGCGGACACACTGAACCAGATCAATACTTCCCAAACAGGTAGGAAGAAGACACTCTGGAATGCAGTATATAAAATACTGCTCATTTTAATTCGTTTTTGTATTTCTCTCTTCTTTTTTTTGCTGCACTCACACTCAGTAGTTTTTTGCAAGTCGAAAATCAGCCTGGACAGTCAAAATTATTGAAGCAGAATACATCACAGGAATTACAAAAGCTATGCAAGTGTTAGATGATCGGCCTTGTATTTGGCAGTGCCACTTCTATTTTAAACACCTTGTCATAATTTTCATATACTATATTACGGGAATGAAACTCATGAGATATTGCCAAATAGTCTAGAAAAATATTACTTAGGACTAGGATCTGTAGGGACGGATAGGAAGCTGTGCAGAATTGAATATTCCTTTTTTTAAAAAAATAATATTTATTAAAGTTTCAAAAAAAATTTTACAAAAATAAGGAAAAACAAAAAATACAAAATACAGAAAAAGTAAAAACAGTTAAAAAGAAATCCATCTTTCCATAACTTATCTTTCATTTACTTCTTTCCTTGACCTCCTCACACCTCCCTTTTTTGTATTCTAGATCAATTGATTGTTTCAGCAAGTCCTTTCCATTCTTGTATTTATCTTATTAATTTATCTTAATATATTGTAACTTTACATTCTGACCTGTTAACAATCCATTCTTCCTTAACCCTATATAACATTACTGCAAAAACCACATTACTTCATTCCAACATCCTTTTAACATTCCTTAATTTTACAATGTTTCTGTAGATAGTCTTTAAATTTCTTCCAATCTTCTTCTACCGACTCTTCTCCCTGGTCTCGGATTCTGCCAGTCATTTCCGCCAGTTCCATATAGTCCATCACTTTCATCTGCCATTCTTCCCGGGTGGGTAGATCTTGTGTCAGAATTGAATATTCCTTTCCTGGCCATTCCCCAACCTACTGAGTCTTTAGGAGACCTTGCTCTCTAAAGCCACCCTTTAAGCACTAGAAACATGTGCATTTTTGAAAGTAATGTTTATGCTCAAAAGGAAGAGAAGACCACATCTGCTTTGAGCAAAGGCAGAAAGAAGAGGGAAAGCACATTAAAACCGTATCTACCTGCCGTGGTTGAATCAGAGGATACTGTCCCTCTAAGTAGATGTCTCCTGTCCCGTGGCAACCTGAGAAGTGTGCTTTTTCTAAATTACTGTTGTAATTACCAGGAACTTGATGCACTGGATAATATACTAGAAGCCAGCTACAATACTGGCACACTGTATCACGCACTGTGGGTCGCAATAGTTTTGCAATAACCAGTCATCAGAGGCTGGATGTTGCTTATACAGTGGTACCTCGGGTTAAGTACTTAATTCGTTCCGGAGTTCCGTTCTTAACCTGAAACTGTTCTTAACCTGAAGCACCACTTTAGCTAATGGGGCCTCCTGCTGCTGCCGCGCGATTTCTGTTCTCATCCTGAAGCAAAGTTCTTAACCTGAAGCAATATTTCTGGGTTAGTGGAGTCTGTAACCTGAAGTGTATGTAACCTGAAGCGTATGTAACCCGAGGTACCACTGTATCTATATAGTGAATAAATTAGCAGTTTTAACCATGGCCTGCCCATACAGCTAATGTCATGTGATGTTCTCCTAATGAGGCTTGTGCAAATTGTAGCCACTGCAAGCGTTACTTTCGTAGTTAAGCAATGCCAATGGCGCCTCATTTCGGTCTCTTGTTATTTTTTGCAGATGCAGAGGAAGCTTTCTTTGACTCTGAGAACAACACTGAAAAGAGCTGTTTATTGCTACAGTTCATCCTTGATTGTCTCCACAAAATCTTCCTCTTTGATTCCCATCATTTTGTGAGCAAAGAGAGAGCAGAAACATTGATGATGCCTTTGGTCAATCAGGTATTGATAAACGTATTTTCGCTTAACTATTGGGCACTGCAGACATTTTTGTTGGGTACCTTTAAATGTCTTCCCTTTTATACATCATACATTTCATTATCGTTCAACTAACAGACGTATGGACATGAGGGGGGGGGGACCTTGGCTGCTTCATAATTTTCCATTGTTGTCAAAGCACTATACCAAGTTTAAGCCATGCCCGTAGCATCCGTCACAGGAATTTTGTCGGTCAGTAATCACACAGTTCAGAGATGGAGTTAACTCTATATTATCAAAACCACAACCTCCACAGACTTGGTTGAATGTCATGCCTAATGAGCAGAGCAACTCATTCCCAGTAGTCTTCCTCCGTGAACATAAGTTGCCGAGACTGAAAGTCCCCACCTCTTCACGAGAGCTTTTCCTAAGCAATCAGAGACTGCCTACGTGTAGCCAAACTTTTCTGCACCCTTTTCAATGCCTCCTCTGGTTCTGGTTACAGCAGCAGTCTGTGCCTCTTCACCAACTGGACTCATCTCTGCCTCTTAGCCTCCCCCATCCCACTCTCCTACTTCAGCTTCTGCCTCCGATTCTGCCACAAACTCTCCCAGCTCACTAAGCCGTTACCCCTTCAGTTTCTGACACCTCCTCTTCCCAGTCCTCTCCCTCTGTCCACTCATTGTTGTCCAACCACCACTCCCCCCGGCTCTGAGCCCTCTTCCCTTGGGGGTTCCCCAGCTGGTCCCTCCCACCATTCCTCTGCGTTCAACCAATCCATGACAGCGTTCTTGCTTAGTCCCATTTTTTTCTTCCTATTAAATGCAGCCGGGGTGGTGCATTAGTTGACAGTTTTCAAGGAAGAGGTGTCAAAGGATTCTAGAAACTGTAGGTGACTGGCAAGGAATCTAGGGAAGCTAGCTATCACAATATTGTAACTGTCTGAAACAAAAAAGGAAATAAATTATTTCACTTTCATGTGCATGTGATTTGTTTTCTCTAAATAGCTGGAAAATATGCTTGGGGGAGAAGAGAGGTTCCAGGAGAGAGTGACAACTCACTTGATCCCATGCATAGCTCAGTTTGCAGTTGCAATGGCAGATGACTCTTTGTGGAAGCCACTGAATTATCAGATTTTGCTGAAGATGAGGCATGCATCACCCAAGGTATGTGGCGTAGTTGGGTCATAAAATAATATTGCATTTAAGTCACCCTGATGTGACTAAGAAGGCAGATGACTGTCAGTGGTATGCAACTGTTATGTAACCTGATTTCGGATAGTTCCCTGCTTGCACTGCAGCGCCATGCATGTAGAGTGAAGTATTGCTATTGCAAACTGCTTTCTGCTTCTTCTTGCACAACCATTAAGATACAACTTTGTAGGTTTAACTTGAACTGCCAGTGGGACACATTTACTAAAACATGTGACTAAAGTAAGGGAGCAGACTGTTGTGTGGTGGATGATAACTTCAGCAAAGCTGTGATTCTGAATTTGTGCACAGAAACTTGTTATGCTTAGCATTTCCTCTTCAGAAGTTTGGTGTTTGAATGCAGTAACATGCCCCACTGTGATACTACTGGCTGCTCTCTTTTTGCTTAGGTTCGATTTGCTGCCTTGTTAACTTTGCTAGAACTTGCACAAAAAATAAGAGAGAACTACATGGTGCTACTTCCCGAGTCTATTCCTTTCTTGGCAGAGCTTATGGAAGGTAATGTAGCATATATTATTGTCACTGTGAGAATTTCTACTTGGGAGTCTACTTTAAATGAAGCCGTTGCTGCACTTTTCGCACCCTTCCTCAGTGGGGTTCAGGATAGTCCATATGCCCTAATAGAAAATGCTCAAGTCTGTTTGCACATTGAGGTTCCATAAGCACTTCCACAGTGGTTTGTGCCGTGACTTGATGGCCTGTTTTCCTTCTCCCCACTATTGCTAGGAAGAAATGAACTGCAATCCCTGGGCTTAGCATTCGTCAACTTGTGCACATTTAACTTAAATGATGAAAACTTTATGCGCTTGGCAACTGGCCAGCTGCAGTTGCATAAATTAAACACACCCTTAACAGGCTTCCAGAGCCTCTTTCATTGGGGAGGGAAGTTAATGGCTCCCAATTCCCATCTGCCCCAACCAATGGTCAGGAATGATAGGAGTAGCAATCCAACAGCACTTGGGAGTGCCAGAGATAGCTGCTCACTCCTGTTTAAATGTTTCATAGTGGATGAAACTATTGAGTTCCTTTTTGCCAGTCACTTCATAGTTACTATGTTGTTGTTTGTCTGTCCCCCTCCTCCCCAGATGAATGTGAAGAAGTGGAACACCAGTGCCAGAAGACAATTCAGCAGCTTGAGGTTATTCTTGGAGAACCACTGCAGAGTTACTTCTAAGACTATCCATGGTCTTTTTCTTTTCATCATTCTCAATAATATTTAAACATAAACGGTGAACATTTTTTTAATGTTAAACAAGAATTTTAATTGTATACATTTTTTTCCACTCTGAATTGTGATATTAAAAAAACATTCATTTATAAACGGTTGGACACTTGGCATTTATCCTTTCTCTGGCTTGCGTAAACTGGATGCGTTCTTCACATTAGGAAAGTGTGAGGTAAAAACACATCACCCAACTTTGTGCCTGAAGCAAAAACTCTTCTGTATCACATCCTACTGCTGACAGGCAACTGTGACAGCTGATACTTCATCTAAATTCTGCAGTAAATCTAGCTCTTGCCTCAACCCCCATGAGGAAACTAACACTGTCCTGGCCTAGCTGTTTAAATAAAATCTTCTGCCAACTTGGTGGAGCTGAAGAGGAAACTTCACTCACTACTTGGGCTTATCTCTGTGACCTAATCTCTGCTGGTGGCATTGTTAAATAAAAGGTTTCAGGTAGACCAGGGAAGGGGCATGCATGGGCCTCCACTTGTTTGATTATACCTCCTCATTCCTATTGGCCATGCTGCCTTGAGATGAAGTCCAACAACAGCTGGGAGGGCCACAGTGTCCCTGCCACTGCAGCAGGTCATTATAGTTCATTTTTTAAAAAGCTAATACCATGACTTGCAAAATTCTTTAATTTTCTCTACACAGCTTCACAGAAGTAAAATTTTAATTCTGCACCCTTCAGAGCTATTCAGCTGAGAGAGAGAGACCCTTTGTCTCTAATCCCTAAACCCCAAACACTTATCTGGTACAACAAAATAGGAACTTCTCCATTTTAGTCATGTTTTTGTGAAGAAAGACACCATTGAGACTACTAATGGTGCCCTTCATGAGAATATGTATTTTCCAGTACAGTGCAACCAGTTGAGAGTATATACTGGTTATAATTTCTAGAAATGTTCTAAAAGCATGAGAAAGGTAAGAACATAAGAGTTCTTTTGAATCTGCTGTACCTTCCATTACCAGCAGCAGAGTTAGGTTAACAATATAGTCTTCAAATTCACTAGTTGAATTTAGCATACACAATTTTAGTAACAGCAGCTGGTAACTATTTATAACTTAACATTACACTGTGAATCAACAGTATGTTTATTCTGCAAGCTATGGTTAGTTTTTAGATATTATGTCAGTTGATTTCCATGGACAAATACAGAAAGGTTTTTGTAAGCAATCTGCATCCAGTATATATGCATTTTTTGCTGCGGTTGATGGATCAAGTTTAATGCTGCTCAGTGTCCTCAAGATTAGAGGAAGGGATTCAAGGAGACCTTTTTAAAATCACTTTGAAAGTAACACACAAGTACTGCATCACGGTTACCAGCTCCTCACATCCAGCAGTCGAAGGTCCCCACGGATTTCCAGGATGCTGATCTTTCCAAGTTGTTTGAACCGGTGTTTGTACTCTATGGCATGCACACCGTTGATCGCAATGTTGTACTGATGGGCCTTGCAGAGTATTATCAACTGAAAGTTAAAGACATTTGACATCCTTAGTTAAATTAAAAACATTCAAAGTTATGGGGTGCGTAAGATAGGAGCATCTGCAAGGCGAAGGCTACAACCTACCCAACAACTAAGGATGGCTATGTTTGAGGAATCATTTACAAGGTAGGATAGTTCGCAACCGTAATATTCAAATAGTTTCGGAACATGTTTAGAAATAGAAACTTTTAAGACTATAGGATGCTGTGTGCTGAAGCTACAACCTCTCCTTGTGCTGCACCTGTGAGCTACCTAGCAGCCTTGCAGGCAAGGGGAAGGGAATATGCGACAAAGGTCCTATCTGCCACACTGCTTAAACTGCTGTGACATAAACAGCTGATTGTGCTGTATTAAGTTGATGCACAGACCGAGGCTGGCAGAAATCTGTAGTGTGAGTCTAGTCATCCTATCACGGTTCAGTCCTGACAAAAATATTCCATGATCTGGGCAAAGGAGGTATAGATTCCAAAACATCACCATTCTTGCCCGAGTCACTGGGCATAGTGCATTTCTACTTGAATCGTCCTGCGACTTCAAACATGTCCCTGCCATCTATGATAATCAGCTACCAAATTCTGCATGTCCATGGTACATGCTCCAGAGAAAGAAATATGGTAGAAAGTACTCATAACTGTCTAGAACTGTTGGGATTCCAGCTCCCATCAGCTGCCACCAACAGAATGGTCACTGATGATGGGACTTTAAATCCAAAAACATTTCAGAGGGCCAGAGTTTAGTCTCTGTGGGAGAACTAATGTTACACCATATTCTCCTCTACCCAGTCCAACACTATTTTTTCATCCCCTGCAAACGTCTGCATTGCACATACTGCAGCAGATCACTGCTGGTCTGTATTTGTTTAATTAGTTACCTCAAAATACATTCCTGGAGCAAAAGGAAAATGAGGGATCTGCTTTTCTTCTTCTCCCCAGCTGCTGTCCAGGTAGGAATTTCTCACAAAAGCTTTATCTCTTATTCGGGGATTCAGATGCAGAGCAATGTCATCTGAGTCACTGGCTTTAAGGTTAATGGCAAAGCTGTGAACAAAATAGTGATGTTAAGCTACTGCAGCATCGCTATCATACTGGACAGTGGTGGGAATTACTGAAAGAAGTCAGAAAGTACTGCTATTATGGTTTACAACAATCAGTGACAACAAAGGTTCTGATTAGAACTTGCAATTTTTTTTAATGACTTCTTTTATTTACACACACCAACAAAAACATTTTCAAAAGCAAAATAAATCAGAAATACAGTGAAAGGGTTCCAAGGCGGTTGCTATGTTTTATCCAGAGCATGTAGGTTTCTGATTCTTAATACTTCCAAGAAGAACTTAGTCATGATACTTTGGATTATGCTATTAGTGTATTCTAAATACACAGAGAGAAAGAGACCAAAAACAACAGCATGTTAAAACAGCCTAAGAAAAATGACAAATGCCACTCTGATTTTACTAACCCATTTGCTTTTTCATTAATTTCTCCTTTTACGACAATTGTTCGCCCAGGCTCAAGAGGAGAATGAAGTCTTGCAATGTAAGGAACTACCTGAAAATGTAACCATGCTTAGAATTATTATTCCAAAATTAATGGACTGAAACGTTTCTCTCGAAACATGAATCCTGTTATCAGTTAGTTTTTACACCTGCCGCACTGTTCATTCCATTTTTGGATGACAAGCAAACATAAAACAGGTTCGGATATCATTTGGAATGCCCCTCTTTATTTTGACAATACATTTATCCTTTTACTAATTCCTCAGCTTTTCCTCTCATTGCCTTTTTTTTTTTAAAAAAAGAGTGTTATATACTGCTTAGTCTACAAAACCCTCCAAGTGGTTTACATCAAACCTTACGTTCACTGGTGTTTTTAATGAGGTACTCTCCCACAAGATTTATTCAAACTTTAAGTGGCAATCACAATTCCATCAGGTGCAACTGTAGCTCCCACAGTAAACATGGGAAGAGGAATGCAGAGTGGGAAACTGCAGACAAACAGTGCTTCCCATCACATGTCCTATGATGGTGAGAAAGACACACATATTGCATGTTTACTGCAGGAAATCAACTGTGGTAGCCATGGAAAAATACAGTTGCATAACATGGCTTGAAGAATAAGGATAAATTTATAAAGTATACACTCTCTCATTAATAGAAGAAGAAGCAGAGTTTGGATTTGATATCCCGCCTTTCACTCCCCTTCAGGAGTCTCAAAGCGGCTAACATTCTCCTTTCCCTTCCTCCCCCACAACAAACACTCTGTGAGGTGAGTGGAGCTGAGAGACTTCAGAGAAGTGTGACTGGCCCAATACCCTAGCAAATAGTGAAGGGATGGAGAGACAAGACTTTACCTTACAAAAATTATTTCAAAATGAATGGCCACTTAAGCAAGAATGAGGCTACACAATTCTGCATCAAGGGGTCATGTGAAAAAGCTCATCTGTGCCTACTCCCTAATAACTCTTGCATTGTGTTTCAAATGTGGTTTACATGCCAACTGATACTTACAAACTGTGACACATCAGGGACTTCTTCCTGCTGGAAAGAGAAAGAGAGACTTTGCTGTAACCTAAGAAGAACAAAGCAGTGAACCTAGCCAGATAAGAAGAATACCTACATTTCCTGCGTTTGTCTTTGTTGCCCCTAGCAAGGATGGCTGAGAGCCTTGCAAAGACTGCAGAGAAAAGACAGGTTGAGAGATCAACACTCACAGGTCACAGAAAACTCACATAATGAGCTGTCATCTCTGAATATCTTTCTAACTGCGAATGTTTCATCAGCAAGCTGTTGAAGGAGAGATGGTTTTTCATTGCTTTAAAGCCAGGGTGGGAACCTGCGACCTGTTGTTGTTGGATGAAACCTCCTACATCCCTGACCATCGGCCATGCTGGCTGGGGCTGACGGGAGCTGGAGTTCAGCAACATCTAGATCAGGCATAGGCAAACTTGGCCCTCCAGATGTTTTGAGACTACAACTCCCATCATCCCTGACCACTGGTCCTGTTAGCTAGGGATGATGGGAGTTGTAGTCCCAAAACATCTGGAGGGCCGAGTCTGCCTATGCCTGATCTAGAGGGTCACAGATTTCCCACCCCCACTTTTTTAAGATGGTCCTCAAACACATTAGCAAGGCAGTGATGATCCAGCAGGGGCAGATCGCACAACTTCTTCTATAGAAGGTCACCACAGAGGCACAAAGTCAAATGAGGTAGACTGACTAATGCATTGCAAGGATATCTGCCACTTCAGTGATACACCAATTTGTGTGGAGAGAATGTGGAATCACTTCCTCAAAAGCAAAACAGGCTCTTCATTATTTATGAACTCTCCATAGACAATATGAGGACATCATGCAGACACACTAGGCCCCAAACTGTTCATGTTAGTAGTTATATAAATACTGTGCTCAGGGTACAATATTTCTCACTGCCCAAGCCACCGGGCAATTCCTCTGTCAAAAATCACACACTGCTGCTGCAGGCAATATTTTCTCCCCTTCCTAGCTGGGAGTGAAGCACACCATCAGATCTATTCTGACCTATCCATAGCTGCTCTTTACGTGTTCCACCGCAGCATGAAATTGTAAGCAGCAGAAAAATGTCTGTAATATAGACAGGCAATGTGGATGCAGTGGTTAGAGTATTGGAGTGAATTTGGGGGGACTCATGTTCAGATGCGCACTTGGCCATGAAGCTCACCAAATGACATTAGGCCAATCACTAGCTTTCAATCCAACCTACTTAACAGAGTTGTGACGAGGAAAAATGGGGGTGGGAAATAAATAATATATATCACCTTGGAGGAAGGATAAGATAAGCTTAATACTATCTATCTATCTATCTATCTATCTATCTATCTATCTATCTAATCCCTAAATAGGTCGCTGCGTTATTTAATAACTTACCGCATTTGACACAAATCCTATCATATTGACTTGCACATTTCCATATATTCCAATTGTATCTATTTTTTCAAGGTTAAGCCTATGCTTGTAGATCAACAAGTGCTTTCCATTTACAGATACCTAGGAAAAAATAGAAACAAAAACACACAGCTATTTCACACAGTTTTGGTGAAAATATGCTATCATCCGAACTTTATATTTATTCATGCAAATGCATCTTAGTTTAAGTTCTTTTGGCATGCAACTGGCTTCCAACAAAGCTGTTGGCAGTTTCTCATTTTTACATTTCTGAAAACAAATAAGGCGCCTAGATGCAACTTTTCACAATATTCTCTGATTCAACTGTCTCAAAATGCTTGGTCTGCATGCTCTGGAAGCCTGGCATGTAAGTTATTGAGCTGTCAGCAGTAAGTCCCAAGGACAACACAAACCCAAAAGCTGGAAGGACAATCTGTCTTCTAAAATTGTGTCCGCACACAACTAGTATCTTTCCATATACTAATTGCACAAGGTGGAAGCGCAATAAATCAGCACTGTATCCCAGGTTTTGAGCTTCGTGTCCTGGTTTTGTCATGGAATGACATCTATCTTACTGCAGCTCTGCAAAGGTTTGCTATTATTTTCAGCTAACGAAAATTGTCCATTTCTCTTTTTGGCTGCTTCCTTTGCTATTGACACTTTTCTCTTTCTTTGTAATCCCCCCCCCAGCTTGAGAATATCACCACTGCACCCATTCACCCAAACAGCTTATGAATTACAGCTGCCAGCAAAAGCTAAAATCCTGGTTACTTTACGAAACTCAGACACTACAGACACTTTATCATCTTCACATTTTCTCCCTCCCTTTTGGCAGTATACTGCATCCAATTTATCAGGCAGATGTATGGGCGCCATTGCAGCATTTGTTAATGTTAAAAAACAAGACAAAAAACACCCTGATCATGCAGTTTTTAAGAGAAGGAATTATGTGTTCATGAAAAATGGGTGAACAATTTCTTCAACACTGCCTTTAAAATAAAAAAGTGACAGGTGTGCTGGTAAGAAGACAGCAAATTGTGAGAATAGGAGACACATTCTGAGCAGAAATATTTGTCATTAGTTGCATTCAGCTCCAAATGTAGTTTTTTGATGCCTGAATACAATCTTACTAGCAAGTGTTGGTTCATTAACCATTGCTGCCTCCCACTTCTTGTCTCTCTGGTTTACTGCAACCTACGCACTACTATTAAACCAGTAGTTTTCTACATGTAAGACAGGAAAGAGTGGATCCTTGCAGGAAATGGAAAACCTCTTCCTCCTAGCTGCATGCTTCTTAGACCAACAGGTAAGAGTGCCATCCTGACATATTCTGTACCATGCAACTAGTCTGCATGGCTTAACCTTGTCAAGAAACAGTGATACCATCCTCTTTTTCTATTATGTTTTACAACTCTATAATTCACTATGACAGTATGTTTTATTCACATCAACACAACTTCATCTAGAAGCAAAACAAAAACAAAAATTAAACCCTGCAGTGGCTATAAAGAGCACTGATCCACAAACACTCAAGTTGTTTGAAATGGAGCAATTCAGGCAAAATTAAGCACTTCTTAAGTTCTACTAATTTCAGTGGGAGAGTTAAGCTCTTAAATCCTGTTGAAACCAGTGTGACGTCAATGCCTGATTTTGGCTGGATTGCACCCTCTGTGCTTTTGGGCATGACAGATTGGCTAAGTAAGTAAGTAATCAGCTTCTAATAACTCACCTGGAATTTATCATGCAGAACCATAAAAACAATCTCAAATGGCTTTCCTTTTCCAAAAGGCATTGCGTGAGTTATCTCTTCCCAGCCCCATCTTTCATTTTGTAGGGTATTGCAAACGATGCAACCAGATTTTTTGAAGCGGGGGTTGAAATGAAAGGCTACATCAGCCCGAGGTTTTGTGCTATTGCCACACTGGAAGTCTATCTGGAACCTGGCAGTAAATTGAAACACATCGGTCAATTCAACCCTCCCATAAGCAACATGCAACAACTATCTAAGGCAGGAGAGGTCAACTGCATAATTGCTACCTGTGAGAATAGGGTAAAGGTAAAGGTAAAGGGACCCCTGACCATTAGGTCCAGTCGTGACCGACTCTGGGGTTGCGGCACTCATCTCACTTTATTGGCTGAGGGAGCTGGCGTACAGCTTCCAGGTCATATGGCCAGCATGACTAAGCCGCTTCTGGAGAACCAGAGCAGCACACAGAAACGCTGTTTACCTTCCCGCTGGAGCGGTACCTATTTATCTACTTGCACTTTGACGTGCTTTCGAACTGCTAGGCTGGCAGGAGCAGGGACCGAGCAACGGGAGCTCACCCCGTCGCAGGGATTCGAACCACCTACCTTCTGATTGGCAAGTCCTAGGCTCTGTGGTTTAATTGCTTGCTCTATATTCCATGTCTGCTATATGAATCCAGAAAATTGAGCTGGATAATAGGAGCACCTAACTCTTAGTTTGGCTCCTGCTCATGGCAACACAGTCACATTGGCAGAGGGCTTAGCCATAGCTTGGTCACTGGACTCACAGCTGAAGATACCAAACTACTCTCAGCAAGATGAGAATACAAGCATCAGTTCCACCTTTCAACTTCTGATACTAAAGATGGTGTATGAAACACAGAAAGGCTCTTCGTAGTCTATATATGTCCATGTCATAGATGTAATGAAAGCCATTATTATTATTTTTTAAGTGGGTGTGTTCATGGCTATGGCACAGGTCACTAGCAATTACCAGAAATACTACCCCACCCCACCCCAAAATCTAGTGAACATTTTAAAACATTAATTAATATACACATACATTTCAGTCATTGCGTAAGCCAGACTTCTTGCATATTCACTTTATCATGACCTTCATTTAATGTTCAGATCTTAGGAGCAGAAGCCAATTACTTTCCCAAGCCGTGCATTATTTGAAACCTATGATGTTGAAGCAGCAAGTGCTTCCAGCAATTTGTAACACTTCTCAAAAGCTTTAATTTCATATGGATTTGATGCAACCATTTCAATATGTGAGGGAACGTGTTCTGCTGTCATTTCTTTATGTGCTTGCCTTCCACCATCACCTACCAGAGGACTATTTATAAATATCTTATTTGAAGTCTTACCTTTCTGCACTTTCTGGGACGGACCCACGTATGACCACAAGCTCTCCAGGCAAAAGACCCCCAATTATAGTCCCAGCATACGGAATACTCTATAAAAAGAAGAGGGAAATGGAATTATTATGCTTCAGGCCTGAGAAGAATAAAAATGAAATTTATACATAGTTTATTTACATTATTAGCCTTTCCTGTATTTCACTAACCAGGACTCAACAAAAGCAGGTTTTGAACAATTTTTATTGGGGGCTGGGGGGGGGAATCATAATTAGCAAGATCTACTAGTTTCCCCAATTCAGAGAAACTCTTTGCTGGGACACAGTCTAAGGCAGCTGGCATACTTATTTGTTTGAACTGACCAGTGTAAAACAATAAATCTCTTCTAGGAACTGGTGGGTGCATTATCCATATACAACAGGGGTTGCCAACTCCCAAGAGACTGCGATCTACTCACAGAATTAAAAACTGGCAGTGATCTACCCCCTTTTGGGGGGTTCAGTTCCAAGTTGTTGAGCTTTTTTTAGGTAGGAGGAAAGCACAGATTTTTGTGAATTCAAGCCTAAGCTCAAGGGAGAAAGAGTTTACTTGCTGAGTAAAGTCCATCTTCCGTTTTGCAGATCATGCAACAATGGAGGGTGGGACCAGATTCTATTTTACCAACACTAAGGAAAGGGACCCAGCGATCAACCGTGGTCTACCAAGACCTCCTGGGGATCTACCAGTAGATCACAATCGACCTGTTGGACATCCCTGATATACAACATGGGCTTGGGACCTAGAGCAGTCCCAGGACAAAGAGGAGACATCAAATTAATTTGGACTAGATTTCTAATCCTCACCTATGTGCCTTTCTTCTCCAAAAAGATAGTAGTACACACAGAGCTCTGAGAACTACTTGTCCACACTCCCCTAGCTGCAAGCCTAAATCCTAGGAAGTAACTTTGAACCCATGGGGCTTCCTTCTAATTAAACTCGCTGCTATCAGACTTCCCCCACACCCGGGCCATTAGCCTCTCCTCTCAGCCCACAATCACATGGGAAACTATACTTCTGCCAGCCCTTCTTTCTCTTCATCCACTGTGCCTTTGGCCTAGTTCTCTAAATTTTCGCTTCACTTTTACTGTAAAACAAGCTTTCTTTAAGGTGAAATGACAAAATCTACAGCCGTCAAAAGGAAAGAAGATGTACAGGAGATAGTTACTGGGTTCAGGACTGTCTTTTGAAAATTGTCCAGGGACATCATTTTTCTGTCTTCTAATCGAAGGAAGTCTTCAAGCTCTGTAGGACCCACTGTGTGGGTCTTGAATGGCAATAAACAGCTCCTGAAACTAAAACCATAGAGCTTTGGTATAATTGAACACAAGTTAAGAGAAAAATGGGTGCAAAAAGAGTATTTTTGGAGATAGCATTCCACAATTGGAGCACCATAACAGAAAAGGCCCTGTACTCTCTTGAACATTGGAGGTACGAGGATAAGGTCTCAGCTGTCAATCTCAGTATGTGCACAGGTTATAGGGTAGTAGGCCATCCTTCAGAGGCCTGAAATGCCCAGTAACCAGGGGTATTGCTCCAGCACAAGGATTCAGATGTGTTCAGGAGAAATCCCATGCCTATTTAAATCAAGAAGCTTCCGAATGCCTACCATGGTCAACTGTCTAAATAGAGGAATGATCAACATTCCATTGTGTACATATATTGCACAATGTCCTATGTGCACCATATTACCCTTTTATATATGTTCCTTGAGTACAATATAGTGCAGTGGTACCTCGGGTTACATATGCTTCAGGTTACATACACTTCAGGTTACAGACTCCGTTAACCCAGAAATAGTACCTCGGTTAAGAACTTTGCTTCAGGATGAGAACAGAAAGCATGCTCTGCCGGCGTGGCAGCAGCAGGAGGCCCCATTAGCTAAAGTGGTGCTTCGGGTTAAGAACAGTTTCAGGTTAAGTACGGACCTCCGGAATTAATTAAGTACTTAACCTGAGGTACCACTGTACTTTTCATAATTTGGGTCTTTCTGATGTCTATATAGGGACCGTCACTGAAGTCTGTACTCTCCCTAATGGCCATTTCACACATTACATAGAGAATGTTTGGCTAGGAAACAGCGAAGCAGTATATATCATTCCAGTGGAAACTGCAGAGCTGTTTTAGGAAGTAATGGTATGAAGTAACATATCACAAGGCATGCACATCATTCTCAGGGAAAGCAGATGAAAGGTCAAAGTCCAACTTGCGAATATTGAGAAGGGGAGTTCAGGGCAGAGCCATTCCAACCTTTAGCGAGGCAAGTGAGGTGCGCTAATCATCCTTTGCTAATTGCAGCCTCCAGTTGTGGGTGTCTTTGGCTACATAGTATATAGTACAACAAACTGCATCCAATAATAGCTTCCTGACAAGTATGCCTGTATGATGCACATTTGCAAATCCTTATTTATCTTATTCACACCATCAGTTTTAAGCAAACACTTTGAAATGCAGAGGTAGCCCAAACACAAATATATCTTTATTGTACTTCTGCATCTTTTCTGGAAGAGGATTACCAGGATGGGAAAACATAATAGCTCAAGTCATGGATGAGCAGTCTAATACTGTATCTTGTTACCAGCAAAAGTTCTTCTTTAGCTTGAACAGATCAAATCAGCACAGTTACACATAAAAACATTTATTCAGAATTAGGCTCCACTGAAATCAATAGCTGTAATGAGGATACTAAAATAGTGTAAAGTCAACCATCCAATAGGGACGCGGGTGGTGCTGTGGGTAAAACCTCAGCGCCTAGGACTTGCCGATCGCATGGTCGGCGGTTCGAATCCCCACGGCGGGGTGCGCTCCCGTTGCTCGGTCCGAGCGCGTGCCAACCTAGCAGTTCGAAAGCACCTCTGGGTGCAAGTAGATAAATAGGGACCGCTTACCAGCGGGAAGGTAAACGGCGTTCCGTGTGCTGCGCTGGCTCGCCAGATGCAGCTTGTCATGCTGGCCACGTGACCCGGAAGTGTCTGCGGACAACGCTGGCTCCCGGCCTATAGAGTGAGATGAGCGCACAACCCTAGAGTCTGGCAAGACTGGCCCGTACGGGCAGGGGTACCTTTACCTTTTTACAACCATCCAATGGCAGAAATGCTACCACAGCATTTATGAGTGGCTTTTGAATTGCACCCTATCAACTCTATCTTGAATCTCCTTGGAAGAAAGTTCAACATATTTCAATGGAGCTTTTATCAACAAATGTATACTTAAGATCTAGAAACTTCAGATAAAACAACAGGATTTCAGCTTGAGAAATATATTGGAGAGTAACTGCAAAAGTAATGTGTAAATGAACTCCTTAGAAGTAAAAAGTAAATAAATTGCAGCACTTCCTAGAGACACGGATTTAACTTTTGCTGGATTTGAGGTACTCTTTTAAAGCACGCACTCATGTTTATAGAAACACACAAAACTCTGCCACCAAAAAATATAATAATATCTCGTTTCCACAACACTACGCGCAGTTCTTAAGGTTTGGAGGGAATACTCTCAGTTTCCTCACTTTACTTGGGATTATGTGCATCTTCCTCTTACCTTTATAAACCCGTATCCATCGGAAGCGCTCGGCTCTTGATGTCGTTCACGCCATTGAAACTCCTCGCACTGTTTAAAATGGTTCCTCGGGATTCTTCTATTTCCTGGATCACATACACCAGCATAATGACGTCAGCCACTTAGCTCCTCCTCCCCTTAAAGGACCATTATCTCACCCGGAGTGGTCGAATGATTAGAGAGGGTCTTTAACTAAATCCCCAAGACTCCCGACTCTCACCCGCTTTTAGCCAATCGTGTCATCCTTATATTCAGGCATGGCCAAACTTGGCCCTCCAGCTGTTTTATAATCTTCTACGATGACTAGTTATAGGGACTGTTAGGAAAGTGTGGCTGCACCTCTCCGCCTTCCCCAGACTCTCCCCCTGACAGCAATTCCAGCACGGTTGATTTCCTTCAGTTGACTACATCAGGCTAATATTTGTGTATTATTGACTTTGTTTTCATGCCTGTCTGTGTCGTATTAATGACAGTGCGACGAGAGAAGGGGGAGGGTGGAAGACGCCCTAAACTGCATCTACTAAAATTCAGTTCTTGGAGAAAAAATATTATAACTTCTTATATGACTATATTTTCATCCCATTCAAGCTCCTGTTCCGTTTTAATGGGATTCTGCAGGAAAAGTCACTCGTGGGTTGTTTCCAACAGTACTACGATCTCTCTCCATTTCTACAAAGAGGAGCATTTCCAATCTCCAGTTCTGTCTATTGACCTAGAATAAGTCTTCACTTTTTTTGGTCCCTTCCCTTCCTCTCTCTGGCAAACCACTGTTTTGCTTTTTGGAGAAAATTTTGCGTTTTGCTTTTTTGCAGGCAATGCAAACAGGTGCACTTCGTACCCCCGCATCCCCGCAGCTACCTACCCAGTTAGTAAACACTGCTGAATGTGTTTGAGTTACAGTTATTACGATCGGCTCCACTGAGATTAAAGTGCGTTATGGTCTTTTGGGCGTCCGGTTAAGACTTTTTCCACCACCACTGCCACCCCTAGCCTCCCCGCCCCACTCCGTCCTCACAAACAGCACAGGCTGGTCCACTAGGGCAAAAGGGACACTGGCCCTCACCTCAGTCTGCAAACCCCCCACCCCCGCCCACAATGCTTCATCAAAAGATCACAGGGAGATTCACCATAATAGCAAACGAAAACAATAACACACACCCCCCCGTACAGTTTAAAAGGTAATGCTATATATTGTTTAAATAACCAAAGTCCTGGGAGAAGAGGAATGCTGGATTTTATAATTTTATTTTTGGGGACCTACCCAGAGAATATATTTTAACTACAAATGTAGTTAATCAATAAAATACATAATACAGTGGTGCCTCAGGTTACATACGCTTCAGGTTACAGACTCCGCTAACCCAGAAATAGTACCTCGGGTTAAGAACTTTGCTTCAGGATGAAAACAGAAATCGCGTGGTGGCAGTGGGAGGCCCCATTAGCTAAAGTGGTACCTCAGGTTAAGAACAGTTTCAGGTTAAGAACGTACCTCCGAAACGAATTAAGTACTTAACCCAAGGTACCACTGTAATACACACACACACACACACACACACACACAAACTTACTTTGTTTTTAAGGCAATAAGGCCAGTCTGGCTACTGAAGAACATTCAATATGCAATGGGTGGAGGCAGGGTAGAGATCACATCCTCAGGCCATGATCTTTGGTGTGAGAGTTGCCTGAAATGTTGGACAGGTTTGGTATTCAGAGGTTATAACTGGAACCTGCAGTTTCTGGTGTGGAAGCTTTGCACTCAGTCCTTCAGGGTGGCAGGGTTGGTTTTTACTATTATATACAGTGACTGCCTCAGGTAGCACATGTGGGGGGGCTAGAATAGTCTATAAGCTGCCCCTCCCTTCATTCTACCACAGACACATACCCCCATCCATCTACACACACATTTCCCCCTTCTATTTACACTCCCCAGCCCTATACACACCGTCCACAAGCACGCACAAAATCCCCTCAGATCCATATACAAACTACATAGCCACCTGCGAGCACCACTGTGATGGAGGCTATGATGAATGGCTGGGTCCTCCTTTCAGTCCAGCTACTAATGGCCAGACCATGTGCTAGAAACATGATGTTTAAAAAACAAAAATGGAACACAAATTAGACTTTTCAGAACAGGGAATTCTGCTTCCCCTACTATGGATTACTACTGTTTCCTCTGCAACCAGAGAACTCCTATTGCTGGTTGAGGAAGCAATAAGCATACATCATTAGCCACAAATCTAGTTCTATCCTTTATTGGGACCCACTCAGAGAATATATATTAACTACATTCAACAATATATAATGGGTGGGGCTGGGGAGAGGTCACATCCTCAGGCATGTGTTATAAAGTACTGTGTTTTCATGCATCCCCCCACCCAGGTCAGCTTTGACCTGAATTGAGAAGAAGAATGGCCTAGCTGTGTTTTAGACCATTACTGTGTTTAAAGACAAGATTTACAATGCATTGAGGCTGTTCTGTGGATCAAAAAAATTGGATCAAAGTTTGTTGGGGGCGGGGAACACATCTAATCACAGTCTGTGTACATATTACCTCTTACTCTGGCTACAGTGCGCTCCCACCATTGATTATTCAAGACATGTACACATGATATTCACCACAGTCCATCTCAGTCCTGTATCTTGAGAAATACGCTGCTTCCCTTGAACCAGCTTCCCTCTGATTTGACAGATATGGATTGCGTACACCACATCATCATGTGTCTATCATGTGTACACCACTCCCAAACCAGCAGTGAAAGTGCATTAGATGCAGAGTAAATAGGAGTACGCAGTCTAAATGTCACTCTTGAAACCTGGAATCAGAAAACACACAAGGCCTTGACTTTAATCTTGAATTGTATGTATGAGTGCAAGAGTACCAACCAAACAATTGTCACCCCACATTTTCCTATCTCATTATATTTTCAAACACCAAAGATTAAATTATTGTAATACTACAATTCATCAGTAGATGGGGTGAGTCTTCTTCATTTTGAGGCTTCTCCCCCAAGCCGATGATTGTTTACTTTGAAGTACAGTGATACCTCGGGTTACATATGCTTCAGGTTACATACACTTCAGGTTACAGACTTCGCTAACCCAGAAATAGTACCTCGGGTTAAGAACTTTGCTTCAGGATGAGAACAGAAATCGTGCTCTGGCGGCGCAGCAGCAGCGGGAGGCCCCATTAGCTAAAGTGGTGCTTCAGGTTAAGAACAATTTCAGGTTAAGAATGGACCTCCGGAACGAATTAAGTACTTAACCCGAGGTACTACTGTATATCTAATTGAGTTCAGTGGGTTTTGCCACCAAGTAAATATTCTTACGGGACGTGGGTGGCGCTGTGGGTAAAAGCCTCAGCGCCTAGGGCTTGCCGATCGAAAGGTCGGCAGTTCGAATCCCCGCGGCGGGGTGCGCTCCCGTTGCTCGGTCCCAGTGCCTGCCAACCTAGCAGTTCGAAAGCACCCCCAGGTGCAAGTAGATAAATAGGGACCGCTTACTCGCGGGAAGGTAAACGGCGTTTCCGTGTGCTGTGCTGGCTCACCAGATGCAGCTTTGTCACACTGGCCACGTGACCCGGAAGTGTCTCCGGACAGCGCTGGCCCCTGGCCTCTTAAGTGAGATGGGCGCACAACCCCAGAGTCTGTCAAGACTGGCCCGTACGGGCAGGGGTACCTTTACCTTTACCTAAATATTCTTAGCATGGCAACTCTATTAGAAAACACATCCCTTGAGACAGAATCAAATTTTCTTAGAACACATAAGCCAATACCTAAAACAGGCATAGTTATTTTGTTTTACATTTTAAAGCATAAAAACATACCATATTTTTTGCTCTATAAGACTCACTTTTTCCCTCCTAAAAAGTAAGGAGAAATGTGTGTGCGTCTTATGGAGCGAATGCAGGCTGCGCAGCTATCCCAGAAGCCAGAACAGCAAGAGGGATTGCTGCTTTCACTCTCTTGCTGTTCTGGCTTCTGAGATTCAGAATATTTTTTTTCTTGTTTTACTCCTCCAAAAACTAGGTGCATCTTGTGGTCTGGTGCGTCTTATAGAGTGAACAATACGGTATATATCAAAGTAACTCATTTACCATTAAATCAGAACACTAGGTAAGCTCCTTCTTCCAGTATGGACTCTTCACCTCTTTAATTTCCCACCAGCCATTCTGATTTCATAGATACAGTACTGTTTGTTTGTTTGTTTGTTTGTTAAATACCGCTGTATCATAAAAATATATCACTGTGGTTAACAATGTATAAATATAAAACTAAGCAATAAAATCACAAAAAGTTAAAAGCAAAAAGGAAATTAAAATTTTGAGGAGCACATGATAGGGTGAAATAGAAGCCACTTAAAAGTGTTGTATTTTTGTTGCTAAACGATGGAAGACATTATACGTTTTATTGGGTTAGCTTGTTCTTCACACTAAACTGGGACTTCAGTGGGAGAGGAAGGAGATTAAAATAGTCACCCCCTGTGCAAACAGCCAACCTGCCTACATGCATGACAGACCACAGAATATGGTGTAACTCAGTGCTCAATCACAACACGCTAACGGTAGTAGATTAACCCAACAGGGAGACCATACTTCAGATAACAGGGTGTGCTGGCCCTGTATCTTGTACACTTAAGAGATCACAAGGGGGATTTCAGTGAGGAGAAGAGCACTGTGCACTTCCTGCCAGAGCCCACCTGTGTAGGTTGGTGCTCTGTTTATCTGAAATGTGGGTGCCATCACTTACACAGTCCCTGACGTGCATGTTGTGGAGGTGTTTTCAGGGACACAGTGTGCATGCCTGACGTTTTCCCACCATTTTTGTTTTGTTTTAGCTGGGTCATTTTCTTCTCTCCAGCTGGGCTGAGCACAGTGCAGTGACTGTTCCCCCAGCATAGCGCTAACATATCTCTGGCCCTCACATAATGTGGGTATAGGATTGCTGCATCTGTGCTTCAGACCTTTGTGCTCAACAATTAAGCAGACATTCCCTCACATCATTGCTTGGATTTTTAGCTTAGTGTGAAGCTGTCTCAGTTAAATTTAAAGTTATCAACCTACCCTACAGTCCCAATCACATCGGTCCAACATGGCAGAAGTGAATGAAACGGCAGTACATATAACAGCTTAAACTTATAATACGAAGTGCCTAAAAAATGTAAGAAAGGATGAGAGAAACCCATGTTGCATTGCACTTCACATATAAGATAACTAAGCAATGCTCTTGTGGGATGGGCTTGTGGGTTTGTGCCAAGAACCTAATTAGAGCTTGAATTGCTTGTCGGAGATAAAAATAGGCCTCACAGCTGAACTTTTGTATGTAATCTTAGCACAAATTAAGCCCAAGACAAAAAGGAGAGTAGGGGGAAGAGGAACATAAATAGGTTGGCATTTGATAGCTATAATTTCATCCTCTCAGAGCAGCTGTATGTTCCATACATACACATAGGTAGGCAAATGGAAGGAGAATCAGTGGTGTGATGCAAGGAAGACTCTTTCTTCCTACCATGGTCCTCAGTGGCATCTTATAATGCCTTTTGACTTATTTCTTTCCTTTCCTTTCCTTTTGCCTTGAACAATCTCAATTCAGTGTCCCTAAATCTGAAACATCCGGAACATGTATTCAGAAAATATTAAAATTTGAAGCATGGATTCCATCTAACATTTGATAAATGTTGAAGATGCAAGAAACTGCATGAAGACTCCTCTTATAGTTTTTGAAAATGCTCCTCCGGGAAACCCTTTATCGTTTGGGACAGACTACAGTTATTACTCAAGACCTGAACGTGTCTGCTGCTTGATTGTTTACAGAATATAGTGAATAACAGAGATCTAGAAATTGTTTGTTAATTTTTAATCATCTTTTTATAAAAAGAGATCAATTCTCCACTCTTATCAGCCTCATTTTACAATATATTGGATATCTCTGTACTGATAAAACAAGGACATTCTGTGAGCGTTCTTGGAGGTAAACAAATGCACAGTCAATTCATAAAATGCCATGATCAATGGTTGAGAACTGGAATAATAAATTTCACAAAAATGGCTCGGTTCACAGCTCAATCTAAGCCAAAGGCGGGGAACCTGTGGCCTGCAGGCCAGACTTGGAGCACCAACAGGCTTCCCCATTTAGCCCACACTCTTATTGTTGACAATTACAGGAAGGGCAAGATTTCCAAGACTGATGAAATCCTTTCCTCTCATAGCCACTAATGGGAGGCCTGTGCACACATGGTGCTCTCATCGTTGGTTTTCTAGGGTGGCCTCTAATGAATCACCCCCCAAAAAGTCAAAACACAGATCTGCAAGAAACAAAAAAAGAACAAAAAATGCACATGCTGATTTAAGAAAAATAGTAACTGTAATTTAAATGGAAATACAATGCTCCTCACATTAGTGGGGAAGAATGTGACCAGGCGAGCTATGTACCTGCTGTCTAGGTGGTAGTTGTTGATGGGAAACTTCTGGGCTCCTGCTCTCCCTTTTAATGGTTTGTTTTTTGTTTTGTTTTTACCAGACTTCAGCCAGATAGTCCTTCAAGTACAGGACAGCCCTTTAAATGGAGAACTCTCTCTGTGTAAAGTAGGACACATGGCCACGCCAAGGTATTCATCCATTGTATTCTAAATTAAGGCTGTTGAGTTTACACATCTTCCATTCATTTGATGGAAATGTTTGCCTTAAATAATTACAGCAACAGTAGTTTAGGGGAAAAAACCAGCAGTGCACTCAGTCAAAATCTAATAAACAGGATTGATTTCTTATACTAATGTTAGAAACCAAGGTATAACACAAACATGTAACAGAGACCGGTTATATATACAGTAGAGACTATGTAAACACAGATCCATTACAGTAAAAAAAATACTTAGCAATTCTTAAAAATTCAACATATTATTATGTGAGTAAAAGGAGTAATCACACTGCGGCTGAGGTTTCACTCAACATTCAAAGCTAACTTGTCTCATCTGCTCTTGAAGGCAGCAACTCCAAAAGCTATTCAGAATAATTTTCAAGAGCTTAGCATGTCTGGAAAAGGCTTCAGTCATAAGCATACCTACTCAGAAGTAAGTCCCATTCAATTTAAACGAATTGCTGCTAAGCATGCATGCTTAGGGCTATAGCTCAACATTTTATTTTATATTAAAATAAAATGGTTTAGCCCTTCTTTCTTTAAATACAGATCTTGATCCTATGGTTTCTCATTATCTCTGTTCCGATTCACATGTGTAACAAATGATCCCTTTTTCTATTCATATATGTATCAAATGATTCATTTTTTCTACAGCATACCCTTCACATTTGTAATGTATTCAAAGTGTCTGACTTTTACCTCTGAATTGGCCCTCTGCCCACCATTGTGTCATGCTATGTAAGATATAAACCAATGCATATTCAAGTGACTGTAATTAATCTGAAAGTTAATTTCAAAGACTATTTCTTTCAATAGTTTACTAATAGATCTCTCATAATTGTTATGATAATATTGTAGAGATAAATGCTTTGTAACAGCCTCTAATACTAGTTCTCAAACTGTCTCTGAAAACATGTTGGAACAAATCTACTAACCACAGGGAATGAGCAATTCCAATTAATGGAATCACTCCAAAAATATTTCAATATATTGCCACATTTGAGATTTAACCACTTTAATTCAAAGAAGCTAAAAGATCTAAAACTACAGAGGCACTACAGTGAACTTGAATAATCTGAAACAAACTAGAGCTACTGGCTCTTGACAATTCTCTGTGAACTAAATACTGTATGCAATTTATTTTACTTGCAATACAGGATTGCACGCCCTAAAGGTGTTGCTTTATTTAAACACAAATTTATATAATGACTATGTTGTTTATAATACTTGCCCAAAATTAATTTATTAAAGCAGAGTATCTAAACAGCACACGATTCCAAATACAAAGCTGTTCCAAACATAAAATGTTCAGAGTTTATTTTCGTTATGCAGGTTAGAACTTGAAAGATCTGGATGACATCTAATACTCAAGAATACAGATGGGGGCGGGGAAGAGAAACCAACCTTAAGTCAAGGGAATGCAATTGCTGATCATAGCTTTCAGAAGCAACAGCAAAGGGAAGCTGCCACAATTTTCTGTGTCACCCACTCATGGTCCAGGACCTTTAATTGTAGCAGTAAAACTCAATCTGTATTGACACAAACATAAGGCAAAGAGGACTACATACTCCCACTGTCAGCTCCAGGTTTTGGGAGACCTTCCGCTAGATGCCTTCAGGAACCCCCCTTCAAGTAGTCCCATGTCCTTCTTATTACTGTTGACATTGCCCATTCATTTGTCCTGTCCTGTGGGCTTAACCCACACCCTAAGGAGAGGGTGAGGTGATTAGAGAGTGCTGGTCCATTTCCTCCTTGCTCCTTTCACTGCCAGCTCACTCAGGGCTGCTAGATGGGTAGCGGCAGGATGAGGAGGCTCTGGAGGTTGTCAGGGCCCAATGAAGCCAACCTTGGGTGCCCCTAGACTGCTTTCTTCAGAAGCACATGCCTTACTTCTGTACAGTTCACATATATCTTTAGAAGTACAAAAATATATCCCCACAGGAATTAGCGGGCTAGGTTAAATAAATGAGGATATTCCAGTGCTGGTATGGTCTGCTTTCTTCTCTCTATGGCTGAGGCAACTATGGTGGGGTGGAACAGGCCCCAGCAGTACAGGTATGGGCCCTTTAAAGAGGAGTCCAGACCCTTTGCCTTCTTCACTTTCATTATTCTCTCCGTGAAAATGGGAATTAATTATAGTTCAGTTTGTTTGAAGGAAGTAACTGTGCAGTCAGCCCAAATAGTGTATTGTGGTTGTCATTCTTCTTTTGCTGCATTGAACTGGTGCATATTTAAAGATCACCCGTGTTGTTGCAAAGGCTAGGTACACAGATACAGTAAACATTTTATGTTGCAAAAATGAATGTGGTTCCTTTCACTAACAAAGGAAAGCTACACATGCACACTTAGCAAACTGAACAGAGTTATGTTACTCTCTCAATTTTCCACCATAGAAGTAATGTGGACTGGACATTTTCTTTCATTTAGTAGTTGTTCTGATAGGTTCCATGCCGTCTCTTTGGCCATTCTTTTTCCACCCACTTCAGCAGCATTTTCTCAATATCAACTCTTTGATATAATTTACAGAGATCAATCAGCTGCTCCACAGTTCTGTCACTATTCCGTAGCAAAAACTCCAAGGTGGGGCTCTGCGGTTTCTGTTCCAGGAAACACAATTCATCGTAGGTCATTCCCCATTTGCTTGCAAAGTTTCTCCAGTTTTTCACTGTAGGGTGGGCGGGATCCAACTTTATCCTCATCATATACAGCAAGTCCTCATCATTGAGCAGGTCACTGATGGTTGGCTGGCGAGACAAACATAAGGAGCAGGTGCCATTTTCTGTACATGACTTCTTCAGAGCTAGAAGTACAATTATATTGGAGTTATTCCTTAGCTTTGTGGCACATAAAACTCAATGGCCTC
Organism: Podarcis raffonei; assembly: GCF_027172205.1. Classification (NCBI taxonomy): domain Eukaryota; kingdom Metazoa; phylum Chordata; class Lepidosauria; order Squamata; family Lacertidae; genus Podarcis; species Podarcis raffonei. Next base: position 78,971,546 of record NC_070604.1, on the reverse strand, counting down.
ATTCAGCTGTACTGATCAATGAATTGTAGTTTATCAAACTAGGAATGAGCCACCCTCCTTCCCCTCTCCCCTCCACTGTGCGGATTCAACAAAACTTTATTGGTTTCTTAAGCCAAAGTTTCATGACACCAGCGCCAGGAAACTGAGATTTAAGCATTCTCTTCAAGATATAGAGCTGTATTCTGGATATAAAGCCATGGCTTATCAAACCCATCTGAATTGGGCCCATACTTGCAATTCTGAAAAATAATATGCTTCACAAACTAGAGTTGACATATCTTGAAGAGCAAATAAGGGTGCCCGCTTGCCTCTTTCCCCAGCTCAAGCTAGCAGTGGCTGCGGTGTGCAGAGCAGTCCAAGCCAACCAAGCCCTCAAAACCCAGACATTTCCTTTAAAATGTAAAAATCCGCCTGGATGGGCATATTGGCCACCCATAAGAGGACATGTCCGTGGTTTCCCAGATATATGGCAATCCTACACAAACTGTTTCTGCAATAAATGAGCATATCTATGGTTTTCTTATGCACTACACAGAGAAGATAGAAAGCATACGGACACAGAAAGCGGCCGTCTACTGAGATGATTAACCCATCGAGATTGGCATTGTCCATTCTCACTGGTAGTGGCTTCCCAAAATCTCAGACTACTTCTGTGAGATCTTATTAACCAGAGATGGCAGAGGCATCATGTGTGCAACCCATGTGCTCTACTGCTGAGCTCTGACTACCTAAATCCAACAGAGCTGATTATGCTACCATGCTACCATGATACCTGATGAAGTGGCCTGGACATGCTGCTGATAAAAGTTGTATCAGAATGGGTTAACCTTCCAACTTCCCCAGTAAAAAAAAACAAACAGGAGCAGGGGCCTCATGCAAGTTATCTGGACAAACAAGTTCAATATTAATTTTAATTTTCTGCATGTCTCCACCTTACAGGATCACTTTTAAAAGACACCTTGAACAACCACTAAACATTTTGTTAAAGTCTGATCTAAGAAACTATGATATAATAGAGCACAGTTGTGTAAGATAAAAGTGTTTGGTTTGGGGTGTTGTTTTTTTACAATCAATGTAATAAAGATAATTCCCTTTGTTTGCTGACGGTTCTAAATTCAATCCAGGCACTAAGTTCATTTGGCTAGGGGCACTGCATTACCTGTAGGTGATTCACCAGTACTACTTTGGCTGTCATCATCTTCTTCTGGCTGCAAAAAAAAGTAATGTTGATTTAAAGTCTTGTTCCAGGGAAAGGAACTTTAATTTATCAACCTATGAGGCCCGAATCTGGAGAAATACGTAAGTAGCTATTGCTTTGGGGGGGGGGGAGATGAGCGGGTGAGATTAACCATTTTATGCAAGGCTTTAAATGATTTTGCCAAACATTTCTCAGCAGTAAGGTTAGGCCAAGAATGACCCTGGCGATGGCAACAGATCAGCAGCAACAGCTTGTACTATTACGAAAAGGCTATAAACCCAGATGAAGCACACCCTTTCCCTGTTTATTTTAAGTTTTAAAGATTAGAGCAATGAGGGGCTTTCCCTTGAGATATCTTCAGGAAAATACAGTTGCCTTTTGTATAGCTTCATTCACCCAAGAGTATCACAAAACACTCTGGATCAGGTCATAAATTGTGCATGCAAATACAGGTAAACTATGTAGTTATATAAGACACTGTAACCAGACACCTTGCCCACCTACGCTTAACTGCATCAGTAAATCCATTCCAAATAAGCTACATAGATAATGTATGTGCTACGGCCATGGCAACTATGCACACAATGCCTAATCTGTCTTCTGGGAATAATCAGAATCTACAGAAGGGGCAGGCAGAATCCCACATATTTTTATCCCAGTTGAAAGTCAGTGTTCCCTGCAGCATTCTCTCTGGTGAAATGTTACATGCTAATGAGAGAGTTGTAGTCATAATCAAGGGGCTTCTCCCTCAATGGATTTCTATTTTCCAGTACCAAATAACTTTTATTTATATTGTCAGATTTGCATAAACCCTAGACACCAGTCAACTAAGGATTTCTCACTGAAATCCTTGGAAATGTTGCTCAGCTGATATCTTTATCCCAGGGCTGGGGCAGGGCAGGGAAAAAATTTACTACAGTCGTACCTCGGAAGTCAAATGGAATACGTTCCAGAAGTCCGTTCGACTTCCGAAATGTTCGGAAACCAAGGTGCGGCTTCCGATTGGCTGCAGGAAGCTTCCGGGTTTGCAGCGTTCGGGAGCTAAAACATTCAACTCATAAGGCGTTTGGGATCCAAAGTATGACTGTACTGCCATTACTGTGGTTTTTCCCAGCTCTCCTAAAGTTTTGGCATAGAACTGTAGAGCTGGAAGGGACCACAAGGGTCATCTAGTCCAAGCCCCTGCAATGCAGGAATCTTTTGCCCAACATGGGACTCAAACCCATGATTAAGAGTCCCATACTTTACTGGCTGAGCTATTAAAAAAAAAAAATCAAGACAGGATACAATAGTGTGTGTTGCTTCTGGTTGCTGAGACGCTGGTGGACATTCTCCAGAACAGAGATAGCAGGAACTGATGGAAACATGACCAGCACTGTAACTTTGTAAGGAGAAATACTGGCAATCGATTTAAGGGGGTGGACAGAGAGAAAAGACAATGCCATGTGTTAAGAGAGCCAGAACTTCAGTGGAGAGTCAGCAATGCAATATCAGTCCTTCTATTTCCAATGTTCAGGCATGAGTGCTACTGCTCATTGTACCCAAAATGGCAGCACCCGTGCACAAAAGGGAGGTGTCAGCAGACTTGGGGAAACTCCCAATGTTTGCAGAAGCTCAAAAAGTATTTAGGAAGAATCCTAAGTAGGGGACCCTGCCCCACCACCCTAAAAGAGCCCAATGGGAACTCAGCATGCCCGGTAGTCACAGAATGCTAACTGACCATTGTAGGTAGGAGAATGGAATAGAATATCCTGGAGGCTGACTTACTGGAACTGGGAACGGCAACCCTGCAACAGTTTGCTGCTGGTCCCAGTTGTAGACTAGAATGCTGTCTCGAGCGTTTAAGAGGATTGTGTCCTGAGGATTGTCTGATAATCCCAGAGGCCTGGAGGCCCTACAGCCATCGGTTCTTTACTAAGGACATAAGGACCACCCTGCTGGATCAGAACAAGGATCCATCTAGTCCAGCAGTATGTTTTCCAACATCAGTCAGATGCCTTTGGAAAGAGCTAGACACTAAATATCAAGTATCTCCCACTGTGACCAAGGAAGGCAACTAGATATCCTGTAGCAGATGAATAAATCCAAGATGAAACTCTAAATGGGTAATCTAATGTGAAAGGGGATGGCAACACATAGCAGAGCATAGTGGGATGTACCCTTCTGTTTTCCAAAATCAAGTGCATCATTGGCTCATTCTGTTCAACCCTGCTGAAAACTATGGCACCCCAAATTAACCTCTTTGTGTTCAGATGGAATTGACCTACCAGAGTCTTTGAATCATATCAACAAGAACACTGTACAGGAAGAATGAAGCTAAAACAGAATAAAATAAGTATACTGTGTGCCAGATTAGCATTTCAGAGCAAACTGCAAAAGCAGGATAAAATATTGCTTTGTTTGGATTTATATTAAAACACCCAATTTTGTATATCTAAGAATTCTCACTAAACTCCCCTTTTTAGAAAAATGTGCAATAAAACAACATGAGATCCTCCCACTACAGTGTGCTGTCCCTTGTGGTAGTTTAGCTTTGTGTCTTGTAAGCCAGACAAGCAGGCTGCAGTTCAGTGCCAGAGTGGTAGGTAGGAGCTCAGCTGTTCCTGTCAAGGCATGCCACAAACTCCACCAATTCAATAAAAGATTAATTCACATGCAATTACTTCTAAAACAACTTCAAATACAGTTGTGTCCATTTTGGTGCATGTTAGTCAGTATATGTTTATACTGTAGGAGAAGTAACCAGCTATTAAAACATTGCCATTTAACAATATCATTTTTATTGCCTATTAATAAATTGCAAGACCAGACAGAACTACAAATTTGCCTTCCATGAGTTGGAAGATGAGAAAAACCAGTACACCCTAAAGGCAAAATGTAGCTTCTGCAAATACACTGAAACATTTGTAAAGGGAAATCAGTTTCACTGCTTTAAAACACACACACACACATACACACTTCAACTGAAGTCAGAAGCCAGTTTAATATGATGTGTTGTTTTGATGAAGACCTTTTGTTCCCTAAGGGTAAAATCCTGTACTCAAGTTCAGCCAGCTGAGGGGCTATGGGATTTGGTGGAAGCACTACTGCATTGAAGAATTTGAGACACACTATTAGCACAAAAAGTACACCAGTGAAACCACACTGAATATGCTAATAGAACATTCTACTGGTGAAAGTACAGGAGCAAAACAGCCAAAATGGGATGTAGTCATGGGGGTGGGGCACAGAGGAGGAGCACACCTGCACCAAATCCTCCAAACCACGACCACATCCCCACAGAGAGCATCAGTCCCAAACCTAACACCAAAAAATGGCCTCTGGTTTACTTCCATGAGAAGTGGGTGAGGTTATGTATTAATGAGTGCCTCACCCACGCTGCCATAACAGAGCCCAGAATAGGGTGTGACCCAGCACCTAATCGGACCAGTAGCTAGACCTCAGCATACAGGCTTCATAGTGACATCTAGTGATGCTTTCCTTTGAAGCCTTGATGGTTGGGACTTCAAAGCAAACTGGGGTTTTCAAACAGCCCCTTGCACACTGCCATAACAGAGCCCAGAATAGGGTGTGACCCAGCACCTAATCGGACCAGTAGCTAGACCTCAGCATACAGGCTTCATAGTGACATCTAGTGATGCTTTCCTTTGAAGCCTTGATGGTTGGGACTTCAAAGCAAACTGGGGTTTTCAAACAGCCCCTTGCAAACATCTTCTCATGAAGATGTTTACAAAGGAGCTTTCAGACCCCCTTTCCCTCATGCATTTCTTCTTCAAATGAGGGGATTGAAGGCATGTTCCCACCCACCCATTAACTAAATAATTGGTGGAAGCACACCTCGTCTGATCAAAGGAACAACTGGAAACTTTACGCTTATTGTTCCTTTGAAGACCCACCATTACCCAGCCCATACCTGACGTCATATAGGTAAGGCAAAGATAAAGGACCCCTGGACAGTTAAGTCCAGTCAAAGGCACCTATGGGGTGTGACGCTCATCTCACTTTTCAGGCCAAGGAAGCTGGCGTTTGTCCACAGACAGCTTTCCGGGCCAGGTTGCCAGTATGACTAAATCACTTCTGGTGCAACAGGACACTGTGACGGAAGCCAGAGCACACAGAAATGCCGTTTACCTTCCCACCACAGTGGTACTTATTTATCTACTTGCACTGGTATGTTTTCAGACTGCTAGGCTGGCAGAAGCTGGGACAGAGAATGTCAGGGGCAGATAGGTGTAGCTTCCTGAAAATGGCCTTGTGGGCCAAATGGGCAGGCCTGGAGGACCATGTTTGGTCCACAGGCCAGGAGTTCCCTACCCCTGCTACAGAGCCTCAAACAGTGTGGGAGTTTTTTTGACAGCTGCTTGCTGCCATATGATCCTGACCACCTGTTAAGATCTTAACTGGAGACCCAAGGTGCCCATGCTTCAAATATGAGATGGGTGTTGACCTGGGATTGCCTGGGGGTTGAGGGCTTTTCCATGGCTTTGTGTCATCTCTTTCCCCTTTTTATCTTTTGAACACCAGACTAAAACAAGACTCCTGTTGAACTAGTAGTAAGCTGTTGGGACACAATAAATGTTAATTAAGCTTTATGTATCAGCGAAACATGCTAGTTTAACAGCTTACCTGTTGTATGAGACCCGAATCAGATGTCAGGCTCCTAATGTTAACAGATGCTATTTCCAGTGTCACTTTTTCTGTTTGGTATTCATCGTCTAAAAAGGCAAATTCTGAAGTGTTAGTCACATTCAGCTCTCACCATCTTTGCTTACTAAAATTCAGCTAGATTATGACGACAATTTATATATCAGGGCAAGAAGCCAGCCATGCAGTTCCACACATACTAGCAAAACCAGCAATGGCTTGCCAAGAGCTCTACATATTGCAAAAGAGGCAATTTATATCAGGGGGCACAACATCCGGTTCACTGGCTCCCCACAACATGGAAGCCATGGATTAAAAACAACAACAACAACAACATCCCACTCTGTGCATGTACATTATGAGTGAAGAATCACCACCATTCGTTATGCTAAACACCTCTCCCAAAACATCTGTCTTACTCTTATTGCATTTAAAGTTGCATTTAAATACCCAGTCCCATTTGATTTGCAAAAAAATGCTCTATGTGTCAATCTTGTCCAACTTTACATAGGATTTGGCAGGGAACCGGACTTTGTACTATTAATGCACAACTCCAGTCTTGTCTACTCAATTTTAAGATGCTGGGCTTGAACGCAATGAGAGGAGGAGGAGAAACAGAAGGCAGAGGTCACAACTGCGATAGAATAATAAAATGTTCTATGGTGTTGCTGAGGCACAGGACTCATTCTGCAGCAATTAATCTGATGGGCCAGCTAACAGGCACTTTAAACTATGTAAATCGCAGCTGCCAGGGAGCAGGATTGTGCCTCTGCAGGTGGGCAGTTTAACTACCAACAGAAGCTTTCTTCTCAATTCAAACCGGAACATGTGGGGACATTTTGTTTGTCTGCACCATTGCATGTCCTGCTGTGGCCACAATCCTGCTCCCCATGCAGGATTGTGAAAACAAGTGTTTTCATTTAATTCATGTACCTAATGTTACACACAGTTTAATGTTACAGCAAAAGTGACACCAATGTTGCAATTCTAATCACATTTACTAGGAAGTAATGAAGCTCTTTGGCATGCATTTAGAATGTGTCAAACCCACCTTTCAGGGCATAACCCTTCCAAGACAGTTTACATGGGTTTTCTAAAACAAAATCACATAAAACAAAATTTCCAAACAACCCTCTAATTAATGAAAACTTTTATTGGATATCAAATTAAACATTCTTGAATGAGGTCTCTTGATGCCCCAGGCTGTCTGGAGTGGTGGGAGGCCTGGTTGGGACTTGCCTGTATTGTGAGCTGCTAATGTTGCTGTTCCCACTGCAGTTCCAGACTCTCTACTGCTCAATGGGATTCACCTCTGAAGACTTAAGACATGCTTAAGCCTAAACTGTGTATTGCCCTTAAAATATAATGCTGCTCCCTTCTGCTGGTGATGGGGAGAGGGCAAAGAAACTGATGTATGTGTGTTGCAAAAGGCAAACAGGAGTGAGCCATGCATGCATTTTATTTTTTTTTAAAGATGTTCACAACTTCTGGTGGCACAGAAGAAGGCTGGGGCCCGCTGGAGTGAAGAACAGGAGAAAAGGCAGGGCAGGGCATCTAGCAGCAGGGTGACTGGGGGAAAGGTGCAGCCAGAGATCATAATAGGCATAACACACTTTACACAGAGACACACTTTTTGCACAAACACGCAAGAGTTTAGGTGGTGCATTGGCAGTGGGGGAGAGCATGGTGAGGAGCTGGGGGTGGGGGGACAGAGTGATTAGAGCAAGGGTAGGCAACCTAAGGCCCGGGGGCCGGATGTGGCCCAATCGCCTTCTCAATCTGGCCTGTGGACGGTCCGGGAATCAGCGTGTTTTTACATGAGTAGAATGTGTCCTTTTATTTAAAATGCATCTCCAGGTTATTTGCGGGGCATAGGAATTCATTCATTTCCCCCAAAAAATATAGTCTGGCCCACCACATGGTCTGAGGGATGGCAGACCAGCCCATGGCTGAAAAAGGTTGCTGACCCCTGGATTAGAGGGTGGAAGGGAAAGAAAGGGAGACTAGGAGAGGGGGAGAAAGAGCTTAAGGGCTGGGAGAGCAAGAAAAAGCGAGCATAGAGTGGGAGGTGGAAGGAAAGCAAGGGTAGCAATGGGGATGGGGCAGAAATAGCAAGGCTAAGGGGTGGAGAGAGATATTTTAGGTGCTGCAAGAAAGGAAGCCATCTTTCTTTCCAAGTGCAGCAAACAAGAAGAGAGGTCATTCCCTGGTCTCTGCTTTAAACCAAGCAACCTGCCTGCTCCTTCTGCTGCTTTCGTCCAAAAGTGATGTGTTGTCTAAGCTCCTCTCAAACATTCCCAGCTCTACTGGGGATGGAAGCTGGGACCTTCTGCAGTCAAAGCAGATGCTCCACTGCCGAGCTACAGTCCATTCCTCTGTGTGAAGGCACTTTTGCATACAGATTGAGGGACTGCCAATTTCACTTCAAGCTATATCCCCATAGATTGCCCTGAGTCCCACTCCCACTCCCAAGTAGCATCTTGGGCAGGACTGCAATGAGAAGGGATAACCTGAATAACCCCATGTGATGTTCCATGTGTGGTCACTTGGTATTCAGACAGTAATTAAGTGTTTTAAAAACAAACTTTTCTACATTGGCTTTAGAGACATTTCAATGTATATTTTCCACATCAAGTGACAACCACACTTATTTTGCATAGTTTAGGAAAGTTTTAGATAATTACAAATATATAGCTACAGTGGTACCTCGGGTTAAATACTTAATTCGTTCCAGAGGTCCGTTCTTAACCTGAAACTGTTCTTAACCTGAAGCACCACTTTAGCTAATGGGGCCTCCCGCTGCCTCCGGAGCATGATTTCTGTTCTCATCCTGAACCAAAGTTCTCAACCCGAGGTACTATTTCTGGGTTAGCGGTTATTTCTGTAACCTGAAGCGTATATAACCCGAGGTACCACTGTACTACAATTTTCTGCACTTACCTTTTGGTAGTGCTGTATCTTGGACAGGGTACTTGTTTGTCTGTTCAAAAGATGGGGAGACAAAATATACCATCAGATATATTTTGACAAACTTAATTGTTGTCGCCTTGTAAAACTGTCTTTTTCCATTCCTCTATATCAGGCCTACCAAACTGAACAGAGTGTGAACTGCCATGTATGGCAGCTTGCTAGGTACTCCACAATCCTCCTGTATCTGCAGTCCCAGACAGGAAGGAACATGGAAGAAATAAATGGAGCTTTGTTAAACCCTTTAGTGGGCTTCAGAAGCTAGGAAGCTGTCTTACACCGAGTCAGACCATTGGCCTATCCAGCTCAATATTGTCTACACAGACTGGCAGTGGCTCTCCAGGGTTCTAGACAAAAGGTGACTTGGCTTGGACCTTCTGAATGCAAGGCAGATGCTCTACCACTGACCCACGACTCTTTTCCCCATGGTGGTGGTCTGAAAGCTTCAATAACAGATATAGAAATTGCAGAATCACAGATGTCATGGAGCTGCCACTGAAAACAGCATCCCTCTCTCCTTGTAATGCAACTTGCCCCATACCTTGGCTTAATTATTATAAGCGTTTCCCTCCCTGTCCCATTTCACAACATATGAGAAGGTATCATACATAGGCAGGTAATAGAATTAGCTGAATTATGCATTGTGGTGGGAGAAGGGAGGATCTCAGTGGCCTGGTTCACATGTCACAGTAAGCCAAACTATGGCTTCTGAGAACCATGTGAATGTGTAGGTTCCCCAAACCCAGGAATAAGGTTCAGGTCTGTTCTCCTTAACCATGACCGGTAACCGTAGATCACACCTCAGTTATGCTTCAAGGTTTAAGAGGAGAGACCTTAAGCACAGTATCAGGTCCAGATTACACACCTTGGCTTAGCTGCCATGCTTCACTGTGCTGGGTATAAGCAGCAACTTCAAACTTCCAGATCCAACAACGTTCCCATGGTCCCAGTAAGCCATAATATGTGAACTGGGCTTATGTGTGGTGCTTGGTTTTGGTGGCAGCTCCCTATATTTTAGAATGTCTGGTTCTATTCTGAATTCATCCATTGCATAGTTGGTACAGAAACATTTCACCAAATGTCCTGCAATACCAGGGATTTATGAACCTGTTCTGACAGTATTAAAAACGATAAAATGGTAACCAACATTTACAATAATTGAATTAACGGTTACATTTCATTTCATTACAATACATTCAGGAAATTACATACTTCTTCTGAGGATAAAGTGCTAGGGTCTGTATCTTCTACTGGCTCTTTCATTGCCTGATCTGCTGGAAACAAATAAAGGAAAGTTTTAATTTGTGTTTCTCAACATCTCAAGTCTACTTTAACTGCCTCCATTGTATATATAGGCAACTGTTAGTTTGTAACACAAAGGAATGTTTCACATTCTGGTTTTAAAATTGTTATTCTAGCAGAATAAATCATCATAAAATCATATGCACTTACATTTTTCTATAACTTTAATGAGAAACTATCATCTGCCACAAGCAGTTTTCACCAAGAGTAACACAAGTGCATTTTAGATGGAATATACCTATCCTGATGAACCATGTTTACCATGTTTGTCAGATGAGAAAGATGACATGTGCCTGCACACTTCCTCCTTGCACCTCCTGTTCTCTTCTCCTATTTTTTTAAAACCACAGTTTCCTGTGATATCTGAACTGCCAAACTTAGTTTATGATATTTCTTATATCATTTTGAATCATCTATGTATTTTTTGTGTTGTCATTTTTATTTATCAGCTAAGCAATCTAATATTCTAGTTAAACCAAGAGTGTGAACAGGCCACTGCTATGCCATGAATAGGGCCAGGACGCAGCCAGAAGGGAACAACAAACCACATTCTATCCAGACCACAGGCTGAATTTTCAAAAAATAGGTCATTGGCAACAGTTTAAAAAACAACAACAAAACATCATATTTCCCCCAGAAAGGGTAAATCTGGATTAAATGGGGAGCGGGGATATGGGCTGAAATTTTAATGACAACATGTGAATACTGCAAAATACCTGCATGCATGAAAAGCACCAATCTCACTTGCTCCTATCAGAAAAGCTGCAGCTCAAACAGAGGGGCAAAAAAAAGAGTATGGAGGGGTGGCTGGAAAGAAAGTCTCCCCCTCCCAGTTCCTGGCCATCAAATTTCTTGGGCCTGTCACTTTCTCTCAGCCTGCCTCAAAGGATTGTTATGATGACAAAAGATTATATGTACTGTACTTTCCTGTGAGGACTGTACTGTGTGCCTTGTTTGCTATTTAAATTGGATCCAAGACCAGGCCTAAGTGCCAAGGGAAGTAAGGAAGCGTCAGGTATTACTTTGGCAAACAGCCCAATCCTGTGCATATGAACTTCAAATGAAGTCCCCTGAGGTTTGAGATGTCTTAATCCCTCATAGACTATCTGGAACACCAGAATCTGTAGAAGTGGATTTCTGCTGTATGTTGTGATTTAGTTTCTGTTCATTAGAGGACTTCCGGGTCAGCGCCATCGGCAATGGCGGCGTTCCTCTGACTGAGAGGAACCCGCTCCGTGGAATTCGGGTCGTGCCACCGCGGTGAAGGCGGAGACCCTTTAAAAATCCCAGGCGGATGAAGCCTGGGAACGTGGGATTCGGCTGACACCAGGAGCGCCCCCCCCCACCCACAGGGAAACCCCTTTTTGGGGCTTCCGAAGTGACGTGGGGTGAGCGGCACAGTGTTTTGAATCGACTGCTATTTTTACGGAGTGAAGCCGCGTAGCTGTTGCCGGAGAGCGCTGACTTTTTCTTGGGGACAATTGGATTTCAAACAACAACCCGTGAGTAAACGGAAATTGGACTCTAAAGTACTTAAAGTTTTTTAAAAAAATAGGTACCGATCGGGGAAGGTCTAAACAGGAAGTCCGCCTCCCCTTTCTGTAAATAAATTGAAGCAAAGAACCTGTTAACTAAGGTCGTGGAGAATTTTATGTAAAGGATTTAAACTCCATTGATTGAAACTATCATCAATATTTTTTGTGAAAGCAGGGGACCCTGCAGAAGAAGGTTAAAAATTTGGGAATTGAAGTGCCACATGCCCAAACCCGGGAGTGGTCTGTGAGAGCCCGCTGACGGTGAATAGATAAATTTGACAGCTGTCAAGTCTGCTGACAAGATACAAAAGAAGGACTTTGTTTTTACTGCCCGTCTTTGTTACAACTTTACGTTTAAAAGGAAGGAAGGAACTGTTTCAATTTAATGTATGGGACCTTTGGGTCTGTGCTGGAAGAAGTGAAAAGAAACTTGAATCCCTCTAGAGGGAGCTTTGGGACATTGTTACAAGGAATCAGCTGGGAAATTGTTTTTAAAGATAAAGCCCTGAGAAACTAGTTTTTGACCTTGGACTGTTTAAGGATGGCGGTCGGGAAGGAAATTGAGTGCGAGCTGAACAGGACATTTTATCTCTTGGGAAAGCTGCATGATCAGATAAATGCTATGGTGACGAACGTAGAAATAATGGGAACAAAAATGGGCATCGGTGAAGAAGTGGACAAGAACTCAGTGTGGGAACCTCTGCCAATTGAACAAATTGGAAAACTTGAAAAGGAGAATCTTGTTGTGACTGAAGTGATGAAAGGGGGAGCCGTGGCCCTACACAGGCAAATGGTGGACTACAACTTGAGGCCTTACATGATGGCAACTAGGAGAAGCAAATTTTTGAAGATGGAAGCCTGGCTCAGCCTTGAGAATGAAGGATGGAGAGATCTTCCTGTGTGGAGATCAAATGACCTTTGGGATATAAGTCTGAGCCAGGTGGAGGTCGGAGATTTGGGGGTCTTTGGATTTGAAAAGAGTGTGAAACAAGATTTGGAATATCCTACAGGCCCTATCCTTAACTATGGAAGTTTGGCAGGAAGGAATATGATTACTGTTGGGTTGGAGCTGCCCCGAGATTTGGCTTTTAACATTAAAGACTACCAAAAAGACCAGCAGAGGGGACATGAAAGAGACTTAAGAGCCTCGGACTTGAGATCTCCGGGTTGAGGGTCTTTTGAGATTGTTGGAACTATTACTAGGGGCCGAAACCGGGGTGGGGATCTCGTGGGAAAAATTGGGAATTCAAAGTGTATATAATTTGTCTTGTTTTTCTTTTAAAGAGAGATGGGGGAATCGTGGAATTGAATCTTTCTTTGACCCTAGGGGAAATATTTTTAGAGTAAGTATAGATATATAAGTATTAATGGAAATAAGATTAATGGGAAACTACAATATATTAAGACAATATATAAGGATAAAGTTTAAGATGAAGGATTTGTTGAAATATTTATAAGAATTAGAATATAAAGAGGGCAATTATAGTATGTTAAGATAAATTAGCAGGATAAAAACCAAGTTGGAAGGATTTGCTGGAATATCTAATTGAATTAGAATACAAAAATGGGAGGCGTGAGGAAGTCAAGGAAATAAGTGAATGCAAGTAAGCGAGTTAAAGTTTTGATTTATTTTTATTGTTTTTATTTTTTCTCTTTTTCCATTTATTGATTATGTTTTCTTTAATATATATGTATGTGTTTTCCCCCTCTTTTTTATTGATTGTCTTTTTTATTCTTTTTTGTAACCTTTAAAATCTTAATAAAAATTTATTTAAAAAAAATAGTTTCTGTTCATTAGCAACATCCCTTTGTACTGCATAACCGTTTTGAAGTTGAAGCGATTGAGAGCTTGGATCAAAGAAATTCCATGCTCATCATCCTATCAAACTAATTATAAAGTTCTGAAAGCCAGCCTGAAAAAGATAAGCAAGAATAGATAAGTATCACTCAAAGCTAGAAGTACTGGATACTTTTTCAGTCCTCAGTTCACCTCTAATTTCCTGGTGTACTACTAAGCTCCAGCTCAGCGGTATCAAAAGAAGCAGTGGAGCAAGAATTATCTTTACTCTGATACTTTCGGATGAGGTTCTCAAACAGGGGAAGAAGCATCCAGGAGGTGGGCTGTTCTGAATAGTGGGGTTGCACTCCTGGAAGAAGCAGGTTTTGTAGCTTGAGTGTTGCTTTAGTAGTTTGGAGTACTCAGGCCCTATTTCCTGCTCTGCTTGGTTCCCCAGCTTCTGGCCTCTTCTGGACACAGATGACTAGGCCACAGTACTCCATGCTCTGTTAACTTCTAGATTGGATTACTGCAATGCAATCTATGTGGGGCTGCCCTTGAGGATGACTCCAAAACTTCAGCTAGTCCAGACACAGCAGTTACAATTATTGGCTGTGGTTTCCATTCAAACTCATATAAGCCCTGTCCTAAAACAGCTGCGTTGGTTGCCAGTCTGTTTACAGAATTAATGAAAGGTGCTCTAAACAAGTTAGGTTCCAGATATCTGAGAGACTGCCCTTCCCTACAAACCCTTTTGGGTGTTTGGATCAGAGCCCTCTTGGTAGCTTCACTGCCCTTAATGGGTTTTTGTGTGTGTGTTTTGTGGGTATCTGCAGTAGCCCTTAAATTGTAAAATTCCCACCGCAGAGCATGCCTCTGGCACCTTCTCAAGAGATTTTGGCAAATGCTGGACACACCTTTTAGGCCTTATGTTGTCCAACAGCATATGCTTAAAATAAAGTTCCCCGTTAAAAAAAATGTGTGTGTGTGTGTGTGTGTGTGCGCGCGCGCGCGCTGGTCACTTGTGCCTCAAGTGTGTTACCTGTACAACTGCATTCTCTTCCTCACTTAACTTGAAAAGCGTTTATAAACTAAATTACGCTCGGGACAGGTAGAAATTTGTTCTTGCTGAAGGATATAGGGAGCAATTCTCAAAAGTTACAGGATAAGGCAACTTTTTGCAACAATTTTGTGCACTTCAGAGGGATGCTGCAGGGCTTAATTTCGTTCGTGCATGAGTGAATGATTCATCAAGTCCTTTGAGGGTGAGGTGCTACAGAAAGGGCTTTTTAAGAATCGCTCCCGGTGCACGAAAAGTACAGGAGGAAGGAAAGCCTCGGACACACGCTCTCTTTCTCTCCACGCAGCACTGCGCGTGCAGTGATTTTCTGCAATGGGAGTCGGGGCTACCAAGACCCAGCATCGCGCCTGTCGGCGATCTGCGGCATGAATAAGACCAAGGCGAGGCCAGAGGCGGAGAAGGGCTCGAGCTATGGCTGCCTCCGCCTCTCGCCTCTGAGCTGCAAGCGGAGTGGCTTCGCAGCGGGGCGAGGGGAGGAGGATCAGTGTCCACCCAGCGAGTCCGCCCTCCGGCCCGCCCCAGCGGCCACTCCAGGATCCCGCCTCCCTTCCCCTGCCCAGCCCAGCCCCACTTCTCGGCGGCTCCCGCAGGCTCCCGGCCACAAAAGACGCCCAGCCCCTCGCCTTTCCCCCCAGACGCAGCAGGCAGATCCCAAAGCAGGCGCCCTTTACCTTCGGGCAGAGGAGGGTCCCCGGGAGAAGCCATTGGGGAAGGGGAGGGAGAAGCTCCAGGGGAACGTGGGCCCTTGCGACCAGGCAACCCCCTCGATCCCTCGATCCAGGTTCCCCCGTGGTGCTTCCTTCCCCACTTCCTGGTCTGGTGCTGATCGAAGCCCTCGCTGGCTTGCTCGCTCTCCCTGCTGCTGTACGCGAGGAGTCTCCGAAGGGAGCGGAAGCTGCAGGTAAAAGCCCAAACTTAGCAGGGGAAGAGCCATGTGCGGGGCGGGGGGAGAGGTGCTCTCCCCACCCCCAAGCTGCGCTTCATGCTAAACAAGTCCTCTCTCCGGATTCACCTTCGTCTGTATTTTTTTTTTCCTTTTAAAAAGCACCTTCTGGCTAGATGGGGATGCGGATTATAATAATAACTTTGGGAAAAGTGTGTTGCACCTTAAGAACTGAGACGCCTTCGCATCCGCCGAGAGAGGCAGCGGGAGGAGTCATCAATTAACTTTAAATCTCCGCTTGAGGAAACATGTTGATGCCTTAGTAGTAAACTTTACTTCCATAAACTACTCCGCTAATGAGGAACAACCCCAGATGTGATATTAGTACATAGAAAGGTAGTACCGATTTCCGTAAAGATGGCATCACGTTTTTTTTAGTTATTTGAAGCTGGGGGGGGGGGTCAAAGAGTTCCATAAGCGCCCTATTAAAGATTGACCAACTTGCATTTATTTTTGGCACAAAATATTTTGGCTACAAGCACATGAGTGGTCAGATTTTTCAAGTCAGTTATATTAGAAAATGGGTTCTTTAATTCTACTCGTGACCCCGGGGCAGTAACTGGTAGGAGACCAAAGTGTGGGTGAGTGAGTGTTTTGTAGGCACTGTCACTTTCCTGTGACTGCTTTTTATGTTACCCAGGATCATTGCTATGCAAGTCCTGCCTTTCTTGCTACCCCACTCATTATAATGAAGTGTTATTGTAAAACCCAAGTTCCTATCAGGAGTTATACACGGAATAGTTGAGGACTGAACTTGAATGTTATGCTTTGAAGTTCCCTTCCAGTCCCCCTAACTATTCTTTATTCTTCTCCCTCAGAATTTGCCTTACACTTAAATGGAAATGGAAGATTCTGACCCTATTTCATTAGATGAAGAGATTTTCACAAAGAAAAACTTTTTCGTCTTGGGGAGGATAACCGTGATGATACTTTACTAAATTATGATTTTTCAGGCCCTCCCTTGACAGCAGGAAAGTTTGAAGAATTGCAAACAAAGGATGGTAGTTTACTGGCCAGCGAAGATGCAGCCCCTGATGTTTAAGCAAAAGCTGAGGAGGCATCAGACCCACTGCTAATGACAGAGTTTGTCCCTCTGACTCCTGTCCCAGGGATTCAGGGAAGTGTTCTGCATCACAACTCTCCCATTCACTGTTTATTTACATTGCATTTACACCCCACCTTTTTCCTCCAAGGAGCTTAAGTTACTGTACATGGTGCTGCCTCATTTCATCCCTGCAACAACCCTGTGAGGTAAGTTAGGCTGAGAGGCAGTGACAGGCTCAAGGATACACAATGAGCTTCATGGCCAAGTAGGGATTTGAACCCCGGTCTTCCAAATCCTAGTCTGACATTCTAACCACCACACCACATTGCCTCTCCTAATCCCACAGTTGTTAAGTAGAATGATGTTATGATTCCAGTACTGAAGTTCAGTGTTGAAGGCTCAGTAGATAAAGCAAAAAGAGAACTCCCACATCATTTCAGGGGAGTTTTTAGATTTAGCTCATGCTGAAATGATGACAATATGTTGTTGGCATCCATCTGTCTCAAGAGACAATGGAGTGAGCCTCTGGGGGTCAAGTCAAACTGCTGTGTTAGCAGCACTGGAGTGACTTCCCAGGGTTGCAAGCCTTGGCAGTGTTTATGGAAGGTGTTTGGGATAAGACAGGCTTCCTCAACCTTTGCCCTCCAGATGTTTTGAGACTACAATCCCCATCATCCCTGACCACTGGTCCTGCTAGCTAGGGATCATGGGAGTTGTAGGCCAAAAACATCTGGAGGGCTAAAGTTGAGGAAGTCTGGGATAAGACCTCCTTCTCGGTCTTGCTGATGTGGTCCAAAGGAAAACAGAGCAATACATTTGGCACTAGCTTGGCTGCAGGAGTAGCTGGAAGGGGGCATGCAAGGCTCCATCCAACCATATTAGGGACTCCAGATTTGTCTAGGGTTTACTCCTTAGCCTTTTCTTCACCCAAAGATATCCCATACAGACCATATACAAACCAATTAACCTAACATCTACTGATAAAACACATATATTTCTAAGCCCTAAGTTGCATCCTCCTAAAACTTCCAGCAATCCAAACTAGTTAAAAGCTTAGTATTTTTTTTTTTTTTGGCCATATAGCAATCTAATCCAAAATTGCCTTATAGCTAACAAGTGCTTTATAGCTAACAATCCAAGCAGGAATCTAGGAAACTGCCTTATGTAGGCTCTGAGGAGAAGCTGCAGAACATGAATCCAGCATATAGGATCCAGAATGGTACCAATGGGAAATAAGTTCATGTAAAAATAGGGGGAAATGTTTTAAATTGGAACAGTAAAGTCTGAGCTTCACAAGGGAATAAACAGAATAAACCAAAATTAAAAGGATTTTTGGAAGGAACAAAATGATATAAAAACTGTATATAGTCAAAACCATGCATGCACCAGACGTCTAGACACCAAAAGACTAGCTCAGAATAAATTGCGAAAGTAGCTTCTAAAGCTGAATGAAGGACATGCTCAAAACAAAAAAATCCTTCTCTCCGAGAGAAGGCAAAAAGGCAAGCTGGGCTCCAAAGACCTCAACAAGCAAAAATGTATTAGAAAACAAAAATAAAATCAAGCAATGTGAGCTCTAGCACTGAGGTAATCTCTTTTTGATCCCTCTGCACCTCTTCATTTTCCTGTCTTCTGGTTCACTCTTTTCTTACTAAAATTCATTTCTGTATTAGTAAATGACATCAGGAGCAAACTCCTGTAGAACAAGTGTTTTGTTTTTATTTAATTGTTTGGTTGGACTAACATATTCTTGAACCTTACTGGGGTACAAGGAACCTCATGAAGGCCATTCAAAACTGCCAACAAGTCGTCTTCATCCTGGGGCATGATCTCAGCTTGACTAAAGCCTTGCCAGCCTGGTGCTGCTGGCTGTGGGGAGTAGCACGCCTTATATCTTCTTTGTGATCTCAGCTTGTCTAAAGCATTGCCAAGCTTTCCATTTCTCATGATCCAGCAGGGTCCAGGCAGACACAGACATTTCTGCCTTTAAAGCAAACATTCAGGCATGCTTAAATGATGAGCCAGAGTCTTCTTGACCAAAGTTTACTTCAATTCCATTCCACAGCTTCTGAAATTATCGCCTTCACCAGACACGTAGATGGGCCCACTAAACTGAGAAGAGCAACAATATTCAATACATTTGCAGCCTGCATAGATGACCAAGCAACTCTTGGGTGCAACTGTGTAGCAAATTATGTGCTAAAATGATCATCAGTATCTGCCTGTAGGTTTGCAGCCTTTTAACATCTAGAGGGCCACAGCTTCCCAATTCATTGGTCTGGGCTGCCTCTTCTAGTTCCCTGTTACCTTCCGGATACAATTCAGTATCTTGCCTTCGGCATTAAAAAGCCGCTTGTGTCTTGGTACTACCATAAACATTAAGATCAACTGTCAGCATCTTATTGTTTGTATCATCCTGTACTAATGGTATGCTCCTGGTGGTTGCCCCATATTTGTAGAACTACTGTTCCGTAGTAGAGATCTGTCAAAATCTGAGCTTTTCTGAATGTTTCCTGGAATAACTACTTTGGCTGGTATTCTAGATGCCAGAGTTAATATAGCAAATGATTAGTTTAATTTACTTTAATAAAAAAATACACCCACTTGAAGCAACACAATTTTGTTCTAAGACATGGTGTTTGTATATTTGATTTTTATTACATGTATTTATTTTATTTTGGAAAAGGTGGGCTAAAAATGAACCGGAATGATCCAATCAGTGTTAAAAATAAAAAATCCTATTGATTTTGATGGAGTTTTGAGCTATTGAGTTTAAGCATTCCCCACTGGAATAACTGTGATGAAGAACTGCATCACTATGATCCTGCTCTAATTAAGCAAATTGTTTTTGCTTGTCTTTAACCTTCACTGTAGAGACTTCTACTGTTTGAATGTTCCCAACCCTCTGGCCAGGCATCGTCTGCATAGGATGCATGGTTGGGTGAGCTTTCCTTCTGAAAATTTCTTTCTGTTCATACTTCTTAGGATCCAAGACATAGACTCCTTCTTCAATGAATGGTCAATCCTGTTTGGCTGATGGTGCAACTCTAAGCACGTATACTCAGAAGTTCAATGGGACATTCCCATGAAACTATGGACAGGACTGCAGCCTAAATGAATTTGTTTGAAAGATCAATGTAGAAAAAAACCCCTTATTGTACAATGATATAAAGAGACCTTTGTATCATTGTGCAATAACATTGTTTGCCCTTGGCCTCAGGGCTTGATGGATGACAAGTAAAAGGGATAATAAACTACAGATTCCTATCACAAATCCTACATTTTATAAATTTCTTGATGTTCCCTTAGAACAACCAAGCTGCTCGTTGATCCTTATAATATCCACTTGATGTTTGAAGTACATATCCATAAAACACAGACTTTCATGATCAAATCCTTCAGGGTTTAACCAGAAATAAGTTGGCTCTACATTCAGTTTATTTAGAATGATGACTTGTGCCTACTGAGCTGTGAAAACTTGATTTAGAAAAATCATATGCTAGAGGCCTCTTGGGACTCAACCATTTCTGAATACACATAGGGAATGATGCCACTGGAAATAATTACACCTCAAAAAATAAAATATATCTCTGCCCACAAAAACCCAACTTCTCTGAAGCTGTCAGTTGCTCAAGAAATCTTGTATTTCTGGCAGCCCCCGTTTTTAATGTTGACATTCTGTGTCTTGTGGCTTTCACTACAGCTAATTGTTGATAACGAGTTTTTGTTTCAATATGACAATTCTTAGACAATAATTTAATACACCCACCTGTAAGTTTCTATTGACTATCCAGAATAGAAATCTGAGGTATACATTTGACTCCCGAGGTGACCCATCTGCTGAACAGGTATATCTGAAGGGACAGGAAAGTACCTTGAGTAGCTGAAGAGACATGGTAAAACTGTTTAATAAAAATGAGCAAAATAATTAAAGATGAAGGAAACCCCAGTCAGTATGCAGAAGACAAAGCAATTGACAGCAAGAAGAACGTAAGAGCCCTGCTAGATCAGATCTAGGCCAACACACAGACTCTGAATCTGGATGTAGGATATAATTGCCTAACTAGTAGCAAGTCATAGCCTTGGCTTCCATAAATTTGTCTAATCTGCCTTTTAAAATGGAAATGTAGATGGCAACCACTACAGATTGTGGCACTGAATTTCTGAGAATGTGCTCTGTGAAGAAGTACAGTCTGATGTTCTCTGAAAAATTAATGAACCTTACTATAATTCCAGATGCACTAAATACTTACATGAGCATTTTCTCAGGTACCAGTTATGACTGAAATGACATACAGAATCATGTTGATTTGTAACTATGCATCTCATTTCTTTTTTTCCATACTAGTTCCATACCAGTTATTAAATGTGGCTTATATGCTGGCCACAAATGGCATCTTTCAGAAGATACCCCAGTTTCCAGATAGATTCAGTGTACTGTACTTGATAGTCAAACAGTCCTGCTTGGTATAAATATACCACAAAACTAATAATAAAGCAATTCCCCCACCTCTGCCTGCCCATAGGTTCCTTTTCAGCTGTTCAGAAAAAGAAACAGTGCCCTCTGGTGATTCCCACCCTAATAATGTTGCTGCCAAATATAAAATGTAAATGGGAACATTTTACTTTGTTCTCAAAATGTCCCTTTCATGATTGACTATTAAAAATAAAATTGATCGAGCCAGTATTAACACTATGTGATTTTGTTTCTTTTCTATATAGCATTTTGTATTGTTAATAGTTAATAATAGTAAGGGAGGTAATTAAGATAATTAAAAGAAAAAAGAAAAATTCCAAAGAATTCCTAAACTCAATTATAGCTTTGTGAGAACTCTATTTAAAATGAATGTGGTTTTCTAAAAAACAATTGAGTAAACTCAAATAAAAGTTAAGCCCCATTTGTTCTAATGGGAGAAAGTTAAGCACCTGCTTTACTTTCTTACTGAAATGACACCAAAAATGGCAGGTTGCTTTGTTGGTCCACTAGGAAAAGAAATGGAAAGGTTACACCAGATAATATCTTTATTAGGGCCAACTAAAATGTAACTTTAAGGCTTGGTCACTGCAATGTGACCTTTTAGTTGGATAGTCTACTGTTCCTGACCTCAGTAAAAGTTTTAAAATGGTTACTTTGGCTAGATTGTGCCTACTGTGGAAAGGAAAAGGAGTATTGTAAGACTAAAAAAACATTTTCAAACCCAGCATATATTGGCAGCCACAAACCCGCCCTACGTTTCACAACACCAAACTGGCAAAAATGCGTGTAATTTTCAGCTCCTAGTCATCTATATAGATCACATTGACTATAAAAGCTGCCTCAAAAATAGCATTCAAAATATTAACTGTCACTTGCTACTATGTTAATTTACAAGTCAACAAAACCAGCAATTAGAGGGTAGAACTCTAAATCTGATAGTATCTTACAAAGTAAACACTGGAAGGTAGTTTCACTGTGTACTACATCCTTAAACAATGCAGCAATTTGTCTACTCTCATCATTACAGCTTAGTATATAGTAGTTCTAGTTCTGCATTACTAAAACTGCAATATTAAAAACTTACTGGAGGCCGCCCTACTGAACTCAATTAAACTTCAGAATAAGTATCTTTCTGATTATGCACTATTTATGGGACAAAGTGGCAACTGTAGGCTTCTTTGATAGCTAGTGTCTGGGGATAATTTAATAAAGAGAGATTGAATAAATACTGTATGTACAAATCAGAAAGGCCAAAATATTGAATTATAACCCTGTGAGTGGAAGAAAAACACTATTATTTGCACCCAGAATTTAGTTCCTCTCCATCAGGACTTTGAATTGGCTGGCTTGCTATGACCAGAAACAACATTATCTTTCCAGTGCCGTCTTCAGGAAGGTTGTGGCTGCATACACATTATATTTTTAAGCACCTTTCCCCCCTCAAAGAATTGTAGGCATTGTAGCTTACTCCTCAGAGAGTCACAATTCCTAGCAACCAGTGTGGTGTAGTGGTTAAGAGCGGTAGTCACGTAATCTGGGTAACCGGGTTCGCGTCTCCGCTCCTCCACATGCAGCTGCTGGGTGACCTTGGGCCAGTCACACTTCTCTGAAGTCTCTCAGCCCCACTCACCTCACAGAGTGTTTGTTGTGGGGGAGGAAGGGAAAGGAGAATGTTAGCCGCTTTGAGACTCCTTAAAGGGAGTGAAAGGCGGGATATCAAATCCAAACTCTTCTTCTTCTTCTTCTTCTTCTTTAAAGAATGACAGTGCCCAGAATTGTTTGAGGGGGCAATGTGCTTCAAATGTACTTTGAAGGTATGGCGTATACATAAGGCTGCAGTTCTGTATACAAAATCCAAAGCTGGCCAATACATTTGCTAGGCGCAGCCAGAAATGTCACAAAGAATTGCAAACTTTTCAGTACTTCAGAACACTTCATCAGGCAATATGTTATACAGGGAAGTGGGGTGGTGGTGGAGGAGGATTTAAGAAAAAATACAAAAAGTTAGATTGAATGGGAGTAGCCATAAGGTCAGCTTGTAGGTTACACAGGGAGCTGCCTTAGTCAGACCATTGGATCCATCTAGCTCAATATACACTAGGGATGGCCCACCCATGAGGCAAGGTGAGGTGACCGCCTCAGGTGGCAGGATCCACAGGGACAGCAGATCCAGCCTCCAAGGAACACACCGACCACTGCCGCAGCTGCGATACCAGTAACAACTACAGCACCCACTCTCATGCTGCCTTGATAGCATCTCCTCCCACCCTTGTTCCTGATGTAGATATTTATGCCTCCCTTGTTCCTGATGTAAATCTTCACTCCTATCTTCTTCCCTGGCAGAGAGGTGGGTGTCATTTTGTGGTTCACCTCAGATGCTAAAATATCTTGAGCCAGCCCTGGTCTACCCTGACTGGTGGTTGCTCTCCAAGATTTCAGGCGGTGTTTTATCCCACCTCTTCTTGGAGAAGCCAGGGATTGAATCTCGGAACTTCTGCAAACAAAGCAGATGCTCTCCACTGTACAACGGCCCTTCCTGCAAAGATGGGGATTGCAGGCTGAATAAATCTCTGCTAGGTATAATAAGTAATACGATTTACAGTGAGTTATAGCCATTCAAAACGCGGAGGTCTGTACACCCACACATCTGTCCATCCTCCAACCAGACAAGCAAGAGGTATCCCATTTCAATGACACATTCCAGCCATGGAACTCAAGTACACCTGTATAGGACTGCACCGTAATAATTGTGTCAACACATAGCTGCTTCTGTTTTGTGAATTGTATTCTTTGGGATTATTTTTAGTTGCCATTTTAATTGAACTTGCGTAAGGTGACTTTTTATATGTGATAATAAGGAATGTATTGATAAACAAATAAATGCATTCATCACCATGGGGTTGGAACTCTTTTGCTAATGTTAGTTTGAAAGAAGAGGTAGATTTAAAAATGAAGACAGAAATTTATTTTCTTATGGTCCAAAGGCCTGTTATGGGGCAGGGGAGTAGCAGAAGCACAGGACAGTGCTCTGAGAACAGCTGCATGTCTCTGATCCAGAGGTGTCCCAGGAATATTGAACCTGGGAGTAGGCTCCTGACTGGGCCCTTTGCCTTTGAAAATGTTGAGAGGGTATACTAGCTGTGGAAGCAGAAACAGTGAGTAGAATAGCAGAAACAGCTGTTCACTGAAGGCAGCCATTCCAATAACTCAGATGTTCAGAGATGCACAAAGTAAGATTTCCCCAGCTTGGCCTTTTGCTGTGTTCCAATCTGGCACTACAAACTGTACTAATAAAGAAGCCTGTGTATTCTCCATATGGTAAAATTTGGAGATAATATTTTATCTCCATAGACCTAACTATTGTCTCAGAACCATTATGAATGCTTCTAAAAAAATAAAGTTAATGCATGATTATTCATTTGAGATATTTATAGCTCTTTGTACTTTTTTTTAAAGCTTTACTTTCTCTCTTCCCTCCTCTTCTAAATCTGATCTTCTCTTCCATTAACTGCATGACTTCTTGTTTCCTGCTCAATATCTTTTTCTCTTTCAGAATATATTTGTGTGTGGTATATATTTTGTTAAGTTGTGGGTGAACATATCAGACGACACCGCGATTCTTCAAACAGCTCTTGTTTATTCACAGGCCAGAACAGAACTGAACTGAAGGGTTCAGCCAGCCTGCTTATATAGAGCTCCACTACAACACAACTGTAACAACTTTCTGTAACTATCCAATCACTGAACGTCACTTTCAATCCCTTATCTGCATATGTGGACCTGAGTGAAAACTATCTACAGTATCCCCCTGTTGGCCCAGGGTGAGAACTTCAGTACATATTTTTAAGCTCCTACTTCATCAGGTGGCTAAAAATCATCATTGAAGACAGCAGGACGTCTTCAAATAGTACATATTATTGCTTAACAATTGTCATACTCCCACTAACGATTTATTAGCCTGAAAGTAACATACTGATTCCCACTGTTTACTACTAACTTTAAAGCTAAAGAATTCAAATACTGATTTTAAACCTCTTAAA
The DNA here is from genome assembly GCF_027172205.1 of Podarcis raffonei. NCBI lineage: Eukaryota > Metazoa > Chordata > Lepidosauria > Squamata > Lacertidae > Podarcis > Podarcis raffonei. The sequence goes on along the minus strand of NC_070604.1, from coordinate 78,946,537 downwards.
GTTTAAGGAGCGAAAGTTTTCAAAGCTGGCAAACTTTTCAAAGCGTCCAACAGCAATTACCAGATTCTGGCAAAACTTAACTTTTTTTGAAAGTGAAATTGATATGATTTAAAAAATACTAGTTTACAGATAATAATTCAGGGCCAGGTATATCTGGGAATGAAAACAATTAACTCATTAACAGTTTCAACTAAAGTGTAGATGCAATATTGAGATATTATCACCCCAAGCCTGGAATGTTTTTGGGAGTGGGGAGCAAGAAAAGGCCATGCCCAATAAAATCCTTCTCCATTGACAGGATGTAAAGAACTGGTACAGAAGTGGCTTAACATATACAACCATTCACACTTTTTCAGGTTTCAATGCACTTCAATACCATGCTTCTCACAAGTGCATCTGTGAATTCAGATAGAATGTGCACTGTTCAAATTCTCCGGCATAGTGGAACTAAATGAGTGCAGTTACACTTGGAGACTTTCATACCCAGAAAGAATGAAAGCATAGGACACTACTATATTTTGCACATACTGCACTGATTATGAGTAAATTAGGATTGTTCCATTATAAGGAAAATAGATATGTCTGCATCTCTGTACTAATGCACTTTAATTTTTCCTATTAAAATTTAATTAAATTAGTTATGTAAACTGCACCCCTCAAACAGCATTGAACATATACAGTGGTATCTTGGGTTAAGAACTTAATTTGTTCTGTGGGTCCGTTCTTAACCTGAAACTGTTCTTAACCTGAGGTACCACTTTAGCTAATGTGGCCTCCCGCTGCTGTCACCATGCGATTTCTGTTCTCATCCTGAAGCAAAGTTCTTAACCCGAGATGGTATTTCTGGGTTAGCAGAGTCTGTAACCTGAAGTGTCTGTAACCTGAAGCATCTGTAACCCGAGGTACCACTGTATATTCTAAAATTATCCAGGAAAGATGCAGTTATCTGTGTGTATCTCTAGCTTTATTGTTTTGCTTCTGTAACTTGCATCATGCGACAGTGCTTGTGTCCTCAAAGACATAAAACAGAAAATCAAACCATCCTATGGATTTATTTTAATATATTTTCTATTATTACCAAAATAGTTTGTATTACATGAATTAGGGGCAAGTGATTCTTGGAAATACTGTTTTATTTTTATTTTTTGAAACACCATAACTAGTTTGACAACTTGCACTTTGTGTTTGTACCTTAGAAAAGGTTGAATGCTGATCTCACTATAATTAACAGACAGTTTTCTATTGAGCTGGCAGCAATAGCAGTACCTGAAACTGTTCCCAGCTAATTAGTATAAAGCTCTGCTGAGTTTCAGTCCTGGGCATAATGCAATTATATAGCAATTTAAACAGTTGCATGATTCAAGAGTTATTAAAAATATTCTAGTCATTTGTCATAAAGGCACTCTAGAGCCTTCCCTTGGAAAAAAGCACCAAATCCTTTATAACAGAAATATATCAACTCCCACCCTATCCTCCACATTTGATTGCAATGCAATTCAGAGCCAAATATATTAAAAATATCCACATGGGAGAGCTCCTGGAATTGTACCACTTGATTGTTGGTGCACAATTATTCAGTCTGACTAATACTCACAGACTAGCAGCACAATCCTGTGCATACTGTCGTGAGTTTTTGCAGGGAGAGGTGGGAAGCTATATGCCTGAGTCCCTTCTAATTCCTGGATCCAAAAAGAATTCCTTTGCTGGAACAGCCAGTCAAGTTAATTGGTAATGGTCAAGAATAGGTTGTTAAGGGTACAAAGGAAGAGGTCAAATGGGTGGTCCCCCCTCCCTCAATTGTCTATTAGTTAGACAAATGCCAGAGTTGAGCTAGAAGCTGAAAGCAGGCTAGGCAGCTGAGAGACAGAGTCATGCTTGATTTCTACTTGAACCCAAGGCTGCGACTATGGGAGAAACAATACCTTTTTGGGGTGTTAATGGTAGATATGTGTAATTAAACCATATATCATAAAGACACCACAGTCTCCACTGTCTTTCATTCTAAGGAAGCAAACCCTGGGTAAGCAGCTGGACTCTTGCACTGCTCATATTGGGATGGCATGCAGCAGTATATATACAGAAGGCACTTCAGTAGGGTTCCACAGCAAGAGCTACAAGAAGATTCAGCAACTGTCAGACTCCAAGCATACACAGAGACTGCACAATACAAAGGAAAGGGAGGGCAGATATTTCAATATAGCACCTAAAGACAGCAATAATCATACCAAGGCAAAAGAGAGTGCTGTCATGGCACAAATCTACACTGTATACTCCACAGAGCAGCTCCCTAGGCAGCCAACCAGCCATTTTAAATTATTGTAATTTAATCAGATGTTTAAATAATAAAGCTTTATAATATTTCTTCAGTATTTCATATCTGTAAGTCAGAAGTAGTGGTTTAGCCTCACATGTCTATGATGTTTTAGATCTAAACTCTCAAAGGGCTTAAACAAACAGTCATTATTTGGACCACACCTGTGAAGTGTGTAATTGAGATTGATCTATAGTTATAGAAGTAACACAGGGAAGGAACATTGAATAAAACTGCATACTTGAGGGAATTTTCGATGTAATGAGTTAGGCATCAGGGACTGCAACTGTTTTGGATAACAAGGAGATGCAGGTAACTGAAGCTTATATACAGATAGTATCCCAGAATATACTGCTTCATAATGAAAGCTTCAGGTCCAGAGCAAATGACCATCACTATAAAGATTTAGAGAAAGAATGTAGTATTGCAAACAGGTAAGGATCAGTTCCACCACCAGTCTCAGACCCTTACAGACACATCACAGGAAAACATCCAAGTCTGAACAAAGCTATAATTTCCCCCAGATCTTTAATCTGTTAGAATAATTCTCATAATATACCCACAAATGGAACCTTAACATTATTTTTCAGTTTTGCAACTATTGGACCCCTATGCCATTTAGATGAAGCTACAGGTGCATGCCTGCATGCTATGTAGGCACCAGAATCAGAAATGTGCAAAAACAACAGAACTGGAACACCACCACAAATAGAGAAACACAGCAGTATTCTTTATTTCTTCCTGCTGTGTAAAAATGAAGGAACAACATATTACTAATATGGACAGTACAATGGAGAATTGTGCTTTTTCGTATGGCTGCAAAATGAGGTATTCCATCATAAAGTTAATCTTTAGAAGAAGGAAACATAGTGACCTATCAGTTCAAGCAGCACAAAAGCTACAATTTCTATTTGCTTCAGGCAAAGCTAAGAAAGGTTTCTAAACAGATCAGAGTCACAGTTTGTTTCATTCTTGTCAGCCTTTAGCAAAACACTAAAATTAAGTATATGATCCCATTTTTCTCTGTGACAGATGATCAATCATCATCAACAATTTCAGCATGTTTTACTGCAAATAAATTTTGAATCCTCTTGTTGTAAGTTGAATCTTGAAATAAACTTGCATTTTGGCTCCCAGTGATCTATAGGACACACCACTATATACAGTACATCAGTATTCACTGAGAGCTTTCCAGGAGCCTTATCATACCTAAAGTGCCTGGTTATGCTTTTGTGAAGATTTTAGTAATAACTATTATGCTTTTCCAGTCAAAATGTGATTTAGTAGTCTGTACCCAGCAGATATAACTTATATCCTTTCCAAGTCTCATCCTGATAAAAAAGGAACATTACTGAAAGAACCTACTGCAGACAAATGGGTTAAAATTTAAAAAAAAAACAAGCTGCCACCTGCTCTATGATAAAGCATTTAGCCTGGTTACATGAGTAGAGCCAATAATCTCCACATAGCAATATATTATTTATCAAGTGCACACATGGCAAATTCCTCTGAAATATAATATGGCAGGTGAACTTTTTCCCAGACATGAGGCCCTATAACCTATTCAGGGAGGCAAAACTAAGAAACTGATTCCTAAGTAGCTCATTTATTTGGGAGAGCAGTCACTCACATACCTTTTCTCATATGGAACCCTGCACAAGTCACCTCCACTTGGATACCATAAATTAATCCACCAAAGGCCAAATTATACTTCTGATACCAGTGCTGTGTACCAGCATTCAAGTCCAGCTTGCAGGCTTCCCATAGACATTGCTTCCCACTGGGAGAACAGGATGCTGGACTAATTGGGCCTTTGGACTGATCCAGCAAGTCTTATTACGAGAACTATATGCAATTATGGTTGATCTGAGTGCCGAGGTGCATAACTGCCTCTGCCACGGTGCAGAAATCCAATTTTAAAAGCAAAGGGGTGAGTTGATGAAGCTTGTAGAGCAACTGACTTCACTGCAATCGGTGGGCACTGGTTTCAGAAATTTGGCTGAGAAAATGGCTTGAGCTTCCATGGGTCTCTCTCACACACAAACACATACAATGCAAGGCAGCAAGGAAGATTAATGATATTGTGACTGGAACGGTTTCCTTAAGCACAATGAGGAAGGAAGCAGGAACACCCTTGTCACAGCCCCCACAAAACCCTGAACATTGCCTCAGTATATTTACAAGAAATGTACTGATTTCATGATTACATTCCTTCGACAGAAAATCAGATTCCTAAAAAAACTGTGGCGTTCCTTTTATTTTATTTTTTGAGTGCTACAATTTCCTCTAATTATTATAAAATTCTTATAAAAAATAATATTCCTCTTCCCCAACATGACACATCAACTCATTGTCAAAGGGCCTGGGTTCTTAAGGCTACAGAGTGAAAGACATCCCTCCTCCCGCTTATTCAGGAGGCGCATATGTGCATAGAGACAAATATATATATATTAAATGCTGCTTCAGGGAATTTGAGCGTGACGGGTTTGCAACGCAGGATGGGGCGAGCAACACACCTCTATATATTAACGCTAAGTGCAATTGTGAGAGCAAAATGGAGTTACGAGGCACAGAAGCCTTTCTCAAGTGATGCTATTGCATCACTTTTTTTTTAACGCCTTGCCCCTTCCTCCCCTCACTGCGCGCGGGCGCCACACATCAGCCCCTCGAGCGCCAACCCCCGCCCCGCGGGACCTTCTTCTCCTCGTGACAGTTACAAACTGCCTCCTCTTGTTTTGAAGGGGCGCGTGGTCCTTCCTCATTGGCTGCGGCCTTCGTCCCTCCCCTTTCACCGCCCGCCTCTGAGGCAAGAGAAATGCAAGAGCGAAGGGTGACGGCGTCGCACTACACTTCCCGAAACGCTTTGCGCGGCAGCCGAGAGGGCAGCCTCCGCTGTCGCCCCTGCTCCTGTGGTAAAAGGAAAGTGTCTCGCTGGGGCGTGCGCTCTCCCTCCCTCCTTCCCCGTGCACAACAAGAGCGGCGTGGGGGCTGCGAGGAATAGGAGGAGGAGCAGCAGCAGCAGCAGCAGAGCGAGCGCTGAGGAGGCTGAGGTGAGCGCGGCGCATCCGGCCGGCCGCCTGTACGCTCGCCCGGCAGGCTCCTCTTTCCCAGCGTCGGTGGCAACCTCGGGGAGAAGGGAGGCATCCTCCGGTGTTCCGGGCTGCCCTGAGGCGGCGGCGGCGGCGAGGGGCGCCCTCTGCCCCGGGGCGAGCGGGGAGAGGGTTCTGCAGCATGAGCATCAGCAGAGTTGCCCGGAGAACTGCAGCGGAGGCGGCGGCGCAGCTCCTGCTGGCGGCGGCCACCGTGGGCTGCCTCTGGTGCGCGGCAGAGGCCCAGGTGAGAAGGGGAGCGAGAGGCGGCGACGGCTGGGTTGCTGGGTGGGAGTCTGCCCGTGGGCTTGTCAGCTAACGCTTTCCGTGCCTCCATAGCAGGGGTTGCCACCGTCTTGCCCTCCAGATGTGGCCGGACTACAACTCCCATCGTCCCTCCTGACGGTTGGCTATGCTGGCTAGAGCCGACGGGCATTGCAGCCCCACGTTCGGAGGGCACCATGTTGGCTACCCCTGATGGACCGCATCTGGGACGGCAGAGCGGAAGGGATGCTCTCTCTGGCCTCCGAAACATAGGGCCACTCGAGGGCTGCGCCCTTTCCCCACCTCTCAGGAAGATTGCCAGGGCAAGGGGGAGGTCAACTTGGCCGCATCCTTAGGGATTCCAGGGCTGGATTTTCTCTTCCCTCCTTCCTGTTTAGTAGACTGTGACCCTGGACGCAAGGATTGTGCTCTTTTTACAGCGCTGAGAAAATTCCGGGTGCTTTATGAAGCGTTTATTACTATGTCCAATTCTCTGGACGGCCTTCCAGCAGGTGTGGGCCTGATCCTGCCTGATCCTCTTTTTAGCTGTGAGAGTAGAGATGCAAGCAGCTTTAGTGAATCGGAGACAACAGCAGCATCTTTAATAAGGGTTTCCAAATCCTTCCTTTCCTCAGTAAGATACAGTTGAGGTCTTCCTTGGGGAGATGTGATCAGTTTTGTTTGCTCTGCCTTGGCTTGGCAGATGTTTGATGCTAATTTGTAATTGAGCCAAGAGTATGTCAAATGGGATTATATTATATCAGGGGAAAGAACATGTGTATAGAGATGTTTTTGCTAGCAGGAAGAAGCTATGTGGTCTTTATAGTGTATTTCAAGGTAAATAAGATGGAAATTTTTCCTAGCATGAGAAGGAATGCTTTGCATAACTGGCATATCCCCCCCCCTTACTGTTAAGAGTTACATGCAAGCTCTAGGTTGATTTGTCATGGGAAACAATATTTCAGTTTGGTTTTCTTTGAAATTATACAAAAGGTTGAATGGTATCAATTGTATAGAATATACCTGCACTAGAAGATCAGAAGCAAACAACTGTTAAAATAATTGTGGATTTGGTCTACTCTTCAGATTTGGGTATGAAAGTAATACTTGCTTCTTGCTTGATTATAATGTTTGTTGTTATTACAGCATTTGACGTTGCATAACCATACTCTGTAGTATTTCGGACCAGAATATTTAACTTAAATGTTGTCAGCCCATTTTCTCTCCACCCCCTCCCTGTAAAACAGCATTCTATAGTTGAAGTGTCCTTTCCCCCCCCTTGTAATAGTTAAGTGCCACTTCTGGTTTTGAAGATGTGCACTGCTCCTTCTTATCGGTTGCCCTTCCAGATGATCCTTAAATTGTACCTCAGATTGTCCACAAAATGAGCAGGTCTGGGAAAAAGAAATATTCCAGGAACCAATTTCAAGTTGTTATGTGCTGTCTGTTCACAAAGTGGCATGGATTTGAAGTTCTTGGGCAGTGACACGTACTCCTAACTTCTAGATGTCCAGTCATTCAGCCTCCTGATACGGATCCCAGAGGCATTCGCACTGGAAATGGAAAACTTTTATTACAGAGCATAGTCTCACTTTCCCTCCAAACATTATTCATGTGATTAGTGGAGATGATGGTAATTCTTTTTAAATGTTCCCATTCTTATGGGAGATACAGTGGTACCTCGGGTTAAGTACTTAATTTGTTCCGGAGGTCTGTACTTAACCTGGAATTGTTCTTAACCTGAAGCACCACTTTAGCTATTGGGGCCTCCTGCTGCTGCCGCGCCGCCGGAGCACGATTTGTGTTCTTATCCTGCAGCGAAGTTCTTAACCTGAAGCACTGTTTCTGGGTTAGCAGAGTCTGTAACCTGAAGCGTATGTAACCTGAAGTATATGTAACCCGAGGTACCACTGTACTATTTCCATGTAACTTGCTCACATCCTGGGATTTCCAAATAACTACTATTTTGCATGCCTACGTACAAGAACAGGAGAAATTTTCCAAGCAACTTTCTTTGTCATTTTGTTGTTTACCTGATATAACATTTGATTTAATTATTTTATTGCACTTTGTATTATAATATTACTAATAAGGATAACCAGTGTTAGATCACCAGTATTTTAAATGTGCTTGATTTATTTTTTAAAAATACAAGACTTAAAACTGGACTTCATTTCATGTACAGTATCTTTAATATAGTTCTCTTGGGGGAAAGTAAAGTGGATTTTTAATGTATAATTAAAAAAAGAAAGTTTTATTTTGAAATACTTATTCTCATCTTGAAAGCATTATAAAAAGCATGAATAATTGTTGGTCTCCTTATAGAATCCTCTTTTATAGGTTTAAGCTTTATAGCCTAGGAGTTAAATGAGACTTAATTGTAAGTGTATATGTGTTTGTAGCTTACAAGTTACAATATGTACTGTTCTGACCTCCTTGAAAAATGCACTGCTGCTTTTTAGTATTGGCAGCTATAGAAATAAAATGAATAGTTCTAAAGCTTAGACTGAAATTCTGAATATAAACGTATCCATCAGATTTAATGAAAAGAATTCCCAAAGTGAATATAATTCAAGTACACTTCCAATCTCAGCAGTCTTATATGATGGGAGGAAGCTCCTTTCAGTTTCACAATGCTTTGAATTTTTTCACTTTCATAATAAATAAATATTGCAGGGTTTTTGGTCACCCTCTAAGGAAATGCAGTGCATTCTTAAAATATAGTGTTGAATACTGACAATGATAACCTGTTTATACAATGATCTGGTTTTCACATAATGCTAAGTCAAACTATGGGTAATTGCAAATTTTCAGGTGTCCAGAGAAGCTTGGCTGCTTTTCTCCTCCTCCAGCCCTGCTGCTGTGAGCTAAAATGTGAGATGTAAGCCATAGAACAAACATTGACTACAGCTCATGGTGTGCCTAAACTAGAGCATGATAAACCAGAAGCCTGGGTTCATACACAACACGACACAACATGCCAAACCATCACATGGCTCACAGCAGCAGGACCAAAGCAGCCATTGTCTTACCTTGGAGCTTGCATGTTTGCTCCCATAGTTTGACTTGGTATTATGTGCAAACTGGGCAACTGAAAACGATTGCTGAATTCCAATGGCACACTGCAAACAAAACATAGGGGGTGCTTATTGTCTAATTAACATTCTGCTAAAGAGTGATAAAGGATTCCCTGCACAGAATTTAATTAAAATCGAAGTTAATGAAAGCAAATTCTATCAATATTTTAGATAGATTAAGGAAGGATGGTAAATGTATTCTGCATACTATTAATAATTCTGCTATCTTTGTCCCATTGCATTCAATAATAAGCTACTGAAGACTTACCCCACACACCACCCCGTTACTGCACAGGTGGCATTTCCACATAGAGAGTCACATGAAATGTGCGTAGATTGTGTATCACAAATGCAAATGCTTGTTTTGCTATAAGTTAAAAAAAAGTGTTACCTTGCTCATATGTGTGTGGGTTTCATGTAAATTCCTGCAAGCAAATGCCATTTGCAATGCTCTTTATGATGATTTCTCTCTAATTGTCTTCTTGCTCAATCAAAAACTTTTAGCTATAAGTGATATTGCCATTTCGTCTTTTTGTTTTGTTTTTCTAGTTATCAGGAGTGCTTGATGACTGCTTATGCGACATAGAAAGCATTGATGACTTCAACAATGTTAAGATCTTCCCCCAAATACAGAAACTTCTAGAACGGGACTATTTCAGATACTACAAGGTAGAGTAAAAAATGGTCTATTACTAAATAGTTTAGTGCAGACATTCTCAGACACTGTGCTCCTTGGTCCATGTGAGTGAGCTGAAAACTACTGAGGCCCATCATTTACAAACTGGTGGTGATATTTTCTGTTGATACCTAACCTCTCTTTGGAAATTACTAAATTCTATCCCATAGTAGTTTTCTTGTGGAAAGGAGTTCCATCATTCAGACTTTTATCTGGGGGTTATTTGCCAATACAAGGCTCTAAATGGAGAAGACTTTTTATTTTATATCCACCCCGGCATTTCTCTTTAATGTATGTTTACTCTATCTGCTGTCACCTTTTCTCTTTTCCTTCTTAACCTAGCCCGAAACTGTTAGTTTCTTTCATCCCTGCTCTTTTACATTTACTTCTCCCTCCTTTAACAACTTTCTTCTCGTAACTCTTTCCCCTCTCTTACCACTTAGTTCTATTTTTTAAATAATGCTTTATCTCTTTTTAAATTCCTATGGGAAGCAAGACCCTCTCATCTCTCTCTTTCTGTTTTCCTCCTTCTGCTCCCAGCTTCTGTCCCAGTCACCTTTACTCAGTATGCAGGGAATTGGCATCCATCCAACCAAAAGGCTACAGTATGATCAGGGATGGGGTGGGTAAGGAAGGATGCACTGCATTGGCAGTGGAAAGAGGATTAAGTCCCACTGGTGGTCCTGGCTTATCGCTTGAGAAACACTGGCTTAGTGAAATCGATTTTTCTTTCTCTGTTGTACGAAGTAAAAGAAATACAGGGGTTATAGTAAAACTGTACTAAAAATGAAACCTCCTTCAAAGCTTCAAATTAGTGTGAAAAGGAAATACACTGTGGGTTGGAAGAGCAGTACTGTACTCTGAAGCACTATATGCCGTCATTGGATTTTTTACCTGCCCATCACCATAAGGTCCCAGAATAGGTCACAACAATATAAAAATACAAAATTGAAATTAATTAAAACCTTTTACAATCACAAAACATAAACTCCATATGTTCTGGTAGTTTTTGGAAAAAACACCCTCATTTTGATGTAACTGCTGTCTTTAGAACCTGGAATTAGCTTTAGATAAATTGGTTAGCCTTTTTTTTCCTTAATGGAATTGGTTAAAAACAGTACCTGAAGAATTAAATGAAAACCTTATCAGGTACTTGAGCAAACAATGATGACCAAATGTAGCTAACGTCCTTCGGCATTGCTTGATCCAAGGTGTACTATAGTGAAAGTAAACTAATGTTAGATAAAAGCTGTCTTCTGTGAATGTGAAGCAGATACCGTCTACACCTGATGGTTTTGGAATTTGCTCTTGATAAGCTGTATAACTGAAGGTTATAACATTTAATGTGGCCATTTCTGTTTTATACAGTGCTGTATCAAAATAGTTGTAAGTTTATCATCCACCCTCTCCCCTCTAATCTCTCCCTCTACCTCCGGATACCATATTGTCTTACATTGAACGTAACCAAAAGACTTTATAATCTGAACAATAACAACAACAAAAGATATTGTTTGTTCTTTTGTAGTTCATGAAAATCTGTAATATTTTTGAATATTTTTTTAAAAAAGAAAAGAAAAATGGTTACCCTTTGTAAAGTATTCTGTAGTCCAGCTACCAACTTCATTGGCAATTGTGCTAGAAACTTTGTTAACACTTAGGATTTTCTGTTTTATTGTTCACTGCATCTTCATATATAATCTTTTGTTCCACCTGTCCTCTTCCCACTTACAGAATGGCCAAAGATAACCATTTTTATTTATTTTATTTTTGCAAGTGTTTTAAAAAGGGGCTTCCTCTTGTGCAGGGCAAGTTCCCTGAATTCTATCCATCTTTCACCATCCCTTGTAGGCCTCTCAGTCCCATCTCATTTTATTACAAGGATCATTGGTGGGATCCAGAAAGCCCTAGCACACAAATAGGGGTCATGCCTCTCTGGATCCAACCCTGTGTTTTTAATAGTAGCTGTGTAGTCATTATGAACAACTGGCTTAGTCAGAAGGTGCCTATTAGAAAATGTAATGTTTCTCCCCAGTTGCCTCCCCAAAAAGTGTGCTATGTATTACTTCAATTCGACTAAAAATATTTTAACTTCTTTATCTTGCTTATGACATTTTTTGTCACCCCACCCCAAAAAGTGTGCTATGTATTACTTCAATTCGACTAAAAATATTTTAACTTTATCTTGCTTATGACATTTTTTGTTTCCAGCAGCAGTTGATAAAAATGTTGCATAAGCTATATGAGTCATTTGTTGGATTACTGTGTGAACTCTACACATGTATAAGTAGTTTAGGTTTAATTGGGAAGGATTTGTCCTAATTAAAAATTTGAATCAATATTCTAAACTTTCTGAACTTGCATGTGGGATACGTGCACTGTAGCAGCTGTAGCTCACTTTTTTGCAAAATTTGAGGCCTGTGTATATTAAAGGAAACTGAAACTTTTCAATTATCAAAGTGTGGAATAGAAATGAACTATTTTAAATGTAAGATGCCAAAAGACCAGGTTTGATTTAAGTAATGCTGTAATCTTTTAAAGAATATCTTAAGTGGTGCATATCAGCTGTGGCTGCAATTGTATGTTAGGTAAGTCCTTGTGCTATGGTTGAAAGAGGATTAAGAATATTTGATCTTGGAAACTGTCTTCCTTTGCACTGATACCATTAATACTGTTGATGTAACTTGAAGTGGGGGCTTGCATTTTAAAGCTTAAGCTTCCTGGAAGACGTGTGATTCCTGTTTAATCTGGATGTGCTGGATCTGCTTGATTGCAAACAACACTTGTGAGGTTATTCTGTGGAAATCTTTGGCTGAATCTTTTTTATATTAAATATATTACAATAAAATTGCACAAACAAATCTATAGCACACCAATAAAACAAAACACAAGCAATAAGGAACATTTTCAACATAGGTTCATGCAACTATATTCACTGCAAGACATCAACATTTGACAAGTAAATTATTCGATTATGGGTGTTCCTTTTTTCATTATCTTGAAAAAATTAGAAGATTTAGCAGTGTTAAAAAGTATAATATTAGTTCTTTCTTAGCAATAGGTACATAAGAATTTTCAAAAGACAATGGATAGGATTGTTTTGTTCTTTCAGCCCATTTTATTTAACTGTTTGTAAAGCTTTATTGGCACATCACTGCGGCTTCCCACTTCCCTTTTTGATGAATTGAGTAACTTGCAGTATTCAGGTTCAGTAACTTCTCTGATCAAGAACTTTTACAAAATAGGTCAAGTAACATCAATCACATTTTGTACTGATCATTCATGTGAGGCCAGAGGAGAAGGCACAAAAAAGCACTGGACTGTATTTTGTGCTGTGGTATTGAGATGTTGTTAATGCGGTAAAAGCAAATCAAATTATTCCCAGAAGAAAGCTTCAGAAATTGCTTGTGCGGGCACCCCCACCCCATGCTTGTAGCTGGCTCATATTTTTAAGTCAGCCAAATAAATGAAAACTCTAGATATTTGTTCTCAGCGCCCTAATCTTTCACTTTTTTTTATATAAGACAGCTTATTCTATTGAAGGGAAGTTTCCCTATTTAGTTCAAAATTAATTGACTGACAGCATGTATATGTTTCTTGGTTTTAAGGTCAATCTGAAGAGACCCTGTCCTTTTTGGGCTGACGATGGCCATTGTTCTATCAGAGATTGCCATGTAGAGCCTTGTCCTGAGGTATGTTTGCAAATAAAGGAGGAAACCAGAATAGTATTGCCTTTGTGGAACAGAATAATATGTAACTTTACTTACTGCCATTTTTGCAAGAGTTTGCATAACACTGATATGATTCTGTGTTGATGGGAGTGGGGGTTAACATACTTTAGAGTTGCAGGAAGTTTGACAGCTTTTATTGGCAACACATTGACTGCTGTTGGAAAGCTACTTTGCTAGTGAAATTTTAGTTTTGTGTAAAGATAGGCAACTGTAGTTCAGTTTAAATAGCAGATAAGATAACTTCAGAGCTCAAAGGGTATTATCTTTCAGTGCTATTAATGACAGTAATACGACAGGGGTTTAAAGAGTGTTTAGATTTTTGGCCATCATATTATGAACAGTTCTGATTTAAATGCTAACTCATCCTAAGCTTTTCATAGATAAGTTCCACTGAACTTTTTTCAATGAGCTTGCTTACTAGTAAATGTGCATAGGGTACCCATAGCAAAAATGGTCAAATCATAAATGAAATGGAACTGTATCCCAGCGTGGAGTATTGATGCTCAAACAGTTTTTTGCTGGCGTGGCTCATTGATTTAGCAATCTTCAGTCAGTGTTGAGAATGAGTGGGTTGTGAATGAAAAGGTTGAATAATCATGTAACTTGTTTGCTTCTTCTAGAGTAAAGTACCAGTTGGAATTAAAGCTGGGAGTGCTAACAAAGTGAGTAAGCTCTTCTGAAATAAAAAATATGGACTTTTCTACCCCCCACTGCACTAGGAAAACATCTGACTGGCATGTTGCATTTGCCTCAGATACAAGTGATAGCTATCCACTCCTGCTTACTTTAGCAGCTAACATAGCATTGTGCTATGTTTACCCAGTGGTGAAGCATGATGGTGCATTTTAGGTGCTGTTTGTATAGGAGTGCATTTCCCCCCCTCCTATGAGAGAGAATTGAAGCTGGCAGCAGTGCTAGGAAGTCCCACTGTGTTTCCTTGCCATGGATACAGTTGATGAGGCTCTCTGGGCTCCCCCCTCCCAACCTTGCTTTCCAAGGTGAGCAGAAGCTAAGTGGGCCAAACCTGGTAGCATGGGCAGCTGGTCAGGAGGCTTTTAGAATGTAGCTTCCTGTTAAACAATCACTTGTAAAATTGCCTCGGGGGGGAAATGTTAAGCAAACACTGAAAATACTTCTCCTCAATGCACACTTAAATCCCAGATATGCATATATAAATAAAAATTAGTGATAGTAGAATTTATGGCCTGCAGTACCATAAATGTGCATAAGAATGGAAGCTTCTGTCTCTGGTCCAGAGAATGGTAATACTTGGAAATATTAAGTGCATTTAATGCTTGTGAGGTGTTACCTCACTTGTCAGTCATGGCTGCATTGGGTAAGTGACAGGCAAATGCCCTAAGATTTAAAATGAAAAATAAATATCGTTGGTGATATTAAATATCATATACTCTGCCTTGCAGTATTCAAAGAAAGCAAACCATACCAAAGAACTCGAAGACTGTGAACAAGCTAACAAACTAGGAGCAATTAATAGTACATTAAGGTAAGCCTTTTTTCATTGTTAACTGGAGTGGCAAGGCTTGATATATTTAGCTCTTTTTGGGCTTTTCGCCATACATACTATTCTTGTAAGTTCTGTGGTAAAGAGAACATGCCAGTGTTAGATTTCACTAACACAAAACATACTTATTTGTAGCTGTTGGTCAAACATACTTTTAGCAGTTGAACTAAAAAGACTAACATGATGAATACAAAAGGAGGAAGCAAGCTGTTCCAGATATTGACACCTAGTTTTCAGAACTGTTTCTTTGCTGGTAGTACTGTACGTAGGCATTAATTTTGAAATTCACTTGCAGATTGTGCTGAACTTTTCCTCCATTTTCTTTCAACCAAGTTCTGTGTGCTAATGCTAGATAAGGAGTAAGGATTAAAAAGTGATACAGCAGCATATAAACATGTTTGTTAGCATGATGGTCTCAAGGATAGCTATCTAAACAAACTAGTGCTATGTATCTGGGCTGAATATACAATTCTAGTGTTAATTATAAACTAGTGCTGTATGAAAGCTTGGCAGTTGATTACTTGTTGTGTTACTTTATGAGAAATTAGTTGCACTTTATGCTCTTACGACAGTTTCATGTAGTCAATGTTAGTTTCATAAGATTACTTTTATCTAAAAAAAACCCTTTTCATTTTTATGAGCTTCCTTGAAGGTCCTTTTGGGAGCAATTTCTGTTTTTAAAAGTGATGGGAAAACATAAAAATGAGAAATGAGACTATATTATGTCCATTTACCACTAGTCTATTTTTTTCTCCTTTCCACAGCAACCAAAGTAAAGAGGCTTTCATTGACTGGGCCAGATATGATGATTCACAGGACCATTTTTGTGAACTGGATGGTAAATTTGTTCATTCTTTTGAACTTCATTTTATAAGGCAATGTGTAGCCAAGTCAATTGAAAATCATCTTCATGTACTTCACAAAAGAGAAAGTGTGCCAAAATATTTATACTTTGCTCTTAAAAAACAGCCTCAATTCTGATCTTCCAAACCAAAAGGAACCATGGGCTCATGCAATCCCCGTCTCTTAGTTTTAGCACTAAACATAGTTTGCTGTGAAGAGTAAACCTATTAAAGATCAACACCTCCAATTGTGGATCCTGATATAGCCAAGACAGTACCACCTGTAAACAAGAGGAAGGGTATCAGCAGGATCCAAAGAACCCAACTCTTTTCAGAAGCAGAAATATTTCTGGGAGAAGAAAAAACAAAAGATAGTCCACTGAGGACTGAGCACATTCGGTGGCAATGAAATGCTGACTTAAGAGTGGTGGAAATGATGACACAGAAATCCAGATGTGAAGGATAAGCATATGGAGTATCTTTGAAGAAGGCTTGGCTGGCTGGAATCCTGAATAGGCACCCTCTACATTGCCACATTTGGTTGCAGGTCCCACTTGTACAGTCCAAATCTTCAAATACTGTTAATAATTTTAAACCAGAATAGGCTTAATTTAAATAAGAAAACTAAGCCAGGATAAGAAACCCTCTTCAAGTCATGACTTCTGATTGTGATTTGGAGTGCAAACACTGATCATTATTTACCAATTTGGACATAATTGAAAGTCACTTTGAACATTATATGGGAAACGGAGAATGGGGCACTTATTCAATAATTTTTTTTCTAAAGGCGAGAGAGAGCTAAATATCTTCTTGTTCATAATCTACCAACCTATGATTTGCAAGATCATCTGACCTGTGCCCTAGTATTGTGCTTGGAAAGTGTTGGATCAGCTAGTGTCCAAAGGCCTCAAGTTGCAAAAACAAAGCAAAAGCCCTAACAAAATGTTGCATTCAAAGTCAAAGAGAGGATGAAGGACACTCAACATCAAAAGTGCTGAAAACAGCTCTTACAATAAATATTCATTCTAGAACCAATTATAAGCACATGTATACAGCTGCCTTGTCTTCTATATCTGGGTTTTCTCCTTTTTATGTGGTTATAATTAGTATTAGATAAACAAGTTAAATTAAGAAAGTTAAAATGTGTTCCCCATAACTGGAAATTAGGCTCCTTTAATAAAATACTGTACTCACATGTGTGGTGCATGTTTGTAGTGTAAGTAATGAGTAACTTGGTACTCCTATTCTATCTAGTTTCCCAGCATTTTGCAAGTAATGAAGAGGGAAGTAGCAGTAGGCTACCTGCTGAAGCATTTTACTTTGTCTAAATAAGTCTCCTGTTCCAAGTGAATAAAGGGCAAGATGTAAATAAGGTGGGGGAATTTGCCATCTGTACAAGCATCTATGTAATGTGATCAGTAGTAACAATGCATTTGACTTTTTACATTAGCCAAACTGTTTTGTCTTCCTGTATATGTGTGTGTGTGTAAATGCACACACAATTGTACAATTAATGCATAATTAACATCTCTATTTTTTCTTTAGATGAGAGATCTCCTGATGCTCAGTATGTGGATTTGCTGCTGAATCCAGAGCGTTACACTGGATACAAAGGGCCCTCTGCATGGAGAGTATGGAACAGTATCTATGAAGAAAATTGCTTCAAGTAACTGGGAAGGGCGGGCAGAATTTATTTTGAAACATTTGAGATTCTTTGGATTACAAAAACATATTTCTAATCTCTTTTCCTTTAGGCCACGATCAGTGTATCGTCCACTAAACCCTCTGGCACCCAGCAAGGGTGGGTCACTAAATACTTTGTAATTGTAAGAATGGTTTTGAAGGTTCAATACAGCCATGCCATTTAGGAAACCAGCAAGCATTTAATGAATGGAGATGGCCCACTTAATTAGACTTGCTAATGTTCCCTCCCCAAGCATTAGTGTTTATTTATATATTCATAAGATGCATATCTTGCATTTTGATAAGTGCCCTCAAGGTGGCTTGCAAAACAAATCATCATCATTAATGCTACTTTTACTAGTTAAATGTATTAGTTGTCTACAGCCACTGCCTCTAGGCTACATACAATAAAATGTTAATGGGCCAATATTCAATACAACTATTACTCCACTATTACTAATATAACTATTACTCTCCTGACTGGATTGAGCTTCTGATTTAGCACACCCACTGCCCTTCCTGCTTGAGTGGACAAGGGGAAATAGAGTTGTGTGTCATCCGCATATTGGTAATAATGCCCTCTAAAATGTAATAATATACGAAATAAAGACACCAGCAAAAACTACATACTGTAAAATAACATGCACGCAGCAAGAGAAAAACAGTAAAGACTCAATGCCATTCAGAGCTTGTCTAAAAGATAGCAGTGGGGAAAAAAGGCCAAATGTCTGTGTGGATGACACAATCTCTTTGGTAGCCACCTACCTAATACCTGCAGATGAGGGGGCACACAGAAGGACTAAAGAGGTCAGTTCAGCACTTTGAATTGGGTCCTGAAACATTGCAACAATATACTTACAGTATTCCATACCAGTTAACAATCTGGCCACTTCATTCTGCATCACGTGAAGTTATCAGGACTGACATACAATTCATAAAAGTAAATTAGCTTTGATGGTACCACAGCATTGATAATTATGGCTATCTCTCCAAGATGGGATGCTGCTAGCACCTTAACTATACTTTTCAAAAGGCACCATGAGCTATGTATGCCACTTGTGCATCCATCAGCAACGCTGGTTCCAAAAAATAATTTGTTCTGGTTGTAATTACATTTCCCCTTAAATAACTGATCAAATGCAACTTACCGTATTTTTCGCACCATAGAACGCACCGGACAATAGGACGCACCTTGTTTTAGAGGGGGGAGAACAAGAAAAAAAATTTCTCCCCCTCTCTGCGACAGGAGGCGCTGCGCAGAGAGGGGGAGAATTTTACCCCTCTTGTTTTCTCGCTCTAAAACAAGGTGCCGTTTAAGGTGCGTTCAGGCGGCTACCTTGGAAGCCTGGAGAGCGAGAGGGGTTGGTGCGTACCGACCCCTCTCGCTCTCCAGGCTTCAGGTTCCTTTCGACCTGCTCTTTGGGGCTGGCAGGGGGAAGCCCACCACCAGCCCCAAAGAGCAGGTCAGGGAGCAGCAGAGAGGCTCCTGACATAGCCGCGTGTCACCTCTCCAGCCGGGAGAGGGTCGCGGGGCTATGGCGTCTTTGCTCCATAGGATGCACATACATTTCCCCTTCATTTTTGAAGGGGGAAAAGTGTGTCCTATAGAGCGAAAAATACGCTACGTTTTATTTGAAACTATTTGCCAGGAATAAGAAAGCAAAGCTACAATTTGCAAAAAAAAAGTTGTATGAAACTGAGATCCCTGTACAACTCAGAAATGTAGAATTGCTTTTCAAAATATCAGTAAAATTAGCAAATGCTGCAACATTATTTGAGTTTGTTGATTCTCTCTATTGCATTTAAATGTTTATCCGTGTTGTACAGTGTAAGATCATTATTTTAGTACATAGATATTTGTGCCTGAACTAAATAACTGATGGGGTGAATCACAAATCAAAAAGTTTATATATTTTAAAAATAACAGACATGTGTTTGATATTCGGTAGAGACATAAGAGGGGAATAAATTATTCTCATCTTCTGCAACTTTCTTCTTTTTTTTCAGGAGAGGATGATGGTGAGTCTTCATAATATTCTTTACAAGTTCACTTTTACCCTTAATGTCAACTAAATACAATACATTCAGTATATATGGTATTTTCCCATGTATAAGACTAGGTTCCCCCCCCTTAAAAATAATGTCAAAAATTTGGGGGCGTCTTATACATGGGTACATCTCCCCCAATTTTCTTAAATTGGAGTCCCCCAAAATAGGGGGCGGGGCGTCTTATACATGGGGGCATCTTATAGATGGAAAAATACGGTACATCTTTAAAATACCTCAATACTGAATACTGCTGCTGAATTACAAGGTGAGGAGAGGGTGAGGGAGCAAGAAGTGGACAGGGAGGGAGAAAGAGAATAGAAACATACAGAACAAGACTAGTTAGGATTTGGAACACAAATACTTGTCCATCCTTTTTTGGGGGGGCGGTACTTGCAAAAATGGTGCTACTCTGATGTATGATTTTGAAACTTGCCCCTCAAAATAGAAAAATCAATGCTTCACAATTTAAATTGTGTGAAGGTGACAGATGGAGAGTCAAGTCTTTAACAGATTCAGGTTTTCCTTAAATCATATGCCCTGTGTTTTGGTTTCTGTCTAGTGTGTTTTAAAAATCTGGAATTTTGTTGAAGCTACTAATGTGAATTTATTTCTGTGCTTGCAGGAGAATCTTTCTATACATGGCTAGAAGGTGAGCAAAGTACCTTGTTCATTAGCATTTCTATACCTCCAAAATAGAGAATAGCTATGTTAGTCCAGCTATGCAGCTATGAAAGTTCATTTCACAGTAAGTTCATTAGTCTCCAAAGGTACTACAGGACTCTCTAGCTATTAGAGAGTCCTGTAGCACCTTTGGAGACTAATGAACTTACTGTGAAATGAACTTTCATAGGCTAGAGATAAAAATGCTGTAGCCCATGAAAGTTCATGCCACAGTTAGCTTGTTAATCTTTAAGGTTCCACATTACTTTCTGATTTTTACCTCCAGATAGATTGTAATGCATCTGTACAGCTAACACTGCAGGGTCACTTTAACTGGAGGTAGGAACTGTGCTCTTAGACCTTTTGGAAACTGTAAGAGCTCAGATTGAATAGGTCTCATTAAAATAAAGTGTTTATAAAAGTATTCGGAACAGATTATTTCCCCAAGCTTACCTCTCATCCCATAATATGCTCAAATATGCTATCCATTAGTGCCTTTCACCAGTTTCTCCTTTCCCACACCCTCCATGCCACTTCTGCACATTCAGATCCAACCGAGTTCAGACACAGTGAGAAATTGTGGGTTTCTGCTACACAAATGAATCACAATGAGCCTCAAGTTTGGCTTCTCCCTTCTTCCTCTGGTACACAGTGAAAAGGAGAGAACCACTTCACATTTTAAACAAATCACACTTTGATGTCCAAACTTGTGGGCTTGGTTATTGAGGAATAGTTGAGTTTGGAAATCATTCCTTTATTATGGCCATAGGCAACTGTGATTTGTTTACAATCCAACCTGAAACCTTCAGATTTCCTTATGAGCTTGAAGAGCAGGGGGATTTTAGCCCAAGGCTCACTGTAGCCCATTACTTAGCAGAAATGCAGGCCTATGAGTCATGCTTTCATCAGTTAACTTTTTAATAATGCTTGTTCTACCTAGGTCTCTGTCTTGAGAAACGTGTATTCTATAAGCTCATTTCTGGACTTCATGCTAGTATCAACATACATCTTTGTGCAAATTATCTACTTGAAGGTATTTTATATTTTTAATACTGTGATCATCTCCATTATTGTTATCTCTGTGCAAGCATAATTCATTTTGTCCAAAATTGTTTTTCTCTGATTAGAAACTTGGGGGAGACCTCGTTGGGGATCCAATGTCAAAGAATTTATCCATCGCTTTGACTCCAGTGAAACAAAAAGCGAAGGTCCAAGAAGGCTAAAAAATTTATATTTCTTATATTTGGTGGAACTACGCGCATTGTCAAAAGTCGCATCGTACTTCGAGCGTTCGATTGTAGATCTTTACACTGGAAATTCCCAAGAGGATACAGAGACAAAGTCCCTCTTGTTAGAAATCTTCAGGGACACAAAGTAAGTGTGCCTTCCCATCCCCAAATCTAGTGTAACTAGATACAGCTGCTTGAACAATATTGGATTAAAAGAAACTACAAGAAATTGCATCAAAGGGATATCTGAGTGTAAAATATAACAGGAACATTTCTTAACCTTTCCGAAAAGAAAAGCAAGCACTGGAAAATGGAAAAAAAACCCTCCACCTAGCTTTTGTCACAGTTACTGCGGACAAGAGGAAGTTTCCCTTGTGTGTACAAAATTTGGGGGAGGGGAGCATGTAGCCTTTTGAATTTGGCATGTTTCCTGTCCCACTTCTTCCTTCAGTCTCTTAGCCAGGAATTTTGCATTCATGAGATCTAAGCAGACAAAATTCCTTGCAGAATTGCTGGAACATAAATATAAGTCATCTATTATGTATAAAGTTATTTAATTGTCTGAAACATGAATAAAATGAGATTCTAAACTTTTTTATACAGTTTAAAAATAAAGGGTCTCAGGTTTGTCAATTATTCCAGTGCCTTTGTATCCATTGACCCAACACTGCAAGACGTGAGCAAGTTCACTGCATGGTGAACAATTGAATAGAATCCTCCCCATACCCATCTTTTATAGCTCTACAAGTAAAAGCTTGAAAATTCAGGAAGGGAACCAGGACTATTGCAGGAGGTGGGGCAGAGAGGTCTTTGCCAAGCCTGCCTTTGGATGTATCCTTGTCTCCCCCTGCTGTTTGTGTTTCTTCTTTAATACTCTTTGTCAATTGGCACTCCCTGATTCCTTTGCTGCAAGTTGTCTTCTGCTGTCTCAAAGCACCTCCTTTCCCAGACCACTCTCTTCACCAGTCTTGTTCCATGCCCCCCTCAAGTGCTTTTGCTTGGCTGGAATGTGTTTTTGAACTGCGCTGAAATGTATTTTGTTTGCCTGGATAGAGGGAGATTTGTATGTAGAAAGGCCTGATTTCAGTATGCGTAAGAGTCATATGCATTTCCGTGGCCCCTGGGAGGTTCCCCATGAGGGAATGTGCCTTTCAGGCTCCTCACCCCTGCTGTGGAGGGCATGTAAAGGAAGATCTGACTCAGTCTCAGATCACATGGAGAGTGCCTTAATGCTGTCTTCTGACTAAGTCAAGTGTTCTGCCATCCTGTGCTGTGACTTACGATTTGCCACTGAGATATTATTGAGAAATTGTACAACGTAGATCCCTTTCACTTCATTCTAAGCAGTAGACTGAGAGTTTTTAGATTATTTTTGATCATTGACATATTTCATTCACTTAGGTCTTTCCCTATGCACTTTGATGAAAAATCCATGTTTGCCGGAGATAAAAAAGGGGCAAAATCTTTAAAGGTAAATACAGTAATGCCAGTGAAATGTTTACATAAGCTATGCAAACAAGGCAAAAAGTCTTACTTAAAAACTAGGTGTTAATCTTGGGGGAGGTAGTCTATAGGTGTTTTGGGAACAGATGAAATTGGTTTGGTTAGAATATGATTCAGAATAGAGAACTGCTTAGTCTTGACTGTGGCTTCAGCATGAGAACTTCTCTAATTTCATTTGAGTAAGACTCACCAAACCATAACCTACTTCTAAATTCTAAATTATGAAGCACTTAAGCAAATTACTAGAAACATGCTGGATATTCCACTGACCATAAAACTCTGGTACATTGTTGCTAATGGGCTGCATCACTGAATGCGCCCCGTTGGTTTTTTGTTTTAGCACCATCACATTACGTTTGGAGGTCACATACAATGGTTCTTTCATTTACCTTAATACGTTGCCGTTTTGCAAAACTGTACAGTGGTACCTTGGTTTACGAACTTAATCCGTTCCGGCAGTCCATTCTTAAACCAAAACCGTTCTTAAACCGAGGTGTGCTTTCTCTAATGAGGCCTCCCACCAGCAGTACCCTTCCACCGTTCAGATTCCGTTCTTTAGACCGAGGTAAAGTTCTCAAGAGCCAGTGTGGTGTAGTGGTTAAGAGCGGTAGTCTCGCAATCTGGGGAACCGGGTTCGCGTCTCCGCTCCTCCACATGCATCGGCTGGGTAACCTTGGGCTAGTCACACTTCTCTGAAGTCTCTCAGCCCCACTCACCTCACAGAGTGTTTGTTGTGGGGGAGGAAGGGAAAGGAGAATGTTAGCTGCTTTGAGACTCCTTAAAGGGAGTGAAAGGCAGGATATCAAATCCAAACTCTTCTTCTTCTTCAAACCAAGACACTATTTCTGGTTTTGCGGAGTTTGTAAACCAAATCGTTCTTAAACTGGACTGTTCTTAAACCAAGGTACCACTGTATTAAACATGGTTTATTATTAAAGCAAATCAGAATATTTCCTATAATAACTGGTATGGTTATGTAATACTGCCCTATCCTAGCCATGATTAGAGGGTTTGGAGTTCCCAGCTGGCTTTATAGTCTCCTAACCTTTCATGTGCAAATTAACCTTTTCCTTTTCCGAGCTGACAGTGGTTAGTGTAGAAAGTACAGTAACCAGTTTGCAGGCCTTGGTTAGAAGGGAGTTTGTGAACTGCAGTTTGAGCTAGTGAGAGCACCGGTGTAGATGAAACACCACCTGGTGGTTAGTACTGAAAAGAGAAGATGAATTCATACACATGGATGGGGGTTGAGGGGCGAATCCACACTTTTATGGTATCTTTAAAAATTATGTTTTGTTTTTATTGGTAGGAAGAATTCAGGTTACATTTCAAGAACATATCCCGCATAATGGATTGTGTTGGATGTGATAAGTGCAGGTTATGGGGCAAATTGCAGGTATGTGATTTTTTTTTGTGAGTTAACATGCTCTGGGGCTGTGAAATGGTCTCCCATGCAAAATCTTCTAGCACGTTCTTCTGATGCCAGGAGTTTGGGGATCTTGCCTTGCAACAGGCCCAGAACCCTGGGGTTGGGACTCTGCCTTTTGTGGCTGGTTCATATCAGCACAGTGGTGCGTGTCACTACAAAGCCCATATTAATTAGCCTTAGTATGCACTCACATAATTTCAGTCTTTGTTTATACAAAGACTTGTGCCTTGAATTCCAGCTGCATAAACTGTACTTTGTTGTTGTTTTGAGTACAGTACATAGTCTTACAATGATAGAAATATTTTTAGTAATTATAAAATATAAATCATACCTTGTCGAGACTTGTATTCTTTGTATTGCAGTTATATATTCATCAAGAATAATGGAAAAAAGCTGGAAAACAGGGTTTTATTATTTTATTGAGAATGAATTTATTAATATGAACTGAAAATAAAATGGTAAAGGACTAGGAGACTGCATGTATTACTTTGTGGAAGGTTGGTGGCAGAAAGGCTTTAATTGCTGCATGATAATCATGTGTCCAAGCTATATAAAACCTTTCTGTTATCAACTGGGGGTTTGAGACTAGGGGGTTCTGTATTCTTGTTGTTTTACTGTGTTATTTTAGACTCAAGGTTTAGGAACTGCTTTGAAGATCTTATTCTCGGAAAAGGAAATAAAAAACCTTCCTGAAAACAGCCCATCAAAAGGTTTTCAACTGACACGACAAGAAATAGTTGCTCTTCTAAATGCATTTGGAAGGCAAGTTATATTTTTACACTTAATTCTTTTATATCTATGTAGTTATGTATTTAAATTCTTCTGCACCATCCCCCCCATATCAATCTGCTACTGGGATCCAACAGAAACCCTTAAAATCCTAGCTTAAAATAAAGCTGTAATTTGATTTCAGAGTAACTCCAGCTCAACATTAAATTTTGGGCTTATAACAGAAGAGAGATAACATTAACAAATGAAACATCTAGGTGAAATATTAGGCTCATAGTGAATGATGGAAGGGGTCCAGTGTATTCCAATAGCTGAATGCGGGGGGGGGGTGTCTCTTTACCAAAGGACATTGCAAATGAGATACCAGTGTTGCAAGTTTACATTGTGAAAGTGTCAACATAAAGATAATTTGGAGCAGAATAAACCCCCTGAAGTCAAATTACTCCTGGGGTCCAATCACCTCTTCAGTGCTTTGTAATTAGGTTTTTTTTCTACACACAAGAATGTAAGGGGGGAGTTATAAAAAACACCAGTGCTCTAAGTGCTACAACCTAAAAAACAAGCAAAAAATATGTGATACATGCCAGATACCAATGATGTTGCGCAACATTTAAGCAAGCAGAATTCTTCCTTCCCTTCCTAAACCAGCTAAAGCATATTTGGGGGAGAACAGGAACTACTGTTGCACAAGCAGAAGTCCACTCTGATTGCAGATGGGTATATTTGAATATTGCCCTCATTTTTTCTTCCCTATTTAGAGCAGTTGCTGGGACCCCAGTTATAGTGGGATCATAATTTCACTTTCCCATTCATTTTAATAGTAGTAAATTAGACTCCTGATAGCTTCATTAAGTTACATGAAGCAGCACGTGTTGATGGTTGACCTGATGATTGTTGAAGAGTACATGGAATAGGAAATGGTTCAGGTTTGCTTTAAAAAATCTACAAATATTTCAAACAGCTGCTACGGTTGAATCCACAGCAACTACACTGTTACAA
Source organism: Podarcis raffonei (assembly GCF_027172205.1). NCBI lineage: Eukaryota > Metazoa > Chordata > Lepidosauria > Squamata > Lacertidae > Podarcis > Podarcis raffonei. The sequence goes on along the minus strand of NC_070604.1, from coordinate 78,920,750 downwards.
AGGGTCTCTCCTAATACGTTTTCAAAAAGATCATTTTTATTTTGATCAAGATACTAAATATATATTAGCCACGTACATGAGACCTGCAGTTTCCGCACTGAGAATAGAAGTTCCAGTGTTCTGGATTTCATCTTCAGTTGCACAGGACACTAATCCTGTTTTATATCGAAGTATTGATTCACACAAACATTTCAGGTGAAAAAGTAATAATGAAGTTACTTTTTTCTTCAGCATTTTTGGCAAAATGAACCTTTTTGAAAGAACACTGTGAGGTAATATTGCCAGTCATTGTGTCGTGAAAAAGGTACTGGACTGTGAGGAATGAATTAATTTCCAGTGCCCTCAAGGCAGAGACTCTCAAACTAGGGTGTTTAGTGTTTCTAACTTAAGATTGTTTACAATGTGCAATCTTTTTATTCTCAATCTTTTTTTTCCTGCTGCATCACAGGCTTTCCACAAGTATACGAGAACTGCAGAATTTCAAAGCTTTATTACAACAGAGAAGTTAACGAAGGCTTTTCTACTTAGTGGTGGAAGCAACCATTCATTTGACATTGGGAAAAACAAAATCAATCTTTATACAAACTGTTCTAAGGGGGGATATAATACCAACTTGAATATTTAAGGTAGGAAAGGTTAGTCATTGGAGAAAATATTTAAGTATGAAGTACCTAACTTTAAACATGTAAATTATGTTCATCCTTCCACTGTTCAGTGTGTTTATCTTTGTACATCTCTTGAACCATCGTTTGTTATGAACTTTTATTATTTTGTCTATTCAGAGACTCTTGATTTACATCAAACTGCACTTACTAAGTCAGGTGATATGGAAAACCTTGCAGTGTTGCTCAAAAATAGCTGGTGGTCATATTTTTAAGGTTTGTATGTATCTGAAGGACCAGGTGCTGTTAAAAGATTTTCTGTGTTTTGATGTCTGTTAACGGTAGCTGAAATGGCCAGTAAATTTTTACTAAAATAAGCCCCTTGGCACCCAGGGGAGACCAGCATTCTTTAATCACATTTTGTTTTATTTTTGTACTTGCTTCCCTTCCCCCTCCTTAATTTTCTGTTTCTCCATATCACCGTTGCCTTCTCTGTGAGGAGACAAGACTGGGTTAACTGTACTCCAGAGTCCCTCAATTCCTGTTATGCGTGTCCACTGAAGGGGCCTTTAGAGTGACCTGCTGCTAGCTTGAAATGCTTTGCTCAAGCCTGCTGTTGGCTCTTTACCATGTAGCCAAAACTTCTCTCTCAATTTCTAGAGAGTTAAGAAAATTTTAATTATACCACTTGGAATCTTTCAAGATTGATACCCATTCTCCCTGTCCCGGTAAGCCCTGTAATATTTTTGTGAGACTAAAAGCAAAATACTCCTAAACAAACACTTTAAAAATAGTGTCAGTTCTCGGAATTTAGTACTGCATATCCTGCCTATGCAATCTCCCATTTGTACCTTACAAAAAGATACACAATGTCTGTACTAAAACGGGTATGCTCTGCAGAAATTTGATTCATTTTCGATCATTTCCTGCAAAGGGGACTTTCATTTAGTCACTGCAGAACAATAGCAGAAAACAAGTAATTTTTAAAATTTTAAATACAAAGGAAGAGAAGTTCTGTAACGTGCGATGGAGCAGCTGACTTAGAAGCTGTCTGTGATGTAATATTTGTATTTAGTGAGGGATGTTTGAGTACAGCATGAATGTCAATGTTGGTACAGTATATAGATTTGTACATAAGTTTTGCTTTGATAAGTAAAATAATCTGAATTAAAATGAATTAAAAGTGCTCTTAAACACTTCTAATCTAAGTAATCTTTACTGTGGTTTGCTTTTATACAGTTATGTTGCTAGCTTTGTGTTACACCACTCCATAACTTTGCAGTTGAAAATGTGGGAAGGAACATGAGTGGACGGTTATAGCACTATTTTTGCTCAAAACATTTATACTTTGCTTGTAATGAAAGTGCTTTCACAGGAGGCTTTTAATATATAGTTGTTGTGCCTCATTCATGCATTTTATAGGGGCCCAGACAATGTCACAAGCCAATGGTAATCCTCTCATATTTTCCCATTGCTTTATCCATCTTTTTTTCTTATAGCAGAAAATCCCTATACCCGCAGGTCTCAGGACTTTTCACAGAATAAAATCAGAATATACAGTAAAACCACAAAATATATAATGAAAAGAAAAGCAACAACCCAATAACACCCCCCCAAAAAACCCCCTCACATTTTAAAAGGGCATAGGAGGTCAATCAAATCAACCAAAGGCCTGGTTAAAAAGGAACGTTTTAACAAGACTATCAAGCAGAGTAGGTCACACCAAGTTTTCTAGCCAGGTTGTGAAACTGACCCGATCACCTTGTCTGATTAGATCTGGTTGTAGACATGTGTGTGGTTTGAGGTTTCCCCACTAGCTTTTGAAGCAGCACAACTCCAAAATCAAAAGTGAACTCAAAGGAAAGTGAATTTCAAATATTCAGGATTGTAGAAGAATCTTGAAAATGTTAGTGATCGTGGAAACCAGTAGTGAGGCTTCATTTTTCTGGTTAAGACTAGTGAAATATTGACCTGCTAGTAATAAGGTTTGCTACATTTTGTTTGAGGTGCACCAAGCATCACCCAGAAATTCTGAAGCCAACCTTCAAGTTGCATAATTTCTGCATCCTAATTTACAGTGTTACTGTGCTATCATGGAATACATGCTGGTCTGCCCACAATCCTTGTATCTTCAGCTCTTTCTTGGTGCATGTTTTTTGGAACCTAACAACATGGGCATGAAAATGCTTAAATGTTTGATTGCAAACAGTTCCTTGCAAAACAAGGTCAAATAAAATGGTGCTCTGTTGGCAGGAGTGGCTTAAATAGACAAGGGTCAAATGTAAGTTCTCCTAATTCAAGTTCAAATAAATGTCACTTCTTCCCACTTATGCTACTTTGACTATGGAAAAAGTTGGGGGGTTACATCGGGTAATTTCTTATCTTTTTGCAAGGAGGTATAATGCTGAATCCAAAAAACGATTGTAGTCATTACAAGGCTGAATTGGAAAGTCAGTTATGGACAGCTAAGATCACAAAGGCTTCTACTGGATTAACTGGTGGTGAACATAGGAAGTATGAGTAGCGAACAGGTATAAGGGTCATGTAGGGAGAAGAGATGGGCAAGGAGAAATCTTCATGGCAATGGAACAATTTGCTTAGTGCTATGTTGAACATTACCCCATTGTCCACCACCCAAAATTGGGAGTGGATATAGAATCAGTTGGGTGCAGATAAGCAATTGCTGAACGAAGGTTACACAACTGCATCAATTCACAAGTTGCTGGGCCCCAAAGAGCTAAAGCACAGGTTAATATTTTCATTGCAAGCTTGTGGTGTGATAAGCTGGCAAAAATAGGATCTGGAGGACACTGTGCTGTCTGACACTCATATTTTCACTTTGCATATGTAATCACCCAGAAAGGTTTTTAATATCTGCACAGGCATAGCAGAGAGGCAAAACTGACAAGTGCCTTTGGTGCACTTGAAAAATAGCTGTTGCTCTGCAATCCTAAGAGAGAGAATCTGAAAACTGTTTTAACTGCATGAGCAGGACAAAAATGAAGTCCGAGGAGTACTCTGACCTTCCTTTGTCTGTTTTACATTGTTTGAGAACGGTGGGGGGAAACAGGAGAAATTTTTAGACTGGCTCATAAACTATTCAAAATCTCTCCCTGCTTTGGGAGCATGTCAGAGTCCTGGATCCAAGCCATTTCCCAGTCTTGCTGTAGCATGCCCCACCATCACATTTAGCCCTGCTAATGCTATAGATCTAACATCAGTTTGGCCATTGTATCATAATGGGGGTGAGGAATTCAACCTCAGATCTCCCCCTCCGATGTCAGAGTTCTACCTTTAGGCTGCAGAGGGAGAAATGATTTAGGCTTTGTACACATTACAGACTTTAACTGCAGGTAGGTCATTCTTTGTCTCAATTCTGATCAAATTTACTTTGGTGGGAAATGCAGCATTTCATAAGAAATGACAGGATAGATATGGCTTGAGGCTTATGTGATGGAAATGCACTGGATGCAGTCTCAATGCGAGTGTGTACACAGCTTTCTATGTGCTCCTGGGACTGCTTTTCTAGGGCCATAGGATTACAGTCTTAATTTACTGAACGTGAGGGGAAGAAAGGGCTGTTTGTAACAAAAACACTATCTAAGTTAGTGGTTTTTATTTGTAGGGCAAATGAGGTGGTTATACCAAAATTGTACTGAATAGTATGGCACACTTGATTGATAAATGCAATGAGAGTCAGGCTTTTATAGCTACTAGCCCAGGAAGGCCTCTAAGCTTCCTAGTTTTACTGTCTGCCTTGTAGGCTATCATCGGTGACTTTTGGCACCATGTTTGTTTGCCTGTTGCAAGTCCTGCAGGCATGGTCTAGATGGAGGCGAAGGCGAAGTGAGAGAACAGGCACTTCATGTGACTGTTCTGAGTGGGCTGCAAACATACTGTTCTTTCTTTGCTAATGAATGTCTCAAGTAATTGACTTCAAAAATGAAGTTCCAAATATACGTGGGCAGCAATTCAGCAATTCGATGCACACTTAACTGGAAAATAAACTCATTAAATAGTAGCTAGGTTTGGAAACTCAGTAAACACCAGATTCTCCCAGATATACCCTAGTCTATCTGGTTTGGTTCTGGTCCTATTGTGGGGCCCCATGTGACTGAAATCAGAACTTGACAGTCCTACTGGGCTAAAGCATGTCTTTCAATTTGTGGGTATAGTTCCCGACTCTGTGCCTGAAGCAAAATGAATTCTGCAAAAAGAGCAAATTTGTATAATTTAGATCATAAGAATCATCTTTCCTTGGTGCAGCTTCCTTTGTATGTGAGGATAGGGTAACTATAACCTTGATATTCTTATTTATAGCGGGGCAAAAGCAGGCTCCTATATTGTACTTATTGAGCTTAGTCAACCAAGCCATTTTCACCCACTCGCTTCATTTTTTTCAGTTGCTGTGGTATACAGGCTACCTATTTGGTCTGCATTCTACTCACTAGATCAAATGAGTAATACTTGAAGTAGATATTAATGAAGGAAGTGGTAACATTTTCTTTAAGACTGCATCCTGCTAGGAACAATAATTCCCTTGTTAATACATCTGTTTACTCGTTTACAAAACGTTCTCCCAAATGAGGGACAAAGATTACCCCACCCCATTTGCCCTCTCTTCTCAAAAATGGGCCTTGCACTTTTCATATGCTGTCTAAAAGTGTCATTGTACAGATATACAATGTAGTTTGCGCCAATATACCTGCAACTTTGAAGAGAAAATGTAAATGAAGCCTGGATTACCAATAAAAGGCAAAGAACTGAATTTGGCACCTGATCTTTAGATGATCACTTGGTGTTCAGCTGACTCATGAAAAATATTGGCAGAGCCATGGCTAGTAATTGGAAATGACAAACACAAGTAATAATTAATGTTGGACAGATATCTTATTCTGGTAAAAAATGGACTCTGGACTATATACAGTGATAAATACTAATAAAACTTTTGGTTTTCTATTAAGACTTGGACAGTGTTTATTCTTAAGCTTACATACAGATCTGTTGTTTGCTTATATCAAATGATGAACTCCTATCAAATGCTGAGCTCATAGGTATCGTGGAAGCTTTTTATTTTATGTCTATTCTTTCCTCATGGTAGGATCCCAAGAAACTGAATATAAAATTAGCAGTTTCTCATTAATCACAATTGGTAATACTTACTTGTCATCCATTCCATACATGCATCAAGTAATATTAGACTTTTTATAATGAACGTTTTGTTGGAACTAGGAGTATTTTTAAAATGTTTTTATATCAACATTGCCAAAATAGTTTGTATGATGGTCACAACTCATCATCATAATCATCCATCATCATATCCTACTGAATACATTACAAAATGAGACACAAAACTATTTCTGTACATATAAACAGTGACAATATAAGAAAAGGGCTATAAATTTATAGCAGTAGTTTTCCAACATAAAAATAGATAATACAGAATACAAATATTTTCTCTTAGGCTGCAGTCTTGTAATAACACCTCTGTATTTTGTCTTCATTATAAAAGGAGACACAGTGACTTCAGTAGGAGTGCTCCTATGTATAAATAAAGTACGTGTGCAAATCTTTGCAAGATCACATCCTAAGCAAGGCATATTGGAATGAAAATATAACTATGGTAAACCTGTATGGTTTAACTAAGTAAACCTATAGCTTGTTTTTACTCCTATGTTTTTCCACGGGCCATGTTATGCCCCTGTAACTTGTGCCTTTTGACTGATGTTGATTTTTTAAAATCAACATTGGTTTGGTGCTACATAGGGCTTGGTCATTCTATGTCTGTTGTATAATCCTGCTGCACGGATCCAATGTGAGGTATAAAGCTGTTGGTTTGATGTCCCCAGTCATAGTAATCGGGGGAGAAACTAGAAAACAAAATTAAAGAGAAATTAACATGGTAAAATATAGGCGATAAAACAATACTTCAGGTCATGTGTTCCTGTGAAGTTCTAAGCAGGCACTAGACAGTCTTTGGTTTGAGGAATTGTGCAGACATGTTTGCTGCAATCCTGTGGTTCCTGGAATGAATTCCTGCTGCAGCTGGAAAGGAATTCGCTAGAGGGGCATAGGATCACACAAGAACATAACACTGTGGCTTGGCTTAAATTTTATACTTAGCTGTTAATCCAGGTCATCAAGAGTTCTATGCTGACAATCCCCAATTGTACTGGAAACTAAATCTGAGTACAACTTTCATTTACACACAACATATTTTGATGAGACACATTAATAAAGATTCCAACAATAACTTCTCTGCATGTTTGTGGCATTTATAACCTGTTTAGCTGGTTGTCTTCCCAGCTTTGTGTAGAATAATGAATTGTAGGAAGTAATTCCTGTTCTTCTGGTGTCTCCCAGTCCTGTACAATCTAATAATGCGGGACATTGGGAATGAAACTCAAATTTCCATGGAGTATACAGAAAGAGGTTGGAATCACACATAAACCTGAGTGATAGAAGCTAGGCGTCACAGAAGCGTGGCAGAATACTGTAAAGAATAAATTGTTATTGTGGCAAAATACTGGGCATAATACAGGCAAGTAGAACATTTGAAATCAAAAGGTCCCCCTTGAAATTAATGGGTGTTGTACAATTGTGTTTCTCTGCTGACAGAAGGCTCTTTAAAGTAGCCTAGGCTAATTACTCCTTCCCTCTGTAAGCCCTTGTGCCCCTCCACTCTGCTCTAGGAGGACCCTAGGAGGGACTGCAGGAGAAAGGGGGAAATTCTGAAAATTACCTCTGGTCCAGTCACAGAAGCTACCAAAGCTAGAATTCTGCCACAACTGGGCACAATTCCCTTTGGCTCTGTTCATCAGTTTGCCTCACCTGCCATGTATACTGTGCGGTGATATACTCCATGCCAGATCATCATCACTGTCGTATCTACGAGGATTGTCAAAGAAATAAGATCTTGGACTGAACGCATGAGTTGGTACTATCCCTGGGTTTGTCTAGGGATGAAAGAGAAGTTATTTTGCATTGCACCCATTTCCCGTTGCCGAGTTTTGTGATTTGGCATCTGTCTTTAAAGAGAAATGCAGAGAATTCTAATCACCTTTCTCCTATCCTGTCTCACATTCTGTGCACTCATTTACATGCTGGCCTTCTGCTAAATGTTTCTGAATATAGCCCCTGTTCCTTCTCCTTTTGCTTGGAGGGAAATGATGGGAGCAAACAGGAACAGACAATATAAAGTTAAGTCTTGCAAAGTTTTCAAAGCATAATGAGAGTATCATTAGTAAGCAAATGATCTGGCTTATCTGTTCTAATTTACACTCTGATTTAACAAGGCACCTATTCTCCATTGAGACATACCCAAATTATCTCGTCTTTTGTTATCTGATTTGACATTGAATCTTTGCAATTTCTTTTTGAACTCTAATGTCCCAAACTAAATACAGGGGCCCAAATTAATAGAATCAGAGAATTGTAGGGTTGGAAGAGACCACAAGAGTCATCTAGTCCAACCACCTGAAATGCAGGAATTTTTTGCTCTATGTTGCACAATCCCAAGATTAACAGTTGCATGCTGTACCAACTGAACTATCTTCTAGTCAACAGCTATTATTAGGTTGCTCACAATACCAGTATGGTCATTAAAAAAAAAAACATACTAAAATGGCCACAGAATTATATTTGCTCATTGTTATCATGAAGAAACTGGCTTAGCTTGGCATTATTTTGTCATCTTAGATTTGAGAGGAAACCATTTTTCACCCAGTGTCTCTCATTGTGAAACGTATAGTGTCATGAGAGAAAAAATAATTAAATTATGAGGATCTTCTTTAAATAAGATATAAAGTAATACAAACTTAGTCAAAGGAGTCTCTATTGCAATTTAAACTGTCATTTAATTCCCTGTTAACAAAGCTCTGCTATGTACTTATATAAACTTCCAGTCACATATATAGTACAGTGTATTACTATTTTTTTTTGGCTATTACTCCCCTCTAGTGGCTAATTTCCAGAATATCCAATTCCAAAATCCATATTTGGGAGATACTGTGGTTGGCCCAAAAAGTATCACAAAACAGTACACAAGCTTTAGAATTCTCCATAATGCTTCATCAGGCTCAATGATAAACAAAGCAAGGGGTGCATCTTGTAAGAGCCTTAGGGTGGGAGGAGGTAGCCGGCATTCTAATATGGTTATGCAGGCTAATCTTTAGGATTTGAATTGAAGATGAGAAATTGATTTTTTTTCCAATTTTATCTTTATTTTTAAAGAACCTTTGATTTTAAAAACAAATGTTTTTGTGTATTTCCCTAATTTTCCAGCCTGGGGAAATACCAAAAAAGTAAAAAAGGCTACATCAGTTACATACAAAGATTTTGGAACACAAATATGCAAAACAAGAATCTGGTTTTAATAAAGTGAAGCTCTATACACTGATCTGTCCCCTCTCCTTTGTAACATTTTGCAAACTTCTGCTTTAAATGTAACTTTAAAAAGATGAATTCTTTAATGATTTCATAGTGAGTCACAATAAATTGAGAATGAGGCAAGCAAATCCTTCCTTATCATAAATATTTGCAATCCAGATATTTTGAGCCAACAACCCTGTGCCACCTTCCCCCAAAGCTGAGAGCCCCTAACATCAGGAAATAATTGCTTTTAATGACTCTAGAGCAGAATGGGCTGACCGGAAGAATAATTATGCAAAAACAAAGGGTGGTGTCTGTATTGATCAATAAATGTGTGCACTCAGATTTTAGAAGGGACATGTGACATTGCTAGGACAGGAGAGGCATTTCCTTTTAAAAAAACAGAATATCAAGAAGTGGGCATATGTTGAATGCGGGGAAAATATAACTTACTAGGTCTTTTGTAGGGTTTCGGACACGGAAGAAGAACACCACTAAGGATGTGGGCAGAAGTTCCCATACAAACAGGATTACTCCAAATACAACATATCCAGCATCACCCAACTGACATTTCAAATCTGCCTGTTGCAAAATTAAAGTTAAATATGTATGAGATGTACAACTAAATTCAGCATTTGCTAGCAACCCCACAACCTCCATCTATTGCAGAATGCATAAGGAAAACATTTCTGCATGCAGAAATGCAACTCTTTCACCATTCTCCGTGAAAATCAACTGGATAAAATACATCTCTGGGCATCAGAGATGGCCTAGATGCATCTACAATTTTCTTGGCCCAAATAAACAAAGAACCAGCATCTATGCAGGCAGGCAGGCAGGTTTCAGAGGGATTTTCTGACCAGCAGATCCCACTAGTCAGGATGCCATGACCAGTGGGCACTTTAAACATGCTGAACTAAGTAGATGGACTCTTCCACAAGCTGTTTTGGGGATGTACTTATAACATGAGAGACACAGTGTGCAATTTTGGCCTAGTTCTTAGTCACGCTGGAAGGGTTATACCCATGAGTCACTCGTGGATAAACTGACCTGGTTCTGGATTTCTCGGAATGAATCACAATTGGGCTAAACTACATGTGAGACTAAATGTGTCACTTGAAAGCATGCCAGTTGTTTTGTTAAAAAAAAAATGTGCAAGGGGCAGACAAGTGCAGCTCTTCCTTTTCTGCCTATGAGCCAAATGAACCTTGCACCATGCTGCTGCTGCTGCTACTTGGTTGGGCATCCTGTGATGATTTAATTACAAGAGTAGCTCCAGTGAAATCTGTAAAATCCAAAGCCCAATTAGACTTAAGACTTGCTGGCAGATAGAGCTTCTTATAGCCTAAAAGGAATGCTTTCTTAAGGCTTTTCCATGGGTTATTTTTTTATGAAGTCATCATGCCCAAACCAGGCAGATGCACATGGTAGGTTTCCTCAAGAAGAAGAAGAAGAAGAAGAAGAGTTTGGATTTGATATCCCACTTTATCACTACCCTAAGGAGTCTCAAAGCGGCTAACATTCTCCTTTCCCTTCTTCCCCCACAACAAACACTCTGTGAGGTGAGTGGGGCTGAGAGACTTCAGAGAAGTGTGACTGGGCCAAGGTCACCCAGCAGCTGCATGTGGAGGAGCGGGGAAGCGAACCTGGTTCACCAGATTACGAGTCCACCACTCTTAACCACTACACCACACTGGCTCTCAAGATAAGTTCATTATTTTTCTGCAGGACAAAGTGGTTATACTGCCTTACTCTCCTCCTTATATCACATTCCTGGACAACAAAATGCATATAAATGAGTCCTACATATAAATGGCTCTCCAGCTAAGCTTCTGTAGCCTCTTTTTTTTAAGGCTACAAAACTTTGATATCTAAAAGCTTACATATAGTCCTGCACAAAAATTTCTTACCTTGCAGACCGAGCACAGCCTGACGTGAGAAGAACCCTTTGTGGCAAATTATTATTAATTGCAATGCATGTCGGATAAATGGGTGGAGGGGGTTGTTCCTTTTATGCAGTCAAATATCAGTGCAAGAATGATTTTAATCTTGATATCACAGGAAAGTACTGTACTTGCCTGATCAGATACATTGTACCAGTCGTAATCAAAAGAATTCTTGTTTTGAGAAAACGATAAAATGAACAGGTTGTAACAGGCTCTTGATGTATAAAGTAGTATAACAATCACTCCTACAGTAGTTAACTGGCATACGGATGAACCCTAAAGGAGAGATTAATACACACATCTTAGTATACTTGAATTTGGGCTTGGAAAGTGAGCACTGAAATGCCATGTTTCTAGTAGAATAGCATAGCTGGACATCAAGTTACTTAGGACCATCCCAGATGATGTTTTGTTTAAATCTACAACTTCTTTTAGTACTGTCAGATGAATAGTGCTCATACTTACCCACATTCTGCAGCTGAGTTCTCATAATTCAGTGCCATACTATGCATTGTTATTAAGTAAGAAGTCCTATCATGTTCAGTGGAATTCAGTCCCAAAAAGTGTGCACAGGATCACAGCCTCTCTTATAGACCAACTTTTGTTGTTTGTTTATATGTTGGGTTGGATCTAAGATGATATATCTTTCTAGTATTTGAGATTTTATTCCCATCTAGTCTAATTTCCAAGATTTAAGCACATTTAAGCTGTCTGTCTGAACCAAGAACATTTAAATAAGCACATGACACTTTGCTGATCCAAGGGCTTGTGGCATTATTAAAGGAACTGAAATCAGGAAAAAGGATCACAAAAGCTGTGATGGGACAGTTTACACACAGCAGACGACACTTAAAAGAGGAAATCATTGCTATGTACATATTTGCATCAGAGATAAAACATTGTTGCTATGGTAGTCTGGGAGGAACAAGCTGAAATAAAACTTCCCATCCTATTACAACCAAGTCTAAAAATGGAACTATATAGCTGGCGTTTTCAGTATGGTATTTCCCCAAATTAACCAGCTGAGACAGAGCAGTTTTATGTGGCCTTTTACACTGCAGTTTTTCTAACCTAATAAACACCATGCTTCCTAAGATCTTATATAGATTTGGATTTGAGTCCTCGTTCAGCTCATGAAGCTCTCTGGAGAGCCATGGCCCAGACATGCACAGCCTTACCTACCTCACTCACAATGTTGTTGGGAAGGGTGTAGCCCTCACCCATGAACCCAGCCCTAAGCCCCATGGAGGAAAGGTGTATGTGTCAGTCCCTGTGCAGCCAGTTCATTGATTTCTGTAGATTTCTGTGTCATGAAAGAAGGAATAAAACCAAACAGAAATCCTGCAAAAAAAGGATCATTGCTCTGTTGTGCTTCTGCTGAATATCCAAAATATCACTTTCCAAATTGCATGTGTGCAAGAGCGAACACTGTATATTCCAAATATCCGACAGATTTACCACTTGTGGTGTTATGACCCCAAATTCCTGATTTGTTACTTTTTGTGCTGAAATGCATTGATGTGATACCAGGCCATTTGAGTATGGTGGTGGATTATTTCAACCAGCTGCAGTGCCACTCTGAATTATTTATACAGGAGTGCTGACACATAATATGTATGCAAAACAGAATCCAATAAAGCAGAGAACCTATTTAAATGTGGCAGTAATTGTTTAAAGAAAAGATATTGTAACATCACTAAACAGGGATTTCTTATCCTTAACTACCCAGCCATAACTCAGTCAGGCTAAGGCATGAGTAGGCAAACTAAGGCCTGGGACCCGGATCCGGCCCAATCGCCTTCTAAATCTGGCTTGCGGACGGTCGGAGAATCAGCGTGTTTTTACATGAGTAGAATGTGTCCTTTTATTTAAAATGCATCTCTGGGTTATTTGTGGGGCCTGCCTGGTGTTTTTACATGAGTAGAATGTGTACTTTTATTTAAAATGCATATCTGGGTTATTTGTGGGGCATAGGAATTCGTTCACCCCCCCAAAAAAATATAGTCCAGCCCCCCACAAGGTCTGAGGGACAGTGGACCAGGCCCCTGCTGAAAAAGTTTGCTGACCCCTGGGCTAAGGTTTTTGGAAGAGGAAATTAACTATGTGTGAATCTGTTTTTCACTTTGATTATTCATATTTTTTTTCTTTTCCAATTATATCCTGCCTTTCTTCCATCATGGAACCCAAGATACTCTCCTGATCAGGCACTTAACATACCCAAACTTGTTTAGCTTCTACAAGGTGCAGGCCTTGTGTACCTCAAAACATGTCCTGGGACTGTACTATTTGTCCTTATAGAAACAGGCACAAGCAATGAGAGGGGGGAATGGAAATGTGCATTGGAAAAGAGTGTGCTGTGCCCAAGTCACCACAGGGTGGTTTCATGAGGTAATTCATTTTCACAGACAAGCCCCACCCTTATTTCCCAGAAGTCACAGCAAAGCAGTAACATCTATGCTGAAGATTTGCAATCCAGTGCACACTTTCCTAGGAAAAAAATCGATAGTACTTATTCCTGAAGAAAAATGTATAGGATTGCACAGTAGCAAATCAATCCTAGCAAGCAATGTTTACTTAGAAGGAAGCCCCACTGTGTTCAGTTGGCGTTATTAAAGGGAGACTAAGCACATTAAATAATTATATAAAATTCTTTAAAATAACCAAATTACCATAGGAAACTAAATCGGCATGAAGGACTAGCACCAACACAGAACAAGAAGTCAGCCTGTGGCATTTGTCTGGCAGAGCAAGAGACATTTTTCTAAAAGTTCCCAAATATGAGTCTTGGTGGGTCTTGATCAGGAAGGAAAGCAGGTATGCTCATCAGACTATTAAATACCCATGGGATGGAAGGCCGACATCTGAATAAAAAGAGACAAGTGGGAACACTGAAAGAAGAGAGGGGAAATGAAGAGAAGGAAGGGAGACAGCCGCCCATAACCTTTGCTACGGCAATGAACTGAGAAGAATTATATTATGAATTTTGTTTTTCTGAATCCCTATCACTTTCCCCAACTAATGGGGGAAAGGGCAAGAATTGAGGTAAAAACATAAGCACTCAAGGACAATGTCGTTTCTGAGCCTAATTCCGCTGTTGCAAAAGGGAAAGCAAGTAGCCTTCTTCTACCATTAGGCAATGTGGGGAGTGGCATCAGAGAGAAGTAAGGCCCCCTGCATTCAATGGCACTTACTCCCTGGTATGTGTGCAAAGGACTGCAGCCTAAAGCTAATAAAATGAACATAAATTCATATTGACTTAATAGAAAAAACAGTGGGTTTTTCTCTCATGAGTCACATACTGTGGGGACAGAACTAGAGATACTTCCTTGGGGAAAACCATGTCTGTTTGAAGTGATATGATACTGCTTTAAATGTATGGGGCCTTGTTCTTCAACGTATGCCACTCACTTTTCCTCACAAAGATACAATTCCCCCAGAAGTTGTACAAATGTCTGAAGTTGTACTTTACCTTGGATTCCAAGTAAATATTTGCTAAGGACATCTTGGAAATCTTGTAGAGACAAACGGAGAGCGAGATGGCACATAGCACAAACAATGAGTCGTTTATAGCAACCCGGATCAATACAATGATCTTCCTTTCTGAATTCTCTATTCTCACAAGTATGGCACACGTTAGATTCACCAGGAGGAAAAGTAGACTGACAACAAATGACACGAGGTAAAGAGGCAACCTAAATGGGGAGAAGGAAACCATTGCTTTTTAAATGATTACCTTTCTAGCAAGTGTTAATAAAATGCACAGGGTTATCCAAGAATATATACCCTCCACTACAATTTCTAGAGGAGTAGCCGTGTTAGTCTGTCGCACATAAGCAATTAAGAGTTTTATGGCACCTAACAAATGTCCTTTTATAGGATTGGGGTGGTGGTGGTGGTGGTATAGATGGCATCTGGGACAGGGTCTCCTCAGTGGTGGTTGCTCATTTATACAATGCTGTCCCTTGTAAGGTGAGAAAGATGCATCTCTCTCATTGACTTTCAGAGGTTTGTTTGTTGTTTGTTTGTTTGTTTGTTTGTTTAGTATACCACCCTATACTGAATGTATACTTAAATACATTCCTGTTTACCCAGGCATGATAGCTGAGTAAAACTGGCCATAGCAAGCTTGAAATTTGTAACTGGGAGGTATGTTCTAAATGATTTTACATTTTTAGATGGTTTTTTTTTTAATTGTATTTTAGTTTAAATGCATAGTTTTAACTTTTTGATGTTTGCTGCCCCTGGTTTTTTGAGAGGGGCAGGACAGACATAATAATAAATAATATTTGGGTCCTCACCAAGCCTGTGGTTCTCTATCTGTAAGATGGGATTCTGTAGAAGTGGTCAAACCGGTTTCTTTGTTAATGGCCACAGGCAAGTCTGTTAAGCATCTTTTTGCCCGACTAAAAAGAGTTGGCCAAATACAGGTATGCTGCCATAGAAATGACTAGGTAATGATGTTTCCAAAAGTAGGGAACAGGCCTTCCACCCTCACTTGGCAGGTGGCGATATCATCCTGGGTGTAGTCGAAGGGTAGGCCAGGAGCCAGTCTGTTCTGGTCACCTTTGGAGCTGGAAACACACAGAGACTTCACTGTTTGAAGGTCTGTTGGAGAGTTAAGGCTGTGAGCTCTCCCATCTTATGCTCAGTGTAAATAAAAGAAATGATAGTCTCCAATGATCTTCATTCCAAGGAAACCCAACTCAAAGGATGATCTGCACCCTTGAAATCTCTCTCCACTCAGAGATTGGGCTGTACATAACATAACATAACATAACAGTGTAAATGGCAAGCTTTTGCAGACTACAGTCTACTTCATCAGATGCATGAAATTTTATCCCGAGTTATAGGAATACTGCATAGGCTTAGTGGAATGGGGATTGTAAACATTGAGGTCAGAAGGAAATTAAATGCAGAAAGTACAGGTGGTGATAGTTATGTTCTTAACAGCTACCAGTGACAAAGCAATTGTTAAAAACACAGACACCCTGGCATTGGTGAACTAATTAATTCATGCTGTGTGATTTTCTTTTTTAAAAGCCTTTGAACAGATTCAGGCCACAAGTGATAGCAATGAATCTTTTGGTAGATTCATTGTAATTCAATGGTTTCATGACGTAATCCTCCTTTGAAGCTCCTTTTTTCAACAATTAATTTCCTTCTGATCTTACAATCTGTAACTCTCCTCTTCTCCACCCCCCACGTATACCCCTGTAACTCAAGATAAAACTTGTCATGTCTGATGAAGGGAACTGGAGACCTGAAAGCTATGCCATAAATAAATTTGCTAGGTGCTATGAAACTCTTCATTGTCTCTTCATGACAAAATAGTTCCTTAGCTTAAGGCACACACCATACCTTTGAAGCACAAATAATTCTGGGCACTGTAGCTTACCCCTCACAGAGTTACAATTCTCAGCAACCCTTAACAAGCTACAATACTCAGAATTATTTGAGGAGGAAAATGTGCTTTAAAGGTTTGAATACAACTTGACTTAATACATTTTGCTGCCTGAGGCAAAGGAGAAGATTGCCCACCCCCCGCCAAAACACACAATTCCATGTACAGAAGCCAACCAAAGTAGCAGTGGAATCCCACTGCAACGCTGGTGATGGGACCAAGTTCTCCATTTCACTTGAGGACAGCAGTGTAGCAGTACAGGCCACACAGCACACAGGACTCTTGTGTTCAACATCTCACTGTCATTCGCCCACCAGGTGCCTGCTGCAAATGCTGCCGTGTGTGCAGTACATGATCAGCCATTATTAAAGTTTCTGCACAATGACGTTTGGTAAAGTAGTAGTATTTAGCAACTGACATTATTGCCATTTATAAATGTCACTTGATCACCACAGATTCAAATTACCCACAGAAAACCAAAGGAAGTTACCTTGAAGGCAATCCAGTGCAACACCCTACAGAACCAGTGTGGTGTAGTGGTTATAGCAGTGCCAAATTTAGGGTGTTGTACGCAGTTTCCCTGCACAGGGTGCTGAGCCAAGGGGGCACATGGTTGTAGTAGTAGTAATTATTATTATTATTATTAGGGTAGCTACAGTACTCAAAGTAATTATTGTGAAAATAATATATATTTGGAGCGGGGCGCACCAAATTCTGACCTCACTCAGGGTGCCATATTACCAAAGTCTACCCCTGGTTAGTGTGTTGGACTGGGACCCAGGAGACCAGGGTTCAAAGCTCCACTCAGCCATGAAGCTCATGAATCGCAAGCCTATCACTCACTCTCAGCCGTACCTACCTCACAGGGTTGCTGTGAAGATAAATTTGGTGGTGGGGAGACCTACCTATGCCACCTTGCACTCATCAGAAGGTGAGATATAGAAATAAAAACAGCAATCTGTTTTAAATGTACTAAAAAAGTGGCATCCTTTGCTGAAACTGATCCCAAACAGACTGCAGCATTTGTACTTCGGAAAGTAAGTAGTTAAATGGTTGCACAGTAACCACAGCCTGTGAACTTGTTCCATGGAAATCTGATTAAGCATCGCACACTTTCAAAACTCTGGTAGGGAGAGGCAGAGTACAAAATGTGTTTGTGAACACATCCAAACAATATGCTTAAGCCATGAATTAAAAACACTCCTGTCAAATACAGAAACGGAAGGTTTTCTTACTTTACCATGTTTGCTCAGAGAAACAGAACCACAGTTGCCTCTCATGAAGGAAAGTCTAGGCAACCTCTACCCGTGGATATTTTCAAGTTGGAAAACACTTTACACCTTTCATGTTTCATACCTATGTAACATATGTTTAACAAATGGTGATAAATGCACACATATCTATTTTGCTACATGCATGCACTGTAGTCCAACAACAAATGAAGGGCTACAGATACCCTACCCCACCTCCAAGGGGGTTGTGCACTTGGAGAGGTAAACTTGGAGGACATTAACTGCAGCTTCAATGCAAGCAACTTCTTGGTTCCCTCCTGTCTTTCTTGAGTCTTAATAACTGCATATGACCAGGTGTTATGTGTAACAGCTCTCCCCAGGCTCTCAGCTTCTACTAGGATCCTCCCTAATGAATCCTGGCACAGGGTGAGAAAACTGGCATGACATGGAAAAGCAAGACATCCTGATTCTGAGGCAAGGCTCGTGGTAGCCTAAAAATTCCTTATGTGGGCATTTCAGGGCCTTCAAGACTTAACTCCAGTCCTCTCATGTTCATTGCTGTTCCTTGCACATACTATGCATAAAGAAAACCCCAACACTTATTTCAAAGCACGGTAGGCTAAAGTGTTACCTGCTGCGTTGCAGGATCCCTTCGGGAGAAGAGAAGACTAAGAAACAGACCCTACACAATTCAGGAGTGGAGACCCTAAGATGGTGGGATGGCGTCTTGCACACCTTCTTCCAGTAACTCCTGCACTTAAGCTGGTGCCAAACGTATTGCTCTGCTTTCCTTTGGACCACATCAGTGAGGCCAATATGGAGGTCTTGTCATCTGGGCAAAATAGGACCTCCATACACACTGCCCAGGCTTGTGCTACTTTGGTGCGACTAACACAGCAAAAACAGTGCAGGAGATAGCAATTACAAGTTACCATTCTCTGGAGCCACAACAGGCACTGTGATTCTCTAGTGGTTTAACTTCATTCCCAGAGGTGCACTCCATGGTCTCTCGAGACAGATGAATGCCAACAATAAACAGACTAAAGTGTGCCTCAGAATCACTAAAACTCTCACGAAAATGTTGCAGTGTAATTATTACTTCTTTCAGTAGGTGAATACAGTTCCTATGGAGATGTATTACAATATGGCCCAGCCAGCAATGAATGGTTGTTTTTTCTTTTATTCATTACAGGAAAGGTGTTTCTTACCTGTATTTAAGTAGTTCTGGTGAGTATTTTGATTTAGCTTTGAAAATCACCTGTAATAAAAATGAAAGTGCATATTATACTTACACAATTGAAGGTTCAAATATTGTGAGCACTCTCTTGTCCCTTTAATACAGATGGGCCCTTGCTGAGCAGGCTTGGCTTATTCATTGAAGTTTGCTGGGCTGTGGGACTGAGAACACTGTCGTTTAATGTGGATACTAAGCTTTCTGTATCTCCATTGTCTATATCATGCTCTCCAAATCACTGCTTTCCCACACTTTCCAGTCCCTTTGTCTGGATTTTCCAATACCTGAGATCCTCCAAAAAGGAGAACAAAGAGCAGAATGTCATATGGACAACAAAGAATTAATGGAAGCACATGAAGCTTACTTGACACATTAAATGGATGAGCCCTATGTCACATCCCAAGTAAGTTGATTTCCCATTGCTCAGCTGCTTTTACAGAACATAGGTATTTCCTGATGAGCAATTTCAGCGTGCTTGGCTGAAACCCAATTGCTTATTGTCCTTTTTCTAGGCTGTTTTACACATAAAAGTAGAAAAAGCAAGTGCCTGTTATATATTCAGCATGTGCCCACTTTTGCACTGTAACAAGTGAAATGACTAAACATCCTTCTTGTTAACTTTGTGTGAACTGCAGAAATGAAGAAGCAACTGAGATCACTGTGGTTCCCCTCAGTCTGCGTCTCCACCCCAGGTGGACACATGGTAGAAAAGAGTGGAGTCAGGGTTAAAGTAGGTAGATACTAAATACTTAACAGCAGGAGTAGCCAATGTGGTATCCATCAGGCAATAGTTAGGAGTGATGGGGACAGGAGTCAAACAACTGTATTGGAACTATATAGTACGTATATATCCTCTTCTATTGTCATGTGTGAACATCCCTAAGGAGCCCTAGTAGAAAAACACTTAATATAAACCAGGGCTGGGGAACCTCCAGATGTTGTTGGATCCCATCTCCCATCAGTCCCAGCCACCATAGTCCAATGATCAGAGATTATGGGAGCTGCAGTCCAGCAGACGGGTTCCCTTCCGCTGTTCGAAATAGAAGCCTTTAACAGTGCAGTTCTATGCAAGTCAGAAGCAAGTCCCAGCTTATTCACTGGGGCTTACTCCCTAGAAAGTGTGTTTAAAGACCTGGATGCATAAAGACCTGAGAACTGGCACATTCCCCATTTTTTTCTGATCTAAATATATTCTGTGCCACTTCCTCTTAACCTTTTCCACATGCTTCATACTTGCTAATATGTTCCAAACTTGTTACTCATATTCATCACTATCCTCTAATTCATCTCCATTTTCATCCTTGTAAAAATGTGGTGCTCACAGCTAATCTCAATAGTCCAAGCCTAAGCACACCTGTAAAAAGAGCGTGGCTCTCCAATGTTAAACTGGGAGGCAGGAAGTAGAATAAGCAAACACTTGGAAAAAGTACACATGTCTTCTCTTGCACTCATATGGTGATGTAAACACCAAACAATGGGCATTGATACTTATAATTGCCCTATCTTGTGTAGATACACAATATGCTATTTGCTTAGGCTCCAAAACATAAAGGGTATCTTTCCCCTATTTTATCCCTGTGAGGCAGGCCAGGCTGAGAAACAGTGGGTGGCCCATGGCTACCCCAGGATGGTGCAAGCCTGATGTGAAAGACAAGATGGTGGTTCCTCTATTCCACATATAAAAGCTGACCAGACTGACAGCTGAATCTGATTTTAAAACACTGGTGACAGGATAGCACCCTCCACCATATCCTAGGGCAGCAAACTAGCCTTCAGTTTCTTTGTAGCAAAATGAAAAGCAGGGTTTGCAAACCCATAAAGTAGCTTAAATATGGCTGGCACAAACAATCAAATTGCTTAAAGTTGTAAAGATTTTCAGCTCCATCTGGTAGATTACTTCTTAACAACGAGTCTTTTCAGCATCAAATACCAGTATGTGTTGGCCATGGTATAAACATGTGTTAGGAATACTTACAGAAAGATTTTTCCTGAACCGATTTGCATTCTTATTTCTTGTTTCTAGGCATGTCTTTGAAATACCTTTGCTAACTTCTCTTTGAGGATAAGCATTGAAAAGTCAAAGATGTGATTACCCTGATGGAATCACCATAATTCCAAGTGTTGCAAACACAACTGATAAGAATACACAGATTGCTTGTTTACTTTATTCAACGTTATTTTCTTTCCCCCTGTGAAGATCACTGAACTAATCAGGATGTGGAAACAACACTTCACATACCTATGTCACAAGAACACAAGTGACAATAAAATGAAAGTGATCAGTGAATGTAAACATGTGCAAGGAAAGGTGTATACAATACAGAATTACAAAACACAAGTTCAACAAACTGTGGCCACTGTATATCCAAATAATACAGATAGTAATTGACAAGATATCCAGGATTGTATCTTGTTTCATATTCCTTCCGAAATGAATTGGAGAATTATTCATGGGTGGGAATCATTAATCCCCTTATAGCTTCAATCTTTTCTTTCAAAAGGGTGTTTTGATACACAAGACTTAACATAAATGATGTATAATCTGAATGTAAAAACTACATAGACCAGAATGTTCATTTACATTACAAATGCCTCTCTTCCACTCTTGCTTCTGCATTGACATTCCAATGGTATTTGCATGTGAGGGAGCTACAGAGGCTATTCATACTTCATATATGAAAGCACCCTTTGTGCTGAGTAACGGCCACATTCCATATTAACTATGTGTAAAACACAGCCTGACAGCAGATACATTTTGAGAGCCAAGAGGAAAAGCCACACATGACAAGAGAAATCTCAGGAGCACTAAAGGTAAAGGGACCCCTGACCGTTAGGTCCAGTCGCGGACGACTCTGGGGTTGCGGCTCTCATCTCACTTTACTGGCCGAGGAAGCCGGCGTACAGCTTCCGGATAATGTGGCCAGCATGACTAAGCCACTTCTGTCGAACCAGAGCAGCGCACGGAAACGCCATTTACCTTCCCGCTGGAGCGGTACCTATTTATCTACTTGCACTTGACGTGCTTTCGAAATGCTAGGTGGGCAGGAGCAGGGACTGAACAACGGGAGCTCATCCCGTTGTGGGGATTCGAACCGCTGACCTTCTAATCGCGTCCCTGGCCTCAGGATCACTAGCCAAGCTGAAAGAGATTAAACGCTGAGCAGGAAACAAAAACCATTCACTTCGAAATCAGCAGCCTTTAGGACACTGCTCCAGTTAGGGTACCCTTTATTGCATATCTAAGACCCAATAAAATGTACACTGGGTGCACAGGAAGAATGTAACTCAAGCTTTATTGCATACACCTGGCGTTGCATTTAAACTGGGCTCTGACCCATTAGCATGGCAACATAGGACCTGCCTACACTACAGAGCCCTCTGGTGCATGCGTAGTGGGTGAGGAGGATCAGATTAAAATGAATTGCCTGGCATGTGCTGTACCACGTGGGCAAGTTCCTCCTCTCCAGGTTTATATTTAAATCGGGCCTAGTTGTGGCAATTCTGGATATCACAAAGATAGGTTAACACACACACACACACACACTTCTCTCTCTCTCTCATCTCTCCATGCGTAAGACAGACAGACAGACAATTTCCTTAGGCTAGTAGACCAAAACAAAGCCATGGGGGGATGAGTCAAATGGCCTCCATATGCCCCATACTGAAAAACTGAAAATAACAAGTGTCTTTGCTCCTTCATCTTAGACTATTTAAGGATAAAATCCTTAGACTGGTTATGCAATTTTGTTCTTAATTAGAAAGATGTATTATGCAGTGAATCTCACCCAGTGGATCAAGATAACTGTTCCTTTGAGAATAAATCCTGTGTTTTGTATGGGAGTGACTTGCTGAAGCACTCTGACTCAGAGTGGAAAGGCATATTACGCAGCAAAAATGGAGTTCCATTCCATTTGTAAACCTAATATGGGGGTGAAACAGGGAATCTACAGGAGAGAAGTGGCAGGCAGGAGTGAGTGTTCATCTCTTCCAGCTTTTCTCTCTCGCCCCCCCCAAACACCCCCCAAGCTTTTAACCCAGTCCAATGGCTCCAAAACTATAAATATAATTATTTGGGGAGGGGGAGTCATGGAGGCTGGGGTTGCAAGGAAAAATGAGAAGGACAGAAAGTTCCAAACCCTCCCTACCAACAAAGACACATATTTGGAAAACATCTGGTTCCATCCTGAAAAGTTTGCAAGAAGAGACTCTGAAGGATTTGCACTAGAGCCGTGTTTCCCAGCTTGTGGATCCACAAGTAAAGTAAAACCAAAATAATTATTACTTTAATCCTTAACTGGTATGATGAATTCCTCTTACAACTTTTTGTTTTGTTGGCATATTACTGTTGCATGCCACCCTGATCTCTGAGGAGTGCAAGATTCCAAGGGTTCGAGGCAGGGTCTGTGTTTCCTTTTGGAAATGAGGCACAGTGGAGACTGTGGTGTCTTTATAGAATCATAGAGTTGGAAGGGACCAGGAGGGTCATCTAGTCTAACCCCCTGCAATGATGGAATGTTAGCTAGATCATACATAACAGGTGTACATTCCACCTCTGCTTTAAAACCTCCAGGGAAGGAGAGCCCACCACCTCTCATGGGAGCACATCCAATTCCTCCTGCTGCACCCCTTCTTCCCCCTTGCCTTCAGCTATTGACTGCTTGCAGTCCTGCCCATCCACACTCTGGATCTCTTTGGCCACCCCTTCCATCTGTGTGCTCCTGGGTCACTTTCAACCCCATGTAGAGTCTCATCTGGCAGGGCCCTCACCTCGCATGGAGTCACACTTTCCTTTCCACAGAGCCTTCTCACCCACTCTGCTTGCCACTGCCCCATCCTGGTCTCGCTGCTGGATAATTTGCTCAAGCTGCTGGCTCTGCTGCTCCACCTGTTGCTAGATTTGCTGCCAGAGCATCAACCTGAACAGCTCCAGGAATGCTGCTGTTCCTCCATCCATCCTGACTCAAGACACACCTCGCTCACTGGCCCTCCTCCAGAAAACACGTATCCTGACTTTTGACACCAGTGTTGCACGCCACCCCAACCTCTGAATGTTGCGAGATTCCAGGGGCTCCTAGCACTTACTATACAACCTGAGCATATGATGGAGGGGTCCACAGCATCAACACCCAAAAAGGCTATTATTTCTCCCATAGCTGCAGCCTTGGATTGCAGCAGAAATCAGGCATGCCTCTCTTTCTCTGCTTGCTTCTGGTTCACATCACTGCTAACTCTCAACTCTGGCTTTTGTCCTTCCCACTATCTGTGATTGTTAGGAGAGCCTTAGTCCTCTCACAGGGTTTCCTGTTAAACTACCCTGGGAACTGTTGCTCTGCAAGGGACACAGGGGTCTCGTAATAACTCTCAATGCCCTTAACAAACGGCACACTTACGTAATCATATGTGTTCAGAATGATTTTTTTATAGCTTGTGAAGCAATATCCTTTAATCAGATGGTTGTTATTCTTACATTCCCGTAAGCACAACAGTGAATAACTATGTAAGCACTATAAACATTCTAACAAATTCCACATTAATAGGGATTTATGGTAAAATTCTTCTTGGATGGCTTAAGTAATGGTTATGAAATCGGCAAACTTTAAAATGCACAAAACGAATGGCTGCCAAAAACCTACGGTCCAAAATTCATGTGATAATAAATCTATGGCTAATCATACCAAGTAAATTTGGACTAGTGGGCTGCTGTACCAAAAAGGTAAAGGTAAGGGACTTCTGATAGTTAAGTCCAGTCGCAGACGACTCTGGGGTTGCGGCGCTCATCTCGATTTACAGGCCAAGGGAGCTGACATTTGACTGCTCCGCATACAGTTTTTCTGGGTCAAGTGGCCAGCATGACTAAGCTGCTTCTGGCACAAAGGAACACCGAAACCAGAGCAGCACACGGAAACACCGTTTATCTTCCCAAAGGAGTGGTACCTATTAATCTACTTGCACTTTTGGGTGTGCTTTCGAACTGCTAGGTTGGCAGGAGCTGGGACCGAGCAACGGGAGCTCACCCCGTTGTGGGGATTTGAACAGCCGACCTTCTGATTGGCAAGCCCAAGAGGCTCAGTGATTTAGACCACAGCACTACCTGCGTACTAAAGGAGCTCATAATTACAACCCCCATAACAGAGCCACACCCACAAGAGAGCCCCAAAATGCAGGCAAGTATGCCAATCCATTTGTTTTATTGCAATGTCTCAAAGAGCAGAAATACCCATTGGATTAGAATCCTATGAACATGAAAAGCCCTGTTGGATCACACCAAACATGTAATTTGTCCAGCATCCTTTTTTCACAGTGGCCAAAAAGATGCCTCTGGAAGCCTTGAGCACAACAATACTAGCCCCACCTATGATTTCCCAGCGCCTGATATTGGGAGGCATACTGTTCCAACATACCATAGAAGATCATATGTAACTTTTCTGGCTAGTAGCTGCTGGCATCCTTAACCCTCCATGAAATCGTCTAAACACTTGAAAAAATCATCCCAGAAGGTGCCCACTATTACGACTTGTGGCATCAAATTCCATAGTTGGACTTTGGCTGGAGAGACCTTGGTTCAAGTCCATAAAGTTAACCAGGTAACCTTGGGCCAGTCACTGTTTGAACCCAGCCCAGCTATCCAAGCAATTATGTGACAGACCAGACCTGTCCTCCATTTCCCCAAGTTTACAATGCTGGCAAATACTGATAAAACAGATGGCACCATCTCTCCTACTTTGAAAAAAGCACCAAAAAGTGGAGGAGGTTTCAGCTCCTCTGCTTGCGGTTGCTGTTAGCATGCTACTAACATGCCAACCTGGTGCCCTCCACATGCTGTGGACATTTGCCATCACCCCCAGCCAGCCTTGATGGGAGTTGTAGCCCAAAACAACTGGCGGGCTGGCAAAATCTGTACTATGAGGTCCAAGATAGCCTCTTGTTTTGCCAATGCTTTGTACATGTTAGTTTACTGGCATAATTTCAACCGATTACCTTAATGTATTTCTCCTGCTCAGCTATCCTAATTAATATTATGGGCTTTCTCTTTACAACAGGTCCAACTACAAACTTATATTTTTTTGCTAGTATTCAGTAACTTTCCTTCACACCCAAGAGGCTTGGTTTTATGCATGGTGAGGCATAACCAATCTGAAGCCTTTCTTATTTTTATTTGGGTGAAAGTTGCCTCTGGACAGAGTGATCTCTTCTCCTCCCTTTCCACACTTGCCCTTGCTTGTCTTCTGTGACAACGTAGATGTGATTTTAACAGGGCACCCTTTGACAACATGCTGAATTACAAGCCAAACTTGCCACCTCCTGTATAGAATCTGAAGCATCCACTCAAATAGGGTATTGTTTCCTCAGAATCAACCCCTATTGTATTTAGTGGAGATTACTTTCAACTAAGTGTGTGCACAGGATTGCAGGATTGTGTGTGATTTATTATCATGAATCTTGCAATTCTTTTATGTAGTTCTCCTTCAAAGGTTGACCTATTTTCTCAACTCTTATTTTATTAGTATTATTGGGGGCTTTTCTGTACAAGCAAAATCTGCCACAAATTTATTGTTATGATATTGAGGTGCAAAGCTGTAGGCTAGACTCCTCAGATTCCTGCATCTAGCAAGTGTTAAAAGCTAATCAAACAGACTAAATTCTGGAGATAGCAAAGCTAGCTTCCTGGTGAGCTGATGGGAGATTAAGGGGTTCAGACAGCAAACGGGTGGGAGCCCCTCCCTCAACAGGCAAACGCAGAGTTATGGTAGAGTGTTGCAGAAGAAAAGCAACAAGCTGGAGAAAGAGCCATGCCTGATTTCTGCTGGAATCCAAGGCTGCGGTTATGGCAGAAACAATGCCCTTTCAGGGCATTGATCCTATGAACCTCTCCATCATAGGCTCAGGTTGTATATATGTGTTATATACCACAGTCACTACTGTGCTTCATTCCTAAAGGAAACACAGACCCTTGATAAGTGCCTGGAACCCCTGGAAACTCGCACTGCTCAGAGTTTGGGGTGGTGTGCAACAGTATTTTAGCTTTTATGTGCTACTTCTTTCAAGTTCATCAGTATAATATCTCATCTGCATTTAACAAAAGACTTGCTGCCTTATTCTGTTTTTCAAAAATGTAATTTTATGTTACTTATAATCTGCTTTGGAAGGATTTGCACGCTGGAAGGAAGTATTTAAATAACTGCAATTAAAAAAAAAAATAATGTTACATTATATTACAGTGGTACCTCGGGTTAAGTACTTAATTCGTTCAGGAGGTCTGTACTTAACCTGAAACTGTTCTTAACCTGAAGCACCACTTTAGCTAATGGGGACTCCCGCTGCTGCCGCGCCACCGGAGAACGATTTCTGTTCTCATCCTGAAGCAAAGTTCTTAACCTGAAGCACTATTTCTGGGTTAGCGGAGTGTGTAACCTGAAGTACCACTGTATACATAACATATAATGTTTTGATCCTATGCACATATGTTGGAAATAAGCGCCACTGAAGTCAGTGGGGTTTTGTTCCAAGCGAGCATGTAAAGGAACACTGCACAAGCCATTCAGTGAGTTCCTGTATACCTGAAGAAGTCAGGTCCAGCACCAAGGGCCTTCTGGTGGTTCCCTCATTGCGAGAAGTGAGGTTACAGGGAACCAGGCATAGGGCCATCTCGGTAGTGGCGCCCACCCTGTGGAACGCCTCCCATCAGATGTCAAGGAAATAAGCAGCTATCCTATTTTTAAAAGACATCTGAAGGCAGCCCTGTTTAGGGAAGTTTTTAATATTTAATACTGTATTGTGTTTAACCCTTGATTGGGAGCCACCCAGAGTGGCTGGGGAAACTCAGCCAGATGGGCGGGGTATAATAAATAAATAAATAAATAAATAAATAAATAAATAATATCCCAAATGAGTTGAGATTTCAAAGCCTGTAGAAACTTTGCATTGTATGGCATTTTTAATAAAATATTGCAACTGCTCTGCCCAGCTTCTTTAAAAGGCTGATAATTTTATATTTCCTGCTTGTGTTTGTATACAAAGAAAAAAGAAAAAAGGAAAGTAAAATATTGTTTAGTACTAAATATTTGGTGCAAATGATCAAATTGCTCAATGGTATTAAGTAATAATGCTTAGCATTAGTGCATTTCAAGTATTTAAAGCTCACTTCACATGCATTTCTTTCACTAGCCCTAAACAACAGTCCTGCAAAATAGGCCAGAAGGTGAACTGAGGTTGAGAAAACAGTGAGAGGTTTGCCTAAGGCCATCTAGCAAGTTCCTGGCTGAGGTAAAAAAGAGCAGGCTCATTGCTTCCATTCTTAACCCTTGCGCCACACCAGTTCTCTGAAAGAATTTTCCTGCACATACTTTTGCATAAGTTTTCACTTGACAGGACTGAAATCAAAACAGAAATAACTCTTGCAATCAGTATAAATGGCCAGAAAGATTTGGATCTCTTGATAGCTAGCTTTGTTAATACTAACCCATCTCTAGGGCAGTGAGACCACAGAGCTGAGATCCAGACGCTTTGCTGAACAGACAACATGTGTGAGTTGCAAAACCTTACTTTGTTTTGTTGGTAAAAATCAGATGACCTGCTTAGTTTGATGAGGAAGCAGTTTCCCTCCCTCCTTTTTCGTTTCCTTATCAGTATCTATTTGAGGATCGGCTTAAGCATTTCATGTTGGGTTTTTAAAGTATCCCCCACATATCCAATACAAGGACAACTTCTACTGACTACTACAAGTGTGCAACAAAGGTTTGTGTAAAAGTAACATGGCTCTCGGTGTATGAAAAAGCATGACAAGTTGAACTATAGTTTATACTAACCGAACAAGGATGTCTTATGGTATTTCATTCAATGCTAAGCTCCTAGGCATGAGGAATGCTATCTTTGCTTCTCCCCCTCCCTGAGATTCAGAGACAACAGAGAAACACTCTTTTTGTGCTCTGGTGGGATTCGACTACCTTTTACTCAGAGTAGGCCCACTTAAATTAATAACTTAGCCATGTCCATCCATTTCAAAGCTAAGACTTTCTGAATGATTTCTGCATGTACAACTTAGCTGAATGCCACCAACAAAACAACAACAAAAACACAATCCTGGCACAATCCAGACATGGCCATTTCCTTACCTGAGTGAAGTAAAGATTCATCAGTGTCAGTGTAAAAAACTGGAGGCACACCGGGAAGCAGTACAGCAGCCAGAAGGCGAAAGGGCTGAGAGAATTGGCCGTGACAAAGTCTCTGAAGTAAAAGGAAAAGAGCACCGTCCGAAGCGACGCCCAGAGCAAGCAGAGGAACAGAAAGACCGTCTGGTAGCTGAGCCTCTTGTGCCGGTAGTGAAGGACCAGCCAGAGCTGGATGTAGATGAAGATGAAGAGGAGGGAATAAAAGACCGTGTAGGCAATGGTCAGCCCCAGCTTCACATAGGGAGGCACCGCGGGGCTCAGAGTGGAGGGGAAGGTGTCGTTGCCCAGGGAGCTCCTCCACTCGAGGGCCTCCATCCCCGGCTAACTTGGCCTCCTGCTTCGGCTGCCTCCTCCTCCCTCTCCTCTCATCTTCCTACAGCAGAGGAACTCCGAGCAAGAAAACAAGCCGCACTTCCTCTTTGGCGGCTCACCGAGGGCTTGCAGCACATGATCGCAATCCGGAGTGATTCATGAGGACTGCCTCTGTCAGCATTTGACAAGCAGCCACTCAGAAAAGCCGATCTCGGCGTGCCCTCAATTGAAACCGCCTCCTGCCCATTCGCCGGTGTTCCGCCCGGAGTTGCTCTTTAAACGACGCTATCTCTTTAAATAAAGAACAAATGCTTAAAACAAACTGGGCTCTAAATTTTGGTTTGTGCAATTCCCCGCTCCCCTCCCTAGTTGTTTTTTTGTACTGAAGGTACAGGCATCTGTGTTGTGTTGTCTTGTCTGGTTTGGCCCAAGCTAAGTTAGGGAAAGCTGGGAGTTTTAGCATCCTTGTGTATGGCAAAAAGCAGTGTTTCTGGGGTGGGTGCCTTCTAGTTTCGTCAACAGAATCTGATTCTTATGGCAGCTGCCTGGATGATCATACTCCCCTTGTGACCAACTTGGTTGCAGTTGCTGGCCATGACAACTGGAAGTTATGAAAATGCATTCCAATATATTCAGTATACATATATCTTAAGTATTTGCATACAGAATGGGAAAATAATGAGATCTAGTGCTGACATTTCCCAAGTATTAAAGTCTAATAGTCTAATGCATGGCTACTTAGAAGTAATCACATGAAATATAAAATTGCACTCCTTCATTCCTCAATTTATGACCAGTTTTCAGCTCCTCTGGAGGTCTACAGGGAGGTGAGGATGTGGGGAGTGCTTCAAAGAGCAGATAACAGGTTGGGATGTTGGGAGAAAACTCAAAGGCTACTCCACATGCAACTCAATGTAACATGGTTTAGAGACAGTTGGGAGTGTTATGCTGCACAATTACAGGGTTAGGGTGTATGAGATGCATATTTCAGGGTGCAAACTCAGCCTATTCTACCTCACAGGGTTGATGCCTTTTTGTTGTATCATTGTAGTTGCAGGATTTTTCTTCTTGGTTTTTGGTGTCTATAAAAGCTTGCAGATAAACATTCAGAAGTGCCCATGAGGTTAGGTTATGTATGTCTTTGCATTTTGTTTGTCTGTGCATGCTTAAGTAGAAGAGAGATGAAAAGTAAAACCTAATAGTGGTTTTAACTTCAACTAGGAAAGCTGCAAAACTGTTTTCATATTCCCATTTCCTGTGTAAATCCAAGTCACAGAAGATACCCTGTGGACACTTATGAGAACTACAAAGCTGAGAGCTAATGTGCTCTGTGGGATTTCTTTCCTATTGTAACATGAAGATTACATAAACATGTCCCCCAAATGACATGGCTGCCAATGCAAAACAAGTCACTAGTAGGTGTGATTCCAGGAGGCACTGTTTCTCTGAGACCTCCATTCATTTCAGTATTTGGTAGATGACTCCTTACGTTTCAGCTTCCCATTCTTGAACGAGATCTTACATGTAGACCAGAAGGGGCTGTTCTAATAACTACAGCTAGTTTACTGCAATGCCATTAGCTCACGACAGGAGAAAAGCAACACACAAGCAAGAATCATTATAAAATTACACATTTATTATTTGTTTGTTATTTCATTTACTATATTTATTAGTTGCCCTATAATGTCCCAAACCACAGAAATTCAGCAAAAACTGAACAGCTCACTATGCAACTCAGCCATAAATAATAATGCAGAGATTAAAACAAATTCAGCCATAATCATAAAATCAAAACAAGGAGAGACACAAAATAGCTTACATATATCATGATGACACCATTGTACATAGAAGCGCAGGAAGCTGCTCCTGAGTATTGCCCACACTGACTGGCAGCAGTTCTTTAGGATCTCTTCCAGCCCTACCTGGAGAAGCTGGGGATTGAGCCCAGGGACCTTTACATGCAAAGTAGGGACCAGGTGGGTCCCTCAAGGGAGGGCATCCCACAACTGGGAGGCAACTGCTGAGAAGACTTCTTCCGTCAATGGAAGTGATAAGGTATTGGTGTGATGTGCTTATAATGTGTTGTCTAAGTTAGAATTATTAGCTTCATATTACGTTGCTGAACTGTCTTCAATGGCAGCCCATTTGGCACCACAGAAATTATTTGTGTTTGTAAGGACAATTATGGATCCAAGAGCACCCCTGGGTTATGAACTTGATCCTTGTTTAAGGGGAGTTCAATCCCCTCCAGAACAGGTTGAACAATGGAAATCTGAAAAGAGCCATCCACTAAAATGGTCTCTGTCTTACCTGGACTGAGGCTCAATGCCTTTACTCAGTGCACTAACATACCCTCCAACAGTTCTCCATGAAAATAGGGACGTCACATTCCATAATGATAATTTTCCTATTTCTTCCCCACACATCTTACTGGGTTGCCCCAGCCACTCTGGGCAGCTTCCAACATATAAAAAAACCATAATAAAACATTAAAAAAAACTTCCCTATACAGTGGTACCTCAGGTTACATACGCTTCAGGTTACAGACTCCACTAAACCAGAAATAGTGCTTCAGGTTAAGAACTTTGCTTCAGGATGAGAACAGAAATCGTGCTCTGGCGGCACAGCGGCAGCAGGAGGCCCCATTAGCTAAAGTGGTGCTTCAGGTTAAGAACAGTTTCAGGTTAAGTACGGACCTCCGGAACGAATTAAGTACTTAACCTGAGGTACCACTGTACAGGATTGCTTTCAGACAGCTCCGAGGTTGGATAACTCCATACCCTCCAACACTTCTCCAATGAAAATAGGGACATCCTACCATACCCTCCAACATTTTTACAATGAAAATAGGGATATTCTATTTTTTTTAATAAGATATTTATTAAGATTTTTTATAATATTACAATAAAATAAAAAAAGAAAAAACAAAATAACAAAAATACAGAATAAAGAAAATTTTAAAAAAAACACACATAAATTTTCAGTTACTTATTTTCTTTTAACTTGTTTCCCGGACCTCCGCATACCTCCCTTTTTTGTATTCCACCCCAAATTGTTAGTTCAGCAAATCCTTACCATTATATTATTACCTATTTATAATCCTTTTTTTTCATATTCTCTTAAAGCATTACAGCTGGAAACCACTTAATTTCAATCCAACATCATTCTAACACTCATTAATTTTACATTATTTCTGTAGATAATCTTTAAATTTCTTCCAATCTTCTTCCACTGACTCTTCTCCCTGGTCTCGGATTCTGCCAGTCATTTCTGCCAATCCCATATAGTCCATCACCTTCATCTGCCATTCTTCCAAAGTGGGTAGATCTTGTGTCTTCCAATACTTTGCAATAAGTATTCTTGCTGCTGTTGTAGCATACATAAAAAACGTTCTGTCCTTCTTTGGCACCAATTGGCCGACAATGCCCAGAAGAAAGGCGTCTGGTTTCTTCAGAAAGGTATATTTAAATACCTTTTTCATTTCATTATAGATCATTTCCCAGAAAGCCTTAATTCTTGGGCACGTTCACCAAAGGTGAAAGAATGTACCTTCAGTTTCTTTGCATTTCCAACATTTATTATCGGGCAAATGATATATTTTTGCAAGCTTGACTGGGGTCATGTACCACCTGTATATCATTTTCATAATATTCTCTCTTAAGGCATTGCATGCCATGAATTTCATACCTGTGGTCCACAACTGTTCCCAGTCAGCAAACATAATGTTATGTCCAACATCTTGTGCCCATTTAATCATAGCAGATTTCACCGTTTCATCCTGAGTATTCCATTTCAACAGCAAGTTATACATCTTTGACAAGATCTTAGTTTTGGGTTCTAACAGTTCTGTTTCTAATTTTGATTTTTCCACCTGAAAGCCATTTTTCTTGTCCAAATTATATGCCTCCATTATCTGATAATAGTGTAGCCAATCTCGCACTTTGTTTTTTAGTTTCTCAAAGCTCTGCAGTTTTAGTCTATCTCCCTCCTGTTCCAAAATTTCCCAATATTTCGGCCAATTGGCCTCCATATTGAGCTTTTTCTGAGCCTTCGCTTCCATTGGTGACAACCACCTTGGGGTTTTATTTTCCAATAAATCTTTGTATCTTATCCAAACATTGAACAATGCTTTCCTGACAATATGGTTTTTGAATGCTTTATGTGCTTTAACCTTGTCATACCACAAATATGCATGCCAACCAAAAACGTTGTTAAAACCTTCTAAGTCCAAAATGTCTGTGTTCTCAAGAAGCAGCCAGTCTTTCAGCCAGCAGAATGCTGCTGATTCATAGTAAAGTTTAAAGTCTGGCAGGGCAAATCCGCCTCTTTCCTTTGCATCAGTTAATATCTTAAATTTTATTCTGGGCTTCTTGCCCTGCCAGACAAATCTAGAAATATCTTTCTGCCACTTCTTGAAACAATCCATTTTGTCCACAATCTGCAATGTTTGAAACAAAAACAACATTCTAGGCAAAACATTCATCTTTATAGCTGCAATCCGACCCAACAAGGAAAGCTTCAAATTTGACCAAATTTCTAAATCTTTTTTCACTTCCGTCCAACATTTTTCATAATTATCTTTAAATAAGTTCCCATTTTTTGCTGTCATATTAATCCCCAAATATTTCACTTTCTTAACCACGGTTAAACCTGTCTCATTCTGAAACCTCTCTCTTTCGATAGGTATTAAGTTTTTCTCTAAAACCTTAGTTTTTGACTTGTTCAGTTTAAATCCAGCCACTTGACCAAATTCTTGAATTAGTTCTAAAACCCTTTTGGTACTAGATTCTGTCTCCTGTAACGTCAGTACTAAATCATCTGCAAATGCTCTCAATTTGTACTGTTTGGCTCCGACCTGTATGCCTTTAACCAACCGGTCCCTTCTAATCATGTTCAGCAAAACCTCCAGGACCGATATAAAAAGCAATGGAGAGACTGGGCACCCCTGTCGTGTCTCTTTTTCTATCTTAAATTCTTCCGTCACCACATTGTTTACAATTAATTTTGCCTTTTGTTCCGAATATATTGCACCTATACCATTTTCAAAACCTTGGCCTACCCCCATCCCCTGTAGGTTCTTGAAAATAGGGATATTCTAAGCAAAAGTAGGATCTGGGATCAAATTGTAAAACTTGCCTAGAACAATGGGAGTTTCAAATGCTGGTGGCTACTTACACGCCATACACCTGAAGCACCAAGGGGGGGGGGGGAGAGGAATCATGGGAACTATAGTTTGTCCCCCACAGGGCTATAATTTCTAGCACCTTTCACACATTACAGTTCCCAGGATTATTGGAGGATGAGTGGGGGTAACTGTGCTTGCTTTATTTATTATTATTATTTATGCATTTTCCAGTTTCTATTTAGATATCATATTTTTTTCATCATACATTGTTTCTGTACAGACTTCCCAACCCATCACTCCATGGCATTCTAAGTATACCTTGTTTTGCTGCATATCTGTTAGTTTTCCCACCCTACTTTCCTCCCATCAATTTCCTTGTTATGTTAACTGTTGCTCAAAGTATTACCCCTACTTGTAGAAAAGATTTAGTGTTATATCTTTTTAAGTACTCTCTGAAATATTCCCACGCGCCACTTTTTTGTTTCTCATCCTGATTCCTTATTTCGGCTGTCGTATTTGCTAGTTCTGTAAAGGGAGTAACTGTGCTTTAAATGTATGAAGTGTATGCAGCAACAGACTCTGTTTAAACTGGCGCATTCATTGCCCTGTGGTTTTTTAAATTTTTGTCTCTGTTGCATTTTTTATTCCTGTCAAGTCAGCCCAAAGAATATCTGGGCCCGCCCTGAAGGTGCTTTTACACCTCACACAACATTTCCTAAATTAATCATACCATCTTCACTCATACCCTCTGCATGGAAAGCGTAATGCTGGTGGTAAACAAAAAGGGTTTAAAGACTCTCTCAATGCAAATCTAAAAAAATGTAGTATAAACACCGACAATTGGGAAACACTGGCCTGTGACCACTGCAGCTGGAGAACAGCCTTTACCAAAGGTGTCATAGACTTTGAAGATGCTTGAACACAGGACAAAAGGGATAAACGTGCTAAGAGGAAGGCATGCTTGGCAAATCCACACCATGATCAACTCCTGCCCGGGAACCAATGTCCCCACTGTGGAAGGGTGTGTGGATCCAAAATTGGCCTCCACAGTTACTTACAGACTCACTGTTAAGACCATGTTCAGGGAAGACAATCTTACTAGGCTACAAGTGATTGCCAAAAAAGAAGAATAACATCGTCCAGTAGATGTCGCCATAGTTTCTTTTTATGCACTGAAAGATGGGGGAGGAGAATTCCTCATGTTTAGGGACTGTGTGCATTTGCAATAAATAGTTTTTATGCTGAACAGAAATTAACAAATTAATTGCATTTCTTTTCTGAAAATTATTTTTAAAGTTGCTGATCCTGGGGAAAATTGTGCAGGGATAGCACAAGTAAGTTGATGCAGCAAGTCTCAGTGAAGTATCAGATGTAACCTAGCTGCAAAATAACAGGATGAGTCCATGTTCCCTATTCTTCTGCAACAACATGCCACCTTGGAAATCCGCAAGCTTATGAGTCCTTGATAAGACTAATTCAAATATATACTACAGTGTAGTAATTACACGGTTGGTCAGCAAAAGTGAAAATATGGGAACCTTTTAGCAAACAGGTTTTTCCTCAATGAAATACAACAGATTAAACTGTTATTGTTGGGAAAAGGGACTTAATTGGTTTCCTTGTCTCAAGGAATGCTGAATTTGATGAGTTTGTCCCTGTTCTCCAACTTGTGGCAATCTGATCTGCAATAGGACTCATTCTGATAATCAGTTGACCCTGCTTTTGACTTACCTAACAGCCCAGCAGCTGGAACATGAATAAGGAACTTGTGGCCCTTTAAATGTTGTTGGACTCCAACTCCCATCAACTCCAGCTACTGTGGCCAATTGCCAGGGAACTGTAGTCTTGTAATTTGAAGCCATTGGCTCGAGTCCTACCTGCCAGAGCAGGAGAAAACAAGCTTGTTCCATCTTCCATGTGACAGCCCTGAAGATATTTGAATATGGCTATCATCTCCTCTAAGTATTCTTTTTTCCAGGCTAAACATACCCAGCTCCTTCAACTGTTCCTCATAAGGCTTGGTTTCCAGATCCTTTATCATCTTGGTTGGCCTCCTCTGCACACATTCCAGCTTGTCAACATCCTTAACTGTGGTGCCCAGACAGTAGTCTGACAAAGGCAGAATAGAGTGGGAGTATTACCGGTACTTCCCTTGATCAGGACACAATACTTCTGTTGATGCAGCCTACAACAGCATTAGCCTTTTTTGCTGCTGCATCACACTGTTGACTCATGTTAAGCTTGTGGTCCACTAAGACCCCTAGATTCTTTTCACATGTGTTACTAGCAAGCCATTTGTCTCCCTTCTTATATCTGTGGAGCTGGTTCTTTCTGCCTAAGTGCAAAACCTTACATCTGTCCCTATTCAATTTCATTTTGTTAGTTTGGGTCCAGTTCTCCAATCTGTTAAGGTCATATTGAATCCCAATTCTGTCAGTTTGGTGAGCATCCTCTCAATTCCTTCATCCAAGCTATTTATAAAGACAATGAACAACAACGAGCCCAGGACAGAACCCTGTGGCACCTTACTTGTTACTTTTCCCCCAGGATGACAAAGAACATTAATGAGTACTCTTTGGGTTCGGTCAGTCAACCAGCTCCAAATCCATCTAACAGTTACCTCGTTCAACCCACATTTTACCAGCTTTCTCGTGAGGATATCATGGGAGACTTTGCATGAAGTGGGAATTTACTACGACCGTTCCTCTTTGCTTTGCCCCCATGTGGAGCAGAAACATTTTGGCTGTTCAGTATTCCCTTGTATTGAGTTAGAAAGTATGGAAGATGCTTTCTTGACAAGACTATACAACCAAGTGGTTTCTGCTTGGAAAGGGGAGACAGAAGCAAGTATTATCTACTCTTCAAATGCCCAATGGGAACTTTCTTCCCCTAAGCCTCATAGTTACATAGAATGTGTGTGTGGGGGGGGGTGTCTGGATCACAACCTGCCCCCTCCCTCTGCTTCAAACAGTCGCAGTTGAAATTGGAGGTTCTATTGTCTGCAAAAAGCCACAATAAATGCATCCCTTCTGCTCACTACATATTTAGTGCAGTGTGTAGATTGGCCCTTAAAAGCTTGTGTTTTGCAAAGTTTTCATTTTGTCTCCCTTTCAGCTTCTCTCGTCATTCAGATAAGGAACAGAAAACATAAGGGACATTGTAGCATCAGAGTCACTCCCTGCAAAACCTTGTGTTTCCTAGGAGTCGATTACTGAGTAACTGTTGTATGGAGCTGGCAGATTTTCATGTTTGACTATTGCCTTATGACAAATGCACAATGTGTATAGTCTATGGGAGAATGCTAATCCAAATTTTGGAAGACATGCGTGGGTGTTTATGTTGATTTGTGGCTTCTAAAAGGAATGAACTGCTTTATATCTGAGAAGAAGACTGGGGTCAGGAAGGATAAATAGATGTCATTCATGGAATTATTGGCTCATTTTTAGGTCTGGACAACATCATGCTAAAGGAAATGCCACAAGCTTTTTTTTTGTTTGTTTTAAAGCAAGCTCTAATTGAAGGGCCATTGTTAAAATCAGTGTAGTCAATGACACTGTCTCGACTAAATCGTATAGGACAGATGGCCATCCAATCTCTGCTTAAAAACCTCCATGACCTGTAAACTCTCTAGGCAGGAATTATGCCTCTTCTGTTATGTATACCGTCTAACATATTACAATAATTATATTATTATAAATTAATAGCAGATGTAGCAGAAGGCACTACTGAATAACTAACATGGGAGGTTCAGACCAAGGCCACAAATTTAGCTTTATATATATTTGGCAATAATTATATCATTGTCAATCTGTACTGTGCATCCTTGAAATGAAAACAGCATCTTTTCCAAGTTCCAAACCCAATTCCAGACCTGATGTTAAGACTCAGCCGAAGGGTTCCTCAACAGCAGGTGACCTGGAGCCCCTGGTACTTAGTGAAGCCTGTGAGCTGTCTAGATTGGGGGGCACAGGTGAATCAGGACAAGGCTGCCAGAGAACTGCCCACACAGCAGAAGAGTGTGACCTTTGGAGGCCAATACTAAACACATCCTGAGCCTGTAAGACCGACCACACCTTAAACATCTTTTTGACAACAGCCAGTGGAATTCAGTTGTATCTTGGATGTGGTTCCAGCAGCTACAACTCTAAACCAGGCCAGAAGACCTGCTGGAAGAGAACAATACCTTCCCATACCCGTGATAGCTTTGATATCTGGAACTTCTCTGTGACCCAGGGCCCAGGAGGGACAGGAAAGCTTACCTGCTTCCAATATTAAATCAATTCACTCTTTTCTGGTGCCGGCCATATGCTACATTCCTTCGAAGGGAGTGTTGGTTCCCTTACTGCATCACCACCCATTACGGAAAACTGTGAGTGATCAAGATTATCTCCCCCTTTTCCTTCTCCATTTGACACTTCCTTGTGCAAACAGTAGAGTTAGTTTACCATAAAGGAAATGCACGTCAGAGGGAACCTGGGACTCTGGAAGCAAAATCCAAACAAGTTAATGGTAAAGCTATCTAGACCAGAGACCAGCATGAGGCATAAGGTAACCATACTGCAAGAGATCATTACTGTACTACTCTTAGCCTTCCCAACAATGACAAACAATTGGAGATGTTTGCTCCAATTAAGCTTTAAAGAGTGGGTTTTGTGAGGAAAGCTCTGGAGCAAAAATAAAGGGGGAGGGGAGCATTCAGACACAGAGCTTTAGAGTGCAGACTGTGCCTGGAAAGAGCAGAAGACAGGTAAGTGTGGATAAGCCCAAAAAGTTAAAACCCATTCTTAAAGCTGCAGATAATAGCCGTAGAGGGAAAGAGTTCAGATTTCTGAACTTCTGTGGTGCTAAAGCTTCTAGCATTCAACCCAGTGGATGTGCTCACATGTAATGGGAAGCTATGGTTTAGTGTCACTATGACAAGCTATAGTGACTTGGGCTCATGTATTCTTCTCAGTCTCCTCTTCCACAATGCTCAGAAGCTTTCACTTGACTAGCTACAGTAGAGTGTTGCATCAGAACCCTAAACTGTGGTTCACCTTATCTATGGTTTATTGAAAGAAGTCACCTTTAACCCTCGGTTTGAAGTTGGCCTGTTTTGATCAAGCATAAATCAGATTAATCATAGTTTGCTATGTCTGGATGACCTAGGAATCTGTGGTTAATCTAAAACAGAAGCAACTTCTGTGTCAGTGGAGGAGGAGGCTCCAAGGCTCACCTTATCTTGTTCTCATACTATGGTTTAGTATTACATCCAATCAGTCCAATGTATTCATTATTAATCTGACTCTAGATACATGATAATCTGATGATAGCACTATTCCAGTGGACATATCCAGTAGCACATAATAAACATTATGCCTGTGCCTGAGAGCTTTGTTGAATCATGTTAAAAACCATTATGCCAGTATAAACCGTAGAACAGAATTATGTACTGCAGCTGACCTGTGTAATTTGTGATTTACCAAGCGGAATGCAGCTTGAGAAGTTGGAACTAGATGGCCCAAGGGAGCGTCTGAGTGGGATGTGGGAGGTGAAATCAGGACCCCAATAAGTGTTTTGTTTTTTCCCACCCCAGTCAGGGGGTTTATCAAGCCCCTCAATGAGCTGCTGTACGCAGTTAGCTGGTAAGTTTCACTCAGCTTGTTGTGTCAGCAAATTGTGCAGGTTTATGCAGAAGTGCCTCTTTTCAAAATCTGGCAGTCAAACATGACTTTAAAAAAAAACCTGCCACTGTCTACATCTTTTACTTTAAATCAAACAGCTTCTTGATCTTTATGCAAAAAGTTTTAAGTGTTGAGTTGATGCATACTTCAGATAACAAAAGTAACCAGTCCAAGACACAGCAGGAAACACATGTATCCTCTTGGTCTTGTAATCTTTTTGAGTGTAGCCAACACTCAAGTGCAGACCCAGGCAAACAAGCTGCAGAAAAGACCCTCTTTCCCACCCTCCACTAACATAGTGTTAGATGTATATTTTTCTGTTGATACAAGCTGATACTTGTTTTCAGTTCTACATACTCAAAACCTCATTGCAGATTCCAATAAAATCTAAACCCGATGTCCACTTGTGGGTTAAATTGTAACCCAATTGATATGTCAGGAAAGCATTTTATACCATCATTACATCTTTGGAGAAATTCTATGGCATGTCCTATTCCTCCCTTGCTCCCTTCCTTGCTTTAACTGTATCTTCCAATACTCTTTCATTAAGAGCGTGATCTACTGATTGCTGCTTTGCTACAGGGGCTTGTGTTCCTCCCTGGCCATTTGGGTGCTTCAAGGGTTTGAAAGTGCAGAGACACGACAGAATTATTACAGAAGCAGATGCTGTCTGGAAACCATATATATTTATTGGGATTGGTGATAGAGATGGATGGAATCAATTGTGAAGCACTTAATTCAGTGCTTAATTATTGGTTCTGTTTTATAACTAATTCAGAAAAGAATATGGACTTCAAATTAATTACAA
Organism: Podarcis raffonei; assembly: GCF_027172205.1. NCBI lineage: Eukaryota > Metazoa > Chordata > Lepidosauria > Squamata > Lacertidae > Podarcis > Podarcis raffonei. The sequence goes on along the minus strand of NC_070604.1, from coordinate 78,879,888 downwards.
ATGCCTTCTAATGCATGTTGATGATGTCCTTGGCATAGCCCAGCAAGTAAAGGACAAGATGGGGCCTCATTGCATCCATGTACAGAAGCAAACCAGCCTGGTAGTTGTGGAAGTGGTGATGTGGCAGGATTCTCAACTGTACTCTAGGACAGCAAGCTAGCTTTCGGGAGAGAGCAGGGCAGGTTGCAAGATGGCACACATATCTTTGCCTGCTCACTACCCCTCAGTATCTGCTGCCTGCGGTGTCTGGCACATTTTGCCTAATAGTAAAGCTGGTCCTGTACCAGAGACCTTTTTTGATGGAATCAGAGGAGTGGTCTGCATTTATGAAGTGGTTTGATTTGTGTCTTCAGTGTCAAAAGGGGGCTGTAGAAGTAGTTACAGAGCCTGGGTGAGATCAGGAGAATATCTAATCCTGGATATTCTTAGCATCCACACAAATCCCAGGATAAAATATTCAGACTATTAAAAAGTGAAATAGAATGTGTTGTTCTCTCTTGAAATGTTAATAAATATTATTATTAAAAAAAATAGAATGTGTTGTTCTCTGGCTACACTTGTATTATTATTTTTAAAAACAATTGGCTTGCTCATAAACTCCCCACAAAACCATGCAGTAGTAGAGTGGGAGCAATTTCCAAAGGAATTTGCCATCCTAAAGGAATATTGTCCCAAGAGACCTGCAGTTTCCCCCATTCTGCTCAGTTTTTCCAGTAATCAGTTACTGGATATATTTGCAGCCCTACTCCAAAGGCAAACAAAACTTAGCATGTAATAGTGTGCTTGTCCCCACCCCTTTCTACACAGAGTAGGAAACTATCATATGATAAGAGGTCATTAATCTGAGGCTTCCATATACATGCAGGTGTGAGCTTCTCAGGTCTTGGTCTTCTAGCAATGCCTCCTTAATGGTTTCCTGCTTGGAATATGGTCCAGGCTTGTAACCACTGAATTCATAAGAGTGAATGGAATGCTGCCATTGTTTCTGTGGCTGTGTGTTATGAGCAGGAAGATCCTTGCATCAAATCACCAGTCAGCTGGTGCCCAGTTGGTCACAGGGGCTCTTTATAGTTGGCAAAGCAGCCACATTTTATTCAAGTAAATTAGAGCCAAGGCCCATTTTTGTCTGTAACAAGATACATTTTTGTAGCATTTCTTACATATTTTCAACCAGCTGAGAAATAAGTGCATTTCTATCCTCAGAATAACTGTAAATAATAAAGCTTCCGTTGTTGAGCAGCAGAGACCACTTGATGAGAATTGCAGATGTACTTAGCCATTCTTAAGTGATACAGTATAGTCTGGTTGTTTATTCTTTTTAAAACAAATTGTTCCTTTTAAAAAAGAAGAAGCCAAAAATATGAATTTTACTTGAAAAGATCTCCCACCAATGTTGGAGGCAGATTAAAGGTAGGATAACCCAGAAGCAGTGTAATTTATTCAGAGCAGCTTTTAAAAAGAAAACTCCACTACAAAGTTAGAGAGCTGTGTGTATGGAGGGAGGGAGGGTCATCTAGCTAAATTTAAAAGACATGAGTAGTTAGGAGACAGAATCCTTTCCTAATCACCCACCCACCACAGAATTCCCAGAATTTCCCTGTGATTATCTGATAAAGAGGAAACTGGAGTCAAAGGAGAATACAAAAGTAAGTAGATAAGAATTAACCCTTAATTGGAAGAGCATGTTTGGATCCAAATTCTCCCAGATCAAAGTTATGTCTAATGATGTAATCAATGACAAAACTGTGTGTATATACCCATATACCTTATTTACTATAGAATTAACATTGGATCTTAGTCTTATAGCACATTATTTATTTATTACAGTGATGTACAAGGGGTAACTGCTCTCAGCATTTTTCCTGAAGCTGCTGCAGTGAGAAATTCATGTAAACTGTTGACCTCTGAGCTCTAAAGCCTTGTCAGTAAGTAACTTTAAACCATCTGCTAAGGAACTACATGCACAAAGGCTTTCTCCACAGTATTGAGCAGGGAGATTCCACAGTAGTTGTTACAGTTATGGCGGTCACCTACGTTCTTGTAGAGGTCACAGTGCTGTAGTCTCGCATGTCTTGTGGCAAGAGGCAGGACAGGGTCTCAAACAAAGCTGGGTGCTCTTAAGCCCACAAGCCCAGCATGTTCACACCATGTCCCAGTGACTTCTATGCTAGCTTGGTCATGTCCACAGAATGGAAGATGGCAGGGTCCCCAAGGATGTGCTCTATGGGGAGCTGGCTTCAGTCACTAGACCCGTCGACAGACTAATTCTACATTATAAAGATGTCTGCAAACGCGACATGAAGGCTGGCACCATTAACTCAGTGGTACGGGAATCCATTGCAAATGATTACAGTGCCTGGAGACAGACAGACAGCTTGGTTGTGTGTCCACAGCAGTGACCAGAGGAGGAATGGCTGCTGGGAGGAGAAGAAACGCCGTGGTGCATCTGCAGCAGCACAACCGGATCCCTTCATCTGCCCCAGTTGCACGTATTGGTCTCTATAGCCACAGCAAGTATGGCAACTCTCCAGCGGTTTGACTTCACCTTCAAAGGTGCACTCCTGCATTGTCTACCAAGACAGACAGATGTGAACAGTATGTCACCTTTTCCTCCATGGAGTTCAAGGTGATGTACAATTGTACAAGGTTCTCCGCTTCCTATTTTATCCTCACAACGTTGCTAGGTAGGTTAGGCTAAGATACTTGACTGGCCTTAGGTTAAGGTTTTTTTCAATGAATCCGGGGACACTTTTCAACTTCCTACTAAATAGATGGATTTTGTCAGGGGATTGATTTGTAAATCTGGGGACTGTCCCTGGGAAACAGGGACGTTTGGTAACCTTACCTTAGGTCACCCAGTGAGCTTCATGTTCGAGTGGGGGTTTTAACCCTGGCCTCCAATTACTTTAACCAGGGCACCAGCACTTAACTCTCTAGTCTATGTAGCTAAAGGGGTGTATCAATGAATACCCCCCCCCACTTTACTGGGGATCTTTTCTTTAATTGTACATGCAAACGCTAATGAGTATGAGGGGGGGTAGAACTAAGCTTTCACAGAGTGCAATTGTGGGTAACTGTACTGCGAAGGGCGGGAAACGCCTCTGGCTCCTGGTGGCTTGAGATTGGGTAAGCAAAGCTCAAGTTTTCTCTGCTGGGATTTTTGGATGGCTTTGCAAAGGATGCAAAAGGAGGAGGGGGGGGGGGGACAGAAGCCCGATGGTGATAGGGCGTCTTTCTTTGAACTCTCCGCGGATTGGTTGGCTTCAAACCCTCTCCTCGCTTTCCCTCGGCCTCCCCCTCCCCTCTTTTCCACCGCAGCACCGGCGGGGTTTAAATCTTGAGGGCTCGCCGCTCTCAAGGCTCGTCTGCGCCGCTCGGACGTCGACGAGGAGAGAGAGCATGGCCAGCCTGCGGGGCTTGAGCTTGTGGGCGCTGCTGGCGGCGCTGGCGGCACCCGGGAGTGGCATCCCGCACGGGGGGCTCCTCTTCCCCTTCGGCTCGGAGCGAGGCGACGCCGAGCTGGAGGCTGGGGACGACGCGCATTCCCCGCCTCTGGAGCTCAGCACCGCGCTGCGCTTCTACGGCTCCAGCGTCGACTCCCTCTATGTGAGTGCGGGTGGGGGGGGGGAGCAGCGGGCGGAGGCGGCCCCCAGGGGCGGGCGAGTGAGTGAGTCCGGGGGAGAGGGGGCAGTGGCCTGGGAAAGGGCTGAGGCGGAGGTCCCCTCAGCTGAGGCGAGGTTGCTGTCACTGCTGTGGGGCAATGGCGGGGGCGGAGGGTCTGCTGCCCAGGCTGTCGGCCAAGTGGGGCCAAAGGCGGTGCGGGGTAAAGGGCTTCTTGTGGCGGGAGGTTGCTTAATTCCTAAGAGGGGGAATTGCTGGGTCTGAAGACTCGTGTCCTTGAAGCCCTTTCCTCTCCTTTCCTAATGTGTCTTCCCCGACAAGAGGGGCGCCTTCTGCCTATGCTCAGAGGCGCCGCCGCCCCTCCGCGTGACTCCTTTGTAATTCAGACCTCTCCGGGTTGAGCCTCATGACTGCAAAAGCGACGCCAGGGGGAAAGACCAAGCGCAGATTAAGCCGCGGCATGTAGGTTTCCCCATAAAAGTTCTTAAGACAAAAGGCATTTCCCTCCACTCGCGCCTGTAAATTCTCTTGCAGAGGGGGGCTTTTCAAGCCCAGGAATTCCCCGCGTGGTGGTGACGCCGGAGGGATGTTGTGTAGTTAAGAGATCGATCTAAGCCGAGTTGAGTCCCTATTGAAAACGGGGGGCAGCTGGCTCCTCCTGACAAACGGCTTATTTCAGGAGGAGGAGAAGCAGTTGTGCAGAAGCAGGTCAAGGAGAGGGTTGCTGGGTGGGAAGGGGAGGAACTGTCCAGAACCATTTTGGCAACTTGACTAGATTTTTGCTAATTCCAAACAAAATAGAAAGCAGATGGGATTTGTCCTTTCCAGGACTTGCCGTCCCTGCTCAATGAGGGGTTGTTGCCTGGTTTCAGCAGTTTATTCCACTGAACTATAGGTCATGCAAATAAAATTGTGGCCCTATAGTTGAGTACAAAGGGTCAGATTCTGTTCTAAGTAAATTGGCATTCTTTCTGTCAGCCAAGGATTTAGTGCATGGTGGTTCTGTTCTGCTGAATTCTGAAATGGTTTATTTTATTAGCCCTTACTTTACTCTTTTTCAGTACAGTAGCGGTTGCTTTCCTTATATTCTTCCAGAATTGTGAGGTATTTCAGTATGTTTTCATCTTAATTTGGCTTATTTAAAAGGCCAAACACACTGAAATGCTTTGAATAGTGTGGCTGTGGTGAAGTACAATGCCAAACCATAGTTGACACAAGAACAGCTAGGCACAAATTTCCTCCTCTTACATATAGCAGTTAGTAAATTCTGGTCCTTGTTTGCTAGTTAGTCTGAACAGGCAGACCATTATTTGTGTTTGCCTGCAAACCAGACTGACTGTAATCGAGTTTGCTGGAAAGTGCAAGCCATAGTTTTTTTGCCTGGTCTGACAAACTGGCAATGTATCGTTTGTTGAGAATAAGATCAGCACTTAACTGACACTCTGTGCAAGGGAAGAAGGTGGGGAAAGTAGAAATGTATGAGCATAAAATTCATGTCTGCACATCCTTGAAATGCTGTGCCATCTGAATGCACATTATTTTTTATTGGTACACTATAGGCTGGTGCTTACCTTTTAAAGCTCTGTGTGGTTTAGGATCCAGGTACTTTGAAAAACCATCTTCCCCATATCAACATGCCTGATATTAAGGTCAGTGTCACAGGTCCTTTTTTGAGTCTGGATATCCCTGCCAAGTGAAGTGAGCCAGGGGTGACTGGACCCAGGGCTTTTTTGGTTGTGTCACCCTGCTTGAAGAATTCCCACCCCACAGTGGCTTGCCTAGCACCTGCACTGCTATCTTCTGGGTGATGCCACATGAATACACTTCTGTTTTACAATGCCAGTATAGCCACCAATGTTTATAACATAGTAGCAAGCAGCTTTGGAAATAACCCCATAAATTTTATTAGCCTGTTTTTTTACACATGAGATGCACTGGTGTAGGAAGGATCAGAGCAGGCCCACCCATGAAGTGGAGTGAAGCAGCTGCCACCACCTCCGCCACTGGTGGAGAAGCAGTGCCATCATTGGTACCAATCTGAGGTCTTGCTGGAAATCAGCTCCAATGTCAGTGGCAGGTGGGGCTGCAGTGGTGCCAGTGTATGGCATGGTGGTGGTGTCAGCAGAAGTGGAGGTGGCATGACAGGCAGCATGGCAGAGTGGGGTGGCACATCCCATTTTGCCTCAAGCCACAAAATGGGACTGGGAGGAATGACATGTTCCATCCCTCTTTTGCCACCCCTTCCTGTAAGTAAGAACCAAAGTGGTTTGGCAGAGGAGAAACAGAACATTTGGTGTGCCTTCTGGCAGCCTGTTTACTTCACTGGATGCAGTTCCTTGTTGCTTGTGGTGACCAGGCAAGAGTTTAACTGCAAGGATGCTATCAGATATAATATATTGCAGTATATGGGATAATAATATTTAGTATGGCTTTCTGCTACTTTCAGTGAAATTAACTCTACACTAATCTGATTCAAGAAGATGGTTTGTGAAACATGTTCTTCTCCTGAGGCTATCTTATTTAGAAAATGGTTTCAAGGAAATTGTAATCTGCTCTGTGCTTTTGGGACTGGGTGGGACAGAATAAAAATCCAAGCAAATGAACGCGAACTACAATTTTATTTATTTATTTATTTAGCATTTATATATACCGTCCTCTTGCAAAACTTCAGGGTGGTGTACTACAATGTTAAAACATTTAAAAGCAACAGAGTGCAATCATTAAAATGACAAGTTACTCCAGGGGCATTTTAAACAACTGTCGTCTTCTTCTTTGGCGATCACTCGTAGCTGAGTAAGATTATCTTCCATGAATATGGTGTTAACAGTGTGTCCGTAAGTGACTGTGGAGGCCAATTCTGGATCCGCACATCCATTCACAGTGGGGACATAGGTTTCTGGGTGGGAGTTGATCATGGTGAGGATTTGCCAAACATGCCTTCCTCCTAGCTTATAGGTCTCTGAAAGTCTTTGTGGGCTACAAAAGTCTCTGAAATAAGCAATGGGTCAGATTCTTATCTGGTGAAAACAAGCCGTAAAGCTTTGCTTTATGACGTCCAACGCTGCTGAAGTGGTTCGCAAACAGACATAGTGAACAGTGATTTCAGATATACCCACTGTTGTGGAATTCTTCAGCACAGCAGAAGGATACAGAAATGCTTCAAAAACCCATCTATATGGTGAATCAAATTGTATAACAACAATTGCTGTGGAGCAATGGTCATAAAGATTTTCAGAGACCTATAAGACTTATGTTTATTTGGTTCTATGTTTTTAAGAGAATCCATCAAGAGTGCATAATTTGTGACTTTCAGAGATTTAGAAGATTTCTGTTTATTTGGCTTTGCAGAGAGTGCATATTTCATATATTTCATATTGTTTAATGTTCTGTATAGATTATATAAAGAGTTTATATTGACATCGCATTGTTGGACCGGCCAGTCCGGTCTCAGTTAAAATGAATTGTCTGGGTACGGAAAATTCCTATTAAATTAAGAACCATTTGCCTAGGTATGTCAATAGTACTGATTCCCAATGACATTTCATAAGGTGGGGACAGTAATAACATTTAAATGCCTCTTTAAAATGTATAGGCTTATCCAAGCTTTCTTGGACTCTTGACTCTTAACTTTTTAACTTTGTTTTGCACACTGTTCTGTTTTATTTGTGATTTACAGTTCTGTTTGGTCATAATCTTGTTCTTTGTAAAATTTATTGAATAAGGTTGTATTTTTATGTAGAGATTTCTATGATAACTGAGTTGTGTAACAATTCTATGGCCTCCAGATATTAATTACATGCATCTCAAGCATGCATTAGTTAATCATAGAATTATAGAATTGGAAGGGATCTGGAGGTTATCTATTCCTACCTCCTGAAATGCAGGAATCTCAACACGTGGTTCCTCATCCAATTTGAAACCATACCAAACCTTACTTAGCTTTGCAAATGTGTTTGTGGTTTTATTGCTGAGCCACTATGTGAAGTGACAAGAATTCTCAACGTTGGACTGCTTTCTCTCAAACCACAGAATTGTTTAGCTGCGTTCCCTTCCTTCCTGTTTCCTGCTCCTCCTTCTGTCTTTCATAAATTTCCTTAGCAGAACTATGTATAAAGTGTGTGGCATGTTTTCTTAACATCCCATAAATGTAACTTAGCCATCTATGCAATTCAGAAGTACTGAATCCTAAAAATATATCAGAAGGTTGTGTGTCCTGTCAGATTAAATGGAGTAATACCTTAAAAGGAAATGGTGCATTCTACAGCTGTTATTGTCTCCAGACAATTAGTGATGTTCCGTTTCCCCCTTCATATAAATATGCCTCTCTAATAATATGCAGTCTGACTATAATGTGAATATCTAGGTTTGGGCTGGCAGTTTTATTTGTATTTAAATTCATGTTCACTCATACTACTTGAAAAGATGCATGCATACTTGACCAGACCTTAAATTCATTTCCTTACTTGGGTTAAGCTGGTAGAGTAATTATTCTTCTCCTACTGGGGTGCTTTCAGATGTGAGTTTATTATGGAATTAGTGCTGCTCATGCAAACAAGCCCTCCACCAGTAGCCACATAATGTTATCACCATCAAAATACTAGCCAATGCTTGTTTTACATTTAATCTGTATTTTCCTTTACTGTGGGAAATCTGATAACTAAAAGTAATCCATTAGACATTTGCAGAACTGCTGGTGTGGAAGCTTGCTAGTGCATTTCTTTCCCCTTTTTTTGGTGAGCAGTTTGTCACATGCTTTTTGACGTGGTGGTGAATGGTTTCTGTTGCCATATTCCCCACTTCCATTTGCCTCACCTGGACACAACCAATACATTCTGTTTGTGGCAGCCTCCTTTGTTGGCATCTGTCTGTCTACAGAGACAATGGAGTCCGCCTCCAGGGGTGAACTCAAACCTCTGAGTTAGCAGCACTGAAATGACTTCCCTGGGGCACAAACCTGGGAAGTGTATATGGATCTCCTGGACTGCCCAGATGCAAAGACTCCACCCTCTCTGCCTCATTGATGTGGTCAAAAGGAAAGCAGAGCAGTATGTTGCTGGAAGGAGGCATACAAAGTGCCATCCAGCTATCTTAGGGATTTGTGTAGTGTTTACCCACAAGGTAGGTTTAGGGTCTGAGTTTTCCTTCTCCTAGATGGGTTACCTTCCCAGGTTGATGAGTCCCATCTGCCCCTTACTTCCCTCTACAGCACATCCGGAAACTGCCTTCTTGACAGTTTGACCCACTATTGGTTTCATTTGCTCAATCCACTGCAGCCTGTCTTCACATGCAGAGGAAATCCCTTACTCACCAAGAGTTTGAGACCCATTGGCTACCCTCCTCTGGCCAATCAAAGGCATTCCTGGGGTTTAACAGGTGTCCCATGCCACAGGTGAGAGCTAAGTGCTGGGTAGGGACCAAAGGTGGACAAATTACCCCAGAAGGAACATGATGTGTTCCTCACCAGAGGTACTACCCCTCCCCTAGACCCCATACACCTCTGGCAGCCTCAAATACCAAAGAAAATACATCTATTCCTACTTATTGTTGTGTGCTGAAGGCATGCCTAGTTCAGTTCAAAACTAAAGCAGCCCAGCTATGGCAAGGGGAGATGCCTGGTGTTCTTTTTACATGCTTCCCTCCTGGAGTCTTTCATATTGAGCACTGGTAGATGGCCTTGTTGCATCTGGGTTTTGTTTGCTTACCTTTCTCTCTTGGTTGATGCTGCTGCTATGTGCTAATGACATTGACCTGAAAGCAATTCACTGTATTCCAGGGGTGCCAACTTGAATAAAATACTGGGAGAGGGCCAGGTAAGCCCCGCATAATCGATCACATGATGTGGTGTGCACACACACCATTTGAATAGCAATGCCCATCAACTTTTGGGGCTCCTATCCCCTCAAACCCCTCGGCCCCTAGGAGGTGACTGCTATGTTGTATTCTGCCCAACATCACACTGATAGACTTAAAGAAGTATATCAATGGAAGTGTAGAAAACAAAGATTCCCTCATGGTTGAACTGCATATTCATTTATTAGAATAAGAAAGGAGTTTTATTATTTCCTGTCCCTTAGAATGCTAAATGAAATAGGTCTCTTAAGAGAGCAGCTGCTTCACGTTTTAGTCTGGATGCATGTCATATGTACCCAAGATTTCATAAATTGTAAGAAACAATTGTTTATTTTGCAAATTTAATTTATAATAAGAAGATTCTGTTCACTAATGAATGTATACCTTTTCATTCAAGTTGCAAAAAGTTCAACTTACTGGTTATTTTCTTCCTTGGGCTTGTTCTTCACAGCACAATCATAGCCATGTCTACTTAGAAGTAAGCTGTGCTAAATTCAAGGGGGCTTACTCCTAGGTAGGTAAGTGTGGTTAGGATTATAGCTGTAGCCACTCATTATTCTAGTGTCCCATTGTTTCAAAAACAAGTCCTTTTTGGCAGGCTCTTTCACTCATTCTCAGAACATATTGAAATACTCTAATTAATAGAACCAATCATGCTGAAAATTCAACTTACTTATTTCATTTATATCCCATTGATCCTCCCATGTGTTTGGCATCATACATGAGGGTTATCCCATTATATTCTCACAATAAGTTAGGCTGAGAAAGATTTATTGTTTTATTTTGATCAAATAACATCTTAAAGCAGTTTGGAAAAGATTATAGCAGAACAATACAATATGTGGGCAGTCTCTGCTCAAGCCATTGAAGTGGGTGAATAAATGGTTAGCGGTTTGGAATAAGGCTTCAGCATTCTTCCTAGACCTTCCTGTGACTAGCAAAGCTAAAAGAAGTTGTACAAATATAGAAAAATGCAGAACAGGTAATGCAAACAAGAGAAATGTTGGGAATTTGCTTGATTTACATTTTTAAAAATTCTTTTTATTAAAGATTAGCTTGGGTTGCATATTTATACAAGTACAGAATTTGGCTGTTTGTTGGCACATAACTTGATTTGCTGCTTCAGTGCTACTTGAAACTGATTTTTAGGGTGGTGATGGTGGTGGTGGTGGTGGTGGTGGTGGTGATGATGATGATGATAATAATAATAATAATAATAATTAATAATAATAATTTTATTTATTCCCCGCCCATCTGGCTGGGTTTCCCCAGCCACTCTGGGTGGCTTCCTCCCCAAAAAGATTAAAATACAATAATTCATCAAACATAAAAATTTTCCATAAACAGGGCTGCCTTCAGATGTCTTCTAAAAGTCAGATAGTTGTTTATTTCTTTGACATCTGATGAGAGGGCGTTCCACAGGGCAGGCGCTACTACCAGGTCAGATGCTATTGTAACTTTTAATCTGTAACAGTTCTGACAGCATGGGTCCCATTTCAGGTCCAATGGCTGTGCCAGCTCCTTGCTGATGCAGCTGCCTGCCTGCCTCTGGTCCATGCAGGGTGCCACACATAGAATGTAGATGCAGCAGTGTCCTTGCTGCTCTATAAAGCCTCAGCCAGGCTTGGGGAAGAGGATTAGGATGACTCTCTTAGACAACTTTATTAGGTATCATGAAAGGGTTCATTTAAAACTTGGAGACAATAATAGGAATTCAAATGGTGTGTTTGTGTATGCACAACCACACCCACCCTATTTGAATTCCTATTATTGTCTACTACTCTATCCTTAACTTACAAACTACACTCTAGAGTAAGTCCTGAATATTCAGTGTTGCAAAATGTATGAAAATTGTATTTGGAGGCCTGGTGCTCTGTTGAGCTGTAAATGGCTGAAGCAGCTACTCCAAGGCTGGAAGAATTTGCTGTGTGTCACATCTCCAGTCTGTACTAGGAAAGTCATGATCAATGCTCTATATCTTATGTACGAGTCATTTCCTATCACAGATTTACATGCCAGCTACCTGCAATGTCAGATATTCCTATTTGCCAAAGTTCTCCACTCATTGATACAAAAGTTTCCTATGCCATTTTTGCAAATGTCTTTGCATCAAAGCTTTGGGCAGCTTGGATTTTTTAGTAATGTTTATCTCACCAGAAAGTGTGTCTGTTGTATCTGTCGTTTTGGCATCCTGTAGATATTCTGGAGAAGAGCACAGCTGTCTCTGTTTGAGAAGAGCCTGGAATGACTACACTGGTGATCTTATTTTGATAAGGAAATGCCAAGGATGCAATAATGTAATCAGTGAAAGATGCAAAGTATAGAGTTTTTTCTTCTTGACATCTTAAGTGGTCTATGTAACATTGCAACATAGCAGAGACCACAGGCCGTGGCAGATAAGAAGGCTCTGTAACCTGGTCTAATTGTGAAACAGGAAGTCGCTGCTGGTAGGAATCGGGGATAAATTAGGTTTGGTTAGCATTTTTAATACAAAACTACCTAGTTCCCGAGGGACGCGGGTGGCACTGTGATCTAAACCAAAAAGCCTAGGGCTTGCTGATCAGAAGGTTGGCCGTTCAAATCCCCGCGACGGGGTGAGCTCCCATTGCTCGGTCCCTGCTCCTGCTAACCTAGTGCGGCGATCACACAGGGTCCCCGGACGTTTCACCATCTATTGATCCCTGTGCCACCACTTTATTTCTCGCTCCTACCACCCAGGCCCTACCTGGTACAATACTGAGTCCAGTCAGGGTTAAATTGGAACATAAACTTCTGTTTATTTATTGCAGTTTAACAAGCGTGTGGTTTCATAAACGGTATCCGTCAATTACAATCATGGTTTGCCCATCCAGACCTTTAACTTCCGCTACCTGCTCTCACTCACTAAACCACCTCTCAGATATTTACTTGTCTTTCTAGCTCCTAACTGTTCCTGACTCAGCTTATTTCTCTACACTAACAGACTCTATCCCAATTCACTCCCACTCCAACCAAACTCCCAACAAACTCCTCCTTTTGCCTCTCCCAGAGCTGGTTTTATAGTACCTCTGACTCCACCCCCCCTGGGTTCTGACTGGGTAACTCGTTTAACTATTTCACCTCCAGCACTCTCATATGTTAACGTCACATACCTAGCAGTTCAAAAGCACGTCCAAGTGCAAGTAGATAAATAGGTACCGCTCCGGCGGGAAGGTAAATGGCATTTCCGTGCGCTGCTCTGGTTCGCCAGAAGTGGCTTAGTCATGCTGGCCACATGACCCGGAAGCTGTATGCTGGCTCCCTTGGCCAATAAAGCGAGATGAGCGCCACAACCCCAGAGTCATCCACGACTGGACCTAACAGTCAGGGGTCCCTCTACCTTTTTACCTAGTTCCTGCTTCCTGAAACAATGCACAAATAGAAATGCACTTGAAGTCTGCACTGCCATGAATTTTGTGATGCAGTTCTCCAACCCAAAATGTTGCGTTTGTGGAAACTGAATGTGTTATGCTAGGGGAAATTGCTAGCAAAAACGCATATGAGAACTGTACACTAAAATGTTGACAAATCGTTGTGAGGACTCCCCCCCCCCCTTTCTTAAAGAAGTTTGAAAACTGATGGGAAATGTGAAGAACTGAGCTTAAACTGGGGGGGAAATGAGGAGGTGAAAGAAACCAAATAAGACAGACTTGTCCATCCATCCATCCCTGCCTATATCTAGCATGTATTCACTGTTTGTAACATTTTCCTAATTATTTTTCTAGGTTCTTACTAATGGCATCATTGCAGTAAGTGAGCCATCAAGGGACGAAGATAACCCTGGTCAGCTTCCAGTCAGTTTTGGAGGCATTGCTCCCTTTTATGCTGATTTGGATACTACAGGCGGACATGGGAAAGTGTACTACAGGGAAGATTCATCCCCAGATGTCCTCCAGCTTGCTGCTCAGTATATTAAAAGGGGCTTTCCAGAGTCTGCCTTTGATCCAAGCAATGTTGTCATTGTTACCTGGGATTCTGTGGCTCCTTATGCAGGACCTGGAGAAGATGTCGCTCTGCAAGTGAAGGTGAGCTTGTGACAGCATAGCAATAGACAAATGAGAAGTACCAGGACGATATGCAAACTAAGTGAAACTGCAGTCTTATGTATCTTTGCTCGGAGCTTACCCCCTAGTAAATGGATGTAGCTTGCAGCCTAGGAATGGCAAAGGCTTTTTGGAAAAGAGAGATGCAGGTTGTAAATTTATCTTAGTTATGCAGATTCAGAACTTCAGATTTAATATGTCAGATGAATGCTTTGGATCCGCAGTAGGACTTCTTAATTTTATGAATTACAAAGTTCTGTGATGTTTAGTATTCAAAACAATATCCATTTTTGGAAGAATAGCTTTGAGGATACTCCTAAAGATAATAAATCCTTGATTCCATATTCTGTTATCACAGAATCAACTCTGCTTGTATTTGAAGGGCTTGTCCACATCTGAGTCCACATATTTAGCTTTTAATCAACTTTCTTCCCCATTCAAATTACATGAAAGTAGTTCACACCCATACTTTGAATCTGTATTTGTATATTAAGAGCAAATGTGTTCTTTCCCCCTCATATCAGTAGGTACTGTATTCACATTTGTGTTTGTCCCTGACTTCTTTTGTTCTAATGTGTCAATTAAGTACTGACAGGACATGCACACAGCTGTCTACATGCACACACTTTGTGTAAAAAAAAAATCCCTGCCCAGGAAGTGTGCAAAAGCACACAGTGAAGCAATTGTAAATTTTTAATGTAGTTTGCTTGTGCAGTTTTCTGGCTTTGTGCAAATCTGAGGGATCAAATGTACTGTATTTTTCGTCCAAATGGACAAAACCAAAACCAGGTCGGGGAACAGCGGTATGGCGGAGCTCTGCCTCCCCGCTGTCCCCCGAGTTTGTAGGGCTGGCGCTGGGGAGAAGCGCACTTCTCCCCAGCGCCAGCCTCCAAACCAGGTCGAGGAACAGCGGGATGATGGCGCTGCGCCTCCCCGCTGTCCCCTGAGCTTGTGGGGCTGGCCGATGTCTGCGCACTGACCCCTCTCACTCTCCAAGCTTCAGTGAAAGCCTGTATTCGCCCCATAGGATGCACACAGATTTCCCCTTCATTTTTGGAGGGGGAAAAGTGCGTCCTATAGGGCGAAAAATACGGTATCTATAGCTATGTTATGAGAATAGCTGAAAAAGAAATGGAAGCAACAAGAAAGTAGGGAACATGGGATGGGGAGCAGCACAAAGTCATAACTGACCCACCCCAAAACAATAAAACCAATTTTCTATGACCCCAAGTGGAGCAGTTTGGAGCCTAATTGCTACCAATTTACTGGATTATCCCTGTATCAGATAAACTTGAATTTACAAGGGGAAAGCATTACGATTGGTGTTGGGTGATGTCATGTGTTCTGTGCAAATTTATTGGGAATGCAAACAGCTGAAAGCACACAGTGAACTCCAGTGTGCACAAACCCAGAGTCTCGTCTTTATGTCTAATCTTGCAATTTTTTTCTACAAATAAATAAAATTTAAATCTTCTCCACAGAGAAACACATTCCAGGCTGTTTTAGCGTCTTCTGATTCGAGTTCCTATGCTGTTTTCCTTTATCCAGAGGATGGTTTGCAGTTCCATAGTACACATACTAAAAATAATAAGGAAATTATCCCTGCTGTTGTTGGCTTCAGTCAACCCTCTACAAATTACTTCTTATGGGTAAAACCTGGAATATACAATATAATTGCTAATGAAGAAGAGTTCATTGGAAATCTGCACAAGTATGCTTTTAAATTTTTTTTAAAACTGTATTTCCTATAAGACTTTTTGATACGTAAATGATGTTAGTAGTCTTCTGTATCACAAAATGCAATTAATCTTCATAAACTTGAAAAGGGTTTTTGATATTCATTTCTAAATCAGCATTTTTATATTATTTGCAGATAAGGGATCAGAAATGTTAAAAGTTTTTTCCACCTGTGTACCTGTTATACGTACCTGTTATAGTCGTTGATGAAGCACCATCAGTGTGCATGTCACTTTACATTTTCATATTTTAAAAGTCAGTTTCAAGTTTGGCATTCTAAATAGACAACAAAGATCTAAAATGCAATTTGGCCCCAAAATCAAACAAAATTTGAAACAAATATACTCTGAAGCTTCCATCACAGTAAGAATAAACAATATAAATTCATCCCTGGTGGGGATTTGATGGGGAACAAAGTAAGGCTGTCCACTCTCTCCTTTTTTGTTCATTAGCTATCAGTGGGGATGTGATTTTGGTGATAAACTCGACCCAAGTCAGTGGAATAGACTTTGGTCAAAAATATCTTTCAGGTCTATTTGGCAATCAACAGAGAATTAACCCTAAAACTCCCCTATAGATGGTACCTAACTGCTGGGAAGCTGGCAGTGATCCACCCTGGTGCCTCACCACGATGCTGGAGGGGCTGCCCCACACTTGGTACATATCTCCACATGTGCTGGGAATGTACAAAAATCCAGGTTTTCTGAAATTCAGTATTCCAATGAATTAATAAAATAACAAAACAACAATTGCAAGTATGACCAGAATTAGCTTTATTGAATATATTCCAAGACAGCAATCTGGATTTACACAATAAAGAATTAATAAGCCATTTATTAGAAGCAGCGAGAGACAACATAACCAGATACATACTGGAAAGACCTTTCTAGCACAATCATATACATGTAGTAAGAAAACAGTTTGGGAAATAGCCCTCCTTGAGAGATTAACAAATAAACTACAAATGACACGTGGACAAATCAAGAAAGATGGCTTTACCCCAGTGTGGTTAATTTCATAGCATATGCCAGCAGTGGTGGAGCTTCATGCTCTGACATCGGGGGGTGGAGAGCAGGTGGGGGCATGGCTGATGCGTGTCCTGGGGGCATGGCCTGCATCCTGGGGACGTGGCATGCTACCCGCAGGGGCGTGGTGTTGAGCGCGGGCGGGGGGCAGCCGCGATCGCTCCCCATCGGGATCATGCTGCAGGGGGTGATACACTCCCCCTGCCCCCTTCTTCCTTGGCTACTGTATGCCAGTATTGCAGAAATTGAATACACACACCCCTAGTCAGCATTTAGCTCCATCTGCTTCTAATTTAAATTTAACATAATTTTTTATATTTGACTTTGAACCCCTCTCCCACATTCATCAATATACCAACACTTTATATTGTTTCATTCAGCAAAAATGACCATTACTCATACTTAATCTAAACACAACCACAAGGGCTCCCGATTAGGCATTTAGCTATGCAATGTTGAATGTTATCTGTTAACTCTGTTCTATCCTGTTTCCTCTTTGTTTTTGTTTAAACCAGTTCATGAACTAAGAACTTATACATTAACCACTAAAAATGAACCATATGTTGCAGATAATACTGCAAATCTATTATGCTATTTTTGTGATAAACAAATTACATGAGACTAGGTCTATTTATTTGTATGATTTTTTTTATTTCTATTATCCTTGTTTATGAAACCCAATAAAAATTTCTTACAAATAAATAAAAACAAATAGACAACAAAGGAAGAAGGTGGTGGTGGTGGAAGAGCCATTACAGTGTGAATGTTTGTTCATGATAGGCTGAACAAATGAGTTGCTCACACATTAAGGCCCAACTTAGGTGGCATGGAATTTCCTTGGGAAGTGGTTTGCATGGAGTGGTGTGCAACTTAAGTCTGATTTTGAGCAAATGTGTTAGCATTGTGGTTGTGGCAATCAAATCATAGATAAAATTAACTTTAAAAAAATATAAAATGTACAGTTCTTGCTTTAATAAACAGAGATTTATTTTCTTTTAGGAGCAGCAATATGGGAAAACAAGGAGTCTGGGCATTTGAGATTGGTGGCTCAGATAGTATCCTGCCAGCCAAAGTCACTGAGACTGCTACCAGTGCAGAGTATAGTGATTATGACCAGTTCCAAGAAGTGGCTACAGAACCGCCCATATCAGAGCAAGGTTCCATTGAAATAAACCAGCCGGAAGTAACTGAAGATATTTCTAGCAGAGGAGATCAGCTGCACATTAGCTACAACTTACCTCAGCCAGCAGAAGCAGATGGCTTTCAGCCTCCTTATCAAGCTTTAACAGAGCATCCTCCAGCTGCGAATCCATTCCCAACAGGGAAAAGCCCACCTCTCCAGTTTCCAAACCAGCAGTTTCCCAGGCACCACACTCAGATTATTGATGTAGAAGAAGATGATGAAACTGGAATTGGTAAGGTCATTCGGTATTTGAATGGTCATTTCAGGAACCACAGAATTGACTAGCATCATGATCTGATCAAAACCCAGTAGCCTGTTTGAATAATGTGTACATATACCATCTATGAGTCCTGTTTCTCTTTCCCAGAGAGGCCAGATTCTCTCAGAGCTTAAAAATTATATATAAAGAGAGAGAGAAAGAGTGGGGGGGGGGAGAGGGGGAGAGAATTGGACACAGATCCTCCAGAGCCTATTTCCTTCACCACTATGCCATTGAGAGTTAAGGGCACAAGTCTGCAGTAGGAAACCCAGCCAGATGGGCGGGGGTATAAATAATAAATTGTTGTTGTTGTTGTTGTTGTTCTCTGCAGCCAATATTCACTGGCATCATGAGAACAGTGTGTGTGCAGCCCTCAAATTCAGTCAGTTGGTAGGGGTTAACAGGATTTTCCTGCATGCCCTGGGAGTCCCTGCTAGGCTATAAAGATCTATACTGTACTATCACTCCTCAGATGTGATATCTCAGTTGCCACAACCATTACTTCAGTGGGAGGGAAGTGAAGTACAGCCACTCCTGTCTGGCTGCAGCCAGGCTATAGCAAAGGAAGAAAAGGAAGCAGGGCCACTTGGATGGCTCTGCTGAGAGACCTATTCCTTTTGGCTCTTCCTGTCTCTTAACTGTTTCCAGTCTAGCTGGTCAGTATAAGACATTACTTAAAAATGGATGCCCGAGTTTGCTTGTTGTCCTCCTTCCTCTTCATATTGTTACGCTTTTCCTTATAACTTTTAGATTGTAAGCTTGAGGTCAGGGTTCCTGTTTTTATTGATCTGTAAGCCACTGGGAATATTTGTGTGAATGTATGTGGGAGGGCCTTTTAGACTGAACACTGAGGTAAAATAGTTATTTAAAGAAAGGCAATACTTTGTCAAGTCAAGAACAGCCCTGTGAAATGAGCAAACCGTAATGATTACATGTAGCACAATAAGTGCTGTTATGTTAATTTGTGTTCCCTAATATAATTGTTTAAAAGCAAAATATAAATTCCTGTGATAGAAATCCTGGTTCACAACTATCTTAGAATGGTAGAGTTGGAAGGGACCCTGAGGATCATCTAGTCCAACTCCCTGCAGTGGAGGAATATGTAGCTGTCCCATACGGGGGTCGAACCTGCAACCTTGGTGTTAATCCGCACCACGCTCTAACCAACTGAGCTAGGAAGGAGAGTGCTGTGAATCAAAACATTGGTTGACTCATTGTGACTGTGTTGGAAATCAGCATAGTCCAGTCTGTAGGGACCCATAGATTTGACCCCTGTGTAAGCTGTAATTACTTCCCCATGGACCAAATGCCTGCTAATGGCTAATGACATTCTGAAGGCTGCTTTATGTGTCACAAAGCAGGCATTTACAGCATGTCCATTACATGTCCCTGCAATGGACAATGTATTTTAAGGTGCTTCTCATGTTTCAAAATACAGGCCAGCAAATCTATGCCCAGGAACACTTGGCAAAGTCCTCCTGTATGTCTATTGTGTACATGCAGGCATGTATCTTCCCTTCAGATTATTTTTTTATTTATCACCTTCCACACACATCTGAAGCTTCAAACAGCTTTTTAAAAAAGGAAAAGCAAAACAGAAAATAACTAGATTTCTGTTTCATAAATCTAGATTTGTGTTTCATAACCAGAGGGCTATGCAGCAGTGCTAGTGCAGGAGGCAACTCTCCTGCAGCAGGAATAGGGTCTCCTGTTGTCTCCCAGTGGTGGTATATTTTGCTGTCCTGCCAGATGACTATTTATTTCACAGCTGCCAAGCAAAGTGACAGGGAAAATAAAACTCACCATGTGTGGGTTAAGATGGTTTATGGCTAAGACAGGGGCAACATTTCTGACCGCCCTCTGAAATGCATTATGCTGAGAACTTTCCTTTTTTACTCTCTCTGCAGTGTTTCGTTACAGTACAGATGTCCAGCAAAGCTGTGCAAACAACCGTCATCAGTGTTCAGTTCATGCTGTTTGCACAGACTATCCAAATGGCTTTTGTTGCAGTTGTAGTGCTGGCTACAAAGGAAATGGCAGGCAGTGCGTAGCAGAAGGTAATTTGAAAATTGTTTCAAAACTCATGACTCTAATATATACTACACATATGCATTTTAATGATCAATTTTTTTCCTACTGAATGCAATTATTTCCATCATATCTCCAGCAACGCAAAGCATAGCGATTGAGCATGCTGCAGTGATAAAAGGAGGGTGCTGTCACCTACCACCCTTTTAGATTAATACTTAGAGATAAAAGACTTGGTTAACCAAACTGATAAATGGGATACATTTTATGCTTGTGTTTAAACCTCTTACTGAAGAAAGGTTCAGGAAAACTAGAGATCTGCAACACTAGAGGAACTTGGTTTGTGAAACTCATTAAATTGTCAGAAGAAACTACATTATGTAATACTACATTGGATGAGCAAATTATGCAGTTCCATTTTTTATTGAACTTTAGAAGCAAATAAACAGATAGTGCACTTTTTATTCCAAATTAGGAAACTAGTTGAAATTAGAGCTGATTCTCAGCATATAAAGGAGTTCAGAAGTTTACAAATAGAGATTAAAGATGTATGGATGAACATAGCAAATATATTCTATGTAAATATCAACATATATATGTAAGTGGTTCATTTGTCTAAAGTGAATAAGGCAGTGCCTAGTTTCTCATTATTGTGATCTGTTATTATTTTACATTGTAATAAACATACAAAGTTTACAACACAGACCAGTGTTTTTAAGTGTGGTGCTTCAAAGCTTTTAATATATAATGGCTGTGCTATATAACCTGGCTACTTTGGTTTTGTTATAATAAGGTTCTCCTCAGCGAGTCAATGGAAAAGTCAAAGGACGGATCTTCGTGGGAAACAATCCAGTCCCAATTGTATTTGAAAACACTGACCTCCACTCTTACGTCGTGATGAACCATGGACGGGCGTACACTGCCATCAGCACAATTCCAGAAGCTTTGGGTTTCTCCTTGCTTCCTCTTGCCTCTATCGGAGGTATCATTGGGTGGATGTTTGCTGTGGAGCAACAAGGATATAAAAATGGATTCAGCATTACTGGTAAGTTTTTACATTTGCTTTTTAAAAGTTGCATGCATCTGTTTTGTAGACAATTCACAGGGACTCTGTTGTAAAATAAAGAAGTTCGTTGTTGCCAATCTGCTTCAAAGGACATGCCTCAGAAACATATTATATTCCTCCATAGACCATTTTTGTAACGTTACATGAACCTCTCTTAATTTCTGTAAGACAGGAACACTTAATTTAGAGAAACAAGTGACAGCAAAGAGTCATCAGGCACAGGTATAAAAGTCCATATTGTTTGCTGCCCATCCCATTAGTGACCTTACTTTTGGGCTGCTAGCACGTGGTGAGAGGTTGAGAATTGGTGATTTTGTCCAGGGTGTTGTGGACTGCCTAGACCAAGGAAAGATGGAGGGAGAGTTGGGTCACAGAAGAAGCTAGTAACAAGAGCCGTCTGCAGCAATACATATTTTTAATTGTACTTTTGGATTTTATTAGTTATTGTGTTGTATGTTGTTAAAATTTCTATGCTGTCCTTCATCTGAGGATCACTGGGTGGTTTACAATATAAAAATACATACCATAGTAACAAACAAAAACAACAACACCCCCCACACACTGTGTAGCCCCAGTTTTCCTACAGCAAAACCAGAGAAAAATCGGAAGCTTCAAGGACAACTAATCAGAGAGGAGCGAGAAGAGTGTTCAGTATGTGGTTTTGATACTTAAGGAGAGAAACAAAAAGGACAGTTGGGGGGGGGGAGCTTGAATACTGGAACAGTAATAACTCAGACTGCAGAGAAGAGGGGGATACAGATGTACCGTATTTGTTTTCTGAACTGCCCTGTGATCTTAAGTTATGTCTGGGTGGCTGTGTAAATTCAGTAAGTATAATAAAATTAATGGCACGGCAATTTGTGCAGGTGGAAAAGGTGCTGTAAACTGAGCTCCCACTGAAATCTCTTCCTTCTAACTGGTTGAATAATAAATGTAGGCAAAGGACATTTATCAGGACACGACCACCAGTTTATCATACTACCTGCCTATGGGGGAGTGAAAACAACCCCCTTTCCCCTTATGTAGTTTTGGTATTGCACCAAAGCTTAAAAAGTGATCAGTAGAAAGCAAGCAGACAGTAAACTCTCTTGAGCAAAGGGCAACTTCAGGCTTTTCTTGAATTTCATTGTTTACATTTTTTGCTTCAAAACAGCTGCTCCCCACTGATATTACTTCAAATACATCTTTTGTTTGAAAGGTCACAGGGGAGAAAGTTCACTTGTTTCAAAAATTACAACATTTAGCTGATACCTATGAAGGTAACAGCATTTACTATGCTGTTTTAGGAAAATTAAGCTGGGAGAAATTATTCTGAAATCTGTACTATTCCCACCCCCCCATTAAAACCAGTACTGTTTGTCAGTTTATGTGTGTGAAAAGCATTTTAATTTTTTTGTTAGCACTATATTCAGATCCTACTAATTCGATACTAACGGCACAGCATGTAGTTCCAATGCAATGCATAACCAGAAGGAATAACTGTACAGTGGTACCTTGGGTTACAAACACTTCGGGTTACAGACTCCGCTAACCTGGAAGTAGTACCTCGGGTTAAAAACTTTACCTCAGGATGAGAACAGAAATTGTGTGGTGGCGGCGCGGCAGCAGCTGGAGGCCCCATTAGCTAAAGTGCTACCTCAGGTTTACCTAAAGTGGTACTTCAGGTTAAGAACAGTTTCAGGTTAAGAACAGACCTCCGGAATGAATTAAGTTTGTAACCAGAGGTACCACTGTACCTCTGCTCAGAAATTAAGCCTTTAAAAACTGGACACCCATGTAAAAATCACTCATCCTACCATTGCTGCTCCACTTGGAAAGGGGAAATTGTTCTTCTCTCAACTGGAGTTCCCACCTGCTGCTGTTTGGGGAACTTCATCAACCTGCTCGATTCCCCAATAAAGCTCCTGTGCTACTCTTGCCACTGTTCTATGGATGGAGAAGGCAAACTTAAGTGAAATGGATAAGGGGGTTGTTAATTTCAACTCATTTTTAGAGAGTTTAAGGGGCTGGTGCCTTGTCCATTTCACTTATTTACCCTTCAAAAATAGGATGCAAATACCAGCACTTGGGCATACAACATATTTTAATGTTAAAAATTTAAATCAAATTTTCCATCTTCATCTCTGCAATCCCAGTATAGATCACACTTGAAAACGACACATACATTGACAATTCCATCTCAAATTTTGCTGGTATCAGTTCTGGAAACTCCATCACATAGGGATGCCATTTTTAGAGTAGGCTGTGTCAAGTTGTGTCCAGGAAATGGAGAGAAGTAAGTTTACACACTGTCACCAAATGAATCATAAGTCAGTCTGCAATCCATTCCTTATCAGAAGTAATGCTGGAGAACCCTTCAGTCATTTCAGTCTTTGGTAATGTATACATTTCTCTTTAACTAGGAAAACGAAGGGCCATCAATTACAACCAGATCCCATAATGTAGGTTTGACAGCACATTCAGTTTAAGGAGACTGTGGTCTCAACTATATGCGTTTCAGCACATGGAGAATGTTTATTTAAAAACAGAAATTAAAAGTTTCATTAATCTTCTAGGTGGTGAGTTTACAAGACAAGCTGAAGTTACATTCCTCAACAACAATGAAAGGGTGACCATTAAACAGAAATTCAGTGGAATTGATGAACATGGACATCTTACAATCAGCACAGAACTTGAAGGCAAAGTGCCTGAGATCCCATTTGGTTCTTCAGTTCATATAGAGCCCTACACTGAGCTCTATCACTCTTCTAGCTCAGGTGAGTTGAATAGTTGCGAAACCTTGCTACTTCCATTTCATTTTAACAAGTTGTCTAAGCCTGTGACAAGAATGAGCACTGCAAGAGGAATCTTCTGTTTTGTCCTACATTTGACAAGAAGCTTGTCACTGTAACATTGAAGAGCTTTTAGACTAATATTTTCATCGAATTTGGTTCCTATACAAATTTTCAATACACAAATTAAAATTTCTAGCTGTATATAAAGTAACAATCATAGCTTTGGGTCTTTTTAATACACTCATATGTGAGTACCAAAGATTGAATTAATTTACTCAATATTTTAATTCCCTTCTTATTTATATAAGATTCTTTCCTTGTTTCAGTTATCACATCGTCATCTACTAGAGAGTATACAGTGACAGAACCAGAAAGGGATGGGGTGTCTCCATCTTACACAGTTCCATACCAATGGCGGCAGACAATCACATTTGAGGAGTGCATTCATGATGACTCTCACCATCCCGTTTCAGCAACTCAGCAGCTGTCAGTGGACAGTGTCTTTGTCTTGTATAACAGAGATGAACAAATTTTACGATATGCCATGAGCAATTCGATTGGTCCAATTGGTATGTTCAGTGAATTTTTTTCCTGGTTTGTTTCCATTGTACTGTTTTAAGGTTCATTAGATTCCTGTCTCTTTTACCCTGTGGGCTGTCAAACAGAAGAGATTATTTGTAAGAATGGTCCCAAAGGATCTGACTAAAGGTACATCTGTGCCAACTCTTGCTTCCGACAGAAGCCAGCCTGGTATCTCTGAGAAGTGCACAAAAAGAAGTTGTCCACCTTTGCTCCCCATTGATTGGCATACAGCTTGCAGAAGAGTGCACAAAAGTATATGAAATGGTCCACATTCATATCAGATGCAAAGCCACAGCCATTATTCTGGGACATGTGGCATGTGATGAACTTTTTGTGTCATGTTTCAGGAATGGAGAAACATGCAGGGGTGATTTTTTTCTTGGGGCAGGAGAGAGAAGGGGTAGGTCTGCCCACTACTGGCTCTGGCGTCACCCTCTTTTGGGCTTTTCTCCTATGCACAGCCCTGGCCAACCCCAGTATGTGACTCCTGAGAAACTACCAAAGAGGGACTGCATCCCTCAAACATAGAAATTGTTCTCTTCCCCTTCCATAGCTACTACTGATTGAGAGGTCCTCTCTGTATATAATGAATAAACTTAGAAATGTTTAAGATAATGACTTTGGACTATAAGTGATACATCTTTAGCATTCATTACTGTTATAACCATGGTATTTGAAGGTTGTGTTTGTTTGTTTGAAGGAATCAGTTCTAGTGTCAAACTAGAGAAGTGTGTTTGAAAGCAATTGACCATGGAGAGTCTAAGCTTTATGAGAAATGTTCTCCCAAGCCATGTATTACGTGTCTGAAGGCCAGTCCTTGTAAATGTATAGTAGTATAGCTGTAGCAGTTTTGAGATGCATTCTCATTTTTGTATCTTCTGTGGCTTCTTGACAGATGGTACAGGTGATAAAAGCCACAATCCCTGCTACACAGGGACCCACCAATGTGACACAAATGCAGTTTGTCGTCCAGGAACAGGCAATCAGTTCACCTGTGAATGCTCTGTGGGCTTCCGAGGAAACGGACGTACATGTTATGGTATGAAAATATATCTCTTTAGGAAAAAATAAACTGACTTCCATAGAGTTTTCAAACAGCTGAACTCAAAGATGCTACAAGTGAATTCAGTTGGATATTTTCTTGGAACTTTGAGTTCAGCTGCTTGATACCAACATCACTATGGATCCACTAAAATATATCCATAGGACATCTTCCTAAGTGACTTATTATCTTTCCCTGAAACAGCGTCTAGCACAGAGCTTTCCTAACTGTGTGTTGTGACACGTTAGTATGTCGGCCACAGTGTGTAGGTGTGCTGCATGAACGCTCCCTGCACTCCTCCTGGGGCTGGAAACGGGTTAGTTTAACCACTGGTTTGCTAGTAAAACTGAATTACTGCATTGCGAAATGATGCAAAACTGAATTATTGTGTCGCTAAATGATGCATGTCCCAAAAGTTACCAACTTGAAAAGTTTGGAAAGCTCTGGTCTAGCAGAAAGACACACAAATTAATGAGGGCGCCTGAGCCCCACTTCAACAGACTTAAAGGAGGACTTGCCCACCTTTGAGGGAAAAGGAGGTGGGAGTAGTTTTGAGCAGAAAAATAGCTGGAGAGGAAATAATAAGGTAAAGGTACCCCTGACCGTTAGGTCCAGTCGCAGACGACTCTGGGGTTGCGTGCTCATCTCGCTTTATAGGCCGAGGGAGCCGGCATTTGTCTGCAGACAGCTTCTGGGTCATGTGGCCAGAATGACTAGCCGCTTCTGGCAAACCAGAGCAGCGCACAGAAAAGCCGTTTACCTTCCAGCCGGAGTGGTACCTATTTATCTACTTGCACTTGACATGCTTTCGAACTGCTAGGTGGGCAGGAGCTGGGACCGAACAACAGGAGCTCACCCCATTGTGGGGATTCGAACTGCCGACCTTCCGATTGGCAAGCCCTAGGCTCTGTGGTTTAGACCACAGTGCCACCCGCGTCCCTCAATAAAGTAGCCCAATTCCTCCACAGTTCCTCCCCTCAAGTTCACAGCATCCTGAGGCTACTTTATTATAAATCAACTCAAATCAGGAGAATTTTTATCTACAACTGTGCATTGAATCTAGGTTGGACCATGTTGTTTCAATTCTAAATTACTGTACCAAGGAATTGGGCAGGTACAAATGAATCAACATACCAAAATGGCAGAGTAAGACACTGTGCACTTTATCACTTGTGCCTTGATATGTTACTTGTCAAATACTTTGAATCCTGCAATCAGAGGAGATTCAGTTATTTTTATCTAGGCATTGGACTACAGTCACATACAATAGCTTAGTTTAAACAGGCTTCCAATATATAATTTTACTTCAGCTAAAATAGATGCCTAAGTTATACATATGTCATGGCCTGCCCTTCAGGAATTATATTAGTGACCTCTGTATAATAACATTGCCTCTTTTTGTAGATATAGATGAATGTCAGGAGCAACCAACAGTGTGCGGTGACAATGCAGACTGTATTAATCAGCCAGGGACTTTCCGATGTGAGTGTCTAGAGGGATATCAATTCTCAGCTGATGGGCGAACGTGTGTGGGTGAGTTTTAATTTTGGAAACTTTCTGTTATTGTTATCAGGAAACTGAGATCTGATGGAGAACATATCAAACAGAGGTTATTTTTTAATACCTCCCTTAATTTGTTGGTTGTTTTTGTAAAAAAAAAAAAGTTTGTTTATTTTAATTGAAAAATATCAGAAATGTAAAGAATGCTGTTCCTTGATTTGGGGAAGGCAATATTTAGGTTTTGTAAAGGATTATTACTGGATAGGCACTGCAGGCTTGGTCTGCTTTGGACATCATCCAAAGCATGCATCTGGTTTAAGCTAAGCCAGGGCCCTTTTTAACTCATGCAAAGTACTTGTTCTCCCCCTCAGTAGGGATGCCAGGTCCTGACCTAAAGACTGCATGCTGTTCCAGGTCAGAAAGTTAGCATGCTGGAACGGGCTCTCCCACTTTTGATCTGCATCACTGCAGCAGTCCATTCTCTCATCCACAACTTGCTATGGGTCAGAGATGTATCCTGCTTGCAATAGCAAACTGTAGAGGAGGCTGGGATGATTAGGCTCTAGTTGTACAGGAATTGAAGATACCATTCCTAAATGCTTTTTCTGAATGTTATCCAGAAGCATTAAAGCAAGAGTCAACAGACTAGAGTCAGGAGCTGGCTACCCCACTTCTCCCTTGAATCACCAGGCAACTTTTAAAAAGTGAGCTATGAAGTATATGTAAACAAAACAAAACAACTCCCCCATGTGTGACATCACTTATAGTCAGGGCTGTCTTACCCATAGGTGCTAGGTGTGTGGGGCACCTGGGCACCAGGCTCTCAGGGATGCCAGGCCAAGAGTTTGGGGTCTGAGAGTTGAGTCCGGGGAGGAGCCCGCCCATCGGTCGGAGTGCTGTGATGGGCTCTTCTGCTGCAGGTGGCTCTGCGCCATTAGTTCGGGGGCAACTGAGCCAGCGAGACACTGAAGTGGCTGGCCGGCTCTACCCTCCCCTGGGACTGGGCAACCTGGGGTGTGTGTGTGCTGGGTGGATCTTTGCACCCCAGCACTGCATTTGCTTAAGACAGCCCTCCTTATAGTTCATATTTGAATACTGTGTTCTTTGCAAACATACATATTTGTATATATAAATGTATATTCATTTAAATCCGAAACCTGATTAAATCAATAGCATTAAGATTTATTTATTTTTTACTTTTGAGTTGAGGGGAATAAGTTCTACAAGCCTGAGATAGCTATGCTGTCTTTTCCATTAATAGCATCCATTAATAGCATCCTATGTAAATAGTTTTGGTAAGGAGTACTGAGGGGAAGATGAAAGACTTGTAAGTGCAGCTGATCCAATAATAAATGTCTTTAATATATGAAGACTGATGAAATACATGGCAAAGTTATGTAACATGAGAGGATTTGTGGAAGCTTTACACAGACAGCTTTGCAGGATGTGCCAAA
The DNA here is from genome assembly GCF_027172205.1 of Podarcis raffonei. Taxonomy (NCBI): domain Eukaryota; kingdom Metazoa; phylum Chordata; class Lepidosauria; order Squamata; family Lacertidae; genus Podarcis; species Podarcis raffonei. The sequence continues at coordinate 78,851,706 of NC_070604.1, read as the reverse complement.
CAACTGTATCAAATCTTTCCTTTCTTGCATTTAGTTGTTTAAACATCTGTTTGAAGGAAATTTGAGCTTGAGACTACAGCAAAGCATTTCCTGAATGGTTTACTTTCTTTCTCTTTCCCCCAGAAGTAATTGGTTAGCTCACTCTTTTGCCAAAGATAGTGGATAACTGTCTAATAGTCTGATTCTGTGCATGCTCACTTGGAAGAAAATTCACTTCTGCCTCTATGGTTAGGCAAAGTGAGGTGAGTGCCTCAGGCGGCAGATGTTGGGAGCAGAAGTAGCAAAATCCCTGCCTGTTCCCCCTAAGCCCCATGACCATTTATCTCTTTTGGAGGACAGAGCTATACATGCGACATGGAATGTCTTGTCCCCTCTTAAACTAGCCTGCAGCTTTAGGTGTGGTGGAGAGGACACTTACTTCACCTTTAGTGTTGAAGGAAGATTTAGCTGCCGGTTCTAGGACTGGCTCTACTATTAGACAGAGTGAAGCAGCTGCCTCGAGCAGCACATAAAGCAAGGTGCAGAGCAGCAGTGAGGTGTTGTAAAACAGAGCTGTGTGTGCCCTAAAGGCAGATATTCTGAGGGTTTAGTCCTCAGAAGAACAGCTTTCATGGTAGAAACGGTGAGGACAGGCTATGTGTTCTGTAGGATGCTCTATAGAGCAAGCTGTGAAGGCTGCTTTAGGCATTATTAGCAATTTTTAAAAAATCAAAATCAAACAAGGCTCCCCTTTTCAGTAAAAAATGAAATTTTAATTTAAAAATTTACATGAATTTTTGATTTAAGAATGGTAGAAATATTTTTATTTCTGACATGTTTTGAATACAGAGTATCTCTAGAGTTATCTTAAATCCCAGATGTCAAAACCTAGCAGTGACTTGTTCAGTTTGGTATTGTTTTGTATTTGTTTAGAACTTATTCATCTGCCAATGTTTTTATATCTTACTGAGCTCCTGATGCGATTGCCAAATTACAATCTTTGGTCATCTTTGGCTTAGTTTTTAGTAAGATAGTAAATCATTCGCTTTGTGAGCAGCATTTGCAAGAGGCCTCCAGTGTTTTATTATCCTTGCAAATGTTGTCATTGTAGATAATTTCATTTCACAGCACCAGCTTCGGTTTGAGGGGAGGGGAGGAAGGGAAGTGCTGATATTAAGGTATTCAAACCTCTTGATTAGATGCCTCACCAGCCTGCCAGCCAGAATGAGGAGATGACAGTGCTTATCCCAGTAGCTTTTGAGATCTTCGACCTTCTGGCTGTTCCATTGGGATTTGGAGGAATTGTGTTGCAGTGACTTCAGTCTTTCCTGGAGGTTCAGGTTCAGATGGTGGTGCTTGGTTGTTTGTTTCATCCCTTAGCCATTGGCCTATGGGGTGCCTTAGAGTGTTATCTTGTCCCCCATGCTGTTAAACTGGGGAGGAACTTGTTTCATTTAAATTACTCCCTAAATGTATTGTAGAAGAAGGCTTGGCAGGCTCTGACTTTCCGCATTCTGCTCAGGGTGGCCACAGTAAGAAAGGTAGCCCTTCCAAGAATCTTGTTTCTCTTTCAGGTCCTTCCCCTTTCAGTTTTGTGTAATATCCTTACCTCTTGGTAATGCCTTCTTAGTAGGTTTATTTTTTGCTCCAAATGGCCCAGGTTAACCTCCTTGTTGTAATATAAATCCAGCTTGGAAGACTGAGTGGTCCCTCACTTACCAACATATTTTGATGCCTTTCAGCTTCAGCAAATGTCAGTAGGCTCTTCTGGGTTGCATGAGGCTAAACAATCTGAAGCTTAATCCAGATAAGATGGAAGTATTGTGGACAGGGAAACCCTTGGATAGTAGAATTCAACCAATCATTGATGGGGAGGTTAGACCTTACTATGGTCATTCAGGCATTAACAACTTCCAAAAGTGACTACTGCAATTTTCTCTCTTTGGGTTGCCTTTGAAGGCAGCTCAGAAACCACAGTTGGTGCAGAATACATCTGGCTTGTTTTTGGCCTGGCCAATTAGATTATATCATGCTGATACTTCACCAGTTGCACTGGTTGCCAGTACAATTCGAAGACAAGTTAAAGTACTAGTGAAAACCTTTAAAGCTCTAAATGGTTTGGGATCAGGTTAGAGTCCACTTGCACCCATACCAGCCCTACTCATATCCTAAGACCTATGAAAGAGGGCATATTGAGATGCCCAACAGTAAAAGCTATTTGGCTGGTGGGCATAAGGAACAGGACCTTTTCTGCAGAGGCCTCCCATTTATAAAACTCAATTCCACAAGAAATCAGGAAGGCCCCCATCACTGAACTCTTTTTTAAAAAAGAGCTCTAAAGACATACTTCTTTAGAATGGTCTTTGGGAATGAACATGTCAAGTTGGCACCTCAGTTAGACTGGCTGGGCCAGGTGTACAATGCTGGCTTTATGATACTTTAGTCTATGTTTGTAATCAGTCTATTTTTGTAATCAGAATCAGTAGTCTTACTACTGTATTTTAATTATCATTGTTGATGTATTTTAGTGATTGTAAAATGCTTAGTGAGATGATGGTTCTGAAGAGCAGTATATAAGTCATTTTAATAAAATCAATTGCCCACCCTGGGCCCCTTTGGGAGAAAGCATGGGATATAAATTAAATTAATTAATTTAAAAAAATAATAGCAACTGTAACAGTAATAATAACACAGTATTGCACTATGAAAATGTATGCTCTATTTCTGGGTTTGATTATTTTTTCTACTGAACCATATGGAGTAGATTAAACTTCCAGAATCTAAATTTTGCACACAATGGGCAATACTTGTAGTATTCATTTTCTTCCTGAGAAATTCTGAAGCATTGTTGTCTAGTTCAAACAATGGAGGGAAGTAAAGAAAACTAATAAGGGTTTGAAGAAGTGGGGTTGGTGGGGGGATTGTGGGAAAAATTTGACTCGAGAGAAAGCACAATGGAAGAAAACACAGATTTAATAATGAGAGAATGGTTAGCTGATAAGCTCATGCAGAGTGAGGGGGAAACATAAAAATGAATAAGGGGAGCTGTGTGAAGAGATCAGCTGAAGAACAGGACTTGCATCTTGAAGGTTGTGTAATTAACTAACTGAAGGGGCTATGAGGAAGAAAGGCCAGCAGTTAGAAGTTTATTCATGTCCCCATACATCAAGGAAAGTGCAAATTTTGTTGCCACTGAAGAGCAAAAAAACAAGAGAAAGGAGTAATCTTCCCTGTCTCCTAGGCATGTAGTTTGGGGAACAGGCCATTTCCTTTGTATATAATGGTCTATTCCTCACCGCATGCCCAGGAGACAGGGAGGATCAACTTGTACAATTAACAAGGATGGATGGAAGAGAACTGTTAGGTGAAAATAATAATATTTATGGCTTTGCAACAGAAGTATTAGTGGGGAAGACATTAAGGAGGAATGATTATATATAGGCTAGCACAGAAGTGTAACCTTATATAGAATTGTGAGCAAGCCTCATAAAAAGGTGGTCACTGAACAGCTGCATGTGACTTAACACACTAAAAGAAAGTTTGAGAAATCCATGGCTTAAAGGGAGTGAAAGAAATGACAAGGAAAAGTAATTGACAGAGTAGGACCGCCAGATGACTAACAAACCCAAAGACCCAAGTGAGAAAGCGTTGAAACTGTAATAGATTTGAAGGACAAAATACAATTTAACTACTGGTGGCAATAGGATTGTCTGGGAAACCCCAAACAGCTTTCAAGTAATGCTTGGGCTGTTCACAATTAGTGTGATTTCCACACCCAGTTTTCAGTGTGCTGTAATGTAAAATGTTATATATTCTTAGCATAGTGTTAGTTTTTATGCTAGAACTAACTGAAAATGTTAGTTCTAGTTTTATTTTTGTTTCATTCACATTTCCCTCTGTTAAAAAATATTAAAGTGAATGTTCCTACCTTGTAGCTATTGAACGTGTCGTCAATCATTGTGTGACGGGAACACACACTTGTGACATCCCACAGCGTGCCCGCTGCATATACTCTGGTGGCTCTTCTTATATCTGTGCATGTCTACCAGGCTTCTCTGGGGATGGACGTTCCTGCGAGGGTAAGTGGCACCATGAACCCCCTCCCCCTTCTGTCTTGTCCTTGGAGGCCTTTGTACAGCTTGGTTATCTGATCCTCAATAATTTGTTTGAGCTTTTTTGCTTTCTGTAACAATTTTTTGAGTTGGGAATCTAAAACCAGAATAAAGCAGAGTTTCCACACTGTCTTCGCTACACACATTTTCTCCACATTTTAATCTTTTCTAAAAACCTCTTTTTACTAGTGTTGTTTGCTGGCATTCATATGGAAGTGTTGTTATTCCCAAATGCATGTGACTATCCTAAATTGCAGAAATAAACAAATTGATAGCGATAATATCCATGTTTACGAGATACATCTTAAATTGTCAACATCCTCATTTGCATATCAACAGTTAAAAGATTTCTGATATTTAGTGTACCATTTATAAAGGTCATCTGACTGCACATATCATAAAGTAATCTTTTAGTGGAAATGCGCTGCAATGCACAGTGTGGTTTTCCCAAGCTACCCATGTCACATTGAGTCCTTTTCTCTCCTAACATGGTTGTCCTAGTTTAGGTTACCCTAGTTTAGCACATGGTATGCTATGTCCAATAGATTATCTCCTCGTCTTTTTGGCAGTCTGGTTGGCTTGCTGTGATTCTATGCTTTGGAACCAACTGCCCAACCTACAATCTGTTCATGTATAAAACATTGCTTATGAAACTTAAAACATCAGTTATTTGAATGGTGAGTCAATGGACATTTAAACTCATTATATCATGAAACTTTGACCAATGTGCGTGGTCATAGCTGCCCAACATCCTGGCTGAATGAGATGTTTGTCTCATGGTAGCATATGAAAAAGGATGCAGGTCCAGGTCCTTGTAACAGAGGACCTAAGGCTGACCTACATGCATATTTTTCAGTTCCTTAAAAGGGGTGCATCTTATAATATGGCCTTTCTTTTCTTTTCTTTTATAGATGAAGATGAATGTAAGCTGAGCCGCTGTCATCCGGATGCTTATTGCTATAACACACAAGGGTCCTTCAGCTGCCAGTGTAAGGCAGGTTATCGTGGGGATGGTTTCCAGTGTGTGACAGGAGGTAAATAAATGTTATTTTCTAAAAATCCTAGCAGAAGCAATTTGTTGAAAGACAGCATGGTGGAATGCCATTAAATGAACAGAAGTTGTTTAACAACTGTGTATTCTGATTTTTTAAAAAACCTGAATTATTTTATCAAGCAGATTATTTAATATGGCGCTTTCCAGAGTTTATCAAGATTCTCTTTTTACTTTAAGACTTTTTACAGTTAAATCCTTTATATGTTAACTCAGAAATAAGGGCTATTGAATTTAATGAGATATATTCTGAAGTGAGTATAGGATTTCAGTTGGGAATCACATGTTTTTGAAAATTAAGCCTTGCATGAATTCTGGCTTGTTTTCTGAGTTAAATATCTCCTTTGTCAGCTTATGATTTTAGCTAATACATACTGAAATTTTGTGTAAGGAACACTAAGAGCTACATAATTTAATCTGATCAGTTGGTGCAATAGAAACTATTCCATGCTATTTATAAGACTATCACATTCACTCCAGAAAGATGAGTGTTCTCTCTTCCATTTTGCTATTTATTTTGCTGAAAAATGCTATCTTTCCTCTACTGTGAACTTGTTTGGAAGTAATGCTGTAATTTTGCTTTGCATTGTTTTGCTAATTGTGTTAGATTTCCTTTTGGGTTGTAACTTCATTATTTTGAATTAAGATTGTGTTATCATATGGATTTCCTTCTCCGAATGAGGAGCTATGGGCATAAATCAGAATAGGGCATTAGGTTTTGGTTTTGTTTGCATTGTATCATGCATATTTATAATTGGTCTGCTCAAAGGATCATGCCTGGAACTTAGGGTGCTGGATGTTGAATTTTGGAGAAAGAGACAATATCCTTTTTCATGTGAGAGATAAGTATAGATAGAAAGGAAGGAGGTGATTTCAAGGGAAGAGAGAGGATGCTTTCCCCCCTAATTCCTATCCCTTTCTGACAGATGAAAGTTGTGATATGTAGACAAATAGCCTGCAGCATGTGTGTAATAATATTCTAGCAGAGCAATCCATACACCCATAATGGTATGTTATTTCCTTTGAGAGATTCAGATAAAATTAGGTTCTATTCTTCGTTATGCAAGTTTTCACTTCTTTGGAATGTCAAGAGCAGTCTTATAAACAGACAGTCCTATACTAGAGTACCTAGGATCAGATATAAGTTGATTTCTACAGGTGGAATGCAACAGCTGGTATGGTGCCAGTGCCCAAATTAAGCTTGAACATGGCACTGTCACAGAATCAGTCCTATGGAGTACTCTGTTGGTAAGAATCTCTGTCAGCTGCTCATTGATGCTCTGGACGCTGAGGATGGGAAAGAGAGAGGCCCTGTATGGCCCTGTTTTCATAGTAGCCTAACAGCTTTTCTGTCCCAGTAGAAGAAAGAAAACCTGTTCCTGTCTCTTTCAACATGTTAGGGTTTTGTAGTTAAGGAATAGAACATAGTGTTTCATCTGGGAAGAGCCATCCAGCTTCGCCTTGCTAACTATTTACTACAGTGGTACCTCTGGTTAAGAACTTAATTCGTTCCGGAGGTCCGTTCTTAACCTGAAACTGTTCTTAACCTGAGGTACCACTTTAGCTAATGGGGCCTCCCACTTCTGCCACACTGCCACCGCACGATTTCTGTTCTCATCCTGAAGCAAAGTTCTTAACCCGAGGGACTATTTCTGGGTTAGCGGAGTCTGTAACCTGAAGCGTATGTAACCCGAGGTACCACTGTATTTTGCTGCAGTCATAAATGTCACTGAAGCTATTGTGGGCCTATGAGACTATATGTTCTACAGTGTCTGTGTTGTCAATACACACACACACACACACACACACACACACACTTCATATATTCAGGTACCACTTTCAGCATCTCTAAATTTAAGCTAGGGAATTTTATTCTGCAAATACAGTACTATAATAGTTTTTACACAGCAAATCTGCTCCTTGAAGTATCTGTGGAAGTTGCCTGCAATTTTACATACGTTCATCACATAGCCGGCTTGTTAGCAATAGAGTTCCTGGTGTAAGCAGCCGCATTCCAGCAGCTATGAAGAATGTCTGTACTTCATTATTCCCTCACGCTCCATTGTTTCATTACAAAAAGAAACAGATGTCCAAAACTTGTCACCCCTTCATGTCCCGTAGATTGTGTTTACCAAACAGAAACAAACCCAGACTCTCTGGCTAGGGACTATGACCAATAAAAATCATTCACCGAAATTGTTAATGTGGGTAATCTAGTTCACATGGGAAATGCACTGGTGGCAAAAATCCGTATCCTGTTTGTAGTGCTCCGTGACCGAAGCAGCATTAAATGGATAGCACTAACAGCCTCCTAATGGTGAGGTGTTAATTTGCCTTTCTTTGAAACCACATAGGAGCATCACCTAAAACACAAAAGACTTTTTGGGGTAACCTTCAGCTACCTGATCACAGGTGGTGGTGGGGAATAGACTGGATCAGTGCACACATTGTGGACATTGTGTGTAGCATATGGTGGCTGAACTTGGCAGTTGTGCCCATACCATAGCAAAATATAAACAGTAAAATCCCGTGGTAGCATTAAAGTTGTCCTGTATACATGGCACTTCACAGAACCTGCTCACCATGTGATGACAGCTAGAGAATGGAGTGTTTTTTAAATGTCATCTGTGTAGTGGTTGTTGCATGTCTCTGTCCCACTGTTTAAAACATTTGCTACAACCTTAGTAAATGCATTGTGGCTTAGATTTTGGCTTGCCTAAACAATGGGATGAATCCTGCCCCTCCCGCTCCAGCAGCTTCTAAGATCAGTCTTCTGACATTTTACTTTCTAGCACCATTTCAACTGCTACTGATTATTCAATAACAAAGCTGGAGCTTTTCCAGTCCACAAGGCCTGCAGTAACCCAAGAAACCACATTAATGGATACAGCATATTTTAGGAGCCCTTTCTACAGCTCTGAAGTGCTTCTGGGCTGCCCTTGTGCTTGCTCTAACATTCTACAGAGGGTGACATGTGGCTCTCCTGCCCCACCGCAGCCTCATTTCTGCTAAACCATTGGTGGTACAAAGGACAAGAATTGAAAATGTCATTGGGTGTGCAACTGTCTTACTGACACTTAGAATTAGATGCAAGGGGACAGAGAGGGTATACGCTGTGCTGGTGCAGGTTAGCTGCACATTTGCAACTGTCTGCATAACTGTGGTTGCAGAAAAGCAGCATTTGCGGCTGAGGCTTCATTGCCTGACTTTGTTACCCAGACAGCTGTGTTATATAAAGTTTCTGTGCACCTACAGTGCTTGCACAGTGTTAAGTGAGAAACCTCCTCCCACAACTTATTGGAAATGGATAGGAGTTCATCTCCCTGCACTTGATCACTCCTACGTGCTGGCCAGCTGTTGGCGAACCATCTTAACTGCCATTTCTAATGCAACCTGTATGAGCTTCACTCCACCTTTCAGAACTCAGGGGCAGCAAATTTGGCTAATATATGTTGGCTAGAATCACTTGTATGTAGAACATCATAGAAATGAGATGTAAAATTCACCTTTCTTTTTGTTTTGTTTCTTATTTACAGAACAAGAAAAGACAAAATGTCAGCGTGAACAAGAACAAAGTGTGGCTTTTGGTCCAAGAGGAGCCAGGCCAGTTGGCTTCTTTGTTCCTCAGTGTGATGTCTATGGGAATTATTTGCCAACTCAATGCCACTCCAGCACTGGATATTGCTGGTGTGTAGACAGAGATGGGAATGAGATTGATGGTACCAGAAGTGGTCCAGGGATTCGACCTCCATGTAAGTTACGTTGCACCTAAGCCATTAAGCTACTGCAACAATTTTCCTCATTCAGATGCTGTTTTATTGGGCTCATAGTTCAGACATATGCCTCTCATACAGTGCTGTTCCATTGTTTCATATGTGCTTATGCTGATATGCTGTTCTTGCTATTAAGCCATGTTCAAATTGGTGACATAATGAAGCAAGCAATAGCTATTATAGCCTTCTAAATAAATCAAAAAATGTTTCTAGCCTGCTTGCCCAATGTATGATTCTGTTAGTCATGTGGGTTCCCCCCTGCCCCCCCCCCAAGGGCAACAAGCCAGAGCTATCGGCAGTGACTTGCAAATTATATGGTGATATTCAAAGGATGTTTATACAATTAATAGTGTGGCATTCCTGTAAAATGTTCCATATGGAGGCACCTTTTAGAGAGTGCCCAAACTATAACTGATCCATGATACAGCTACTAGGTGCTGATTGTTGTAGGATGCACGAAGCATATAATACCAGTTGTACAATATCGTCACTGGCTTCCAGGCCCAGTGGCCCTCGAATTATGCTGACACTGGGCCTGTCCTTTCTGGTTTTATTCATATGTAAGTTAGAACCATGGACAGTAAGGAAAATAATTTCAATATTTAGTGGTGTAACATGAGCAGCAGGAATGAGACGCAGCCCTAAAGGAAAGAAATATAGAAGACTCTGCCTTATAATTGGTTGTTCTTTATAACCATAAAACATGATCCTGGTAAGGCTAAGCACTTTTAAAACCTCATTAGTTTCATTGAAAGAGACATGCAGTATAATTCTGTGCACCTTTATTCATAAGCAAGTGCATAGATGTCAGTGCGTTCCAGGGCTGGCCCAAGACATTTTGGCACCTGAGGCAAACCATAAAATGACACCTCCCCACAAGAGATGCATCCCTTGGAGGCCAGATCTGATGTCGCTTTGGTTCCTGCAGCCTGAGGCAGCTGCCTTACTTTGCCTCATGAGTGGGCTGGCCCTGGTGAGTCCTAAGCAATGTTGCATAGGATTGCCATCTCAAGTATGTGCTTAGCATCATTTGAAATATGTAGCACTTAAATGTGCTAAGCGCTGGCTGGATTGTATCCAGTTTATATTAGAGTAATCTTGCCTTGCAGATGCAGTTTGACCTTATTGTGTTTGCGCAATCCTGACTGTGTGTGTTTTCTATCATTTGTCAACAAGGTCTGGGCACAGTTGCTCCTCCTGTTACAGTTGGACCCTCTGTAAAACCAGATACCATTCCTCTGCCTCCAGGAACACACTTACTCATTGCTCAGAGTGGAAAGATTGACCATGTCCCCCTGGATGGGAATGACATGAGGAAATCAGATGCAAAAGCTTTGCTGTATGTGCCAGTAAGTATCCCCTGAACTTGATGTAATAATTTGCATGAGTGAAAACTGAGGTTTTTAGCTGAAGAGTTATACTAACAGAAAGAAATAACACTTCAAATCAATATCAGGAACAGTCACATGTCTTAATATCCTTTGGGTTTTGCTGCTGATTTTCCTTTCTTACTGATGCTTTGTTTTTATTTTTTATTTTAGATTAGGCTGCAGCTGCTGAGAAAGGGGGGAATTAAGATTCTGAAATCTTGAAGCTGGGGTCACAATTCTTTTCGTATTAACAAAGAGAGGTCCCCAAAGAAATGTGTGTTCCTGTTGCACAATATTTTTACACCCTTCCCCGCTTCAGTGATAGCGTCTCAGGACTATTATAAACAAACTTGTACTGTATTTATAGCAAATTTTATTGGCTTTCTAAGCAAGTCAAAACTCCCATTAAACTTTCCAGTGTTTTAAACATTGTTCGACATTCTTAAATTTTAGCTGCTCATCCTGGCTGGCTATAATAGTTTATGTGGGTTTTAAACATTCTCCACTGAGCTCCCCCTTTATCTTCCTGTCCTTGATATCTTCCTTGTTCTTCCTTCTGCTGTAGATTTTATAATATGTCCTGATAACTTCCTGTGCTCTGGTCAGGCTTCTATACTCTTCCATGTGTTTCTTTTCCAGCTGTTTCCTTATGCCTGACACCAGTGGGCAAGTAAGTCTGTTTCCCACTTTCCACCTTCTCTTACTGTTGAATGAAGCCTTTTGCTATGCAATGTCCATGAGCTGTGTCCATGAGCAGAAGGCTACACTTGGCTCCAGTGCACAGATTATTATTTGAAGCAATCATTCTCTACTGCTGCTTCAGATTATTTTCTACCTGCACTGAAGGTGTGCCTGAACCATTAAATGAGATGCCCTCCCCTTTTCCACCTGCTATGATGCTGTTAGCTTTTGTTGCTTTTCTGATACCTTCTTATACTGTACCTTGAGTTTTGCCAGCTTATGTTGGATCCTTTAGGTTTGTTTTATCACTAGGCTTTAACATGCACCCTTTCCCTAAATACAATGTGCTATAATCTAGGTGTTTTGACTGATCTAATGCCTAACCATTTCTTCTAAAGAATTGGAAACATGATATATTTTGAGACTTGTAATAGTTTCACCAACTTGCAGGATAAAGTTGTTATTGGAGTCGCTTACGACTGCTTGGAGAAGATGGTTTATTGGACAGACATAAGCAGCCCATCTATCAGCAGAGCAAGCCTGGGTGGAGGAGAGCCAGTATCCATTATAAAAACAGGTAGGAGGGTTGTGTACATTTCTTCTTCACAATATTTTTTCCCCAGCGGCAGGGCTCCCACAGAGAATCTTCATGGCCATACTTTCTATTGCTCTCAAGTGTTGAAAGGTATATGGGGGGGGGATGTGTCTGAGAGTGGAGTCCTAACCCTCCCTGTTGATGGCTGAGGCACATTTAGGATGGTTCACAGATTCTTTCCCACCAGTGCAGAGCAGCTTTGCTGGTGAGGTTGTGCCATGGCGGAGGCAGGGAACTCATGCTGGTCGTAGGGCATGGGAATTTCCAAAATGTCAGGGTGTGGACAGGGCATCAGTTGCTTTAGATCCACAGGATCCCTGATTCCCCCAAGGTGACCAATGCCTGTGCCTCCCTTGTCTATGGCATCACAAAAACAATGAAAAGATTCCTCCATACAGTTTCTGCATTGAGCAGCATAAGGCAGCCCTGCAGCTGTGCATTGACTGTAGTTGTGGATCCGCTGCTCTGCTTAAAAACAAAAACCACTGCCACTTCATTTCTCATATAAGCAACCAAACCCAGGAAGTATCTTGTGCCTAGGAGCTTGCCTAGCTCTGAAACCTCAGTTGTCAAGTTGGAATTACAACTCTTTTAGCTGGGCTTATGGACTCTTCTTCACCCTTGCAAGTGAATTATTCATTAAATTACTCATTCATTCTGCTTACTTAAGCAGAGCATAATAATAGCACAGGCACTGGTTATTTTATTAACATTGTCTCAGAAACAAACAATGCCCCTTACACTGCAGTTCTGTACATGTCTCCTTAAATATAAATCCTATTGAATTTAAAGGTACTTACTTTCAGGTATGTGTAGGGTCTGTAGGATTGCAGTCTCAATGGTAAAACTGCCCCTAATGTCTGTTGGTAGGTTCGTTAGGTAACTTGTTTGGTAGGCTACTTTAAAAAAATAATCTATAAGTACAAGTATGTTTTATTTAATGATGGGTTATTACAAGCAAGTATATAATATATATAGCAAAAATGCATGAACCAAATTGTTTTATCGTCACAACAGGCACTGAAACTTCAAGCTACATTTTTCTTCTTTGTTGCTACAATTTGTGGTGTGCTTGTGCTGATGATTTTATTTTTAATGTTAAAGTTCTGATAGTTCATAGTTGGATTGTTCTGCAAGACCATGTTTTGTCTTATGGCCCTTCCAGCTCTCATTTGGCTCTCCAGCTGTGTTGCCTGTTGAATTGTAGGACCTTTCCAAGCCCCACAGCTGCACAGAGTACTCCACAGGGAGAAATGCTCCTCCATCCTGCAACCAAATAAATTGGATCTGTGTATATCTTCATAAGCCTGCCTCTTGCCAGGCTCTGAGCCTCCCAATTCCTCTCAGGCAGGCTTGTGTAATAATAATAATAATAATAATAATAATAATAATAATAATAATAAACTGCAGAAAGTTAGTGTTGAGCTGGGAGAAGGGATGCTAACAGCCAGTCATGTAAATTCCATATCCACGTAATGTAGATTAGATGTACTTGTGGTTGGTTTTCTTCCCAGGCTGGTTGACATTTTACTCCAGGCCACACAGTGACTTTAAATCTCTTAGCAGACAGCACCAGTCAAATATGGATCTGGACTGTTCTTGATGTCATTTTTATTGACAACCTTTAGTACACTGTTGGATAGACAGACAGATAGAACAGAGTTTGTGTAGTAGTCTCCTCAAATGTAATTATATTTACCATTTTGGCCTCGGTTGTGAAGAGTCTGTTATTTAAAAAAGAAAGAGAAAGCTTTGATCTTCTGAATTCATCAGAGCACTTTCCCCCCAAAGCAGAAGAAACCATAACATGCATTTTGAACCTATATGTTTTAATCATTCATTCATCAATCTGTGTTTGAGCTTAGCAGCCCCTGGGGCCAGGATAGTAGATCATTATCTGCTATTTCCTGTTGCTTTAGACCTGGTCATTGTCCAAGGAAAACTATGCACTTACATTTCTCAGAATTGTTCCAAACTTAAATCTACTCTCAAAGTCCAATTTTCTTTTTTCTGTTAGCTAACATCAACTGTTAGTTTTTAAAGTCTGATTACTTTAAAAAAAATGTTTTCTTTTGGCAGATCTACAGTTTAACACCTTTTTTTTTTTGCCTTAGTAAACTTTTCTTTTCATAAACTTGGGCAGTTTCATTTTATTTTAAACACCCTCATGCCAAGAAGCCCTAAAACTGTGTTATGGTTCTATGGTTCTACCTTGAGAGGCATTAGGAGATCCAAGGAAGGCTAGTGGATAGAGAAGCCTGGTAATAAAAACCCATTTTCTGGTAGCCGCAACTTCATACACAGGGAGAGGAGTACAATCTTTTGTGGCTGGATCTCCCAAGGCAGCACAGGACAAACACAGAGCTTTGCATACAACATTTGTAAGCAGTTTTTGTGGCACCTTCTTGCTAAATTTTGACTTAACATAAGAATAGAGCAGTGCAGAAGAATGAAATGAAATATAGCTGTTTTTATAAAATGGAGATGCCTGGAAAGTGGGCTTTTTCCTGGGAAAGGGCTCCGAGTGTTACAATTTCAGCTAAATAATGACAGGTGGAGGATGAAGCATTCCAAAACTGTTTCGTTGGCATTTTTGTTATTTTTATATTATGGCTGTTCCCATCATCCTTAGAGCATCTCACTCCCGTCACCTCAAGATTTTCGCAAGATGACACCATGAGAGCTTTAAGCCCCTAGTATTTATCCTGCCAGGGACGCGGGTGGCGCTGTGGGTAAAACCTCAGCGCCTAGGGCTTGCCGATCGCATGGTCGGCGGTTCGAATCCCCGTGGCAGGGTGAGCTCCCGTCTTTCGGTCCCAGCTCCTGCCCACCTAGCAGTTCGAAAGCACCCCTAAGTGCAAGTAGATAAATAGGTACTGCTTTATAGCGGGAAGGTAAACGGTGTTTCCGTGTGCTGCACTGGTGCTGGCTCCCCAGAGCAGCTTCGTCGCGCTGACCATGTGACCCGGAAGTGTCTCCGGACAGCGCTGGCCCCTGGCCTCTTAAGTGAGATGGGCTCACAACCCTAGAGTCGGACACGACTGGCCCGTACGGGCAGGGGTACCTTTACCTTTACCTTATTTATCCTGCCAAGGGACCCGGGTGGCGCTGTGGGTTAAACCACAGAGCCTAGGACTTGCCGATCAGAAGGTCGGCGGTTCAAATCCCCGCGACGGGGTGAGCTCCCGTTGCTCGGTCCCTGCTCCTGCCAACCTAGCAGTTCGAAAGCACGTCAAAGTGCAAGTAGATAAATAGGTACCGCTCTGGCGGGAAGGTAAACGGCGTTTCCGTGCGCTGCTTTGGTTCGCCAGAAGCAGCTTAGTCATGCTGGCCATATGACCCAGAAGCTGTACGCCGGCTCCCTCAGCCTATAGAGCGAGATGAGCGCCGCAACCCCAGAGTCGGTCACGACTGGACCTAATGGTCAGGGCTCCCTTTACCTTTATTTATCTTTTGCTGAGCTCCAACTTCTTTGCTCCATTTCCACTGTCTCGTCTGCTTTCCTGCCACCATCTTTGCACATTACAAAATGTCAGAATGCCTTGACTCAGGACCAGAGGCGTAGTGTGGGGGGTGCCAGGGGTGCCGGCCGCACCTGGCGCAACATATGGGGGGGCGCGAGTCCAGAGGGAAGGGACAAGTTCCTTCCTCTGCCGGGCTCCCCGCCACCACCGCCAGCCTTGCACCCTAGCGAGCGCGCCCCCCGCCACCGCTGCAGCTGCGCTCCACTCACTGCTCGCAGGAGGAGCAGCCGCTGCAGCAGCGCTGACGCCGCCACCGACGCCTGGCCGGGCACGGGCAGCCTCCGCACCTCGCCGCCGCCGCCATCCCCTCGGCCCAGCTACAGGCGGCGGCTGCTTCTGCCGACTGGAAGGGAGGAGAGCTCCGAGGGGCCTCGACGCGCCCTGCCCTCCCCAAAACCCTCCGAGATGAAGCCGGCGGGCGGGCGAGGGTCTCCCGGCGGAAGGGGGCGCCGCTGGCTCCGGCTCTCAGCGCAAGTCTCAGCCGCGCGGGGGGGGGGCGAGGACGGAGCGCGGCTGGAAGCCCCCGGACGCGGCCGGGAGGAGGAGAGGCGCTGGCCAAGCCCGGATCTGGAGCGCCTCGGAGCGCGGGCTCCACCTACAGCCCAAGGAGAGGAGGGGGCGGGGAGGCGCCCGAGGGGAGGGGGCTTCGGCTGCCTCGGCCCACGTGGGCTCCGCAAATAATAAATTTAATAAATTCCTGCTGAGCCTTTGGGGGGGTCCTTGGCTCCTTCGCTCGCCCCCAGCCCCAGTGGCGTAGCGTGGGGGGGTGCAGGGGGGGCCGGCCGCACCGGCCGCAACATCTGGGGGGGGGCGCTCGCACTCGAGTGCTAAAATCCATGGGTTAGGGGGCGCAAATTACTTGCCTTGCCCCGGGTGCTGACAACCCACGCTACGCCACTGCTCAGGACAGAGCAGCGCTTGGTGTGGTCATTGCATAATGGCATTACTGTAAGCTGCATCTTTTTTGCAAGCAATAATCATACAGAAAAAAACGAAAGTAGATTTTGGTTTTAGCAAGGTTCCTATCCAGCTCATTCAGTGATGAAATGTAAAAAATTGTAGGTGCCTGTCTGATTCTACCAAATGTAGAATTTCTCCTGAATTTCAAATCTATAAAACTTTTAGATTCTTAAAACTATTAGATATCTGTCATATATATATATCAATGGATTTGGCACCCATGAGCTATTTTTATGCAATTTTCACCTGTCCTCAGTGGACAGTTTTCCACTAGTTACAAAGAACTTTGGAAGAGAACACTATTGCTTTTCTGTATTAACAATCTGAAAATGTTTTTTTTTTAATTATAAAATTATTTTCAGCTTGAAAACTGTGACCCATTGTTTTAGGAAAGCAAGCTTAATCAAAGGAAACCACACAATAAGTGCCTTATTGGCTGGTCTCCATACTCTAAATTAGCATCCATTTGCTTTTACAAATTTAGGATGGCCATGCATGATATATTGTGAGACATTTTTTACTTCCCACTGCTTTGACCTATTGATAGAATCAATATTTTATGGGGTATTTAAGGATGAGGGTGGGGATATAATGTTTCCCATCTGTACTTGCTCTATTTTACTTTATAAGAAAGGTGCTTTGTCTTCATATCATTTATATGACTCTTTCTAAACTTACAGCATAAAAATAATGGTAGCGTGCAATAAAATAAAACATCATAAAATCATAAGATGCAGAATAAGTTACCAACAAATTGCAGAACAGATTACCAAGCACAGAACAAATTACAATCACACTAACTGTCTAAAAGTGCTTGATGAAGCAAACTTTTTCAGCAGTTGATGAAATGTAAAAAAAAATGTAGGTGCCTGTCTGATTTCAGTAGGAAAAGTGAAAACACTGGTCCCACTGAAAGCCATGATCTGCATGGAAACTAAATGTATATGTGAAAGCTGTAAGACAGACAGTCCTTTCCAGATGATAATAGTGATCTGCCTGGTGTGTAAAGGGCAATATGGCCCTTAGGTGACCTGGTCTTGGGCTGTTTGGGGCTATATACACTAACAGTAATTCTCCACTTATCTCAGAAAGTGTCCTGGCAACCAGTTCAGAGCTTTCGGGACCAGTATAAGATTGCAGGGGGTTGGACTAGGTGACCCTTGTTGTTCCTTCCAACCCCACAATTCTATGCTGATACAGAGCTACTCCAGCCGAAAGCCAGGCTGCAGCATTCTGCAATAGCTGCAGTTTCCAAATCAGTATCAAGGGTAAACCCACATAGAGCGCTTCACAATAGTTCAGTGTAGAGGTTACTAAGGCCTGCACAACTATGGCCAAAGTTATTTCTCTCCAGGAACAGCCACAGCTGGTGCACCTGCCCAAGCTAAACTTTAATTGGGAATTGGCTGAAACTGCATAACATGGGGTGCTGACATGAGGCAGGGCCTTCTGGACAGAGATGTGGTTGTTTTATTCAGGCCTTTGGCTGGAGGAGGGGAGTTTTACAGCTCAGCCCCTGGCTGGCTGCTGCATTGCATTTTATTGCCATATTGTTGTTATTATTATGTACTGTATTGATTTTGACCATTGTTTCAATTATTCAAAGCCACCCTGGTCTCCTGTTGGAGAAAAGGCAGATGGGTGAGGGTGACAATAATAACTTTGATGGTGGATTTGTTTCCACAAATGAGAACAGTGATTGAGATGTTTTAGATGAATGGCAGTATATTTCAGGATGCTCTTTTCCCTTTTCACCCAGATTTGGAAAGCCCTGAAGGAATAGCACTGGATCACCTTGGGCGCACCATCTTCTGGACAGATTCTCAGCTCGATAGGATAGAGGTAGCAAAGTTAGATGGTAGCCAGCGCCGAGTGCTGTTTGACACTGACCTTGTGAACCCCAGAGCCATCGTAGCAGATCCTATGAGAGGGTAGGTACATGCTGATGTTCTTAGAACATACTTGCTGATAGCTCAGTTAATTTCAGTGTCCTTTGTCCGATTCTTTCCACATGCTGCTATTAAAATATTTTAAGGCTAATTTCCTGGAGAGAAATGCCCACCTAAAGTGGCTTACAATCAAAAACAAGAAAAGTTGGAGAAGAAACCAACGAAGTTAAAACGGCAACTCAGTAACTTTCAAATTTTTTTTAACAGAGCTGCCTTGCACAATTTATTATACTTCTCCCCTCCCCCTTGTTAACCAGGGTTCTTTTTTTTTCTTGACACCCTACTTGCGTCAGCGGCATGATTCTTTTTATTTGTATATGCAGAAATCTTTACTGGACAGACTGGAACAGAGAGGCTCCGAAAATCGAAGCCTCATACATGGATGGCACAAACAGAAGGATTCTTGTTAAAGAAGATTTGGGGCTACCAAATGGGCTGACATTTGACACTTACTCTTCATTGCTGTGCTGGGTAGATGCAGGTAAAGGCTTATCCATAATGCACTATGAACTATAAATTTATGAACCACTGACTCTCAAATCTTCTTCTAACAGATGCATACAAAAGGAATGCATAATTACTTCAACTTTCTGTTAGTCACATACATCAAAATGGTTGTTGACTGATTACTATTTTTTTGCATATTGTCCTTCTGGAGGCATATTTAGTAGGAAGGATGGCAGTAAGAACTTTGTTGGGTTAAGTAAATGCATTGTAGAGCATGTGCTTTGAAGGCACAAGACTCCAGGTTCAATCCCTGGCATGTCCACCTAAGGCTGGGAAATAATCCTATCTGAAGCCCTGGAGAGCGACCTTTTCATAGTGTAGAAAAACTGAGCTACATGACCAACAATCTGATTCTGTATAAGGAAGTCTTCTTTGTACTGAAGAATGTATGAGGCTACTTTTTGCATCAAGCATGAGGAGGCTGTGATTGAGACAAAACCAAGATTTTTATTGTGGACCTTGTGTGACCCATATCAAATACCAGTAAAGGGGAAGAAAGACTATACTTAACCCAAATGATTGCTGGGAAGAGATGTCAACAAATTCTTGGATGGATGAGCTTAGAAGGAACCATAATTCTGAACATACTGGTTTTCTTGCGTCATTGTGCTTTTTCTCTTACAAAAGAACTATTTTTGTCACAGACAAAGACCAAATTGTTTTGTTGTATGCAGGCACCAAAAGGGTTGAATGTATGGATCCCAATCAACTCGGTCGGCGAAAAATCCTCGAAGGAATCCAGTATCCGTTCAGCATTACAAGCTATGGGAAGAATTTGTTTTACACAGACTGGAGAAGGTATGATGGTCTTGTGTGAAAGTTATTCACTTGTATTTTATATTCTACACACACATACGCCCACTTTGGCCTCACAGAAGCTGTATTTGTCCTTTTGGCAATCTGTGAGTTTTTTCTCCAGGCGAACAACTGAAGCAGGTTTTCCTAAGGAGGATGCTTTTGTGTTAAGTGTTTATTCTGAACATGGTAAATGGGATTTGGAAGGTAATGTTCCTGCCTTATGGCAGTACTTTCTCTAATGTGTAAAGCAGAAACTGGTTATTTGAAGCCTTTTTCCTTCCTGCTCAATATGCAGATGTTGAAACTTAATATAAAGCTTCTAAATATTAGCTATGGCATGTGGAAGGTTGAAGATTTAGATCTTTGAGGGTCAGTCTGGGCAAAAACATGTTTGAAAACAAAAGCTGGGAGCGAACACTTCAAAACTTTAGCAAGAGATTGGCTTCAATGCAGCAGTGTGTGTGTGTGTGTGTGTGTGTGTGTGTGTGTGTGTGTAACAGTAGCATCTGTGCAAGTGTTCACCCTAAGGCTGAAAGTCTCATCCAGGAGCTAGGCGTGTGTGGGAGCAGCCCCAGTCAGAATTGTTGGCAATAGCACCCATCATCAGTGTGCAGGGAGAGAGGGAAGCAGAAAGCTGGACCGAGCCCTACTTTGTACTCTTCAAAACAGATTATTGAACTTTTCACCTTGGGAAAATTCATGCATGTAGCACCTATTTGTGTGCAGGATCTTGCTTGGGATACTTTCATGTGCACACATCTGTGACTTGATTAGGATAACAGTCCACATGTTTTTCACAGTGTTGAGAATAATGCAGAGGATCCTTTAGTTCAGAGGATCTGGTTTCTGTTGTAAGTCCGGGTTCCCATACTCTCCCATATTGTCAAGGGTGTGCTTCTACGTTAGGAGACACTGAATATAGCCATGCAAACATAGATTTGGATCTAAATACTTCTTTCATGAATTGAAACTCCTTCTGTGCACAGAATAGAACCCTTGGATCTCAGCTGCTGTATCCTCAAAACTAACATTGTTACAGGGTTCCCCCCCCCCAATGGAGAAAGGGCTTTAATGTTCTGTATCCGAAGGCTCCTCCCCCCTTTTTTTGTTGCTGTGGAGCTTTCATCGTAAAAAGCACTCAGTCGGAGCAAACAGCAATTTGGGTTTTCTGCAGATTTGCTTTAAAGATTCAGCTTTAAAGTGTGGGTTTTTTTCTGGAGGAAGCTTCCAAGCAACAAAAAAGGTCACCCTGATATGAGGCCATATCTGGAAGGACTGGAGGAAAGGTAAGTGTGGACAAGCCCTAACCCAGGCACAGGCAAACTTGGCCCTCCAGATGTTTTTTGGGACTACAACTCCCATCATCCCTAGCTAACAGGACCAGTGGTCAGGGATGATGGGAGTTGTAGTCCCAAAAAACATCCGGAGGGACAAGTTTGCCTATGCCTGCCCTAACCCTTGATGGTAACAACAGTTTCTTCCTTGCAGCCTCATCATTTCTTCTCACTATTTAAAAAATTGTTTCACTTTTTTCTGTTCCTTAGAGATGCTGTGGTAACAGTTGACCGTACCACCTCACAGGAGACTGACAACTTCCAGCCTCATAAACGCACTCGTCTTTATGGAATAACTACAGCCTTGGCTCAGTGTCCGCAAGGTAATTGCAGGATTGTCTTTTCATTTATAAGTTACTATGGCATCTGGGACGCGGGTGGCACTGCGGGCTAAACCACAGAGCCTAGGACTTGCCGATCAGAAGGTCGGAGGTTTGAATCTCCGTGACGGGGTCAGCTCCCATTGCTTGGTCCCTGCTCCTGCCCAACTAGCAGTTCGAAAGCATGTCAAAGTGCAAGTAGATAAATAGGTACCGCTCCGGTGGGAAGGTAAACGGTGTTTGCGTGTGCTGCTCTGGTTTGCCAGAAGCGGCTTAGTCATGCTGGCCACATGACCCGGAAGCTGTACGCCGGCTCCCTTGGCCAGTAAAGCGAGATGAGCGCCGCAACCCCAGAGTCATCTGCGACTGGACCTAATGGCCAGGGGTCCCTTTATCGTTACCTTATGGAATCTGAATATAATACTCCAATAAAATATTAAGCTGATCAAGCATATATTCAACAATAAATTAAGGGATTGCTTTTGCTTTCCCCCCTTTCTTTTAATTGAATAATTTAGAAAAGCTTAATTCTAGCAGAGCTCTATTTGTTTCCTTGACACTTGAATTTGCAGCAGAGGAGAGTGAAATATCCCTTGTACTAAGGGGCTTTTCCTGATGTACAAAAACATTTTAATTGTTGTTGACTGTATTAGTTAGGCTTTGTTCTGTAATTGGATCTTGAGAAACACTGCGACTGTCTCCAGTTGCCCATCTTGTCATTTCACTTGTTTAACTAAGATGTTAGAATTTTTTTCAGATCCATGTGCAAAGCTTTCAGTTAAATAAACAAATAGTTGCATGTCCCAAATGTGCTCTGTGGAGCTGGAAAACATTGCAGAGATGGTATTTTTGTTCAAAGGAAAACTCCTGGCTTTGTTAGGTTCACAAGCATATTGTGTTCAAGAGCGGAGTCCTAGCTGCTTAGTTTATTGTTTCTGGACAAGCAGAATTGGTTAGTGCTTGAAGTTAAGTTTCAAGCTTTGTGCCAAGTGTAGACTTTTAAGATGCAAAGTGGAACTGACACCTTTCTAAGAAAATGCAGCCTGTGCATAACATCACAGGATCATCAAAGGGCTAATCTCTAGCTGTGGGCATACTTCATGGGAGTGCATCATAAGCATTTTATTATTTTATCTTTTTTTTTTGAGGGGGGGAATGCTTAAGTGTTTTGCACAAACAATTTTGTCTGTTTTCACTGCCCTTGATATTTCAGTCCCTTCTGCTACTTTGATGATTTCCTTTTTTCCTGGGCTAACTTCTGAGATTTATTATCCAAGAGCAGTTGTTGTGTAATCAGTTTTTTTTATTTTTGCAAACCAACTTGAAATTGTTGATGAAAGGCAGTATGTGTTTTAAACAAATATTAAGCAAATTCAGCTCTGTTACAGTGATGCCACTTCACTGCTAACATCCTTATGGCCCCTATTCCCCAAGTTTGCTGGGAAGAATTCTTGGACACTGTAAAAGTTGAGAGATCCCCACTGTCTGTGAGGAAGAGTCCAAGGTATACATATTTTCTAATCCCGCTTTAGTGAAAAGTCTGACCTGTACCTTCATTGTCCTCCTTTTTAGAATATTTCTCATGTTTAAAGGATGTTTAAAGGATGTTCAGCACTGATGCTAATCAGCAGCCAATGAACTGAAACAGAAAAAGAGCTATATCATCTTTAATACAGTGGGCTAGTTTGCATGTTATGCTAAACCATAGTTTAGTATTGTATGCATGAACTGTGCCAAACCTGGGTTTCTGTGTGGCCCTGTCCCTCTCTTTGCAAACCTGAGGAGGGAATCAGAATTCCGCTCTGTTTCCGAGCACAATTCAAAGTGTTGGTGCTGACCTTTAAAGTCCTAAATGGCCTTGGCCCAGTATACCTGAAGGAGTGTCTCCACCCCCATCGTTCAGCCCAGACACTGATTTCCAGCTCCGAGGGCCTTCTGGCGGTTCCCTCACTGCGAGAAGTGAAGCTACAGGGAAGCAGGCAGAGAGCCTTCTTGGTAGTGGTTCCCGCCCTGTGGAACGCCCTCCCATCAGATGTCAAGGAAATAAACAACTATAGGACTTTTAGAAGAGATCTGAAGGCAGCCCTGCTTAGGGAAGCTTCTAATGTTTGATATTTTATTGCTTTATTATTATTGTTGTTGTTGTTGTTGTTGTTGTTGTTTTGTTGCTATTCTGTTGGGAACTGCCCAGAATGGCTGGGGAAACCCAGCCAGATGGGCGGGGTATAAATAAAGTATTATTATTATTATTATTATTATTATTATTATTATTATTACCACCCAACTTTAGGATTTCTGGTTACTTCAAACTCTTAGTTAGTTTGAAAAATCCAAGATCAAAAAAGAGTATTTGATCCTGGCTTTTTCTCTGGCATACATCAAGGCAACGATTGGTGGGGTGTAGAATGTATACAGTCCAGGCTTTTCGCAGTTTGGGGATATTAACTAGCTCATAGCTGAGGGTGATCAAACCAGGTCAGTGTTTGCTTTCCTCTAATGTTATTTTCTTCCACTGTGTTTTTATTCCTTTGCTATAGGACATAACTATTGTTCGGTGAACAATGGCGGTTGTACTCATTTATGCCTGGCTACTCCCGGGGGCCGTTCTTGCCGATGTCCAGACAATACCATTGGAGTGGATTGCATAGAAAGAAACTGAGAGATGCAGCCTGAAATGCATTGAGGCAGCTGCCACCTTTTGGAAATATACTGTCAACAACTAGTTAAAAGGCCAGTTACATTCAAGTAAAGATCCTAACGATACGATCTCCATGCTGCCTGCAGCTAGAAACTACAAAGCACACATGTTATAACAACAGTGGCTACATTATGGAATGCTGCCATATCTTTGCAACCTCCCCCCCCCCCCACTTTTTTTTTTTTTTAAAGACAAGCCTAGTGATCAGCACTTGTTAGGTAGAATCTCTTAGTCCTATAGTTGTAAAGCTGTAGTATGGGGTGTTCAAAAGCACAAGAGGTCAGGATCTCAAACACCCATGATCACTTGGCATGTAAGAGTATTCTGACCATATATTTACAAATTAGCTTTCAATAGGTCGCCCTTAGTGCAGCTGACTTGTAAGCACCTAAATATTAGGGCAGAAAAGCCCAGGAATGAGTAGGTTGAAGTGGTTGAAATAAGGGAGATATTTGCAATAAGAACCAACAACTGAAGTGAAGGGGATCCCATATTAAGTAGGCTTTTATTCCTCCTCCCCTACTGATTTTAAGCACTGTCAATACAGTGTGCAGGATTCACTTAATGCCTTCCATCAGTGGAAGCCCTTCACAAGGGCTTCCACATGTGCAACAGGGGTCCACCCTGCTTCATCTGTGAACGCTACACATGTCCCTGAAATAGGCTTTTTTGAGGGATTTGGGCGAACCCCCATAACAACACCCTGAGGGAGGGAAGGGTGGGTTGTACAGATGAAACGCTTGCTATGCAACATTGAATTCCACCCAGTATTTTCATTATGCTTCACAAAATAGAAACAAAGCAATTTAGTACTAGAAATCGTTTGCTAGTCTGTCTCGATATCACTTTAGTGGTTATTCAGCTTTTCACTGTATATGTGACTTACTGACCACTTATACTGGCCGTGTTCCTCTGATTTCAAGAGGACACCATTAGGGTAAAATGCCACTGAATGCCTCTGCCCATTTTGAATGGGCTTCTACAAAACAGCATGAATTTAAACTAAGGAATGTGATGTTTCAGATAGATCCTGTCAAATATTTTTCATTTGCTTTTTTTTAAAAAAAAAATCCATTTCTTTTGACACTTCCTTATTTCATAAGTCTGACAGTGGTCCATTTCCAAATGTTTTTGTTGTAGTTTCAGATGTACCTTACTTTAACACATGCCATGAGCAATGAGAGTGGTGAAACAAGCAGATAGCCAAAATATTGTCAGTAACATTGACTTTCCTGGCTGTACAGAAAAAAATAGGTACATGTTTGTTGCTTGAAAGCAAAATCTTTAGCAATGGAATTTGCAAAGCAGGGTGTAGGCTAAAGGCTGATAAGCATTTCCTAATTCTTCTGCTAAGGCATTTTTCAGAAGCCTTGTTTTTGCTGGTAAAGACATCCACAGTACACCCAACAAACAAAATGCATAGTGATCACAACTTGCTTCTAAATATCTACCTTTAGAATGCTGCAATTCAATTTTAAAAAAGAATCTTTAGATCCCAGACAACTTTACTTGCCAGGCTACACCATTATTAAAGCAGAGCTAATTTTGAGCCTTCAGCTCTCTGACAACTTTCTTCATTTTATATTTATCATTAAAATATCAAATGCTACATTAATTTTTTAATATTTTTGTATAACTCTTATATATCTATAATGTGTTTAATTCTAACCTCTATTAGACATGTCTGCAAACTGTAAATACCAAAAAATTGAGCTCAACCAAACCAAAGGTGCTGTTAATAACTTTTCTTCCAGTTATTTCATTTTCAGGTGACAACGGAAAAAGTTTACATACTGTACAGCTAATCACATCACTGCCAATAAAAAAGTATGTGGGTTTTTTTGTAAAAAAGAAAAAAAGTTTTTATCCTTGCAGTATAACACAGTGCTTTAATATTTTTATATAAAAAGTTTTTAGACATACTTTGCCACCCTATCTGTATCTGTGTTTGCATGCAGATTTGCTTTCTGACTTAATAATACTTTTATTACACAGCTTACACAAGGAAGTTCCATACATTACTACCAGTCTAGCAGATTATTTATTCGCAGAGCTCCTGATAAAGTCCATGAGCTGCTCACTGAGCATGCAGAATCTATTCGCATAAAATATTTGTCTGTGTATGTAAGCAGAAGAACTACCGGTATTTGCAGCAGTCTCAGGGTCTTTTCAAGGTAATGTACATGCTATGTCAAAGAGAATTCTGTATCACCCTAGTTCTGCAATGGACTATAAAATTATGGAGCCCCCTATAGAAACAAAGTTGTTGAGATCCATGTGTGAGTCCTGACAAAAGCTGCCCCCTGTTTTAGGCAACAGTAAGATGATAGCTGAGAGAGAGATTTCTAAGAGAGGGAGGGAGCAGAAAATGTGATGCTGTCGTGAAGGCACAATAGATGGTTACAAAAGTTGTTTACCTAGTACTAGTTCCAGCATAGTGTCTTTTTAAAGCGCATCAAGGAAGAGGAAATTCCTGTGCCATTTGTGGATTCTGCAGACCTTCATACATGATTGTGCTCTGTACAGTCTTGAGGCCCCTTTGTCTGCTGCCCCTTGGGTGTAAATCCATTAGGTAAGGTCACTACCATCTTATGGTGATCGCAACACTTACCCATTTTTATAAGCCTGTGGAAGGTAGAGTACACTTGACTTGCAGTGTAGTTTGCAAAGACTAGTTGCTCGTATTAAAAACATAGCAAAGAAGCCTCATGAGATAAAAGGTCATAGACCTCAATCACTAATGTGACAGAGAAGGCTAGTTCATTACTACCATGTCTTAGGGGTTCATTCTAAGTGAGGAGTGACTTATGCCTGATGGCTTATGTTACTGTAGTAGTGTAGAAACAACTTCTACTAGAAACATTCAATATTCTAGCAATATCTAAGAAGGAACTATGAGAGTTGACCAAATGACATGCCATTGGTGCTAGATGCCAGGATAGGTACAGTGCTGAAACTGTGGCATTTGGGTAATTCATGTACTGTTTTATAGGCTTATAGAAATGACACAGGACAGGATCATGGTGTTGTAACACTTGCATCCTTTGACGATGTGTGAATTAGGCTTAAGAGCTTTAGACTGGTGTTCAGCACAGCTCACAATTTTACACTTTTAAGTCCCAGCAATCTAGGGCTTGAACGCATTCTGAAAAGCCTCCTTCCAGGCAAGTTCCTCCTTGCTTACACAGATCTGCAGGATAGATGTTGTTCCATGGCCTGCCCTTAACAGCTGTGAAGAATACGAGGTCACGGGTGTGTACCTTTCCTGCACAAGCATCAATATCTATGCTTACAATATCAGCTGTTGTTTCCAAAACTAATCAAAGCCTAGCTGTTCAGGGAAGTGAAGGTATTTAGATTTGAGCTTTTGCCATTTGCTGTTGTCTGTGAGAATATTCTTCTGCCTGTATTTCATGTGTATTTACATTTTTTTAAAAAAACCCACAACATTTCTTGGCATTTTTTATACTTTGTTTTTAGTATGTTACATGGTGCTTCCTCTGTCATGTAGGCAACTGAGAGTGCAGCATAGAACTGTATGAATAAATAAATGCTGGCATTTGTGCAGCCTGCTATAGGCAACTATGACATTGCAAATGCTTAGCACCAAAGCCTCCTCAAATCCCACAAGCAAAGCAAATGATAGCCTGCAGTAAGCTCCATGTTGGTATTTGCTATGTCTCGGATTTCAGAATGATTGAAAATTACCCCCAGAAGAAACGGAATAATCTAAATTGCTGTGAAACTGTTTGGACTGGCACTCTCCCATGCACTGGGGAAATACTAAGCAATAAATGTTAACGGTGCTGTATTAGGTTTTTCGGCCTGTGATTTATTATCTTCGTGGAATGCATTCCTCGGATACTGCTGCCACATCAAGGGAGCCTGGAAAGTCACAACATCCTCTAGGGGAGTATTCCAAGTTGGAAAGCTGCTTGTTCGACATTTCTCTGATTACACAATTTTGTTACAATACATTGAATGTTAACTCAGTGGAATATAATTAAGAATGACAGGAGATTATTAGAGGATAAGAGGATAAATGGCCCCTCAATGACAGTGTCACACTTCATCAATTTGATCTAGGGTTCGACATGGCCTAATTCTGAGTGCAGCACTTCATGGTATATTGCTCTGGCCTAGATCTTGTAGCAGTAGAGAAACATGTCAAATGTTTAAAGAGGAGCTTGCTAAATTCCAGGCTTATAATGCAGTAGTGATGACATTGCCACTTTATATGGGTATACCCATTTGAACTAATACAAACAAATAACTCAGGCCGTGCCAGAACAACAACTTCTAAAGCCAGTTTTAAGCAGGGCTGTCAGCTGTGGGCTGGCTTTCTCAATGGATTCTGCGAGTTCTGGTTTGCTAGGATTTTAGGAGTTCAAGTGTTTTGAAGTGGGTTTGGTGGTGATTATTAGTTTCTTAAGAATTTCAGTTCTGAACTGTTAAGCTAGCTTATTTGTGTAAAGTAGCATGCCTTCTTGTACAGTAATTAAAGCTGCAATGCTATGCTAGAGATGGGGTACTGGTGGCAGTCCAGCTGCTGTTAGACTAAAACTCCCAGCATTCCCCACCAGAGGGCAGGGGCAGCTGGGTACACTTGACCTGGGCCTTGGGGGGCGGGGCTGTGCTGGCCAGGGGCCCATCCAAGAATGGGGGGGGGGGTTTAATGGGCAAAATAATCATGGGTGAAATGCCCTTGTCTGTCCGTATGCACTGCAAGGCTGCGATAATAAAATCTGGACTTGTGTTACTGTGTGCTAGCGTGTAGCATCAAAGCAGATGAGGAGCTAGCACTTCTCATGGACAAAACTCCCACCCCGGGCCTCAGACCATCTCTGCATGGGCCTGTTCCCCATCATTTGCCATGCTAGATGAGGCTGGTGGGAGCTGGAATCCAATAACACCTGACAGATCCCCCTCCCTGGCTTGCCCAGTTCCCCATCCCTGTTCTATCTGGAAGCAAGCCCCATTGGACCCATCAGGGTTTTCATCTGAGTAGACATGCAGGCTTGTACTTTAACTTGATCACTCTTATGTCTGTGACTCCAGTGCAAGGCCAAAAGGTTTTGGGGTGAACTTTGATATTCAGATCATTTAATCTCTGCAAGCTGATATTCATATGAAACAGAAACATCATTTAAGTACAATTTAAGCAAAAATTCAGCCAGAATTTGCTTTATTGCTTTGTGTTACAATTTTCCATCCGAGTCCTTTCCAACTTGAATGCTAGAGGCTGGTAGCAATGCATTAGAAATAGATTTAAAATAAGCTGTAACCCATTAAAGCCAATTAAATATCTACTGCACTTCTGCTTTTCTGATCACTCTCCCTCAAGGGCCTCTCAAGGCTGGTTTTCTCCCCCAGCGGGTGCATTCTGCAGCATGCCATTGATGCAATGATACTGTATTAGTGGTGTGTTTATACCGGAACATTCACCCATTCATTGATTCTGTGATGCCTCCCCGATGTTGCCACATTATGGCTATCTGGAGAGCAGATACCAGATTTCGGTAGAAAGGCAGGACAGGCAATGATTGGAAACAAAGCAGTATGTCTGCCCCAAAAGTTTTGTAGGCACAAACAGTACTGAAAGTAGGAATGCATATGTTGTGCTGGTGCTAGGGATCAAAAGCTCCTCTCCTGCCCCCTTGAATCATACACCTGGCCATATTGGTTGGGACTGATAGGGGTAGCAACCCGGCAGCTCACAGGTAAGAAGAGCCAGTTCCTAAGGCAACTTGGACCTGGTCCCTTATGACACCACTAGAGTTTATAGTGAAAAGGTTGCCCACAATTTTATTGGTAAAGGTGGGGGAGCTATTTTCCAGTTGTAAGATCTAGAAATATTTTGCACTTTAATGCTATCTGTTTTGGATTCTGCAGGCAACATGTAGGTAATATGGTGACTGAGCATGAGGCGCATAATAATGGAAGATAGTGCTAGATGTCACCAGTTTTATGATGGGCCCTGGCTAGTCATGATTTTGTGTGACAAGATAAACTCTGGCCCTCAGATCACTGTCCAGAGAATAAAATAGCTGCCTAAACTACAAAACTCGGTGCCCAGACATTTCAGCACGGTGTTTCTAATTCTGTTTCTTAAATGGGATCTATTTTAGCATGATTGTTGAACTAGGCTTTTCAGATTTCAGTTGTTTTGTTATCTGAAGTTATGTGCCCAGGGCCTCAGGACTGAGAAATTCTGAAGATGAAAATGTAAGTGTGTATATTCTGTTCTGGTGCATTTCTGCAGCCATGTTATCTATTTGACCCATGACATTTACTGTTACCTGAAAATTATTTGCCGGGTGTTTTTGTTTTTTTGCAGGGGGTGGGGAGGATGGTTGTTATTCTACAAATCCTCACACCCTTCTGTAAGAAAGCCAACATCAAAGTTACTTGAATTCCCCTGTAAACTAATAGAAGGATCAAACACAGTACTTCAAAGGCTGTAGCTCTCTTGGATAAGAGTGAAAGGGGTGGGAAGGAGGAAAGGAAGGAAGGAATAAAAGGCAGCAAATTAGCCCCCCAATGATTCACAATGTGACAACTGAAGATTTCCAAAGCAAAAGGAGAAAGACAATAGTAACACTTCCTCAAGCCCTCATGCTTTTCAGGGTAGTCAGCCATTGAAATAATTAAACAATCACATGTCTGACATTTAACAAATAATAAATAATAATAATTTTTTATTTGTACCCTGCCCTCCCCGGCCGGAGCTGGGCTCAGGGTGGCTAACATCATGAAACTAAGACAGTGTACAAAGAACATAAAAACAGGCAATCGATTAGTTAAAATACATCTTAAAATTAGTTCAGAGCAAATTAAAATCTGGACACATGGCAGTCCATGGGTAAAATTGAGAGTGGTTAATATTCTCCGGGGCCAACTGTTACCGCTGGTCTTATAAAGGACCTGTGAGTGGGCTAGGAGGCCTCTTTAATGCTTGTTCTTATACAGAAAGAAAAGAATCAGACTGAACCCCGACCAAAGGCCAGGCGGAACAGCTCCGTCTTGCAGGCCCTGCGGAAAGATGTCAAATCCTGCAGGGCCCTAGTCTCTTGTGAGAGAACGTTCCACCAGGCCTACTAAAGTAATGAATCCATGTTAAACAGACTTAAATGCTTTAAAACATCAGTAATATCTTTTGGAAGCCATGTTAAATGTTATATGGAAAAGCAAGATATAAATAAAAAGTAAAACAATAAAACAATAAAACTGAAGTATCTGGAGGGAAACGAGCCACTTCACTTAACTGTACTGTAAACTATTTTGCATATGAATAAACAAAAGCAAACAAGTCACTGTTGGAAGGAAGGACTCTCCATCAGAAAACATGAAGTATCCTAAGTTATGGTAACACACCAGAGTCCAAATGTCTTCAAAAACTATAGACGTTCAAGAGCAATTAGTATTATGTGTGCTATAATGATTATCATTTTCCGATTAGCCATGTCACAGTTACGTCTTTGCCATTTTTCACGTCAGAAGGCAACCTGTCTGCTAGCTTTGAATATAAATTGGACAAAAGTCAAAAACATTTTGAATTTTGAGTATATGCCAATTTAGCCAGGGTATGAAAGAGAACTACGTTTATTTTTTACGTCTACGTTTTGCAGCAAAAGGGTTGCATAAGTGAGTGGATCTGACTGCCACCACCCTCCCTGCCAACTTCCCCATGCTCTGAAACTGCAAGCACTTCTTCAATATAAAATCTGATATGTGCTGAGATAAAAGTGCTTGAAGCCCTGAAACACAGAGAGACAATGGCATGGCCCTTGCTTACCCCTTGCTTTATACATGAATAGAGTTGACAGCTCTTGAAAGGCAACATTCTGGAACTTCATGGACCCCCAGCATGGAGACTGGTGAGAAAGAGGCCTGAGATCTGGTAGGTGTCAAAAAAACTGGGTCTAGGGACAGGGTCTGGTGGTAAAAGGATGGAGTGCCATGCCCCTGGGGGCAAAGGCCACAGTGAAGTGTGGTTCCCACAGGTAAAGGAAGTACAGTCCATGGGAATGATCTCTTCATCTAAGGTGGGCCAGTATTGCATGTGCTTAGAAGCCCCTGCCATCTAACAATAACATCCAAGCCACCAAAAATCATCTCAAGAAAACTCAGGCTACAATTACATTACCCTCCCTGCTCTCTTGCCTGGAAAGGAAGCTGCCAGAATCTCAAAGCCAGCTAAGCCACCAGTTTATTTAACATCCATCTGAAGCCAGCTGGAATCACGGATCGAACAGTCAGAATGGTGGCGGTGGGGATGATTGTAACATGAAGGAACAGCCACTAGAGGGAGGTTGTATTCTGAAGACACAGGAATGGGTGTTCTGAAGAGCGAGAGTGAGTGTGACAACGGTTGCAGATGTAGCCTTGTATGTCTTTATCTCTGGATGATGAATAATGCTTCCTTTGTTGTTACAAACCCAATCACTGTCATTTCTGAGGAGATAATCTGGCTGGCTGGTGCATGCATCTGGCCTAGGGACTAAAGAGCACTGTTATTACTTTGATAAGGGACAATCAGTGCCAGGAAATGCTGTTAATATAGACAGCAACAGCAACTCATCCTTTCCCAGTCCCCTCAGTCCAGACTGCACAAATAAGCTTGCACAGGCATTCCCGTTTTCTCCTACATTACTATTTCCCCAAAAAGTTAGTAAAGAGAGCCCTCCTCAGGCCTCTGATTTCCCTTCAAATCTGTCTTTTTAAAATTATTGTGAATAAAGAACTGCTGTAGTACCTAAAGAACGACATCATCTTAAGGTGGGGGTTGGGGATGCTGTTTTTCACTGGTTCTGCTCCTACCCCCAGGACCATTTCCAGGAAATTAGTTATGAGGTACCACCATGGGAGTTGACCTGTGGAACCCCACAGGGTTCCATTTTGTCCACCATGCTATTTAACATCTATCTGAACCTCTGGGAGCTGCCACCTGGTTTCTAGGCCCTTGACCATGTTCCAGGTTGTCAATAGCTTTCTTAAATTGTGGTGCCCAGAAATGAACACAGTACTCCAGGTGTGGTCTGACCAAGGTACAATAGAATGGTCCTACTACAGTGGTACTTCTACTTATGTTCACCTCCAGTTACGTATCCTTCGGGATACATACGCAGCAAACGTATGTATTCATTGTGCGTGCATGTGCTCTACCATGCCGTGTGCATGCACAGAAGTGGTCCCTCCAGTTGTGGAAACCTCAGGATCCAACTGGAGCTCCGGAACGGATCCTGTCCACAACCGGAGGTACCACTGTAGTTCCTTTGCCTGGGACAGTATACTTCTGTTGGTGCTGCCTAAAATAGCATTAGCTTTCTTTGCTGCTGTAGTATCACACTGTTGACTCAAGTTAAACTTGTGGTCTACTAAGACCCCTAGATCCTTTTCACATGTGCTACCTGCTTCTAACTCCAGGGGCCTCCCCAAGAAATATCAAGCCTAATGATACATGTTTGAAAAGAAGGAAGCCAACCGCCACCCCCAGTCAGCCCTACAATTGCGCTATCCAGCTGGTGCCTGCACCTTGAAATATTTTACAGACATCAACCCAAAGGGAAGGTTATTTCATCTCTCCCCCACCCCATATTTTCAGTTAAGAAGAAAGCTAGAGAGCTTTGCACCTGTAATTATTAGAGGGCCCTCAATAAAACCACAATACCCAATGAATATCCTTTTCCTTTGATCAAGGAGCTGTGGAGTGGTGTCATTGTAATAGGCATAACAGGGATTATGATATGATGGAAACATCCTTCATAGAAACATAGAATTGTAGAGTTGGAAGGGACTACGAGGGTAATCTAGTCCAACCTCCTGCAATGCAGGAAACCTATGCCCAACATGGGGTTGAAACCCACAACTCTGAGATTAAGAGTTTCATACTCTACCAAGTGAGCTATCCCAGCTTCCTTTCAGAGAATGTTATTACACGGTGTTATGTAAAACCCTTGTTGCTGACCTCCACATATTAAAAACCTCTTGCTGTCCTAGTTGCTTCCTTAGGTCAAAGGGATTGCTGGTCTCCCATACTACACAGCTGTACTTCCTTTTTTTAGTTAGCCTTTCTTACTTTTGTCCTAATACAGTGGTACCTCAGGTTACATACGCTTCAGATTACATACGCTTCAGGTCACTAACTCCACTAACCCAGAAATAGTGCTTCAGGTTAAGAATTTTTCTTCAGGATGAGAACAGAAATTGGGCTCCGGCGGCGCAGCAGCAGCAGGAGGCCCCATTAGCTAAAGTGGTGCTTCAGGTTAAGAACAGTTTCAGGTTAAGTACGGACCTCCGGAACGAATTAAGTACTTAACCTGAGGTACCACTGTACCTGTCAATATTAATGTCTTTTTTGAAAAAATACCATACGACATCTTTCTTGCTTGGATGCCTCTCGTTTCATTCTTGTCTTATTCATCTTCTAGATACTCTCTCCTCTGGCCTGTAGAAAACCTCCTTCCTAACATACATCCATAACACCATCAATTTACTGAATTCCTGGGCAGCCCTCCATGTCTTCCACCATTAGAGGGCTCTCTGGTTCCACAAATTCAATTTCCCTCTACAATATGGCATTTTGAGGCACAGTGTTTTACATTTTTACTGCAATTTCACCTACTTCCGCTATAATCTCCAGAGAGTCAGTGCTCTGTGCAGAAGAGCCAGATGGATGCATGAAGTTGGTGGCAGGGTCATAAGACATGATCCCAACCCCTTGCTCTGTAGGAAGATTATGTCCTGTTTTGATTGCCTAAATAGGGCTGTTCTTCTCCAAACACAACAGCTACCACATGTGCATATGAGGAGGCCATAACATTTTAAATCCATTTATCTCAGTGGTTCCAATCATGTGGAAAGGCTCCATGCTCGTGGTTGCAAAAAATATATCAGGAATGTACTGTGAAAGGAAAATGTGTGTGTATTGTCATATAATAAAAGAATATAATAAAAACATCTAAAAATAGTTTTTAAAACAATACAAACATAACTGGAGATATCTTTAAAAACAATAGAAAATGAACATTTATGGCAGAGACCTTTTCATTCAGCTGGAAGAGCGTCAGTTGTTTTCAGAAGGTACAATTAGCGGGCACCTGCCATGCCTCGGTATGTATGTATCTCAGATATGTGAGCACTTTATGCTTAAGAATTCATGTGCTTCTACCATCGTCTTCTTTTTTGAAGAAAAACACTTGCTGTTCAGCAGCTGAAGAAAAAAATGAAACCCTTGCAGGTATTGCTGGCCCTGAGCTATAGCAAGAGAATTCTTCCTTCCTTAAGTATGTCCACTGGGCTCTGTTCTTCCTCATCTTTGGCTTTAGATAGCTTTTTGTAATTGTGCGAACCTTTGTGTGAAAATGGCATATAAAGTGGTAGCTACTATCAATGTTGTCTGTACACACATGGGCATGTTTTCAAACAGTGCAGCAAGTGTTGTCTATTCTCCACCCCCTTTTTGATTGGTGTTTCCACAGACCTGATGTCTTGGACTGGCTGGATGCAGAAGAGTGGTGAGAAGCACCCACTGGGGAACCCCCAGGGGAAGAAAGCTCAGAGCACCCACTGTGGAAACCCCAAGAGAACCCCCAGGGAAAGAAAGCTCAGAGCCAGGGGACTGGTGATGGGACAGCAATGGGTGGTCAGAGGGAGAAGAGGAAGCAGACTGGGAGAAGGACGTGTCAGATGCTGAAGAGGCAACAGGGCTTTGGGAGTGGGGAGAGGCTGTGGCAGAGAAAATCCAGAATCACACAATACTAATGGCACTCCCGCCAACTAAAATGGCGCTCCCGCCAAAACAAGATGGCGGTCCTGCCAAAACTAATAGGGGGCCAAACTTCTCCCCGAAGAAGGGAACCCAAAATGGCGGCCAGACTTAGAGGGAGGGGAGATTTACGCCCTTGGAAAATTCCCAACCACCCTCTACGCAAAACGGGCACACAGAAATTGCTGTTTTAACTGAGAGGGAACTCTCGTAAGGCGAAGCAACGTAATATGCTAGGTGAAAGAGCCCCAACAGCGACAATCGTGAATTGCCCAAGGCCACGTTAAACTAAAGGGGCCCCCGAAGCTGCAGCCACAGCTCAATTAAAGGAGACAGAAGCCACTGTGAAAAGGAGGGCAGCGGCAGACTCCACAACTGGGAGCGCTCATAGGTTGAAGCCCCGCTTGCAAAAGGGAAGGGGAAGGGGCCAACTTAAAAGGGGGGCAATAAAGAATGAAATAAATAATAAAAACATAAAGAAAGATAACGGAAAGATATCACCAAGACGATCCGTCGAGGGTAAGTCTCTCTCTCTCGGTTGCACAGAGAACACGCTGTTAAGCTGTTCCGAATGCACGAGCCAAAAAAGGAAGCTCTGGGCACGTGCATGGGTATATATAGGTCCCTTGATCCATTTGGACTGCACCCCATTGGCCAGATTGAACCCAGCATCGAGGGACCTACCAATCAGGTGTTTTGGCTGTCCAATCTTACCCACCCACAACACAAGAGTTCGGTCTCCAAGTCTCACCTCTTTATTTTGTCTCACCTCTTTATTTTGTCTCACCTCTTTATTTTGTTGACCTATGCCCACTCCAGCTCCTGACACCTTTTTTAAAACAGACTGGCCTGAAAGTGGTGTATTGATATACTGATAAACAGCAGATTTTTATGTTGGTATACAGAGACAGCTAAGTTACTGTACTGCTTCCTGTTTTTGCCCATTTCATTCACAGTCAAGCTGAAGATGGTGAAGGGGAGTGGCACATCTCTATGACGTCTGCCTCTTTAGGAGAAGGCACTCAATGTGTGCACATGTATGCAGCAAGTACATTAGGTGGATTTCCAACAACAACAACATTGATTATAACAAAATGTGCTTTAGACTGACAAATAGTGGAGGACAGAGACAACATGGGGATGCAGTTGCCTGCATCCAACACTGAAAGCACATGCAGTGTGTACATTCTCTAGGGTTCAGCTGCCAGTGTGGTCATCACATGTGGGGGGGAGGGCGCCATCTTGCCCTTCCCCTTCCAGGAATCTGATGATAGTAAACTCCCAACAGCGCCCCCTAAAACTGTTACATGCATTTCCCATGTGATGTTTACTTTGTTCGCCTAAGTATGGGTCAGGAAAACAACGTTTCCTCCAGTTGTGAACGAGCCATTTAATAATTCATGGTTATTCTACATCATGTAATGGAAGAAATGTATCTTAGGTATCACATAAAGGCTGCCTCTGCTGCATTTTCGTCCTCTTCCTTTATGTGACTTCCAGTCATTCCATTTATATCCCTGCCTGGAACCAATTCTGATGCCCTTTGTTTTGTTATGATTTCGTTGCCATGTAAAAAACCAACGAAGTGTTAAAAGGAGAAGATAAAACCACCCAGATAATGAAACCCAGCTAAATAGGGCATCCTTTAAAAAGAAAAATGAAAAGAAAATAGGTATTGTGCCAGCCCATCTGTTATGCTGTCTTGCTCTGCTGAGTGAACACTGTCTCTGCGTGCGTCATTCAGAGGCTCCGCTGCCCAAAGGAAAGCTGGAAGGGGAGTTCGTAAAGTACATTCTCTTGTGCATCTTCTCTTCTTTTTCCCAGCATACTTGCATGCATATTGATGTTAATGCACTCACACAGCACGCACACACCATGTACATTTAGAGGCAATTCTGGAGAAATGCCTCTTCCCAGATCATATCAATTCCACATTACTTTTCCTTCCCTCCCCCCAAATACATCTGAGATTATTCCATGCTTCTTGTCTAACTGATCTCAGCATGAATATGTGAGTAGTACTTTTGCTTGTATTCCATTAAGCTTTTTATTGATTTTATTGCATACCCCCATGGTGTTATAGAGCATATTCTTTACTTCATTGTTGTGTTGCTTTTAACGTTTTATTGGAAGCCACATTGTGAACGATTGCATCGAAAGGTGGAATAGAAATACGTACAATTTCTTTTTATTTCAGTCAGTTCCAAATAAACGAGGACAGAGTGTTACGCAAAGTCTCCCCCTCACTCCTCCCTGAATGTCTCAAGGAAGTCACACAGGAAATGTGAACCAATGATAATAATTTCTTCTATTTCTGATGCTCAGGCTTTTGAGTGCTTTCATTTATGTAAACAAATGACACCACCCACGCACAAGAGCATTTGCGGCAGGCAAACAAAAGCCCTAAATGGGGATGGAGTATGTACCCCAAAAATAACAACAGACCAATCAGGAACAAGCATACTCAGTGACCATAGAATACTGACTGACTTTTCGGGGGGAGATAATGGGAACAGGGGGGGAGTGGAACAGATTGTTAGGAATCCTCAACAGCAACACTCCCCCCTGCAACATTTCATTGCGGGTCCCACTTGTTGAAATGGCTCCCAATTCAGTCCAATTCATGAGTTAAGGATCAATGGAAATTAGATGGAATATGCTGGTTGTGATTCTGCACCTTATAAGTCTTTTTCCTTTGTCTCACATTTGCTTCAGTAATATAAACATCTCCTGTGATAACAAAAAGGAGGCCTGGTCTTGAATTACTTCCAGCGCACTGGTTTGCCTCAGCAACACTTCCAGCGTTACTTTCTGAAGTTGCACAGGCAAACATAATGCAAGGAAAGTATTTGTGGTGGTGGTGGTATTCCTCAATTTCTCCATGAAGATGAACCAAGCTGAATGTGGGTGGACTTAAACTTGAGCTTTGTGGATCCAAGCTGAACATTTTGGTTGTCTGGTTTTTGGTTTGGCTCCAATGAACACTCTTTCTCATTTACCAATCCACTGCACTGACAAATACCCAAATGTCTACTTCAGAGGGGGCAGCCCTATCATTAGGCAGAGTGACACAGCTTCCTCGGGCAGCTGATTTTGAATTGATGGAAAGGATAGAAAAATATCAGTTCTTAATTTGTTACCTCTGTGATGTTCTCCTGACTCCTGGGGGGCATGGGTGAGAAGTAGAGGGGAAAGCCCCATTACACAAGCAAGCCTCCTAGCCCAGGCTGATGGAGCTCATTAATTGAATCCAGCAATACATATTGTGTATATAGACAGAGACAGAGAGTTGCTGGGAATTGTAACTCTGGGAAGGCTAAACTGCAGTGCACATTTGAATCTGCTTCAAATGTGCTTTATAGGTAGTGTGTACATGATCTCATAATACAGGACATCAACCAGGCCTTGTGGGGCTGACCACTGATGCCAAATACATCCCTAGGCAAAGCATTACACACAAAGGTGAAGGGTGCTAAGCAAGCTGCCTTTTAGCCTATTAGCCATTTACTGATCTTCATAGTTTTCAGTCACCCCAGAACACAATATAAAGACTACTGCTCCCACACCAGTAGGGCAGATACCTTCTCCAATGAAGTTTCCTGGGAAAAGGGATTGATTACTAAACCAGTCTAAGAACTGGAACTCTGTGAGCGGAACAGTGGTCCCTATCAACTTAGATGAATGAATGAATATATGTGTTGGAGAATATTCAGCAGAAATTCTGCAATTTCAGCCAGGCTTTACAATAAGCATACATTTCTGCTCCCACACTCATGCACACTGATTTATATGGTGTTCCGGTACATGTCAGTGCAGTGGAAATAAGAGCTATGCTTACTAGCTAGAACATTTCTGCTTTTTCTAAGGGGACTGGGGGAATGTAAATCAAATAAAAGGCATCACTTAAGAAAGAGATGGGAACTTAATATCTCTTATTCTTCTTTTGCTTTGGTGCAGCTGTTTCAGAGTTGCTGTCTGCGAAAGGAGGATGTCCTATTGGCTAGCAGTTTGTTCATTTAATCCTCGGCAATAAATCAAGCCGACGTTATTCCCAAGGGTCTGATGCATTACATAGTTCGCACCGCTCCTTCTGACTCAACAGGTGAGTCACCAGCAGCCATTGTTTCTGTGAGCTCAATCCTTTTAACTATTGATGAGTAATTCCTTAGGGCAGCTAATGGAAGTTAAGTAGGTTTGTGGGAGAACTCTATATGCGCGTGTTTGGCATGCGAAAGCGCAGGGAAGAACATTATACTGTATCGGCAGATCTTCCTGTCACAACATTCGGCGTCGAGCCTAACATGGAATTTCCAGTTTCTCAGAAAAGGATGTCTATTTATTGACACTCTTAGGCCTAAGCTAGCTGAGCTGTCTTAATATGCCTAATTATTTTTATTACACCGCTTATAAAGAGCCTGCTTCTAATCTAGTGAAGGCTCCCAGAACTCTTCCAGTAACTTCAGTGGGGTTTAGGTAAGGCCAATATACATGACATCCCCTGGGAGTAAAGCAGATGGTTGACAAGCAAACAGATGGCATGGCTAAGCTCACTCTGACAGGCCTCACTTCACTGACAGGGATACGGATTTTGCTTGTGTTTGCATGTGACTGCATATCTGTATTTTACCTTCCCATAGTCTGTCTCCAGGCAGACAGGGCTTTTTTCAGCCAGAACTCGCTGGTGTTCATGGTGAGTTCTGGCACCTCTTTTTCTAGGAAAATAGCACTGCAGGTGGACATATTTTTCCCCTCAAGTTGAGCTTTGATACCAGAAGTGCCCTAGGCTTGGAGAAATGGACTCAGAGGGTGAGGTGGTGGGAAAGTGCAGGCTCAGTTCTCTTTATCTGTGCACCCCTTTTGCTTTAAATGAGGTCCCTCCTCATCTCTCTTGATGTGTCATCAGGACAGACATAGTCCCCCAAATGGGTCTGTTTCCACCATCAAACACCCAGTTGTGTCTTTCTTCAGATGGTGCTTTTGATAAGCACACTGTAGATCCACTGTTTAAAAATCAGTTTGTATATGCATATACATATTCATGTGCTATGAAATCAGGAGACAGGATAAGTTTCCATTCATGATCATGACATATGATTCCCCTCCCTCCCAGATGATGGGAACAAGCAGAGCACCAAGAAAGCCACTGCCCAACCCTGAGGTCACTTATTTCTGGTCATCCCCGACACCTCCAAACTGCCTCAGTAAAACTGCTCAATTCCAAAAACAAGCTCCCTGCTCCCAAAACACAGTTCCCTTGATGAGCTCTTCTTCTCTTTGCCCTGGGGCATCTATTTGTGTGTTAATTCCGCAGGGTTTGCCCATGCTGACTTGTGCTGTGGACCAAGCTGCTGATCTAAGGGTTGCCTATATTTAAGGTCCTCTTCTCATCCAATGGCTTCTCTGCAAAGGCTGGGTTGTGTTATTTCTAGTACATAAAAAGTAGGCTTTTTGCACCACAAAAACCCCGAAAAGGTTATATTTGCTTGTTTCTTTCTGGCAGCTCCCTCGCATGCGAAGCCCAGAGCAGAAAAGGGGCGGCAATGCTGGCTCTGCCTCTCCCGCACTTCACCCCCGGGTCACGCTTGTCCCAGGAGAAGAGCTGCTGCGGCTGAGTGTGAGAAAGATGCCTCAGCAGGTCCCTTGCGTGCCGGAGCCAGGCTCCAATGAGGGAGCTTGTCATGGGGGCGCCTGGTCATGCCCCCTCTAAAAAAATGCACCTGGGGCTGTGCCCCCCAGCCATGCCCCTGTGTGTGTTCTTGCTTATGTAGTCAAAATGACCGCATCAGCACATGAAAGAAGTATCAGCAGGCTCTGGGAAACCTCAAGGTTTGCAAAAGTACAAAAAATATTAGGGGGAAACCCTAGTTGTGTGGTGGTGTAATAAAAAAATAAGGTCTTATATATATATAATAAATGTTCATTAATTTACCAACCAAACATGTACATAGATATGTGGACCACATGTCTGGAGCAGCACAGGAAGACTGTCCTGAAACCATTTTGACTCCTAAACTGACCAAATGTTTTCTCTGCAAGGAGGGAGGGGGTGAGGAACCTTCCCATTGTCTCAGGAATTGGGAAATCACCGTCTCAAAGGAATGGCCAGACTACCAGGAAAGGCAATCAGATAAGGCATTATCAGATAACCTGGCAGACAGGAAAAACAACAACATTCAAATTTCTGTTGTAGACCGCCTTTTCTGTGATGTAGGTATGATGTATGGAGGGGTGGTCTTGAGCTCCAGGGCAGGGAATTCTTTGTTCAGGGTCCTCCTCCGTCCTCCTGCGTGTGAGGGGAGCACCCTGTTGCAACAGCTTTAATAAAGATCAGGCTTACTAGTTGCTTTGCTTCTCAATATTCTCTGGTTGGCCTCTGTTATTTTCTCCTACCAATAAGGAACCCACTTAAGGATCTGGGATACCCCATAGGGGAAGAAGGGCAGATTTTGTTTACAACAGTGGAGGACAAAAACAATGTAAATAAGAATGGGGTTGCTCACTTACCATAGAATACAAACGGGGAGGGGCGGGAACTGAGTGGGAGAGGGAATGGAATGGAGTGGAATGGAATGGTGTATCATAGCTAAGCACACATGTACAAGAGACAATTGCCTAAGGTTGGTTGTGTTTCTTCATTTTTGTTTGTTTTGTCTTCTAATAATTCATAAAAGCTGATTGGCATAGTACGAAAAATAAAATGTGCCAGTAAACTCCCATCTGTCTGGTTCCCCTGTTTAACCCTAACAATAATGACATATATATATATATATTTATATATGCATATGTATGTTTGTAGAAACTAAAGCAAGAATGTGCATGCAAAATATTATGCCACAGAACAGATGGTTTGTAAAGTAGGCATCCAAATAGAATATTTTGCTGTAAAGCTTCAACTGTTTGCAAGCAATGCTATGATTTCCCTTATATATGGGGCCCTGGAGAACTGGCTTCTTGCCGAAGGTCAGCGGCATGGCAGAAGAGAGTTGCTCAGGTCAGTGGTGGAGCTTCAAGCAGCACCACTTGGAATATTTATGGTATGAAATATTGCAGAATTTCATCAGGATGTCACAGGAGGATATGCACTGATTGGAAACGAAGCTGCGTGATCACCCCACAGTGTTTGTGGGTCAAAATATAGCATTGAAAGCAGGATTGCAGATGACTGCCCCAATAGCTTCATAAGCAGAAACTATCATGGCACAAGCAGCCACTTGCCTCTTCTAGAAGTTGAACAATAATTTTGTGCTGTGGTTTGGATTCCACTGTCTAATTTATTCTCAGTTGTTTGCTGCTTATGACTCTAAGATTTAATTAGAAAGAAACAAGATAAGAACTGCGACCTGCATGTGGTGAACAGTATGTCCAATCTTTGATTGAGGGCAGTGCTTGGATTGCTGCAGCAGATGATTAATGCCTCATGCTAAAGAGAAAACACATACTTTGGTGAGTTCATTTTACTCTTTTAAGAAAATGTTGTGTTTTTATTCCTTTGTGATACGGATTATATTTAATAGTGACTATAGAAATGGCTGATTGAAAGCAAGTATTTCTCCATGCCCCTGCCCCAGAAAAGAATCTGTAAGATGATGAAAAGCATGGAAAGGATAGAGAACTCTTTCCGTTTGTGTAGCTAATAGGAAAGAAGAACATGATAGAAGGTCTGATTATCAGCTGATCAAACAGAGCTTGAGATAAAATCTTTGCATATCTCCAAAATCAGTTACTGCTTTAAAATGTGAATGGATGGCAACAGATTTAATACTTTTTAATTGTCCTTGCACTCACATGGAATATATTTTGCATGCCTT
Organism: Podarcis raffonei; assembly: GCF_027172205.1. NCBI lineage: Eukaryota > Metazoa > Chordata > Lepidosauria > Squamata > Lacertidae > Podarcis > Podarcis raffonei. Next base: position 78,808,480 of record NC_070604.1, on the reverse strand, counting down.
GAGATGATCACATGCAGCCTTGGATAACGAAGCTTTCTGTCTGAGTAAATTCATTTTATGGTCTATGAGAACGATGACAACTGAGCTGCCTTGCATAAATGATTTACAAGGACAATCTTGCCATCGTTGTTAACATACAAACAGGCATGCTGAACAGTAGTAAGACTTCAGACACAATCATATGCTACATCCAGTCTTACTTTTTAGGCTTCACTGGAACTACCTGTTTGTGCTACCAAATCCAGATGCAGTTAAAATATGCCAAGCTGGCTTTCTCCCGGGTAGACACTTGTCTGACAACACGAGAAACATAATTAATATTTTGGAGAAACTGCAAGTGAATATTAACACCAAAGCAGTCTTAATATTCGTAAATGCGGAGAAAGCTTTTGACAATATTTCTTGGAGTTTTATGAAGAAAAATCTTCAGGGGATGGGGGTTGGTCAAGGTTTTGAAAACGGTATAGGGGCAATTTACTCAGAACAAAAGGCTAAACTAATTGTTAACAATGTGGTGACAGAGGAATTTAAGATAGAGAAAGGGACACGACAAGGCTGCCCAATTTCCCCATTGCTCTTTATTTCGGTCCTGGAGGTTTTGCTAAATATGATCAGAAGGGACCGTTTGATTAAAGGTATACAGGTCGGAGCCAAACAGTACAAATTGAAGGCTTTTGCAGATGATTTAGTACTAACATTACAGGAGCCAGAATCTAGTACTAAAAGAGTATTGGAATTGATTCAAGAATTTGGTCATGTGGCAGGATTTAAGCTGAACAAGTTAAAAACTAAGGTTCTTGAGAAAAACTTAACACCGATTGAGAAAGAGAGGTTTCAGAAGGAGACAGGTTTAACATTGGTTAAGAAAGTGAAATATCTGGGGGTTAACATGACCGCTAAGAACTTAAATTTATTTAAAGACAATTATGAGAAATGTTGGTCAGAAGTGAAAAAGGATCTAGAAATATGGTCAAATTTGAAGCTGTCCTTGTTAGGTCGAATTGCTGTTATAAAGATGAATGTATTGCCAAGAATGTTATTTCTGTTTCAATCATTGCAAATTTTGGACAAAATGGACTGTTTCAAGAAGTGGCAGAGAGATATTTCTAGATTTGTCTGGCAGGGCAAGAAGCCCAGAATAAAATTTAAGATATTAACTGATGTAAAGGAAAGAGGTGGATTCGCCCTGCCAGACCTTAAACTCTACTACGAATCAGCAGCATTCTGCTGGTTGAAAGAATGGCTGCTTCTTGAGAACACAGACATTTTGGATTTAGAAGGTTTTAATAACGTTTTTGGGTGGCATGCATATTTGTGGTATGACAAGGTTGGGTGGCATGCATATTTGTGGTATGACAAGGTTAAAGCACATAAAGCATTCAAAAACCATATTGTCAGGAAAGCATTGTTTAATGTCTGGATAAGATATAAGGACCTACTTGAAAATAAAACCCCAAGGTGGTTGTCACCGATGGAAGCAAAAGCCCAGAAAAAGCTCAATATGGAGGCCAAATGGCCGGGAAAAAAACATTATTTTAAAGCACATAAAGTGAAATGAAGTATTTTTGGATTTTTGCAAAACCCAAGAATAATGAGAAAAGTGTGATTTGCCTTCTTTTATTTACAAGGTTTAGCAAAGCCACTTTTTCATCATCATTGCTTATCTGTATGCTGCTTTTGCATGGTGACCCATGCTTAAAGTGGCTCACGGCATCAGAAAAATGCACATAGTAAAATATAACATTTCACGATATAACAAGAACAGTCATAGATTAATTAAAATATCTCATACTAAAAAACTGTACACTTTGATTAAACAACCCACTTAACAATTCATAATGAGGCCTAAAAAAAGGAACACAAGAACATAGTCCAAAGAGTAGCAAAAATAACATTTTCCCCCAAGCTGAAATCTCGCCCCCAGCAACTCCTAAACACCACCCCATTCTAATGACTTCTAAGCACCTTGAACATGATAAGCAGCGTTTTTAGCTGAAGGTAGTCGGGACCCTGCCTTCTTGGGTCTGGTGGCAATGAACCAGAGCCAGAGCTACCATTGAGCCCTTCTGAGCCAGTTGCCTCAAGCAACACTCTGGAGCATGGGTAGGCAAACTAAGACCTGGGGGCCGGATCCGGCCCAATCGCCTTCTCAATCCGGCCTGCGGATGGTCCGGGAATCAGCGAGTTTTTAAATGAGCAGAATGTGTCCTTTTATTTAAAATGCATCTCTGGGTTATTTGTGGGGCATAGGAATTTGTTCATTCTCCCCCCCCCCCCAAAAAAAAATATAGTCCGGCCCCGACAAGGTCTGGGGGACAGTGGACTGGCCCCCTACTGAAAAAGTTTGCTGACTCTTGCTCTGGAGGGATGGCAGATTTGGATCTGGATGCCATGCCCTGCCTCCTGCCTGCTTACTTGCGGTGGCAGATACTTCCTCCCATCTGGGGTTGTTTCCTTATATTCACACATATCTTTCTATCCTCCCTCCAAATAAACACACTTCCTCTTTCCTTACCACTGAGCAAGCTCTCTCTTGCCTTTGTGCCATGTCTTCTTATCTGGAGGCTGAAGCTGCTCTCTTGTCAAGATGGGAGTCTTGCTTGTCAGGAGACAACTGGGCACACAGCGTAATACTTGAGTGGGACTTTGTGGGTTAGTGGTTTGATAGGAAGACATTATGAAATGGGGAGGGGAAATGCTGTTGTGAAGAAATGGGGATGAAATGAAGAAGGGAAATGTAGGTGGGGAGGGAAAGCACGCCATGCTCCTCCCTCCCCACCTGTGTTTTCCTTCTCCTTTTCATTCACCGTGCTTCACTACAGTGAAAAGTGCGTTTGCTCAATGGAATTTGCTTTCTCCTTTTTGCTATCTAACATTTTTCAGTAGTAGAAAGATGTAATACTTGTGACATCTGATGCAGAGACAGTACTGGAAAGTTCAGAAACTGAATCCAGATGATTAAAGTGAAGCCTGGTTAATAGATATACTTGTCAGTCTTTGTTACTGCTTTGGAGTTCAAATTACAACTCGGAGATATAAGAGAGCAGCACAGGCATCAGGAAACTGACAACAACACTCAATGCAAGTTAAATGCCTATGTTTACATCAGGCACGAGGGTTAGCAGATGATTTTGTTTGTCTTTCTGGCTCACTTACAAGTTGGAGCCTGACTACATGCTTCAAGCAAATACATGTGACAAAGCCCTTGATATACACGATACCATTTTCAAAAAGAATAGCAGCTTGAAAGGGGCAATATTAAATAAAAAGAAACCAGGAGAAAGGCATGCTTTATCCTTCCACCTCTCACTGTTTCTGTTAAGTTGTGGGCGAACATATCAGACGACACAGCGATTCTTCCAAAGCAGCTCTTTATTTGTAAGCTGGAACAGAACTGAACTGAGGAGCTCAGTCAGCCTGCTTATATAGAGCTCCACTAGAATGCAACAGTAACCATTTTCTGTAACTAGCCAATCACTGAACGTCACTTTCGATCCTTCATTTGCATACAAACTATCCAATCACTGAACGTCACTTTCGATCCTTCATTTGCATAACTATCTACAGTATCCCCCTGCTGGCCCAGGGTGAGAACTTCAGTACATAACAGTTTCTCTTCCAAAAAGATGTACAGCTGCTTCCCACTTATGGATTCAAAATGTTGCTCATTCATGTTTTTAACTGTGGAAGGGCAGGAGCTGCTTATTTGGAGTGGAGAACCATCAGAAAGGGAAAGGTGACCTGAGCCCCTTTTCCACCCCTTCCATTCAAAATCATCCTTCATGACACCTATGAATATTGATTCATGTAGCCCAGTGTTGTCTGCTTTGACTAGAAATGGGCTTGGATGTCTCACCAAGAGGCCATTTTCAGCAATTGAGATTCTTTAATTGGAGATGGGACAGCTGCACAGTGCTGTAGTGGAGCAGGGACTCATCCCCCCCCCCCCGCGCAGATAATAACATCTGCTGGAGCAGTATTTGGTAATTGTTGTCAGTTTGGAGGGTGGTGTGTCTAGGTGCTTGATCCCTTCATGAAGTAGCCTAGTCTGATTGGCCTAAGGCAGGTCATGCCACAGATTTCATGGCTAATCAGGGATGACAACCCAGGTCTCCTCAGCCAAAGTCTGACATGCTGATTGCCAGCTGATCCTAATAAATTGGTTATTATGCTATTTATTATGCTAAGTAAAAGTTGGGAATATAAATATATGCTTTTTTAAAAGTGTGTGTGTCTGTGTGTATGAGTTCCTTATGCCAACATTTTTGCTGCAATATCTTCTTTAATGAATTCTATTGCTATCAGATTTGCAGAGTTTAACAGCCAGTTTTAGAAGCGTTCAAAAATGACAAAGTGGAGGGTGTTTCTAGCTCAGCCTAGGAATCACATGCGTGGCACTTTGGATTCCATGACAAAAGAAAGGAAGGGTAATAAACACAATAAAAGAAAGAAATGAAAAAAGGAGCAACACAGCCACCTGCATTTTTGAACTGCTCTTGGGGCATGGCTAGGGACTCTCATGTGGTATTGCTATAGAGGCAGCGCAGCCACGATGAGCTGCTGCTCTTCACGATCTACCATGACAACACTGTTCTTGTACAGCTCAGTACCAGTCTCCCGAGTATAGCTTCAGCCCTGAAGCTGTTTCTTTTTTAAAAAAAACGAGTTCCACTACCCATGTCTGCATGCCCTGTGTCATCTCCTCAAAAGGTAGTATAGCCAGGGCTTAGTTAAACTGATATTTATACTCTGCTTTTCTTTGAAGAGAATAATCACAGTGTTCCACAATAAAAATAATGAAATATAATGCATGCTCCTACTCTGGATGCAGTGTCAACTGGGCCCAGTATGGTCAAAGATTGACCAGGACTGGTGCCATCCCCTCCACCTCCTGCCCCTTCCTTCTTCTTCCTGCTTACCTCTGCCGGTGGAGGGAAGCTAACATCACTGCCAGTATGGTGCTCCCTCTTCTGCCCAAAAACATTAAAGTGGGCAGAAATGCATCCAGCAGAAAACCCCAAAATGAGGTGTTCTGCGGTGGAACTGAACTAACACCATTGCCATCATGTGACTGCATTGACCCCAATCCCGGCCAAATTCCTGGCACAGCTATCTGCTTGCCCCCAACCTTCCACCTACATATGTAGCAGTGGCCCCACCATCCTGTTAAGCCCTGCCAGGCAGCGGCCAAGTTTGGATTATGCCCTAATTATGTAAAGGTAAAGGGACGCAGTGGTGCTGTGGTCCAAACAACTGAACCTCTTGGGCTTGCTGATCGGAAGGTTGGTGGTTCAGATCCACACAACAGGGTGAGCTCCCGTTGCTCTGTCCCAGCTCCTGCCAACCTAGCAGTTCGAAAGTGCAAGTAGATAAATAGGTACTGCTGTGGCGAGAAGGTAAACGGCATTTCTGTGTGCTCTGGTGCTTGTCACAGTCTTCCGTGAGCCAGAAGTGGTTTAGTCATGCTGGCTACATGACCCGGAAAGCTGTCTGTGGACAAACACTGATTCCCTTGGTCTGAAAATAGTCGCCTTTGACTGGACTTAACCGTCATGGGGTCCTTACCTAATTATGCAAAATACATCCAAGCATTGAGTAATGTCAGTAGAAAAAAGAAAACTAGAGGTTCATGTCAATTGCCTACAGCAGCCAGCTGCCATTTTGTATGACGTTTTCTGAGTCGCAGTAACATTCTCTGAGCATGGAGAAATGGAGATTTCAGAAGCTGTTAGGAACATAGGAAGCTGCCTTATACTGAGCCAGACCACTGGTCCATTTAGTTTAGTATTGTGTATTGGCTTGTCAGGGTTTAAGGCAAGTTTCTCTTCCTCTCCTACCTGGAGATGCTGGGGACTGAACCTGGGACCTTCTGCATGTATAGGAGATGTTCTTCCACTGAGCTATAGCCATTGTATTGTATTAAGATAAATGGCTCTTCCTAACCTGGCTAGTCCATGGGGGCATAGAATTGGAAGCCTCCCCATACATGAAATTATCTAGTTACAAACACGGCACAACTAGAGGGAGGGAGTGAAATGTCCAGGGGGAAGAGGGGAAAATAGCAGTGCATGTTCTTTTTAAAGGCAACGAAGCCTATCTTCCAAGTGTTCTGCATTTCATCCAAGTGTTCAATATTTTGACAAGCCCTGTCACTATGGGAAGAAATTTTCTGAGCTCCCATATGGTAAATACCACATTATTTTAAGATAACAGCTGTTATATTCTATCACATAAAAACACTTTCAGCAACTAGTCAACAACCCTATTTTCAAGTTGTAAACGAATAAATCTTATAAACATTATTTTCATATTGTTTGCCAGCAAGCCCCCATGTTCTGAAATTCCATATTGATAAAATATGGTCAAAATGCCATTGAGAAAATCCTATCCATTGTTGTTATTAATGTTTTGCTCATTTATCTTGATCACTGATTAGGAGGTTCTCTCAAAGTGGGGATTATGGAGCATGAATGGCTCACGCTTCAACTTATTTCTAATTAAGTTACTTGTGCTATGCTCCATGTAGATGGAATGGACATTTAAAGTTTTAAAATTTTAGTCAAAGCCCTATAAGGTACTTCGTTTTTGAGGAGATTTCACCCCTCCCATATCCAAGAATCTGCTGATGTTCTCTGCTGATTCTCCAGAAAGGAGGGGTGGTTTCTGCTCTCTACTTATTCCGCTCCAGCCTCACATCAAAGTGTCGGAGAGAGAGAGAGACTGAGTGTTAGAGAGAGATCGTGTGTATAGATAAGGTTGCTGCTAAGAGCAGCTGCAGACACTCAGTGCAGTTCAGCATTCATTTATGTTTAGACCTCATTTAGCTCTGTATATAGTTGTATATTATAGTTGTAGATAGAATAAAGAAGATATTCTACAGAGCTGCTCTCCAAGTCGTTTATGCTCTGCTATACTCTGCTGTGCGACGACTGTCTTCTTGTGGAAGTGAATCCAGTGCTCACAACTCTAAGCTGTGAGTCCACAGCACTTTGACCTGTTCCTGTGCAGAAGGTGGTCTCTGGAAGTGCTACCCAGCTCGCCTAGCCCATTCGGGCTGAAGTGGATGAGTCCAGTTGGTGACACTGGCTCAAGGGCGGTGCTGACAGTTTTCTTTTAAAAACAACAACAACAAAACTCAGTGGTTGCAGCATTTATGGATAAGAAACCATTGAAGTTGTGCCCTATTATTTATTAGTTTTTCCAAAGTCGGTAGAAATCAAGTCTATGTTGTTAAACCTAATATTGATTTGCCATCATGACTGATTCTTAGCAAAACCAGTTAGACATCAAGCCACTGAACTGATGGAAGATTGATTGCAAAACCACTCCTCAAAGAACAACCTATAGATGACAAACACAGGAGTCTGTGCAAACAAGATTAAAGGGTGTCACATATTATAGTTCCACATATAATGTTAGTTGTGTTAAATTATTTTTCGCTGCAAAATAAAACCATTTGGCCAATGACCTTGGATGATGGGAGCTGCAGTTGTTGTTAGTGGTGGCGTTTTATTAGACATATACTGCCCTTCATCATAAGATAGCAGGGCAATTCAGAGACACCTGAAGGTTCAAAGGTTCCCCAACGTTCCCTGAGTCTAGAGGGCCAAAGAGTTTGCATTAGGCAGCTTCCTTTTCTACACTTTCAACACTTTAGTTAGGTGCTGAAACCTTGGAGTGTCATAGCCAGAGTGAGTAAATAATAATAATGGACTATATTGACCTGTGTTCAGGCTCAGTAAGTAGCTTCAGATATTCCCCACATTCCCCCCTGTCGAATTTTTCATATGCATTAATATTCAAGTGAATATATGCCACTAACCAATGTTTTTGTTTATATTGCGTAGTTTTATTTCCCTGTTGGAAATGTACAGATAAATGGGAACTAAGGAAAAGTAGGAGAGAGATGGATTCTTTTAAAAACAGGAAAGCTTCAGTCTTTCGTTTATTCAGGTATTCATTACAGTGGTACCTCAGGTTAAGTACTTAATTTGTTCCGGAGGTCCGTACTTAACCTGAAACTGTTCTTAACCTGAAGCACCACTTTAGGTAATGGGGCCTCCTGCTGCTGCCGCGCCGCCGAAGCACGATTTCTGTTCTCATCCTGAAGCAAAGTTCTTAATCTGAAGCACTATTTCTGGGTTAGCAGAGTCTGTAACCTGAAGCGTATGTAACCTGAGGTACCACTGTACATTTATATGCTACCCCATCCTGCAGAGATCAGATCAAGTAGTACAGGTGAGAGCTGAGAGCAGAGTGGAGACCAAAGGTGGACAAACCCTAGAAGGAGCATGACATGTCCAGAGGTACTACCCCCACCCTAACACCCCATACACCCCATTTCACATAGTAAAAGATGCCTTATAAACAGGTTTCAATAAAGCTGTTTACTGTATCAGCAGGTTCAGGCTTTTGCATTCCATCCTTGGAGAAGGAACAGACTCCACACCTTATGCCTGACTGGCTGCACGGGTTGTGAGCTCTCTGGAAGCACTTGTTCCACAAATCTGATCTGAGAGCAGAGCAGGTAGCAATGCCTAGTCTAGGAGCAATACAGGATCATTCCTGGCACACAGGTTGTTTCTTGGGCAGGAAAGATTTTACTCTGGTTCAGGGATATTCAGAAAAGGGGATGTGATTGTGATATACACTGTTACATACACATTAAAATCAAAACAAAACAGGAGGTCGCCATTGAAGCCATTCCTATACTGTATTCTTCTGATTGTTGGACATTCCATTTATAATTGACTCAGTTCATTTTTTGTGCTTAATAGTAGTTGTAATCCTGCTCATGACTCCCATCTGTCTGTTCAAATTTCTCATGTACCAAATAATGTCTGAGGGACCGGAGCTTAGAGTTTTAGCTATCACATGATACAGAGTCCCATGCCTCTTAATCAGAGCATCAAGTGATTAATTCAGCGTGCTTCTCATTTCCTGCCTCAGCCTGCTCCCTACAACTTGAGGCGGCAGCCTAGGTTCACTTCAAAGCTTGCCGTCAACATTTCTGCAGCTAGTGTGGTTTTGTTGCCCTTTTCAGCTTGCCTCACTCCCAAGATAAATTGGAAAGTTTTCTCTTGAGGGTTTTCACAGAAGAGCTGCACAACGACATGGCCATATGGAGAGGAAACTGAACAGGTTTCCCTCCGAGCTTGAAACCAGGACAATCACCTCAAAGGTCTACAGTTTAATTTGTTACAAACCGCAGTGTCACAAGATCCTAATAATTAAAGTTTGGGGAGTGCTTTAATTATTCTGGAATCCATGCTCTAGGGTACACTGTAGCTGGGTCTGAAAGCAACTACAGTGGTACCTTGGAAGTCGAATGGAATCCATTCCAGAAGTCCATTTGATTTCCAAAACATTCGGAAGCCGCGCAAACCGGAACAATCACTTCCAGGTTTGAGGCATTCAGGATCCAAAGTATGACTGTATAATCTTTCCCCAACCTGGTGTATTCCAACTGTTTTGGACTATAATTCCCATAAGCCTCAGCTATCAGGACCATGCTGTCAGGGGCTGATGTGAGTTGTATTCCAAAACAACTGGAGGGCACCAGGGTTGTGAAGCCTGCTCTATACTATTATTTGTGCTGGCTTCCTTTGCTACAAGGATAAGGAATCTGTGGCCTAGCAGATGCTGCTGGACTCCAACTCTCATCAGCTCCAGGCAGCATGGCCCACGGTCATGGATGATGGGAGTTGTAGTCCAGCAACATTTGAAGGCCGCAGACTCTCAATGCCTACTTTACTATGTTCAGTTCAAGCTCCCTCTATTTACTTTTTGTCAGTTCAGTTCCTTCCTTTCTCTTCTTTCACTTTCTCCGTCTGCTTGTTCACTTCTCTTGAATACCACAAACCTTTTTTTAAGCCCAAGATTTCCACCTCTGGTTCTCACATACATGCCATTTCCTATGTTGTCAATCTTTCTCCATCCGTTACCACAGAATGATAAGAAGAGCCCTGCCGGAACAGACCCAGGGCCTTTCTATTAGTCCAGCATCATGTTTCCCACAGTGTTCAGCCAGATGTGTAGGAGAAGCCCACAGGCTTCTCACACACCCATTTCACATGAGCGAAATATCACAATCAAGAGAGCAAGTGTAGTATAATAGCTAGTGTGTTGAACATTGGGTTCAAATCCCCACCTGGCCCTGAAACTCTCTGGGTGACCTTGTGCAATTATTATCTTTCCCCACACACTGGCAGGGGAGCATTTAGGGCCGTGCAAGCAGTGCACATGCACTGGGTGCTGAGCTGCGGGGCTGCAGTCTCAAAGCTTGGTAAGTGAGACTTTGAGAAGGAGACGTGAGGCTCTGACGGGCCTAGAGTCCGCCCTCCTCCTTCCCAAAGCCTAGTTAGCACTCTCCCAGGTGGTTCGTTTGCATATTTGTATGCCTTCTAAGACTATAAGACTGTTTTAATCTTTGTAAGATGCCCATTTTCTTTTTGGGGTGCATAATATTGTTTTGCAAGAATTGTTACCTTCTGTAGTCCTCCCTGCCATCTCAGTTTTAAGGGTGTTTACTGTGTCCTTTTTTTCTTTTTTACTGAAACTGGTATTTTCAGATTTAATAATTTCAGTGATGCGGTGACCACCTTGTGAGGCTCCTTTTCCAGAGATGAGCGCCTAGTTCCTTCACGTGCAATTCTTTGAGAGGTAAATACATGTGAAGCATATATATATTTTATAAATCTTTCTTTACAGTACAAAAATGTTTTAAACGTCAGACAGAATATTGCTTTAAGAGCTGTTCGCTTTTGGGTACTGTTTGATTGCTTTTATCTTGGGATGTTTCATCCTGTTTGGCTTGTCTTATATACTTCCTGTACATGGTAGAAAAGCAACTAACTACCGGTAATCAATTTATGAATATTGCATTACAAAAGACTCACATTGACTTTAATGGGCTTTAGCTAAACATCCTTTAGCTATGCCTCTTCTCTTGCATGAACTGGAGTCTGGCAATGTATTCATAAACGTCTGCCAACATTCATCTTGGAAATAAAATCACATGGATAATATTTTCATAGATTCTGGATTCTGGAACACCAGACTTTGAGTAAATAGACGCCCAGGCTGCCTCTTTCTCTAGTGTGTGTATACATGTGGCCTTTTGTAGTTTGCTTTCTTGCACAGGATTCTTCCCTCTATTTATACACCAAGTATTTAATTGTGAAATCCTTGCTGTGAATCAAGAGCAGCTTTAGGATTTGTGGGGCCCATTGCAGGAAGAAGGGAAGCTGCTGCTTTTCAGTAGAAAGAACAAGAAGCAGTTAAAGTTGCCTGAAGCCATTACAGGGCTTTGCCAGTCAGATGACCTCCTTATTCAGCATTTGTCCTAATTTGGTTGCAGAAAGCTTAGGCAGTGGTTAGACTATCTCCGGTCATTATTGACGGTCATTATTGAATATTTGTTCTGATTTGTTTACAGAGCGGTTATACAACAAAAAGCCTTCATTGTGATCTGTTTGTAGATATTTACATGACTTCCTGTTAATCTATCGTTTATTCCAGTTTTCAGTGGATTTCTCCATCGCTTTCCTAAATGCAAAAGCGTTTTTAAAAAGCGGATTTGTTGCACTAGGGCAGTACAGTGTTTTGATTCACTTTAGTTGCACAAACTTAAATTCCCAGTGTATGGTTGAACCCCTTCCTGAAACTATCAGTTTACTAAAGGAGTACATTGATGCTGCAGGGTGAGCTGAACAGGGTTGCTAGAGCCTACTGGGGACAGCTAAATGCAGAAAGAGCTAACAAGTAAAATTAAAACTGAAAGTGAGAAAAGAGTATAAGATATGACCATGAAATAGCTCTGCTAAGTTTGCCAAATTGAGTTCAATGTATCTGTGTGATGTGATTAATTTAGACCTCTGCTAAGGCTATAGCCAAAGCAATGCTTAGAAGAGGACAGAAAGGAAGATACACAGGGAATAGGAGTGCATTTGGGTACCTGTGTTGCATATGATGGATACCTAAACTAAAAGAATAGAACACAGCAGCAGAGTAGGTCTGGATAAAGACAGCTATAACTTCAATGCAAACAATTAGATTGTCATGTGTTAATGCTATACAATCTGCCAAATTGCTTGCTTAAGTAAGCTTCTGTACCCATTCTCGCTAAGGGCTTTGTTTTGTGTTTAAGGTGTATTTGCTCAGTTGAGCATGCAAAAAAACAACAACCAGCCAGCATCACCAGAAAAACTGAAGAGGCTGTGCAGCTGGCAGCTTTTATGACATCAGTCATAATCTGAGAGAACTGCAGCTGAAATCAGTCAGCACAAATAGGAGGTGCTGAAGGCAGCTGGTATTAACAAAGCATGCACTGGAAAGCAAAGCCTCCCCACCCAACCCCCACCCAGCAAAAAAAAAAAAATTATCGCTGCAGACGACTCATATACAGAAAACAGAATAAAAACTGGCTCATGTTTCTCTGTCAGCCTTCCCTTTCCTGCACTAGTGTCCCAGAACGTTTTTATACAGGATGGGGTTAGCCATGGTCCCAATACAGGCAACCAGGCTATCTACCGTGGAGTTGCCATATCTGTATTAAAGAGAATGATATGTGATTATTTCCCCTCGCCTGCATTCTAATATGTGCAAAATAAGTGCTGAAAGATTCTAAAAAATAAATTTCTAATGGTATGTATTTATAATCAAGGCAAAAGAATGCTTACAGGGACTAGCCATGGAAGTTCTAGATTATTGACTACAATTGAGTCTAGGGTTACATAGTGACCATATCACAGTTCCTGCTTGTTTTTCACTTAACTGAAGTATTTTTCCCCCTTTCCTGTTCTTTGTCCAATCACCCTTGGTTCACAGACCTTGCAGGAAATAAGGGGAATGGTTTTGATCTTCCAATTGTAATATTGATATTATTGCATGCCACCCCAATCTCCAAGCGGTGCAGGACTCCAGGAGTTCCAGGTGCTTATCCAAGATCTGGTTTCCTTGGAATGAGGGATTGTGGAGGCTGTGGTGCTCTTATTATATACGGTTTATTTACACATATATACAACATGATGGTGGGACTCACAGCATGAACACATCAAGAGTCTGGGTTCGCCCATAGTCAAAGCCTTGACTTCAAGCAGAAATCAAGCATGGCTCTGCCTTTCTGGCTTCTTCCTGCTTCTAGCCCAGCTTTCACAAAAACTCACTGGCTTTTGTCTTTCTCATTACCAATCAGATGAGGGAGCCAGCCCCCCCCCCCATTTTCCCTATGGCACAGAGCTACTTCCTTTGTTAAACTAAGGACCATACAGTGGTACCTCTGGTTACATACGCTTCAGGTTACATATGCTTCAGGTTACACACTCCGCTAACCCAGAAATATTAACTCAGGTTAAGAACTTTGCTTCAGGATAAGAACAGAAATCGGGCTCCGGCGGCACGGCAGCTACTGGAGGCCCCATTAGCTAAAGTGGTGCTTCAGGTTAAGAACAGTTTCAGGTTAAGAACGGACCTCCGCAACGAATTAAGTACTTAACCCGAGGTACCACTGTACTTAAGTGGCAACTTGCCTAATTCAACATTGATATCCTCCTTTAGATTTTAACCCTTGCAGGATCCAGGACCCTGGGAATTAGAAGGGAATCAGGCACCATGCCAATTAATCCCCTGCCTAACATACAACAATATCAATGGATAAAACTGATGGAGTCAGCCTCTATAGCTGCCAACTCAGTACTTGCAGCAAATACTAAATATGCTCTGTGTGTGTGTGTGTGTGTGTGTGTGTGTGTGTGAGAGAGAGAGAGAGAGAGAGAGAGAGAGAGAGAGAGAGAGAAATGACCAGCAGATAATTTTTTTCAACTTCCATTTCAGCTAGAATTTGATAGGTCTGTTGTATTCCTATCGAAATTTGCTCCTAAAATTCCAGGGCCCAGCTTATTCAGTGAAATAATGAGGACTGGTTTTGCCTTGCATGGCATCATGCAATATTCCTAGCCATCTTTATTGTATCTGGCTCCCTTTTGGGGGGGAAATTCTCCTCCATCCTTCTATCGGCAGTGCTATGAATTGCTCTGCATGTTAACCTATCATGTGAAACTGAAAAGAAGCCAGATGTTATTGACAAAGAACTCTGATCTCAGTTGCCAGAAAGAAAGGCAGAAAATTTGCCGCAGTATATGTCACTGATGCAGCACTGATGTTAAATGGTCTGTATCAAATACTGTGTAGGACAAACTGATGGAGAAGGCTAAATTTCAGGTTTCTGTGACAGGAACTCAGAAGTCTTCTAACTGGCTGTCAAATACGTCATTCTATACGACGCCTGAAAGATAGGCAGGTGTGGTAGTACAGCGTCAAATACTCACAGACAGGCAGTTATATCTGAGGTGAAGCATGAAGGAGGCGCCATTGGCTAGAGAGCGTGCACATTGCTATTATCTCTTCATGAGTTTTGCCAGTTTATTATTGCAGCACTTCCCAAGCTTTCAAAACCTGTTTAACTAGAGACAGCAATGAGGCTTGTGAAGTGACAACAGGAAATAATGCCCCAATAGTGCCACTTTCAGCTCTCTTAAAAACAATGGAGGAGGACCCAGCTTCAGTCCCCAGCACTTCAGCTAGAGCTGTGGAAGACCCTTGAAAAGCTGTCAGTCAACGTGGGTAAGCTAAGCCAATACTGTGCTAGGCTAACTTGGTGTGAGGCAGCTTCCTGGATTCCTAATTATTTCTCTTCAGACATGGAGGTTTTAGTTATTTAAAATTTGAATTGGTGTACATAAAGCAGAATGGTTCCCCTGACAAAATGACTTACAGTCTAATTTGAAATTACAAGAGGTGCACAATGTAATGTAATGACATTCAACATTTCCCTGCCACCTGTAAGCAGCAGATAATGAATCTGGGCAAGTAAGTGTTGTATGCACTGACATCACACCTTTCTCTTACTGGGGTAGAGATATAGGTCAGTGGCAGCAAGCAGCACACCCTAGGTTCTAGTTAGGCCCTAACAGATATTACAGGAATACAACAAGAAGAACAGAGTTCAGGCACATTAATAGATGCTTACTATTAGCTGCATTAAAACAAAAAATATCCTCTTTTCCCTCAAGCTATGCGCCTTTACAATCATTATTAAATCAGTAGAACAGCAGAGAAACAAACCTTGCAAAAACCAGCCTTAGGGGAAACGTAAGACTGCTTGGATATTGAGACTAGACAGAGAAATAGCATTGTTCTTTTTCATGACAGTAAAGCTGGCAATCCTCCAGTACAGCTGATTTTGTTATAGGTTCAAGAGAGAGATAAGAAAATCCTTCTTTAGACTACAAGCACTGCCACAAGATGTGGGTCATTCTAGATTATTCTGGAAAAGGATTGGACAGATGTATTTATCAAGGGGTACGAATGATGGTGATAACGAGAAGGTTTGGGTTCAGGATATTTGAACGATTGCCTTCAGATAACAGTGGAACTGGTGCAGGTATCAAGAAATCAGGTGTTTTTAATTCATGTGCTAGAGGTGGCAGAGGGATGGGGGACAGCAGATAGATGGCACTTTGCCAGGGCCCCCTCAAACCTTGCAGCAACACTGTTTCTGTGATGGAAAAATGTTCAGGTAAAAAATCACCCTTGGTCATTCTCTAGTGTTCTCCAGCCCTCTTCCAATTATATAAACTTCATTGAAAGAGAAGACACTATCTAAACAAAAATTATCCTTAAGAGCTATCTATCTGAATCTTGTCTGAAACTCCTGAGTCACAAAAGTCTACAATTCCAGAGGTAACTGAAATATACTCAGAGTCGCGAAGTGATTTCATGCTCTTTATTCAGCTCATAGTGGTGAGGAGGAATGAATGAAAGTCCCCTCAAAGTATCAGCTTTATATACATTATTTACACAATGGGCTGCACAAGATTGGCTAATTCCGGAATTCTACTGTAAGCCAATCAGGTTGTGGATTCACTTCTATCTGGAGCATGATTGGGTAGTTCCTGCCAACCAATCATACTGCTGCATTGTTCTAGGACCAATCAGACTGCTGCA
This sequence comes from Podarcis raffonei, assembly GCF_027172205.1. Classification (NCBI taxonomy): domain Eukaryota; kingdom Metazoa; phylum Chordata; class Lepidosauria; order Squamata; family Lacertidae; genus Podarcis; species Podarcis raffonei. The sequence continues at coordinate 78,792,475 of NC_070604.1, read as the reverse complement.
TTCTGAATCCTATTGTTCTAGGACCAATCAGACTGCTGCCTTTTGGATCCTATTGTTCTAGGACCAATCCGACTGCTGCAGTTTGGATCCTATTCAACTCAGTACATAACAGTAACATTTGTGTAATATGCAGGGAGTTATTCCCACTAAAAAGTAAACAAGATTGCTTATCATGCACTATCACAGATAATCACAAGATTACGAGTAAACTTGCTCAGTCATGCAAGACAGAGCAGGTAAATGGTCTGCTATTGCAAAGGAAGAAAATGTACGTTCTTGAGAAAGATTGAAGAAGACAAGGCTATGCTTAAAAAACCCCCAACAGAAATGAGTGATCTGACTGATATAGGACTGACATAAATTTAAAAAAATAAAACACAAAATAGCATAATTTCCACAGATTTACTTGAATTAATAATGCAGGTGGTGATGGTTGTTACTCCTCCTCCCCCTCTCTCCTCAGAACATGACCTTTTATGCAGTTTCAGAAATAAAGAGCAAGTCCCTTTCCCCACAGCAGCTTAAATTCTAAAACTGGCAATGGGGGGAAGTCTACAAAGGGAGACATAGGTAGCAAATGCAAATAAGGCCGCTATCCTATACAGTGCTACCTCAGGTTACATATGCTTCAGGTTACAGACTCCGCTAACCCATAAATATTACCTCGGGTTGAGAACTTTGCTTCAGGATGAGAACAGAAATCATGCTCCGGCAGTGCAGCAGCAACAGGAGGCCCCATTAGCTAAAGTGGTGCTTCAGGTTAAGAACAGTTTCAGGTTAAGAACAGACCTCCAGAACGAATTAAGTTCTTAACCTGAGGTACCACTGTACACATGGACCTACTTAGTTGGGAATAAGCTCAATGGAGCCTAGAACTGTGCTCCATATTGATTGAAATACTTTGTTTAGAGTCAATCTATTATACTGGAAATCTGGCTTAAACACGGTGCAAGAAACACATTTGGGACAGTCTGGACTATGTGAACAATATTTTTTCTAATTATGTGTGGATACAACAGTGGTTCAGTTAGGCCAGAAGCCCAGAGTCCCACTCCACTGAATGATCACGGCTCTCACAGTAAAACCCGGTTTTACCACATTTTGAAGTAAGTGAAATCATGCACATTTCCATCTAAAGGGGTGAGTATAAGACTATTAAGCCCCATGTACACTATACATTTGAAGAATTGTAGCTCTGTGAGGGGAGCAGGAGTCTAAGGCAGCACTGCAAACTCCACTTAATGGGAACAAGCCCCACTGAATTCAATATGATTTACTTCTGAGTAAACATGGTTAGGCTTGCACTATAAAATTATGTAGCTGTATCACTAATACATAAATACAACTTTTGATGCAATGACATTAAAGCACTTTAGAAAAGTTCTCACTTTTCCTTTGTTAATAGCCTTGCCAATTGTGTTAAATAGATCAATAAACTGACAGAACAATTCTGTGTATGTTTCCTCATAAATAAGTTCCATTGCATTCAGAGGGCCTTACTCCCTACTAAGTGTGCTCAGGTTTGCAGTCCTAGACTGCAGCCTAAAATAAGTGTTTTTATTATTTTATTAACTATTTAGAGAGGATTTGCAGTGTGTGGGGTTGGATCTGTATAGCATAGTTAAGAAATGTTCAGGTTCCAGTTGAGCCTGTCAGTAATGTAAGTCACAATAGAACTTCAGTCCTTTTTCAACAACTGCAAATTTGCAAAATGATGCACATCTTCCTAAAGCTATTTAATTGTTTGTTACCTTATCTGTAGAGATTCTATAGGTGGATACTTTGTTTGCAATCCAGTTCCCATTGAAGTCAGAGTTAAAACTCTATTAATGTTAAAGGGACTAGTTTGCGTCATTTGACCTTCATAAGATCATGTCTATCTGTTTAAAGAGAGCTTTATCTGTATTCTGTGGAGTGACAAAACCTACTCGTTTTTACACACAGTGAAGAAACTGCTAGTACAAATGCTACCCTTTGCAGGACTATATTGATTTCCAAAGCAGTTGGTGACATAAGTTTGCATTTGTGACCCATTTATCATGCACATTTAATAATAAGCAATTTTCATTTCATTTCATCTCACTAATTTAATTATTCATTTAATACATTTTTATTCTGTCTTTCTATGAAAATGATTTCTAATATAGTTTACAAATTAGAAATACTAACTATATCTAGTAAAACAAAGGGAATAAACAGCAATAAATACACACACAAAAAGCAGTCAGCGGATAAAAACAGAACAATATTCTGGGCAAATAAACCTCTTTTCAGTTGATGCCACAACTCATATAAGAGTAGGCAACAAATGCTGAGACCTGGGAAGAATGTCCCGCAGTTGGGGCAGAACTACCAAGGTCACATCCTTGGTCATCCCTCAGTCCATCTAATCAAAAGGGTGTACTTTCCAGAATTTCTTTTGTCCTGTCACCTGGTTAGATGCTGAGCAAGCTAAGTATAAAATGTCATGGGAATTACCAAAACCTCATTGAAGAAAAGCAAGGTTTGGGGGCTCTGAGAAAAAAAATGCACAACATGTCTGGTAGATTTACAAACAGGATATAAATGCAAAAATATATAATATAAACAAATAATTTTTTGTGCAACAAGGCAACTTTCTTTTTAGTTCAAAAGTGATTTCTAAACTCTGCTGCTTCACCATTACACACATGTATGTAAATGAATGCTTGTGGATAGGCAACATGACAGACAAAGGCAAAAACACGGCTCATTCTAATACGTAGTCACATGATAAAACTCATAAGAGTTGCTACTGAATCATCCTTGAATTTATATTACAGTAATACAAATTGAGCTCGTTAATTTGCCTCTTTTGGGGCAAAAAGTGTATTGTTTACACTACAATAATAAAACATTAACAAATTAATAAGAAAGTGCAATCCTATATAGATCAATTTAGAAGTAAGTTTCATTGTTTTCAGTGGGATTGCATAGGTAAAGGTAAAAAAGGCAAAGGACCCCTGGATGGTTAAGTCCAGTCAAAAGTGACTATGGGGTTGCGGCACTCATCTTGCTTTCAGGCCAAGGGAGCCGGTGTTTGTCCACAAACAGCTTTCTGGGTAATGTGACCAGCATGACTAAACCGCTACTGGCACATGGAGGACCATGACGAGTGCCAGAATGTGTGGAAACACCGTTTACCTTCCCACTGCAGCGGTACCTATTTATCTACTTGCACTGTTATGCTTTCAAACTGCTAGGTTGGCAGAAGCTGGGACTGAGCAACGGGAGCTCACCCCGTCACAGGGATTCGAACCACCAACCTTCCATGCTATGTTCATCAACAAGATTCACACACACATTATGACACGTTTCCCACTGTTTAGTAGCAGTCGATGTGAGACCCATGTGAGCTTCTCCACATGTCGATGAACCTTACTCCTGGTAGGGTAGCATAAGTTTTTGTGTGATGCCCCAACTCACATGATGAGTTTACCACATGAGTCAGATAGCTGCTTAAGAGTATAGGAAACTCACAATGGAATATAAATTCTTATGACAAGTGCACTGTACAGACCTGTTCTATACCACACCTGTCACCATGTGAATCTTGGTCATTCCTTACCTTGCTGGTGCCCAATAATAAAGCACTATGAGATTGTTTATGGGGATGAACAGCTACCGGTTTATTGCTGTCAGGTTTCCCAGGTTTCCTAAAGGGAAGTGCTGACACTCCTGTCTGTACACCATCACCAGTCACTAAGTAAGGCCTCCCAACTAGCTGCCTTCACAATGTGAATGCAGTACACATTAGTGACTCTGGTTAGACCCTGTATAATCAAAACAAGTCCTAAGTTTAGATTCTAAAGCATTCTAGAGGATGCTAGTTCATTTGCAAACAAGAACTGCCAATAAGGAACGGGGGCTTTCAGGCAGGTCCAGGGAAATGCAACTGTAATGAGACTAGAGATGTAAAAAACAGGAAGTAGCAGAGGAAAGGAGTGGAACGAACGAATGAATATTGAATGGTCACTATTTGTTCACAGTAATCAGTAATCGGTTGTTCTGGTCAAAAACAAGGAAACAACTTCCAGAGAGGTAAAGGTAAAGGGACCCTGACCATTAGGTCCAGTTGTGGCCAACTCTGGGGTTGCAGCGCTCATCTCGCTTTATTGGCTGAGGGAGCCGGTGTACAGCTTCCGGGTCATGCAGCCAGCATGACTAAGCCGCTTCTGGCGAACCAGAGCAGCGCACGGAAACACCATTTACCTTCCCGCCGGAGTGGTACCTATTTATCTACTTGCACTTTGATGTGCTTTCAAACTGCTACAGCCATGTTATTCTGTGCAGCAAGAACAACAAAGAACCATGTGGTGCCTAACACACTACTACTACTACTAATAATAATAATAAATGAAACAAGTTCTTCTGAACTAGAGTTCACTTCATTCCACTTCAGGAGGGGAAAGAAAGATATAGACGAGCAGTACTGAAGTTAAGCGAGAAGGATGCAGGTACATAATGGCTTGTAAGGGGAGGAAGCCATGCCGGTGCAATTGGGTCAGAAGAAGAAAAGACACCAGGAACGCAGAAATCAAAAGCTGGAGCCCGGAGATTAGCGCTCGGAGCAGCGCGAGATGACAGAACGCAGATTTCCAGCTACTGCTGCATAATAAAAGGGTTTCCCTTCACACAGGTCAAGGTTCGGAGCTGCTGTTCCCATTGGTCCTTGGGTTGCACGTGATTAAAAAAAAATCCCGGGGACTGGTTTGCGGAGTGAGCCTGCGCGGCTTAATCGGTGGTTTTGGGTTCGCGTTGCTTCTTCTGCAGCAGCAGCGGCTGGAGGGGGCGGGCTCTCGGGTTTCCTTGGCGACTTGAAGTGCCAAGGAAGGGAGGGCTGGAGGCGGCAGGATTGCTCTCTTGCCATGGGCAGCAGTGCTCGGACGCTGCCGCCGCCAACGGGCTAAGAGCGGGGCTGGCGGAAGGCCGGGCTGGGCGAGGCGGCAAGAACAGGTAAGGCTTGAGAAGGAAGTGCAGGTGCTCCGAAGCAGCTGCGGCGGCTGTGCGGGGCCCAGCGAGGAGGGGAAGGGGAGGGGGAGGCACCCGCGAATGTAGCTGGTGGCACGGGCAGGGGTGGCTGCTCCGCCGCCGCCGCCACGCTTCCTTCTCCTTCCCTGCCCGCTCTCCGATCGCTTTGTTTCAAGGCAGCGCTTTACTCTCTACCCGCACCCTTCCCCTTCACCCTCTCCACTGGTGCGCTTACTGCGGGGGGGGGGCACAGCCCATGACTTAGTGGGGGGATGGCAATTCCCCCCAAAACACACACACATGCACCCTTCCTTCATTGCAGGGATACTCCAGTCTGGCTGTTGCAATGGACGGGGGGGGGCGGGCCGTGCAAGGTTGCCAAATGTTGCTTATCTTAGTCAAGAGCTTCTCTTTTTCCTTCCTTAAAAAAAGTCCTGGCCGCCAGGTATCTGATGGGTTCTCTTCTATTTTAATGCATCTCTTCGGACAATAGGTTTGCTTTGTGGCTGAGGGCATGTTTCGATGTGGCCAGTGGTAACTTTCGTTTTGGGGCTTTTGAATTTTTGCATGGACGACGTACCGCATCGATCGCGTTTGCATTTACGTAGAAGGAGTTTCTCTCCCGCCCCAACGCCCCAACCCTCCACCTCTTGATCCTGTGGTCGCTGCTGTCTCTCTGGTACATTACTAGCCTTGAGATACAGGGTCCTTTCTAGGCGGCTGATACTCTAGGCTGGCATCAACTCCCCCGCGTCTGTCTCTCGGCATCAGGCGGCGGGAGCTGGAGGGACGGCACTGATAGTAATTAGGCTTAGCAGCGCCCAAGTTGCGTGCAGAGGGGAAACAGTGCATGAGTCTCATTAACCAGGCAGCAGAATCCAGCTACCAAGTGTGGGAGAGGACTTCAGGATAGTAAACAAGCTTCACTGGAAGCCTTTTGTCAGAAATGCAGCTGTTTCTTGAGCTTTTATTTTTGGACAACTGCTCAAAAATGTGTGTGTTTTTTTATTGTCACTGTCATTTTTCTTAGCCTCCATGCTACATTTTTACTTTGGTCTCCTCAGGCACTTAGGAAGACACCCCCCCCACACCAGTTCAGTGTGAACTAGTGGTTCCTACTGGGTAAATTTGCTTTGGCTTTCTGCCACAGACAGGTCAAAGAAAATAGTAGGGATTAGGACCATGGGAGCCTCATACTCAGCTTTGAAGTCTAGTCTTCAGCACTACACGATTGTCTGTCAGCCCTGTCAGTCCAGTATGAGCAGGGGCCAGTTGCCTGCAATGAATTGGTGCGGGCTGACACTTGCCTCCTCAGACCCAAGTTTGATTCAGTCTGCTGCAGGTTAAGGTGGTGCTTGCTGCAGGAAACCTATGGGACCTTAATCTTACAAAACTTGTATGCTGAGCTCTGGGGCCAGACTCAACACATTTGAACTACGAGGGTGTCTTATTTTTATCATAACTTCGTGAGGTAGGTTAGGTTGAAAGGTAGTGACTTGTGTAAGGCTGAGTAGGGATTCTAAGCTATTTTCTTAGGCCGAAGCCCAACATTTTATCTCCTGCATCATGCTGCCTCAGACATTTGAGTTTGTTTTTAACCTGGATTTTGAATAATTAAGGCATATGATCACCTTGATTATATCTGGTGTTGTATAAGAGACACATCCAGTATTTTGAGATTATTTGAACTGATAAAGCGTCACACTGGCAAGCCCTGTTGTTTAATTTTCTCCTGTGTTGTGCAGTAATTTACAAGCTATTGACAAGCTGTTTTAAATTGCAGTCTTTTCCATCATACAAATTTAATGTGTTCTTCTGCACCTATTACCTACTGCTGTCTCTTCTAGAAACCACATTCTCATAATGTATTATTTGTTATAGAGGTGTTATGCATATGAAAAAGTATACATGTCTCTACTCACAGGCTATAATAAAGTGTTGAAATCACATTAGCAGCTTTCTACAGTAAAATTTTTCTTGGATAACTTTAATGGGATTGTTCAAAAGATGAACTGTAAGTTTGACTACTCAAAGTCCTGTAATGATAGTTCTGTTATATTCATAATTTTTACCTTAATGAGTTCTAGCACATGTACCTTTATAGTTCTAGCACATGTAAAAGGTAAAGGGCCCCTGGTTGGTTAAGTCCCATCAAAGGCAACTAGCTTCTCAGTGATGGTGGATGAGAAAGATGAGGATTCTGCTTTATTGTTAATTGTACTGCAGACAAGCTAAGCTGGAAAAAAAGGGAAGCCTCCTAATGTTTGCGTTATAAACTGTTAATGGATTTCCCCTCCTATTAAGCTGAAGTTAGTGTTTCTAGTTTATTCTTCCCATCACAGTGTTTTTGCAGAATCTTGGGTAGAGATCTTTGAACAACCAGCTCAAAGGCTACTTTTAAGCTAACCTCAGGAGTTTCCATTACATCCTAGTCTATTTAAATCTGGAAAGATCTTTAAATCTAGATTCTAACTTGGAAGTTAAAGTTGTTGCAGAATGCAGTTTAACAGAAAAGGTCAAAATACACTTTAAATAGCATGTGTAGAAAGGCAATGCGCAGTACTGTGTAGCATTTTATTTATAGAATGATAGGCTTGGAAGGTACACCATGGGTCATCTAGTCCAACCCCTTGCAATGCAGGAATCTCAGCTAAAGCATCCATGACAGATGGCCAGCCAACCTCTGCTTAAGACTCTCCAAAGGAGAGTCCACAACCTCCTGAGGGAATCTGTTCCGTTGTTGAACAGCTCTTACTGTCAGAAAGTTTTATTTGAGTCTGTTTTGCCTAGTAGGAATTATGAAATGGAAGTACATTTCATTATGTAGCAAACAATTAAATAAAACACGCTGAAGTAGCCCCACCATACAGTAAATGATAAAAAGAAGATATTTAAATGGGGTGGGGGGAGGAATGCTAGTGTTTCAAGTCAAATAACTTTTGCTGTAGGTACTGGAAGTCAGGTATCAAAATAAGCAACTACTGATGTTGAATGTACAAGGGAGAAACACAAATGTGCAACTGAAAGTTGTATATAGTTTGTTTGGTACATGCAAACTCCCAATTTCCTCTTGCAGAAGGTAGGTGAGCTACATAAGGATATGAAAGAAGTAACCTCTCACCTCATCACTTATAGCAAGTACATTGTATGTGCTTTTACCCGAGGTCAAAATGTGTGGCTGGCCAGATGCACTTTGCAGGAGAGAGCAATCCACAATATGGGGACCATCACAGAAAATGCCTTCTCATGCACTGGAACCCCATGAACTTGCCAGCAGGTCTTCCCCCTGCGGTTCTCACCTGGCCAGGTTTATATGGGAAGAGGCATTCAGTCACATATTTGGATGTCAACATTAGCAGTAAACCAGGGATGGGGAACCTGTGGTTGCTGGACTACAACTCCCACCATCCCTGACCATTGGCCATCCTGGCAGGGGCTGTGGTGGAGCTCCATCTGGAGGGCCACAGGTTTCCCATCCCTGGACTTAACCACAATATAACATGAGGTACAAATAGGGCTATGTCCACCTCTGAGGCTAATATAGCAGTTTTGTCATAACTGTATTAGGACATCATTTTCTAATGAAAGGCTGCACTGAGATTATTTTTAGGAGTGTGAAAACTAAACTTGAGATTTCCGTAGCGTTGGTATGATGGCTTTGTCTTCTTAAGCTGATGAATGTTCATTCATAGCTGTTTCTATCTTGTCCAATGTTATTAAATTTTGTTTTAAAAAGCATACTGAGGATTATACAAAATTGAATTCATTGTTTAGCATATAATTATATACATATGCCCAATACAAACCTATAGTATCCAGTGCTAATAAACACGTCATGTGGCAATGAATGAAGGTGCCACCTCTTCAGAACATCTCAGAGCTGCCCTATACTGACTCAGACCATTGGTCCATTTAGCCCAGTATTGCTTCCCTCACTGCAGCAGCTCTCTAGATTCACCCCCCCATCCTTGCTACCTGCAGCCCTTTAACAAAAATTCCAGGGATTAAAGTGGCACCTCATGCATACAAAGCCTGAGTTCTACAGAAACTACATGATAGCTTGCAAGCCTTTTTGGTTAAGCCTGGGTTATCTGTATTCACATATAAAGAGGGCTAGTGGCCCAAGCAAAAGGGGCACATGGGTAGATGCTTAGCCTCGCCTTGTGTTGAGGTGAGCTCCCCACAGTCTCTTTTCCAAAGTCACTGTCCTCTGCCAGTCCAAGCTAGGTTCTTGGATGTCTTTCCTAGCTGAAGAAAAGTGTCTTGGCAAAAAGCTGCAGCAAAGTCTCAACTTCCACTTTCTATATACTTCTCTTATTTTAAGAACCAAACTCCAAATTCCCCTGGGAAAAATGTGATCGGGGCAAACCCAATTTCAGATTGTTCCTAGTTACATGTAGTTAGGACCCATTATAGTTGAGTTGCATTGAATGATTTGGTTTGCTGCTTTTTGTTCTGTTTATTGAAAGGAACATAGCCAAACAGTTCTCTGTACTATTTTGATAAATTTTGGAGGATTTGCTTGCACACTATTTGGGTCGCAAGAAAAAGTGGCAAGTACTATTACAAGTTTTACACTGTTACAAGTTTCTCTTGGTGAGATACAAGAGGTTATAGATGCGATTCAAATCTCTCATTTCATTGTGGTTATGGGGAATGTATTAGTGACCTTTTATAATCTCAGGGGTGTTATACTTGGTACAGAGGAAGTGACTGTGATTGGGTATATTATGAATTGTTATGGAGTTAAATCCTATATAGGTTTCACATGTCTCAGAGGACTGATATGTTGCATCCTTAAGGGTTATTTTTTCGGCTGAGACTCAATCTTGTGAAACAGGTTCAAGTAACTAATAATAATCCTAATAAAACAAGTGTGTTGTCTGTGTGAGAGCCCTTGAAGCAGGGGAGATGGGGGTTAAGGGTTGTTAAGGGTTGTTTTGAGCAATAATAGAAGTAGCAATACTTATTTGGTAGATTTCCCTTTATTGCTTTTTAGTACAGGGTAGCCTTTTTCTGTCCAGAATGGGCTAAGAAATGGACTGTAACTGGCTGGTGTCCAGATGAGCTGCCTTAATATCTTCCTGTGCCTTTAATCATGTTTAGATTACTTCAGTGTGACTTATTTAGAAAATGTTCACTGATGCAGAACACATTTGGCTGCATGTACTGTATTGGTCTGAATAGAAGCCTCACTTTTCCCCCCAAATTTTGACCGTAAAAAGTTAAAGTGCTGTTTAAATTCACGACCTTACAAAAATTGACTTTTATGATATTGCTGCTGAAACAGACATACAGTAAAACGGAATGGGTGTGAGTGCATGCAGAATTTTAAGGGAGCGGCTTATATTCGGGTATATTCCCCCCCCCGGCTTATATTCAGGTGCGGCTTATATTCGGGCCAATACAGTATTGAAGGAGATCTTTGCTTTGAAATCTATTGGTGGCACTCTGCTAATATTCTGATGGAGCCTAAAATAATATGTTTGACATATGCTATATAAGCTTAACTGGATAGACATCTAACTGCTTAATAGGCTGTCTGTCTTCATGTGGCATAATTCCACAAATTCGATCAGAGGTGGGCTGAAAGGTATTTGAAAGGATGCTACTGGGCAAGAAGAGTCATGAAAACGTTATAGTTCTCTTTGATCTAAAACTTCATTTTATTATATTTTCCCCCTTCAAAGGACTTTGGGGAGGAAGCAATGTTGCTTTATGGGTTCTGCTTTGAAATGTTGGAGTAGATGGAAAAAACTTGCTGCAGGCTGCTGTATTTTTAAACCTGTGTAAAATACAAATAAACACTTTCCTTTTATTATCTTCAGGTGTTGGATAGTAGTAGTATAATGTTGGATAGCAGTAGTCATGTATATTTTTGAGTTGTGAGCCACCTCACCTAGTCTGCCTTGTCTCTCTCTTCCACCCTCCCTCCTTCATAGGGCATAACTTAATTTCATGTTGCTCTTGTGGTCGGTTAATGCACAGCTCCATGGGCAGGCCCTCTTTCTCTCTCTCCACAGTCTGATTCAAATGTTACTTGGCTTGAAAAGTTAAAATTATAGACTAAAGTATATTTTAAACCTATGGTTTAAAGTTTAAAATAACCTATGGTTTATGGTTATTTATGCCTCACTCTTCCCCCAAGCTATCCTTTACGTGGCAATAAATGGCTCCCTGCACTGAAAGGCAAGTGAAAACTGTGAGGAATAGTAGATGCAGTTCAATGAATGAATAAATTTGCGGAAGGTTCCAATTTGGGAAAAACTTTCCCTCAAAATGGGTTGATCCTTGTATTTTCCCAAGAGGTTGCTGCAAGAAGTAACTGAATGGAAGTCGAGTGGGCCTTCTGCTGCCATGGGCTAATGTGATTTGATTAACTTTGGGTGTGTAAACTGTGTAATGTTGGATATTAGCAGCTTGTTTATATTTCTGACTTGTGAGCCACCATCCTGGAGATCTTAGAATAGACTTCTTTCCCCTTCAAAAGAATGCTGAGCATAAACCAGCTATTGAAATCCTTGTTGGAGCCAGACCCTGTATCCCATCATATTTTTAAAATGACAGTAAGGCAAGCAGAGCCAGCTGAAGGATCACTCTGTGTTAAATAAATAAAGCATAAACCTTTATAGCTTCCTTTTAAAATACAGTAATGCTTTAGTGTGGAGAAGACAGTGTTTACATTGTCTTAGGATTTCTTGGCAGACCAGAATCGGGGAATATGCATTCCTGGTATTTACTAAGCAACCCACTGCCATCTATTCTTATACCCATCCCCAACCTTGTATTTGGGCCTCTGTATGGTGATAGCACTAGGTCTGAGTATAATCAGCCATATGTGCTGCATTGTTCTCATACTTCTCAGTCAGACTTGGGTGCATTAAAGTGTTTGTGTGTGGCTTGAAATGTGTTCTTCTGCTGAAACGCTTCCCGGCAGATGAACTCACCATATATTTGAGCCCCTTTGAAGATTAGCAGTTGGTCATGCAAGCACTCTTGTCATCGTAGCACTAGAAATCTACTTAAACACCTACGCACACCCACCCGCCAGGACTTCTCCTGGTTTGGAAAGCTAAGGGGACATGCATTGAAAAGCGTGGGATGAACAAATGACTAATGGGAAGATGTGCAAACATCCTGCAAGCAAATCAGGATGGATGTTCATTTTCTTACAACCACCCTAAAAAGAAATCTGAACTAATGCTCAGTGAAGTCCATATGTAATCTAATCTTGATGCAATCATTGTGCAAAGAAATCAGGGTGAATATTCAGTAACGCCTCTGTACTTTGTTTTCCCAGAATGTAGGAAAGGGTTGGGGGGGGGAGCCATTCTTCTTCTGTCAGCAAGTATCTGTGAGGTGTGTGCTTGGTTAGAACCACATATTCCATCGTTTAACTTATGAAGATGCAGAAGAAAAAAAAACATGTTAAAACATGTTAAAATGGTAAATCTGTACTCCTTTGGGAGTCAAGCAATCATTAATGTTTTATGGTTAGGAAAAAGCATTTCCGGTGGATCGTTGTTTTGCTATGGTGTCTTCCTTTGCTGTTGTTGCAATTATGTATGGCGGTCTAGAGTGCAGCAAATTGGTTTGTTTCTTCCTTCTCGATTGCCCGCCTCTCCCAGATTAGTGGTTATTTGGTAGGAAGAATTGATGTGATTGGCCCCATGCACAGGTTTCCATGCTTCTCATGCCATAATAGTAATGTCTTGGAGCTGGGGAGAAGTAGCTCTCATGTTGTTTTAGTAATATGTACATCCAAGACTTATTGAGTTCAGCAGGGGACAGTTAAACATTTGCCTAACTTGCCTATTGTTGATGGATCTGAAAAGTGCTTGGCTTTGGGTGTTATGATGTAGAGCTTCAAACACATTAGCCTGTTTCAGGTAATCATCTAAAGTCCAGATGATTGCAAAAGAACTGTTGCTAACCTCAGGGTTGCATGTTTCCTGCCAAACTGTAGCCTATTTTTACTCGAGCTAGTTAAAATAAACCAGGGTATCAAACTTTATTTGTGATAATCTAAATTATGGTTTAGATATATTGGCCACTAGCTATCAATCTCATGAATTTTCTGGGTATTTTCTGAGTTAAGCTTTCAGCCACATCCATTGGGGGGAGGGAGGTGTCCAGGCACAGCCTAATGTTTAAAAAGACATTAAAGGTGGGGGGGGGGGTCGAGGGAAGCAGACAGGCAAAGGCAGAATATAAAGGCTGGAGTGGCTCTGGAATGGATCAACTTCTGCCTGTGTCTTTCTCTGGAAGTGGTGGTAGGGTGATTGGCTCCAGCTATGACAGTAAGTGAGGAGGGACTCCCTCTTTGGCTGGCAGAAGCTCCAGATCCATTCCAGACTTTTCCTTCTGTCCACATCTGTCTCTGTCTCAAGGCTCTTTCTCCATCTGAAGCCTGCTGGCCACCTTTGGTGGAGGGAGATCTGTGGGGATGAGGGGCTTCTCTTGTGATGTGCAAGTGAGGAGAAGGAGTCACCCCACCCCTGGCCTTCCAGATTTGCAGTTCCATGCCTCTGGTTAGCTTGGCATGGGTCTTTTCTCTGTTGGAAAAGTTACCTGTTTGGACTTCTTGGCCACTCTTGTGATTGTTTTCTTTTTAATCATTTTGCATCTTTACCTCTTCCTTATTTGTTTGTTTTATTTTCCCCTTCTTCCTTCATTGAAATGCACACTCTAATGAAATGTGCTGTGCACGCCTATGACCACAGCCGTAACACTTTGCAAGAGATGGAAGGGGAAGAAATATGACAAGGAGGAATTGCACTGGGAAAGTTAAGAACTCCTTCTCACTGGTCTAAGATCACATTTAACTTTTCTTTCTTTTAACATTGCATTGCTTTCTGATGAACTTTCTGTCTGCTAGCTCTGAGCATTCTTGCTATCACTGGGTGCTGCTTGCTTCTGTACACAGATGCAGGTGGTAGAAAGATGGCTGAAGTGAGATTTAGAGCTTAGGCATTTTGTTTTAACTTTCTGTATTTTTGCTTTGTTTTGTTTTGCAGGTTTGCTGCAGGAGGGCATACCAATAATTGACCTATTTAACACTTCACAAAATATCATAAATGAGAGAGGAAGTTTAATCTCTGGTGAGTCTTGGATTTTGGGGGCAATCATTACGACAACTGCATATCAATGGCAGATCACATTATTAGAAAATTTCAGAGAACAAGGCAGTGTATCAGTAGCAAATAAAATGTAATTTCTTGGAAATTAAGTATGGAGTCATCCAGTAAAACTGGGTTGATTTAAGTGGCCTCAAAAAGTGGTAATTGTGTTGTTTCAGCTCCTGAAAGCTAGTTATTTCTTTAACGTTCTCTCTCTTTCTCTCTCTCTTTTAAATATACAGCTCAGACATGAGCAGTGATAGTAACTCACTGGCACGTGAATTTTTGTCAGATGTCAGCCAACTTTGCAATGCAGTGGACCAAAGGGTGGAGGCCAGGGAGGAGGAAGAGGAAAAAACACACATAGCCGCACTGGGGCAATACCTTATCCAAGGTCATGGATTCATTTTGCTTACTAAACTTAATTCCATACTTGATCAGGTAATTCTTTTTCATAACAACTGTAATAGATTTGGCTTGAAACCCACCTTGCATTTCAAAGTGGCAAAGTAGCTGTTTTTTAAAAAAATGTCAGACCTTCAGTTACACTGTTGGTTTTGGCATGTGTATAGATGAAATGCTAGTTTAACTTTCTAAATGAATTTATTTTACCATGGGCAGTTAAGTTATAAAAACCAGCATTTTAATTGCTTCTTGCCTCATGCCAGGCTGCTCCAAACCAGCAGAAGTGATTTGTTTTTTTCGTTGAATAATACTCTTCTAGGAGCAAGGAATTATTTCAGCTTGGAAAGTTTTATTACAAGGATATGCTAAATACCTACATGCCTTTAGATTGGTTTGCGGCCTTTTAAGCCTGACTCTCACTTGGCTGAATTTAAAACTTAAATCGTGCTGTTGGTGTGTCACACTACAGAAATAAATGTTGGAGGCTTTGGGAAAGGTATTAAAATGAAAGCAAAGAAGCTTTAAACCAAATGTTTTGAATCTGTGGTGGATAACAGTTTCTATCTTTCCGTAAAGATACAGAATATAAGCAAGCCTTTGTTTCCTAAACAGGAACTGACCTGTCGCGAAGACCTCCTTACTCTCCTCCTCTCACTTCTGCCACTAGTATGGAAAATACCTGTACAAGAAGAAAAGGCATTAGGTACATGTTCTTTACACACATGAAGAAATGCCTCTTCATTATTCAAGATAATGTTCAAGATAAGATAATGTTGGTTGTAGCCAACATGGCGCTACGTGAACATTCTGTGAGTGCAAGGATTTCCTTCCCCTCTCCTCCTCCTGCACACTCCCTAAATAAGTTTTGCAGGTTCTCCCAACCCCCTGGAGCCAGGTTTGTGGAATGCACAGTAGGAGGAGAGGGGGTGGGAAATGCCCCATTGTGCAAGCAAAAATCCCTGCACTGACAGGATGCTTAAATGGGAAACTGCTCTGAATTTCCCATATCTCATATGCAAAGTGGTAAAATCTTAGTTGTTTATTTTTCTATGCACATAAATAGCATTATTTTTCTGCAGATTTTGTGTGTACAACTGCAGACTCTTATGAGCGATGTCACAGAGTAGATCAGTTGAAATCAATGGGTTGTATCCAGTGACGTCCATGTAAGAGCAGAACAGAGCAGCGGGTCTTCTCCTTCCCTCTGCATTGCCCTGAATCTGTTCTGGAGGGTTTGGATATCCCCTACAAAGCAGATCTGAATAGGAGTATAGGGTGCTGCATAGGAGAGGAAGGATAATTCTGCTGCACAAGTGGAATTCTGCTTACAATACATTGGAATCAATTAAGTGGACTTAAGTAACTTAGCTGCACTGCAACTAGGGCACTGATTCAGGGAGCATCTCTAGCATAGAACATTCAAGGACCTGAAAATATTTGCATGTATAC
This sequence comes from Podarcis raffonei, assembly GCF_027172205.1. Taxonomy (NCBI): domain Eukaryota; kingdom Metazoa; phylum Chordata; class Lepidosauria; order Squamata; family Lacertidae; genus Podarcis; species Podarcis raffonei. Next base: position 78,776,513 of record NC_070604.1, on the reverse strand, counting down.
GTATCAAATGTGAGAGTACAATTGTATAATGGTGTATTGGGAGTGAGTTCCGTACATCCTCTCCACTTTGTGTAGGACCTAGGTAATGGTGCACAAACATAACTGGGACCTGCTTATCTATGTAGGCCTCAGTTTATCTTAAAGATTCTTGGTGTAGTTGCTGAGGCTGTATGAGCCCAAGACTTGCATGTATAACTTTATACTCCTGGCTCATGTTTAGACTGGCTCTGAGGCTCCATAGTTGAAATCATCTAACTGTAATTTTTGACTCCCGACAGATTTTAATCTGCCCTTCTGTGTTGATATATGCTTGACCAAAGAGGCAACTCCAGGTTCTCTCAAATCTACTCAGGAAAAAGAAGATCTAGAAGAAAACCCTCATCTGTCTGCCCAGGTGTCTGTAAAATTAAGCTCCCGGAAAAGTAGACGGCAGCGCAAAACTACTCATCGCTATTCTGTGAGGGATGCAAGGAAATCCCAGCTATCCACCTCTGATTCAGAAGGCAATTCAGATGAGAAGACGGCTGTGATTATGAAGCACAGGAGGTCCCAAGTCCTGCAGCCTTTTCTAACAAACCCACCTAAGGAACAATACATTACAGGGAAAGGCAGCTTTCTAGAAACTGGAGAAGTCCAGAGTTGTAATCTCAGTAGGGAGCATCTAGGTGACTCTGAGCAGGTTATTCCAGTGAAAAAAATCAGTTCTGAGACTTCAGAGGAGCCAGCTTCACCACCTGTCAGCTGCCAGGACAATTCTCCCTTTGACTTGTGTCATGTCTTACTATCGTTGCTCGAAAAAATATGCAAGTTTGATATTTCTGTGAATCACAAGTCGGCGCTGGCAGCAAATGTGGTGTGCACACTAACGGAACTTTTGTCCAAACTTGGAGACTGCTACAGTGCAAGCAGTACTGCTGAAAATGAAGCCGTTTCCTCAAGCTGGGCAGAGGAATCAGTTGCCCTGGCTCAGAGGATGCTCTTTAGGACAGTCTTGCACCTGATGGCTGTGGATGTCAACAACGCTGAGACCATGCCTGGCAACTTAAGAAAAAATCTAATTGATTTGCTTAGAGCAGCTTTAAAAACTAAATGTTTGCTGGAAAAAACATGCGAGCCTTTTGCTTCTGGGCAAAAGGGAGCTTTACAGAAGGGAATTCATGGCAGCCTCGCCGTCTCAAGATACCGCCACAGAGCCCTTCTTTTGCCGGAGTTTATAGAAGGAGTTCTGCAGATCCTGATCTGCTGCCTTCAGAGTGCTGCCTCCAATCCAATTTATTTCAGTCAGGCAATGGATCTTGCTCATGAGTTCATACAGCATCAGGGATTCAGACTGTTTGAAACCACTGTGCTGCAGATGGAATGGCTGGTGGCCAGGGAAACCGAGATAAAATCAGAAGCATCGGAATACCTCTCAGCCCTCATTAACAGCATCATGAAAATAATCAGCACCATCAAAAAAGTGAAGTCGGAGCAACTTCATCAGTCTGTGTGCACCAGAAAGCGGCACAGGCGATGTGAGTACTCTCACTTCATGCATCACCACAGAGACCTCTCAGGGCTCCCGGTTTCTACTTTTAAAAACCAAGTCTCCAAGAACCCATTTGAAGAAACGCTGGATGGGGAAGTTCATTATCCTGACCGGTGCTGTTGCGTCGCTGTCTGTGCTCACCAGTGTTTGCGGCTGCTGGAACTGGTTTCACTTAACAGCACATGTTTTCAGATCTTGTCCGGTGTCCATAATGTGGGTATATGTTGTTGCATGGACCCCAGGTCTGTAATCACCCCCTTGCTTCATTCTTTCAGATCACAAGTATTGAAAAACTTTCAGCCACATATATTAAGCATCCTTAATAAATTTATATTGGACCAACTGGGAGGAGCGCAGGTCTCTCAAAAACTCACGCAGGCCTCCTGCAACATTTGTACCATTGACTGTGATCAGCTTGCTGAACTGGATGATGTCTTGCATGGGAATGCCACTGACGTTTCCCCATCAAGTTCTTCAACTCCCTATAGGTTTCAAGGAATTTTGCCTAGCAGAGGGTCTGAAGACATGTTGTTGAAGTGGGATGCCTTGGAGGCCTACCAAAGCCTTGTTTTTGAAGAGGACGACAAACTGCGCTGCATGCAGATAGCCAGCCATGTTTGCAATTTGATTCAGAAAGGCAACGAAGTCATTCAGTGGAAACTGTACAATTATATATTCAGCCCAGTGCTCCAGAGAGGTGTTGAATTGGCTCATAACTCTCAACAACTAGGCGTTACTACAGCCATCAGCCAGGCAGGCAGCTACCACAAATGGAGTTTGCCTCAGGAAGTGCTTCAAATCTATTTGCAGACTCTGCCTGCGCTGTTTAAATCCAGGTATGTTAATTTTCTTAATTGTTGGGGAATTGGGCTTGATCAGAGACTCACAGAAAGGCAGGGCAGCAGGGAATTTGGTGAAGGAACAGTGGTGGGACTGCTGGATTGGCACTTACCTCCCTACACTTTCTTCCCTGACACCCTCCTTCTCAGTAAGCACAATAATCATAGAATCATGTTCGCTGACAGGAGGTCAGGTGTGTGGCACTGACCCTCAGTACCAGCTGCCCCTGGAAGAGGTACACAATCGGATACAACCCACAGTATGCTAATTTTTTGGGTTCCTTTTCTATCTAATTGGTTTTCTGCTTTTTTCCACAGAATAGTAAGAGAGTTGTTCATAAGCTGCAATGGAATAAATCAAATGACTGAACTGCATTACTTGGACTCTGTAAGAAGTTATTCTTTGAAAGTGTTTGAAACATTAATATTTTGCCTTGGAGACCAGCAGGCGGACCAAGTGATTCCAGACTTAGATGTCTTAGACAATGAGCAAAAGAAGTCTGCGTTAGAATTAGGTGCTTTGGTTCATAGGCAGCAAGTAGCTTCAGATGTGCCTCAAAGCCTGACCAAATTTTATGCTGGGCTCAAAGAAGTCTATCCAAAGAAGAAGAAATCAGTCAGTCAAGATGTTCACGTCAACATGATAAACATATTTCTCTGTGTTGCTTTCTTATGTGTGAGTAAGGAAGCAGAGGCTGATCGAGATTCCACTAATGATTCTGAGGATACTTCAGGTTATGACAGCACAGCTAGTGAACCTTTGAGCCACAGGCTCCCATGTCTGTCACCAGAAAGTCTCTCTTTGCCTTCTTTGGAACATATCCATAGGGCAGCAGACATTTGGTCGATGTGCCGCTGGATCTATTTGTGCAGCTCAGTTTTCCAAAGACAATTCCATAGACTTGGTGGCTTTGAAGTATGTCATAAATTGATAGCCATGATTATTCAGAAACTTGCCAAAAAAGGAGCCAAGGAACAAGGCGAGCAGGAGAAGCCTGTTGAAATGAGTAATGAGAGAGGGCAGTCAGATCAGGATAGTCTTGACGAAAATCTTGACGGTGTAGGACAACCTGAATGCCCTTCCTGTGACCATTCAAGAGTGGAACAAAATTCAGCTGATGGCACTGCAACGTTGAAAAGAGCTTTCATGCAGGAAAACGAGTGGTCCCTCCAGGGTATAAGACTCTTGGAAGCTCTGCTAGCTATTTGTTTACACAGTGCAAATAATTTCCAGCAGAAGTCAGAAATGGAGTCTCTTCCCCAGGTAACCTGCCATGAAATAATTACATTCATATTGTCATTTAAAAACCGTTTTAGAGGTAGGAATGAAAACAACTACTGTTCTGGATTTTAAAGTCGCATCTTACTTTCTAGATGGCAAGCTGAACTTCCAATTAAATTTAGTCAAATTGCAAAATTTTAAATGGTACACAGCGGATGGTTCCATTGAAGGAAAACAAGCTGTTGCAGGAATAAGAATAAAGTACAGTATTTTTCGCCCCATAAGGCGCACCGGCCCATAGGGCGCACCTAGTTTTTTTGGGGGGGGGATAAAGGGGAAAAATTATTCCCCCCCCAGGCGCGGGGCTGGGGCGGGGGAAGCCCGAGCTTCCCCTGACCCCAGCCCCCAGAACAGGCTGCTATCCGCAAGCCTAGGGAGCCCGACGGGAAGTCGCGCCGGTCTCCCCAGGTTTACGGATATCTGCCCGAAGCCCGGAGCGTGGGCTTCGGGATGCAGGCAGCTCTTCAGAAGCCTTGGGAGACCAGCGGGAACTCCGGCGGGCTCCCAAGGCTTGCGGATAGCTTCCTGAAGCCTGGAGAGCGAGAGGGGTCAGTGCACACTGACCCCTCTCGCTCTCCAGGCTTCAGCGAAAGCCTGCATTTGCCCCATAGGACGCACACACATTTCCCCTTCATTTTTGGAGGGGAAAAGTGCGTCCTATAGGGCAAAAAATATGGTAATTGGGCATAAAGTGTGAAACGCATCTCCATAGAGAGATCTGGACACAATGTTCAGCCTGAGGAAATGTAGTGAGACTGATCTAAAGATTAGGTGCATTGAGACTTATTCACATGACACATTTCTTCTTGTTTTGTATTATCTTGCCACTTTTAAGGCTTGAGTGTTGTAATTGGGTGTGTTTTTCATTTAGGTTTTCGAACCATGTATAATGTTTTACTATGTATTTATACAGAGTGAGTCCTTTAAAAGAGGCCCCGTGGATACAGAATACACATGTTCCACTGGGCCTCTTTTAAAAGACTCACCCTGTATATGCTGGAAGCTACCCAGAGTGACTGGGGCAACCCAGTCAGATGGGCAGGGTAGAAATAATAAATTTATTGCTATTATTATTATTATTATTATTATTATTATTATTATTAACCAAATGTATATTGTGTGAAATCTACCGAGAAATTAGAAATGTTCAGAGGAAATCATAGTGATCTATACACCATGTATAACATGCAAAAAAGCACATTATTTATTAATTTCATAAAATTTATATACTGCTTGGTTGTACAAACAAAACAAAGAAGACCCTCAAAGCAAATATGCTTAGTTCTTGATGTTGTGATGTTGGCAATTGTGAGAAGGCCAGGAATTTAAATAGTGAAGAAACTATAATTGCTTTTAGTACCATTTTATTTAACCAGGACAAGCTTGTAAGCATATTTCTCCCCTACTTGAATGTAGAATGTGTGTGCGGAAGATATATTACTTGAAATGCGGGACCATCTTACAAAATCAAGAATAATGGAGACTGACTTGGTGAAGCCTTTATTTGATTCTTTGCTTCGAGTTGCTTTGGGAACCTATTTTGCTGATCTTGATCATTCTGAAGAGAAGAAAGAAAAGGTATAATTAGATAAAAATGCATGTTTTGTATTGCCTGCTTGTTTGTCTGATAGCCTAATTTATGTTCTCATGATATGTTACGGAACATTAATAAGTGTTATATTTGTACCATCAGTCATCAGAAACAGTAGGCTATTTACAAAAAGTTCAGATAGCAGATGGGTCAGAATTAGAAAAATCTCTCATAGGGCATAGCGAAGGAATGACTTGAAGGGCATAAGACTAAAGGAGTTGCCTTCTCCTGTATCAAACCTCTGGGCATGGAAAATATAGGGACTAACATAAGAACAGCCCTGCTCAATCAGGACAAAGGCCTATCAAGTCCAGCATATTGCTTTCCCACAATGATTAAGAAGGCGGTAATAGGAAGCTCACATGCAGGAGACAAGGGGTATTGCTGTTGTCCCCCACCATTGGCATTCTGATGCTGGAGGTGGCCCATAGCCATCATGGCTTGGAGCCGTATCTTCTGTGAATTTTACAAATCCCCCTTTAAAGTAATCGTAAGCTGGTAACCATCACTACATAATTTCGTAGTTTAGCTATGTGCTATTTATCTTGAATCTTCCAACCTTCATCTTCATTTGATGGCCCTGGGTATGAGTGAGGAAGTAAAATATCTCTTTACCCACTTTCTCTACAACGTGCGTTATTATAGACACCTTCACCATGTCCCCCCTTACTCACCTTTTTTTTGTAAATAGAAAAGCCGCAAATATTGTAATCTTTCCTCAAAGGGAAGTTACTCCAGTCACCTTTTTTGTGCAAGTTTCTTTTCCTTTTTCTTCTGTTCCTTTTCTCATTTGGGCACAAGGCATCCATTTTCTGAAGGAAGCCTCATTGTCTTAAATAGATTCCTTGTCTCTGCTCATTAGCCATGCTGACATCTTCTTGAACTTGGTGCTATCTTTCCTAATCTGTGGTGTGCATTATAGCTGAGCTTCTATTGTTGTGGTTTTAAATTGCCCTGAATCTGTCTGGAGAGAATCAACTCTCAACTTCTTCTTCTTCTTCTTCTTCTTCTTCTTCTTCTTCTTCTTCTTCTTCTTCTTCTTCTTCTTCTTCTTCCCACTCCCCTAATTTTTTTTGGAAGTTCTGAAAAGCAGAACTTGAGGACAGCTGGAAGGTCTGCCTTCTGTTGACTGCAAGAAAGTGGGCAAGTGAGGGAGCTTCATAAGTTGTGGGCCAGGATGTCTATGTGGACTTGAACATGAAGACATTTTGGGTTTTGTGTATCTAGTTTATTTGCTGAATGCAGTTTTATTGGAACTTCTTTGGATAACTTCATGGTCCGTCTTGTTCTTTCTGCTCTTGTATGTAACTTCTACACTCTGCACAACAGTTAAACAGTATTCCAAGTGCCAAAATGACAGAACAGCTAGAATCCATAACAATTGAAGTAATGGATGTGTCAAATCTTGTCTATTTGAAAATGCTTGACTGTGGTCAAATATTCTATGAAGCCCAGAATCTTCTGCATGTTTTTAATGGATGAGCTTAAACATATAAAATATGCATGTCACAGATCCAGCAGTCTGAAAAGGAACCTGCACCTCAGGCTGGTGATATATCTGAAGAAGCTGAAGAATCCCAGTGCTGTGGCTTTACATTTTTTGCTGAAGAAGAAGGCTATGATGCAGACAGTGAAAGCAATCCTGATGACAGTGAAAGCAAGGATGAAGGTAAGTCTGAACTTAATTTCATGTGATGCACCCATGGTTTTCTCAGATACATCTTGGTTTACGTTCCAGCAGCATTCACATGTGTGTGGACTCAGCAGGCATAGTAGTTTTCCAGCTCTGGTGGCTGAATCATTATTTGATGGTGAATCTTTAAATACAGTGGTCCAGTTCACATGTCATGGTAAAACATAGTTAAGAGTTTACCATGATTGTTCTGATCTCTGCTCCTCCCCTTCAGTGCATGGAAAAATGGACCACAATTCCTGTACAGTATTAGCATTATGTCTGTACTGGGCATTGTGGTTTGTTTCACTCCAAACCACTATCAGCAAGCCAAGTACAAACCTTGGCTATTGATCATCATCTGTTTGAAGGAGAAAAACCCACAGTCTCCAGTTCAAACGTTAACACTAAGCCAGTGATCGTGTTTCTTTCTCCAGTATAGTAGCAGGAAAGAACAAAGCGGGCGAGATTGTCACACTCATGGTAAACCATTAAATAAGGTTACCATGATGTAAGAATAATGGAACCCTGTGGACTTATTTGTTCTGGCAACTTGTACACACGAATCTGTATTGGTTTTTGGCTGGCTGTCATCTTAAAGTCACATTTGCTGCTTATTTTCACTCATTGTTTTGTAGTCTGCTTGCCTGAGTCAGGAGAGGAGGAGCATGTTGGCAGCATTGCCTATGATCTGCAAAATTTAAAAATATTACTACTGAATCACAGCAGTTGCTGCTGCTGTATTCCCCTGGTTCCAGATTTCTTATAAATTTGTGAAATGAGTAGACAAGTCATAACTCTTGCTTTTTTTTTGCTCATGGGACTTGTAATTTATTTATTTTTTTAAATTGATAGTGGTATTTGAAGCTTTCAGTGTACAGCTCAACCTTTTATAAAGCAGGCACTTTGTAGGTTATGATTTTCCTTAAGCAGGATGGCACAAAAGTGTCTGCATGCAGTAGTGGTGGTGAGGCATAAGCACATCAGTAAATAGAAATATTTAAAAAATGGATTATTGTAGTGTATATGCTTGTCAATTTTCAACCCACTGCCCGATGAGTCGATTAGTATATAAACATGCATGGTTTACTTTGTGCATTTCTGCATGATAATTGTATGCTTAAAAAGATCCTGGTTGTCTGATAACCACACCAGATCCTTGTTAATTAAAAGTTGGGCAGTAGGAGCAAAGCTCCACAAAATAGGTAGGTAGATAAGGCAGAGTAGCTGAATTTCAGCAGATAACCATGTGCCTTCCTTTCTAGGAACAGACATTAAGAAAGATAAAGGATGTTTCGGCTATTCCAGTTTTGCTAGTGACACAGCAGAAAACCTCATTCAAGGGGAATTAATATATCCTGAAATCTGTATGTTGGAATTGCATTTACTCTCTGCTAGCAACCCAAGCCTAGATGTCCTTACACATGTTTTCCAGAGCTTCTTGAAAGCAATCAGGCTGAAGGGGAAAAATGCAATGTTACTTATGCAGCAGGTAAGTGACGCCAATTCTATGACCTTGCACATATATAGTATACACATGTGCTATACAGTAGTGATGTTTAATAAGTTCTGCAACAGGGTCCTACACATTCACAAGTCTCTGCTCATCTGTCCCTTAATTACTTGGCCAGTGTAGGTGGGATAGAAAGATGGGAAGGTCATAGACAATTCAAGGAACCTTTCAAACACGTGATCGCTTATTTTCTTACCTGCCCCCCCCCAATTGCTTTCCTCTGTTTTAGGAGAGCCATCAGTGTTCCAATGGCAGGAATCGTTTCACCAAATCACATCCCAGCTCAGACCTATTTGCATGCGCATGAATAAGATTGCCTCACACTAGCAGAGGCAGAGAATACCATTCTCAGTTGGCCTAGAATAGGCATGTCCAAAGTCCAAAGGCCTAATCTGGCCCGTCAGTTGATTTAATCTGACCCCTGTGGCAGTATATGCCCTGGGGTAAAATCCTTTTTAAAAAGCTCAACAACTTTGGGGTAAAATTGTATGTTCACTTCATCAAATCTGGCCCTCTTTGAAAAAAGTTGGGGCACCCCTGGCCTAGAAGCATAGGGTCTAGAATAAATGTGGGCGAGAACAACAGCAGAGGTGAGCAACAACCAGAATGTCTCTTTTCTGGAAATGCTGTAAGAGTGCTGGACTTAAGGACGCAGACACAATCTCCAAGGCTTGAAGAAAACAAAAACAAGATCTGTTCATTGTGTAGTTCATTAAGCACTTGTGCATCAGTAGGCCACATTCCCATATATCTGTTCTCTATTTAGTAGTCATCTTAATGTCGTTAGGATGCTCTTCAAGTGAAGGCAAAGAGTAAGAGCACTGAGGTAACTCTGCAGTTGAGGTAATCAACTGGGAGAGGAAGTCTGAGGGGACAGGACAAGGTCAGGCAAAGCCAGCTTAGAAGGAGGTTGGGACTAGTACTCAGCCAGCCACTAAGCTGAAGCCCATTTTCTAAGGACATACTTCCCCATCACTTGGTGGGCATTTTGCTAATTCAAGATGATTGTTCAGTATATAATTTTTTTTTTTATTTCTAGGGAGCTGTAAAGAGTCTCTTGGTAGGGTTCCTCCACATATTGACACAGACAGATTCCGATTTTCATGGTGAGTTATAAATAAAAGCAATATTTACCTTTTTGGGTACTGCTCACTTGGGCAGGTACTCTTAACTATAAATTTATAGGTCTCACTGAGCCATGAGTTTAGCATTACGTTCATACTGGCCCCAATGAGTATCAAATGAATTCCAGAAAATTGTAAGATTGAATGCTTCTCGGTTTAAAGAAAGAAGTATAGCCACGGTGGGGCAATAGCCCATAGTCAATTTATGTTTTGGGTCTCAAGATTTTTGGTTGACAATGTCTTCTGCCAGAAATGTCTTCTTCTTAGGACATAGATTGAAACTAAGAATAATGGAGTAAGTGAATATTACGTCATTGGGATCTTGACTTCATAGTGTGTATCCACTAAACAGTGATATGACGAGTTTGGTGACAGCCTGCCTTGAGTCACACAGGCAATTGTTAAGTATCATGTTATGTACCTAAATAATGTGACTTAGAATTTTAGCAGCTCTTCATAGCATTGGAAAGTTTCTATTTTTCTTCCTAAGAATTTTTGTTGTTGCTTTAATTCCACTGTGCAAATGTTTTGATTCTAGTTTGCTTTGAGAGGTGGTCTGATAGTATATACAGTGCTACCTTGGATTACATATGCTTCTGGTTACATACGCTTCAGGTTACAGACTCCATAAATATTACCTCGGGTTAAGAACTTTGCTTCAGGATGAGAACAGAAATCGTTCTCCGGCGGCGCGGCGGCAGGAGGCCCCATTAGCTAAAGTGGTGCTTCAGGTTAAGAACAGTTTCAGGTTAAGAACGGACCTCCGGAACGAATTAAGTACTTAACCCGAGGTACCACTGTAGTGCTGTTGCATTGTTTAACCTAGATAAGTATTAATCAGGCTATCATCTACCTCAGAGACCCCCCTGCTCCTGGGGACAAGGCACTTTGAGGTTTTCCCCATATACAATAGGATAGAAATGTTAGTAGCAAAACTATTTTATGTTGTTGAAATGCTTATGTACCAGCCTGTAAGAGCTGCATATCAAGATTTTTCAGTCTTTTTCTGGTGACAATTCTGTGCAGGATCAGTGGTTGCTCTTGATGTTTTCCTGTGTTTTAAGAGAAATATTACCCAGCAATGCAAGAACTGCTATCAGGATGGGGAGAGGGGTTGACCGGGTGACTTCTTGGATTCTAGCTGCTTATTTTAATAACTTTGGTAGTTTTGATAACATTTTAAAATGAATGATGCTGTTGCTTTTCAGCATGTCAGCAGGTGCTGGTGGATCTCCTGGTGTCTCTGATGAGCTCAAAGACCTGTTCAGAAGAGCTGACTCTTCTTTTAAGAATCTTTTTGGAAAAAACGCCATCTACGGTAAATTTTTTAGAATGAAATGAAGTACTTTGAAGTACACTGCCCATGTTGATATAGTAGATATTTTGATTTTATTTAGCATTTTCAGAGTGAAGTGGTATGTCAGCCCCCTAATCAGATAGTGTGGGTGAAGCAAGTGCCAGCTACACATGGCTGGTAGGCAGCAAACGAGCAAACAAGCAGGATAGGTCAGTAGCCGAGAGGGGAAGCCATTCCTGCCACATCTCTCCTTCTCTCCAACAGCCTTCCAAACAAATAAGAATGCTATGGGATGGGCCTTTCCGGGTCCAGCAGCCCTCTGCCCTGCTCTTAGATCCCTCCCCCTCAATTCCAAAAAATTATTAAGAGCCACAATTGAAGGCCCTGCCCCCCATGGGCAGCGTGTTGGCAATCCTTGCTGCAACTAGACACATTGTCATTACAGGTAACTTGTGTCTTGCACAGGGGTTGCCTTCTGGGGGTGGCACATATACACAACAACACATATACTCTAATTCCTTGTAGCTGCCGCCACACAAACAATCTTACCCTCTGGAGCTGGCACGCTAAAGGGGTCTTACCACCCCCACCCACAAGGAAGTCAGAGCTTAAAAGTTATTTCTGCACTGGGAAAAACCTGGGCGAAAAGAGTTTTTAAGCTCTCTGGCTTCCATGGATTTAATTCGTGTAATTTCAACCAGATGACCTTCAACTGTGTAAAGTTGAAGCAGCACATTTTCAAGGTGTGTCAGCTACAAGTTACTTTTACTGAATTATTCTGAAGTGTATACAGTGGTACCTCCGGTTGTGGATGGATCCGTTCTGGAGGTCCGGTCAGATCCTGAGGTGTTCGCAACCTGAGGACTGCTTCTGCGCATGCGCGTGCAGCGAAACTCGGTCAAATGCTTCCAGGTTTGCTGCTTTTGCATCCTGAAGTTTACGTAGTCAGAGGGTTATATAACCGGAGGTACTACTGTATTTCGTTTGTATCCCTGTATGTTGCTTTCAACAAGATCCAGTGTCGTGCCAGTGGACATGATGGAATTTCCCTTTCTCCAATTCCCTTACAGCCCCCCATGTCCCCCCAATATGCTCCAGAGGGTACCCTAATCTTCAATCAAAATTTAAGGGGTGGGAGGGACTGAGGGGAGAATGGTAAGGCCTGTTTGCTCAGCTGGGTGTCTCTTGGGCCAGTGGGACATCATAGTTGGGTGTCACTGTTTGGCTCTTAATATGTTTACTGAGAACTTGACTAATTTTAAAAATGAATGTATGCATATGCAGAGTGGCTAGGGCAGTCTAGCCAGATGGGCAGATAATAATAATAATAGGAGAAAATTGACCTCTTTCTCCAGTGCTTCTTGCTTCATTTGTAATGATGAATGGGAGAACTTTGAGGAAAGCTGCTAATAAAGTTTAGAAGGCAAATCCTCTGAAGTATGGCTGAAGGAATTGGATGTCTTAAGTTACAGAATATACTGAGAGTTTTCAAAAATATGGATGGAATAAGGAAAAGGTAGAATTAATTAAATAAAGGAAGGTAAACCTAAGAATTGGGGATATCTAAAAAGCACCTCAGCAAAGGAATAAGCAGTATGCGCAGGGTATTGGTGTTTAGATATTTTCAAGAAGCAATTATATTCTCATCTGTTCAGAATGCTTTTGATACTGGATAATCCCGACTGTGAGGAGTAGGTTGGGTTCATTTGAATTTCTTCTAGCACTAATCTCCATTGAGTAAGAAAGTTTTCATACTATTATGACAGGTACCGTACCAAAGACTTAGGCTTTAGCAGTCATGGGATAAGAGAAGAGATCTTCTTGTGGATCAGGAATTGCTTAAGTAGTAGGAAGTACCGTATTTTTCACTCCATAAAGTGCACCTGACCATAAGGCGCACCTACTTTTTTTTGGGGGGGGGGAATTCAAGAAAAAAAATATGCGGCTCTTGGGGGCTTTGGGGGGAGGTGGGGAAAGTGAGAGAGCCTCGCTCTGTCCCTTCTCCCACCTCCCGCAAAAGCCATGGATAGCTGCGCGAAGCCTCCCCAGGGCAGCGGGATGAAGGCTCCCCGCTGCCCTGCGGAGGCTTCGTGGGCTACCCCAGAGCTGCTCGACCCAAAGAGCAGGTCACGCTTGTGGGGCTGACGGTGGGGAAAGGTGCAGCCTTTCAGCTGCTCCCAGAGCTTGTTGGGGCTGGCGAGGGAATCCCGGGTTCCCCCCACCCCAGCCGCAGGGACCACACATTCGCTCCATAAGACGCACAGACATTTACCCTTAGATTTTAAGAGGAAAAAAGTGCGTCTTATGGAGCGAAAAATACGGTAGTTCTCCGAATAGAGGGATGTAGAAAATGGAGTCTCCCAAGGATTGGTATGGGGCGCACTGTGCTTTTTAACTTGCTCTTAAACAGCCTAGAGTTGAGGGTAAGCAGTGAGGTGTCCAAGTTCGCTGATGACACTATATTGTTCAGGGCTGTTAAAATAAAGAGATTGCAGAGAGCTCCAAAATAACTTCTCCAGACTGAGTGAATGGGTGGTAAAAAGGCAATTTTCATGCTAGGGAACAGTAGGAAAGCAGTTAAAAATAAAACTGCTGATATCATAATGAGGTTATACAAATACAGGATGCAACCACATTTTTAATACTCTGTACAGTTCTGATCACCTGACCTCAAAAAGGATATTGTAGAGTTGGAAAAGGTCAGAAAAGGGGCAACCAAAATAATCAAGGGGATGGAGCAATTCACCTTTGAGGAAACTGAATTTTCGTTGTCTCAAAACAACTTTTTGAGCTGCATCACTTTCTTTAAAGTGAGCTAGTTGAAACAATCTGTTAATTCTTGCAGTTTAGCATATATAGCAATGAACAGTTACGTAGTTCCTGTCTTATTTTCATTTCTTTTAGAGCACGTTGCTCAAAGGAATTCTGAAGATTTTGGAGACAAATACCGAGATGAGGCCCTTACATCATATCTCATTTCCTTTGCATCAAATACCAAATTCAGGAAGTAGCCCTTCACAAAAACCAACTCTCAGTTTTGGCAGCAAAACCATAGGACTACTAAGACGAGCAAAGTTTGCACAGACCAAGAAGGAAGCAGAGGGGGAGAGCTTGCCTCACCATCTACTTTCTTCTTGGCATGTTGCTCCAATCCATTTGCCTCTGGTTGGGCAAAACTGTTGGCCACATATGTCTGAAGGTTTCAGCATCTCGTTGTGGTTCTGTACAGAACGCATTCATGAAGTAGACATATCCTTAGAGAAAGCAAAAAGAATGAAAAGGAGGAGCAAATCACTGATTTCACACGACAGCAGTTTTGATGATATGGGTAAGTCATATTCTGTAATACAATGAAACGGAATCTGTAAAGACTTTTGAATATATATATATATATATATATATTTTATAATATATATATATATTATAAAAATCAGGTCATTCTTCTAGCTGCATATAGTGCCACACATTCAGATGAAAGATTCCAGCTATAGATAAACATTACACATTGCTCTTCTGCAAGGAGCTCCAAATCACAGTATTGTGTATTTTTAAAAAATACTTTTATTTATTTATTTTTAAATATAACAAGATAAAAAAAAACACTTTTTCACAAAGCAAGAATCAATGGAGTACAAGAATATGACAATTCCAGTAAAGAGAATTATTGCAAAAGCCAACATACCATGCATATTTTTTTATTCCACTGAAACATAGGAGTTTGGAATTTCATAGAATCATAGAATTGGAGGCTTGGAAGGGATCCTGAGGGTTTGCTTACCCCTGCTATAAATAGTTGGCTCTTGAAGTTTTCTTAGCATGCGTGAATCATAAGTCACACAATAAGCCATTTGCTTACAACTGTATTATTTGCTTGATACTTTCCAGATCCTAGTTTAAGTTGAAGGTTTTAACATATTTCCATGTCTTAGTACCACAGATCAGCAGGCTCTTTAGTCATTTTCACCAGAGGCTTGAGGCTTAAATCTGCTTCCCTCTCCCCGCTTTCTAAATGGGTTTCTAATATGCATGCAAATCTACCTTGGCTGGGATGCTTCTGTTTTTCCATTCTCAATTGTCTCCTGCATTAATAGTGTTAATGACATACAATTTGCGAGAAAAGCTCAAGGGTGTTTTGCATATGAAAAACTGCAAGCAATTCACCATTCTTAGCTAGCTATAAATTTATCAGTGGTTTTTCCTCACTCTAAGAAATGCAAAAGGGAAACAAAATGGACAGGAAATTTGGGCATGCCTGCGGTTTACCTTATATTTCAAATCCAGCTAGGACTCTAGTTTCAACCATCTTATGGAATGCTAGCTACATTTTTATACTTTATAGAATGCAAAGCAGTTGCGCTTGTCAGCATCCATTGTTTTAACTATGTATCTGATTTAACCGTTTTTCTAGAAGAAAGCAAAGCTGGAATTGATCACCTCAATTTAGGAGACAAACTTCTTGAAGATGGTTGCCTTCATATATTTTCACTGGGGTCCAAAGCATTGATGATCCAAGTGTGGGCGAATGTGAACACTGGAAGTTTCACATTTCGGTACTGTAAACTTGTTTGTACACACTGACAAATGCATTATTTCTTCTTCTGTTCTAGTAGGTTTAATGTAGGGTCCCGTTCAGGGAATTTTAAGCACATTACAGGCAACCACCCATTTACACGGGCGTTATGTTCTGAGTTACCACATTCATCAATCAAATAATGTATATTTGAATCCCCATTGAAGAAGCCTGCAAACACCCCATTCCACCCCTTTTGTGATGTTTTGGGGTTCAGCGTGATTCATGTGTGCACAGTTGTGTACATATTGAACTGCATAAATGGTGCGTTGCCTGTGCTACATTATCAGGAGATCATAGAATTCTTAGTAATGATTCTTATTTATTTTTAACTAACTGCAGTCAGTCTTGTTGCTGCTTGGAGCTCAGGGAAAGAGATGCATAAAATGGGTCAGATGATTTTTACCCATCGTCCGTTTTAGATCAGTTTTAATTGGTAATACCATGCTGGCAATTGTATTTCCCGGAGCCTAGTTGGAGAAGAAATCTGTACAGTGTGATAAATAAGATTTTCAAGACTTACAAAAGTGAACATTAGGAAAAAAAGGATTAATTTACCTTATTACTGAAGGCACAGTTGGGCCATGTAGTATCCTGATAAAGAGGAATGAAACAGAAAAAAGTGCTCTGAGTTGCTTTGAATATTTTCTTGTGTTTATAAAAAAAAGCAGGATAGACAAGAAACTGACTGAAAAATTACACTGCAGCAGAGGGATAAAACAATAGCTGCGAACAGTTTCAAGCATCCATAATAATGCAGGTGGGGAGGTTGTGCCTACAGTTCTTGTTCTTGAAGTGAAAAACAAACCAGGAGAACATTTAGGTCATTTCCGATTCTCCTGTCACAGTGTAATGATGAGGAGATAGCCATGAACTGGAGCACTGTTGTTTAAACAGTAATAACTAAGGGGGAGGTATAGTGGAGAAGGAGAGGATCCAGGCTTCAAAGAACTATTACAGAAAAAAGGGGGAAATGCACCAGTTAGTTGTAGGCAGAAACCTAGAAAATGAGCGGCAGATAGTACTTTTGTCACTAACAAACTGACATCTCTTGGTTCAGTCTATAAAAGCAATGAGAAACATGGCAAAGTCTGTATGTATTGGAAACCCAACAGACATAGTGTTCCAGAGTAGTATTTTATGCATAATTTTTAAAAACATACCGCAATTTAAAAGGATGACAGACTGGCATATTCTCATATTTTCATAGTATGTGTATGGACCCAAACGATGAAATGAAAGCTGGGCTATTAGCACAAGTGGAAACACCTGAGAACACATTCCTTGTAGGCACGTGGCAGCATATGGCACTGACATACCTGCAACAGCCAGAAAGCAAGAAAAACATCCATGGAACACTGTCTTTATGGATTTCTGGTCAGAGGTAATTCCCCAATGTGGTAAACGATAGAACTATTATCATTAAAGAAGCTCTAGAGGCATTTGCCTTCTCTCTAAATTGGAACGTGATGAAATATGGAGGAGGAGGACAAAGAAATGCTCACAGCCAAAATAATGGAGTAGTTGCTTACCCATCTGTTTCTGTTAAACTGTTGCTGCTGGAATCCTTCAGTATCCTTAAATGAGCTCTTTGTACGATGTGCCATCCTAATTAAAGTTCCACTTGCAGCCATAAATGCCAGTGAAATTGTTGTGATTGTTTTTTATTAATTTTATTAAATATTTATAAGCGGCCCTTTCATATAAACAAGGCGGTGTAAAAACACACTAAGATTCGTACTCGGCTAATGCTATATGAAAGAGCTAGTGGCAGGCAGACCTGGAAGGTGGAGGTGGCAGTGTAGAACTGGCAGTGAGAATCTGTTCTAGGGCAAGTGGGAAGGAAATGGTGAAGTCAGAATACAGGTTCCCTTCTTGCTTGCTTGCAGCTGCAGCAGGGAACAGGCTTGACTGTTGACATGGCTTTACCAGTAGAGTTGCATGGGGAAGAAGAGGATGTTAAATAACCTTCTTAAAGCACCTGCCCTAAAGATCTTGCATCTCTCTAGTCTCACAGTTGAGTGGATTTATATATTATTTGAAGACCATTATAGTCTTTATTCTTAATATATCAGACACATGACTGATACATTTATGCCCATTTGCTTTTGTGTGGTTCTTCGGTCTGCTTCAGTGAGAGATGTTCCTGTTGGTCTACCAAAGAACATCCTCAGTATTTGCTGGGCCTGGTGTGAGGAAGCTTTATATTAATTGGTTGCTTGAACCAGGGTAGGGTAGCAGCAGGAATGGTTACTGTGGAGGTTGAGGCTGTGGGCCCAGGTGAGCGCCCTCTGTGCTATCAGCCATCTGGTGATCTAGGAATGATAGGTGCAGCAGGTATATTTGAAGCACTGTCAGGGTATCTGAAGCACCCTGTAGGGGTGTGGAGCCAATTGTAGGAGATGGCTTCAATTTTATTTTACACAGCTTTCAATTTAATTATCACAGAAGTGAAATTACCTATTATAAGCCCTTTAATTACTCTCACTATCCAATTGAAATTGTTCAGGATATACTAAAGCTTTCTTCTTTTTCTTAGAAAACCCGAAATTAGTTTAGATTATACCCTCCCGAGGAAAACAAGCTTATCTTCTGACAGCAACAAGACCTTCTGTATGACTGGCCATTATACATCATCCCAAGATGAGTATTTACAGTTGGCTGGAAGATGGGACCTGGGAAATCTGCTGCTCTTCAATGGTAAGTTTGTTTTTGCCCTTACGTGTTGCTGGTTATCTTGTACTAAACTGGTACCAGATATGAAAGAGGTTTTTAAAACTTTATTAGTGCCGTGCCATAGTTCTTATACCTAAAAAAAGACAATTAAAACAAAAGAAGAGCCTGCTAGATCAGGCCCAATGGCCCATCTAATCCAGCATCCTGGTCTCATAGTTGCCAGCCTGAGGCCTGTAGGAAACCTGCAGGCACAACAAACACTCTCCTTCCTGTAGTTTCCAGCGACTAGAATTCTGTATTTCTGTGACTCTTTAGCTGCAATCCTGGTCTCCTTTTGTTTCCTTTTTTCATATGTTTTGCTCCTTTAAACATTCTTTTTTTTTTTAACTAAGAGCTGCCTTGAATGTCTCTTTAGATACAGAAAGGCAGGATATAAGTCTTCCTACTAAAATAAATAACACTGCTGCTTTCTGGAAGGTGGCTGCCAAAAGGTGACTCAAAGAGTGTTGCTGGGGGAAGATCGCGTGTGAGGCCATGAGCACTGTCTGAGTCATTGTGGTGCCACATGGAAACCACATTGTTTCAGTTCCTGATATTATGGAAGGCTTTTTATTAAGCCACTTTGAAAGATTCTTGGGGCTATAAACTGGAATATATCTGTTTTTAACTTTAGCACCATCGTTGAAGCAGTGTGCAACTTAGACTGTGTTGTTTGGCTTGTTCTTGCCTTGTGACGGATACCAGACCTTCAGGTCTTGTTCCATAGAAGTAATAAAGTATATTAGCCGGCGGCTCATGAATTTTGGCCGCTACAAATCCAGTGATCCTTGAAGATACATATTTGCACATTGCATGCCATGGGATTTCCTGTGGCTTCACATCTTGCGTTGCTTCTTTGAATGCAGATGCAGGCATGTCATCCACATGTGCAGTGTAATATGAAAACCAAACCTATGGGGACCTGTCTATCACTTGTGAACTAAGATATTGGTGAGCTACAATAGAAGTATTATTTATTGTACATGAGGCAGCATATATTGAAACACATGCTTTTGTTTTTGTAGGTGCAAAAATTGGGCCAGAAGAAGCATTTTATCTTTATTCATGTGGACCAGACTTTACTTCTGTAATGCCTTGCAAATACGGCAAAACAATAAGTGATTATACCAAATACATAGATAAAGAAATTCTGCAATGTGAACAAATCAAAGAGCTCCTAATGACAAAGAGAGAAGTGGACACTGGACCTTTAACTGTAAGTTTGTAATCCTAGTACAGTACTAAATCTCTCTCTCTCTTTTTCCCATTACAGCATGAAAAACGAATGAGAAATTGTAAGCCACAATGCTCAGTGGTGACATTTATTTTAGAAGCATAGCCTAATTTGTCTCAAGTATTCAGGGCAGGTATCAAATACCAAGAGTGTTTCTCTCCTACCCAAAATCTTATTGTCTCAGGCCTGTGTGGGGAACCAGAGACCCCTCCAGATGTTGCTGAACCACAATTCCAATCATCCATGACCATTCTTGCTTGGGCAGATGGGAGTTATAGTGCAGCAACATTTGGCTACCAGAGGCTCCCAAGCCCTGGTGTATCTGTGGTGTGCCCTGGGTCACTTGACTTGCATTTGGTTTTAACCACACTTTCTGTGACCGCATTTTATTGGGGATAGCATTTGTGCCCAGGCCATCTCAGGCCACATCCTGATCCAAAGTACAACGTGTATGGCAGTCTTTGCTGCCACATTAGTTCTGTTAAGGCTGCTGTTGCAAAAAACCCCACCCAAAAACAAATTCCAAAGACCACAAATGGAATAGGTGGAAAGGAGGGGGTATGGCAAAATGAAATGCAGGGAGATGTGAGTCTAACTATGGTACAAATATCTCAAACACACTCCTCAACTTATTCAGATTCATTTTGTCTCCCTGAGAAACCTTTATTTATTCTTAACTTATCTCCTGTAGGTTGTCTCCTTTCTATCCTATAACTTAACTTTGTTTTCCATGTATCCCAACTCATAGTTACATTTCTGAAAGGCTACTATCATTTCATTAAATGCGTAGGGATGAACTGCTGTGCTGACTATGACAGTGGAAGCTCAGAAGAAAAGTGGTGATTTGGGTATAAGCTGCAAGCTCTTTTAATGTTATCTTGTATTTCAGGAAAGCCTTGCTACTGTTTACACCACTTGCTGCCCTGGCCACTATACAATCTATGAGCCAGTAATCAGGCTTAAAGGTCAAGCGAAAACCATTCCTTCCCAAAGACCTTTCAGCTCAAAAGAAGTACAAAGCAATTTGCCAGATCCTTATTACCTGAAAATGCTACAGCCGGCAGAATACAAAGGTCTTCAGGGCATACTGCACGAGATTGGTGGAACTGGGTCCTTTGTCTTCCTTTTTGCCAGGGTAAGATGCTGAAAAATTGCTTTCCCTCTTAGTGCATTTGTCATGGCAGACTTTCAGGTCTTTTGATTGCTAGTATGTGGAGAAGCAAATAAAGTGAACTGGTGCATGAAACCTAGGCTGCTCCCAAACAGGCACCTCATAGGGCTACTAAGAAGGAGCATTGTTGTTAATGAAGGTATAAGGAAAATGCTGTCAGTAAAAAATGTTATTTTTCTGCTATAAGCTGTAAGCAGAACTACAATCAGGGACATTGCACCTTTTTTGTGTGTATACCCTGCTACGTTTCATCTACAGCAGTGTATGTGACACATCAGGTATGGGTGGGGAAGCTGCAGTTTACGTGCAGTGATTGCCCCACCCCCCAAAGGCCCAGCAATTCTTTCAGCATTAATTAAATAATTAAAACCTAAGATCTTACTCATTTGCTGATTGCCCAATACTGCCCATAATGAAATCCTAACCTACCACATCTTGCAAAGTGTTTCAAAATTTGTTTTGGTTTGGATGTGTAGGTTGGAAGTCTTTTAATTAGGAAGAAAAGCAACATGACTAAAACGGAATTGACTGGAAAAATAGCAGGGTCCCGCCCCCCCGCCCTTTTGCCATGCCAACTCCAGGATGGTGAAGCAATTTGTCTGTGTGCATGGCAAGGCTGTGGATGTGGCAGAGGCCCCACCCTTACGTTATCCCCCCCACCCCCGGGTTTGGATTTTGCCCTTCAGAGACTATGCTATTCATAGATTCAGGAGTAGTGGATTAAAATCGCTTTAATTAATAATGGGTGACCTCCAGTGGACCACAGTGAAGTCCAGGGGAATGCATGGGAGAGGAAGAGTAGTTCCAGCATGGCCATTTCCCAATTTGCTTGAGGCACTTTTGAAGCACTTGAAACACACTACAAGGGTGGCCTAAATAGGCATTAAAGGTAAAGGTAAAGGGACCCCTGACTGTTAGGTGCAGTCGTGGCTGACTCTGGGGATGCAGTGCTCATCTTGCTTTACTGGCCGAGGGAGCCGGCGTACAGTTTCTGGGTCATGTGGCCAGCATGACTAAGCCGCTTCTGGCGAACCAGAGCAGCGCACGGAAACGCCGTTTACCTTCCTGCTGGAGCGGTACCTATTTATCTACTTGCACTTTGACGTGCTTTCGAACTGCTAGGTTGGCAGGAGCAGGGACCGGGCAACGGGCGCTCACCCCGTCGCGGGGATTTGAACCGCCAACCTTCGGATCGGCAAGCCCTAGGCTCTGTGGTTTAGACCACAGCGCCACCTGTGTCCCTTAAGTAATAGGCATTACTTAGTTGTTATTCTGTCCAGTGCCTTGTTTGGTGATAGGATTGCACATGGTCTAGTCTCCCTTTACAAATCAACCCCTGCAATAAAGGCCTAAAATGTGCCACCAGTAGAGAGCAAGAGCTTGCAGATGAAATAGCTCCTCCATGATACCTGTAACAAGATAATCCATGTGGGGCAGGACAAGTAACACTGAAGTAACACTCTGTCAGTCATGCTTTATTACTTATTATTAAGGCATATTGGCTTCTTTTTAGGTTGTGGAAATCAGCGACTGTGAAGAAACCCAAGCTTTAGCTCTGAAAGTTATCCTTGCCTTAACCAAACACAATCAGCAGAGAATACATGAGTTAGAAAACTGCAATGGTTATTCCATGATTCATCAGGTGTTGATAAAGCCCAAATGTATTGTTGGATTTCATATTTTGCAGGTAAGGTGCTCTGCTGAAACCTTATCTTTGCATTGACTGATCTTGGCAAAATCGTTAGTCTACTTTTCACATTCACTTCTGGTTCATAACTTCACAAAACTGAATCTCTTTGTTATCCCTTTGCAAGACTCTCCTTGCAGGATGCTGCAGTGAGAAGATGATTCATCTGAATGAAAATGGGCAGTTCATACTAGATGTAGAGTCTAGAGCCGTGATTCAAGATGTCAAGCTGTTGGAAGAGCTGCTACTTGATTGGAAGATATGGTCTAAAGCCCAGGTGATTTGCACAGATCAGAACATGGCTGCTCCACAACTAAATCAAAGTTAAAATATGGTTGTTACCAGAATTTAATATCTCTTTATTCCCTCTAGAAAATGTGACGTGGTTTCCAAGGTCCCTTGGACCTCTAATGACCAAGATATATCCAAGAATACCCCCAAGCTATGCATTTTCTCCTTTAGAGGGTGTGCAGCCCTGTCCAGAACAAGCAGTTGGCCTGTCTTCTGAATGTGCACTTATATAGAAAGGATTTGCTTTTTAATTCACGTAGGGGATCTCAACCTTTTAAGGACCCAAGGGTATATTTGAATTGAAACTCAGGAGCACCACAAAATACCCATTTTACAGAAGAAAAAAATGGCAGTGCTCAGAACCCTCCTCCAAAGTGGGCACCTCCAAGCACCCCAAAATACAGTTCCAGCTAAACTGCAGGGTCCTCTCAATTTTAAGAAAAAAATGTGGAGGGGTTGTGGGGCCTGGGAGGCGCCATAGTGCTCAAAGGTGCCCTGCTGTGAATTGATGCCTGTATAGGCAGGTCAGTTACCTATTCTTTTCATGGTTCCCCTCGCAAACCTTTTCCTTGGTGAAATTTCTCCAGTGGTGTTAAAACAAATCTGTATTCGTTGTGTAAATGCTTTCATTGCTATACCAGTATCAATATATCTATAGCCAAGGATTTTAAGAGCACGTTGGAAGAGGTAAACATTCTGCAATATATCCTCCCTGCTTTGTGAAGAGAACCGGGGCAGGAGGCAGAAGATGCAGTTGTCACCTGTACCTGTGTTTAGGAAATAGTTAAAAGTGCAGAAAAGCCCCATCCTCCTGAACAATCTTCATAATTCTTAATGGTTATTAGACAAGTTTGACCACAAAAAACAGCCTCAGCAGGAGCATATGCAAACTTCTGATTCGCAGTCATTTTCAGGTCTGAATTCAGGTTCAAATGTTGGACTGGTGCTAATAGTACTTTAGAGGGAAGCCTAACAAATATTTTGCTGCTGTCTAGATGTAAAATGTAAGTCCTGCATGCATTTGTGACCGCTGTTATGCTAAGCACACAGGATGTTTTTCATTGACATCTCACTAACAATCTAGATTTCTGTAGTTTTGGGTTGCCTTGCTGGCTACAGTTTTTTTATTCTACCAGCATTGCCAATACACTTTTGATGGCAACTTGCTTTTAACTTCATTTTGATTTTTTGTGTGCCTAAGACTACTTCTCTTTTTGCAGCCAGGTGTTTGGGAAACACTCTTATCAGCTCTGGAAGTCCTTATCCATGATGATCATTGGCAGCAGACGTTTAACATTAAGCAGCTCCTCAAAGCTCAAGTTGTGCATCACTTCCTGCTGACATGCCAGGTTCTGCAGGTAAGGCACCACAACCTTTGTTCTGAATGTTTCAGATGCTTGTCTGTAAGAGTGAACACGTACATGATGCTTCACAGCATCTGACTCACACTCCCCCTCTTTCTCCAGCCCTATTAATAAATATATTACAGATAGTGATGATTTTGAACAGAAACTGTTGAATAGTGAAAGCCGTCCGGCTTTCCCAACTTCCACTGATGCCGCTAACTGATTTATGATGTGACTTTTAGTTAGATCTGCAAATGCCATAAGCCCTATTTAACTGTTACAACTCCACTCCTGATATCAGGCAGCTTTTGCTGGTGTTCTGGTGTAACATTTGTAACAGATAGCCCTTTCTACCAGTGGAGTCTCCCTGTGCTACTTAGAACCCCAGTACTCCAGAGTGCTTAATCAAATGGGGAACCTTCATAATTAGAAAAGGCTCCCCTGCTGTAGAAGTTACACTATAACATGTGGAAGCCAGCAGAGCTATGTGATGATTGGGGGAGGGGGGGTACAGGTACATAGCTCCACAGCCTTTTTCTACTCATGTTGCTCCTTGAAAGTATATCTGAACAGGACTTGAGATGACCTTGCACCACAAAAAGTATGCGCTTCTAACTTTCCTGGTCTGTAGGTCCCTCATGCCTCATTGGAATATTCGCCACAGATGCCAGTTAATGCAGATGATAGCTATATCTGAGATAGTAGATACGCATTACATTAGGTTTCAAAATTGCTTGATAGCAAGTTTCCATTGGATCACACACGCGCACAAGTTAGGGTGGACCTTAGTGCTGCAAGCTATAATACCAGTGTTTGCAGGACCATGCTTGTAACATTGTCAATTGATCCTAAACCTTAAGTGTTGAGAATAGGCATCCCAGAGTAATTACCTTACAGATACTTCTAAAAAATTTAGATTTTGAAGGGGCCAATGGATCTGATTCAGTCTCCTGTTTTGAAAGAGATATATAAACCATTGCCAGCAGGGAGTTTTCTGACCATTTCTTGGAAAAGGTTATAAATAGCAGCTGTACATAATACTGTAACATGCCCTCTGCTATACATGCATGTATCCTAGAAGTGTGAGTACTGGTAAAAAGAAGGAATACAGTTTCATCAGATATATATCCTTGAACAGTACACAGAAGGAAATTGTGATTTTGTAGGACTCTATTTGTTTCTCTCTTTGTCTCTCTCTTAGGAGCAGGAAGAAGAAAACTTCACATCTATGCCTACAGAAGTTTGCACATCATTTGTGAAAATAATTGAAGAAGTACTTGGTTCTCCCCCAGATCTGGAATTGCTGGCACTGATCTTCAATTTTCTCTTAGCAGTTCACCCTCCTACTAATACATATGTATGCCACAATCCCAGAGACTTCTACTTTTCCCTGCACATAGGTAAAGTATTGTTTTGACCTGAATCAGAAAATAAGAAACTAACTATATTAATACTACAGAAACATAGCAGTTTACCTTTTTTTAATCCCTTCCCCTTAGTTTTATAGCTTCTACTCTTGATTTTTTCCCCCAGATTATATTCATACTTGTATTCTGATTGGTTTATGGTAGCAGATTTTTAGTCTCTCAGCCCTATTGTATTGAATTCAGAGCTTGATGTTCAGCATATATGACATATTTGTAAAAAGCTAATACAGTTGTACCTTGGATCCCGAACACCTTGTGAGTTGAACATTTTGGCTCCCGAACACTGCAAACCTGGAAGTGAGTGTTCCAGTTTACGAACATTCTTTGGAACCCGAACATCCAACGTGGCTTCCAATTGGCTGCAGGAGCTTCCTTGGCCGCACCTTGGTTTCTGAACGTTTTGGAAGTCGAATGGACTTCCAGAATGGATTCTGTTCGACTTCTGAGGTACCACTGTACCTAGAAAATAAATCTTCTGATTTTAGAGATAAAGGATTTGAGGCCTTAAAAAGTGACTTATTCAAAGTTGCTCTGTGCATTGGAACCTTGGATACTAGCTGTTTCACAAACAAGGTTGTACTTTATCAGTATCTTGCTTATAAATGTTCGTGTCATCTTGGTCTCTGTTGCATGTACAGACACTGAAGAGTCAATTTTGTAGGTTTGTAGAGAGTGTCATTGAGCTTGGTAAGATGTAAGGTAAAGGTAAAGGGACCCCTGACCATTAGGTCCAGTCGTGGATGACTCTGGGGTTGTGGCACTCATCTCGCTTTATTGGCCGAGGGAGCCGGCGTACAGCTTCCGGGTCATGTGGCCACCATGACTAAGCCCCTTCAGGCGAACCAGAGCAGCACACAGAAATGCCATTTACCTTCCCGCCGGAGCGGTACCTATTTATCTACTTGCACTTAAACATGGTTTTGAACTGCTAGGTGGGCAGGAGCAGGGACCGAGTAACAGGAGCTCACCCTGTTGCGGGGATTCGAACCACCGACCTTCTGATCGGCAAGCCCTAGGCTCTGTGGTTTAACCTACAGCGCCACCCGTGTCCCATTGGTAAGATGTACTTATGAATAAATACACACAGGATTACACTGCATCTTTGTCAACACCCTCTAATATGTTCGTTCAGAGCGGCTCCGATGAATCACATTACTGGTCAAGACCTAGCATAGTTCAATGTCTCCACTTAAATTCTGTACAAGGAATGAAATCTTCTGAGATGTTAAATTCCCTTGTTTGCTTTTTCTAGATGGCAACATTTTCCAAGAGAAGGTCCAATCCATTATGTATTTGAGGAATTCCAGCAGTGGTGGAAAATCTATTGACAGTCCAGCACTGGCAATTACAAGTCCAACTGGATTTTCAGCTGTTTGTCAAGAAAGTAAGTAATTGCCACAAGACATGAGTTTCCCAAGTTACAGTGAAATACTGTACTGCAGCATAGAAGCTTAAAGGGACTGATTCAGGCTGGTGTAGGCAGCTGTGATGGTGAAGTAGATACACTGTTCCTGACTTCCTTAGGAGAGAAAACTGGAGCAGGGTGCACATGGCAAACTTTCTAGTGGTGCAGCTGACCTGCCTAATGGTATGTGAATCCAGCCTTGGCAGAATTGGTGGCAAAGCTCTTGCTAATGTTTGGTGCCTGATGGACATGGGGATAGCCTACAGGAGATTATTAGAGGTTACCGCCCACACACTTCCGCTGCACTTTACTGCTTATGTGGTAGCACCTCTGTAAAACCACTTCTTACTGTTTGTAGCAGAGTTTTCCCCAGAGGCAGAGGACAAGAACAGGAGTCATACTCAAATTCACAGTCAAGAGCTTCTTTATTGCTTGACTGGTTGCACAAGCATTTCTGTTACTATTACATACAAGCTATTTACATTCCTTTATCTCTCCAACACGGTGTAATCTCAGTCCAGTAATTAGCAATCCTGACACAGCAAAACTCACCATATCAGCAGCACACATTGTCTTACTTCCAACCTAGTTGTCAGCGTGCGTGCTGACAGTGTGTGTGTGTGTGTGTGTGTGTGTGTGTGCGCTTTCCTCGTGTGGAAATTGCAGCCTACAACTTCCTATCTTTATTTGCACATCCAGCTGACACCAATCAATCCATCGTTCTGCCTGGACACTGAGGTCCAGCACCGAGGGCCTTCTGGCGGTTCCCTCGCTGCAAGAAGCCAAGTTACAGGGAACCAGGCAGAGGGCCTTTTCGGTAGTGGCACCCACCCTGTGGAACGCCCTCCCACCAGATGTCAAAGAGAAAAATAACTACCGAACTTTAAGAAGACATCTAAAGGCAGCCCTGTTTAGGGAAGCTTTTAATGTTTAATAGGTTATTGTATTTTAGTGTTTTGTTGGAAGCCACCCAGAGTGGCTGGGGAAACCCAGCCAGATGGGCGGGGTATAAATAATAAATTATTATTATTGTTATATAAGCCTAGAGTGCCACTCCTACACACTAAAGAAAATTCCGGAACCCTCTTTAAAGCTTCCAGGAACTTTTTATCTGTTTCTTAAAGAATGTTTTCCTAACAGAGATGTAGGAACTTCTAACATTAATATAAGGGTGTCTGATATTTAACACTTGTAAAAAATAGACTAAATTGAAAGCAAGGGGTGATATTCAGCTACATTTTACTTAGAGTGGACCCACTGAAATTAATCAACAAAAATTAGGGCCATTAATTTCAGTAGATCTACTCTCAGTAAAACTTAGTTGCATACCACCCATGGCGATGAACGAAGCGTGTGCATTTCCAAAAGTGTAGTGAGTGTGCATGTCCAATTTGGAAGATATTGGGATAAGATCTTCCACTTCCATTTCTCTCTTCGATGCGGAAATTGTTTGGGGGTATTGGTCATTCGTTTTCAGAAAGCTGTCTCTGTGAGTTTCTGTATGTAATGCGAAGCTCTGGCTGTGATGCTGGATTGTTTACACAGCTGCAAGATAAGAAAGTGGAATCATGCACATGCGCATGGCATTATGTGAGCAACTGAGAGTTTTGGTTTTGGTCTGCTGAGAGGATGCAAGCAGATCTGCTCTGGGGACCCACAGCGGTCTCTGTATACAGCAACCTACACTTAATCTACCTAGAACAATCTTGTGTTGCTGATCAATCAAGACTCAGGGCCGATTCCGCTTGCTTCACTGCCATCTTTGTTTCAGCTCTGCTGACGTCTGGTGGGAAGTGGGCTCGGCAAATCTGTTTATGGCAGCCTTCACACCATAAACAGCCACAGAAATGTCAAATTACACAGATATTCTATGCCCAAGACCAGTGTAGTCCGGGAACATTCTGTATTTAGGACTTCTGAAGTATTTCCAACTAGTCCTGGTGCTGCTTGCCTTGTGTACTGAAGCATGACTCAGAAGACATGTGTGACATCCGTTTTACTTTGGAGGCATGATATAAAATGCTGTATGAACACTTTGTGTGCGAAACCAATTAACAGCCTATATTTAGCTGACATTAATTATAATGCAGCAGGAAACTTTTTCAAGAAATAGATGTTCTCCAGCAGCTTGTGGTAGGTAACTGTTATGAAATATAGTCCTTTCTATATAAAGGTCCTGACTTATTATGCTTTAGAACCTCTGCTTTAGGGACATGATATATGTTAACAAAAAATGTTTGGAACAGAGCTGTGGTCTCTCACCCCCAGTGTAGATGTCCCACCCAAAGTTCAAAATCCCCGATTACTTGTGTTTCAGACCATGCTAGTGAAAAATGTGTTTTTGGACTGGAGAAACAGTGGCAAGGAAAACTTAAGCACTTTCTTTTAGTCCCTTTGGCATTGATGCAAATACATAGCAATGTGAAAATATATTTATAAGATGCCAAATAAGTTTCCACCTTCAGTTTATCAGCAGCAAGTAATAGTACATTAGGTAAAATACATTAGGTAAACTGGGGTTGCGGCGCTCATCTCGCTTTATTGGCTGAGGGAGCTGGCATACAGCTTCCAGGTCATGTGGCCAGCATGACTAAGCTGCTTCTGGCAAACCAGAGCAGCGCACGGAAACACCGTTTACCTCCCCGCCGGAGCGGTACCTATTTATCTACTTAGACTTTGACGTGCTTTCGAACTGCTAGGTTGGCAGGAGCTGGGACTGAGCAACGGGAGCTCACCCTGTCATGGGGATTTGAACCGCCAACCTTCTGATTGGCAAGTCCTAGGCTCTGTGGTTTAACCCACAGCGCCACCCGCGCCCCTTAATAGTACATTGCCAACCTTCAACACAGTGGCATACTGCTTATATTATACAAAAATAATGTTTAATTTACAAACTAGCAGCTGGAGGTAGCAAAGTTTCCGAACACCAGAACAGGCAGAACATGTAACTACTACTAACAAGGCAGGCCACTTTTCTTCAGTGGGCATGTTAATTTCAGTTAAATTAGGTGGGAAAGTGCTGGTGAAATTTCTTCCCTAGAGTAGCGTTAAGAGAGGAGTTGGTTGACAAGGAAGGCAGTAAAGATGAATGAGTGTGAGTGAACTTAAATAATGGGCGAAGAACAGTATTAGGTTTTCTCCAGAAGCACTTTGTGGACCTTAAGAACATAAGAAGAACCTGGTGGACCAAGCCAGTGGCCCATCTAGTCCAGCATCCTGTTCTCACGGTGTTCGGAAGCTTTGCTACCTCCAGCGGCTAGTAGCCATTGACCCTGAAACCTTTTTTGGAAGCCGAATGCCCAGCAGGGCTTCCGCGGCTTCTGATTGGCTGTAGGAACTTTCTGCAGCCAATTGGAAGCCGCACCTTGGTTCTCAAACCGTTTTGGGAGTTGAATGGACTCCCGGAACAGATTAAGTTGGAGAACCAAGGTTCCACTGTAATATTTTTGTTACGGACTGATGTAAAAAAAAAAAATTGAGAATAGCACTTGCCATATTTGTTTTCTCAGGAAATGATTCTTCTGAAATCAGTGAACTACAGACAGCAGTTCCTCAGGCACCTGACCGGCGGTGTAAAAGCCTACCAACATCTCTCACTTCCTCTCCACAAATGCACCGAAAAGGGTTCTGTGGGAACATGGGCAGCAGTGTTGAGAACTTGAATATACTTCAGAAGACTGACGTAGATGAGCTACTGCATAAAAATAATTTTGTAAAGAGCTTGGAGGTCTTTAAAATGATGCAGGAGGCGCATTTACTCAGTAGCTGTGAATCTGCAAAAACAGTTGTAAATGTGGGAGAGTTGACTTCTGCTGAGACGTTTGATATTTCAAAGGAAGAGGTGGAAATGTTGGACAAGCCTTCTGAGAACCAAGAAGCAAACACAGGAATGAAATCTAGTGAAGATGGCGCTGCACCCGCATTGTCCCTGAGGCGTCCTGACAATCTGAAAGGGTTGTCTACCTTTCAGAAAAGTCATGGCAACTTTGCAGGTTTGGGATTAGCCTTTTCAGCTCATAGTGGATCCACCATTGCTCGTTGGCCAAGCCTGGCTGATAAGAGTGTAGCTTCGGAAGACTGGGAACATCTCGCCTTTTCCTCAACTAGCAAACATGCTCCTCTGAAATCCGAAAGCACTGCTGATAGGTACGTGGATGTGAAAGTTTATAATTCTCACGTTAATGCAGTTTTCACTTGGCAAGAACTGAACTTTTGTGGACAAAAGTACCCCCAAAATATTAGGTGAATAATCCCTCAGAACAGAGGTGGGCAACCTCAAGTCCTCCAGATGTTGCTGAACTACAGCTCCCATTATCCCTGGCCATTGACCATGCTTGCTGGGGCTGATGGGAGTTGTAGTTCAGCAGCAGCTGGAGAGCCAAACTGTTCCCCACAACTGCCTTAGAACAAGAGTGGCTAACCTTTTTGGAACTGAGGGCTGTACAACCCTTGTGTTCATGGCAAGTAGGCATGGACAAAGTGTAGAAATTGCTATGGCCTCTTTTTTTTTAAAAGGACAAGTTTGATAAGGTCCCAAAAGCCTTTTGGGATCACAGAATTGCAGCAGGGGACGTATAAGAATGGCCTGTTTTATATATGTGTGAAATAGACCTATTTTGCAGGACCTTGGGGACACAATAAGCCACTTAATATGCATTCACACAGAGAAAAATACTATTTATTTATATGTATGCATGCATGCGATCTGGATTATTTTATTCTACTGCAGTGGTGTTTTCAGCAACCACAGTTTGTCTGGTAACTTGTGCCCCTTCACAAGACACAATTCTCCATGTGATTGTGTTCATGAATTACATATTGGAACTTTCCTTTTGGATAGGACTCATGCTGTAGAGTTTTATATAAAGAGTGGAGCTATTAAGATAACTTTCTATTAAAGAGATTCATTCTCTTCTACTGGGTGTAAGACATGGTGCAGTTGAGGCAGAAGCAAGCGGATTACCATTCTTCTTGTTACATTCCAGCCCCCACTCATTCTGGCAATGGCTGCAATCTTCTGCTACTGTGCAACAATAAATACAAAGGGCATCTTAGTAATAAGCTCTCTTCTTCCGATCAGATCAACAGAAGACTGTCTCGTACTCGTATGCTGTGGTTTTTATCAGCTCTTGAGGAGAGTACTTTTGATCTTGCCAGATGTCATGCTTCAAGATGTGATGGACAAGCTTATTCAGCCAGATGTTCTCATAGTTCTTGTGAACCATCCGTCTCCTCTCATACAACAAGGAGTT
Organism: Podarcis raffonei; assembly: GCF_027172205.1. NCBI lineage: Eukaryota > Metazoa > Chordata > Lepidosauria > Squamata > Lacertidae > Podarcis > Podarcis raffonei. The sequence goes on along the minus strand of NC_070604.1, from coordinate 78,744,569 downwards.
ATTAAAGTAGGAAAAATACGTGTGTGTTTGTTTGCTTGTTTGCTTGTTTGTTTGTGTTTGTGTAAAAGTATAATATACACATTTGCAGCCTGATTAAACTGCTTAAGCAATCTCATGGGTCACAACCAAAGATGTAACTAAGGACCTTTCCTGAACATCTTCTCTCACTCCCGCTACCATAATACTAAAAATAGGGGACACCCAATGAAGTTGACTAGCTGTAGGTTTAGAATATGGTATAAAGAACTAGTTTATAAAATGAATGAATGCCAGTGAATGGCCTAGAAGCACACGATCATGCAGCATTGTCTGTGCCAGATTTACGCATAAGCTAAACAAGCTATAGGTTAGACCCCCACTCTCTTGGGGCCCCCCAAAAAATTTAAAGTAAAAAAAAAACCACTGGAAGTACATTTCCAAAATATAAGATAAAAAACAAATAAAACCTACATACAGCAACAGTGTTTTGTGTTGTGTAAGCTCCTATTTGTTTTGTGCAAATGGCTTTAGATACCTATTAGGTCCATAAATTACCATATATTCAACACGAAAAACAGTGACAATTTGTTGTTGACAAAGGACAGCTGGACATATAAAGGGCCCCATTACCTTCAGTAGCTTAGGGCCTCATCAAACCTAAATCCGGCCCTGAGCATTGTTATATATATATCTTCTATTCTCTGAATGGGAAACCACCAGAATTCCCAGGCAAGAGTGCAATATATAAAGTACAATATATAATTAAGTATAATTATATTAAATATGTATATGGAATTCACTGCCACAAGCAATGGCATGATTGCTACCTTAAATAGTTTTAGAAAAAGAATTTCATAATGAATAACTTAAAATCATTCTTTTGTTCCCTCAGCTTTTGGACACGTATTTCAGCAGAGCAACCAGGGAACAAAAGGAGAAGTTCCTGAAGAATCGTGGTTTCTCTTTGTTAGCTAACCAGTTATATCTTCACCAAGGCACTCAAGAACTTATGGAATGCTTCATGGAAATGCTGTTTGGTCGATCAGTCGGTCTTGATGAAGAGTAACTAATACTTTTTTATCCTCTATAGATTCACTTATTTTTAGCTGAGCTAAAAATTGGACAGTATGCTGTAGGCAAATATAAATTGCTTGCCAAGTGCCTTCATGTCCCTGCAAAGGCCCACTCAGAATAAATCAATTTATGCTATAAACAGTTCATAAGAACTCCAGTTCCATTAGCACACCTCAAAGAAAACCATTTCATCAATCCTTATTTTGTTTTGTGAAATATACACTCCTTCTTTTGTACTGTGTGTTGTATTTGGCCAGGTTAGGCTCATTTGGTTGTATCCAAAGCAGCGCTAATAGTGTTCCATTGGTGAAACAGCTCTTTAATTTCCTCTCCTCCCCCTTTACATGCAGAATCTTCTCTAGGGTTTCTCCCAGTTTTAAAGATACCCTGGGCAAGACGTGTGTGTGTGTGTGTAGGCAGGCTCCAGGAGAATCACAGAATTGTAGAGGTGGAAGGGACCCCAAGGGTTTAATTCTACTAGTGAGAGTCTACTGGTGTTGAAAAGGAAAGGAAAGGAAAGGAGAGCAGGTTTTTCACCCCTGATCTAATTGTTTCACTGCTAATCCCTGCAGTGTATCAAAGTCTCTGTTTGTGGCCAAGTTATTTTATTCATAGCAAAGATTTTCCTGCCTTTGTGTTCATGATGGTGCCAGCAGCAGAATGATTTATCACAGCCAGTAGGGTTTATCATAGCCAGTAAGATTTTTAGTTTTTCTACTAATGTGATTTTTCTCTGTCCTGTAATACAGAAGCTGAATTGAATTTGTTATCTCTTATTAAATCCCAGGACTTGTTAGGATAGCAAATTAAGTACTTAGGATAGTGCTGTGTGTCACATCATGATGCTATTCAGTGCCAGAGGTTTGATTTCATCCACATACCTTGTTATGACTGAATTAACTGCATACAAATTTGTAAATCCAAGTTCCATCTTGCTTCTAATAGCCTAACACAGGAAGGTCAATAAGATGTGGGTTGATTGTTATTTTTGTATCATATTTAAAGCTGCATTACAGATTGCCTTTTCCTCCCTTTAACAGCTTTGATTTAGAAGATGTGAAAGGTGCTGGACTTTTTCAAAAGTGGTGTGTGATACCTGTTCTGGGGCTTATAGAGAACTCCCTCTACGATAGCATCCTGCTGCATAACTCCCTCTGTTTCCTGATGCAAATCATAAACTCCTGTTCTAAAATGGCAGACATGCTGCTAGATAATGGCTTGCTATATGCTCTGTGCAATACTTTGGCAGCTCTCAACGGGTTAGAAGCCAAGTAAGTGATGGATTAGTCCCTACTATTTTAGAATTCCTACACTGTATAGATTGCTCTAGTTTTTGTTCAAGTAGCAGGCAGTCTAGTCCCAAGCAGCAGTAAGCAAGTGACAGGAGAGCACATTTCCATTCTTAAATTAGTAATGGGTCTAATAAATTCTGTTGCCAAAGAGAGTGCTTATTATCTTAGCATAACGGGTCCTTCTTATAGGGCATGGGTAGGCAAACTAAGGCCCAGGGGCCGGATCCGGCCCAATCGCCTTCTAAATCCAGCCTGCGGACGGTCCGGGAATCAGTGTGTTTTTACATGAGCAAAATGTGTCCTATTATTTAAAATGCATCTCTGGGTTATTTGTGGGGCATAGGAATTTTTTCATATTCTTTTTTCCAGAATATAGTCTGGCCCCCCACAAAGTCTGAGGGACAGTTGACTGGCCTCCTGTTGAAAAAGTTTGCTGACCCCTGCTATAGGGTTTCCTGTATTCAACTTTTTAAGCTTTGCATGCTGTTATAAACATTTGTTTAGAATGTGCTGGTCATTGTACAGGATGAACATCTTTCGATGGACATTTCCTAGAAAGCTTATGGTTCTTAGTTAGATATATAAATTAAGTATTGGATGGGAAGGTCAGGAATCGCCAAGCAAATAATGGGATTAGGGTAGATACAGGTTAGTTGGCACTGAATATGTGTGTTGTTCTTATAAAACTAATGGAATTCAAGTGAATGATTTAACTTCCTTTGCAGCAGCATCTCAAACGACTACAGGTTACTTGTGTGTGATATACAGCAGTTACTTGTAGCGGTGACAATCCATGCCTGCAGCTCTTCAGGTTCCCAGTATTTTCGGATTATTGAAGATCTCATGGTGTTACTTGGACATCTTCAGAAAAGCAAGAACGAAAGAACACAGAGTATGTCGCAAGTTCCTTTGTGTGAATGAACTGAAAAGTCACTTTTTTATTTATTTTAACAATTTCACAGTTTGAAGAAATGCTTGTTCATTTGATCTCTTCCTTTCAGATATGGCCATTGCTTTGCAGTTCAGAGTCCTACAAGCAGGCATTGAGTTCATAAAAACCGCAGCAAATCAAGACTCAGAAGATCTAAGCAATTCCTCCCAATTAATTCCTTCACATCAGCAGGCTATGTTGCAAAAACGTCAGAGCATCGCTGGTGAGTAATGAAATTCAGCACTAGTTGTTTCTTTTTCTTCTTTCTTTGAAATTAGAAATCCCTGATCATAATTTGCAGTGAAACCTATCCCATTGTGGAGATGTTCTTTTAAAATGTTAAGTTTCCCATGAGTGAATGTTGTTATCGGGGACTTTGCAAAGCAGGATTGGGACATACAATTTTGAACCAGTTCAGTTAAATGACAACATTGCACGTGTGCACAGATAATTGGGTGCCCTATTCATATAGAGGAGGACCAGCAGGACACTGGCTAGGGAGAGGCAGACTTTTTTGGACTGCATAAAAATAGCACAAACTGGAAGAGGAGCATTGATCAGAGACAGGAAACAGGATGGGGTACCGAATAAAGATAGTGGAGAAATCCTGTTCAGTTCTCATGAAAGTGTACCAGATTTCCCCTTCCTGAAACAATATGCAAGCCTTCCTTTTGTGCGTCTCTAAATTTTGTAATATACAGTTGTACAGCAAAAAATGTGTACAAAGATGCATGTATTAGGGGAAAGTGTGCATTAAAATGCACCCGTGCAAAAACGACTTAACAAAAGTGCATTATATTAGGGAAGGTTGTTTGCAAAAATATGTATGCTAGGAAAAATGAGCACCCAGATGATAACAATTTTTCACCAGGAATTGATTCGAATGCTAAGGTTAGAAAAATGGAAAACTGTGAGAATCCAAAATGGACATACTCTCCATCCCTAGACTGCACCTGGTCATCATTATTTAGTTATGCGTTCAAAAAACAGATAGTGTAGACATATCCTTGGGCACATTTGATCCCCTTCAATTCACCTAGTTGGGATATTAGCCCAATAGCCTACTGCCATTTTCAGAACTGGAGTACCAGTTCAACTTTTCCTGTTTCTAGACTCTCTTTCAACTCTGATTTTATTTTATTTGTAAAAGGACTTTGCAGAATGTATATACTTCAGATTAGTCACATAAAACTGATATTTTTTGTTTAAAACAAAGGTTCAGTTGCAATGAAAGACTCCATTATTCCTCATCTACCAAGACAACATTTCCTTTCTTATGGTCAACTTGAGATGCCTTCCTCCTTCAGTCTGTTAAATTTGGAGTCGTCCCTCCTGTCCCCTCTTGGAACTGCTTTCTGTTCGTTCCCTACAGATACAGGTGCAGTAATGGTAGCTGTGCCTACCAGCTCATTCTGAAAAAACATTTCTCAGGAAATGCTTTTGCAGAATTAGATTTAGAGCATCGCGTCATCAAAAATGTTTTGATGATATGTAAATCAGCTAGACTTATTGAAGCTGTTTTGACACTTAGCCTGACTGATTCCCCCCCCCCCTTTTAGTTCACATTGATGAATCGTCTAACATTTGTGCTCCTTTCCTAAGAAAATTGAAAGTTTCCCTCCTTTTGATCACCACTAGAGTCTTTATCGGTAGCGCTGGGGCTCTTAATCGATAGCTCTTTTATTGATATTTCTTTTTCTATTGATATTTCTTTTTCATTTTGAAGCAGCTAGAAAATTTTCTCTTGCTCAGTCAGACACATTGCTAATGAGGATGCGTACAATTGCAAGCGATGAACTCAATTTGATGATGCAGCGAAGAATGAGTCATGACAACCCTGTTTGTGCCACCGAAGCAGAGCTTACACAGAGGTTACAGAGAATTATTGTTCTGTCAACCAACAGGTTCATGTATCAAGGTAATAATACTCCTTCAAAAATTATCAGAATGTTTTTAATGTTAAATGGGCAGAGTAGTAGTAACAACAACAACCACCACCTTAAAACTCATCCCATTTACCAATAGCTATATTATCAACTTCCTTAATTGAATCTTTGCAGTCCACTAGGACATAGCATTGGTTTTGCCAAACTGGAGAAGTCATTTCCATTTCTGGCTTGCTTGGCTTACATGAGAAGCGTTAGTGTTTGTTTTTAGACAGAAGAAAGATTGGAATTGTTGCACTGAGTTTTACAAAATGGCCACAAATTAGCTAATAAGAATGTGGGGAAATATATGGAGTCAGTATGGAGCAGACCCATTGAAATCAATGTTGATGAAATCCATTGATTTCAGTGGATCTACTTTGACATTGTTGGATACAACTCAAGATCATTTGCTGCAGTATTATTTAAAAGAGTTCTTAAGCCACCTCTCTGAGCACACTATCCTAGCAAGGTGACTTACAAAACTCTAAAATTCATGAAAAATGCAATAGCCCACATTGAGAGAAGCAGTAACAAGATTTTCCCCAACTTACAGCACAATTCAGCCGAACACAGGCTTGAATAAATTTATTTTTATACACATTATAGTGGATATTACTTGTGTCGCTTAAAAAAGGGTGAACGTGGCTCCGGATTGGAATCATCTGATTTTTAACACTGACCTAACAGTGTTTTTTAAAAAAATTACAGAGTTTTCTGAAAACTGCCTTGATATGCTGGACATAATGGAGGACCCAGTGCAGAGGAGACTTTCAGTTTCACAGATGGAAGAGGCAGAAAAGGAGGATCAACCACAGCAACCTAGCCTTAAATTTGCTTTCTTGAAAGAAATTTTGAAGATAATGATCGAAGGAATTGGATTATCTGTTGTAAGTTACTATGCTTGGTGTTATCTCCTGCAGCCTGTTGTCTTCACTACCTCAATCCCCCTTTATGTATTCTGGATATACAAGTTTTACAGTTTGTTTTCCCCCTTTATTTTCTTAGTTCTCTTTTAACCTGTAAGCCAAAATTATCTCTTAGGGTGCATGTGTATTTCGGTTTGGGGTCAGAATATGTTTCATATTGGAACTTGAATAAAGTTTCTAAATAATTACATCTTATTTAGTAACTGTTGAATGTGGATTTGATATGCCAGCTTGAACAGTATTAAAACATTCCAAGGTTTTTGAACCCAATCCTGTAAAAATTTGTTCTTGTTGATTGAAGCCATTTTTATTAAAGCTTTTGGCTTTTACTTCCATTTGTGTATGTGATATATACAGTGCTTTTTTCTGGGGGTACGCAAGGGTACACATACCCCTAAACATTTTGTGAATCTAAGTCTGGCCTTATTGAGGGGCAGTATTTCAATATGAATAGGAAAATGAGAGTACCCTTAAACATTTTTAAAGAAAAAAAGCACTGGATATATATCTGAAATCTTATTCATGGCAGGAGGGGGTGGAATCTTCAGTGACAGTGCATTATGTTACTTGCATTTTGTTTTGTGTACAAAATCAAACAGAGGCTTTATTTGTCAGATTAGGAAAAAGCATCTGGTTAAGTTCTCTTAACTTTTTTTATTTCTTTAGGGCACAAGTAGATCTAGTACCCCGAAGCAACAGTGGAAGAGAATTCTCTTGTCATGTAAGGATACTTTTCGCGTGCAGCTTGGAAGATTGCTTGTGCATGCTCTGTCTCCAGCACGCCCTTTACAGGAGAGAAAGCAAACTCTGGAGATCCTATCTGAAATCAGCCACCAGGAAATTTTGCGAGACTGTCTAAGTCCAACTTTGCAAGTAAGCATGGTGGTGCTTCTTAACACTGAACGAGAAGTCTATTGACCTTAAAACCAATTACTTAAAATTCTTTTTTTTTTTTTTTTTTGCTTTTCAGCATGGGCCCAAACTGTCTCTCTACTTATTTGAGTTAATGCATGATCACAAGGAGCAGCTGTCCAATGAAGATCAGTTAGCAGTGGGAGTGTTTATGAATGCATTAAAACTTTGTGGTTACAAATATATTCCTCTCAACGCACCACCAAAGCCAGACCTTATAAAAGCTATGAGAGAGGTGCGTAAGTCTATACAATCACTTTTCTTATTGATCTTCATTTGACTAATTGTCATTGAAATAGTCTCTGGGGGACAAAGTCACACTTTTGCCCTGTTTAAGAGATGTATACATCAGTTGAGAGGACAACAGTCGAGAGAGCTAGCTTTTGTGCCACAAAAGATTGCTTCCTGGAGATTTCTGTAGATAATTAAAAAAGGAGAAGCTTATAAAATACTTTAAAATGAATCATTGATACAAGAAATATGAAAATACTGGTAAGTAACTGAAAAGAAAAGAGCCCCTAAATCTTTTTTCTAACAATTTTTTTCAGGATCAAAAAAAATATGAGGCAGAGGAAGATGTAAACAAAGCGGCTTGGGAGAAGACTATGGCTAATAACAGGCAAACGTAAGTTGTTCCTGTTTTCATTAAGAATGGCATTAGGTGTGAAGTTGTCACCAAAAGCAGCACCATTACTAATCTTGTTTCTACCAAATTCCAACACTGCCATCAAATGAGATACATATGGGATCGCGTCATACCATGTGCTTCCCCACTTCCACCTGCCTCTATAGCAGCTATTGATGTGAAACCGAGAAAGGGAAATACATGTCATGGTGTCATGTCATGTGTTTTTTTTTAATGACACAGTACAGAGGAGGAGGTGGCAAACTCAACAGAAGCTTGCAATTTCCGGTAGCAACAGTCCAATGTGTTTAGCCATGTCAATTTCCACTCCCTGCCTTCTACTTGAATGGCCTTAGTGCTTGCATGGTCTCTCAGTGCCTCAGCAGAAGCCAACTTGAAACAGAAGTATTTCATTCTAACTTTTTAAAGCTAAACTGTACTGTGTCTCGGATTCTGAAACATGAAATAGTTACTGTTGTGTTGACAGATAATCTGTTCCTGCCAAGTTTTAGCAGTTTAGTATTCCTGTCATATAAGTGAATAAGACTTGAATGCCTGGATCCACCCATAAATTGGTCATGTTCCTAGCGTATTTGGACTTACTTTATTCTTATTAAACACAGACAGCTGATAATCCTTTTAAGTTGATTTGCTTATTCAGCCTCTTTCAGCGCCTGGATGCAAAGTCGAAGGACATTTCTAAAGCAGCTGGAGATATCACCCAGGCTGTGTCTCTGTCCCAAGGGATAGAAAGAAAGAAGGTGATTCATCACATCAGAGGAATGTATAAAACAGACTTAAGTGCTAGCAGGCACTGGCAGGAGCTTATTCAGCAACTAACACATGACAGGTAAGCAACTTCACTGTGGCAATCTCCCTTTCAAGATATGAGAGGCTGTTCTTGTGTTCGTCTCTTATCTCAAAGGAAAATGATCTGAAATACATATAGAAAATATTTGCTCATTTATAAAGGACTTAATGCCTTTTTCTAAAGAAGGTGTCGAGCTGTAAGATTTCATTCTTGACTGTGCTAAAGTAATCTTGGCATCTCTCCTCCTGGTTGTGCAGGAAGAGGTGGAGATAGAGAGCACTTCTTGGACACTTTACTTGGACTTGCAAAGGCTTTTCTGCATAGTGCAAAACCATAGTTTGGGGTTGCATCTGAACTATGCCATTCTGTGTCTACAAAACTGATGAATGAATTAGTAGCAAAGTGTTTAGGAATATATGAGTGTCTGCCTCGTTCCCCACCACCATCTTCAAGGAAAGAGTGATACAAACCAAATTCCTGTTCTTATAGAGAATACATGCAAGACATAAACTTAGTAAACTTAGACTTCTTCTAACATGCTCTCAAAAATCAGGATGGGATAATGGAATAAAAACACATTTTACTGCAGGTCACTGAAAGCTGGACCAAATTGATTTCCTAGTTTCTCAAAATTATACCCATCCTCCATTTTCAGTACCTTAAGAGACTGTGTATTTTTATCTATGAGTAGCATAACTGTGCTTTTTGAATGTGTGGTAATATTTTGAGGCTCTTCAGAACTGAGTTTTTGGTCATAAGGTGACACTGGGAAGATCTTGGCTTCCTGAAATTTGCACCACTGTTTTAAGACAGAGATGGCACCTAATCCCTGATGAAATTCTTCTTCTTTCAGAGCACTCTGGTATGACCCAAGCTCCTACCCAACTTCTTGGCAACTAGATCCAACAGAGGGCCCCAACAGAGAGAGGCGGCGTTTGCAGAGGTGCTACTTAACTATTCCAAATAAGTATCTTCTCAAAGACAGGCAGAAATTTGAAGGTATGCTTTAATATCCTCTGGGGTTCCTGTTACTGTCTCTTAAATGTTGCAAAAAATAATTTTTTTGTTTTGTGTTTTTTTAATAGAGGTTATTAAACCCCCTCTGTCATATCTCTTTGAAGACAAAACTCATTCTTCTCACTCTTCTACTGTAAAAGATAAAGCTGCCAGTGAGCATATAAGGTTAGTTTCAATTGGGGAGAAAAAGCTTTTGCATAGCTAGACCATCTGCGTAAAAAGTGACAAAGAAACTTTGGACGGTATCCAAGAAAGCAGTTCCCGTAGCACAAGGATTTTCGTTAGCACAAGGGAACTTCTGCTCCCTTTATTCTCCCTGCATGCTTCCTGTGCCTTCCCCAGATTTGCTCCAGAGGGTTGGGGGAACCTCAAGAACAGAATTAGGGGGCATTTGAAATTCTGTTGTGCAGCTAGAAGTGATTGCCATGCTTCACTAGATGCTGCCCTTCATCTAAGGAAAATTGGCATAATTCAGGATTGCAAATACCCACTTTCCTGTTCAAAGTGAGAATTAGTTCCTGGTGATCAGGAACCATTTTCCCTTCCCCCCTCCCCATCAAATTAGGCAGTCCGTGACGGATGAAGGTGTACAGTATAGTTACACCTTATGCGGGGATTCGGCTCCAAGGGTTTTGTATACACACAAAAATGTGTACACTCATACTGCCCCTCCTGTGAGCATCCCAAGCCTTCTGAAGTTGGAGCGCTGTGAGGGCCTTGCACAGCAAGCAAGGCAGGGAGCTTTAAAGTTCTTTTTGTACCAGGGAAACTTTGCATTTAATTTGCGGAATTTCAACTAGCCAGCTTTCAGCCGCGAATAGTTGGAATCATGCAAGTGACCTTGACTGGTAATCCAGCTGACAGAACACATTGACCATGTTGCTAAAGTATTGTATTTGAGAATGGTAGTTTTGACATGCTTTGGAGAGGTTCGTAACAGCAAACCAGTGAATTCCCTGTATGTCGCTGCAGAGTAAATCGAAGATGCATCAACGTGGCACCATCTAGAGAGACTCCTGGTGAATTGCTACTAGGTAACAGATATTATTTCTGTAACCTCACATTTAAGCAGTTGAGTTGCTTTGTTTAAAGTGAATGTTTTGCAAACAGCACCTTTTTTTTAATAATTTGGGAAACGTTGGAAAGAAAACTTGCAGGAAAAAGCTATTATTCCTCAGGCCAAGCTAGACATCATGTTAAATGCATGGTTCTTATAAATAACTGCTTTCCCCTTGTGTGTCTGTCGGGATTTGGACAACAGTGCACAAGGTGAGGGATTTAACCTATCTCCTGCTGTGGTTCCAATGAAAACTGCTGTTAGTTCCCAGAGAACCTGCTAACTCATCAGCACTATTGCTATGATCCCAAGGAGGGAAGCTTCCATTGATGTTAATAGACATTTTACTCCAAGACTGAATAGATGGTTTTTTGTGGGTATGGGGTATTTGCATCAGGACCATGATGGAAGTGAATGCAGATGGGAGTGCTGCCCCCTCCTCCTTACGTGCTGTGGTCCTGATTCTGAGGCCAATGGGTCTACTCTGACCAACACTGGAGCTCACTCCATGTTTATTTTTAGAAACTGTTCAATAGCTGAGGATCTAGGGTCGACTTATTTTCATGTCAATTCATTGATATCAGTAGTATATTTCCAGTGTAATAAGGTTATATATTACAAAGTGGGTGAATAAATAATCCATATAAATGTTCTTTATGGTGCAGGTAAATGCGGAATGTATTTTGTGGAAGACAATGCTTCTGATACAATTGAAAGCTTGGTAAGTAAAAAAGTGAATTGACTTGTTTTCAAAGTTGATTTTTTCATTAGCATAATTTTAGCCGTAACCTGTGATTGTGTTAAATCCCAGGACTTCAGATATATTCATTTTTAATGTGTTTTGTGAGCAATTTACTTTGTAAATATTTCAGAAGCATTCCTCCCAACTTAAGTAAAAAAAACTTATACAGTATTGAAAACCTTGAAAGTGTTTTAGGATATTTGTTTTTCTTTTCAGGGATTGGAAATTCTATCCAAGGCTTTATAGTACCAGAACTGATTTATCAATAGATCAATCATCGTTCTTTACAATCATTATGTAAAGTCTCTCGGAGCTGCTCAGGGTCAGCTTCAGATTTTGAGGACCCTTGAGCCCTTGCCCCCCCCCAGTGCTTTTTTCTGGGAGAACGCAGGGGTACGCATACCCCTAAACATTTTGTGAATCTAAGTTTGGCCTCATTGAGGGGCAGTATTTCAATATGAGTAGGAAAATGAGAATACCGCTAAACATTTAATTTTTTTAGAAAAAAAAGCACTGGCACCCTTCCTTCCCTCCTCAAATCACACACCTCCTCTTGGCCCCAGTCCTATAAACTAAAACAAGTTTTGACCAACATGGGAAAACTCTATTGTCAAAGAAAAACAATTTTTAAAAATTGTAGACAGTGTAATTTAGAAATGTAACTCAATCTGCAGTCCTATACAGTGGTACCTCTGGATACGAACGGGATCTGTTCTGGATCCCCGTTCGCATCCTGAAGCGAACATAATCCGCGCCTGTGCATCTGCGCGGGTCACAATTCGCCACTTCCGTGCCTGCATGTGACGTCATTTTGTCCGTCTGCACATGTGCGAGCAGCAAAACCCAGAAGTAATGTGTTCCGTTACTTCTGGGTTGCCGGGAACACAACCCAAAAGCGCTCAACCTGAAGCATATTTAACCTGAGGTATGACTGTACATACTCAGATCCCATTAAACTAATTGGATATGAGCAAGCATGTATTATCGGATTGCATTTTCAAGCATCTACCGGGTAACTTAAATAAAACTTGTAAGTACTTGGTCCTTTGGAATTCTCATCAAGGGATTACAGGCCAGAGGCTGGGACTGCAGGCCAGGAACATTAAATGGGAGTGATTTGGTTCCCATGTGCAGTGACTCCCTGCAAAGTGCTTGCACTGGTGAAAACACTGTAAGGGGAACTGGTAATGGACCACAACACAAAATCCTGCACTGAAGACTTTCTAGAGTTCAGCTTGTTTCCCTCCCAGCAGGTTTTGTTTTGGGGAGGCCAGAATGTGCAACCAAGAGGAACTTCTCCAGAATCATTGGCATTCCTAATGAGAATGACAAGGATGCAGGCACACAGCAACCAACCAACCTATGGTTGTTTATGCATGACAAACAGGCATCCTCTTATCCCCTGCCAAGGGAGGTGTAGTGCTAGCTTACCTTAACACCAGAGAGGCCCCATCAAGAAGATTCCCTGTCTTCTGGGCATCTACTGGCCATAGGGCACAACCAGCCACTTCCAAGCTCTTCTGGCTCTTCCTTATTGCTCCGGCTCTCTTCTTCTCTCATGCAAAATCTCATAACTCTACTTGAGTGTTTTATACAGGAATTAGTTTGCATGTGACCTGGTGGGAAGGAGGGCAGCTCATGAGTGGTGGTGGCATAGGGCGGTAGGTTGAGGCCCCTAGCAGTGGGCCCTTGCTTAGAGCCTGACCAGGTCAACTGTTCCTGCTGGCCATGAAGTTGATGAATGCTTATTGGGTCAAATATAATATGAAATCAAGAATGATAGATTTAGATAATGTAGTATGTATTAACAGTGTTCATATGCCACCCAATTGCAAAGTTTATTACTCAGTATCTGAAAGATTACAAAATATTAGCGTGGCAAATAAATGCATTTTAAATGAACATGGTTTTTAAAAGGCCAATAACTTTAATATGCTGTGTTTTGTTCAGAGCTTTCATGGTGAAACTGAACCAGCATCGTTTTCTTGGACATTTGAAGAAATCAAAGAAGTGCACAAGCGTTGGTGGCAATTAAGGGACAACGCTGTAGAAATATTTTTAACAAATGGCAGAACTTTGCTTTTAGCTTTTGACAACACAAAGGTAAATATTTTCCATGATAGCATAGCAATGTTGAGCAACAGTTAGCCTAAATATATTTTTAAGTATATACCAAAATAAGCTTATTAATAGAATAATAAGGCAGATTTTTCATCACTTCGTTAAAGCGGTGAAATAACTTGTTTTTCAGCAAGGAGAGAATAGTGAGCTGAGAATGTTGGTTTTTTCAGATTGTATCTGATAGGATGTCAATCACAATGCTATCTATTACTTAATCTTAAGATTAAGAGGGGAAATAATTTTAGTTTTGAATTTTCCTAATCTCATTAAAAATGCTTAGTTAGTTGTTAGATGGAATTTGATAGAAATGGTATTCATTTTCATTAGCTTTCAGCAATGGTTACTTTGGTAGATTCTCAGTAGTCAAGGCATGGGCAAACAACCATGACAGGAATAATGTGTACTTATATATATACATACATATACATACATACATACATACATATATACATACATATATATATAGTTTGTTTGTTTATAAAAATATTTATATACTGCTGTATCATAAAACAAACCAAAGTAGTTTTTTATATGAATTGGATTAGTCTTTGGGCAATCTTGACATTATTTCTGCAGAGTTTCATATTTTAACACTTATTAAAATGTTATATCACTTTCCCCAAAAGGTCATAACAGTGTTCAACCAACCAAAAATATTTAGCACTATTAAATTACCATCCAAGGAAACAAAGTACATCAGAAAACCCACAGTGCCATTCAAAGACCTGATAATTTTTTATTTTTATTTTTTTAAATCACAACCCTGAGAGGAAGCCTGTCTTAGAACTTCTGGGATGAAGTTCCACATTTTGGACAGGCGTCACTGAAAAGTCTCCAGCCCTAGCAGTCACTGACTAAACTTCTTAGTGGTGATCATTCATATAATAGCATGCATAGTTTGTGTATGTGAGTGTGACTTGCATTTGAAATGGAGGATACCTACTCATTTATGCTTGTATGATTGTCCTAAATACTGTTGAAACTAATACATATCCAAGAACTGGAGCCTGAGAACTGCCTGCAGGAGGGCTGGCTAGAAAGTGATTTTCCCCAACATTACCTCCTTCCCTGAGCAGCCCCTGACCCCTCTGAAAAGAGCCCTAAATGGCCTCAGCCCAGTATACCTGAAGGAGCGTCTCAACCCCCAACATTCAGCTCGGAAACCGAGGTCCAGCTCTGAGGGCCTTCTGGTGGTTCCCTCACTGCGAGAAGTGAGGTTACAGGGAACCAGGCAGAGGGCCTTCTTGGTAGTGGTTCCCACCTTTTCAGAGGGCCTGAGAGAAGAGGAGAAGGTAGGAAAGTCCCCTTCTGCCAGTTGCCTTCCATGGGCAGATCTCTCCCACTGCAATGCTTGATTAATGCATGTAGGTATTTGCATGTGTTAATTCAGCTAAAGTACTGAAATAAAAGCTTGATATTTTGGTTCTTTTTAGGTACGTGATGATGTGTACCACCACATCCTAACAAACAACCTCCCTAACATCTTGAAGTATGGCAACATTACAGCATTAACCCAACTGTGGTACACAGGACAGATCACTAATTTTGAATACCTCACTCATTTAAACAAACATGCAGGCCGTTCCTTCAATGATCTTATGCAGTATCCAGTATTTCCCTTTATACTTTCCGACTATACTAGTGAAACGCTGGACCTCAATGATCCATCCGTTTATAGGTAATAAGAAATATCATGAATTGTTTCTTTTAAAGTAATTTACTAAATATGTCGTCTGCTGTAGAATTAATATATTTTTGTTAATAAACACCCATTGTATTCATTGTTGTGTTTCTTAACTACAGCAAGTATCAGTAATTTATGGAACTGACAAGCTGCTAATATTTGTATAATTTCAGAAATTTGGTCAAACCCATAGCTGTACAATCAAAAGAAAAGGAAGATCGTTATGTGGACACTTACAAGGTATTAAGATATCTAATGCGTTATTGCTTAGTGCCAGCCTGGTATAAAAGGAGAACTTTATGTAACACTATTGACTTTGCTTTTCATTCTGCAAACATATGCATACATTTCCAGTTCAACTGAGTGAAAGGAAATAAAACATTCATAACCCAATATTCCTCCCCATACTGGCCTTTGTGAAGAGATTAGCAAGTATCTTATCCACTAAACCAGGACTGAGGTACCTCTGGCCTGTGGGCCAATCTACCAGGTGGCCCAATTTGGCCCGCAAGACCATATTCCCCAAACCACGCTCATCTGTCAATCAGCTGACATCACTGTATGACTTCAGCTGATGAACAAGATGGCAGAGTTTAGTCCTAGGGGAACACACTGCAGATCCCTGTAGAGAGCAAGATTGAATTCTTAATTCATCAGCTGATGAGTGGAAAGTTCAGTCTTGCTGTGTGCTGCAACAACAGCACACTTTCTGCAGGGAATGTGCTGGCGAAATATACCTTTCACCCATGCTTGTCATGTTAATCATGTCACTGGCAAAGTGGATAGTCCCAACCACTTGTCAAATTTGGGCCTTTCACTTGATCCAACAGGATTCTTCTCATTTTCCTGTGTACTTCTACTATAAGCTTGCCCGAAGTTTTTTTTTTTAGCTGGATAGGGGTGCATTCCAGATAGTCAAAATATCAGAAGACTAATGGCATGATACCTCTGAATTGGTTGCCCACCAACCAAAGGGAGCCTTCATGATACAGGTGGATGGATGGATTATAGTTTGGTGTAGTTTACATAGGGACAGGACTGCGAGTCTATTTCCATGTGGATTTTGGAGAAGCATACCTATGTCCATATGTTCCCCTTTTGCAGTATTTAGAAGAGGAATACCGTAAAGGAGCAAGAGAAGATGACCCGATGCCCCCTGTGCAACCTTATCACTATGGATCTCATTACTCCAATAGTGGAACTGTACTTCACTTCTTGGTTAGGATGCCTCCTTTCACAAAGATGTTCTTAGCTTATCAAGGTAAGAATTGCTTTAGGTTTTCATATATACATTTACTTCATCATTTATATAGAAGCTGTTTGTATTTATCGCTGTTTCGTTAGCCAAATGTGGCTATTATGATCATATCTGTTATGAATTTGGTATGTGTAGTACATTTATATAGCTTTGGAAATTTTTATACTGGTGTTTTGATAGTATCGTATGACCAAAAAAATAATCCGTTTTGGTTCTGTTTTGTCCTATTACAGGGTTCTATAAATGTATAGCTCATGCAATGGGTTATTTTCTGTAGTATAATCAGTTTAATTTGACTTCATTTTACAGACCAGAGTTTTGACATTCCAGACAGAACCTTCCACTCCACCAACACAACCTGGCGCCTTTCATCATATGAATCCATGACTGATGTAAAGGAGCTTATTCCAGAATTTTTTTATCTTCCTGAGTTTTTGGTTAACAGAGAAGGTGTGTTGGGGTTTCGTTGAGTATAAAATTGGGAGGAGAGGAACATTGTGTAGGCAGCTCTGAGCTGCTTGAAGGGAAGAGTGGGTTGCGAACATTTACTTGCATTGGGTACTCAAACCCAAGCCAGCTACTATAAACAAGCCTTTATATTTATAGGATTTGATTTTGGGGTGCGTCAGAATGGGGAAAGAGTGAACCATGTGAATCTCCCACCTTGGGCTCGAAATGATCCCCGACTTTTTATCCTGATCCACCGTCAAGCTTTGGAGTCTGACCATGTTTCCCAGACAATCTGCCATTGGATTGATTTAGTGTTTGGGTATAAGCAAAAGGGCAAGGCTTCAGTTCAAGCTATCAATGTCTTTCACCCTGCTGTGAGTACCTTTCCCCCCGTAAATCGGTTTTTCTTTATTGTACAGAATCACTGGATGTTGTATTTGTAGAACGTGTTACAGGACACTCCCCGACTTCCTCTTGTGAAAGTTAGTTCAGGCATTGGGAATTGCCCTACATCTTCCTCTGTGAGGATAGATGCAAAGAATTCCTGGAGCTTCTTGGCAGTCGCCTTGACCATTTATTAGTGCATCTTCAGCTCCTACTAGGCAGCACCAGGTCCTCAGGGAAAGACCCTGCACCCTAAAGACCTTCCTGCATTCAGCTAACTCTCAGTTTACTCTGCCAAGGTGTGTGAATTCAGCTCCCACTAAAGAAACATCCACCAACCATTTGGGGTCATTAATAGGCAGTGTGCCTGACAAAGGAGTAGCTGGCCTGCTATCATAGTGCATTTGTCTTGGTGGTTTAAAATTATGATCTTGCGTAAGAACATTACTTGTCAGTCTGCAGATTTGGTATGCTTTACCTAAGCTTAGTATTGTGCTTCATTACTCGGGACTTTTGTCTAATCCAAGTCTCTCAAGCACATGCAGATGTTAAATGCATCAGACTGTGCAGCAAGAACCCCCCTTTTTTGTCTTTTCAATAGAACATTATAGTCTTGTATTTGGCTCGCATTTTAGACATACTTTGGAATGGACGTGTCAGCTGTAGAAGATCCAGTTCAACGAAGAGCCCTGGAGACTATGATAAAAACATATGGACAAACCCCTCGCCAGCTGTTCCACACCGCACATGTCAGCAGACCTGGATCCAAACTCATTATGGAGGGAGAGCTCCTTGCTCCCATGGGGCTCTTGGTGCAGCTTGCATTCAGAGACACAAAGGAGCAAACTAAAGAGATCACATATCCGGTATGTCAGAGTGATTCATAAGGCTGCTTAATATTAATTAATATGTGGCAGCTAGTGTGTGGGGTCTTTTTGTAGGGGAGTATCTGGAAGATTCCCCTTCTTTCTAACCAGGGAAGGGGATCCTGTGGCCCTTCAGATGTTCTTGGACTCATGTTCCCAACAGCCTCAGCAGCATAGTCAGTGTTTGGGAATGGTGGGAGTTGTAGTTCATCACCAACTTGGGGGGGGGCACACATTCACTACCCTAATTCTAAAGTTTCTATCTGTCTGAAAATCACCCTCTTATATTTCACTCTGTTTTCCTTTGACAAGGAGATATTTCAGCTGGACTGCAAAGCATCAAGTAATCTTTCACGTTCCTGATTACTTGTTCATTTTATTTTCTCATGTACAGTGGTACCTTGGGTTACATACACTTCAGGTTGCATACACTTCAGGTTACAGACTCCACTAACCCAGAAATAATACCTCAGGTTAAGAACTTTGCTTCAGGATGAGAACAGAAATCGTGCTCTGGCGGCGCGGCGGCAGCAGGAGGCCCCATTAGCTAAAGTGGTGCTTCAGGTTAAGAACAGTTTCAGGTTAAGAACGGACCTCCAGAACGAATTAAGTACTTAACCTGAGGTACCACTGTATTATTATACAGGAATTCATGTCAGTGTTGACCAAAGAGGTCCACAGATTTTCCTTTAAAAGAAAAGAAGAAACTCATGTTTAAAGAAAGCGTTCACTGATACTAATCTCCAAATGTTGTCCCTAAGTTTTTTCACAGAAATGCTTTATTAAAACCTGAGATGATTAGATCACACCCTTTATTTGCCCCAGGAATGTATTTTACTTACTCTAAAAACATTTAGCATACCTAATTCTCAAAGAAACTCCATGTGGCTTAAAATTCACAACACAAAAATCTAAAATAATAATAAAATCCACATTAAAACCACAAATTTTAACAAACCACAGATATTAACATCAAATCCAAGCCCCCATTAACACACACACACCCCGGCAAAACAGCTACCAGGCTACCCAAAGATAAACCAGCAAAAAGGGAAGAATATTGTAAAAGCCTTTTGGGGCAGCCAGGTTTTTAGCAGCACTGATAAGGTCTGGTATACCTCACTTGGCACAGGGCGCCTCAACAAAAGAGGCTCTAGCTCTGGGTATTGCCTGCTGTACTTTTGGAGATGAGGGATATGAGTTAGGGCTTCAGATGATGATTGGGACTTGGGAAGAAAATTCAGAAGGGGGGGCTTAAGGTACTCAGGCCCCAAGCCATTTAGGGCTTTAAAGGTTAAGATCAGTACCAGGAAGCCCGTTATCTATGCCGAAAATAGGGAAAAAATTAAATATTTGATATAATCTACCTTTAGCAAACTCTTAGGCCTGGCTCAGATGTAGTGATTCAAGTCTAGTGGATTATCAGCCAGGAAACAAGTCCTGTGCTTTCATGCTCCTTCTTCATGCCTCTCTTTCCAGCCTTCATTTGCACCCTGCTTCAGAAACACTTTCCTAGTTTCTTAAACCACAGTATCTTGTGATTCTGAATTGCGAGACTGATTTAAGGGCTTACTCCCAAACCAGGATATGAGCCAGGATTGGCCATTCCAACCCAGTAAACCATGGTTTAGCTTAGCAGTTTGGAATTGTTGAATTTTGCCCTTTTGTCTTACACTATTCCGTGCTTCTATTTTTCCTTTGATAATTGTTCTAAGACTTATATATCATTGAAGCTACCTTTGGATAAATACCTGTTTAACATTAATGTATGTTAAAGAAAATTGCATTCAGCTTGAGATTTAAAACGCTTAGCTACAATGACTGTTTAAAATGTGTTAGCTGACAGCTGTTTTATTTCATTATCTTTTAGAGTCCTTTACCTTGGATTAAAGGCTTGAAGTGGGGGGAATATGTAGGTTCCCCAAGTGCCCCTGATCCCCTTGTCTGCTTCAGCCAACCACATGGGGAAAGGTTTGGCTCCCTGCAGGCTCTGCCAACAAGAGCAATTTGTGGTTTATCCCGGAAGTTCTGTCTTCTGATGATCTATAGCAAAGAGCAAGGTAAGGGTGCTCAGTGGTCTCTGCAGTAGCATTGCAAAAAAGATTTCATGCTGCCAGCCTAATTGTCTCAGCTGCTCTGTTGTCCAGTCTCTCACTCATTCAAAGATTGCAGCTAATATAATGCTGAGGCCTGACTCATTTGTTACCTGGGTGGAATAATTGCTGCTGAGATCTCAAAGTGCATGGGAGCAGAACTGTGTGGGAAGCAGTTTGTGAAGTGGCTCCCATGTGAGTTGGAGCAATTTTAGCCACATCTACAGAACCGTCCAGAAATAAGTGGTTCTGCAGATGTACCAAGATTCTGCTCCAAAGTCAGTTCATGCAGCCAGTTTCCTACGTGGTTTGAGATCTCTGTAGCAGTTGTACTGCTCTGATCACATGTGAATTGCTCCCAGTAAACTTGTTAAACAAGGATTCTTCACTGTGGGAAGTGTTTTTTATGTTTAGGAAACTGAAGAATTTCAAGTGTGTCTGTTCTCTATCCAGTTCAGGGTTTGATATTTGGTTATACAGCGCAGACAAAATTAAAAATGACCACATTATTGAAGGCAGAGGTGGAGAAACTTGGGTCCAGGGGCCAAATATGCCTTCCCAGGCTGTTTTGTAAGGCCTACAGTACTCTCCCTTTGCCACAGCCCACACTGGCTTAATAATAATAATAATAATAATAATAATAATAATAATAATAATAATTTATTATTTATACCCCGCCCATCTGGCTGAGTTTCCCCAGCCACTCTGGTCGGCTTCAAATCAAGTGTTAAAAACAATACAGCATTAAATATTAAAAACTTCCCTAAACAGAGCTGCCTTCAGATGTCTTTTAAAAAGAAGATAGCTGCTTATTTCCTTCACATCTGAAGGGAGGGCATTCCACACGGTGGGCGCCACTACCGAGAAGGCCCTCTGTCTGGTTCCCTGTAACCTCACTTTTTGCAATGAGGGAACCGCCAGAAGGCCCTCGATGCTGGATCTCAGTGTCCGGGCTGAACGGTGGGGGTGGAGACGCTCCTTCAGGTATACAGGACTGAGGCCGTTTAGGGCATTAAAGGTCAGCACCAACACTTTGAATTGTGCTCGGAAACGTACTGGGAGCCAATGCAGATCTCTCAGGACCGGTGTTATGTGGTCCCGGCGGCCACTCCCAGTCACCAGTCTAGCTGCTGCATTCTGGATTAATTGCAGTTTCCGGGTCACCTCCGCCCTCAGGATTTTTGCCTTGCTGGAATTTGACCTTCAACTCTGTTAATGCAAAGATAATACCCACCTTTGCCTGTGTCCCACATGCCACTAGCATGTGGCCCTCAAAAGGTTTCTTAGCAGGGAATGTGTCCCTCCCATTTGAAAAGGACTCCCCACCCCCTGATCTTAAGACTTTATTGGGAAGTGTCCATTTGTTGCTCAGACATTCAAACAGTGGAATTTAAAATCCAAAAATAGATACATAATATGTGCCTTTTTGTTGTAACACACTGTGAGTTTTCTGCTTCATCTGAATGTCCTGACTGCTGTTACAGGTGTAAGAAGCATGCACAGTACAGATATCCAGTGGTCAGCCATTCTGAGTTGGGGATATGCCGACAATATACTGAGACTGAAAAGCAAGCAAAGTGAACCTCCAGTTAACTTTATACAGAGCTCACAGTTTCATCAGGTAAAAGCCATTTTTATTTCCCCTCTATTCAACTATAGAATGCCGTGTTTGAAAAGCAGTGTTCATCTGCGGCAGCGAAACCAGATCCATAGCATCTTAGATGATATGCTGGTTCAAAGATAACCTCAGTCTAATGATTTATGTCCAAGAAATCAGTCTAATGATTTTGTCCAGATGCTCGCCATTCTTGCCCCTCTCCTCCCATTGCTTGTCTCACTTTGGCACTTCTATAACGGCTTATTAAAATATCAGTTTCCTATTCTATTAAGATCAGGAAACTGGTTTAATCGTTGTTTGCTAACCACGAACTGATCCCTGATATCCTATCCTTGTTTTTTAACAAAGATTAAACCACAATTTCTTGGTTTTGATGTTAAGAGAAACTGTGGTTTATTAAACCCAAGATGGAGGCCAATCAACCATGTGTTATGGTGTGAAAGGGATAAGGGAGCATGTGGGCACAGTGCTATGTCTAAATTAGGCCAAGACCTAATACACGTATTATTATAACATGAGCTTTTATGGACTGCACCCCACTTTAGACAGTGTTCATCCTCAGGTGGCAGCTATATATTTGTTAGTGGGGCCAAAAGGCCACTTACTGGAAATCTGGCCTGCCTTATTGCTGTTTCTTATGAATGTGTGTGAGCAGGTCTGCAACTGAAGAAATGGCTTCTCATCCATGAGGGCTTATACCACTACAAATCTATTAGTCTTACATTCATGTCCCTGATTTTCCTGGACTTCTGCTTCCTCTGGATTATAGAGATGTAGATAAACCTGCTAACTTTGTGAACATTTCTCCTAGTAGTATTTGTTTACTACATTTCTGCCCTCCCATCCTCCTCAAGGTAGCCCAGGGCAGCAAACAAGCAATAAAACAATGCAACTAAAACAAAACATACTTATCACATTAAAACTTTAAAAGGTAAAGGTACCCCTGACCAACAGATCCAGTCGTGACCGACTCTAGGGTTGCGTGCTCATCTCGCTCAAGAGGCTGGGAGCCGGCGCTTGTCTGCAGACAGCTTCCGGGTCACGTGGCCAGCGTGACTAAGCCGCTGCTGGCGAACCAGCGCAGCACACGGAAACGCCGTTTACCTTCCCGCTGGAGAGCGGTCCCTATTTATCTACTTGCACTTTGGGGTGTTTTCGAAGTGCTAGGTTGGCAGGAGCTGGGACCGAACGATGGGAGCTCACCCCGCCGCGGGGATTCGAACGCCAACCTTACGATCAGCAAGTCCTAGGCTCTGTGGTTTAACCCACAGTGCCACCCGCGTCCCTATTAAAACTTTAAGAACATCTAAAAGCATTTTTAAATGGTCACATGCCCTCATAATTAATAATTTCAAGGTTGCCAAGAACAGTCTTTTTCAGCCATCAAATGCCCTGGCAAATAGGAATGATTTAACTTTCTTCCTGAATGTGCATAGTGAGAAAGACCAAGACCAAGAGAGATCTCATTAGGGAGGGCATTCCACAAACAGGGAACTGCCACCGAGAAGGCCCTGTCATAGGTTAGCACCAGCCGGGCCGTACCCAGTGGTAGCACCATGAATAGGGCCTGCCTACCAGTCATCACTTGACTTGTTCACTTCAGCAAGACTATAGGAAAACGATTGTTCATAAATCTATGGCCTTTTAAATTGTGTTTGTTTGTGTGTGTGCATTATTGTTTTTGTTTGTTAATATGTTATGCATTATTGTGTTTTTATATTGTAAACTGCCCTGTGAGCCTCGAATGAAGGGAAGTATAGGAATTTAACAAATAATGAAGGCAGCTATTTACCACTGTTAATATGAATGAATATGAAATCCGGAAAAGGTAAAGTAATTGAACCCAGTTAGGCTCATGTGCCGGCCTGCAAAAGGATTTTCTGTTTTTTGAGGTGCAGCTCCCTCTGCACAGCTCTAGAAACTACTTCTGGGCTCCCCCCGCAAGGTTTGGATTCAGCTTCCTTTGTGGTGTAGAATAACTGCTTTCAGATTATGAAAGCAAGGAGCCCTGCTGTGCTGGGTGGCTTTGCACCCTCATTAAGCAGCTGTAGGTTTCTCTGTGATTAAGAGAGCTTTAGCCAATGCACTTCCAGAAAACCGCTAAAGAACTGAAAAGTGTGGGGTGTCTGTTCTGCAGTTATAAGCCACCTTGAAGGGTCTTTGAGATGAACAGCAGGGCATAAACTTAATAAAAGCAAAAGTAGTGTGGGATGCTATTTAAATGTCTCTCACTTTTTCTTTTATGCAAGGTAACAAGCTGCGCTTGGGTGCCTGACAGCTGTCAGCTTTTTACTGGCAGCAAGTGTGGGGTCATCACAGCATATATGAACAGATTCACTAGCAGCACAGTAAGTAAATGAAAGAGAAATGGTGACTAGTTAAAAGCCTGGCTATAGTAAATCGTATTTATTTTTCTCTCTATGATTATAAAAACAATAATACAAAGAGAAATCATCTTAGCAAGAACTGATCCCCCCCTTGCCTTTTTTGTTGTTGTACCAAATTGGTTTTCTGATTGGGCTGCATCTTCTAGAAAAACGTTCTATCATTGCTTAAATTGCAAAATGCTTCCTCTTTTTTGTGGGTTTGCTAGATAAGTGAAGGTTTGGAGCCTAGTTCCATGTGATGCAGGAGATCCATGATTAGATCTCATTTTTATTTTACATCAATTACAGAAAATATTGTTTGTGGTAAACGAGAGTGGTGCTTTAAAGACCAGAAAATAAACTGATACAGCATGGGGTTATATTTGGTCTATAAATGCTCTCAACCTAAATGTGGGCATTTCTCCCATTCCCTTCTGCTCAGGTGTGACCATCTTTATGGGAGTCCCATAGCTCTGGCATTTCTACACACAACAGACAGCATGCAAAGGAAACTTCTGTGTCTAGTCTGCTTCTCAAAATAAGGCCATATGGTGTGACAGCATGTTCACTGGCATCTGTTTTGGTTTCTGCTCCCAGCTGACTAGTTTAGGTGGACAACTTGATTCGGTGCAGGGCAGGAAATAATTATTATGTATTTTATTTGTTAGTCGTTTTTGTCACAGAGTGACCCAAAGCGACTTTCATTAAAATCAGTTAAGAACAACAAGAGAGTCATGGGATTGTAGAGTTGGAAGTGACCATGAGGGTCATCTGGTCCAACCCCTAGCAATGCAGAAATCCTTTGCCCAATGTGGGGCTCAAACTCACAACCCTGAGATTAAGAGTCTCATGCTCTACCAACCTAAAAAACTAAGAAATCACAGCTATACAAACAAAAGGCAGGGCTGCAGATCCCACCCCGCTAAAAAAGGCCACAACGCCAATCACGTGTGAAGTAACTCATACTTAAGAATGAAAGACATACAGTGTGGTTCTAAACTATTTGCATTGCTGTTTCTACCTGAAATACCAGCGTGAGATGGCAACGCAGTGCTATGATTTCTAACATTGTGCAGATGTAGACGACAGGCCCTATACCTTTATCCTGGCACAACAAATCTTAGGCTTGGTACAGGAGAGAGACAGGTCTGTTTTTTAATGGGCTGTTGGAGTCTAGCACCACACTGATGCGGCTAGCGTATCTAGGAAAAGTGTTGGTTCTTGTCTGTCGCCTCTTCCTTCTGTTCTTACCAGCTTCTTTTATTATGATGACGATTCTGCACCTTAGTTAGTTTTTTGGCTCTTCAGAGGGGAAAGGGTGAAATTAAACAGTAGTAAAGTTGGGCAAGGTTTTATTTCCTTCTCGCCGCAGTTTGTTCTTAACAATGGCAATGTGAAAGACACATCTAGATATAAATTAGTCAAGCAACAATGTGTCTCGACAAATAAGGCAGCTGTATAGAGCTTTTCTCTGTGCTAATAACTATGTGAGACATCTGAAGATGCTACCTTTCAGCACTAATACCATACTACCATTTGTTTGTCAGCCAAGAATTCAGGTTGTGTGTGTGTTTTAAGTGGTATGGATGCTTTTGACTTGGGCAACCCTCACTTACATGTTGTTGTTTTGATAGCTGAAATGGAAAAACACAACTGTATAGAATAGGAGCTATCAGTGATGCAAGTGCAAATCGTTATTTAAAACATCTATACCCCACCCGCTAGCTTAGCATCAGACCTCGTTTTGCAATATAGTTTTGTGCCCTCCTCATCCCCCACATCCCAATTCAACCAAAGTTGGAACTTAGTGTGTCTTTGTTCCTTTTCAGCCATCTGAGATTGAGATGGAATCTCAAGTGCATCTGTATGGCCATACTGCAGAGATCACCAGCTTGTTTGTCTGCAAGCCTTACAGTATAATGATAAGCGTGAGCAAAGATGGAACTTGCATCATCTGGGATTTGAACAGGTACGAATATGCTTCAATATATCCTCATGCTGGCTTGACTGCATCCAACTTCTATATTTTAAATATTGAAATATAATGTAGGATTGACTTCTGTTTCATTTATCATAAAGTGGATGGTGATAATTAAGTACTATCCCACTCGTGCTATATAAAAATATTGTAGTCAGATATTCATAATGGATATTGGAGGCAGGCACATTAAATGAAACATTAATTGAAAGATACAGATACTTTCAACAGCAGTGACAGCTGCTTCTTTCATCACTGAACTCTGATTCTTACAGGCTCTGCTACGTGCAAAGTCTTGCTGGGCACAAGAGTCCTGTAACAGCAGTGTCAGCTAGTGAAACGACAGGTGACATTGCAACAGTTTGTGACTCAGGTAGGTACCTTCTCAAAAACAGTGCTGTGGCTTGTTTCCTTCCTATTGGGCAAAGGCAGGTGCAGGACAGACATAATTTGAGCAGTGTGTGCTGCTGGTTCAAGGGAGGCTATCATTTATTTCAGACTAGCTTACCTTGGTGTGCAAACCAGACCATTAAATCAGACCCTGTAGTTCAGTATAAGCTGATGGACAATGGCTTTCCGACTTCAGACAGGAGCCTTTACCACCCCTCCCTGGAGATGCTAGGGACTGGATGTGGGACCTGCTGCATCAAAAGTTATGCTCTTCCACTGAGCTGTGTGCCCCTAAAGGCAAGATGCCGGGGTTCTTATTGGCACATACTAGCAAAGACTGACCCACTAAACAGGGCTGAGGAACCAGAACTGGCCAGTGGGCCAGATCCTTATCTCATCCACTGGCAAACTATGACACCTGCCAAAGTTCAAAGGAGGTCTCTGTAATGGCTGGTCATTGCTTAGAGCAACCTTCTTTGAAGACGAGCTTTCAGTGCCAATCAGCTGAAAGAGGCTTCTTTTAAATGGTGATCAGCTGATTGCCTTTTGAAGTTTCTACAGAGAAAGCAGATCGTATTCTAAGCTCTGGGGAAAGCGCTTTGAATACAAACTACCTCCTTTGCAAAGAAAAAAAATGCTCCCTTTAAAAACAAATGTACTGCTTCCCAAGCACCCAAAATCTGCAAGGGGCTTAGCAAGCCCTGTCTTTGGGGCTTGACAGGTAGGTGTAGCTTGGCTCAAGTGGCCTGGTCACCTAAAGGGGAGCTTCATTTCCCTTCTGCCAAATGCCCTTTGTTCACCATTGAATGCTGGTCTAGAGGGTCATCCCAACATTCAGTGATGGGTTCGAAGGGCTGTGGGGTAGGAAGGTGGGACCAAACACTCTGCATACCTGTGATTCCTGGACATCATATTTACTATGCATTTTCCTGGGTGAAATGATGCTACATTGTAAAATCTGTAAGTGTGCGAACACAAGCACACGAATCTCAATCTCTCAAAGGTGTAATGGTTCAGCTAGGTCTTAAAGAGTTTCCATTATCTGAAGTTAAGGCCCAAACATCAAAGTTGTTATCCAAGATACTGTATCAGAAAAATTCCTGTGGGGGATATACAAGCTGAAATTGCTTTTGTTAAAATTATATCTTCTCCTTGCTTCCTGATATTAAATAACTGGTAGCATGGGGACTGTATTAAAATGTTCATTAAGTATACATGCAAAAGCAAGACAAATATCAGTGATATTCCCATTGGCTCCACAATAGAATTAAAACAAGCAGCGTAGGTGTTCCAAAAGAGGAGATTCCGGAAGAGAATGTGGATTATCTGTAGCTATTTGTAGGTTATTGCACATCTCTAGAGACTGAATTGATTTATCAGCAACTCTCTAAAATCCTGGAGAGATTAATGGCCAGTTTATACCTTCATTTCTTTCCGCTCCTCAGCTTGAGCTAAAGGTAATAATGACTCTAGCCACTAGAGTACTTAAAGGTAAAGAGGGGTTGGAGTAGGGATGGGGAATGATGTGTTATATATCTATATATTATTTTTAACCTGTTTCTTTTCTTTAGTGATTTAAAGCTAATCAATTTTTAAAGCTACCTCCTTGCCACCTGCCTCTTTATAAATTCATGTTGGAGTTAGATTTTCTTGCTATTCTGATACCTTTCTTATTTGGTTGATTGGCTGGTAAAGTTCAATCAAAAGTCATGACCCAGAGGTGTGTTGTCTTCATTTTAAAAAAAATGAAATATCAAATGCTTGTGTTCCTTTTTATATATTTTATTCTTCTTCCTTTATATATGGGAAAGGGCATGGAACTATGTGAGTCACCAAAGCACTTTCCCCTTATCAGTGGAAATAGATGTCATTTTTACCTCCCTCCATGAGGAATTCAGCACAGCTTTTCATGCCTATTGTCTGAGCAATAGCTGCAGAGTCACAAAATGCAGCCTGCTACTTCTCATCATGTCTACCTGGCCCATGAACAATGTTCAAGGCTAAATTAACAAACACCCCTTCCTCTTTCAAGGGTGGGCACCAGATTACCTTCCACAAGGACCCCATCTGAAGATCTCAGACAAATTACGGGGGGGCGGGCGGGTTGCAGAAGCTGGATAACTACTGTATTGTTCGCTCCGTAAGACGCACTTTTTTCTTCCTAAAAAGTAAGGAGAAATGTCTGTGCATCTTATGGAGTGAATGCGTGGTCCCTGGAGCCAAATTGCCCAGGGGCGAAAAGCAGATCATGCTTTTTTTTTTTGAAAGAGGGAAATGGATGTTGAAACAAAGCCGCTGATCGGCAAGCAATCAGGAGGGAGATAAGGCTGCTGGTAAAGGAGGTTGCCGGGAGAGGGGGGGAGGTAAAGACAGCAAACTTGCAAAGAGAGGAAACAGGAATACTCAAACAAGCAATGAGGAGAGAAATTAGAAGAAAAGGAGAAGCAAAAAACTGTTCCAGCTAAGGAAAAGACACTAAGGCAAACAAGAGGGAAGGGAGTGTTGAAACAAAGCCGCTGAGCAGCTGATCGGCAAGCGATTGGGAGGGAGATAAGGGACTCTAGAGATAAAGGAGGCTGCCTGGGAGAGGGCAGGTAAAAGCACATGGATCCTCAGGATTTTTGCATTGGCTCACCCCAAATTCACCATCAGATCACATAGCATGTCCATGGCTACAGCCTGCACCAAAAAAATCACGCATCCACTGTTTCGTGGGGCCGCAATGGCACAAAAAAAATGGTTACAAAGCACGGATCCACATGGATCCTCAGGACTTTTTGCATTGGGTCACCCCAAATTCACCATCAGATCGCATAGCATGTCCATGGCTATAGCCTGCAGCAAAAAAATCATGCATCCACTGTTTTGTGGGGCCACAATGGCGCAAAAACGTGGTTACAAAGCATGGATCCACATGGATTCTCCAAACTCACCATCAAATCACATGTCTGTGGCCACAGCATGAACCAGAAAAATCATACACCCACTGTTTTGTTCAGAATATTTTTTTTTCTTGTTTTCCTCCTCTAAAAACTAGGTGCGTCTTATGGTCAGGTGCGTCTTATGGAGCGAAAAATATTATATGTTTGGGGTGCTTTAGTTCACGCACAGAGCAAGGCTAGATCGCCTACAAGACCCTATTTGACTGTGATTCTATTAATCTGGCAGTTCAGTTCTGTTTGTTAATTAGGTGAAATAATGGTCAAATTATCCATTATGTCAGTCTGAACACCAGGAAGTGGCTTCACGTAACTTACATTTTCTTCCAGATGTTGGATGCTCTCATCACACTGATGTAATACAATTGTAAAAGTAGCTGAAGGCACATTTCAGAAGGCAATCTTTCTGCATTCCCGTTTAGGCCATATGATATCTCCTGGGGGAAGAAATATACTTTTCTCCAGTACATCCTTAAGCATAGCCTGGTAGGAAGCCAGAATATGCATTGGTTCTGTGCTGACCTTTCCATCAGTTGGGCCATTACATCTTGCATGTCTTTACTTGGACTGCTGGAAATAGAAGTTTCCCCTGTTGCCAGTCCTTAATTGTATCCATTGATATTACGTTTTAATCGTGCTTCAAACCACTTTGAGAAGTAGTTTGTATCTAAGAAGCTGTATGTGAATGTTTGAAATAAAAGAAATGGGAAAATATTTGAGATCCCCCAGATTAGAGCAATTTAGGGGTGCCCCTAAACATGTCCCCCTGCAGTCCAGTAACACCTTCAGTTTGTTAGTGGTTGTTAGGTGTGATTGGTATTACCTATCGCTTCTGTGTAATTCATTTGGATTTTATGTTTTTGAGAAATAGTCAGTGCCAGAAAATGTAATGTCAGCGCTTGCATATGATTGGATGCTAGTCCTTCATTCTTTTGAGTGGTCTTTTGGGTAGTATATTGTTTCATCTAGATCGTGTTCTGGATTTTATTTTGCTAATGCAGCTGTTCTATTGCCTTTCAGTTGGTGGTGGCAGTGATCTGAGACTTTGGACCGTGAACGGTGATCTTGTGGGACATGTGCACTGCAGGGAAATTATATGCTCTGTTGCTTTCTCTAACCAGCCTGAAGGAGTCTCTATCAATGTGATTGCTGGAGGGCTGGAAAATGGAGTTGTACGGTGAGTGGTTACGAGAGACAATTTTCCTTTTTGATTGCAAGTGCTCCTTATAAAAGCTATTCTTTGGGAAACACTGCCATACTTCTTTTTCCATGCATCTGTTCTGAAGATGTTATTTCTGTGGAGCAAAGGGGAACGCTTCCTCCATACAGTAACCCTAGTTTCACAGCTTTACAACAAGGTTGTTAAGGAGGGAGGGCGCTCTTGATTTCGAAGGGACCCATTTGCAGCAGATGAAAAGGGCTTTTAAAATATTTTTTCTAAAAAAAACCCAGTTTGTCCATGACACTTGCACTAAAAAGGTATACATATGCATTAGTACAGCAAGGTCATGGGTGCGTCTGAAAAATGCCAAAAATCTGCAACACAGGTTTAACCAGAGACTCTGGCAGGACACAAAAAGAGATGAAAGTGCTAGTCCTACAATACTGAAGCCAAATCTCTGAAAAGCTGTTTTTGAATTTTATGCGCTAGCAGTCATTCTGTCTTTGTCTTTTCCTTAGGCTGTGGAGCACGTGGGATTTGAAACCTGTGCGGGAAATTACATTCTCTAAATCAAATAAACCTATTGTAAGGTAATAAACAAACAAACAAGGAAACAAACAAATGGCTTCATTTTGGAACACAGCAATTTACTGTTACGCTTTGAGAACATGGTTTTCTGTGTAAATTGATGCCTTTGAAATATGTTTTGCTTACCTTTTTGAAGTTACTATTACAGATAATTTTGAGAATTCTGCATTACTGTCCGTTACTGAATTTACTGTCCATTTGCATCTATTTGTGTTCCCATTTAGTTTGTGTAGTCCACGTATTACCCTCAAACAACACCGATATCAATTTCCCCTGTAAATTTGGGGTTGTCTGATATGGGGATAATCCAATAAATTGGGGAAAATTGGGCTCACAACTGCTCTACTGAGGGCCGCAGTTGATCAGTTTTTGTGTTCAGTTGTCAGTACAGTGGTACCTCGGGTTACAAACGCTTCAGGTTACAGACTCCGCTAACCTGGAAGTAGTACCTCGGGTTAAGAACTTTACCTCAGGATGAGAACAAAAATCATGCGGCGGCAGCAGGAGGCCCCATTAGCTAAAGTGGTACCTCAGGTTAAGAACAGTTTCAGATTAAGAACGGAGCTCCAGAACGAATTAAGTTCTTAACCAGAGGTACCACTGTATCTGCTGCTCCCCTTTCCATGCCCACGACTTCCTCAGTGCTTTCTTTCTTCTTTTTCCTGGCTGTGCTTATAATTATTTCTGGTGTGTTCCTGAATGGAGGAATAAATATTCTTTCTTTTGATCTGTCAGATTACATAAAACGAGAAAACTTCAGAAACAAGCCACATAAAAACAAATTTTAGCACCAAATAAATTGGGCAGCAAACTGAAAGGTGTATGCTGAGAATTTACTTTCAAAAGCCACTTCTTCTGCAGTGGGCTAGTAAAGGCATGTCAGGAGCTTAGCCATATATATTTCTTTCCATAGATATTTCACATACATTTTCTTTCGACCCCTAAGATTTGCAGGAAACCAGAAAACTGCACAAGGAAATTTATGGTTGCCTGACAATGCACTCCAGCACAAGAGGCAGCTGGGGGGGGAGGGGAGAGAAAGCACGCAAATTCTAAAGAATTAGAATAAAATACGAGTGAGTGTAGACTTGATGTGCGGCAGTTTTCCTTGGGACCCTTTCAGGGGTGAGGGTGGAGGAGCTGTTGCAAACATTCCTAACGTTTTTCAGAATTGAGTGAATGTACAACGTGCTGTTTTGTACGAGACTTTTTTTTTATAAAGGCAGGGTGTGGGTGTCAGTGTTGAAAATAAATGTATGTATTAGCACAGGTATATTAAAACTGAGTCGTCGTCCCCCCCACAACCCCTTTGAGGAGCATCCTTAGTGTTAGGGTTTAAAATTCTCAATAACCCGTGAGATGTGACAGATTTTTGTTTTGTTTTTCTTTACAGCCTTACATTTTCCTGTGATGGCCATCATCTGTACACAGCAAATAATGAAGGAACTGTTATTGCTTGGTGTCGCAAGGACCAAAAGCCCTTGAAACTCCCCATGTTTTACTCATTCCTGAGCAGCTATGCAGCTGGCTGATGGCTGTTCTTCCTCCTTGGCCTTGGTTATTTTGAAGCGCTTTCAATCCAGGGTAGATTATAGAACTTCTTCTGTTTACCTGGACCTTGAAATACTCTTTAACATCTTCATGATAACTGAGAGTAGATTAGCAATATATCAGTGAAAGGCTGCTACGAATGCTCACGCACCAGACCATATCACTGGTTATAGGAAACTTCTGGTGTGCTTTTTTTCAGGAGAGAGTAGAAGCGCTAACCCAGAAGTTTAAATGCTGCAATGTATAATGTAAAAATATTTTTACAAATCATTTCGTGGACATGTATATTCTAAATCCTGAAGCGCTAATGGTGACTTCTGCCCCTTTGTGTTGTAAAAAAATAAAATAGAATTAAAATACTTCAAAGGTTTATTAAAAAAAAAAAAACAAGGTCGGTTTGTGTGTATAACTTATTAGTTGACTGTAGTACACCTTTCTCTAGAATGGACACACCCAGTTACCAGTGTTTTAAAATTCAAGAACTCAGATTTGCTTTATAGACAAGCAAATTAACTCTGTAGGTGTCTCTACACCAATGTTGTTGAAATACCTGAAGTACAATTCTATGAAATGTGATTCTATTTATTCAGTGTCTTAATTTATAACAGACCATAAGTCTATAGCAGTTTAAGTATATATGGTACCTGTACTTTAATAGGCAAAACTGTTGTGACAACATGAAGCAATACAGAGATCTTTCAAAATAATTTCAAATTGTATAAATCCCAAAGACTGGAACAGCTTGTGGTTTATATTATGGACATCAAGAACGGGGAAGCAGAAGCAGAAGTATGCTTCTATTTGTCATGTAAGAATTGTAAAAACTCTGTAATGGCGGATGGGGAGGGGAGCAGAATTATGACAATCTGGCTAACTGAGCAATTCTGTTAATTCAGATATTTAAACTCCACCAAAACTACTTTTTTCCAATTCTGTTTTAGCAATGGTAGGGTGTTGAAAAAGTATAAATATCATAATTGTGTTAAAATCATTTTGATTTGTTTAAAAACTGCCTGAATTACATTTTAAAACATATCTGTATAATACTAATGAAGAGTTACATGCACAGAACATGAACTCACAGAATAGGAACTCATGCGCTTTCTTTTAAAATTATGCATTTAAACATAATTTTCAGCATGACTCCCCCCCTTGTTAAAAGCAAATTGTAACAATATTTACAATTAGCAGTTAAATATGTAAAGCCTTTAACATTCAGTTTATAAAATTCTGAATCTTAATGGCTTTCTCATGTGACTAGTTCAATAAATAAGTTTATTTAAATTTCTGATATACATGTGGTACAAATGCATCTACTCTCTTTCTTGGGGAAAAGCAAATAAGCCCAGAATTCCTTAGTGATGTATTAACTTATACATTTTTCCATAATCTACATCTTTCATTTTGTTCTTCCCTTTGATGTTTTTTTTCATGTGCCTCTTTTAAAAGCATCATGAAAACTGTAACTGGTCACTTCATAAATATGCAATCAAGACCCTTTTTCTGCTCATTCAAATATAAAATTGTAGGAGTCTTGAAGCTTTCAGAATTGTTTCAGAAAATTCTTTTGGGAATTTTTTTTTTTTGGGGGGGGAAGTATTTCTGATTAATCCAGAATCTAAAAAAGCACACTAGACATGGTGTGTGAATATATGTATGTCTCTTCCTAGTCTTTTCCCAACTTGATGCTGACGTTACATTAACACCTATGGATTTCCACATTTAAAATTGCAAAAGGAAAATGCATTTTGGTTCGCATTTCAATCATGTTTACCATCTAAAAACAAGGACTTATACTGCAATGGAGTGCTTGAGGTAACATCTTTTTTCATTGTTCTTGAGACATTTTTAATTGCTTCTACATTAGGATACAAAATGTCACTTATGAAGTCTTACTTTTAGGACATTATTATAAATCTTAAATATGCAAAACAACTGACCTTGTGAGATGCAGTATTTTTATGCAGAGCTATAAGGTTTTTGGATAGAATGATATTTATTCAGCATGGCAGCTTTGTTCTGGAAATCTTAATAACACCTCATGAGGTTTATGCATACATTGAATACCCCTGTAAATAATAATATAATTACAGTATATTTATGTTCACTGCACCTATACTGCTGAGTAATAAAGTATTTCATACAAATATAGATAAGGCATTAATATTATACAGATGAAAACTAGAGTCTACAAACCTCCACAGGGATTCTAGGTATGTTTTCTTCTTCTTAACTCACATTACTTATTTCAGTTGTTATTTTGTTTACATTTGCTGCAGTGCAATCTCCTTAGGGCCAGTTAAATGCAAAAAATAAATTACTGTACAGATCTTCAGTATTGTAAGATAATCTACTTTGCCCAGAAACTAAGACAAGTGAGCCCTGTTCGTAGCTGTCAATTGTTCCCAGATGATTGTTAAAGAGGATTGATCAGGGAATTCTCAGCTTCCCCTTTCCCCAAACACCATACCCGCCACATCAACACCTCAACTTATGCTGTTTTGACCTGATATTGGCCATATGTTTCCCAGATTGCACCTTTTTTGGCTAAATTACATTGTGAAAATAAAGGTGTGCATTAGATTGGGTGGCACACTGACATTAGCCAGCAAATTCTTTTTTTGGTTTCAAGGTTCTGAAAATTGAGGTGCACATGAGATTCGATGGCGCATTAGACTCAAGTACATATGGTATATCAGTTAAAGAACTGAAACTACCAGACATAGAACTGCATTCAAGAAGATCTATTTGACAGTTAAAACAAGATAGGTGTGAATTTAGCTAATTTGAATTAAAATGTACCTTAAATTGAATTAAATGGTCATGAATCTGAAACACTTTAGACTTTTTACGATTGATTTGACAACAGCAAATGATCTCACTCCACAGATAATTCAACCCCAACATATATAAAAATGTTTTCTCCTTGGAAAGAGCACTTGACAAAGACATTTTGATTTTTCTGGCTATATAAAATTTTATTTTCAGAAGTGCAATACATGTTTGGGTGCCTGAGGTAGAAAATCCAAGTTGTACTGCTCCCTAAAGCAGGGCACAACCCATCAAAAGCAGGCTTGTGAGCAATTCCATTCACTTCAGAACTTCCTATTGGACTGTGCCGTAGAAATCAGATCTGTCTCCTGCCCATTATGCTAGTCCTTTGGCCTACAACTCCCTGCAGCTCCAGCCACCACAGACACAAGGTTGGCAAAGGCTTCACTGTACCATTCTTAACAAAAGTCGGTCTGCTACCTGAGGCGACCGCCTAATTTTGCTTCGTTGTGGGGGCTGCATCTTTGGGGCTGCATCATCTCTGAGCTCTGTTGTTGCAATAATACAGTTTTGGGGATATTTTACCTCACAGACCCCTTTCAACGAGTCAGTCACAGCTGTGTTTTCCTCTGTTCTACTCCTGCCTCCCGCACCAGCACAGTTATAATAAATAGGGCTTTCATGTATGTCCTACATGGAGCTGGCCAAAGACTTAATTGTTGCTCCAGGTGAAGAACAAGAGGGTGTCTCCTCCATATATCCATATACAGAAGCTGCTTGGGCTGGCAGTTGAAATCCGTTCCAGACAACCTTAGTGCCTGGAGACAGTCAGGTTGTGCATCCATAGCAGAGAAGGAATGACTGCTAGAAGGAATGCAGGCAGAAGAAATGCCATGGTGCATCTCCAGCAGCACAACCGGACGCCTTCATCTGCCCCAGCTGCGACAAAACATGTCTCCCACGTCGGTCTCTACAGCCATAACAGGAGCTCTAAATTTCCAACAGTTTGACGTCATCTTCCATTGTCTCCAGAGGCAGACTGATGCCAACAAGAAGGGAGGAGAGAGCATCTTCCACACCTAACAGTAGGCTGGATTTGGGAACCCAGGCATGGTTATAGTGGGGAATGGCTGGGGCTCAGGAGGAATAGCCAGAGGCTGCTACTCTTGGCCCTAATGTCACATCCTCACCATCCATTTGGGCTTTCCCCAAAGAACCTTGGGAGCTGTAGTTCCCCCCTTACATAGCTATAATTCCCAACTCCCCATTAGTTAAGAGCGTTTTAACATTTTCTGGTAACACCATTATTTTGCGGAGCCTCCATTAGCGTTCCCTGTAGTAGTATGAAGAGTAGAGGCACCTTAATAACACATGGTGTTAAAACAGTTGCCAAGGTCCTCTGTGCTTGGAGCGTGGCTAACAAAATGTTTTAGGAACGCTTCTTTGTCCTTCACACTTTTTTGTGTTCGCTATGGGAACCATCTGTATATCACTGGCAAACACGATTCCTTCTCAAAGTGTGAAGCAGCTCTTACTCACCCCTCACACTTGTCATGTTAAATTACAGATTGAGATTGGATGACCTTTCCCTATTAATCAAATCCAAATCGGTTTGTGACACTGTTACTATGAGCAATATTCTTTTGCTGGTACCCAGTTAACCCCCAAGTGTGTCATCCCAAATTCCCCCCCCCCCATGTGCAAAAGTGAACCCGTGAACACCTCTTTCAGGGCCCACTCCATGTGACGGGATACAGCTGTATTTGGTTATTTAAACATTGGGATTGGTTTAGTGCCTCTTTCATACCAAAATAACATGGCGGCCTATATAAACAGTAAACTCTATGTTAGCTTTCATGGGTTGGAAGGAATTCCTAGCGTTCTTCCCTATTTCTAGGGAAATTTCTGCGTTGCTTAAGAGGCAGAAACGTTGCTGGGATGGGCAGAGAGACAGAGAGAGAGAGAGAGACAGAGAGAGAGACTGTGATCACTTTAATTTGCGCGATGGGAATTCACACACGTTTCTCTCTTCCTGCAACACGCGACACCCCGCAGACGGGCTGCCCTCATTAAAAAATTGTGTGTGTGTGTGTGTGTGTACACACACACACACACACACACACACACACGAAGCCAGGAGTAGCTAGTAGGTATGGAAGCGCGCTCTTTCTTGCTCTCCCACCCAACTCCATTGACGTCACGAGCTGGAATTCCTTTCCGTCGGGGTGCGCGCGCGCCCCCGTCTGCCTTGCTCAAAGCCTGCGAAGAGCTTGGCTGGGCTCTCCCGTCGCAGGAGGGCAGGCGGCTGAGCAGCCCCGCGGGTCCCGCCGGGCCCCTTTCCGGGAGGGAGGCGCGTCTAGCAGGGCGTGGTGGGCCGACCGTGCTCCTTCAAACCCCCAGCGCCGGACAGGCATGTGGCGCCTCGACGCGAGCCTGGTTGTAGCCGGGGCGTGAGGTGGCCGCTTCGCGCTGCTCCGCCGTCGAGTCCCTCGGACGGTCCCGAGCCTCCGTCGTCGTCGTCTGCAAGGGGTGAGTCAAGGAAGGAATGGAAATGGGAAAGTAGGCAAGCAAAGGAAAGCAGCAGACCGCTAGGCTGGGTCGGTGTCTCGCCCAATCTGGGGCGGGAGTCGGAGACTTCCCAGGGGCGCAAGCTTCAGGGATCCCTTCGCGTGGGTTGGTTCCAGCGTTTGTCGATCTCGTGTTCTCTGTGATGGGCGAGGGAGCAAAATACTGCGAGGTGTATAAGTGCCTGTTAGTCCTTATAGACAGATACGCCTGTGAGACCCGGGTCCTGCGTGCATGTAAGAAAATAATATTTTAATCACTCGCACATCTTACAGGGTTGACTTCAAGGATACTCTGCTTATCCGCAAATGTGGTAACTTGGGAAGGAACTACTGAATAATGGGATAGTCTTTCCAGCTGAGAGTAGTGTTCTACCTAATCCTAAAGGTAATGGCTCCCTGGGAGTAGGGAGATGGATTGACAAGGAAAAATAGTGGGGTGTAAGCTGCCCGATCTTGAAAACATGTATTTCCTGGCATCAGAAATGGGTGGTTGGGCTATGCACTCTGTACTTGCTCTGAAACATACTTTTCCATTGTGCACATGTTTCTGTGGTTGAGCTTGTAGGTCCAAGGAATGAGTTCTATACAACCTGATGCAAATGAAGCTTGGTGTTTTCTAGGTTAGACAAGATGGGGGTTTCTATACCACTTGAAGGAAGTGTGCCAGTTTTGTATTTTAATGGCTCACATGTGATTTGTTGGCCAGAATCATCACAACCCTAATGGCTCTGGTACCTCTCACTTGGGTCAGTCTACTAGTAAGAAATAATGGGTACTGTGAGTTTCCCTAAAGGTAACCTGCAACCTAGCCTCTGTTATCAGAAGAGCCTTCATGTCTGCCTAGATCACCCGGAAAATCCTGGATTCCAGTGGCCATTGCAATACTGATTGGAGAGGGGTTATTATGTAAAAAGTGACGCTTGTTCAGAACAATTTGAACATTATGAACGTGGAGAGATGGTAGACAAAGGAGATGGTAGCCAAGAAAGGCAATAAGCCAATTTTGGCACGTATTTCCCAGAATTCTGCAGACATGTGTGAGCTGTGTGAGAATGCTTATCAAGATGACCTCCTGCTGAAAGCAGATATCTCTTGCTTGATGTGCATTTGAAAATCTTGTTCAAATAAATCTGAATATTTGTAAGACAGGCAGACTCCCAGTGCACGCTCCCCCCTCCCCCCAGTTTCGTAGCTTCCTGAGTGCAAATAGAAGCTTGCACTGCAGAAGGTATCACAGTGTCCCGAGTGAGATGAACAGGGCACAACTGGCACAGCATAAGCATCATCATGAGGAGAAGGAAGGACAAAAGACGAGTAAGAATGCATCGCGATATGGCTCCATAATATTATGCATGTGGTGGAGAAAATGGATTGAGAGGTTTTCCTCCCTCTCTTGTGACTGGGGGGTCTTCTAATGAAGCCATTCGGTGGAAGATTTGGGACAGACAAAAGGAAGCACTTCTTCACACAGTGCATACTTAGATAGCTTTAAAGTGAATTAGATAAATTCATGGGAAACATCAACAGGAGAGGACTGCCCTTGTGGGCTTCCCATAAGCATCTGGTTGGTCAGTGGGGAAAGAGGTGATAAGACTAGATAACCCTTTGGCTTCATTTCAGAGGGCTTTTATGTTATGACAAACTTGTCAAAATGCAAAACTAGGATTTGTAATGCTTTTTCTGCTTAGTGCTTTTCTCCCGTTACTGTAAAAATAGATCCATGTGTACATCCAGTGCTGAATTGTTGGCATCCGTCTGTCTTGAGAGAAGTCAAACTGCTGAGGTAGTATCAGGAAGTGACCTCCCCAGGGCATAAGTCCAGGCAGTGTGTGTGGAGGTTCTGGGCTGCCCATACAACAAGACCCGTCCCCCCTTGCCCTCACTGATGTAGTCTGAAGGAAAGCAGAGCAATATGTTTGGCACCAGCTTGGCTGCAGGAATTGCCAGAAGGAGGCATACAAGCTGCCATTGTACCATCTTTGGGACCCCACTCTGGATTTGTGCAAGGTTTACTTCTTAGCCTTTTCTTCTCCTGAAGATAGCCTGCAAGGCAGTGGAGGTTTAGGATCAGAGTTTTCCTTCTCCTAGATGGGATTCCTTCCCAGGTTGATGAGCCCCATCTGCTCCTACATTCAGTGTTGAGTGCATTCATTAAAAAGGAAAAAACAACAACCCCAAAACATTAGACCGATCAAAATTCACAGGGGATATCATGCCTTATAGTCCTTCATATAGACAGTGAACTCAATCTTCACTCAATCTGTGTCTAGTTCTCCACCTTCAGGATCTTTTTAGGAGCCGAAGAACAGTCCCTGATTTGGTGCTGAAAACCTCTGAGGTGGGTGGGTGCCCCCTTCTGTTGCAGATAGAGGGACTGTGCATAGAGATAGAGAGACCCTCTCCTGCTGTATTTCCCACCCCCACCACACACACATATAGTTTTCCAAAGCCAGACTCTGTTCAGGTTTTGACTTTGGAAATAGATAGATGGATATGCTTGTATTGGCCTCAGTTGTCCAAAACAAAAAAAAATCAGCTGAA
Organism: Podarcis raffonei; assembly: GCF_027172205.1. Classification (NCBI taxonomy): domain Eukaryota; kingdom Metazoa; phylum Chordata; class Lepidosauria; order Squamata; family Lacertidae; genus Podarcis; species Podarcis raffonei. Next base: position 78,703,947 of record NC_070604.1, on the reverse strand, counting down.
CTGCAAGGCAATGGTTGTGTAATAAGAACCTCTATCTGCTATCAACTTTCCACCACTTTCTGCATTTAACAGAAATGTCTCAAAATCAATGCTTCCATCTCCCACCAACAAAGAAACATTGGTTTCCTGGGGGGCTATCCAGTGTTTTGTTTAGCACCACATCCATGACTCTCAGCTTACAGAGTGAAAGAAGTGTGTGTGTGCAAAAGTAAAACCTGAAGCACCAGCGCTGTTTAGCCACATACATTCTTAGGCTATATAGAACAAAAAAATGAACTTTAGGCCAATGCAGATATTATGGCTTCAATACCAAGGCAATATTCCTCCCTCCCCCCAGATACCCCCTTCCGATATGTTTTGTTTAACATCCTACATGATTAAAAGTTTGGGTGGACTTGAATTTTTCCCCACATTTTGTTTGGTGATAATAAAGAGGCTCTGGAATTTTTCCAACTAAAAGTGGCAGTTTACCTCATAGCTGTGCATGCTGCCTCTTCTATGGCCTAGCTTATTTGGTGGGTTTTCTCTATGAGAAAAATGTTTTTGGCATGCAGAGTTGAAAAATGGGGCTCTAGGAGATGACATCACTGTTCCTGCTGTGAAATAAATTACAGTCATTTATGTGGGCCCTTAAAGATGTGAAAGCAAGTCAGGCATAAAATTTCACTCAGTTCTATACAGTTGTACCTTGGATCCCGAACGCCTTGCAACTTGGCTCTTGAACGAACGCCACAAACCCGGAAGTGATTTGTGGTTTGTGAACATTATTTGGAAGCCAAAAGTCCAGCGTGGCTTCTGCAGCTTCCAGTTGCATGCAGGAAGCTTCTGCAGCCAATTGGAAGCCACGCCTTGGTTGTCGAACATTTCTGGAAGTTGGATGGACTTCCGGAACGGATTGCGTTCGACAACCAAGGTACCACTGTACATAAAGCTTCAATGAACGTACGGATAAAAGTATCATAATGCATGCATTGTGGTCAATTTTTATTATAACTGGAGTGGAAAAGATTCATATAGCATATCAACACTACAACGCAAATATATGAATACAAGTTGTTGCCTCCACATGTGATGGAGAAACAGAGAAAGCCTACCCCCTTAAAAAGCATGTTGTATGGCATCATCATGGGGGGGGTTATATGGTGAATTGGTGATAGCCATTTCACTGATAAATAATGGTACAGTGATTAATTATTTAAGAGGCAATTCCCTAGTACCCTATTTAATGAAATGAACTTTTTGAGCCTTCTTGGAAGCAAAGTTCTCAATCAGATCATTGTAATGCAAACCTCTCTCAACATTCATCTGAATTCAGTGCTAATTCTAATAGGTATTCTTGAGGCATAGAAGAGTGCGGGTAATTTTATCAATTTCAGCTTTGAAAATTACATCTCACCAGATGCAATGAGAGTAAGTACTACACATAAATTGGGGTAAATATATTGACTATTATGTTTATGGATAAATTGAAGGGCTGACAGACCTGCATTATTATTATTATTATTTTGAGGTTGATTATATAACTTATAAATTCTCTTGATCTCAGTCAATAACTCCGTTGAATCAATTCCCACTTGGGAGGCAGTGTCCTAGTGCCCACTGGAGAAACATCTTTTCAGCCCTTTTCAAAGGCATCATCTTCCAATTTAGCCAACAATTTAACATCAAGTGTGAATCCACACTTGTCTTTATGCAGCACCATTTGCTTACACTTGTCATCTAGGTTATTTAATCAGCCTTCAGTTGAAAGACAAATGCATGATTCAGGGACTTAGCAGGCCATTGAGACAAATGCTAAGAGAAACCAAGTCATGAGATAGCTTTCTCCATTCTAAAAAGCTAGGGAGTGATTTGATCATAAAATTTAAAATAGTCTTGCGTGGGGTCTTTTGGAGAGAGTAGTCCATGTATGGTATAGGCTACCAGCCTTTTGGGACCCAGAGGCGTATTTGGCAATACACCCAAACCAGAGAAAAAGCAGGTCAATCAAACACCAAATGGGAAAAGCATGTACCAGAAGCATTCTGGGGAAATGGAGATAAGAGGGCGGGGTGACTGGATGTCTTCACCTTTATTTCTAGCCAGCCCAGTGCCATCCATTGTGTGGGGGGGACCTGGGAGGGGGCCTTGGCGGGTTGCAACGGTGGTGTCTGAAAGCACAGCATATTGCCCATCGGACCCCAGAGGTATGGGCTGTTTCATAAATGAACCTCCTCCCCCTGAAATTTATACTCCAAATTTAGCTAGTAGGCTGCCATGATCACTAGTGTTGGTCACACTAGCCACTGCTTAGGGGCTATACAGAGATCTGAGTCTTTACTATCCCTGCTTTGATATATAATCTGTTTTATGGCTCCTTCTTTAGCATAGAAATGTGACCTGACCTGATTGGTATAAGTGTACAGTAATCTGTTGCTAGTAAAGAAAACTAGATATTGGATATACTGGAATAATTTTGAGAAAAGAGAGTTTGTGGAGGTAAATTGTGACACTTTTCCATGCCATGATGTATGAAATGAGAGAATGATCTAAGGATAAAAACATGGCTAGAAAGGAATATATGCTTTGATTTGTTTACATTTGGAATTTGAGCATTTCCCCCATGCTGTAATTTTTATTGTTCTAGAAAAAGGAGGATGAAGGAGGTAATGGCTAATAACAGTACGACAAATATATCTCAAGCAAGAAAAGCAGTGGAGCAGCTGAAAATGGAGGCATATCTGGACAGGATAAAGGTAAATTTCAAACTGTTACTATGTCTACATATATTACATCATAATATAATGTTTATTCTTGGGGTGCATAAATATTTGGTCAACTTGTGGTGAAACAAAGGACACATTTCTAGCATTGACATGATGTACATCTCATGCCTGAAAATCAGTTGGCTGTTGACTTGAGGATCAGATTACACCAAAATGATTTCTTGACGAGCTTTGTAGCCACCTCTCACTGTAGATAAATCTCGCTCTCTCTTGATAAGGGCCATCTCTCCTCTTAATTCAGGAAAAGGTACATTATTTCCTTTCCCAAAGGAGTCAGTGTACTTATTAAATGTCAGACTTGATGCATTCTTTTCAGAGTACAATTTACTTTTGCTACATTGAACAAAATAGGATTCAGAGGCATTCTAAAGCCTTGATGGTCTTTACATTTTCAGCTTGCTATACAAAGGGCCCGCTTTCTGCAGTAATAAATTAAATGGTGGTACAAGTTGAATTCACAATCATCCAATGGCATTAAAAGCGAAACACAAATGACAAATCTGCTGTTTTTTCCTTGTCAGAAACTGAAACTGGATACCTTCAGCTACAAAGCAAAAGTAGCTTCTGAAAGCACCTCCATAAGCACATGTGTATTGAAAGTGTTAAGACTGTGCCAAAGCAGATTTTGCTTGAAGATTTTGCTTGAAGTTATAAAAGCAAGTGACTCTGCTTCTAAAGATAAACAGGTCTAATCCTGTTTGCTGCTTGAATAGTAGAGGCCTAGGAACCATTTGTAAGCCACTGTGCCTTCATCAGAGGAAAAGTGAGGTATAAGTGTAAATACATTATTAGTCCACAAGATGCATCTTTGTTTTGTTTGTTTTGGGGTTTGTGTGTGTGTGTGTGTGTGTGTGTGTGTGTGTGTGTGTGTGTGTGTATGTAAAGGTACCCCTGCCCGTACAGGCCAGTCGTGTCCGACTCTAGGGTTGTGCGCTCATCTCACTTAAGAGGCCGGGAGCTAGCGCTGTCCGAAGACACTTCCGGGTCACGTGGCCAGCGTGACGAAGCTGCTCTGGCGAGCCAGCACCAGCGCAGCACATGGAAACGCCGTTTACCTTCCCGCTATAAAGCGGTCCCTATTTATCTACTTGCACTTAAGAGGTGCTTTCGAACTGCTAGGTGGGCAGGAGCTGGGACCGAAAGACGGGAGCTCACCCCGCCGCGGGGATTCGAACCGCCAACCATACGATCGGCAAGTCCTAGGCGCTGAGGTTTTACCCACAGCGCCACTTTAAGCTATATATATATAGCTTAAAGGAGAAGAGTAATAGCTATGATCCAGAAACTCATACGCCACTGTTATTGTGAGAGTATTTTTTTAAAGGAAGAAGGTTAGTGAAATTTTAATGAATTAGACAAGAGTGATATAAATCATTTGTGTAACTAAATGTCTGTGGATATCCAATGGGTTGATCTTGCTGCCTTCCAATCAAGAAACACTGTAGTTGTTTTTTATTACAAGTGACAGATCACGCACAGTTATATACAATAGCTATTGTGTTTTCTCTCTTCCCTTTTTTAAAAAGAGGCTGAGCAAATATCTCTAAAATAAGTGTTGTGAGATCAACAGTGGCGTTACGGAGATGTTTGTGGATGTGCTCATTTTAGACAAAGCAAAAGCAGAGTGGGCGTTGTCACAAGAATAGCAATTATGTCTGTCTTGTCATGGTAGGTGACTGTAGTAATTGCAGCATTTTCTCTTGTCACTGAATCTTATAATTATAGTGTATCTAACAGGATTATGTTCTAACTTGGGCTGCTTCTAATCACCTCCTTTGCTCTGAAATGTAATGGTAAAATTCCACAGTTCTCCTCAAGGCTGTTAACTCACGCTAAAATCTCAAATGTTTGATAACTTGAGCCCCTGAGTAGTCATTTTATCTTGAGGAGGTGGTGGAGGATGTGGTAATATATATGTAGTATATAAAAAAGGGCAGGAGAAGAAAGAAGTATTACTTTCAGTTAATGGAGAAGCATGGAACTGGGAGGTGTCAAAGATAATTTTGCCCATCCATCTCCTTTAACTCTGAGACATTCATCACATGAAACTACCATCTCTCAAAAGATGAATCTATAAAACAGAATAACTCAGTCTTTGATTATTTCAGATTTTACTGGAATAAATGGAAGTTGTTAGAACCAAAGAGCAAGTATCTGAAGGATCAATTAAGGAAGATTTAGTGGTAGTTATATGCAGATGTGATCTCTGATTTTAAAGTTTTACATAGTTTTTGTTTATATATATGGTTTTTAATTTCATATATGGATAGTAGTACATATATATTTTTTATAAAAAACATAATACTTATGCTCATGTCTTGGACAAGGAAGCTCATTGCAATATACACTGAGCAAAAAGTGGAAGTTGCTTTGAGGGTTCTGTACTACAGTGGTACCTTGGGTTACATACGCTTCAGGTTACATATGCTTCAGGTTACAGACTCCGTTAACTCAGAAATAGTACCTCAGGCTAAGAACTTTGCTACAGGATGAGAACAGAAATCATGCTCCGGCGGTGCAGCAGCAGCAGGAGGCCCCATTAGCTAAAGTGGTGCTTCAGGTTAAGAACGGACCTCCAGAACGATTTAAGTACTTAACTCGAGGTACCACTGTACTGGTTTAGTCTTTATCAATAAGTAGGTTTAGCCCACAATTGCTCTTCTGCATTCACTGTGTAGTGAGGCAGGGAGGCCAGGAAACCAGCAGAAGCTATGTCTGAGTGGTTCCAAGTTGTACTGTTACATGAAGGAAATGTTTCCCAAATGAAATTCAACTTACTCTGGTGTTGTAGAGGATTACAGGTAGCCACCGGTAGTTTCCTCCCACCCTGCTGCCTTTGTCTATTTTCCTATTGCACTAGGTCATACCCAGGAGAGCTTTTTGGGACTTGGTGCAGTTCTGCTAGTTGCTAACTGGGTGTTATATCTGTGATAAGGAACAATGTGGATAATCTCAGAGCCACCACCCACTACAAAGACATCACTGTCTAAATCTAACCCAAGTCTAACACGCCACTTAAACAAAGATAATGATAGTCTTTATATATTGTCCTCCTTCATTTTGTTTCGTTTTAACCAGTTGAGAGTTCAATGGAGCTCTTCTGATTCTCCAGTCAACACTATAAAACATCTGATAAAAGATGCAGCAAGACAGCAAATGAGCTGAACATGTTCTTCACATTAAAAAGTAATTATACACTTTCTACCGGTTCAGCCTGTGTGGGCACCATTTTCAGGCACTGCCACAATCGTGGAGAAGGCAAATGAATTATCCTAATGAACTACAGAATATGTAGGGTTGCTTTATACATTTACCAAAAAGCAACATATTTCTGGGTTTGCGATGGCATGCTGTGCCCCCAGGGCATTCCTCATTTGCCTATTAAGAGGACCCTTCTTGCTGCCCAGTGCCCAGGTTTGAGTATAAAGACTATGTGCTCTGAGGTGTGTTTTTGCTTTTATTAGTGCAAATCAGTACTCTGTGGAAATATTTCAACTGATTCCATTGGCCCTGTGGCAGCAGTGATGATGCTTAGGTTTCTGTCTCCCCCCTCCCTCCTTTTTTTTTTTGTTCTAGGTATCCAAGGCTGCGGCTGATTTATTGGCATACTGCGATGCTCACATGGGAGAAGATCCCCTTATTATTCCAGTGCCCACATCTGAAAATCCCTTCCGGGAGAAGAAGCTCTTGTGTACTATTCTCTGAATCACCTTGCAATTAAAAATGACCTTTGGGAGAAAACATTACTGATGGTGCATGCTTTTCCTCAAGACATCTTCTGTACAATAATTTAGTCCAAAACTGACTTGCTAAGAACACAGTATGTTCTTAAGTTAATATAAGTATTCTACATGGAAGGCTAGTCTAATGCCAGTTTCTAAAAACCAGTCCTTTGCACTAAATGTTTCTGTCGACTTATTTTTTTAACGAAGGAGCCTTATTTGGTTTCAGTTATATGCATAGCTGTCAACTTTTCCCTTTTCTTGCCAGGAATCCTATTCGGAATAAGGGAATTTCCCTTAAAAAAGGGGAACAGTGGACAGCTATGGTTATATGATAGTTCAATTTTGCTAGTTAGAGTGTGTGTGTCTATTCGTGAGAGATTCTGATACCAAGATGAGCAATATCTACTCTCAACTTTTAAAAATCCTTTGTATTTTTATTTAAGAGTTCAGCAAATTGTTGTGCTTAGTGACATCTCAAAACACTGGACCTTTTAGAAATCTAACTTTCCCCTATCTTATAGACAACCGTTAAAACTTCTGCCCCTTAGAAACATAGGAAGATGCCTTTGACCAAGTCAGACCACATTGTCTGTGCCTAGTTGATAAACATTGATGATGATAAGCTTTTAAAAATTAGAATTTTTAATATTTTAAAAATGTAAATATTACGTTTTTCAAATGATAACTAGGTTAATGTTAAATAATCTGGCTATAAAAATGTTAGCCCTACCAGGCATATTGCATTAAAGCAGGCTTTTCATGTGTAAATGACAAACCCGTTTGATCATTTCTCAGATAGGAATATTTATACTCTACCAACTAAACAAACATAGGCAATTCATTTTTGCTTGATGAAAACAAATCGTTTTAGCCTGCCCAGTAACTATATCAGATCTTGCGTCAAACAATTGGTCACGGCTATTTCATTTTATTTGCTACTTTGTTTTTGTGAGGGTGAATCAGGCAAAGTGAAGCAGAATGGAGTAGCACAAGGGAAGAGGGAAGAGAAGACAAAATTTGTCTAGTTGTGCAGGTTTCCATATCCCAAACTTGCAGCACATATGTACTCAGATGTCCCACTAAGTTCAATGGGACTTATTCCCAGGTAAAAAAGGGTATAGGATTGTTTTCTAAACCTCAAAAACTGTCATAGTTGCTGGTGGTAAGATACTCCATTGGAATATTTTTTCTTAATACGTAAAAAAAGGGAAACATGCAAAAATGCATACAACAAAGAAAGGCAATGCTGAAATGAGAATGCAAGGGTAAAAAACTGTAAATACGCTATTTACTTGCAAGTTAACATGGTTAGGGGTCAGATTTGCACCACTTAGGAAATATATATGAAGTATCAGTGGAAAACTTAACTCAGTGATTTAAATTGCTATTTTCTTCTTGCTTATTTAAATTGTTCTATCCTGATGGAGGCTCGTATAGGAATATCCTCTAGCCCTATGAGGAGGTGCCATAGTCTGAGCCTGGGACCTTCTGCGCGCGCGCGCGCGCGCGCGCGCGCACACACACACACACACACACACACACACACACAAGTTCTGTACCATTGAACAATGACCCTTCCTGTTCCCATTCAAGGGAATTTGGAGATGGAGGGTTTTTTTGTTTAAATAATTCAGTACATTCAGAACTTTCAAGTCAAAATGAGACCATGGTGATCTCATCTCACTGGTCAAAATGGCACACTGAAGTTTAGCAGGGCCAGTTCAGTTTAAATGAAGAATTGTTGCTCAGAAGTTTATACAAATTTTGCAGATATTGATTTCCACACTTCGCACTGTAAACCATGAATCGCCATTACAGGATGGAATCATAGGCTATTTAGCATTTGCTTTTATCCCAGGCTCAACACCAAAATGCCACCACCAGTCTTGGTCATCTGCATGTTCTTAGTATAGTTCAGCACACATTAAGCAACTGTATTTTCTATATTTGTTTTGTACGTTAGCTCTTACTCTTAAGTATATCTTCAGGCCCTTGAAATTGTGGCACAAGGATGAACAGGGTGTTTCCTTCGAGATAAACAGGTAGTACCTCTAAATTATACAGTTAATGTGCTCCTTGCTATGTGATCAACAGTGTTACTGTGGAACCTCAGTCCTTTTCTCCTCATTTAAGTTTTTTATGCTTTCAATATTAATTTTAATAAAGGTTATTTTGATTTGTGATCGTTGTCTCTGTAATAGTTTGTCTGCTTGTTTGAGAAGAGTATAAATGTTTTACAAGTTGTGTGTTGTTATCACACACCTGGGATTAAGTCCCTCTGGTACTGTGGATTCATTTCAACTTTGGACAAACCACACTTTCTTCGCCTCAGTTCCCCCTCATAGATTTTGAGTACTGATTTTAGAACTGAATTCTACTGCTGGATTGCTGTTTTATGATGATAATTGGTTTTTATAATTTTTATGTAATATTGCTGTGTTACATTTTAGTGATCTTTTTTCTGCGCTGGGAACCTTCTGGTTAAAGGGTAGGTTTTAAATAAAAGTAATAATATTCAAGTTTCATGTATCTTGCCAGCCTAATTTGTGTATTCTACATTAAAATGCTTTGTTTAAAAAGTAAAAATCTAAAAAACAACTTATTAAATGCTTAATCTGTTAAGAAAGGAAAAAAAACATTTTTGCAACAAAATAAGACAATGTTCGAGTTTTGAACTTTTGTTTGAAGGGCCATGCTGCCCAAGATGAGGTATGCAAATAACCTATATTTCTCTGTTGCTTACTATGGGTGTCTCACTTCGTCAGGGAAGGTAAAAAATAAAGGGCAAAATGAACCAAGAAGTTCCATAATCCCAGACAGTTGAATTGTCACTCTACAGTTTTATCTCTGCTCCTTCCCTTCCGTGCCAATTCTAGCTGTAACTTCCCATAGTGGGGGAGAAAGCTTTTTCCCCTCACAAAATGATTGGGTAGTATACTCCCTGCACATCTTGCCATAAATATCTGATTTTATAAGTGCTAGAGCCTTTTTAAAGAAAGGAAAGCTGGGAAAGTAAATGGGCAAGGGGTGGCATGGCCTGAATTCAGGAAAAACTTGGCCATTTGTTAACCTGGGTCATACTGGAATACTGTAATATGGCTTGACCTGCTGGGTAGTTGTAACTATGAACCCATTAAGGATTGTCAGTGACATCACCTTAAAGGTGATGACCAGTGCATGGGGCAAATTGAAGGTTAGGCTAGCACATGTGTGCCTGGCTCACTACACGTGTTTACCCTTGTGTGTTCAGGACTTTAGAGCATTCTCACTGTTGTCTAAAATCAGTGGTACTTTCACATTCTCATGCTATTGCCCTGTGTCTACAAGACAGTATCCCTCCCCCCGCAAGAAATCTCCAAAGGCTTCTGCTCTTGCGTACATCCTCAGCATCTTTTGGTAGGTCAAGTGTGTGTTTGGAGGGAAGATGAAGCTTAGCCTGTCTGTCTGTAAGCAGCTGTAAGTGTGGGATGCTAGCTGACACCAAAATTCTTCATGGTATGCCATTTCCATCTCCACCCACCCTGGACACTGTAGAAGCTGCCTCTTAATTAAATGTAAATTTATGTTTCTGGCTTTGAATCCTAAATATGAAATTCAAGACAAAAGCTGACACATGTAATGGTTTCCATTCCTAGAGTTTTATGAAGATAAAAACCTATTCCATTCCTTATCTATCATCATACTGTAATATATCTGTGCTCAATAAAACCGGACTCTCATTTTAAAAGAGATTTAGCAGATATGGCAGTTTGTTTAAAAATGCCTTTAGAAAGCAAGAAAAACAATTAGTTGCTTTCTTCATAATAAGCTCCACTAGGGAACCCTTTCTACATCATAATTGATTTAATTTTAACAAGGCTGCGCAAGTTACCATGGCAACATGTTTACTTATCCTTTTCCAATTGAAAAGGCCTAAACCGGCACAGTGAACCTAGAAGATGTAGGCCATAGTGTGTGTTGTATTCTCTCTCTTTTTAAAAGATTTCTAAGACATTAGAAACTAAGTTAAATGCAGATGTAAACTGTTTCATAGTATCTCTAAATAAATATATTTTTAGAAGGGGGGAAAAAGGAAGGAAAACACTGATTCCAAATGACCTCACCCAGAGATTTCACATAAATGTTGAACAGACTGGGGGACAAAATGGAGTCCTCTGCCCAGCATAGTATAGTACAATTGTCAGGGGGCACAAAAAAAACCCTGACTACATGAATGAAACTAGCATTAGGGAGAATATATTAACCTATATTGCTTATGTTAGACACAAGGGCCAGTAAAAAAGCTGGTAACTGTAAGGCCGTATTGTGAGTTAGTAGATGCTGCTTGGACCAAGAACTACCAGTTACAGCTCATCCTCCTAGCCATTTCATTATACTACTTATATATTTGCTATTTTACTGAACTTAAACAGCTGCTCACCAGCAACAAAAGGCAAAAGCACAGGGACCAACATGCTGCAGTGACCCAGAAGTCAACTCTACCCCCATCTGTACACAGGCAACAGGACCTAATAATGTTGGCCAGCTTCAAAGGTTTATTCACCTGTTTATCTTCCAATATGATATATACAACCATCTGCAGGCAACACGCATGTTCTACATAGGACAGGAAGACTAGCCTCTATGCAAAAGAATAAATGGATGCAAAACGGACATTGGAAAGGAAAATTTTCAGAAACTACTCGGAGAACATGTCAGCCTCCCAGAACACTCTGTTAGTGACCTTGAGGAAGCCATCCTTAAACAAAGGAACTTTGAAGGGAAACTCCAGTGTGACGCTGCTGAATTACAGCTCATCAAGAAGTCGAATTCTACCATCAGTTCTGAATTGAGACAGCAGGTTTTATTTTGACTACAGGTGTTTGTGTTGTTAACACTGTTGTGCAAACAGCACTTATTTTACATTTAAGTTTACTTTCATCATCACAGCCTGCATTTCTTGCATGCCATTTCCCTCTGACCTTGCTGCCAACGTTGTTCTCTCTGTACTCCTGTGATTATAGCTGCCTGGTTTCTGTAGGTATAGCAAAATAACTACTGTACAGTATTTCGTTTCTAGCAAAAGTGTGCAGTGTATGTTACACTGTATGCATTACATGCTCTTTCCCACTTGGCAATCATTTTTTGGGGAAAATACTTATGAAATAACTTTTTTACAGCTGTTCTATACCTCCTTCAACCTCCTTTCCAAATGGTTTGTAGGTTGATTTATTGCTGCCACCTGCTGGATGAATAAATAAAATTATGCATGTTGTAAGTGAAAGAGACAGGACGCGGGTGGCGCTGTGGGTTAAACCACAGAGCCTAGGACTTGCCGATCAGAAGGTTGGCGGTTCGAATCCCCGTGACAGGGTGCGCTCCCGTTGCTCGGTCCCTGCTCCTGCCAACCTAGCAGTTTGAAAGCACGTCAAAGTGAAAGTAGATAAATAGGAACCGCTCCAGTGGGAAGGTAAACAGCGTTTCCGTGTGCTGCTCTGGTTCGCCAGAAGCAGCTTAGTCATGCTGGCCACATGACCCGGAAGCTGTCTGCGGACAAACGCCGGCTCCCTCGGCCAATAAAGCGAGATGAGCGCCGCAACCCCAGAGTCGGTCACGACTGGACCTAATGGTCAGGGGTCCCTTTACCTTTACTTTAAGTGAAAGAGAAGGCTTGATCATGCAATTATATTGTGAGAGACTGGCAATGGACTGAAGCATGCAATGAAATAGCACCTAAAGAAAGAATTATAATTTACCTTAACTATTTGCAGTACATTACTCTTACTGTAATTTTCCTATACAAATCACAGCTGAAAAGAGACCTATCGTTCAGAGGAAACCAGAAATGGTGAACTAGGACACATAGGACTGGGAATGGTAGCTTGTTTCAAAATGCAGATGCCTAGAGAAATCAGATTTCAGTCTCTCCCCTCCCCCCCATTTGCAACCCAGGCAAGAGCTTTTTCTGTGGTAGCTCCAAAATCGTGGAACTAACTCCTTACAGAGACGCACCTTTAGCATTATCAATGTTTGCTGAAGATGCACCTCATTACCTATGACAGCTGAAAAGTATTTTATAAGCTACCTGAAAACTATAAAGAAACCTGATGGATAAGAAGTCAGGGTACATATATAAATGAATTATAAAATTTGCAGCATGTGGATAATGTGGAATAAATTGCAGTGAATAATGCAAGTGCACTCTAGAAAATTAAGGTGTAAATCTCATTGCAGAAGGTGTGGACACACAAAAAAATATATTTTTGGTCTCGCATATAGGGTTTGCCAGCATTTTAATGGTCCTACTCCTGCGTCTTTGCCATGCAAAAGTTAAGCAGATGATGCTTCCCACAATCATTTCATCTCCATATTAGGAAGAGCTTCACCTGCTAGATTTCTGCATGCCAGGCTGCTGTTAAAATCATAGGGGCAGTACCAGTAAAGCAATTAGCAGCAGTAGGTGCAGGGTGGTAGGGTTAGGAGACTAAATGACTGGATCAGGCCAACTTAAGCGAGAGAGTCAATAGCTGTAACAGGTGGACCATTCGCTATACATACATGAAAAAAATATTACATGTTTTATTCCTGTACTGCCCTTCTTCCCAATCAGGAGCCCAGGACAGTACACAGCATCATTAAAAAACAGTCAATTTAAACATCAGGCAGGAGCCACCCGCTTTTTCAATTTAACCTAATTTCAACAGTTGGTGAAGAAGCCCTTTGGACTAACGACTCATGATATCAACAGTGACACTGGAATTTACATTTATCTATATTTGCTTTTTCAGCAACAGAGGTGGATCGTTGTAAACTTTGGTTTCTATTATAGGAAGTTTTATCGATTTTCAGTGTATAAACACAATCACGAAGAGTCCCCCACCAACTTGCCCTCCTCTCCCCTCATACAGGTAATTTTATTAAGTCCCGTTTGTGATTCTGGTGGATTCTTCAGAGTTATCAGTGGATAACCCTGTACCGCTAGCAGGCGTGTTTCCAGCAGAAGAAGGAACGTGCATTCCCACGTACCACTCCGCCTGCCTGCAAATGTAGCGAGATTTAACTCTGCATCTCAGGAAACAGCCGGTCCTGGGGCATCTGCTTGTTTCCCTTGAGAGGCGCAGGACGCTGCTGCTGGGGAAGAGCCAGGTCTAGTTCCCGCCTCCCACCCGCAAGTTCTTCGGAGGCGTGGGCGTTTAAAAAATGCTGGCTTCCCACGTTCAAACGCTGGTAAAGCGCTTCAGTCCAGAGAGGGGAGCTCAAGGACTTCCGGGTTGGCGCCATCGCCGAATGGCGGACTCCCTCCGAGCTCCGGAGGGAGCCTGCTCGGCAGGGGCTGGGTCCTACCGCATCGGCGACGCGGGGACCCTTAAAAACCACGGCCACGGAGGCCGTGGACATGGAGACTCGGCTGGCACTGCTAGCGCCCTCCCGACTCGTGAAGGAGCCTTTTTAAAGGCTACGGATCGGGTGCCGGGGAGAAGCGTGGTGCTTTGAGTCCTCTGCTATCCCTGCCGAGCGAAGCCGCATGCCATCCGGCGGAGAGCGCTGACTTCTTCCATTGAGAATTCGGATTTGTAACAACAACCCGTGAGTAATTTGGAAACCGGGTTTAAAAGGAGAAAAAAAGAATTTTTTTTTCGGATTTGATACGAGCGGGGGGGGGATCCAAAAAGGAAGTCAGTCCCCCTCCCTACTGTAAACCTTCCAAAACAAGGACTGGGAAACCAAGGTCCAAAAAGAATTGAATTGCTGATAAGAACTAAGAATTCCACGATGGGAAACTACAAGAACTGTGCTGGAGGAAGAATTGAGGGAGAAGGAAAACGTAACCCCCCCCCTGGGAACCGGGGTGATTGAGGAGAGAGCCTGGCGAAAAGCGAAGGAGATTTTGACAGCTGTCAAAGTAGCTGTCAAAGTCCGAAATTTAAAGAGGACTTGATTATGAGGACTTTGCTGGTTAATTTTGCTATAATTTGTTACAATTTGTCAAAACTTGGATATAAAATGGCGAAAACATGGATAACAATCGGACTTTTGGACTAGAGAAAACAAAGTTACAACAATCCCCCTAGAGGAGTTTCGGGACATTACAAAGAAGGTCGTAAGTGGAAAAATACCATTGGAATTCTACAGGACTGGTTATCTTCTGGGAAAGCTGCGAAACGGAAACAATATTGTGTCTACAGGGTGTTTAGCTAAACAATAGAATTTTCTATTGAAGAAAGGAAGGGACTGAACGTATGTTTTTGTTCCTGAATAACAATAATCCCTGCAGACCTACTAAACTTCTGAATTAGAACGTTTTGGCAGCGGAACAAGAGGAAACTGGACTACAACTTGGAAAGAACAATGGGGGGAGCTTTATTAAAGATTGGAAATTAAATGGTTTAAAAATAACTTTAAAAATAATTATAAAAAGAAAAAAGCCAGCAAGGAATCGGGGGGAAAATGTGATCTATGGACTTTAAGAATTCCAGGCAGACAATATGGATTAGTGGTCAGGGGGAAATTAAACCGGGGACGGGGGGGGGGGGGAGAACTAGAATCCAAAGGCTTGTCAACTATTTTTTGAATTGGCTTTTTTTCATTTACTATACTTTTTATTTCTTGTTTCTTATTTCTTTATTGTGTGAGGTGTCTTTATCACTAAAAAAAAGGGGAAATTGTGGAATGGAAAGGGGGTGGGCCCTGGGGAGAGAACTTTTGTCTTTTATTAAGGGTACTGGTGAGGACTGAATAATTTTAAATTTAAATTTGAATAATGGTTTAAACAAATTAAGTTTTAATTAGAACTGAGAACTTGTGGAGCCAACAATATGATAGGGGAATATGGTAGGGGTGGGGGAAGGAGGGAGTCCCGGAAAGAGGGTGTTTGAAAAGAAGGCTTTGAATGTATTCTATTCTTTTTCTTTCTGTATCTCTGAAAATCTTAATAAATATTATTTAAAAAAAAAAAAAAAACAGAGAGGGGAGCTCAAGCTGACATGACAGAAAGCCTCCCATTTGAAAGGTTATATAAAGCAGAAAAGAGAGAGAGCTATTGAAATGAAATTCGTTGTTATTATTTCGCGCGGCGCTGACTCTCATTTACAGTGGTACCTCAGGTTACATACGCTTCAGGTTACATACGCTTCAGGTTACAGACTCCGCTAACCCAGAAATAGTGCTTCAGGTTAAGAACTTTGCTTCAGGATGAGAACAGAAATCGTGCTCCGGCAGCGGGAGGCCCCATTAGGTAAAGTGGTGCTTCAGGTTAAGAACAGTTTCAGGTTAAGAACGGACCTCCAGAAAGAATTAAGTACTTAACCCGAGGTACCACTGTATTTCTGCCGATCGGCTGCTTGCTGCGGGGCATCCCCAGAGGAGGAGTTGGAGGCCCCCGGCGGCCCCCTCTTCGCCGCCAGGCATTGTGGGGATTGTAGTCAGGAGCTCCGGCTGTGCGCACACGCGTTTCCCCGTTGGGGGCGGGGCTCTGGCTCTGGGCCGGCCGCGGGAGGGGCTGGAGAAGAGGCGGCCGGCAGAGCCCCGCCGCCGCCGCCGCTCGCGCTGCCTCCGAGAGAGCCGGGGGAGGAAGCGAGGCGCCTCCTCTTGTCCCTCCGGGTCACCCCCCTCCCCAGCCCCTTCTTCCTGGTCCCCGCTGGAGAGGTCCGTAACGGCTGCGAAGGGGCCGGCGGCGGCCAATGCGAAATTGGTTGGTCCTTCTGTGCCCGTGTGTGGTCGGGGTCGTGCTGCACCTCTGGCTGCTCCTCCTCAGCTGCCCGGCGAGTGGCCCCGGGAAGCAGCACCCGGCAGGTAGGTCGGGGAGGGAGGGAGGGAGCAAGCAAGCGGGGAGCGGCGCCCGCCTGTCCGCCTCCCTGAGGGAAGGAGGGAGGGAGGGGTGGGCGGCATTTCACCCTGCTCTTCCCCCGCGCGTGAGGTGAGGTAGGAGAGAAGCCTGCATGGGGGGGGGCGGAGGGGTGAAGGTGGGTGGGCGCCTTTCTCGCCCTGTGTGGAGGGAAGGGAAGGGCAACGGGTAGAGGCAGGCCCGGCTCCAGCTTTTGGGGGGCGCTCTGGGCAGGCTGCCCTTGACGAAGCCCTGCCAAGCGCCTGTTGAGCCCCCTTTCCCCGCTCTCAGGAGGGCTCACCTGGCGTCGCCCGTAGTGGGCTGCTGCCTCCTGAGGGCGAGGGAGAAGGGCAAGGGGCGAAGGTAGTGCCCACCTCCCCACCTCACCCCCCAAAAAACTTAGGTATTGGTAGAGCAGGGGATGGCGACGTGCTGCCTCCCCCCCCCCCAAGGCAAGCAAGGTTACTGGCGAAAGCAACCGGGAGACGATGGGGTGCAAAAACCGCCCCCTCAGAGGGTGGGGAGGGAGGTTTGCCCCCTTCGTTTTGGAGGGAGTTTAGGAGATGGGGCACCCGCAGGAGAAGCGTAGAGCAGGGGATTGTGGATCAGGAGGCATGATGGAAGCAGGCGTCAACCAGAAGCGGGGCGGGGGGGGGGGGAGATTGAGGGAATGAAGGGCATAATTCACCCAGGCACTTGGAGAGAAGTTGGGACAAAGGTAGGAGGGAAGTGCTGTAAAAATAAGGCACACAGAAAAAGATGAGAGCAAATGAGAAAGGAGGTTGGCTTCGTCCCCACTTGGTTTGTAGGAGAATTGAATAGTGGCAAAAGATTCCTCATAAAGCATAAATAAGATATGGAAAAGGTGGCTTAGAGTCTCGCCTTATGTGTTCTTATTGAGAAGTGAATGAGTTCAATGAGCCTTCCTCTGAAGAAAGTCATTTTTGGCTTGTAATGCTCATCTAGACTAGGGGAGAAAGTGAGAGGTGAGCTAAGAACTAACATGCCTGAGTGTAGCAGAGGAAATCCTGTGTATGTGTTGTGGGCAGGAGGAACCCTCAACCTGGCTATTGACCTGAAGGGTGGGGACTCCTATCCAGTCATCCATTATTATTGAAACAACTAAAGAAAGAGGAGGAGGAGGCCTACAGGCATTCCTTTCCTAAAAATTAATTTTTGGGGATCTCTGTTGGTTCAAGACAGATTGGAAAAGAATGTGTGCTAGCAAAACTATTTAAATAAAGGAATAAGTCGGCACTAAGAAACTCGGGAAGAAAACTGCTGGGGAAAAAGAATTGCAAACTAAATTATTGACAGAATACTGTGTGATTTGGCCATCTACTGGGCTGATCATACGAAACAGATTTAATGAAACCAAATGCTGGAGTACTTTGGAGTAAATTATTTGTCTATCACATGCTGAAGAAAAAAAATGGCCCAATAAATTAGACCCCAGTCCCTTTGTTCTCTTGAGTATTTATGACAAACATGCTGCCTTCAAGATCATCAAATCTCTTTTGAAATTAGGATAGGGGCAAAATTGCAAACGTTCCTCGCAGAGTGTGGTGAAACTTAAACTTTGGTTGCACCTACTCTCAGACCTTTTGCTTAGTCTCTGTTTACAACGTTTACCTGTTTGCTTCTACCAAGAGGGTTCAAGATACACCATGTGCTCTTTGTCCATCTAGTTAGTTTTTTATTCCATTTATGTATTGTTCCATAAAATATCCCAGAGCAATATTACAGTAAAACCATCCTCAGCTCCTTCCAACAAGCCTTTTTAGTAGAGATACTTCTCAGCCTATATCCATGTTCAGATTGTTATGAGGTGTTTTACAGGTGTGTTTGTTGCTGTTGAGAGAAAGGACAGGGTAAGACATAAATTTAACAACAATTCCATAGGTAGAAACAATTTCATATGTAACAGATTTCCACTGAAAAGCCATGTTGAAAAATGAAGATCTTTAATAGGCACTGAAAAGACAATGAGACAGCACCTGTTGTCTCTAGCACCTGCCTAATGTTTAATGGAAAGGAGTTTCAAAGGGTAGGTGCCACCACACTAAAAGTCAGTTTCCTGTATCATGTGGAATGAACCTCCTTGTAAGATGGTGTCTGCAGGAGGCCCTCTCCTGCAGAGTGCAGTGAACTGTTGGGTGTATAGTTGGGATCTCAAGTTCCTGCTTTCCCCTATTCTCATTAATAAATTTATAGACTGCTTCACAGCATAAAACCATCAAAGTGGTTTCATTCAGACTTGTAGTCTGCCTCCATTCTTTATCCTTCTCTGGGGTCCAGGTGATCCCACTTCTGTGGGATCCTGCTTTGTAGCAATTTAGCTTTCAAAAGTAACTAGAACTGGGAGCTAATTATGTGTTAGACCTGCTCCTTAAGTAGCTTTATGAATTGGATTCTAATTCCCTCGTGTTTCTATTTAGTTACATGTAGTGGCAAACACCATTGTTTTCATCCTGTTGCTGTACCTCTGATTAGTTACCTGCCTTTTACTGTGGATGTGGCATTAGGGCTATGACACAAAAAGTGCATTGAGCTTTTTGCATGGCGGCTTACTGCTCCATAAGTGGTCCAGAGACCATGTGATGATTGAAGGTGGTTTTTTGTGAGGTTTAGGAACAAATCAGTTAGTGTTTTGGGGAGCAAAACTGTGTTTGAATTGAATTGGGACAAAGTTAGATTCATACTAGTCTTTCTTTCCAACCTGGAGTTGTAGAATAGTCCCTGAATCTAAGGACTATGAGGTCTGTACCAGCTAAAGCTCCTAGGCCAGCTTCAAGGGAAGCCCTCCACAGAGTACACTGCAGCAATTCAATTTTGGAGTTGCTGATGTATGGACCAATGTGGCAAGGCTATTCCTGTCCATAAATGGTCTTAGCTGGTGAAAGATACTCCTAGGCTGCTTGAGCCTCCTGTGACGAAAGTAGCTCAATGAGAACCCCAAGACCAGGTACTTGTTCCTTTAGGAGAAGTGCAATCTGCCTAATTTCTACACCCAAGAACCACACACCCAGAGAACTTTGAGGTTCAGATTGGACCTCATCCAGCCCACCACTGCTTCCAGGCACTGGTCCAGGACTTCCACAGCCACACCTGACTTAGATGTAACTGAGAAGTAGAGCTGGGTATTATCAGCATACTGATGACACAGTGTTCCAAATCCCCTGATAACCACTTCCAACAGCTTCATATAGCTAGTAGGGACAAATACACATTATAGCTTCAGAAGCAACCCAGATATTCCAATAAATTCTAGTAAAATGTACAAAGAAAAGTCTCTCCGACCAGAAACTCCTTAGATTCCTTGAGACATTATCAGGATATATTTGATGGGTTTTACTTTGTCCTAATACTGGCTTTCAAATACTTGCATAATCTCTCCACAGAAATAATAACAAGCATGCTTTCCACAGATCAAAAAACAGCCTGGAGACAGGAGTACTAAAACACATTTGCAGACTTTTTTTTTAGGTTGGCATCACTTTCTTCAAAAGCTTAGGTCAAGTGTATAACACATCTAAAACCAGCAAAAGTGAAAACATGGTTCACAGATTTTGACTGGTATTGATAGCTAAGATCTCTTTGTCCCTGTTCCCCCACAGAGGTGGACCACAATAATCTTTGGCTTCCTCTTCAGCTCTAAATTGGACAGCCTTTGGGGCAGGGGAACAGGGGATTTGAATGGTGCTGGACTGCTGAGCAGCTCAGCCCAGGCCAAGCCCCACTTTGGAATGTGGGGCCGGGGATCTTCCCCTCAGTTGCAGAATCTTTCTGTGTAGATTTGCAGAGTGAAACTGCAGGAATAATTCCTGTCTCTTCCTCAGTTCCATGTTGGAGAGGAAGCCTGGAGTTCTGGGGCAGCAAGAGGTGGACAGATATATTTAAACAGTCACAACCTTTATTGTACAACTGCATAGCTGGTGACCAGGACTAGATTAAAATTGGGTGTGAAATTGGAGAGGGTGCCCACTCCCCTGTTCTTACAGGGAGATGTGGGTGGAATTGTGGACTCATGGCAATGAGATCAGGAGTGTAAAGTGACTTCCACTCACTTAATTGACTCGGAGGGGAATTTTCCTTGGCTGTATAACACCAACTCACTCTCTCCATACGTGTGGCACTTGTGCCCAGCTATTTTTTAGTGTGAATGGTAATATACCGGAGAGAGCATTTCCTCCTTAGATTGAACCCATTGTGTAAACCAGGCATAGGCAAACTTGGCCCTCCAGATGTTTTGGGACTACAGCTCCCATCATCCCTAGCTAACAGGACCAGGAGTGATGGGAATTGTAGTCGCAAAACATCTGGAGAGCCAAGTTTGCCTATGCCTGGTGTAAACCTTTTGTAATTCAAATTTATAATCTTGTGACTACAGGATTCAATTCTTTAAACTGTGTGCCAGCAACAATATATTATATAAGATACTCATAGAAGACAGTGATATTATGAAATGTCACCATGCTGTTAAATCTTGAACATGCAATGTAAATTTGAAAATCTTTTGGGATATGCTAAAATTAGACTTCTGAAATTACCTCTTCCTGCCTTACGTGCAGTAGTTGTTCTAAGCTGTCCAGGCACTTAGTTGATTTGTCATCTTAATTTTTTTGGATGCAATCTCAAATTAAGCAGAGTGAGATGAAACTGATCTCTTGCCAGTGCTAAATATACATCTGAGCATTTCCATTATAGAATAACTGAAGATACAAGCGTATCTTTCTCAATTGACTAGGATTATGCCATGTTTATTTAGTCTCAGTTTAGGAAAATCCCTTAGTGTAAAGGAAAATTTGTTTATTGTAAGTTTTTGTGTGAAGCTTTTCGCCATAGCAGTTGGATATGCATATGTTTAGCTGAGAATGCAGTTTAAAACATATAACCTTCCTTTTCTCCCTCATGAAAATTTCAGAGTATTGGCTCATTTCCAATGCAGTGCTAAGTAAGCGTCCCTTTAGCACAAGGACTCTTGCTTGCTTAATAAACTTTTCTTTCCCCCCCCCACTGCCCGCGTGCTCCCTAAATGTATTTTGTGAGTTCCCCCAACCCTCTGGAGCAGATTTGGGAGGGTGTGGGACACACGTTGGGGATGGGAGGGGGAAGTTCTAGTGGGAATTCTTGAGCTTATGGGACTGCATTGTATACAAACCACTGAGACTCCCCAAATTCTGCCTTGGTTTATATTAATGTTAACTATACAATAATAGCTTTATTTTCTCAGTATTGCAGGCTTCAAATTATATGCAATCCATTCATTTTAGTGTGTAAAGTGCTCTTGTGCCAAAGCTTCAAACTACTCAAATATGTGAAATTGCATTTCTAAATCCCTTGTGTTCTTTACCTATTAATCTAAGAAATAGCTTATTATTTTTTAAAGATTTCTTCTCTTGTTACACAGGTTTGGCTTGTTTAGCTTGTATTTAGTTAATTCTGGTTGAAGAGTTAGCAAGTTAATGCAAACTAAAATCAGCTTCCAGTGTTGTGTTGTTTTTTTAAAGTTACTGCCCCAATATTGTTTATCATTTCACCACCATTTGAATGATCTGCCTATAGCTCTCGCCACCCTACTTGTGCACTTGCTTTTCTAGTAAAGCATTGTTAATTTCTACTTCCTAGGTCTACTGGCTTTCTTTCCTCATTGGAAACCAAAACATTATGATGTCATCGTAGGGGTACTGTCTGCACGACATAATGATGGGTTGCGGAATGCTATACGGAACACTTGGTTCAGGCATTTGAAGCAGCACCCAGGACTGAGCCAACGGTAATTCCAAAGAGTTGCTTGTTTCTTCTCTTATGAACCTCAAATCCTAGTATCCAAGCTCATTTATGAGAATCTTCAATAAGTGGAATTAGTTCAAAATATTCTTTAAATAACGTAAAAAACCCCGCTAAGTTATAGTGAGTTCTGTTGCTTGCTTCTGAATTCTCCAACAAGAAGTGTCCTGACCTAAATTAAAATGCTCATCTGCTTGACAGTGCTTTTCTTTATTCTTTTAATGAACATGTCATAATACTGTCCTATGTAGCTGGAATATTCCAGGATGACACTTCATTACATATTAAGATATGCATTACTGTTGAAAAAAGATGGCAGCAAAACAAGGCAAGTGGATGTAATAGGTTTCCATGCTAATTTTACTGGCTTTTAATAAATCATTTCTGTGATTATTAATCCTTTATGGGGAAAAACATTTAGAAGATCATTAATCTCATTTTAATTTATCTGGAATGAATACCAGTGTCTAGTTTTCTCTTTCAAATAACTGAGGGAACTTATAATTGCTACTCCACAGAAACAAGTAAACAAGTTGCACAGGGAAGTCCTTCCTTTTTATACACTGAGCCCTGAAACTCTGTGGTTTCTTGGACAGCATCCCATGAAGCATCTGAAACATCAGAGCTCTCCCTCCAAGAGTAGGAGAATTGCTCCAACCTTGGAGAGGAAGCTCTGATGTTGAATGCCCATATTAGATGCCCTTCACTACTGCAGAAACTTCAGCTGCCTTTAATTGTTTTTTTAGTTATTGTTTCTTTTTCTGTGTTTTAGCTGTTCTTAGTTTATCTGTAAGCTGCCTTGAGTCTCTGTCAGGGAGAAAGGTGGGGTATAAAACAAGAACATCACTAGGGCTGAATTGGGGATGTGACAGGGAAGATTAGCCTGACTAGCAGATGGCTTGGATCCAAAGGATCAAATATCTCCCCACCTCCACTGCATGCCCCCAAACCACAGAAAACACTACAGCCCAGGAGCTTAAAAAAAAAAAAAAGAAATCCTGGGAAAAGATGGCAAAGTGTGGTGGATGGAGCAGTTAATCTGCCTTCAGTTCTCCTGTTCCCACCTGCCCCCGCTTTAGGGTTGAAGCCTTAATCTTTTGTAAAGGACAAAAGTGGGTGAAGTGTGTTGTGGTTTTCTTGTGTGAAGCAGTCCTCATAATTCTGAAAATTATGAAACAGAAATCAGTAAATGTTGTTAATGACAATATTTTAGTGTCCTTGTGAAGTTTATAATTGGTGCACATGGATGTGATGTGCCAGTAGAAGATAGAGAAGATCCTTATTCGTGCAGACTTCTGAACATCACTAACCCAGGTAAAAACTTTTAGAAATCTTTTGGATGGATTGCTTATTATGTAGCATATGCTTATAGCTAATTATCTCTGCGAACATTGCAACTGCTGCAGTTTATTGCCCATTGAGCTATTTTTACACTAAAAATCTCTCATACTAAGCCAAACATTTTTAGGCTGTTATGACAGTTTTAGCAAGGACCCCTTCTTTGTTTTACATCAAGCCCACCCACTGCTCTTAATTAGTGCAGTTGGATATACTTTTAAGTAAATGTCTTAGGGATTAAAGTGTAAGCTGTTTCTAAGTACATTATCCACTGCACTTGCCAGTGATTGTAATTAATATGGAAAAAATCCATGTCTTCTGTAATAAGAGTGTTCAAGAGTTGCTTTCTCTCAATCACCTTTTTTAAATTGACTTCTGTTGTGCTCTTTGTTACCCCCCCTTCCAATAGTTCTGAATCAAGAAGTTGAAGCATTCAATTTGCCAGAGGATGACACTTCAGCGCTCTTGGAAGATAGAGTTGTCAGTGTGCATTTCAAAGTCCTTTACCCGATTGTCATCACTAGTCTTGGGGTGTTCTACGATGCTGAGGGTGTAGGATTCCAGAGAAACATAACAGTGAAACTGTACCAGGCAGAGCAGGAGGTATGCTGCTGTAGTTGTCCTAATAGAATGAACAAAATCCACAGCCTTTTTCTAAGTGTAGAATAAAGGAGAGGTAACAGGTATCTATGATAAACGAACGCATAGCGTGGACTGTAGTGCCATAACCTGCAATTGTCAAACAATTTGTTCCTTGAAAGTTCTTTGACATTTGTGAGTCAGTAAGAATAGGATTCATAGGGTGGGTATATGGGAGGAGAAATAAATAGAAAAGGGCAAAAAGTCAGATATTTCTATGCCCTCTCTATGTTTTGTGCCAAAACATTGAAGAAGATGGTTTAACCATGATTTCTGATAGTCTTCTGTCTGCTCTAAAATAATTAGGCACAGGGAAAGGGAACACAGGTTCATTTTTCTTCATTAGGCCATTAAATAAATTTTTGTCTAGATTTTAATGGCTGATGAATCTAGGTGGGTCTCCTTCTGCTGTAGCATATGGCTTGGCTCCTTTGCTTGCTTGCATGGGTTGTGTTTTTGGTGATTTTATAAGATGCAATGAAAGGGGTTGCAGCCTAAAAGATGGGATATTAAATAAATAAATAAATGATTCTACCTTGCAGTGGGTGTTAAAACTAGATATTAATTTGCTTCCTGCCAGCCCTGATGCTTTGAATCCATTGTGATGGAAGGCATATTCCGTATAATGGCTTTCCAGAGGCTCATGGTAAATGAGTTATGTTAGGTACAATTCTTTCAATGGCTGAAAGTCCAGGCTTAAGTCACAGGTCTGCTTTGCAACTTGAGTCAGAGGACTGCTTTGCAATGCACTTTAGAGTTTAAATTAGCAGCCTAGGAATGTTTTATATGTGCAGTAATAGTAATAACAATAAAGGAAGTATGCAAAAACCCTTGTATTTAACAACTTGCCTGGTAGCCACAGAGACCAGAAATTCCAAGCAGGCTTGTGGAGGAGGAACAGGTCACTGTATTCCTCCTGCGCCAGACTGCTTGGTTTTTATGTTAGCAACAGGAGGAGGAAAGCCCCTTCTATGATCAGCATGGAAACACAGAGGGGATAGTTTGCTTTGGCAAGAGAAGAGTCTTGCATGTGCCAGATCACCCAGGAGTGGTTTCTGATAATTTCTACTAATGTATGGGTAGTAAACAAGCACAACCATTTTCCTTACCCATCCCACAACCAGTTCCAAAAATTCTATAAAGGCTTGTATGAGATTGGATTAAAATAGGTAACATTTGAATGCAACTGTGGGTTGTTCTGCTATTAGGACTGCATTTGAGATATCCTGAAATGGAGGTTTGCATATTATTGATGTGGACATTTCAAATGTAGTCTGTGGTATTTTTATTCTGACATGGGTACCTTTAAGTGTGCAAGGTGTTGGCTAAGGCCCTGAAGTCTTAATATAGGGACTTGAAAGCTTCCCCTCCCCCATTATTTAGCAATGCATATTTGCATTTTAGGTGTAGAGTCTTTGAAGCTTACCTTTTTATAGGATTTTTTCAAGAGTGGGCAGGCCATGTAAAAAGCATGCAGGTGATTGCATGTTCTCCTGTATTTACAACTATATTTGAATGTTGTAAACTGGTCAAGAGTGTGTGAATATTAATTAACCTTAATAGCATTCATGGCTTACAAATGTGTTGCTTTTTGTTTTCATAGGAGGCTCTCTTCAGTGCTCGCTTTAGTCCAGCTAGCTGTGGAGTGCAAGTAAACAGACTCTGGTATAAACCTGTAGAACAGTTCATTCTGCCTGAGGTATGTGTGGAGTGTATCTAAACTAGTTCTTTACAATGGCATTTGGTTTTTTTCATCTATTAGGAATTCTTCAGCTTTTTTTCTGTAATTATTAAATTATTAATGGATTTGAGACTGTGAAATGTCACACATACTCGGTGCTAGCAACCATATCTTTGTGTAGCTCAGTGCACTCTCATTCTGCTCATCTGTAAGTAACTGAAATCTTCTTAACATTCCAATAACTTAATGGGGAGGTGGCATTATAAGCTTTCAAGAGAATTGTCTCCAAGCCCTCGTGAGTAGAGGCAGTGGATTTTAGGCAGCTTTTATTCATGGGGTAAAAAAGAAGAGGCATTATATACTGCGTTCTAAAATTCTGTTTCATACT
This sequence comes from Podarcis raffonei, assembly GCF_027172205.1. Lineage (NCBI taxonomy): Eukaryota > Metazoa > Chordata > Lepidosauria > Squamata > Lacertidae > Podarcis > Podarcis raffonei. Next base: position 78,677,819 of record NC_070604.1, on the reverse strand, counting down.
TAATATGGAAGAGAATGAATAGATCTGGCCAGAGAATGGAGTTCTACATTTAGACTTGGGTCCAAATCCTAATGTAGATTAAAGTATAGAGAGAGCCCTACAGCACAATTCTATTTCTTATCCTGTTTTCCACTATAAAGTTGGAATATTAGATATTTCCATCATGGGCCTATTCTGAAAATGAATGAGATAAAAAAATATTATCCCTCCTGCACGTTCCTCCAGTGAAGAGAGAAGTATGGAAGAAAAATGTACAGTGGTACCTCGGGTTAAGTACTTAATTCGTTCTGGAGGTCCATACTTAACCTGAAACTGTTCTTAACCTGAAGCACCACTTTAGCTAATGGGGCCTCCTGCTGCTGCTGCGCCGCCGGAGCACAATTTCTGTTCTCAACCTGAAGCAAAGTTCTTAACCTGAAGCACTGTTTCTGGGTTAGTGGAGTCTGTAACCTGAAGCGTATGTAACCTGAAGCGTATGTAACCTGAGGTACCACTGTAATGAGTTTTAAAACGGGCAGATCATTTCAGTACAGGCAACTCCCTATTTATGCAAGCTCTATTTGCATGCAACTGTGCACATGTGTGGTGCTGGAAATGGGTAGCACCCTGGAGAGTCCTTCTGGCTTGTGAGGAGATCCTCCTTGGAGCCCAAAAAGGAGGATATCCTGAACTGAAGGCCCAGTACGGTTTTGTTGAGGCCTCCCCACCTAACAGTTGACATGCGGGGTAGCGCAGCAGCAGCTGCTTCCTCACAGATCAGCTGCCCTCTGGCTCATGTGCCTAATAATAATAATAATAATAATAATAATTTTTATTTATACCCCGCCCTCCCTGGCCAGAGCCAGGCTCAGGATGGCTAACACCAATAAAATTCACAGTAAAAACATAATAGGGGGATAAGGGGAAGGGGAAACAAACCAATTTAAAATACAGGTTAAAATGCAATTTAAAATGCAGCCTCATTTTAAAGTAGCTGATAAATCAAGACCATAAGGGGAGGAAAACATAGGGTTCAGACTGAGTCCAAACCAAAGGCCAGGCGGAACAGCTCTGTCTTGCAGACCCTGTGGAAAGATGTCAAGTCCCGCAGGGCCCTAGTCTCTTGTGACAGAGCGTTCCACCAAGTCGGGGCCAGTGCTGAAAAGGCCCTGGCCCTAGTTGAAACCAATCTAACCTCCTTGAGGCTCAGGACCTCCAAAGTGGTGTTATTTGTGGACCTTAAGGTCCTCTGCGGGACATACCAGGAGAGGTGGTCCCTTAGGTACGTGGGTCCTAGGCCGCATAGGGCTTTAAAGGTCAAAACCAGCACCTTAAACCTGACCCTGTACTTCACCGGGAGCCAGTGCAGTTGGTAAAGCACTGGATGAATGTGATCTCGCGGCAAGGACCCCGTAAGGAGCCTCGTCGCGGCATTCTACACCCGCTGGAGTTTCTGGGTCAGCTTCAAGGGCAGTCCCTCGTAGAGCGAGTTACAATAATCAAGCCTGGATCACTGTGGCCAGATCAGGGCGAGAAAGGTAAGGGACCAACTGCGTAATACGGCGATGGAAAAATGCCACCTTTGCTGTGGCTGCAACCTGCGCCTTCATGGAAAGGGAGGCGTGGAAGGTTACACCCAAGCTCTTGACAGAAGGTGCTAGCACTAATTGAGCCCCCGCAAGAGATGGGAGTTGGCCCCCCCAACCCTGTCTCGTCCCAACCCAGCCAGAGGACCTCTGTCTTCGAAGGATTCAACCGGCTCCCATGCAGCCATCCAGCCACAGCTTCCAAGCATCTGGTCAGTGTGTCCGGGGCCGAGTCAGGGCGGCCGTCCATCAACAGATAAAGCTGGGTGCTCCCAATATATGTTATTTTGGTTACAAACAGGGAGGCCCGGAAAATAACCCCCGCATGAATTGAGAGTTGTCTGTAATACAAACTTCTTCTAAAATACATATGTCCTGATTTTAGTGAACCATAGATTTAATGCTTCTGTGGAGAGCATGTTTTTAACATTTGTTTGTTGTTTTATTGCTGGTTTGAGCTTCTTTGGGAGGAAGGGTGGGATAGAAATTCAAGAAATGCACAATAAATAAACAAACAAAACAATACTTTCCCTGTTAAATTAAAGATGTTACTTATAACTAAAGGTCAACATAGTTTGACCATCCCTCCTCATCTTCTAAGAGCAGAATATGAAGGTCTTGCTTAATCAGCAGCTTTTTTGTTACTCCCCTGGAATTAGCTTTGTGTGAGAACTATCTCAGCCCATCATTCCAGATATTTAAATGACATAAAACATTTTTATTTAGATGATTATGTGATAAAAAGTGTTGTTGGTTTTAAATTATTGATATTTTGATGTGTCTTATCTTTATTCAATTTAATTTTAGCAGACTTTTTATTGTGTGCCAGGGACAATACACTGGAAGAGGAATTGCAAAATAAATGTATTGATAAAACTGGATAAAGTCTATCCCTCTTCGGGGTTAAACTGCATCCATATTATTGCAGGAAGGAAATCTCTGAACACTTGTTTTTCAGGCCACTATTATTCTGTTTCTTAAAGCTTTAGGCTCAGGGAGCCCACAGCCAAAATAAATAGCGAAAGAAGAAGAGTTTGTAAGACACTAGTTTAAAGCAGCGTTTATTCATCCCTGACACAGTTATGTCTTTTATGCATTTATTAATGAGCAGCAGTCTGAACAACAACAGACACCATAGTGCCTCAGTTTTTACTGTGGTTAATGTTCACTGTGGTTTAACACATTAATAAAAGCAGCAGATTTGACCTTAGTGCACTGGGGGAAATTGCATATAGTCTATGTTTTATTCTTTGATTATTCAACTGTAGTAGGCAGCCTTCAATGAAAGTTAGCAAGGCGTGATAATTGATTTTGCTACTTTCTCATAGAGACCTCTACCAATTTTAAGCCCCAGCCATTTATTTTTCACTGTAAAAATGTTGTTTGAATGTCTACACTCCCCCCTTCATAAAGCAAACCAACATACATTAATTCCTTAAGGAGACAAGATGCAATTGTAAACTGGATGCAGATACACACACAGTGCTTTGAAGGTGTCCCAGTGAAGGGGAAAACAGGATCGGGAAATAACAGTGCTTGTGGAAAATTACTACTGTTATAACATGCCATTCCAACCAGTCACAAGCATAACCATGATAACATATTGCAGTGGAAGATGAGAGATGGATACTTACCTCTGTAGTCTCCCCAAATAGGCTTGGGAGAAGTGTTTGGGGGTTTGCCTGTAAAGGAGAATAAGTTTCTGTTCTTCTTTCATAGCCAGTGAATAAATTGGGGTATGAGCTAAATGTGAGTCACTAAAAATGAGAAGGGCCATCAGAAATATGCCAGAAGCTATTGAACTGCCTCTTTCATAAGCAACTATTAAACAGGAAAATGTTTATGTGAAACGAAGTAGAACCATGTTTTAATATATGCTTCAATGTGCTCACTCTTTTAGGGTGGAAAGAAAATATCTTGGCACGTATGAAATCCCATCCTTAAGCATCTGAAGATAATGGGGAATGTTGGGATAGGAAAAATTCCTTAAAACTACTGGGTAGGCACTAACTAGGAAAATGAGTGCCCAGGGGAAGGATTAGGTATTTTTGAGGTGAGGTGACCAGAAACATACACAGTATTCCAACAACAGTTACACCATAGATTTGTATAATGGCATTAGAATACAGGCAGCTTTATTTTTGATTCCTTTCCTAATGATCTCTAGCATGGATTTTGCCTTTTTCATGGCTTCTGAGCACTGGGTCAACATCTTCATTGAGCTATCTACTAAGACCCCAAGGTCTTGTTCCTGGTGTCACCTCCAGTTCAGACCCCCATGAGCATATATGTGAAATTAAGATATTTTGCCCCAACATGTATCACTTTTGACTTGTCTGTATTGAATTACATTTGCCATTTTACCACTCATTCACTCAATTTGGAGCAGTGTTAGAAACTAAAATATGCAGGATGAAATGGTAAAATCTGCTATGATTAAATGGGCACAAGATGTTGGACATAACATTATGTTTGCTGACTGGGAACAGTTGTGGACCACAGGTATGAAATTCACGGCATGTAATGCCTTAAGAGAGAATATTATGAAAATGATATACAGGTGGTACATGACACCAGTCAAGCTTGCAAAAATCTATCATTTGCCCGACAATAAATGTTGGAAATGTAAAGGTAATGAAGGTACATTCTTTCACCTTTGGTGGATGTGCCCAAGGATTGAGGCTTTCTGGGAGATGATTTATAATGAAATGAATATACCTTCTTGAAGAAACCAGAGGCCTTTCTCCTGGGCATGGTCGGCCAATTGGTGTTAAAGAAGGATAGAACTTTCTTTATGTATGCTACAACAGCAGCAAGAATACTCATTGCAAAGTATTGGAAGACACAAGATCTACCCACCCTGGAAGAATGGCAGATGAAGGTGATAGACTATATGGAATTGGCGGAAATGACTGGCAGAATCCGAGACCAGGGAGAAGAGTTGGTGGAAGAAGATTGGAAGAAATTTAAAGACTATCTACAGAAACATTGCAAAATTAATGAATGTTAAAATGATGTCGGAATGAAATTAAGAGGTTTTAGCAACAATGTTAAAAAGGAGTATGTAAGAATGGATTGTTAACAAGTGAAAATATAAAGCCATAATATATTAAGATAAAGAATTAAGATAAAAATAAAGAGGGAAAGGATTTGCTGAATTAACCATTTGAACTGGAATACAAAAAAGGGAGGTGTGAGGAGGTCAGGGAAATAAGTAAATGAAAGGCAAGATATGGAAAGATGGATTTATTTTTAATTGTTTTTATTTTTTCTGTATTTTGTATTTTTTGTTTCTTTTTTCTATTTCTTTTTTGCTTTTGTAATTCTATTTGAAATTTTAATAAATATTTTTTTAAAAAAGAAACTAAAATATGAAAGCTAGGAGCTAAATGGCACCTTAAACCTAGGCAAAACAATGGAATGTCTAGGCACACTTTTTTATAACAATACAAAGGTGAAAATGAATGAACTGCAACTAAAATCTTATGTTCATTTTTCACATGGTCTAGTCCTCACCTGAAGCTTTCAAAAAACAAAGCCATGCTTCCCCTGCCCCGCCCCCTAATATTCTTAAAGAGGGTCCCTTCTACAGTCTTCAGAGAGTACTTGGAAGTGGGGAGGCAGAAAAAGGTCATCCTTTCCTTCTACTCTGCAAACAAGTCCTGGATTCTCCCTACACCCCCTTTCCTTCATATAAATATCTCTTTTTGGCACCACAATTAACAAATATTAAAGGCCTATACAGGGACACGGGTGGTGCTGTGGGTAAAAGCCTCAGCGCCTAGAGCTTGCCGATCGAAAGGTCGGCGGTTCGAATCCCCGCGGCGGGGTGCGCTCCCGTTGCTCGGTCCCAGCGCCTGCCAACCTAGCAGTTCGAAAGCACCCCCGGGTGCAAGTAGATAAATAGGGACCGCTTACCAGCGGGAAGGTAAACGGCGTTTCCGTGTGCGGCTCTGGCTCGCCAGAGCAGCGATGTCACGCTGGCCACGTGACCAGGAAGTGTCTTCGGACAGCCTCTTGAGTGAGATGGGCGCACAACCCCAGAGTCTGGCAAGACTGGCCCGTACGGGCAGGGGTACCTTTACCTTTTTAAAGGCCTATACAACTGATGGCAGAGACCCACCTTGAGTGTCCGGTTCGCAAACCTAAGACTTAAGGGTCCTTCAATTATCAGACTCCAAAATTTGTTTTGATTTTAAGCATCACTGTGAGAATCTGAGGTAGATAACACTTTAACATGCACTACTTCCTCAAACTCAGCCCTCTATATGTTTTTGGCCTACAACTCCCTTGATCCCTAGCTAGCAAGACCAGTGCTCAGGGAAAATGGGAACTGTAGTCTCAAAACATCTGGAGGGGCGAGGTTGAGGAAGCCTGACTTAAACCATCATAACTAACTGGCTAGTATTTTTCAAATTAAAAGTACATTAAACAAGGCAACTAAAACCTAAACAAAACATGTTGGGTTTAAAAGAAATGAAATTTTTCAGGTCCCCAATGCATGTGTATTTTACTTGGGAGAAAGCACCCTTGAACTTGGTTGGAATTTACTTCCGAGTAACAGTGGCAATTTTAATCTGAAATCTTAGGCACAGTACTGCACCCAGAGCTCATGACGCACCTAGAACAATGGGAGTTTCAAACGCTGATATGGAGAGGTCCTTTGGGAGCACTTCGCAATCTCTTTTTCCTTTAATGACCCCAAACAATTTAGTATCCTCAGCAGACTTGGTCACATCACTGCTAGTATTCTTGGCCCTGTTGATATTTGGTGGTGTTTCATGATTAGTAGATATGTGGCCTTAACCAGATACATAAAAAACTCAAGTACTTCACTGTTTTTTATCTCAAATTTGTACATGAAAATTAAACTTCAGTTCTTCAAGTTTATTCTGTTCTGCAGAGAGTCTAAAAGATCTGTAAAAAAATTCATTTGTCTAGTGTGTACACATACAGATATATTGTTAACAGTAAGTGGTGACTTTTTTGACAGAGTTTTGAAGGCACTATTGTGTGGGAAAGCCAGGATCTGCAAGGCCTAGTTTCTAGAAATCTTCACAAAGTGATGGTGAATGATGGCGGAGGTGTCTTCAGAATCACTACGGTCTGTCCTTTTATTCCTCCATATAATGATTATAATAGGGCAGCATTTTGGTAAACATTTTAAGCAGGTCAAATTCTCAAGTAACCTCTTAAATACGTTTTTGTTTTACTTGAAATCAAAATGGTGCATTTGGATCATTTTATCATCTTATAATAGTTTTGAGTATTTCTAGTTTATACATCTGTATAAATTCATAATCTTAAATAGAATCTCCAGAGGAGAAATGCTAATGCTTCTAACTCTTTATGACTACTTCCATCTTGAAAGCCATTATGGAGGGCATTTGCCTTATTAGCTAATGACCTATGAGTTGCATTTTAGCCTAGAAGAAATTGCTCTGAATTGTTATAACTATATTGATATAACAGGCATGTTGGGCATGTTGAGTATAAAATAACAAAATATCATAATTCGTCTTTATATATTGGTATCATACCATCTTCTAGTATATGTTTTTTGAACTCTAGGTCTACTTTGGATAACCATAAGATTGATTTATTTTAGGAATCTCTATTTCTAATACTAGATGCAGTGGGGATCTAGTATTCCTGCTATAAATAAAGGTGAACTCATTGCATCTCTGCCATATTTTGCCACTTTATGGCATCAGAGTAATGGTTTACTAGCTGCTCTGAACACTTGCATTTGATTAGGGCTGCAACATTTAATCAATTCTTCGGACAAAATGTTGGAGGAAACCGTGGCAGTAACTAGTTTCAAACCATATTAGTTTTGTAGAAGTGATATTTCTGTAGCAAAAGTTTAACTAATTCTCTTCTGTTTAATCATTGTGCACAATAGGCAGGGGAAGGGTCATTGCCACATGAATTTACACAAGGCGTGGAAGGGATTGCTGGAGGCTTTATTTACACAATTCAAGGTAAGCATCAAAACATATACTCTTTATTAAGGCACTGCTGTTTGATGCTTGCTCCCTCTAGTGTTTTAAAGTTAGTTGACCCCTAACAGATCTGCCTGAGATACTGTATGGCTCTGGGGTTGTGCAGCTTGTAGTCAGCTACCGCAATCCTGGAACATCCCATCCGACGGAAACTGTTGCAAATTCTGTGATTGCTTACAAATAGCTCTGGCAGAAAGCGCAAAGCCGCCTGGCCATACTGCATCCTAGCTCTCAGGTGTGATTTGGACTTTTCCTGTGTTCTATGGTACAGAGAAGCTTCAGCATAGCCCTTGGGGGGTCATTTTCCAATATGTGAAGATAATTGTTTCTTTCAGTATTTAGCAAGGTGAAGTAGAAGTACATTGGATGTTAAATATTCTTGAGAATCTCAGAATTTTCATCTTGCAGAGACCTTTTTTTAATACCCTTTACTTAGGAATAGAATATTTCTGTTGCAAAGTAAAGTGTATTTTTAAAAAATCTAGGAAACATAATTATTTTTCCAATGCATCCTTGGCCGCAACCTAATTTTCACTGATTTTCACTTATGAGTCTTTGTCTTAAGAAGTTGTTAATTTTCAATCTTGTTACGCTTTTGCTGATATTTTAAATATGTGAGAAAACCTATAGAGAATCAGTTCTACAGAGTGATCATTTCAATGTTAGACACATGTGATTTTTGAAAGCTTGCCATTTTCCTATCTCATTTTCAGAGGGAGAGGCACTCCTAAAAAGCCTACAGAGTCGCCCAGAAAGATTCACGCATCATATAAATAAACTTGAAGAGGAAGATGCCTTATTGAAAGTAGAAAGCAACACTTATGATGATATTGTTTTTGTTGATGTAATTGATACATACAGAAATGTTCCGGCCAAATTACTGAACTTCTATCGATGGTAAGTTGGGAGAAATGTTTGAGGGTTTTGCCTGGTTTATCTGGTGCAGAATTATAAATGCCTTGATGTTGTGGATTATTTGCAGGTGTGAATGAACTGTAACTTGAAATGACCATGGGCCTTTTTAAAGATTCCAATACAATTAAAGTGTGCATATTTCCGCACTGTATGTGTATGTCTGTTCCCTGATTGCTCTCCTCCTTATGGGGCCACATTTTCCCAGTAACAGATGTATGTTATATTAAAATAAAATTGATTCCCCAAATTACTATGTCCTTTGCTGCTATGCTTGCCACATGAAGTATGACAGCATGGTATATTCTTGGCAATTATATTACATACATATGACAAACTTCTCCCCTCCCCAATCCTTCATATTTACATTACTGCATTATTGCTTTTTGAGTTTTTAAAGTATCATAATAGTTGTGCATTCCTTCCTACACAGTGCATATGTAGGGTCATTAAAAGCATTGAGAAGTCTCTACTCTCTGTCCTATTTAATGCGTCCTTTGGGGATTTTTAACATAAAAAAAAAACAGCCTGCATTCCTCCTCCTCCAGTGCTAAAGTATACTTCTGTTCAATTACAAGGGTAAACAGGAGCCTGGCTTTCCCTTTTCCAGAAGGCTACCACCTTCACTTTCCTAATGTAAGGGTGAGATATTGCACTGTTTGTCCTCTATCACAGCTTACAGGAGTATCCTACTACTAATAAAACATTATCGGAGCTGCCCCGCCCCCCTTTTCATCTTCTTCTATGGGTTTCAGTGAGTCTTAATTAGAACAAACAGTTGCCTCCCAGTGCCAGAAGAGGAATATGAAAGATGACAGCATTTCTTATTAGGCTGAAGATGACAAACATTTCAGAATTAGAGCTCTTTATTTTTAACTGCTGTCGGAGAGGGAATTTCAGCTCCTGTGGATTATCATGCAATGGTGCTGGGCAACTAAAAAGTTGCATTCCTTCCTCGATGCAGCCATTAAAGCAAGGGGCCAGAACCTTTGGGGCCAATGGGATGCTGAGTGTGTCCTCCTGCCATGGTGGGGGCCATGCCCAGTGGCAAAACACCCATTGCAAAGAAGGCAAACTAGTGAGACTAAAAGGCAAGTTACTTCCCAAGAACCAGAGTACAAGGGTGACGTCTTTTTCCCTTACCCTTGCCTTCTCCTGCCCTTCCGCTGTCCTACCCTTGTCACTCCCCTGGTACTGGCAGAAAGGGGCTCCTTTTTTCTCTTATTGCACCTTTCTTCAGGGTGACTGGATATGCACAGCTGTCTGCTGTCTTTATTTTTCTGGAGTACCTCTAGGTTTTAGGGCTGGGTGTGGGAAGGGTAAGAGTGCTGCATGGGTGCTGCACTGGGAAAACCTGTATTAAAGGTATAGAAGCCAAAATGTTGAAACATTGATCATCCTATTGCATCAGACCTGTTTCAGTGTAGTTATCACAGCATTTTCAATGCATTTCAAGGGACTTTTGTAGTACAGTGGTACCTCGGGTTAGATACGCTTCAGGTTACATATGCTTAAGGTTACAGACTCCGCTAACCCGGAAATAGTGCTTCAGGTTAAGAACTTTGCTTCAGGATGAGAACAGAAATCGTGCTCCAGCGGCACGGCAGCAGCAGGAGGCCCCATTAGCTAAAATGGTACTTCAGGTTAAGTACGGACCTCCAGAACGAATTAAGTACTTAACCCAAGGTACCACTGTATTTACTTATTTTATTTATTTATTAGATTTGTATTACACCCTATACCCACAGGTCTCAGGGCAATTCACAGAGTAAAATCGGAATATTAAACCACAAAATGCATAATCAAAATAAAAACAACAACCCAATAATAGTCTCATTGTTTTTTATTTGGCTACAGGACAGTAGAAGCAGCTAGTTTCAATGTATTGCTGAAGACGGATGATGACTGCTACATAGATTTGGAGGCTGTGTTCAACAGAATAAAGCTTAAAAACTTAGGCAGACCAAATACTTGGTGGGGAAAGTATGTTTGTTTGCATTTAAATAAATTGTTTACACAAGCAGTGTTTCTTCTGCTGTACAGTTTCATAGGCAATAGGTATCCTTGCACTGAAGGAGCTTATGGTTGAAGAATAATGGGGAGCATAGGGGATATTTTAAAGCCAAAAAACAAACACCAAATATTGTTTTTAAATGTTTGTTTTATTTTCATCATGTTGCAGAGTATAAGTGAGCAAGCATGAACACACTAATCACAGAAAGTATATTTAAGGAAATTTGCAACTCTGGTTGCAATTTAAGGGTCCAAGCCATGCTTGAACCAATATTTTGATTTGCATTCTATATAAACCTCTAACTGCTGAATCAAAGACAATATTTCTAGATAGCATAAATGATGGGTGATTTTCCATTTGTGGCATCCTGCTTGTACAAGTATTTCTCCTTGTGCTACCAGACCTCCCCCTTATCTACAACATCCATCTGCTCTGGGCAAGGGAAGGAAGGAAAGTCCCATTGCATCTATGAGTTTCCTTATGGGTTCATTCAGATATGAAGTATATTTAATAAGCAGTTGAACTGCAGAATCAATACTGCCTACATGCTCCAGAGACTGATTTGCATGATGATGTATTGGTTTGTTTTGGGGGCTGGTTTCTGGTATCAGTCTTCTCTTGCAATTTCTTTGGATTTCCTCATGATGCCTTTGTTTAGACTGGCAAAAATGCTGGGTAGGAGTGAAGGTGGATGTCAAAGCTTTTTCTAGAGGTATCTAGAGGTACCTTGATACTGTAAAGGAGGCAAATATAAGCAGAGAGATGGGGAAAGAAGAGAGGTTAACTACCCTTCGTTGTTTTTTCATGAATCCTGTGATAAAAAAAAATTCTGCACTAAAAGGTAAATGATTTCACTATTTCACTGTGCTGACAAACCCCCACAAAAATAGGAAATATAAAATGTGTAAAGAACTTAAAAAGCTAAAAAGTGGGGCACATAGGCTACTTTTCTACTTGTATATTAAAAAAAGGAACAGGTGGCAGCACAAAAATTGCAAGTTGCTGCCTGAAAGATTAAAGGGGTCAGACATGAGAGTGAGCTCCTTCTCTGTAGGGACTAGTCCTGATGATTAAATTGTCTAGTTGCCAGTCCTAGAGAAAGGGTTTCCTCCCCTTTAGTCAGAATTAAAGAGCTATTAATATTCTGTCAAAATAACTTGATTTTGGTCTCAAGTTTCAGATTAAATTGGGCCGTCGACCGCACTGGGAAGTGGCAAGAGCTAGAGTATCCAAGTCCTGCATACCCAGCCTTTGCTTGTGGATCTGGTTATGTAATTTCCAAAGACATTGTAGAATGGCTTGCAAGAAACTCAGAGAGATTAAAGATATATCAGGCAAGTATTTTCACAGGAGGAATGGAGATAGGTTTGTGTATATGTAATCCTATTTATTTTATAAACAGACATTCCATTTCCCCCCAGCCTAACCTTCTAATATTGGGATTGAGAGTTGTTGTTTTGGAGGAGTCCATTCCAAGAGCTTCTATATGGATATGTGAACTCTGCAGTGGCTACACAATCCCCAGGTTGGCAAGGGCTTCCCTCATTCCTTTGTTCAGGAATAAGTCCATTGTTAGACTTGTGCGGTTTTGGATCAAAGCCAAAAGTTACACAGCATTACACTTGGTTTGGGGTTTCTGGTTGCATGGAAGTGCTCCGTTACCTCAAATATGGATGTGATGACATCTATATGCTTCAAACGCAACACACCTATACATCATAGTTTTCTGGTAAATATTTACTTACGAAACTCGGCACAAGCTTAAATGATGAAGTGTGTGCCATCTTGAGTCTTTGTTGAAACTGAACTCATTTCTTCATTTTGGTTTTTATTTTGATTTAAATGTGTGCATTTAGGGTGAAGATGTGAGTATGGGTATTTGGATGGCAGCCATTGGGCCAAAACGCTATCAGGTATGTTTTTCTTGATTTGTTAAGTAACTGAGAATCCTACATACATGTACTTGGGAATCAGCGCCATTTCACTCAGTGCAGATCTGCTTAGATTGAGCTGTAAAGACTTTTAAGACTGCTAAGGAACAGATGATTGTTATTATGTCCTCATCTGTAAAACCACAGAGTTCAAAGAGGGTGTACTTCCTTTTTCCCATGACTGTATTTTCCTGGCACGGCATGCTATGTGCGTGCTTTGCTCCTCCTACAGCAGTGGTGGCGAATCTACGGCACGCGTGGCAGAGGCCACTCAAAGCCCTCTCTGTGGGCATGTGCGCCATCGCCCTAGCATGGCCGTAGCTTCTGTGCTGGGGGTGGCAGGGGAGGAGAGGAGGGCTCTTGCACGCCGTCCAAAGCCTGCGGCACCAGGGCTTGGTGATCATTATTCTCATATATTAAAAATTGGGAGAGGTGGCTCTTGCTGCAGCCCTCCAGTGTACACTAGTGGCCCAAATTGTGGAATCTTCTGGAAAAAATGTATTTCCGAGGTTTGATGGCTCATAACACAACTGTTTTGGAGTAATACCAGTGCTTTTTTCTGTGGGGACACATATCCCTAAACATTTTGTGAATTTAATGGGAGAAGAAATTCACTGTATTTATTTTTCCCGATTTGAACTGTATTTGTTTTTCCCCGGTGGTGATTTTCTTGAGTCAAAATGAGAGTACCCCTAAACATTTTTTTAAGAGAAAAAGCACTGAGTTTTACCATAAAATTATGTATCAACGGAAAGACAAAGAAGAATGTAATGCAATAACTTTTTTGAAGGATTATTTATTACAACTGCAGTCATAAAGAAGAAACATGAAACACACAGAAAACATGAGATATACAGGTTAAATTGCCGTTTTGGCACTTTAGGTTGAATAAGTGGGTTTTGGGTTGCAGTTTGGGCACTCGGTCTCTAAAAGGTTCGCCATCAGTGTCCTAGTTTCTTGGCTCAGGGTAGCAAAACACTGCATCCATTCCAGTGGTCTGAGAATTGGTTGTATTTAGCCAAACAGAGAGTATGGGATGGGGAATCTGTGGCCTTGCAGAGGTTGCTTGACTACAGTTCCAATCATCCCTACCCATTGGCCATGAGACCTGCAATGCCACAACTCCTGATTGCTGCGTGGCATCTAACCTGGTGACTTGCTGGATGAAGCAATCCAGTAACTTAAGATTCAGTCTTAAGTGTTTGGTTCCTGTTGCCAGCAATATATTCCTAGTTATTTATTGAGGAAATCTTTGACTTCTCCTCTTCTTTAGTTTCTCACTACCCCTTTATCTGCCTACCCCTGCTGTCTGTATTTTAAAATCTTGTTACAAGAGGATACTTGTATAACTAATATGAACTGCCTTTGGAACTATCACTGGAACTATCTTCTTATCAATGTTTGCCATGTTTTGTTTCCTGTTAAAGAGTCTCTGAAATAATTCTCTCAAACAGGACAATCTCTGGTTGTGTGAGAAGACATGTGAGAGTGGTATGTTGTCCTCTCCGCAGTATTCTCCAGAGGAACTTGCAGAGCTCTGGAAAGTCAAGGAGCGTTGTGGAGATCCCTGCAAATGTGATGAAAGATGAACACTGGCCAGCAGCATGAGGAAACTGTAGTTTTCAGTGATAACAGGAAAGGCTCTCAGTGGTTTCTGAAAAGAATTTCCTTTCATAAGACACAACATCAGTCTCCTGTGTAGTTTGTCACTTGTGACAAATATTAAGTGTGGGTAAGTGGCAATTGTGTGTATGTCCCCCCCCCGCCCCCCGATTACATGGAAAAAGAGGAAATATGTTTGCTGTGGGTGCCAAACTATACATGGAATTCACTTATTCTCACAGGCGGATTCACACAGGTAATTTGTTTTATGTCAAATGGCCCTTTTAACAATGTTTTCTACATCTTTTCTTTTGTAAAGGGAGCCTTTCGATTTCCATATTCTCTATAGGAGTTTTACAAAGCTAAATGTGAAGTAAAGCAATTTTCTTTAAATGACCGATGTAGATAAGCTTGACCTCTCATGCATTAATATGCAAAAAGAACAAGGATTTAAGTCTAGCCTTAGGAATGTAAGTGTACTACTGTAAAAATAAGTATGTAATGAGGCCCGCACTACTGTGCCAACGCAGGAGGGAAGCATAAGTTAGTGTACCAGTATTCCACTTATGGGCACTATAAGGTGGTGAATGCTGCAGTAATTCTACATTTCTTCATTCCTTGCACCAGTGGATGAGGGAATCAGGGTAGCAGGTCCTTTCTCCCATGTGGTGGTGTGACTATGGAGCACTCGGGCAGCGATCCTATACCCCACTGGGCGGGTGGGGGGCAGGCATGGTGTAGGATTGTGTTGTTAGTAGCTGTGTTTACTTAGTAGTGTTATGCTTGCTAGTAATGCAGTGCCCTCAGGCCAGGTGGACAATGAGAATACCTCAGTTTTTAATTCTCGAGATCTTATGATTATATCTATAATAATAAGAGTAGAATCTATTATAGTCCCATCCACTTCTAAAAGTTAGCAGCGTAGCACAAACCATGGGTTAAATGCATTTCCATTAAGTTGGTTAAAGCTTACCTTTTCTCAATGAGGCATGGCACTGTTTTTAAAGAGAAATTTATTAACAAAGTACACCACCTAGTAATTTGTCTAGTAAATAAGCGTTCCATTTTTCATATGAAGGTTCTTCCAGAAAATAGTTTTTTTTTAAATCAACATACGACGTGTAGAGGCTTTGCTAGCAGCATACAACTGTTTATTGAAAGACGTGAAGGCAGCAGTTACCATCGGACTAGTATGGAGTCTTCATTTTCAATAGAGTAAAACTGCAATGGCTTTAGGTCATTGTCTAGTTCAAATTCCTTGCCTTTCATCTAGGATAAGAAAAGATCCAGATATTAGTCTATTTTAATCTTGCAGAACTTTTTTAAAAAGGCAAAAGATGTGAGATCAAGCAGCTGCTACCTCTCAAAAGAAAGCCGAACAAGGTCTAAAATTATGGTTATGGTTACTGTCCTTTACAGGAATCAAATAATTCAATAGTGTTAGAGTGCAGTGTTGACAGTAGCAGTGTGACAAATTGTATTCTGTATTGTATGAACATGAGCTTACTTTAGAACTTTCGTAGGATAGCTTCAGTTCTGAACCTGGGATTTTAAGTAGCCGATACAGCAATCCTTTAACCTTCTGGATAGTCATAGACTCTGTATAGGGAAAAGAAAATTGATCAACTTCAAATAATTACCTTTTTATGCATTTAAGTAGATTTCCTGAAGTTGTTCTCTTGAAGCAATTAGCAGCAGCACCTCAGTTTGACATAAAGGTAATAATATAAAAACTATAAACCAAATTGGAGTTTCTATAGTTTATGTATACAACACACTGACTGACCTAAGTGACCTTCAGGACTTAGTTTATGGCATTTGCTCTTTTGTACTTTGACTGAAGCTCTTCCCTCTGCAAAAAATGATTGTCATTTTAGGAACTTATGACAAGGTCCAAAATTGTGTATATTGATTAGTTCTAGTTTACCACTAGCTTTATGTGCTTGCATTACAAACCAATACATATGAACATGGAGGTGTATTTTTGTAATGAGACTTGAAGGAGTAAGTTAGTTTTTTAAAACTATCTTCTAAATTTGAGCAATGCAAGATATTGGCTATTGTGTGTAATCCCCTTCCCCTTTCATTTAAAGCTTTATCTGAAGGCACAGCAATAGTGAGTTACTCTATTGTCACAAAATGTACTTAGAAAAATATTTTTCTATTAACTTTTTGGAAAAGCTGTATATTTTATGCAACTTGTGATAAATGTGATTTTTATTTTAGAATAAATACTTTTCAAAATACAGTGTTCAAATTCATTAAGACTATTTGATCACATGGGTCATACAAGTGTGTTAAACTGTATTCCTGCTACCCCACTGAGAAATTCCCATGGAGAACGATGGGATTTGTATCCATGGAATATATGCTATTTCTTCTTCCACAAGATAGATTCAAAAGTCAGGTCAGTTTTGCCTACCTTGGGATATTACACAAGAATGGAAATGGGTCTTGGCTTTGTGTGTCCCTGTCCACCAGAAAAATACTTCCACTTTGTTACACTGGCATTTATTTTACTTGGGACCTGTATGTAATTCTGTAAGCTGCTGCTTAAATGCTTTTCTCCAATGTAACAATTAAGTCAGCAGAGACTACTCTGTTGTTTCATCAAGTAAGTACTAAAGGTGTAAAATTTTGAAGCAGGGCAGAGAACTGGGCTTTTTAAGGGAAAACAGGACATGGAATTGAAATATGCAATTTTCCTTTCAAACTTATTTTACTGCTTTAACAATAAGCTAGCATATAAATTGGTATTATTTGTCATGTTTACTCATAAGTAAAGCCCAGGTAAGCATACAAAAGCTTGCAGACCCAAAAGTATAAATACTTTACGCTGCAGTTCTATACGTGTCTCTCAGAAGTAAGTCCAATTAAAGTTCAATCATATTTAAGTGAGTATAGAATTGCAGCCTTAAGTTTATATAAGCTAAAGGACCGCAGACATGGGATACTTGCTCCTAATGCCTCCAAACAAGATCACCAGACAGCCGGCATTAAGGCAAGAAAATGATGGCCCTGTATGTTCTTAAGAAGGCAGCACCCTCTAGGTGCAGAAATTAATCTTGAATCTGAATGTTGTATTCTAATAATGACAGGAATTACCACCCTCTAATGTTGCTGATTATCTTACACAAAAGATAATCTTGCATATATTCCTAATCTATTTAGCTTTCCCACAAATACTCCCCGTTAAGCAGATGCTGCTTTAAGAGGATTCCCCATTTAATCGAAATACATACTTGAACAACTAGACTGAAGTTTTGAATATATTAAGCAGTCATCCAACCTAACGGGGTGGGGGTGGGGAATCCTAATTAGGGTACTCTGTAAAAATTTTACAATAGCCTAATTTCTCTTCTTCTGCTTCAAAGGAATACTCTTTTAAAGATGCTTCTTACATCAGTGTGCAGGCTGAGGATGATTCTGCTGCCTTCAAAAAGGCAGAATGAGGCTAGTTTCTCAATGCGTTTTTACAATAGAAGGAAAACTGGGTGGTATCCAGTGAAATAGTTCTGTTAACGCAAGGACTTTTGGCTGCGCAATAGAACTTACAGGTCAGGTCCTGTCCCTGAGCATCTCTTAAATCTGTTCTGGGTTTCCCCTCAATCTTCTGGAGCAGATTTGGGAAGGGTGATGGGGATGCACAGGGAGAAGTTCTGTTAAATCAACAAAAATCCTTGCTGTAATCCAACTAACTTTGTTGGATAGCGCTTTATGTACCCTTGAAGAACTTAATCCACTTAAGTGAAAACACTTAAATATGAGGTAGCCAAGAAAAACAAAATAATTCTGACATGCAGAAACAACAGGCTATGTCAAATGATGAAATCCTGGCTTAATATGCCATGATATAAATTTAATAAATAATAATGATATACCTAAATTCTGTGCACCAGCATACAGTCGCTTTGTGCAAGCTGAAAAACAAGTCAGGGAGCCACAGTTAACTGTAAATTACCCATTACATGCCAAATGGGACCTATGGTTTATGACTTTCAAAGAAGCTTGGATTCTTAAGCTACCGTATTTTTTGCCCCACAGGGCGCACCGGCCCATAGAGCGCACCTAGTTTTTTGGAGGGGAAATAAAGGGGGGGGATTATTTCCCCCCCAGGCGCAGGGCTTCCCCAGCCCCCAGAACAGGCTGCTCTCCGCAAGCCGTGGGAGCCCTCCCACAGCTTGCGCAGAGCTACCCGAAGCCCGGGCGCGACTGCTCAGCGCACCCCAGGCTTTGGGATGCAGGCAGCTCTCCGCAAGCCATGGGAGCCCGGCGGAAACTCCCGCGGGCTCCCAAGGCTTGCAGATAGCTTCCTGAAGCCGGGAGAGCGAGAGGGGTCTGTGTGCAGAAAGCCTGCATTCGCCCCACAGGATGCACACACATTCCCCCTTCATTTTTGGAGGGGGAAAAGTGTGTCCTATAGGGCGAAAAATATGGTAACTTAAGCCATAGCTGGCTTGTGTAGAAGCCATTAACCCTGGTTCGCATGTAATGGGAAGTTACAGTAACTCTGGATTCCTGGGCTTCCCTAGTCACCTGAATGAGTTGTACGTTGGTGCACAGAACTCAAGCATATCTTCGCTTATTAAGCCGGGATTTGATCATGCCTGAAATCAACACTGATTCTTGCCTTACCTGGCAGTTTCTTCTCTATGGGCTTCTGATCAGGTCTGTCAGGACACTTAAAGGTCAAAGCTTAGAAAATAAAGAACAGTGAGAAGCTGATGTAATACTAACATTTTATA
Source organism: Podarcis raffonei (assembly GCF_027172205.1). Classification (NCBI taxonomy): domain Eukaryota; kingdom Metazoa; phylum Chordata; class Lepidosauria; order Squamata; family Lacertidae; genus Podarcis; species Podarcis raffonei. Next base: position 78,659,045 of record NC_070604.1, on the reverse strand, counting down.
CAATGTATATTAGCTATAGGCAAGGGGAGAAACCTTATGCATATTTCCAATTAACGCCTAATGCACTGTTGGGTGTAAGAATTCTTGACACTGAAAGTGTATGGCAAGTTCAAAAGCAATAGATTAATACTGATAAGTTACAATACCTGGACATGAGTATATCCTAAGAAACAATTTCAGGGTGCCAAGAAACTGAGAAACTTTGCTTGATATAACTGGATCACACCACAACGGTATAAACAGAGATTAAAATGTCTTTGGGTCAGGGGAAAGTGGATGTCACCATGCCTACTTGTTACCAAATACACTAAGAGTATTCCTTCCCCTCTAAAATGAGCACATCCCTCTGAAAGCATTTTTAAAAAAACTCTGGCCTCACCAGGAATCCTGAGCGTGCTGAGAAAAATTAAACTTAGATTCAAGTAATAGTTGTAATATCACATGCTGCTTGTCACATATAGCAGGGGTGCAGAACATGCAATCTTCCCAGTGTTGCTGGACAATACACATCATCCTCAGTCTCCAACCATGCCGGCTGGAGCTGATCGGAGTTCAGAGGCCAACATCCTCTGGAGAGAGACAGGTCCCATACCCCTGATGTGTAGTAATAGGAATCTTTAAAGCCCTATACGGCCTAGGACCCTCGTACCTACGGGACCGCCTCTCCTGGTATGTCCCACAGAGGAACTTACGGTCTTCAAACAAAAACATCCTGAAGGTCCCAGGCCACAGAGAGGTTAAGCTGGCCTCAACTAGAGCCAGGGCTTTTTCGGCTGTGGCTCCAATCTGGTGGAACGCTCTGTCACAAGAGACTAGGGCCCTGCGGGACCTGACATCTTTCCACAGGGCCTGCAAGATGGAGCTGTTCTGCCAGGCCTTTAGTCGGGGTTCAGTCTGACTCCCTCTCCCCTTTCATAAGAACTTGTATGAAAGTGTCCTCCCAATTTTTTCACAGGCCCATATAAGTTCAGCACAAACAGTTGGGCCTGGTGAACATTTAAGGTCCCCAACCCTAATCTGCGGGTTGCCATCTCATTGGATTTTATTCTGATCCTGATCTGATTTGAGGATGTATTTTAATTGATTGTCTGATTTTATGTTAATGTGTTATACATTTGATGTTAGCCGCTCTGAGCCCGGCTTCGGCGGGGAGGGCGGGATATAAATAAAAATTTTTATTATTATTATCATGATCTCAACACCCCACATCCTTGTTGGTTTAAGGCTGCAGAAGCTATACGGCAAGGAGGGGAGGAGTCATCAGTTAAACAGTCTGTTTGCGATGTGTACAACATCATAACTGAGACATCCTTTAAAAAAGTCACCTGCTCTGCAAATACTGTACTGTAGCATTACAAACTTCTTTAAATACTTTTTTTTAGTTTGGCCTTATATCTTACCCAACAGCTGACTTTTTAGTGAGAAGGGCTGTTCTCTTTTCAGCTCTCCATCTTCAGGGGCACCATATTCTGTTACGGAAAAATGACAAGAATAGCAATTCACTTAATGCTTAAAACAAATTATTAGTCTTGTGGGTTGGTTCGCTAATGCTGGCAGGTAAAAGAGGGACTGCAACTTCTCAAAGGTTCAGACATTTCTGACTGGGGCATTAATGGCTACACAAGGGGAACAATGAAGAAAAAGATCCGATGTAGAAAGGTCTGAAAGAGCTCATAAGCACATTCATCTGGAATGAATTAGAAGCTTCCATGCACCCAGGAATCCCTCATTACCAGAAAGAGCATACTTATAAGCCCTGATTAAACCTTTGCTCAAATCAAAAAGCTCATGTGCAGAGCAGGTGTGCCCTCCACTGACTGACCTTGCAAACACATATCACATGAGGATCAGAAAAGCCAATGCTTTGTTATTCTACGTTATGAATTCTGCTAGGGTGCAAGAGAGAGGCAGTTGCTGGGAGAGCATCTCCTCTTGGCTACAGACAGGCTACACTGCAAGGATACTGAGAGGAAGATGCAGTCACTTGGCATTCCAGATAATGCTGGCAACTGGGTTTTGCCCCACCAAAAATAAAGACTATTGAGTTTTATTCTCTGTACTGTAGTTCCAAGGGGTTGGAGCAGGAAACCTTGAACCTGGACTACATTGCTTCCTGGACAACTTTCTGAGAGCTGCGTGCCAGTGCTGCGTTGAGCCAGAGGCAAAAGTGGGTGCAAGAATGGATATTACTTTACTTTTTTCAGCAGGCTACATTCCAGCTACAGCAAAAGCCAGCGGTCTCTACTTGGCTTCACCTCCAAAATCTCCCCCAGGCAACAAAAATGTATTACTGCAGTTCAAGGACACATACCAGCCAAGCAAAAGCAACCAAAGAGGGCACAGAGCAGGGCTGGTGAAGGATATGGCCTGTGGATGGGCATGGTCTGTAGAGTCTTGAGAGCCAAACAGAGATGACCGGAGGGCCACATTTCTTTGAAGCTGCAAAGATGTGTTCCGTGCCAATATGCTTTCTCCTCCCTCTCCCATGGCAGGAAACAAGTCAAGTTTCAGGTTGGTGGCAGACAGGCTTCCCCCTCTCCATCCTTGAAAGATGTGGGCTAGATACTACTGAGCCCAAAGATGCTGGAAAGTGGTGGAAGTGTTGGGCCGGATTCAACTAACCCAGGGGAATAGTGAAAGGGATAGTCACTCTACTTTTTGCCTAGAAACCTGACCCTGCTTGTAGCAAGAGGTGATGATATTCCCAGACATGATTATTGCTTTCCCCTGCCATCTCCAAGAATGTCCAAGAAAGTAAAATGCACTTCCTTACTGATCTGTGAAAGGATTATACCAAGGCAGGCAGGCATCTGAAAACAAGTCAAAACGCTAGAGGAAAAACCCTTCTACTGACACTATACTTACTATCACAGAGTAACTGGAACCTGGGGTGAGCAGCAAGGAATTCCTCACTTGGATTGTTTTTGTTTGGATCCTGATTACCACCAGCCTTTAACCAATCGATGCCGTATTTTTTCCTGTAGTCAAGTTCTGCTCCTTTTCTTTCCTCAGGTGTGATCTGTGACAAAACAAGGACATATTTCTGCAACATATCAGCAGAACAGCCGTTACCAGTTTATATAAAGAAAAGTGTATAAGATCAGAAGGCTATAGTTTATGTCATTTCTGGTTGTAACGTGGACCATGAAAACTGCCAGGTCTTTTCATGTAAGCAACTGGGAATGGCTTCAACTCCAGCAGGGTTTTCAAATTAGCAAATGATACAACTTATCACAGCTCCAGCTGCTTTTCTACTATAGATGGCTTTTGGGCTGTGGATTTCTCAAGCAGCACTCACCCCTGCTACATTACAAACTGCTGCTGTACACTAAAAGGACTTCTGAAAACAGTCTGTAACGTGGCAAAAAGAAAATAAGGCAAATTTCTCAAGCCCTGGGAGTGCCTGAAGCCAGAGTTTCTGTAATGAGACTACAGTGGTGCCCCGCAAGACGAATGCCTCGCAAGACGGAAAACCTGCTAGACGAAAGGGTTTTCCGTTTTGGAGGTGCTTCGCAAAACGAATTTCCTATGGGCTTGCTTCGCAAGACGAAAATGTCTTGCGAGTTCCTGCGGGTCCCCCCCCCCTTTTCCCAAGCCGCTAAGCCGCTTATCAGCTGATCCGCTAAGCTGCTTAACAGCTGATCGCTAAGCTGCTTATCAGCTGATCCGCTAAGCCGCTTAACAGCTGATCCGCTAAGCCGCTTATCAGCTTATCCGCTAAGCCGCTAATAGCGCTAATCCGCTAAGCCGCTAATGGGCTTGCTTCGCAAGACGAAAAAACCGCAAGACGAAGAGACTCGCGGAACGGATTCCTTTCGTCTTGCGAGGCACCACTGTATTAGCCCACCATCTCACAGAAAGAAAGGTAAGCGAATTTCATTTGAGGTACCTATAAACATCATTTGATTACCATAGAAAGAAGGGGTCTTAAGTCCCAGCCCTAAGCATCAACGCCAAAGGAAACAGCCAGCATTGCGTATAACAACTGCTGACCCTGAGCAACAGAATATCCTGGGTGGTTTACTGTTGCTTCACCCGGTTTAGTAAAAGGTACAGTACCAAAAGGTACAGAACTACATGAATCAGAAATGCAGAGAACCAGCATGGTTCAAACGATACTAAGATTTAAAATGTATTTACAGTAAGCCCACATTTAACTAGTCCGCATTCAGCTTTATATGCTTGACAAATGATTTTTTTTTTTAAGTGGTAAGGGGACAGGCACCTGGGCAAAAAAAGGGGGGGCTTTGGCAATTTCACCCACCACTGAACCTGTGCTTTGACTTCATGCAATTTTGGCTTTAGGTGCGATCCCCAGAATGCAACCCACATGTAAATTCCGGTTTACTGCATATAATTTCAACATTGCAGTAGGCGTATGCTACCCTTGCCTTGTTTCTGCTACACTGGAGCAAACTGTTCTGTGTGCTGTCAAAAGTTACACAATCTTCAGCAATGGGATGCTTTTCCAGCATCCAAGTTTAAATAACCCAAATTCACAAAAAGTCAACAACACAATCAAAAGTTGAAGCTTATTTTTAAAGTCTCTTCTTTGGGATCACATTTTTGGTCATCTGAGAAAACTGATCACACCAAGAACAATTAATTCCATGTTATGGTTTGTGTCTAAAGTTCTCAGGCACAAGAAACACTTTTCACGCTCCTCAGCGCTGCTAACTGAAAAGAAACGACATACCTCAGACTTGTTCAAAAAGCGTAATTGGCCTATTTTGGCAATAATAAGCTGCTTCACAGTCGCTGTGTTTTTGTCTATATCCATTAAAGGGTTATTCCGGCAATCTAGAGATTGAAGCTTTTGTAGTTTATCAAGTTCATTGATAACGGACCACTGAAACAAGAAAATGGAAAAATATGCCAACATTGAAATTTCCTCTGCTGCATATTAAATACTACACGAGGCTCTCATAATGGCCACTATTGGAATGACAATGTATTACATTAAACAGAAGTAAGTCATGCTATTTCACTTAATTATCTACATAATGCTTAGAAACTAAGAGCAAACCCTAACAGAGTCTAAAGCTGGGGAAACAAATCTTGCTTGGTCTCACACTAGTATATTTCAACTTCTACAGCTAAAGGGTCATAATTCTGAAGCAGTTTTAACTCTATTCTTCTGTTTCAGGCAAAGAGAACTAAAATGAGGAAATTGCTCAGATTTTTCTTAAATTAACCCAGAAATCAGCTTGCAACAATCAGGGACTCAAAATCTCAATAGGCTGTGTATAGAGGCAGTGACTTAATGTGTTAACTCTTACTGTTATTGTGGTACTTGCTCCATAGCAAAAGCTTAATGAAAACAAGAATAGTGTGTGCGCGCACACACACCAAATTCATACCCAGAGAAACTCACTGAAATCAACAGGCATGGCTAATTTCAGTCCATTGGTTTCTATGGCTCTGCTCTAATTATGACTTAAATAAATCCTTTACATTTTATTTCGTACAGTTCATATTGCTAAGAAAAAACAGCCAGCAACTTATTCAACAAAAGCAAAGTTCTCAATTTTGAAGGTGCTCTATTATTTCAATCTAGGGTGCAGATTATGGGATGGATACAATACATAGTGCATAGTCCCTACATCAACTTCCAACAGTACTCAGACTTCCTGTCTCACGCTCACTCAGACACTCACATGATGTATACAAAACATAGTACAATAATACCACTCGCTGGAGCAGCTCGGATAGATAAAAATCCTAACACAAATATACCAGCCAAATGCCCTGGCCTGACAGTGTAACATTTTCATTGTGTACTCTCAGTTGACTGAAAGTCTGTTTTGAAAGTTTAAAAGATAAAAGCCAGTGTTATAAAACACCAGTGCCCATCCTTCTATACACAATTCAATGCATTTCATCAATATTTTACTTACTTCTGCTATTCTATTGTCCTTTATTATAAGATGTGTTAAAGAAGGGAACATTCTGGTCTTGTATCCTTCAAAGAAAAAAAAAGAAGAAAAATGAATAAACTGATGATAGTAAAGAAAAATGAATGCACACAAAAATGTTAACGGTGCTCAGTTTACTTACCAAATTCTACATCAGGAAAATGTATGGAAGAAATTCCATTATTTGAAAGTATTAGTGTTTCTAATCTGAAATTTAAAGTCAGAGTAAGGCAGTTAAAATATAAGCTAATAATATATAACATAAGCAGGTATTAAAGCAGGCACTATGCTCTGATTAATCAAATCCTAAGAAAGAAAGAAAGAAAGAAAGAAAGAAAGAAAGAAAGAAAGAAAGATTGATTCCCCAATGGAAATAAAATTATGGAAAGGAATATATTGCTTGAGAAAACTGAAGGTAAGAAAAGCAAATCCAGATCTAGAGAAAAGGACACCAGGAAGCCATCAGCAGCAAGTGCTTCAAGGCATAGATTCAAACTCATTTTGATGGTATAAGTTGTATTTAAAGCAGTCTGTTGCATCACTAGAGCAGACCTCTGCTTGCACCACAGGAACTTCACCTTCCTCCAATCCCAATGCACCCTCAAAATATGCTCCAGAGGCAGGTCAGGGGACTGGAACAGATTTAGGGGCATCTAGAGGAGACAACAGGAAGGTGAAATCCAGCTGAGTGAGTAGAAGTTTGCTGACGCCCACAGTGCATAAGCTGCAGCCAATATTCATGGAGTTTTTGTCTGGTATAAACAAAACATGGTTTACGCTCAGTGCACAACATCTTACTTGGCATCCCATTAAGTTACTTTAAAAAAAAGAAAGATGGACAGAAATTGATTATAGACTACAGGCACTCTGTCTTCAAAATGGGAATGGGGTAGAAATGAAATGGCTATGTGGTAGAGCAATGTAGAACAACCACATCTGTTCTATGGCTGGTGCACCACAGATGTTAAAGCTTCCATGACCAAAAAATCAGGAGGGGGACACAAGATTGTGAATTGCCCCCCTCAGATCTTTGGCTCTAGCATGTCTTCACCCAGCTGGCCTTAACCCATGGTTAAGTTTTACACAAACGGTGAAATCAGCAGTAGTACAGAATAACATTTACCTTGGGAGATCTGCAAGTAGAAGAAGCTGATTTTCATCTGTAAACAGGTTGTCTGAAAGGTTTAACCATTTCAAGTTATGTAGGACATCAATAGGTCTGAGGGAAGATATCATATTTAAGAGTACAATAAAAACATTAAGAAATGTAACTGGTTTCTTGTTCCTTTGCCACATTATACAACATGGGAATTAACTGTTTGCTTTAGCTCCTGTAATACTGGAATGCTATATAAAGCTCAATGATCACAGAGAACAATTTATCCAGGATTGGTTCCATGAATTTGTTCTTGATGAAGAACTCAAAAGTTGCCAGCTCTCACCAGCTTTTAGAGGTATTTACCTACAAGATGCAAGGAATGGAGTATAAGCAGATTCCCAAATCAGACCACTGGGTCATCCTAGCTCAGTACCATTCATTCTAATTAGCGTGGCAGGTCAGACTCATATTTTCCCCCAAACGTGGTACCCAAGGTCCACAACTTGAGCTCAAAACTGAAAATTCCCCATTGTACGAAGTACCAAGCTGAAAACATGTTCTCTCAACAGGAAAATCCTCTAGAACATTCAGGAATCAATTGGATTCAGCACCATCATTCAAAATTATAAGCATGGCATAATACTAAATGTTCAACCAGCATTCTAATAAGGAATATCACAATTCAAGAAGACTGCTTATGGTATTTACAGTTACTCTCATACCTTTTTAAAATTGAAATGTCATTGGCAGCAAGATGTAGTTCTTCAAGAGCTGGCCACCCAGTAGCACATAAAAGAACCTAATGGGAAAACCTCACTTAGCACAAAAATACCATTTTGTGTATCTTATATACATTGTATACTGGTATACCATAACAGGCATACATTAGAACAAAACAGCACCAGATTTATTTATTTCACGACCACTCAAAACTGGCTTAGATCTTATTTCAAAGATTGGGGAAGTTCTTCTCTAGTATGAATGCCCTTGTTCAGATTCTACTGCAAGCCACTTCCAGGCATCTCACAGCAGGTAACATAAGGCAATATCTTTTTTCCTTTAGAGGTATTAAGAAACCTTCCTTTTTATGCTTCACATAAAAAATGCCAACACTACGTTTTGCTATATTTTTTAGTAATATATATGTTTAAAGTGTCTAAAAGCAATTCCCAAACGTAACTGGAAGTGTTTCATCACAATGAAGTATTTTCAGCTTTAATATTCGCAGCAATTATGTTGAACATACAACTCAACCCTAAATATCTTTGCTGATAGGTTCCAGTGGCTTCAGTAGAACTTCAGAGTTAAATGTGATTAGAAAGGCAAACACACATGATTTGTCTAGGTGAAAGTTAATAAAATCTATTTTATTAGGATTTTGTACTGTACATGGTGCAGTATTGTTGACACCAATTATTTATGTGCAGCAATATTGCTGTATTGAAAAAAGTGAAGGTCTTAAATGGTGTCATCCTTAATAACTTTTATCAGGTATCTTGTTTGTATGGCTTTCTTAGGATATATTTCAGCCAGATACAGCCTGGGTACAATCAAATTTTCTATTAACATAAAGATGAGCACTTCCCCTGGAGTTTTGATAGGGATAATTTTTCAGGATCTCACAGGAGGATTAGTTTTGTATTTGCGAATTGAAGGCAACTGAAGATCTCCTTCCTTATTTGTGCTCTTGCTATGAACATAAGTATTGATGAACTCATGTTGCCTATAAACTACAAATGATTTTGTAAGTGAAGACCCATAACAATCTTTAAATATTTTGTGACAAAAACAAAGCCATATGATTACGGTCATACCAAGCAATTCCAATGCAATATTAAATTACATTACCTCTGTCCATGTCACTCCTGTTTGATTAAGTGCTAAAGTCTTGAGATTACAAAATGTTGTTGAAGCAGGTGGTGGAGTAGATGGAAATTTCATTTTGTTCTGACTGTAAAAATAGAAAAAAGTGTCTTGCTTTTAGTGAATGGAACAAGTTCAAATCAATTATCTTTGTTGGTTAATACACATTTTAAATCGTGTGCTTAAGGCAAAGTAAGTTTATAACCCTTCTGTTAGATTCCTGTAAATTACTATCATGTTTAAGATAATACAGGTAACTCACAATTTATGCACATTTAACTTGTGCACATTCAGCTTTACACGCTTAGCAATAAAAATAAAAAATGGGGCAGGCATCCAGGAAAAAAACTTCAGCAATCCCACCTGTCATTGTACCGAATGCATTTTGACTATACACAACTTTGATTTAATGCAAAACCCTGTAAAGTAACCCTCATGTAACTGAGAGTTGCTCATATTTTAAGTATCAACTGGAAGTAGTCAGATTACAGTGGTACCTCGGGTTACATACGCTTCAGGTTACAAACGCTTCAGGTTACAGACTCCGCTAACCCAGAAATAGTACCTTGGGTTAAGAACTTTGCTTCAGGATGAGAACAGAAATCGCGCAGCGGCGGCCCAGCGGCAGTGGGAGGCCCCATTAGCTAAAGTGGTACCTTAGGTTAAGAACAGCTTCAGGTTAAGAACGGACCTCCAGAACGAATTAAGTTCTTAACCCGAGGTACCACTGTATATTTTAAACAAATTGTGCAAATGTTGTATTTCAGAGATAGATTAAGCCAAACTATTTTTTATGTATGTGCAAATGTTAATAAGTTGTCAGTGAAGTAAGCCACAGCAAAGTGCCAACCAACTGGCAAATCATTCAACCAAGGGCCAGTAATCTGATTCATGATCAACTCTCCCAATATTTCTATTTTTAGTGTAAAGCAGTTGAAGGGGCCTCAGATTTGATGGGAACAGTGGTGCATGTATGTAAAGGGATTAATCCTTTCCCTTCTGCCATTTCCCCATGTTTTCCCCAGAAGAGCATATGGCAGCTGGGACGTGTGTAGGTTTAAGATCAGGAAAACAGCACAGGGAAAGTGTTGGAAAAACATCGCCTGCTGCTACAAATAAGAGCCTCTTGCTGATGCTTAACTAAAAATAGAAACTCTGGGAGATCTGATCCTGGATTTCTCATGTTGTGTAGATACCCCCCGTTTGGAATCTCAGCTCCCGGATTCTTAGATTTTCCAGAAAGCAACAGAGCGTCACTGTTCCTTGCCCAATTCACATTAAATTCTTTATGCTGCTCCACATTACTGTCAGCTTGGAATGGATAAGTATGAAACACTTTTAAGATTCTTACTTCTTATATATCAGACATGTCCAAGGTGTCAATTGCGATCGACTAGTCGATCCTGGGATGAATTCTGGCTGATCGCCATGCCCCCTCCGCTGGAGACGTGCCTGAGCAGCCACCACCTCAGGGGAAGCAGGCTGTTTTGACGCTGTGTGCGCACCCACACCTTCCATTGGTGCCCGCCCACCCATCTTGTGTTAGGATTTTTATCTATCCAAGCTGCTCCAGCGAGTGGTATTATTGTACTATGTTTTGTATACATCATGTGAGTGTCTGAGTGAGCGTGAGACAGGAAGTCTGAGTACTGTTGGAAGTTAGTTTCACTTCTGTATGTGATGCAATTCTGTACTGGTGTTCAGAACATGCTGATGGAATCTCTGTATTATAAGACTGTGAATGAAGTAGTTTAAAGCTACTGATTGAGTCTTTCTTCTGCTATGATAAAAGCCAGAAGACTAGTGTGCTCTTTTCAAGAGAGAGGGGTCGCTTATTATCGGTCTCTCTGGACTGCGGGAGATTTACGGCCAGAGAGGACCACCGGAGAGACGCCCCAAAGACTTGGGAAGTTGGCAGCCTTCCCGGGTGTGTTTCCAACACCTTGCACCCACCCCAGCCATGGCGGGGAGACACAGCTGGCGGTGGGGGCAGCTGGCGGCGTGCGCATTCCTCCCTGCACCTACCGCTGCTGTCAACCCTGCACCCATCTCGGGGGACGCAGCCAGCAGCCAGCGCCCACCCGCCCACATCCCTGCCCTCTCAGGGGAAGCAGTCGGCGGTGCGCGCCCACCCACCCTGCACCCATCCCTGGGTGGTATATCACTGCCAGTTTTTCTACTGGATTGTATATCACAGCCTACTTCAAGTTGGACATGCCTGTTATATATCAACATTACAAAGCCTTTAAAGGATTTCAGTTTCTTTGTTGCTAATATGTTAATGAATAAACTTTCCTTTGCCAACATCTAGATTCGAAACACACTAACCTCAACATTATTTTCTAATTTGAAAATCAAATAATTAATAGCTTAAAAACACATAATTGTACGTCAGCAACAAATTATTTGCAAAGCACTGACAGTTCAGCTGAGCCTACAAGGGGATCCTCGTGCCCATTTTAATCCAATCATCATTCAAGGGTAGGACTTTTAAATGGTTATTTTCATGGGTTTTGACAAAATTAGAATATACCACATAAAATAAAGCAAGGCAAAGATAAATACATTCAGTGATATCTGTCTTAATCAGTCAGAGGAGACCCACTGAAATTAGAGGACTCAAGTTGGTCCTACTTAGTCAATTGATTTCAATGGAACTACTCTGATAACCACTTACATACTATGAAATATGAAGTACCGCATAAGTACCTGAGATTAAGTATTTCTAGATTTTCAACTTGGCTTGCAATGCCTATCACTTCCTTCCAAGAAGACAAAAGATTTTTCGATAGACTTATTTGCTTGACATCTGGGCATGAACATTAAAGAAAAATGTAACTGAATTGTGAGGTTCAAGTAGTAGGACCTTGCATCTTGTTACTTTCACAGTCAATGTTTCTAGAACAGGTCATTAGTAAAACACCTTGAAAAGAGGTACTGCTTAAAGGTATAGCTCTCACCCTAGCTCTCACTCATCTGCATTCCTTCTATCATTCCTAAGTAGAACACCCAATTCTTTGACATTTTGATATGCTTCTCACTTTAAGTGATCCTAGCTGCAAAAATAAGAATGTTTTATCTAGTTGATTTTAAGTATGCTACCTCTTCCTCTGCTGTAAAGTTAATTAGTGCTGCCTTCTGAACCTGTGTTTCCAAACCAATTCAGACCTACCGCTAACCATGACTGTTTTTCCAGGTGAATAAAGGGAGACTTTATTCTGACTAACACCTTTTGCAATTGGGTTCTGTCCATATGCAGGCTAATAATCTTTCCCCTCCTATCCAGACTAGTAACTTTTGCACATTTATCTCCAAGTCTGAAATTCTGGGCTACATGGACGAACAGACTTGACTTGCCGTAAGACAATTTCCTGTTTCTCTAAACCTCTGCACAGCTTGCAGTCAATACTGTGCAACAGATAAACCTTTCACAATTTTTTTAAAAAATTACTTGCGGGAATTGATAGCAACTAATTCAGCAGTTTTCTTTTTTTAAAAAAGGATACTGGGGCATGCTCTTCTGATTTCTTCTTCTGGACCAGCAAGGCTTACTGCACATTCGTCTACTGAGATGTCAGTTAATGTATTCAATTGCCTGCAAGAAAAGAGTGTCTCAGCATAGAGCACTTTAGTGAAAAGCAGGAGTGAGGAACCTTCAGACTATGGACCAAACACAGTCTCTCCCTAGGTCATGCTGCCCCCACCCCAGCCCACCCTGCTCTGTACCCTCCTTAACTGCCAGAAACACATTAAATGGCATTCTTATATACTGTTCATTTGCCAGAGAAAGCATACTTGCATTTGTTTTTCTTTAATGGAATCAAACCCAACAGTTTCTACAATCTTGCTTCCAAACGCTAATGATGATTCTGTCCCACCCTCGGCATCTTTTTCATCTTCATTCAATCCATACTGCTTCTTGACAGCAGAAAGGAAATCTACTCCAAAATTTGCCTTGCTTGGACGGATAAAGGATCCACCTGTGGGGTGCCTGGAAGGCAAATAAAGAAAATTACAGAATTATAAACCACTTTTCTGTCAAAAAAATAAGCTTCTGCTGTTGACATTTTAGTAATACCTTTGTTTCAGAACTGTAAGCCTCTTAATATAATAATAATAATTTTTTATTTATACCCCACCCTCCCCGGCCAGAGCCAGGCTCAGTGCAGCTAACATCAATAAAATTACAATAAAACATAATGGGGGGGGGATGGACAAATAAAACACCAGTTTATTAAAATACAATTTAAAATGCAGCTTCATTTTAATAGTAGCCCATAAATCAAAACCATAAGGGGAGGGAAACATAAGGGTCAGAATGAGTCCAAACCAAAGGCCAGGCGGAACAGCTCTGTCTTGCAGGCCCTACGGAAAGATGTCAAGTCCTGCAGGGCCCTAGTTTCTTGTGACAGAGCGTTCCACCAAGTCGGGGCCAGTGCTGAAAAGGCCCTAGGCCTAATTGAGACCAATCTAACCTCCTTGAGGCTCGGGACCTCCAAAGTGTTGTTATTTGTGGACCTTAAGGTTCTCCGCGGGACACACCAGGAGAGGCGGTCCCATAGGTACAAGGGTCCTAGGCCGCATAGGGCTTTAAACCTGTTGGAGGCGGGTATGATAATAATGCAATAAACACACTTACCAGCACTGCAGAGCTTCACATACACTCTCAGCAATCCTTACAGTAGCTCTGCAAGGTGTCAATATTATTGTATCTACAGAGCTGTGCTAAATTAATAAATGTACACTTGTTCAGGGGCACTGAGACACTTGACTCTAACTGATTCATAGGCCAATTGCTTAGTCTTCGCCCCTCCAAACCTAATAATAAGTATTGCAAACAGCCTAAAACAAGAGAGCTTTTAGGAAAAAGACAAAGGCTGCTGATGGAAACTCTTCTTTCATTCATTTCTCAAACAGTTTAGTAACATTTACCACAAAAATACTATGCAGATATTCAGAATTCTTGTATGCAACATGATATTATATTAAATGTCTTTTTTTTTTTTTTTGCTAAAAATCTTCCTCTTCCTCTTTACTTGGTTACTTGAGGACTGGATTACTGCAATGCACTCTGTGTGGGGCTTCCCTCACGCTTGATCTGGAAGCTACAGTTAGTGCATAATGGTGCAGCATGATTGCTGGCAGGCCTTGTCAGTATATAACACCTGTGCTCTAGAGATCTGCTCTGGTTGCTGATTTGCTACCAGGCCAGGTTTAAGGTGTTTCTATCAGATATAAATCCCTTACCAATTTGGGACCAGTTTACCCAGCAGAGTGCCTTACCCCACATTTGCCCACTCAACCGCCTTGCTCAGATGCTCAGAGAGCTGAGGTAATTTTAATCTGTCCCAGTATCTTAACTTTGTATATTCTAGTGTACTATTGTAAACTTTTCTTCACTTTACTGTTTTATCTTTTTGACAGCTGCTTTGAGGTTTGTTTGTTTTTTTACAATTTATTTTATGAAATAAATACACACAATCTTGTCCCCATATCCTCTGGTTCATCTGTTTGCTAAAAAAAAGTACTGCATATGTCAATATTAACTCACCTGCATCTGAAATATTGTATTCCTTCATGACTACCATTATGTTTTCCTTTTTCAGGGTTGTCCCATTCCACTCCAAGCCAAAATCCTAAAGTAATTATAAACTTTGCTTTTACAAATGCAAAACTCAACATGAAAAGAAATCTGCCCATAATATAATTCGCAATTACTGGCAGAGTCCGCATGACATGTTAAGCATGGTTTAATGTGACATGAGTGAGCAAAATTAATCAACACCACACTCTCTGCTCTGGGCTTAATAGGCCAAAACCCTTGAAGGTTCAGGAATGAACAAAAAGCCATCTGATGAGTTTTTTGCTTTTTGCCTCAAAGCTGACACCAGTTTAGTATGAATACTACTTCTAATCCCAATACTAATTTACCCTGGACATCAGAACTGATTAATGAACATTGTGTAAAACATCAGCTAACAACCGTTTCAGCTTGATAGTCTTCCATTTTATCAGTACTTGCCATTCTTGGATATTATTTGTATAATAACATGAGTAACTTGCATTTTCCAAATAAATAATGTTTTTTAAAAAATTTCCAGTAGCACCTGAGAGACCAACTAAGTTTGTTCTGGGTTTAAGCTTTTGTGTTCATGCACACTTCTTCAGATGCATGCATGCATACAAAAGCTTATACCCAGAACAAACTTAGTTGGTCTCTAAGGTGCTACTGGACAATCTTTTAATTTTTTTATTTATTTCGACTGTGTCAGACCAACACGGATACCTACCTGTATCTAGCATTTTCCAATATGTTTTTGCTAAAATTAGAAATCATGCTGCAGAATGGTTGCAAAAGCAGAAATTAAGCTCAATTTGCTAATGACGAATCAGGCCTGAACATTTAATTTAAGTTTTCCTTCACAGTGCATTCTTCCTAAAGCACTGAAGCAACTGTCTACTACGGAGAGCAATCATAATCACAGTCAGTGACAGCCACAGCCATATCCAAGGCCCAGCCAACTCCTGCCAGTTAATGTGAAAGGGGTAGTTGGACACTCATTTTTGCTGTGCCAGCACCACTAAAATAAATGTTTGTGTATCATTTTGAATTCAATCAACTTTATTTCCAGCTAGGACTTTAAAGGGCTCCATTGAACCCCTATATAAGATTAATACTATCCAAAACATAGTATGCTAACCTTCCGAAGCAACATACCAAAAGGAATTAATGTTTTATCGCTTTGTTTGCCTTGCCATCCAGTGATAGTATATGATGAAATAAAAAAACATTTTCCTACCTGTTGTAGGAGGCACTTTGCCAGCATAGAGCACAGTTCCATATTCACCATTACGGATGATTCTTCGACCAACTGGATCAGAAGGAATGCTGCTGGTCATCATGAAAAACTGGAGTTCAAGATACTTCTTTAAAGATCTGTGGAATATGACCACAACTATGTGTGAGCCAGGAAAACATAATCTAGATACCCTATTTGTTTGCAAGTCTTCTATCCAACCTTTCCTAAGAAGCATGCCTAGAAGAAGACTTTAATGTCCTATCATCAAGGTGCTGCAGACAAACCCCCAGCACCATCCTGGGCTCCACCCAGCACTGCTGCCGCCCTTGCCATCATCAGCCTTAGCCTAGTGCTGCAATCAGTCAGTCAGTCTCTCTCTCACACACCCCCACACCCACCAGTAGGACATGTTTACCTGGTAGGGAGCAGCAATACTTTGGACAGCCCCTACATCTGAAGAATCGAAGATGTCAGCTGCTAGTGCATACTAGAACTGAGCAATATTTCAGCTGGCATCCAAAGCACCACTGTTGCCTGCTGAGTAACTCTAGTTGGAAGGGTGAGGAAGTGACTAGTGGCAGTAACAGGTGAGCTATGTATGTCTGGTGGTGATGTCAATGCTGACCAAAGGCCCAACAGGGTTGTGGGTTCTACTGCACAATGTGGCCTCCAGCAGTTGCCCCAATATATCAGGAACTCATGCTATGTTGATATCCAACTATTGAGAGCATTATTTATTTATTATTATTAATTTATTAAATTTGTATACTGCCCTATACCTGCAGGTCTCAGGGCAGTTCATAGGATAAAATCAGAGTATAAAACCACAAAATACATAATCAAAATAAGAAGAGCCACCCAATAACACCCCAGACACGTTAAAAGGGCATAGGATGTCAATCAACCAAAGGCTTGGTTAAAAAGGAACATTTTTGCCTGGTGCCTAAAGGTGTATAATGAAGGCACCACACGAACCTCCCTAGGGAGAGCATTCCACAGATGGGGAGCCACTGCAGAAAAGCCTCGTTCTCGTGTTGCCACCCTCCGGACCTCTTGTGGAGGAGGGACATGAAGAAGAGGACGTAGCTGGCTATCACCCAAGATCAGTAGACACCCTGGCTATCACCAGACATGGTTCCATTGATTTATTATTATTAATAAAAATAAAAGCAGCTGCAATAATTCAAACTAATACCAAAGTATTAGTATAGCTGCAGTCTAGGAAAAAAGATGAGGGCAATAACTACACACTGTATATTTAACAACAGTTATTATACACGCTTTTGGCTTCAAGTTCTGTTACACTTATAAGGCAACTGTCAAACATTAACAGTTTTGACACTTAGAAGCATCTACATGAAGTACTAGGGCAACATTCTGTAGCAACATGAGTCTGAAAAACTTGCATAACCCAATTCTTTTCATCCATGAAGTCAACACCTCCATTTCCAGTTATAGGTGTTGTGAGGGGGCATCTTATCTCTCTGGATCTGAAAGGATTGTTTCACACAATATTCGTAAAGACACTGGCAGAGTGTTTTCTGGGGCAATCCAAGTTATGCTAGTGAAGTGTCATGCCATAGGGCTACAGCTCAGCAAAGATGTATCCACCCTTCCCTGGTGACAATAATGCTGTCATTGCTCAGAGCAAGCCCAAATCACATGCAGTGCCTTAGGGCATGTACAGAGTTCCAGTTGAGCTCAGCTCCTTGATAACGCACTCTTCAGTCTAAAATAGTTAAGCAAGTTTGGGGAGGGGATGACAGCAATACAGTTTCTTTAACGAGTGTTAAATGCCACAACCAAGGTATGTTAAAGAAATATAAAGAGGCTGGTAAAGAGGCATCGTAGACAAAACTCAAAGGAACTAGTTCCAAGAAGGCTTTATACTGTATTTTCTCAGTCTTTCCTCCACCAAATGATGAACTACTAAAGGAACTCTCAAGAACACACTATATTATGATAGCTCTAAGGGTGTCAATCCCCCATATGTGCCCACACTACCATAAGGGCAAATAAGACATAGGGTTAGAGAGCACCCCCACTACATACAGCTTCACAAAAATGTTGAAGAGTGCAAAATCCGTCAGTAGACTTTTGTACAGATCAACTCCTGCAAACTAGCCACATTTCAATACCACACTACATTGGCATAGCCAGGATTTATGTTCGTGGGGCAGAACCACAGTTAGTTAAATATTTTTATTGATTTCCTTGATTTAGGGAAGAGGCAGCTGCCCCCCACCCCCCAGGCTACACCCATGCCACACTACAAGCATCGCTGAAGCTCAATAAAAACACACTTCTTGTTGTTGTTGCAGTGCCAAGAGTTTAGGATGTCTTACAACACTTTAAAGGGACGTGGGTGGTGCTGTGGGTTAAACCACAGAGCCTAGGACTTGCCGATCAGAAGGTCAGCGGTTCGAATCCCCGCGACAGGGTGAGCTCCCGTTGCTCAGTCCCTGCTCCTGCCCACCTAGCAGTTTGAAAGCACGTCAAAGTGCAAGTAGATAAATAGGTACTGCTCCGGTGGGAAGGTAAACGGCGTTTCCATGTGCTGCTCTGGTTCACCGGAAGTGGCTTAGTCACCGGAAGGGTGAGCTCCCGTTGCTCAGTCCCTGCTCCTGCCCACCTAGCAGTTTGAAAGCACGTCAAAGTGCAAGTAGATAAATAGGTACTGCTCCGGTGGGAAGGTAAACGGCGTTTCCGTGTGCTGCTCTGGTTCACCGGAAGTGGCTTAGTCATGCTGGCCACATGACCCAGAAGCTGTACGCCGGCTCCCTTGGCCAATAAAGTGAGATGAGCGCCGCAACCCCAGAGTCGGCCACGACTGGAACTAATGGTCAGGGGTCCTTTACAACACTTTAAATCAGTGGTTTTCAACCAGTGTGCCACAGCACCCTGGGGTTCCTTGAAGGATGGTCTGGGGTACTACAGGCAACACTGGCATCTGTCCCTCTTTTATCCAATGCCCTCTTGCACCTCTGCCTCCCAAAGGCTTGCACAGTTGTTTATTGCAGCAGCACTGGCTACAAGCTCCCCAGGCAAATGGTCCCAATAGGGCTGGGCCAGGAGGTGCTGGTTGCCAGAACTGAGGCATGCTCAGAGTAAGCAAGCAAGTGGGTGAGGGATCCCACCAGCCCTTGATTGTTGGGAATGGACAGGCAAGTGGGAGGCCAGGCAGGCAGGCAGATGCTACACTGACCTTCCTTGGGCTTGCTGTGTGCAAGGCCTGCCTGGGGCTGAAGGGGAGCCTTTCCACCATGCATGCCCGGCAGCACTCCTTGCTGACACTGCTGCCTCCTAAGGTAAGGTGCCAACCTCACTTTCACCTTTGGCCAGCCTCCGTTGGGCCACTAAGGCTGGGGGCATCCTCTTCCCAGGCCCTTGTGGGGCAATGTGAGGAGGCACCTCTCTTTGGAGCAAGGGTGGCAGCTGCAACTCTCAAGGAGAGGAGATTGAGGGAACAGGCCACACGGGAGGGTGTTCGATAAAAGGGTGAGAGGCTGCCAGCTCTGCAGGCAAGGGGTGACATAACTCGTCTCCTGAGTCCCACAGGGGTACTGCAGAAAGAATGTAGTTGGTCAAAGGCACTGTAGACTGGAAAAGGTTGGAAAGCTCTGCTTTAAATCAACAATTTTTTTATTAAAAAAACCCCTATACACACACACACACACACAGAGAGAGAGTGGTACCTCAGGTTAAGTACTTAATTCATTCCGGAGGTCCGTTCTTGGCCTGAAACTGTTCTTAACCTGAAGCACCACTTTAGCTAATGGGGCCTCTTGCTGCCACCATGCCACCACCCTGCGATTTCTGTTCTCATCCTGAAGCAAAGTTCTTAACCAGAGGTATTATTTCTGGGTTAGCAGAGTCTGTAACCTGAAGCGTATGTAACCCGAGGTACCACTGTACTGTATAGGGAGAGAAAGCGAGCGCGCTTGATTGTAACAAAGTCACTAATCGGTTTAGAAAAAATAAAAATAAAACATCGATCATTATCAATATAAAGTTTAAAATAGTTACTTTAAAATATTCAAAAGAGAATGAAAATCAATAGTAACTGCAAATAAACAAACAAACAAACAAACAAACAAACAAACAAATAAATAAATAAATGCCACCCTCCCACAGTTACATTCCAGGGAGAGAGACGCCGAGGCAAGGCAGCTCCTGCTTCTCCCGCCACCGCCAAGGCGCAGCTGCTCGTCCTCCCCGGCGGCCCCGCGGCCTCCGCTTTATAGCAGCCGGGGAGGGAGGAGCCTCCTGTGAGGAGAGAGCGGGGCGGGGGCCGGAGACAGGAAGAGCCGGGAAACCCGACACCCCTTTTCTGCCGCCCCGGGGGGAGGGGGAGGAGGCGGAGGCAAGCCTCCCCCCGCCCGTTAAGCAGCGCCGCCTCTCACCTTCCGAGGTCTCCGCCAGCCCGGAGCGACCCCCTTTTCTCCGCCCGTCTCAGCCCAGTGTGGCGGTGGGCACAGAGCCCCACCCCCTTCCGCCTCAACCGCCACCTTCGCCTAATGGGGGGGGAAATGCGCCACCGGGGCCTGTCGGCGCAGGCGCGAGCTCCTCCTACCCCCGCTTCCATAATCTCTCTTAGGCTCCCTCCACCGCCCCCGCCCCGCTCCATTTTCTCATTTTCCTCGCTGCTTCCCGATGCACTTCGGGAATTGTAGTACAGAGGAGGCGCATGTTCCCTCTCGGGCTGCGGCAGAGGGGCGGGTGGAAAACCACGCTACCCAGAAGCCCGCGCGCCGCCCGAGTCTCCGTTTCCATAGAACTGGCGAGAGAATTACATCAGTGTTTCGGAGAGCGGGGCTAATGGCGCTGAGAAGTAGGCGGGCCTTGCTGGTTTGAAGCCAATGGTGGAGAGGCAAGGCGGGGAGAGGGCGGGCTTGCAGCTGTTACTCACGCTTCGGGTTTTGGGGGAGGGTAGTGAACAGCTTGGAGAGGAGCCGCTGCTGTCGCCGTCGCCACCGGGGTTCGGACGGGCGGGATTGGCCCCCGGTGTCGCCGGGCTTTTAAACACTTTAAAGTTGTTAAATGGTATGTGTCTTTTTTTTAAAAAAAAGCAGACGCCTGCATTGCAGGGGGTTGGACTAGATGGCCCTTGGGTCTCTCCCAACTCTATCATTCTGTGATTAATGACAAACTTCCCACTCTTACATTAGAGACAGACCTTTCCTGAAATTTTCACATCTCCCGCATGAAATTCTTTTTCTGAAGTCACCAACATGAAAGGTTTTTATAACAAATCTGGACTTCTAAGAACTACTGTGTATTTCTTAAGCGCACCCACATACCAATATCTGGCAGAGCTCAGATATTCACAACAATACTGCTTAAAAGCAGGTGGGAGAAATCAGTGGTTTTCAGTCAACCGGATGTGTGAGTGGCCTAATGGATACAGAGGACAGACCTACTTATTTCTTGGGCCTTACAGGTCAGAGGGCAGCTGCATGCTATTTACATTCCATTCCTGCATCAGTCTAGTAATACAATATGGGATGTGTTAGTCATCAGGGAACAACAGGCTCTCTAGTACACTTGTTAAGTAAACAAAGTTATAAGTAAACAAAGCTAAACTTCAGTTCTCTCCTAGAAAGCAGGTTTGTGCACTGAAGAGCATTTTTTACTTTTTTTACATTTTTGATTTACAGTACTACACTACATCTGAATCTGTGGTGTGTATATACAAATGTAATATATAAGTAAATAAATAAAACCGGTTTCCGATACTCATTCCTCATGTTTGGATAGTGTGACCTGTGTGTACACATTTGCAGTCCCCTGAAATGCAACCCCAAAAGCTACTATGAAATCTTAGGACCTCACACAGCCACTTTTTAGAAGACTGCAGATAAGGACAAAAATGGCTTAAATATAGGTGAACATGGGCTATTGAAACTGCATGGCTACCAAGTCTATTTTCTCTCACATTATATCTCAGTGGTCCCTATGCTTCAACAAAACCAGTCACTGGCTCAATTGGGATGGGTGGCTATTACCCATTATAGTTAGACTCTGGATTGCTTTACTTGCCTTCTTCAGCCTTTTTGACAACACATTTCCATTTTAAAGCATACACTAATCCAGTGCTTTTTTCTGGGGAGACATGGGGACGTATACCCCTAAACATTTTGTGAATCTTTGTACTTTTGTCCACTTACTGTATTTATTTTTCCCTATTTGAACTATAAAATGGTATTTTCTTGAGTCAAAATGAGAACCCCTAAACATTTTAAAGAAAAACAGCACTGCATTAATTCATTGCCCAAAGGATAAGTGAAAGGAAATGTAAAAGTGATTAAGAATACATGTTAGGACAAATCAGAACAAGATAAAAACCAACATTAATAAACCAATAAAGTAAGAACTTCATTTTCTTCTGTAGTCATTTTTGGAAATGTGCCTTCTAGTCAAAATTAAAATAAACTCACAATCAAAAAGGATTATAGATGAAAGTTGTAGTTGGCAGCTTTATTTTAATGGAAATGTGCAGCAATATTGCATACACAGCTGAAAGTAGAAGTCCAAAGTTCACTTAGGGCACATATAAACCCCATAACCCCTTAATACATGCTTGAGAGCATTTCCTATGAAGCAGTGATAGAAATATTGTAGTTTAGTTTCCTTGATTATTTCAAAATTGTTTCCTGCAAATATAATCAGCAATTGTATCAGTTCTCGTCGTCCTTGAACATTTTGCTTAAATATTCAAGTAGTGCTGTAAGCTCAGGGTTGTCCCCAAGAGATTCAATTTGTTTGTAAGCTTCAGCCTCAAGTTCTTTTAATGTTTTCCGGGTATATTCAAAAGAACCCACATCCTCAAGGTAATGTACACAATATTTTTTTATGTCCACATTTTCAGTCCTTTGTCGCAGAATATTCTGCACCTGAGTGCTTTCTGGCCTAGACCATATGGCATGGATAGTTGGGAAACTGAACTTCCCTTCAGTTAGGTCTTCACAAAAACTTTTGTTCTCACTATATTCTTTGGAGTGCAAGTTTGCATAGTCATCTCTAATTTGAAAGAAGAGCCCAAGAGTGTTAAGGAGTGGTTTTAAATCTTTCTTATAGCTAGAGAACAATTGCATGAGGCCAACAGCTAGTCCAAAAAGGCCACCTGTTTTTTGCAGAACCATGGTTTTATACTCTGCTTCTGTAGGACAGGTATAGGTGTCTCTCCAGTAAATATCCAAGCCTTGGCCCTTATGAAGTTCTAGCAGTTGGCGGGTGAACACTTTTACAGCATCTGGATGATCAAGTGTTAAAACTTTTTCTAAGCCAAGGAAATACACAAAGTTGGCACAATTTATTACAGATGGTATCCCATAGATGCTATGGGCCACTGGAAAACCTCGCCGTAGTTTTGAATTGTCTTCTATGTCATCTATAAGCAAACTTGCATTGTGCAACATTTCTGTCACTTCAATGATAACCTAATAAAAAAAGAGAACAGTAATCAAGTCTTGCATTCTACTAGTTTCTTCTACAACAATTCAATAGCTTTTGACTTTCCCTTAGCCTGGTTGCAGATCTCAACTTCTGATCCCAATGTATCAATTTTATTATTCTCAACTCTTTGCTTTATGGCTTTGGTACTTGTGGGTTCCAGTGTACCCAAAGGGCAAGCAGAGTGCACACCAGGCTCTCTACTTCTTTGTGTGCTCACTAAATATAATGGTGGTGCTCACTCTCACATTCTTCTCTCTCCCTTGTGCTGCCCAGAGCAAGAAAGAAAAAGCAGAGCAACTAGGACCTGCTTAAGAGGAAAAATGTGTAAGAAGGAAGAGACAAGAGATTGAGAGCAGAGTTAATTGGCTAACCAGGCCTGGGTGATATATTGCCCAGGACCAGTAAGAAGAGCAGACCGCGATGCTGGTTTCACTCAGCGATATAATGCTGGTGAAACCTGCCACTGTGCCAGCATCTGCTGGAGGGAGTCAAGAGTTCCTTTCTCCAGTGGGCACTGCTAGCAGAGGGATTTGGGAGCGGTAGCAGTTTCACCAGTGGGGCA
Source organism: Podarcis raffonei (assembly GCF_027172205.1). Lineage (NCBI taxonomy): Eukaryota > Metazoa > Chordata > Lepidosauria > Squamata > Lacertidae > Podarcis > Podarcis raffonei. Next base: position 78,635,351 of record NC_070604.1, on the reverse strand, counting down.
GGGCGGGCGGAGAACGATGCTCTTGCCACTTGTGCACAAGCAGCGAGAGCACCAGGGTGGTGCAAACAAGCTGCATTGTTCCATCCTGCGAGCCTGGGTGAAACCGCCTCAGCTCTCAAATTGAGAGCTGGGCAGTTTCACCTGGTGTCTCGTGGGCAGAGGCCAATGGATCTTGTTTTTTCAACATCACGGTATATTGCCAAACTGCGATGTTTGGCAGGCGATACACCGCGATGTTGAATAGCTGGTATCACCCAGCCCTGTGTCTGACTAAGGAAATTAAGAGTCAACAGGAATAGGTTTGGCTAATGAACTCAGAGTACCGTATTTTTTGCTCTATAAGGAAATGTGTGTGCGCCTTATGGAGCGAATGCAGGCTGCGCGGCTAAGCCAGAACAGCAAGAGGAGCCGCTGCGCACCGCTCCCTCTTGTTGTTCTAGCTTCGCCGTGTGAAGCCTGTTCAGGGCACGGGGATCCTTCATCCCGATCCCGCTGCCCTGAAGAGGCTTCAAGCGGCTATCCCAGAAGCCAGAACAGCGAGAGGGATCGCTGCGCTCCCTTTAAATAATATTTTTTTCTTGCATTCCCTCTCTAAAACCTAGGTGCATCTTATGGTCAAGTGCATCTTATGGAGTGAAAAATACAGTAAATTATTTTGAAGTGATCTTTCTATTAATTTGGAGTACATCTAGATTTACCAAGAGGTACATTAAGAAAATTAGTTTGCATGAAATGGGTTTTCTACTGGAGCAGGAAACTTGGTTTAAAGGAGTGGTTTGATTTTGGGGGGCTAAGACCCCATCATTGACATACTCATGTTCTTGGGAATGTCTTTCAACCTCACCAGTTTGCCTTCTGTGAAAAGGGTGTTTTGTGATTGGCTACGCCCACCGTGTCAGTCATTTTGTGTCTCCCTCCACTCAAGACTCCAGATGTACTCACCATCCCAAAAAGGTTTGCAATCCCATAATATATATGGGCCTACGGTGATCACAGCATGCATGATTGTGGATCACTGCATAGTTACAGTACCTAGCCTTAGAAACGAACCAGATTTGGTATACAAAAAGCACAAACCTCCTATCAAGTGTGAAAACCATGTACATGTAAAATTCAGTATTGTGGTCATTTAAATACTTGGTAGCTTCAGTCTGGAAAGGATAAATTTACAGGTAAATCAATTTAAGAATGCAACTTACTTGTAGCTTATCTTCAGGAACATTCAGCCAGTGATTAAAAGCTTGGGAGAGTTTGGTTCTGACTTGCTTTCCTGTAATTTTTTAAAAAAGTTAAAGGTATTATTACCTGGAGAAATCATTAAAGTCTGTGGAATTTCCTAGCCACTACTCTTCTCATAGTAATTATACTTCACTAGGTCAAGTGGAACATGTGTTTGTATGTGTGCAAGTTATTCAAATTCAGGAAAACTTTGCTATGTAGCTCACCAATGAATACTGCTGAAGTTTAGAAAAAGTTATTTTCATAGTATGGGGTAGAGTGGATGATACATGCTGTGTGGCCTAGCTGGAGTAGAGTCTTTACTTACTTCAGGGTCCTGCTAGGACACATATATTGGGATTTGAGAAGTCCAGGACAGACACACCTGCATGTTGCTTAACAGTTTCATTGCCTACTGAACACTACCACAGGTAATCCTAAAATTATTACACTTATACAATATGTTGATTATAGCATTAAGGTATCAAGGTGTGGTTTTAATTTTGTACTTTCAGAACTAAGGTTGTAGGCAGAGAACATAAATTGTGAAAAAACCACTCCCAGTTGTAGCCACAATCCACTACTTCTGGGCAGCCATTTGTTCAAATCTGTATATAAGGCAGCTGCATCTGTTAAAACAAGCCAGAGGAATGTAGATAATTCAAATATTTTGTTGACATGTTATTATAGATAATCTGGACACCATTTCTGAGGATCATGATTGCCCCCAAAGCACTGCTGGCTGACATGCCAATTTTATCTTACCAGATATTTCAATAAATTTAGGATTAATTTTAAATCCACTCAGAAGCTTTTTGCTAGGTTCCAAAATGTGGTATGGGAACTCTTTATGCATGCAGGAGAGCATTTGAGGCTCCCACTTCTTCCTGCAACATGCGCTCCCGTCCCACTTGAACAACTGACTGGATGTTAGGGAATCCCTATGTGGTATCAAACAGTACTGAGAATTGTGGTTGCAAGACGAAAAGGATAAAACAGCACCTAAGCATGCACACTGGGCTCCAGATCCCATCGCTTACGCATTCCAAACTAAGGAAATTTAAAGGTGGGGGGGGGTGGGCTTTTTACTAATTCCAGGGTAGACCAATACAGATTACCAAGAAAAAGAGGTGTTTCCCATGATTAAAATATTCAGTTAACAAAAAAATTGAATCTGGGGCTTAAGTTCACCATTCTGCCCCTGACAGCTGTCCAGCTCCAAAGTAGTAGAGAAGCTGGAACTAATCACAGGATAGGATTCCATACAATATCGCTTAAATAACACATTTGCCAATGGTGTGGCCCTTAACAGCCAGTTTTCCAGAATTTTGGAACATGAGTTAACATGGAAATCCCTTATCCCAGCATGCTAACATCAGAAGTGCACAGCTCACTGTGGAAAGGTGACATATAAGCTAAATCAAAAGGTTTTTGTCAATTGAATTTGATTATGCCTTGCGTCTATGCTTAAAACGCTTCAACTTGAAATCAAAAATGAGAAAGGAAGAAATAATAAATTATACTATTTAGAAGGGAAATAATTCACATGCAACTTATTTAGGGTTGCCATTTTTTAAACAGTGAAAATCCGGACCGACTCTCTACCTCCAACAACTGGCTCATTATGGAGGTCATGTTTGTTCCCATGCCCTACAATCACCCTGGCTGCTTTCTGCCTGTTGTATAGTTGTTAAAGGTATAGGAGCATGCCAAACAGGGCTTCAGGTTAACTGGCAAGCTTAGCCTTTAAAGAATGGAATGGAAATATAAGAGATTCAGCACACACATATCCCCTTCCCCTTTTCTGTGCCTTAAAACGCTGCCCATCAGTGCTGTGCATTCACCCCTCACCTCCCAAACTTTTTAACTCCTCTCCTGCAATTTCTCCTACCTGTCACACGTAACCTCTACCCTTTTGGCCTTTTTCAACTGTAAACTCTTCAAGGGCTTGGTATGGGAGAATCTTGTCTAGCAACAACAACAACCTTCTATACATCTGGAGGCTGACTGACCAGAAACCATTGCCTAGCAACAGCAGAATAATGAACCAGATAGAATTCACTAACATTAGCCAAAAAATGCCTTTTTAATACAAACTACAAATATGTTGCATGGCCATCTGTCATGGATACTTTAGTTGAGGCACCTACATTGCAGGGGGTTGGATTAGATGACCCTCAGGGTCCCTGCCAACTCTACAATTCTATGATACACAAATCATGGCTAAAAGCACATACTAGAAGTTCTCCTAACCCAAAACAACATTTCCTAAAACACATAGTACTAATCATAGTACTTGAAGCCATTGCCTTGAGTCCTACCCTCCACATCAGGAGAAAACAAGCATGCTCCCTCTTCCATGTGGCAGCCCTTAAGATAGTTGAAGATGGCTATCATATCTCTTCTCAGTCTCTTCTTTTCCAGGCTAAACATACCCAGCCCTGCAACCTCCGCTTTATAGCAGCCGGGGAGGGAGGAGCCTCCTTCAACCCTTGATCTAATTCTGTCTTCTGTGGCATTAGCTACCCCTCCCAATTTGGTGTCATCTGCAAATTTGATGAGTATCCTCACAATTCCTTCATCCAAGTCATTTATAAAGAGGTTGAACAACAACGGGCCCAGGACCCTACGGCATGCCACTTATCACTTTTTTCCAGGATGACGAGGAACCATTAATGAGTACTCTTTGGGCTCAGTTAGTCAACCAGCTACAAATCCACCTACAGTGGTGCCTCGCAAGACGAAATTAATTCGTTCCGCAAGTTTTTTCTTCTTGCGAGTTTTTCGTCTTGCGAAGCACGGTTTCCCATAGGAATGCATTGAAAATCAATCAATGCGTTCCTATGGAAACCGCCTTCAGACCAGGTCCGGGGACAGTCTGTCCCCCGACCTCTTCTGAAGGCGGGGGGGGGGGGGAGACAAGGGCTTTTCTTCCCACCCCCAGCCTTCAGAAGGCTGTTCTGAAGGCTGGCGGTGGGAAGAAAAGCCCTTCTCCCCACCTCCCACCCCGCAAGCTCCGGGGACAGGAGGGCTTTCCTCCCGCCCGCCAGCATTTTAAAAGCCCCCAGGACAGCGGAGACTTCTCTGCTGTCCCGGGGCGATCTTAAAATGCTGGCGGGCGGCAGCGAAGCCTTCGCTCCCGCCCGCCAGCATTTTCAGATCGCCCCGGGACAGCGGAGAAGTCTCCGCTGTCCCGGGGGCTTTTAAAATGCTGGTGGGCGGCAGCGCAGCGTTCTCTGCCGCCTGCCAGCGGTTTCAGATCGCCCCGGGGCAGCGGAGAAATCTCCGCTGTCCCGGGGGCTTTTAAAATGCTGGTGGGCGGCAGCGAAGCGTTCGCTGCCGCCCGCCAGCAGTTTCAGATCGCCCCGGGGCAGCGGAGAAGTCTCCGCTGTCCCGGGGGCTTTTAAAATGCTGGCGGGCGGCAGCGCTCGCTGCCGCCCGCCAGCATTTTCAGATCGCCCGGGACAGCGGAGAAGTCTCCGCTGTCCCGGGAAGGCCGGCGGTGGGCCAAAGTCTTTGCTCCCCCCCGCCTGCCTTCAAAAGCTGTCGGGATAGCGGAGAAACGCGCTGCGCTTCTCCGCTATCCCGGGAAGGCAGGCGGGGGGAGCAAAGACTTTTGCCCCCCGCCGGCCTTCAGAAGAGGTCCAGGAGCTCTTCTGAAGGCCGGCGGAGATTTCCCTATGGGCTTTCTTCTTGCGAAGCAAGCCCATAGGGAAATTCGTTTTGCGAAGCACCTCCAAAACGGAAAACTCTTTCGTCTTGCGAGTTTTTCGTTTTGCGAGGCGTTCGTCTTGCGAGGTACCACTATATTAGTTACCTCATTCAATCCATATTTTACCAGCTTCCTTGTGGGAATATCATGGGGGACTTTGTCAAAAGCCTTACTGAAATAAAGATACACTATGTCCACAGCATTTCCCTGATCCACCAAGTTTGTAATTCCATCAAAAATAAAAGAAAGAAATCAGATTGGTCTGGCATAACATATTTTTGAGAAATTCCTGCTGGGTCTTAGTAATCACAGCATCCTTTTCTAAATGCTCACAGACAGACTGTTGAATTATCTGTTCTAGGACCTTCCCTGGTATTGATCAGTCGGTAGTTACCTGGGTCTCCCCCCCCCTTTTGAAGATGGGGACAACATTTGACTGCCTCCAGTCAGTAGACACCTCACCTGTTCTCCAGGAATTCTCAAAGATAATAGACAAAGGCTCTGAAACTACACCCACAAGTTCCTTTAGTACTCTTGGATTCAGGCCCTTGAGATTTGAATTCATTTAGGACTTGCTCTTCCTCTCCTCCCCTGCTGCTCCCCAATCTGCTCTATAGGGTTAGTGGACCTCCTGGGCCGGATTTGTGGGCTCATGCAAGAGGAAGGTGAAGTTTCATTTTTCAAGATGACGTCTGTTATTTGAGGATGGACTCAACAGGGTTTCAGCCAAAACCTCTAGAAATAAGCACTGGTAATTATAAGCAAAAAATATGCTTATCTTCAAGAAGGGAAATAAATATTTATGATTTTTTTTATCAAGTCATAAATATTCTTTACAGTTGGGTTCAGACATAATACCAAAACATAGTTTGGCACAATGCAAAGGACCCTAGAATGAGCACAAAGCCTGCAGCTTTCTTCTTCCCTTGTAAGTGTGATTCTCTCCCTCTCTGGTACGTGGCAAACCATAATGTGCCAGTACATCTAAATGGTCAAACTATAATACTATTCCACACAAGGTTAAGCACCTATAATTCCATATTTTAAACAGGCAATTTCAGCACATATTTGATCTCCCCCACAGAAGGCAATGTGACTTAATAATTTTAACGTTGGATAGATTACACCTATCGCATACTGTATGACCTGTTCTTGCTTTGAATTAAATCTTTATTTGAAAGAATTTAAATTAACATAGACATTACGTTTTACCACCTCAAATGTATAGTGAGTAGGAGGTGCATATCTGATATGACTTTAAAATTGAAAAATGGTCCAAATAAAAAGCCGATGTCCAATAAAGAGGGTGCAAGAATCATAATAACTGATTACTTTTGTTTCAAGTAGGCAACTACAATTTCATATCAGTTTACTAGATATATTCAGGCATAGATAATACTGTGTTCTTGCGTTTTTTATAAAAGACAACTGAATTCCTCTCTAGAGTTACATGAAGATGGCAACCTTAATCTAACAGCCAGTGATTTCACCAAAGCATCTTGGAACTATGAGTAACATACAGGAATGCATTGCTTAGGAGTTACTACTTCTTGCGTAAAAAGAAAATGAGAGCAATTTAGTATTCATCCTGCTGCCGTGTGCTAAACAAGTTAGCATTATGAAAGCTTATGTTGAGATTTATTTAGGCTTCCAAGCTTACACAAGCACTTGAGAGGGAGGGAGGTATTTTGAAGCTTGTGGCACACTAGCAGCCAAATGTTTTCCCACATATACTACCTTTATTGAAAATACCAGAGAATTATTTCGTCAACAACTTACTTCTCATAATTCAAACAATCTTAAAAACAGAAATGAGCCAGCAGAACTCAGAAACCTGAATATAGCTTGTAGATCAATAACCACCCTCAACTGAGGTGATATTAAGTAGGAAACTGAGCATGCACACCCAAGACACCCCATTGTAAAAAAAAAGTGTAGGTGGAATGGCACCAGTGTAGGTGGAATGGCATGAGTAAACATTCCCTGTAATTTAACGCTTTGGTTATGAAACAGAAAAATGCATCACACCATGTGATGATTCCACAGGATCTCTACTTATCTTTTGGAAATGATCAAAGTATTCTTGCATGAAGCTTAAGTTGAGTACTGGCAGTGAAAACATGTTTCAACACCAAGTCTATTAAGACATAGTGATCTGGTTTTGACACAACCCTAGTCCATATTTAGTGGTACATGAATGAGCAAACTTGAACCTCAGGCTTTTATTCTCCCTTTTCCTCCTCTAGCATAGTCACATAGTTTCTGCTTTAAATTACCGTAACTGCAGTTTGTCATTAAAGTGAAGTTGTTGGTTTGGATGTAACATTAAATGTTACTGAAGCAAGCTAGAATCAGTGAGGTGTTAATGAGCGTTATCTATGTACTAAATGTACTATGCACCTTTATCTATGTACTACACAGTTTTAATTGCCCTGATGTGCATCAGAAAACGGTACAGTGAGATAGTGAAACATATTTACGCAACATTTGTACACAGTCCAAAGACATACTCTTTAGGTGGTTAACAATAAAAAATTACATGAATAAATATAAAATATAGCCACCCACCCATCATATCTCATTTGCTGGGGGAACCTGGAGAAAGGCCTCTGAAGATGACCTTAGGATCTGGATAGGTAATCTTCAAACATGTGCAAATCTATATTAAAAATCCAAGATCTTTAAAATACGCTAGCTATAGTGGACAGCAAGTACAGAGATGAAAGGAAGGTGGGTAGTAAGATACAAACAGATCAGAATCAGGTATTATAAAAGCATTTACCTAGGAGCAGAAGCCCAGTCATTTATAACACTTCTTCAACCAGAACACTGAGAAAACATATGATCAGACACAGGGAGTGAGCAGTCTGGAAATTTCAAGAGGTTACAGTATTGCTTAAGCTAATCACATGTAGAGCTGGTCAGAAATTTAGATGGAGAAGTTTAGATAACACTAATGTTAAGAACAGGATATGAGTATAATTTAAAAAGAGAAAGCACAGGATATGTGATGGTTGGATAGCACTGGTCAGAAATTAAAGGGTGGTTTGAAAGATATGTGATACCAACCCTAGGCTTTAAGCTGAAAACATGCAGTAGACAAAAGAAAGTGATTGCTACGGGCATCAGTTTAGATACTAGTTTTAGACATTACTAGAACTTAAAGCTCCTCCATGGATCACTGCCTTGTCGTGAAGCCAAAGATGGAGAAGTTCTATATGGTCAGCAAAAACAAGACCTGGAGCTGACTGTGGCACAGATCATCAGTTTCTTACAGCAAAATTCAAGCTTAAACCGAAGAAAGTAGGAAAAACCACTGGGCCAGTAAGACACAATCTAAATCAAATCCCATATGAATACACAGTGGAAGTGAGGAACAGGTTTAAGGATTTAGATTTGGTGGACAGAGTGCCTGAAGAACTATGGATGGAGGCTCGTAACATTATACAGGAGACAGCAACGAAAACCATCCCAATGAAAAGGAAATGTCCAATGAGGCCTTACAAATAGCGGGGGAGAGAAGGCAAGCAAAATGCGAGGGAGATAGTGAAAGATACAAGAAATTGAATGCAGATTTCCAAAAAATAGCAAGGAGAGACAAGAAGGCCTTCTTAAATGAGCAATGCAAAGAAACAGAGGAAAACAACAGAATGGGGAAAACCAGAGATTTGTTCAAGAAAATTGGAGATATGAAAGGAACATTTTGTACAAAGATTACCAGAATAAAGGACAAAAGTGGTAAGGACCTAACAGAAGCAGAAGACATCAAGAAGAGGTGGTAAGAATACCCAGAGGAATTATACCAGAAAGATATGGATGGCTTGTACACCCCAGGTGGTGTGGTTGCTGACCTTGAGCCAGATATCTTGGAGAGTGAAGTCAAATGGGCCTTCGAAAGCACTGCAAATAACAAGGCCAGTGGAAGTGATGGTATTCCAGCTGAACTATTTAAAATTTTAAAAGATGATGCTGTTAAGGTGCTACACTCAATATGCCAGCAAGTTTGGAAAACTCAGGAGTGGCCAGAGGATTGGAGAAGATCAGTCTATATCCCAATCCCAAAGGAGGGCAGTGCCAAAGAATGCTCCAACTACTGCACAATTGCACTCATTTCACACGCTAGCAAGGTTATGCTTAAAATTCTACAAGGAAGGCTCAAGCAGTATGTGGACCAAGAACTCCCAGAAGTGCAAGCAGGATTTAGAAGAGGCAGAGGAACCAGAGACCAAATTGCAAACATGCGCTGGATTATGGAGAAAGCTAGAGAGTTCCAGAAAGACATCTACTTCTGCTTCATTGACTATGCAAAAGCCTTTGACTGTGTCGACCACAGCAAACTATGGCAAGTTCTTAAAGAAATGGGAGTGCCTGATCACCTCATCTGTCTCCTGAGAAATCTCTATGTGGGACAAGAAGCTACAGTTAGAACTGGATATGGAACAACTGATTGGTTCAAAATTGGGAAAGGAGTACAGCAAGGCTGTATATTGTCTCCCTGCTTATTTAACTTATATGCAGAATTCATCATGCGAAAGGCTGGGCTGGATGAATCCCAAGCCAGAATTAAGATAGCTGGAAGAGATATCAACAACCTCAGATATGCAGAGGACACAACCTTGATGGCAGAAAGTGAGGAGGAATTAAAGAACCTTTTAATGAGGGTGAAAGAGAAGAGTGCAAAATATGGTCTGAAGCTCAACATAAAAAAAAACGAAGATCATGGCCACTGGGCCCATCACCTCCTGGCAAATAGAAGGGGAAGAAATGGAGGCAGTGAGAGATTTTACTTTCTTGGGGTCCATGATCACTGCAGATGGTGACAACAGTCACAAAATTAAAAGATGCCTGCTCCTTGGGAGAAAGCCAATGGGAAACCTAGACAGCATCTTAAAAAGCAGAGACATCACCTTGCCAACAAAGGTCCGTATAGTTAAAGCTATGGTTTTGCCAGTAGTGATGTATGGAAGTGAGAGCTGGACCATAAAGAAGGCTGGTCGCCAAAGAATTGATGCTTTTGAATTATGGTGCTGGAGGAGACTCTTGAGAGTCCCATGGACTGCAAGAAGATCAAATGCATCCATTCTTAAGGAAATTAGCCCTGAGTGCTCACTGGAAGGACAGATCGTGAAGCTGAGGCTCCAATACTTTGGCCACCTCATGAGAAGAGAAGACTCCCTGGAAAAGACCCTGCTGTTGGGAAAGATTGAGGGCACAAGGAGAAGGGGACAACAGAGGGCAAGATGGTTGGACAGTGTTAGAAGCTACCAACATGAGTCTGACCAAACTGTAGGAGGTAGTGGAAGACAGGAGTCCCTGGAGTGCTCTAGTCCATGGGGTCACGAAGAGTCGGACACGACTAAATGACTAAACAACAACAACAACAACAACAACAACAACAACAAAGAACTTAAAAGTGAAATGTTACCTGGTAACTGAAGTAGGTAGTTGTATGGCTCCAACAGAATTCTCTTAGATGACTCTTCTACTTGTTCCATTTTAAAAAAAATTCTGGAGTAGTTCAATCTGTTTAAGAAAAACCCTTATTAATGACCAGGGGTCTGAAAATTAGGTCCTACTAACCACCAAGACTATAGTAAGAGTTTACATAGTAATTGTACCCTACCCCTTCCATAGAATTAAGGAGAAGACCTAATAATGTAGATGACATTGTACTCCCATTAGCCTGCATGTCCCTTTCGGAAACTGCCTAATGCAAGTTCATTACAGCCACACCTTTGCTAGGGTAGTGCCTAGGGGGTACACAATCCCGAAATATTTAGTCATGGTTTTCCAAACATCCATAAAAAACTGTACAGTTAAAATACTCCTTGTGCCAATTCTCTTAACTCCCTTGCTTTAGGCAGGCTTTCTGTTCTTTGCACCCACCCTGACAAAGGTCTTAATTTGTGCCAAAGCAGAATCCAGCAAGCATAATCAGGGTTTAAAAGGCTAGGAAATAGCCCTTCCTTCACTCACAGAAACACAGTCCAGATTTTCCTTTACTCCCTGCAGCAGCTTCCTCTGCTTCCCAGTCATCATTTTTTAAAATATAGAAACCTCTCACTGCGGACTATGGCAAGGAGAAAACAGAACACGGATGCTAATTCAATACAAGCAGTGGGCCAATATACAGGATGTACAAGTGAAAAATCTAAGCAGGTAGTCACTGCAGGCTTTACTCTAAAATACTCCTTAAGTATTTTTTACATGACATTCCAAGTAGTACGTAGAATTTAGTGCAAAGTACCCAAGATTAGTAGTATGTCACTTTAAGTAGGAAGCATCACTAAAAGAATTTCTTGAACACACACTTATTTATACACAACTAACAAAAATGATATTAAATATTAAAATTTCAAAGTACAGTGGTACCTCGGGTTACATACGCTTCAGGTTACAGACTCCGCTAACCCAGAAATAGTGCTTCAGGTTAAGAACTTTGCTTCAGGATGAGAACAGAAATCGTGCTCCGGCGGCGCGGCAGCAGCAGGAGGCCCCATTAGCTAAAGTGGTGCTTCAGGTTAAGAACAGTTTCAGGTTAAGTACGGACCTCCAGAACGAATTAAGTACTTAACCCGAGGTACCACTGTAACATTGTCATATCATTTTAAAATCTACTGTTGTGAGTTTGGGGGTGTGTGCCTTGGCTCCCCTTCTAATTTCTGGGTGCCAGATGCTGGATTTAGCATATTGATATACAAAACATGAGCCAGTCTGGTAATGACCCACTAAAATATAGTAGTTGGGGGAGTGGCTCTGTGCCAGAAGGCAAATGGGAGGGCCCGCTCCCTCAACTCAGAATTGGTTAGAAAAACAAAGGCTTTTGAAGTAGAATTTTTAGAGCTGGAAGGGGAGCGGTTGAGTTTAGGATTGCAGCAGTGGTGATGTGAGCTAGTTGGGAAGGGTTGCCATCTGCTAAACATAGCAAACTGAACAAAGTGACAGAGGGCCATGGCCGATTTCTGCTGGCATTCAAGACTGTGGCCATGGGAGAAGAAAAAAAACCTCTTGGAGTGTAATGTTGCAAGCCCCTCCATCGTCATCTCAGGTTGTATATATGTGTAAATAAACTATATGTCATACACCAGGGGTAGGCAACCTAAGGCCTGTGGGCCGGATGCGGCCCAATCACTGTCTCAATCCGGCCTGTCGGCGGTCCAGGAATCGGCGTGTTTTTACATGAGTGGAATGTGTCCTTTTATTTAAAATGCATCTCTGGGTTATTTGTGGGACATAGGAATTCGTTCATTCCCCCCGCCCCAAAAAAAATACGGTATAGTCTGGCCCACCATATGGTCTGAGGGACGGTGGACCAGCCCAGGGCTGAAAAAGGTTGCTGACCCCTGTCATACACCTACCGCTGTGCCTCATTTCTAAAAGAAACATAAGCCCTGGGTAAGCACTGGACCCCTGGTATCTTGCACTGCTTGGAGATCGGGGTGGTGTGTAACACTACATTCTTAGTTGTCCTATACAGCTTTCCTTATCTAGGTCTTCCTAAATTTAGGAAACCTATAATCTCATGTTTTGTAGGCCTGTTTTTCTGTAGACTTTACTGAAATCTCTTTTCTTCCCTCTCATTTGTAATGTTTCTTGCTGCACTGCAGATGCAACTGCTTCAAACTGAAACAATCTGTCTCGTGCAGTTTAAATACAGACACTACAGTAGTATTATCGTCCCAAATTAATTCTGCAGCCATTGTTGATTAGCATGCAGATAACAAGTTGTGGCCCAACATATAATTTCCTGAAAGCTTCACCAATGTTCTGTCTAACAGAAATAGTGAAACACTTAAGCGGCAACAAACAAATATACAGTGGTACCTCGGGTTAAGTACTTAATTTGTTCCAGAGGTCTGTTCTTAACCTGAAACTGTTCTTAACCTGAAGCACCACTTTAGCTAATGGGGCCTCCGACTGCCGCCATGCTGCCGGAGCACGATTCTTAACCCAAGGTACTATTTCTGGGTTAGCGGAGTCTGTAACCTGAAGCGTCTGTAACCCAAGGCACCACTGTAAAATCATTATCTATCATTGTATGATAAATGCTGACTTTCCAGTTTAAAATCCACAAAGCACTTTCACAGACTATGTGGAAAGTGCAAAGTTACAGAAGACTAATACTGATGTATATTCTACATAGCAAAGCCCAAATGAAGTTTTATATATCAATTATTATTAATTTCCCACCCTTCACCCTCAAGTCCCAGGATGGGTAACAAGTACAACAATTAAAACATGGTTTTAAAGAGAGTTTAAAACAGCTTTCAATCACATAAATAAGGTGGGTCCTATAAATATAGATCTCAAGTGTCAAAAGCCAGGGTAAAGAGGTTCATATTCAGCATTTGGTGAAAGCTGTATGATAAAAGGTGCCAGAAACACATCTGTGGGGAGTTCCACCAGTTTACAGCTACCACACAGAATGCCCTCTCCTGGGCTACCTGACCCCAAACTTCTGAATGCTGTGAAAAAATGAAGAGGGTTTCTACTGCCAATTTCAATACTCTCCTTCCAGAGGAGTGCAAACCTGTGCATGACATACCACCAGAATGTTAGCCCTTGAGGTACGTAACACCCATGTTTTCAGGATTCAGCTTCCATTTACTGGCCCACATCCAGCCCATCACCACCTCCAAGCACTGATCTAACACTTCAACCACCTCTCCTGATTCAGATGGGTAGACAGAGCTGGGTGTCCTGAACATATTGATGACACTTCACTCCAAATCCCCTAATGACAGCTGCCACGGGCTTTTTATACATGTTAAATAGCATGAGGGACAAGAAGGATCTCTCCAGGACACCACAGGACAACTTCCATGGTGCCAAAGAGTAACCTTCCATGGCTACTTTCTGAACACAGTGGTACCTTGGTTCTCAAACGCCTTGGTACTCGAACAACTTGGAACCCAAACACTGCAAACCCAGAAGTGTTCCGGTTTGCAAACTTTTTTTGGAAGCTGAACGTGCTCTGTTTTGAGTGTTATGCTGCTTCCGATATGAGTGTTATGCTGAGGTCTGTCTGTTTTTGCTATTTATTTTGCGTTTTTGTTTTTGCGGCTCTTTTTGTTTTGTTTTTGTGACTGTGTGGAACCCAGTTCAGCTACTGATTGATTGATTGTGTGACTGCAGTACATTGTTTATTGCTTTCATTTTATAGATCAATGGTCTCACTAGATAGTAAAATTCATGTTAAATTGCTGTTTTAGGGGTTGTTTTTAAAAGTCTGGAAGGGATTAATCCATTTTGCATTACTTTCTATGGGAAAGCGTGCTTTGGTTTTGGAGTGGACTTCCGGAACGAATTAAGTTTGAGAACCAAGGTACCACTGTACAGCCCTGGAGGTAGGAGTGAAAACAGTGAAGCACTGAGGGGCTTGAGAATTATAACTGTGATCAACAGTATTGAAATGAAAGTCTCCAAGAGGCATCCCTTGATCTCCCTCCAAACAAATTTCATCAACCAGGGTGTGACCAGGACACTTTCAGTGCCACGATCAGACCTGAAACCAGACTGGAACGGAGCCAAGTAATCAGCTTCCTCCAAGCATGCCTTAACATGTCAATAAAATTTTAATTGTGTTTCAATGCTGACCTAGAATTTCAGAGAAGGGTTTAAACATCTTTGGTAATGAACATGCCATTGTTTAATAGTTTGAATTGGCAGGCCACTTAATGCCTAAATCACGTTGGGCCAGCATCCTAATAATGACCTCATTTTTAAATCCGGAATCTTTCAGAAAGAAGAGGTTCACAATCATTATTTCATTTATTATATTTGCTATGGTTATATTAATAAAGGAGAAAAGAGCATATATATGCATATATGTCTCCATTATTGAATTGTAACAGGTGCCCAGAGCAACATATATGTACACATTTGAATGGTTGCCATTATAACTTAGATTATTCCATAAACCGCCAGCTAAAGCGTCGAGTCAAGAAACTATTAGGGTTCCATCTTCTGCTTACATGGTTAACAAATAAACTGAGTTTTATATCAAAATGTAGCAACGCGTTACATTACAGTATTGTACATTACACATAGTGAAAAAACAAATCACTTATTTCAGGAAAAACAGAGCAGCCCTCCCTCATATCTTTGAGCACGTCAACTTCTCCAAAGCAGGCACTTCTAAATACTGTACAGCCCTACAACAAGCCCCCCTACAGCCAAGTGATAATACACACAATTGTTTAAACAAAAGCTTGAGTTCCTATTTCACCCTGTGTCAAAAGTTCAAGACAGCTTACCAAGAACACTGCAAGGCGAACAAAACTAAACTTCAAAGCAACAAAGTCACCCGTACCCGTCTCCTGCCCTCTCAACCAGCACCCAGGAGACAGGTAACCCGCTTCAGAGGACAGCAGCCTCCCTCAAACGCGAACACCGGTAGAGAAAAAGGCCGAGGAGGGAAAGGCGAGCTCTGAGGCGAGCAGCTCCTGCTTCTCCCGCCACCGCCAAGGAGCAACTACTCGTCCTCCCCGGCGGCCCCGCGGCCTCCGCTTTATAGCAGCCGGGGAGGGAGGAGCCTCCTGTGAGGAGAGAGCGGGGCGGGGGCCGGAGACAGGAAGAGCCGGGAAACCCGACACCCCTTTTCTGCCGCCCCGGGGGGAGGGGGAGGAGGCGGAGGCAAGCCTCCCCCCGCCCGTTAAGCAGCGCCGCCTCTCACCTTCCGAGGTCTCCGCCAGCCCGGAGCGAGCCCCTTCTCTCCGCCCGTCTCAGCCCAGTGTGGCGGTGGGCACAGAGCCCCACCCCCTTCCGCCTCAACCGCCACCTTCGCCTAATGGGGGGGAAAATGCGCCACCGGGGCCTGTCGGCGCAGGCGCGAGCTCCTCCTACCCCCGCTTCCATAATCTCCCTTCGGCTCCCTCCACCGCCCCCGCCCCGCTCCATTTTCTCATTTTCCTCGCTGCTTCCCGATGCACTTCGGGAATTGTAGTACAGAGGAGGAGCATGTCCCCTCTCGGGCTGCGGCAGAGGGGCGGGTGGAAAACCACGCTACCCAGAAGCCCGCGCGCCGCCCGAGTCTCCGTTTCCATAGAACTGGCGAGAGAATTACATCAGTGTTTCGGAGAGCGGGGCTAATGGCGCTGAGAAGTAGGCGGGCCTTGCTGGTTTGAAGCCAATGGCGGAGAGGCAAGGCGGGGAGAGGGCGGGCTTGGAGCTGTCACTCACGCTTCGGGTTTTGGGGGAGGGTAGTGAACAGCTTGGAGAGGAGCCGCTGCTGTCGCCGTCGCCACCGGGGTTCGGACGGGCGGGATTGGCCCCCGGTGTCGCCGGGCGGGAGCCCTCGCCTGCCTTCGGAGCCAGGCCAGCGATTGCTCGGTAGAAGCGTGGTATTCGGCCAGGGGATCAGGTCCAGCGTTGGGAGGAGGCTCCATCCTCCTCGCCCCCCCTCTCCGCAGGTTAGGGGGGACCAGCGAGCAAGCGGGCGACAGCCGAGGAACAAAGGTAACGTAGCCCCGGGGAAGAACTCCCTGGCCCCGGTGGCCTCGGATGGCCGGCGGGGTCGCTCCGTGCAGGCGAGAGCCTTTTGCAGGGGCCATAAGGGGAAATAGAGAAAGGGGGGAAAGAGCGCTCCTGGTTTGTTGTTTTTCTCCTTGTTGAGGCTGCGGCGGGACTCGCCGATCGCCCCCCTCCCTCCTCTCCCGAATCCGAAATCTTTGGGTCCCTCGGAGAACGGAGCCGGGCAAGCGGGGTGGGAGGATAATGGCCCGGGAGCCGCCTTTGGAGGAGGCGAGATGGAGGCAAGGCGTCCCTTGTTTCTCCTTCGCTGACCGTCGCTTTCCTGGATTCCTCGATCGCTGACCAGCTCTGAGCAGGGGAGCTGCGGCTGTTGCCGAAACTCCTGTCGCGGAGTCAGCATTGGGGGGGGGCACGGAGAGAGAGGGGCATCGAGACAGGTTGCTGGGAGATATTTTGGGGAGCCGCTTTTCTTTAAACGGCATGGGGAGGAGCCCCCCATTCCACTCTTAGCTCCTTGTCCTAGTACAATGGAGAAGCCTCCCCTCCCGCAGGGAAGAGAGTGAGAGTGTGTGTGTGTCTGCATGGACGAGAAAGCGCCTCTCCGTCCTGGCTGGACACCCCGCAACCTGCCTCTCTCGTCTCCCTTATTCAGCGGCACCCCCTCCCCACTTTTTTGTTTGTGGGGGGCAGACTGCTAGGGGTGTAGGAGCCGCTCCCAGAGAGCCGAAGGCGGCAGGGCTCGTGCCCCCTCAGGCGGTACCCGGAGAGGGGGAGCGGACGGAGAGGAGGAGGGACGGGGACGGAGCGGGGGGGGGTTAAGAAGCGGTTGTTGTTGTGGCAAGTTTCTCCTCTGACAGAAATGGCGTCAAAGGCAGCGAGTGAGGGGGAAGCCGAGCCGCCGTGTGTGAGGCTCCGAGAGGAAGCGGGAGCTGGAGCGGCGAGGTCGTGGTTTGTGGCGGTGGAGAAAAGAGGGGCCTGCGTAGAGGGAATAGGAGAGGCAGGGGGTGAGGGAGGGGGGAGTATGGGGGGGGAGAGAAGCTCGTGCAGAAATGCTTCCCTCGCGGACCGCGGAAAAGGGGTGGTGCGGTGGCTTAGTGCTTTGTTTTAAATTTCAGGTCCAGCCTCGGCAGCTCAACCTCTTTCGGGTTTTTCTACTGCAGCCTGAGTTCATCATGAAGGTAAAAGCACGAATGGGGGGGGCGGGGGGTTAGGAACCGGCGGAGGGTTATGTCTGCCTCGGTGCGAGGACTGGAGCCGATTCCAGACCTCGACTGCAGGCTGTTTTCTGCCCTCCGGCTAATGTGTGTTGGTTCGGTTTTGGTAAACCCTCCGTGAACTGTGCTGAGAGCATAATATAAATCTGGTATGCTGGAGTTTTTCTGCAACACCCTTTCCGTGGGGATTGAGGACATGTCTGCCAGGGCCAGCCCTTGGTAGTTTGGTGGAGGAATAGGGGGCATTTGCTCTCCATCAGAAAGTATGAAGTGGGGCAGGAAGCTCCACTAAGCAGTTGTATTTAATCAGTTGGGGTTAAACAATAGATTCAGTTTACTTTTTTCGTACGAGCCCCATTGAATTGATATTTGTGGGCTGCTTGAAGGGGTATGTTTGGGAGGCAATAGCTGCAGCAAAAAAATTGCTGCAAGATGCAGAAAGAAATTTAAAACAGCCTTTCACTGTTGGATGCAGTAAGTGTTTGCATGACATGTGCCCGTTAACTGAAAGGCGCCGACAGCTGGTGGTCAGTGTCTTAAAGAGAATGTGATGGAAAAAATATTAATAATGCGTTCCTTATTTTTAAATCTGTACTGTCCACGAACACAGAACCTGGTGTAGCATATTATCTAAACATCCAGAACAAACCCCTTATCAAAGGCCAAATCTGGCTTTCAAGGCTTTACAAACCTGTTAGAGGCACTTACTGAATAACTGAAAATGGAATATTGCACAGTACTTGAATAATAAGTAGTACCTACCATATTTGTTATTAAATATTTTAAGCTACTTCCTCTGTTGAATAAGGCCTTTCTTGAGGGATGTGGAAAGCTACATCAGCAGTGCCAGAAACACTAACTTAAAATCAAATGTTTCATACAATTTAAATTGGAAATAAGCTCCATGGCTGTCTTCTCTTGATAAAATAGTTGTTTTTCGGAGAATTGGTGAGTTGATTCCAAATCTGTTTTTTTACATTAAGATTTCTTTTGATAATGAAAGTGAAAGAATAGTTTTTTTCATCTAAAGACGTATTTGTTTTAAAAATATGCAGCACTCATTCTTCTTTGTATATGCAAGTCTTATGTCAGATGAAAGATTCATGATCAGATATTGTGATTATAGCAAGCCATGGAGTTCTGAAGTATGGAACTATGCAGTTCACATGTTGTTGAAAATGTAAGAAATGTAGTGCAGTCTTCACTCTGTAACAACTTAAAACCCTGTCGGTGTTAAATATAAACACTTTCGAAAGTGCTGAGTGCTTTTTTTCAGTTTCTTAGGATATGTGTGTAAAATGAAAGTTAGTGTATTTCATACTTCAGAATGGATATAGTCAGGCATTTAGCATTTTAGTACCATAACATTATAGTTTTGGTCATATCAATCTTGGCACAGCCTGATTCTGTACATGCTTACTCTCTCTGCATTGGCCAATGCTTTTAGCATCTAAAAACTTGTCTGGAATATATATGTTTACTCACTGTGTTTCACTCTGTTCGGCAGAGCTTAATCCCAAATAAATGTTCATAGGATTGGTTTGAAAGAGTTGAAATAAAATAGATCACTCTGTTATAAAGAGGTTCAGATGTTATTAAAAAAAATCATGACCGAAACCTACTTTTTGGAAAATGCCCACTTTGCTTCCTCCCTGATTCTCATATGAGTTTCTTAAGAGGTTGAAGTAACTTCTGCCCTTTTGTGAAAGTATAGTTTGGCTAAAACAAAAAGCTGCAAACTTTTGCCACTCCATCGAGAGGCCTAGCTGCCGTATGGCTTTGGTTGCTGACAGCTGTAGTATAAGAGAGAGAATAGTTTGTTCATTCAGTATGCTGTGGCAGCATTGAATTCTGCATATCCTGCTTCAGACCTCATTCTGTTGCATGTCAGAGCTTTGATTAATAGTTGTGATACATGTGCACAGAAGGAAAAATAAAGAGCTGGCTAGTCAGGAGCTCACCCCGTAGCATGTTTAGCGCTGTGACTCATCTCCTTTTTGCCCTGTACTGTGGAAGAAGTTGCCAGGCTCTGTGGTATATACCGGTACCCTCTAGTACCTTTTCTTCTGTTTCACTGTGTCACAATTTAACTGTCTGCCTTTTTGCAAATGGCTAGCATATTGTTTAAAATTTCAGCTCTAAACTTTTAGAAAAGAACTCATTGTTTCCCTTTATATCATGTTTAAAGAATGTTTTATAGTATACCTTTACTACTGTAAGGGTAACACTAACTAGAATAATAGGTCAGTAAGCAAGGGTGGTTGTTTTTCTGCTTCTGTTAATTCAATGTTTTACTAGAATGAATGTGATCTGTAAAGTGATGTCGAAGGTAGTGCTTCAGTGGATAAAAGTAAGCAGTGAAATTTTTAATTGTGTGATAGAGCTCTACAGAGGTACTTCTGAGGAACTGAAATTATTTTTAGAACAAATGCCACAAGCTCTGACTAATGGGGCTACTGGCTGTTCCCTTAAGTGAAGGAGGCAGTGTTGTCTTTTTTGGTTCATGTTCAAGGGTATCAGTCTGGAAACTCCCATTTCTGTTCCCAGCTTGCTGTTTTGCTATTGCTTGAAGTTGCACAAGTGCTGCAGCCCTTATTGGCAACCTGATGATAAATATAATTTGAGTTGAACACGCTTGAATCTAGGCATCGTAAAGTAGGTAAAAATATAGTTTCACATTCCTGCTTATGGCTTAGTAAGTTGCCTTTATTATTAAGATTTATTGATACTCCCTAGGAGCATCTGTATGAATTCCAAGACAATTAGTCCCTTTGTGTGAATGAATGCATGGTATCAAAACTCATATATTATAGGTTTGTGATCAACTGAAAATCCTGAAACAGTGGATGTGCAAATATGTGTTAAATATATCTTACCCCATTTTAATCACATAGTGCTCTTAATAACTACATATTGATTAGCACAGTATGCCAGTGGACAGCATGAAAAACTGTAGTAATTTATTTGTTATGGGAATTATTATATATTTCCTTTGGCCTTCACAGTATGTATGATGGGAATTATTTCACATTTCCCTCGACTTCACAAATAGCCACTCATGCTAAGTTATAAGTGTACTTCAATAGAACAACTCTTATTGATGAATATATTAACTATCTAATATCAGAGGCAGTGCTTGCAACATATATTCCACTATAGGAGGCATTTGATAGAAGCAGCAGTCTTCAGTCTTTGAATCAAATTTTTATAAGGTTTGGTTCAGTATATGCAGCTTTCCAGTATAAAAACTAATACAGTATAAATGGATTGTTGGGTTTCTGATTCCTCCATAAATGTCTATTGATAGCCACTTGTGCGCCATCTTCTTTTAGAAAATGTTAGAAAATTTCATATGTCTGGCATGTGGAAGAGGATGTGTGGCGATGGGAACATTTTTTCATATCTGGTGGCAGTGTATATTCATTCAGACATTCTGGGTTGCAGTCATCATAGTGACAGATAAAGCCACCAATCAGATAATTAATCTAGATCCGTATATAGACAATCAATCTATAAATTTTAAAAATAAAATAAAAATTGGTTACTAACACGGAACATGGATGTGATCTGCTACTGACATATGAGTCAGCTGTATCAGGAAGCTTTTAATGTGTGATCTTTTGTTGTGTTCTTGTATATTCTGTTGAGAGTAGCTGGGGCAACCCAGTCAGATGGGCGGGGGAAATTTTTTTTTTTGTAGTAGTAGTAGTAGAAAACAACTTTGGATAATCTGCACAGTGATAGCACAGTGATAGCACAGTGAATGAATTGATGAATGCTTTATGCTCTTGATGCTATTGTTATTGTTGCTTTTTTTATATATCTGAAAGACACATAATAGACACATAAAAATAAAACATAAAGTCCTAAGGACAAATGGACATGTGCTGTTGCTCTTGTCTTAAAATTTAGTCATTAAAGGTGTATACACTGGCTATGTGGCACAGGTTGTGTGAAATATCTTTAATCCTGCTTGTGAAGAGTGTATGCTAACATTTATTTAGTTTATATATACACTCCTTCTCTTTACCAACTCCCTGCTCAATTATTTTTTATTATTATAAAAAATGACCTCTGCCACCATGCAAATCACTGATGTAATGAATAAGAGAGGCTGTAATTGTTTTCAGTGCTGTCTTTTTGTAATATAATACTATGAAGGAATATCAGCCATTTGTGGTGGTGTTTCTACACAAACAGCCTGAAGACAAATACTGTAGTACTATCATGCATTGGTTGAGAGCTCAATTGTTTTTGCAGACAATGTGCTGTAACCTAGTTAAGAATGTAGTAATGTTTTACTTTTCTTGCCAACTGTGTAGAAGCAAACACAGGATTAGAATAGGAATGCTTTTAAGAGTACATGCACTACAAGTAAGTTAAAGCAGGAAGGAAGGAAATACTTATGGGATGTTTATCTCTAGAACTGATTGTTAGGGTATGTAAACAAGCATTTCTTTAAAAAAAATGCTACTTTCATAACCTATCTAACCTGCCATTGCCCTATTTTTTTCTCTCCACCCCCTTCCATCTTCTTACATAACTCTAATGCAATAACAGAAACAAAATACTTACACAAAGCTATTGTGTGCTATTTTATAAGGTCTGTTGCTTTACAAAGAATAATCCAAGAGATCTGCTTTAATTGCAAAACACTGTGATGAAGAAATGTTTGAAATAAATTTGTTTAGTTTGTTTGCTACTAGGAGTTCACAAATCTGTTTGTGGTTGCCACCACCACATGCTTTCTTGAGACCAGTGGCAATTGCAGAGAACTCATAGAAGTGAAAGTTGTTTGCCCTTGCGGTAGACTTCAGTGGATGGTACGAACAGTATCTTGACTGCTATTACCTTATACAGTGATCCAGTAGAATGCGAGAGAAACTACTCCTTTCCTTCCTCCTTTGTGGAGAAAGGGAGGTGAGCTTCTCTTCTGTATGCTGGGATTATTTAGGAGAGGTCATTAGCAGCATAGCTTCCAGAAATATCCCAAGCCCCCCAAGTTATCTATACAGTAGACAAAAACTCTTTCCCTCCATGCTGACTTTGGGTGAGAAAATTGCTGGAAGTGCAGATTTCTGTACTAGAGAGGCAGACAAGACAATGTCTGGAACCTTATTGACTTATGTACATTAGGAAAGGGATCCCCAGTTAGAATTATTCTGCCTTAAATGGTCAAAAAATAGTGGCTGGCCCAAGGTCATCTAGTGAGCTTCATGACTGAGTGGGGATTTGAACCTTGAATTCCCATGTCCTAGTCCAACACACTGTACCACACTATACCACTCTGGCTTCCTAGAGTATTTCTGCTGTGGGGCAGCTATATAAATTAAGCAGGTAAATAAATATGGGGAAAGCAAAATATCACTTAGAGAAGGATATGAAATATTTTCTTGGAAGCTTGATTTTGTTTTATTCTGGATTGTTTTATTTGATGTTTTAATGTGTTGGAACCTGCTTTGAGATTTTTTCCCCCTTTAAAACATAGAGTGGTGTAGAAATGAATAATAATAATAATAGTATAAATTTCATTGCAAAAAAAAAAGGTGCCTGGACAAATGTTGTAGCACCATAACCTAGGTTTAAGATGTGCCATTTGGAGATTAGTTTATACAGTCATACCTTGGGTTAAAGTTGCTTCAGGTTAAATCTTTTCAAGTTGTGTCCTGCAGCAAACTGGAAGTAACGGAACGGGTTACTTTTGGGTTTCGCTGCTTGCGCAGACGCTCAGAATGAATTCACACGCATGCACAGACACGGCAAATCGCGACTTGCAGATGCGGGTTGCGTTCTGCTCATGATGCAAACGGGGCTCCAGAACGGATCCCGTTTGTATCCAGAGGTACCACTGTATATCCGAGTTTCTAACACTGCAGGTGGCTGCAGAGGGGAGGAAGAATTGGTGAAAATTGCATCCCTGCCCTCTTCCTCTTGTGTGAGTGGAACTCCCATGAGGGCAATTCTGGAGTCAACTGAGTAAGTTTAGTTTATAGGAAAGTGAGTCATTAAACTTCTTTTAAAATTCCAAATTGTTAAAGGGTTGAGTAGAGAAGTTGTTACCGTATTTCTGATTTTTTATTCTACAGAAAAAACTAACAAGAAATAGACAAATACCTGGAAGAAAATGTGGGGTTTATCCCAGTTAAATAAGAGACATTGTTTTGATGTTGTGTGGGTTTATAGATATAGATATATAGATATATAGATATATAGATATATAGAGAGAGGGGGGGGGGGAGGGAGAGAGAGAGAGATGTAATACAATAAAATAGAGATGGGGAAACTGCAGTCCTTCAGGAAGTGTTGGACCCCAGCTCTCAGACTAGAGTTCTGTCTAGTCAAGTTGAGTGGGATCAATTCCAATCTGTTACCTCCGAGGATGTGGACAGGCTGCTTGGACGAGTGAAACCAACCACCTGTCTCCTGGATCCTTGCCCATCCTGGCTTATAAAAGCTAGCCGGGAAGGACTGGGCGATGGGCTTCGTGGGGTGGTGAATGCTTCCCTCCGTGAGGGAGCCTTCCCAGACCCGCTGAAAGAAGCGGTTATTAAACCGCTTCTTAAAAAACCATCTTTAGATGCGGCCACGATGGCCAACTATCGCCCAGTCTCAAATCTTCCATTCTTGGGCAAGGTGATTGAGCGAGCGGTTGCCGAACAACTCCAGGCACGCCTGGAAGAAGCGGACCATTTGGATCCCTTCCAGTCGGGATTCAGGCCTCATCATGGGACTGAAACTGCCTTGGTCGCACTGGTTGATGATCTCCGGCGGGCTAGGGACAAAGGTGAGAGCTGTTTCCTAGTTCTGCTGGATCTCTCAGCGGCGTTTGATACCATCGACCATAACATCCTTCTGGACCGTCTTGAGGGGCTGGGAGCTGGGGGCACTGTCATACAGTGGTTCCGCTCCTTCCTCCTGGGCCGTGTTCAGAAAGTGGTGTGGGGGATGAGTGTTCAGACCCCTGGGCTCTCACTTGTGGGGTGCCTCAGGGTTCTGTCCTCTCCCCCATGCTTTTCAACATTTACATGCAGCCGCTGGGAGAGATCATCAGGAGGTTTGGGCTGGGTGTTCATCAGTATGCGGATGATACCCAGCTCTACCTCTCTTTTAAATCAGAACCAGTGAGGGCGGTGAAGGTCCTGTGTGAGTGTCTGGAGGCGGTTGGAGGATGGATGGCGGCTAACAGATTGAGGTTGAATCCTGACAAGACAGAAGTACTGTTTTTGGGGGACAGGAGGCGGGCAGGTGTGGAGGATTCCCTGGTCCTGAATGGGGTAACTGTGCCCCTGAAGGACCAGGTGCGCAGCCTGGGAGTCATTTTGGACTCACAGCTGTCCATGGAGGCACAGGTCAAATCTGTGTCCAGGGCAGCTGTTTACCAGCTCCATCTGGTACGTAGGCTGAGACCCTATCTGCCTGCGGACTGTCTCGCCAGAGTGGTGCATGCTCTGGTTATCTCCCGCTTGGACTACTGCAATGCGCTCTACGTGGGGCTACCTTTGAAGGTGACTCGGAAACTACAACTAATCCAGAATGCGGCAGCTAGACTGGTGACTGGGGGTGGCCGCCGAGACCATATAACACCGGTCTTGAAAGACCTACATTGGCTCCCAGTACGTTTCCGAGCACAATTCAAAGTGTTGGTGCTGACCTTTAAAGCCCTAAACGGCCTCGGTCCAGTATACCTGAAGGAGCGTCTCCACCCCCATCATTCTGCCCGCACGATGAGGTCCAGCGCCGAGGGCCTTCTGGCGGTTCCCTCACTGCGAGAAGCAAAGCTACAGGGAACCAGGCAGAGGGCCTTCTCGGTAGTGGCGCCCGCCCTGTGGAATGCCCTTCCAGCAGATGTCAAAGAGATAAACAACTACCTGACATTCAGAAGACATCTTAAGGCAGCCCTGTTCAGGGAAGTTTTTAACGTGTGATATTTTACTGTATTTTTGGTTTTTATGGAAGCCGCCCAGAGTGGCTGGGGAGGCCCAGCCAGATGGGCGGGGTATAAATAATAAATTATTATTATTATTATTATTATTATTATTATTATTATTATTATTATTTCTATCTTCTGGTCAGAAGGGGAAAATGTCTTAGTAATGTTTGGAACTTAGCAAGAGAATCCAGAGTGACAGATGTAGCAGGTATCTTGTCTGTGAATTTAAGCAAAATGATAGATTGTGATAAAATACAAAACCAGGAAAATGTTTTTGTGCCTTATTTTCCCTTTAGATTTGGACAATGATATGCTAACACTTTCTTCTTGGAAGTGTCATTTTCCCTAGGAGAAAAACAACTGAATTTGAATATGGATGCAGTTATTTTGCATATTCATGGTTCCTTGAAACATATTTTGTCCCAGCATAGTTCAGACTAGGGCTTCCATTGGGATACCACAAATAATACTTGTATAGTGTGAGACTACTTTGTTTGAAAACATACATGTGTAATGCAGCCTGTGCAATGTTAGCAGTTTACTAGCACTGTCTTGTTACATGCTGAAGCATGTAAGGATTTTGCAGAACAAATCTGACAAACTTTAAATTTAGATGCAGATATTTCAAATTCATACACCATATAACTGCTTCCTATGAACCCAGATAGTGTGTAGAATTACCAGGTCATAACTTTTAAAGAAAAGGCTGGTTCCATGCTGTTTTTATTGTAATTATCTGTACGTTTTAAAGTAGATCATATAGATAGTTTCAATTTTATTAATGTTTATTTTTTTTTAATTAATGCTTTTCCCTAGGTTTTTAGCTATTTTTATCCTGTCTGTAAGCCGCCTTGAGTCCATGTCTCCTGCCTTTTCCCCTGACATGGACTCAGGGTGGCTTACACATAAGATAAAAATAACTAAAAACCTTGGGGGAAAGCAATCATTTAAATAACCACCTGTAATAACAACAACCTGGAGAACTTCCTTTTCAGAGGCCCATAAATTACCTTACTACATTGAACATTCCTCTCCCCTCTGGCAACCTCTCAAACTTGTAGCTGGGGAGGCGGGCGAGAGATTAGCTCTGCAGCTACACAGTACTTCAGAAGCGCTTCAAGTGGCTCTGAAGCACAGTATGACAAAGATGAGCTACCACTTCCATTCTGAGCTGGAGAGTGGAGTGGTTCCTGACCTATAATGTCCGCAGAGTCTTGTTGGCTTCTAAGGCCAGCATGACCAGTATTCTAGCAGTCTCACTCTGTAAATCATGAGTAACAAACAAAGAACTAATAGGGAGTAATCCCTTCAAACCCCACTTCTGGCAGTAAATGTCTTCAATTAATGAAGAAACAAAGGGACACCCCAAGGGTCTCATTCAAAGTTAGTCCCTAACATGTTCACAATTAATTAACAGTTGAGCAGTATAGTTTAGTAAATGGTATACGGTTATTAGTGATAAGTTAGCGTTAAACTTACTGCTATCAAAATATGGCAAATGTTTTCCTAACAATTCACAGGTTTGCAACTCTGGGGATACTGAAAAACGAATAAAATTGCAAGTTGCTGGGTAATATCCAATTGTGTCTGTCTACTAGTGAAACTGACATCTACTTTTCCTTCATCTCTTCTACCTGCAACCCACCAAATCTACTTTGAAGAGTTGAAGGACTTTAGAGCAGATTTGGTGGGATGTGGGGGTAGGGAGGTTGGGAAAATCCACTTGTGCAACATTAAATATCACCCTCAGAAATATCAACCCTACAGAATTAGTGGGCCTAGAATTTTGTGTCAGATTTAAAAGGTGCTAAATCTAAGCCCTTATTGCAGAGGAACCATCAGGAGCACATCCTAAGGCTCCTGGTAGTTCCTTTGCAGCCATAGTTTTACCTGCTGCATCAGATGCCAGGCAGGTGGGCATGGTTGGGGGAAAAACAGCCTCATTGTGGCAGAGGTTCCCCATCTGTTCTGTACTTTGTTGCAGGTACGATGGGTTCATCCTATAGTTTTCTCTTTTGACCTGTTCAGTATTGTCTCACAAGCTTAAAACCCACTGCTGGCGTTGGTCTTAGGATTTTGCTCTGTAATGGCTTTCTGTAAATTAGATCTTTCTCTATCAGAACATGGACTTGTTTTCTCAGCAGTGAAACATATTACATTATCCTTTGATGGCAATAATAAATAACAGTCACTTTGCTTGTAGGCAAGTAGTGCACTTAAGTTGTAGTAGTGGTCTCTGGTACGTGTTTCTTCTCTCTGGTGTGGCAACTGCTATCTTTAACCTTTCTCTTGTCACCTTTTACTGAATTCTCTCCCTTGGGGCATTTGTAGTCCTTATATTTGCCCCCCTTTTAATAAATTGTTTAGAGTTCCTCTTGAATTTCCCTCTTGATCTATTCTATTCCTTTGATTCTTTTCCCTGTTGTTTAGCTTCTCTTCTTTTTGATTCTGTGTAAAATTACTCAACAAGTGCAAGGTTTTATCCCTCCAATCATGTCCCTCTTTTCTCACGTTCTCTAGATCATGAGCAGGAACCTGTGCATTGAAATCATGTACAGTGCCTAGTTAACTTAAAATCATGACTTAAAATGATGAAGAAGCTGTCTAGTGTAAATTATATACTATTGCAATTAGGAGAAGTGGAACTCAATTTTTCTTTGAACGTTTGTTCCTTTCTTCCTCGCAAAGATGGAGACCAAAGCCAGCTGCTACAGTGTCTGTCCTTTATGCATTGGCCTGGCTTCTAAATCTAGGCTATACAGTTCCAGAAACAGAAAAGATCTAAGCAGGGTTCACCCATGCTTTTCTTTAAAAGCAATAATGCCAAAACCCTGTCACCAGGGTTGTATTAGACTGATTTGGCATGATAAGTGGCTAGGCCTAAATAAAAAAGTAGAGATACTAATACATGCTTGAAAGTATCATACTTCACATTTGATATGGTCTTAAACATCTGTATGTTAATAAAATAGTAGAGTTACCCTGCCCCCCCCCCGAAGAAGAATAACATCGGAATATTATTCTTTTTTCTTGAATTTGTATGATTAATTCAGTTAATTTGTAAATAATTATTCAGATCAGTTTTGTAAAAAGCATGAACTAACCTAGACCCTGTGTTTGTCCTCTGAGTCCCTTTTCAATGTGTCCTCTCTGAGAAAGGAGTAGAGGGTGGGGGGATGAGAACAGGCCTTTTCAGTGGTGGCTCCGCACTTGTGGAATGCTCTTATCAATGGAGGCATGCCTGGCACCATCACTATCTATTTTTAGGTGCCAGGCAAAAACATTTCCTATTATCCAGGTTGTTAGCCCTTAGTCTAGAGTGGTTCAGGTATTTATGGCCTCTCTTATGTATGTATAGTGGTTCTTCCTTTGCTTCATTTTAATGAATGTACCAGGTTTTAAAGTTACTTTGGGTTACTTTTGTGAAAAAGCAACTAAAATTCAATCCAATAATGAGAAATAATAATAATACTGATAATATAAAATTAACTGATTTTACCATTCTCGGAGCACCTTATGCACTACTTACTCATTTTCCAGCTTTTCTATACCCATTGTTGGTACATCATGGGATTCTTGCTAGCATATTCATATCCCAAATAAATTTAAACACTTGCTGGAGCGTGCACACATAAATAGTGATTGTCTTGTTGTACAAAGAATGTAACAGCTTTTCAGGTTATATAACTTTTCTACAAAGATTTCATGTTTGGTTAACTGTCTTGCATGATTTGCTTTAGCCAGGAAGTGCAGTGTCTGTAGGTATTCAAAAATAACTTACCTTGCAGTTTCCTCTTTAATCTCCACCTAAGATAGTACGGTTTATCAAGATTTTGTATCTACCAGGGCCACTTAGTTCTCATATGATAAACATACATGCACAAAAAGGTAGAATCATATCACATGTGAACATCCTGGATTCAAATAACTTTTGTTTTATCTAAGATACATAGTAATATTTCAGATAAAATATGTTGTAAGGGAAATATACTCCATCATCTCTGTAGGAAATATTTTATGAAGGTACATTCCTGTTCTAACTTCCTGTATTGTGGACCTGGTACTTTATTTTTTTTTAAAAAAAATACCATATTTTTTGCACCATAACACTCACTTTTTTCCTCCTAGAAAGTAAGGGGAAATGTCTGTGCGTGTTATGGAGCGAATGCCTGCGGGTGGCGGGGGGGATCTGCTGCAGTCGTGAGCAGAGGATCCATGGTTCCCCTTCCTTCCCTCCTCCGTGGTTACAAAGCATGGATCACATGGATCCTCAGGATTTTTGCATTGGGCTACTCCAAACTCACTGTCAGATCACATGTCTGTGGCCACAGCATGAACCACAAAAATCATATATCCACTATTTCGTTTAGATTTTTTTTTCTTGTTTTCCTCCTCTAAAAACTACGTGCGTGTTATGGTCTGGTGCGTGTTATAGAGCGAAAAATACGGTAATATTTATTAGAGTTTCAAACAATCACAAAAATAAGAAAAAAAATAAGAAAACAAAAAAGAATAAGAAAAAATAAAAAATACAAAGAAGTAAAACCAATTAAAAACAAGTCAATCCTTCCATGTCTTATCTTTCATTTGCTTGTTTCCCTGACCTTCTCACACCTCCCTTTTTTGTATTCTAGTTCAATAGTTGTTTCAGCAAATCCTTACCATTTTTTCCTTTATCTTAATAGTTTATCTTAATATATTGTAACTTTACATTCTCACCTGTTAACAATCCATTTTTACATACCCCTTTGTAACATTACTGCTAAAACCACATAACTTCATTCCAACATCCTTCTAACATTCATTAATTTTACAATATTTCTGTAGATAATCTTTAAATTTCTTCCAATCTTCTTCTACCGACTCTTCTCCCTGGTCTCGGATTCTGCCAGTCATTTCCACCAGTTCCATATAGTCCATCAGCTTCATCTGCCATTCTTCCCGGGTGGGTAAATCTTGTGTCTTCCAATACTTTGTGATGAGTATTCTTGCTGCTGTTGTTGCATACATAAAGAGAGTTCTATCCTTCTTTGCCACCAATTGGCCGACCATGCCCAGGAGAAAGGCCTCTGGTTTCTTCAGGAAGGTATATTTAAATACCTTTTTCATTTCATTATAGATCATCTCCCAGAAAGCCTTAATCCTTGGGCACGTCCACCAAAGGTGAAATAATGTACCTTCATTTTCTTTACATTTCCAACATTTATTATCGGGCAAATGATAGATTTTTGCAAGCTTGACTGGTGTCATGTACCACCTGTATATCATTTTCATAATATTCTCTCTTAAGGCATTACATGCCGTAAATTTCATACCTGTGGTCCATAACTGTTCCCAGTCAGCCAACATAATGTTATGACCGACATCTTGTGCCCATTTTATCATAGCAGATTTCACCGTTTCATCCTGAGTATTCCATTTCAACAGCAAGTTATACATCCTTGATAATATCTTAGTTTTGGGGTCTAACAGTTCAGTTTCCAATTTTGATTTTTCCACCTGGAAGCCAATTTTCTTGTCCAAATTGTAAGCCTCCCTTATTTGAAAATAATGAAGCCAATCTCGCACTTTGTCTTTTAATTTCTCAAAGCTCTGCAATTTCAATTTGTCTCCTTCTTGTTCCAAAATCTCCCAATATTTCGGCCATTTGGCCTCCATATTGAGCTTTTTCTGGGCCTTCGCTTTCATCGGTGATAACCACCTTGGGGTTTTATTTTCAAGTAAATCTTTGTATCTTGTCCAGACATTGAACAATGCTTTCCTGACAATATGGTTTTTAAATGCTTTATGTGCTTTAACCTTATCATACCATAAATATGCATGCCACCCAAATACATTATTGAAACCTTCTAAGTCCAAAATGTCTGTGTTCTCAAGAAGCAGCCATTCTTTCAACCAGCAAAATGCTGCTGATTCATAGTAAAGTTTAAGATCTGGCAGGGCAAATCCACCTCAGTTAGTATTTTGAATTTTATTCTAGGCTTCTTGCCCTGCCAGACAAATCTAGAAATATCTCTCTGCCACTTCTTGAAACAGTCCATTTTGTCCAAAATTTGCAATGTTTGAAACAAAAACAACATTCTTGGCAATACATTCATTTTTATCACAGCAATGCAGCCTAGCAATGAAAGCTTCAAATTTGACCATATTTCTAAATCTTTTTTAACTTCCATCCAACACTTTTCATAGTTGTCTTTAAATAAGTTTAAGTTCTTAGCAGTCAAATTAACCCCCAGGTATTTTACTTTCTTAACCAATGTTAGACCTGTCTCCTTCTGAAACCTCTCTTTCTCCAATGGTGTTAAGTTTTTCTCAAGAACTTTAGTTTTTAACTTGTTCAACTTAAATCCTGCAACCTGACCAAATTCTTGAATCAATTCCAATACTCTTTTAGTACTAGATTCTGGCTCCTGTAATGTCAATACTAGATCATCTGCAAATGCTTTCAATTTGTACTGTTTAGCTCCGACCTGTATACCCTTAACCAATTGGTCCCTTCTAATCATATTTAAGAGAACCTCCAGGACCGATATAAAAAGCAATGGGGAAATTGGGCAACCTTGTCATGTCCCTTTCTCTATCTTAAATTCCTCCATCACCACATTATTAACAATTAGTTTAGCCTTTTGTTCAAAATATATTGCGCCTATACCATTTTCAAAACCTTGACCAACCCCCATCCCTTGTAGATTCTTTTTCATAAAACTCCAGGAAATGTTGTCAAAGGCTTTCTCCGCGTCCACAAATATCAAAACTGCCTTAGTATTGATGTTCACTTGTAATTTTTCTAGGATATTAATTATATTTCTCGTGTTATCCGACAAGTGTCTACCTGGGAGAAAGCCTGCTTGATCTTTATGTATCTCTTCCATTAGTACTTTTTTTAATCTTTTAGCCAAAATATCTGCAAAAATTTTGTAATCCACATTAAGTAGAGATATGGGGCGGTAGTTCTTAAGCTGCGTCTTCTCAGACTCACTTTTCGGTATAAGTGTAATATAAGCTTCCTTCCACGACTCTGGTGCTTTTTTCCCTTCCAAAATTTCATTACAAACTTCCTTTAGTGGTTGTATTATCCAATCTTTCAAGGATCTATCATATCTTGAAGTTAAGCCGTCCCGCCCTGGAGATTTACCCAGTTGCATATTCTGGATGGCACCTTCTACCTCCTGTTCAGTTATTTTATAGTTCAGCATTAACTTATTTTCTTGAGAGATTTTTTGTAGTCCATTTAATTTCAAAAATTGATCTATATCAATTTCTTTCTGTGGCCCTTGTGTATATAGTTGTTTGAAATACCTCTGGAAACAATTTCTAATCTCCACTGGATTCTGTATATTCTTTCCTTCAACTTCCAAATTTATAATGGTGTTAAGTTTTTGTCTTTTTTTCATTTGCCAAGCCAATAATTTCCCACATTTGTTGGCCGACTCAAATGTCTTTTGTCTCATCTGTTTAATTTTCCATTCTATTTCCTGGTTCATCATTTTCATATACTGTACTTGATATAACTTTATTTCTCTCAAAATCTCTTGCGACTTCGGTTTCGCTCTCAGTTTCTTCTCACCTTCCTTTATTTTCTCCAAAATTTTATCTTTTTTCTCATTTTGAGTTCTCTTCTTTATTGCATTCTGTTGGATCAGAAACCCTCTCATAACCGCTTTACTTGCGTCCCAGATTACTCTTTTTTTCAACCATGGTATTCATATTTATCTCGAAATAGTCTCTCAAGGTTTTTTGGGCCTTCTTGGTCACTTACTCATCCCTAAACAAGGTGTCATTCATTCTCCATATGAAGGAACCAGTTGGTGTTAGTTTCATCTCCATCTTCACAGCATTATGGTCAGAGCAAGTCTTAGGGCAAATTTCCACTTTTCTTGTCTTTGGGGCCAGTCCTCTAGTTACCCAAATTTGGTCAATTCTTGTCCATGTCATTTTGGCTTCAGAGAAAAAAGTTCCCTCTCTACCCAAGGGATTCTTTGTTCTCCAAATGTCAACTAAATACAAGTTGTCAGTCATCTCGAAAAATGTTTTTGGTGTGGACCTGGTACTTTAAACCAGAATGTAATGAAACATAAATTGCAAGCATGAGGACCTAATGTTAAATACAGGACACTGTATTTCAATTAAATTTCAATTAAATAGAATAATTCACAGTTTCTAGGGGTATTTTTCTAACCCTAGAGAAAAATTAATAGCATTATGTTCCATAGTGTTTGGAAGCTAACAATTCTGTGTTATACTAATTTAAAAACTAGTAGATTATTTTAAAGCATAACTACAATAGTTAGACTTGTATATCCCTAAATTGTTCAAAGCAATGTCTAGTTTCAATTTTTTGTTATTGTAAATGTTTTATGTGACCATGTTGTTGTCAGTGCTTATGCTATCTACACAACTTCAGATTCTGTCATTTGGCCTGTTAAACTACTGGAGGTCCAATATGTAATATGTAAGTAACAGCCTTGGCACATGCCTTTGCACAGTTTAAATTGTCTGTAATGTAATGCCTCGCAAAACGAAAAACCCGCAAGACGAAAGGGTTTTTCGGTTTTTGCGTCTCTTCGCAAGACGAATTTCCCTATGGGCTTGCTTCGCAAGACAAAAATGTCTTGCGAGTTTGTTCGCTTTTTTTCCTAAAGCCGCTTGAAGAGGCGCAGTTGCGACGGACCGTGCTTCGCAAGACGAAAAACATCGCAAGACGAAAAGACTCGCGGAACGAATTATTTTCGTCTTGCGAGGCACCACTGTACCCGTTAAGTGCCTATAACAAATTACACTTCAAAATAAGTGTACAATTTCAAGAGCTTTCACCCATACCTTCAGTTAGTAGCACAAATTTAGATACTCCTGTTTCATAAACCAGATAATTTGCTAATCACAAGTAATTAAAAGAATTTTCAAATTCTCCCAGTTATTAACAGGTATACTACATGGCATGTTTAATAGGGAGCTGAAAAAAATACTCTGGGAGAATTTGCAAATATAAAACACACACAAGAAACAAGTATTCACATTGTTTCCAAAATACCCTTATCTAATGAAGAATTTATCCAATCACACTGAAAAGTTCTTGAAACAACTTACAGCTAAAAGCAGCAAAATATTAATATCTTCGGGAGGAGAAAAGCACATTTAATAGGAGTACTTCTAGTCATACAGCAACACAATATGGATTAATTTAAATTTGATCCTTCCACAAAGGGAAAAGGAAGGAGCCCTTTTGCAAGATGATTACTTTCCTGGGACAAACCTAAGATCTGCTTGCAATAGCCTGGGTGCCAGGATAGTGCCTGACATCTCCACCACCTGGGGATCATTGCATTTGGACTGTTTTCAAACACATCCTATGGAATTATATCAGTTACATTTTATCTGTTCAATTGGAATGAATTTTTGTAATCAAATTGCTTTTTCTGTAGCCTGAGCAGGAGCAGTCACCATTAAAAAAAAGAGGTCAGAATAGGCCAAAATAAAGGTGGACTGTCCCTGGATCAAGTGACATTTCTTCTTTAAGTTCTCAAAGCTCTTTATCTAGCTCAAAGTTGTTGTCTGAACTAGCTAGATGTTTAAAGGAGAATCAATCACAGTCAGTCCACCATTTGAAAAATAAGACTTTAGAGCATGGGTAGGCAAACTAAGGCCCGGGGACCGGATCCAGCCCAGTCTCCTTCTAAATCCAGCCCGTGGATGGTCCGGTAATCAGCATGTTTTTACATGAGTAGAATGTGTGCTTTTATTTAAAATGCATCTCTGGGTGATTTGTGGGGCATAGGAATTCGTTCATTCCCCCCCCCAAAAAAATATAGTTTGGCCCCCCCACAAGGTCTGAAGGACAGTGGACCACCCCCTGCTGAAAAAGTTTGCTGACCCCTGCTTTAGAGCCTTCTTGCCCCAAAATGGCAAGACATTCTATTTTGGGGACTACAATGGTATACGAACCCATTTGGTGCCTAGCTTATATATCTGAGTTTCTAACATTAGGTGCATTAATGTTGAGCAATAAACACTCCTAGTGAGGAGGAGGAAAAGGAACTCCTCTCTGTAAGGTCCATCATGGGAAAAGAAAGGGTCTGATGGGCCAGTTGCAAGAATTATCCACTGGCCACTTGGGCTGATAATATCCACTGTTGCTGTTCCTTCTTATAAGATTAGGTGTAGCAAAATCTGACTTTCTTTATTTATTAAAATATATATTGCTATTCATTTTTTTAAAAAATAGTAGTTTACAACAAATATATGATGTAATTGTGGCTTTTGGGTATTCTAATGTAAGCTGGTTCTGCTGTAAGGTTTTAGTCTACTGTATTAGGTGCCTTGAGCATCTCTAGGTAGGAAAGCAGAATATAAATTAACTAACAAAGTTTATGCAGTGAAGAGAACTTTTATGGGCTTTATATTAGTGGCCCATAGTGAAGCAAATACTTCTGAGAGATAAGTTCTAGTACATACCTTCTTTCCTTTTCATAGTAGACAGATTTTTTTTTCCTTTTCAGAGGAAGAACTGAACAAGGTGGAAAGCTAGGCTACAGTCATTTAATAGTACAAGGGAGGGACAAGTGGTGCAAAGATTACAATGGTATAGAAATTTTAGTAGGGGACAGTTCTGCTCGACTGAAATCTCTAGCAGTATAGTAATATTACCACTACATAAATTTACAGGAAGACCAATTTGTACAACTCTAATAATCCCGTTTCCACTGTGCAGCTAAAACTCATTAAGAACTTGAGTGAACTGCCTAGCTTGATACCATCCATAGTATTTTAAGTTCGCAAGTAGTGCAGTTAACATGGCAGATGCTTGCAGAGGTTAAGCGATGCACACACTTGAGACACTATGGGGATTCAGTTTGTGTGTCATTCTGTCACGTTTTTGTGGAACAATGTATTTATTCCTTCATATTTCAAGCATTTTAAAGTGTTTTAATGCTGTCTTTTATACTGCTGTAACCCAGTCTGGAAGCTTCTCATGAAGGGATGGTAATAAACCTAAAAATAATAATACTGCCATGTTTGTCGTCTTGGGATCTTTTGTGAGGAAGAATGGGGAATAAATTTAATTAATATATAGGTTTTTAATAGGGCAGAGGAAGAAAAAGACATTGTTTTATGTACTTTCCTTGTTTGAAACTGTTTAGTCTTTCATGATATGACCCAGCTAGTAGAATCAAGATGAAATGTTTAATGGTGTCGCATCTTGCAGCTTCTCCCAGCTGCTTAGCTACAAATGGTAAAAATGTTGGGTAGGTGTGTTAGCAAGCAAGATATGGGAGGAAATAATGGGATTGTTCTTGTGTGTGATATATGGGGTGCTGAGAACGCACAAATATCCGTTTTGCTTGCTTTTATATGTTTTTATACTGTTTTATTGGTTTTTAGTTGTATTTTTGTTTTAATGGATATTGTTCTTATGTACTACATAGTGTGCACTGCTTAGAGATTTTTGAAATATTAAGTGGTTTAGAAATGCATTCAAATAAAATAAATATTAAGAGCCAAGATCAAGGGGGAGGGACTGGGAGTTAGATAAATAATGTACTTACTACATGTTCTTCCATGGAGGTTTTTATATAGGAAACACCTGTGTAAGGAGGGAACCCATGAGAATTTGTTCCTGGACCCACTCAGACATAATTACCGATGATAAAGCAAGCCTGCTCCTCTATTCTGTTGAAGACAGCTGTGGCTTCACAGCAGCTGGCCCATCTCCATGTTACTTTTGATTTGTTCTGGAAGCTGGAAATGTCTGGTGCAGTTTCTCAGAATGCTTTGGGAAGTTGAAAGGAGTTGAAGGGTGGTACATGAGGGAGCTGTGGGAGCAGGAGTGTAGCTTGGGAAAATTGGAAAGCCAAACCTCTGAAAGGCCCTAGAAAGCTGATTGTTAGGCTAAATAGAATGCCAGCATATTGGCAGATTATTGGAGAGCCATTCTATATTGTACGGAGGCTAGACACTGCAGTGGCCCTGAGCAGGAACCATAGCACACACAACAATAAATTCATGTAGGCCTAAAGTGAATAAACTTGCATCAGTTGTAATAATCCTAAATGTTGCTTGATAACTGCATATACCATTTTTACAAACAGGATGATTAAAACTGTTCATTTACTCTGTGTGTGTGTGTGTGTGTGTTTGTGTGTGTGTGCCCCCCGCCGCCAATGGAGAGCTGTGAGATTTAAGAACTATGGGGCACTTTATTACAGTGATACTGTACGTTTGAAGCCAAATACTTTTTTTTGGGGGGGGGGGGAATTCAATTTCCATAGCTTATTATCAACATATTTATTTCATCTGCACCCTCCCATATCAGGTTTGGGGAATCTTTGGCACTCTAGTTGTTGCTGAACTACAACTCCCAGCAGCCCCAGCAAGCTTGGCCAATGGGAGTTGCAGCTCAAGAACATCTGGATTGCCAAAGTTTTCCCACATCTGCACAATATAATAGTCAAGCTGTAAATCAGTAATAGAAGCAAATATCTATGGACATGTTCTAACCAAGGGTGGACACTTCCAAGTTCAATTTATTTCAAGGAAAGCAATTTGGGTCCAATGCAGATTTACCAAGCCATGAGCCAGCTTCAGAAATGTGTGCATATTCTCCTTCTTCCCTTATCTTTCTGGAGTGAATTCCTCCCCTCCCTCCTTTGTTTGCTCTAAACATGGTTTAGATTCATCAGCTGGTGACAACCATAGTTAAGGCTAATCAACTTTGATATAGAGCAAGGGTTACAAACAAATTCTGGTTTAGAGAATCCTAGTTATCATGGCCATGGCTAATAGTGATACAGATGTGCTAAATGATTGTTGAGGCATGTACAAGAAGAGAGGGCTGTATTTGCTCCAAAGTAGGCAAGTAGGTCTTATAAGCATGCCTTAGACTGGTTTTCTGTTTGTAGGGAGCCATCATTACATCTGCATTGAACTATAACCATGTGCTAAACTTTTTTCTTGAGTGAAACATGGGGTGGGGCTTGGTGGCTTTGTGTTGAGTAATTACTACCATTTCAGTCACAACAGACAACTCTTAATCTCAGGGATCAATAAGCCTCTCTATATAACACATCAGCCATAGACCCATCAGAAGGATCTGAGTCCCAGTGTGATACCAGTAATTCTACATAGACAGTGCTGAGGACACTATCTCCAACATATTTTGATTGGTGCCTTTGTGAAGGAATTGAAAAAAGTATCAGGCAGCATTCCTACAACCTAGGCCTCCTTCTCCAAAGCACAACACCATAACCATACAACTACAGCAGTAGAGGAAAGAGCGATACACAGTGAGTTCTTTGGAGTCTCCCAAGAGCCCAGTCCATTTCATGCTCCTTTCATCTCCCCACCCTGTGTGCATCACCCTGAGGAATACCAGCCATAGAAACCTGAAGAAGGGACCATATGGGGAAGCTATTGCCCTATGAAAAAGTGCAGGCTTCACATACAAGAGGAGGCAGGTGTGGTAGCCAGTTACAGTGACTGATGAATAGCCCATTAGACTTTCTCAGGTAACTGCAGGTATACCCATGTCCCAAGGTGTCTTGGCAGTGCTAGTTTCCACAATAATAGCACATTCACCATGCTGGCAGTAGCTGTGAGTTATTTTCATGACATGGAGCTATTTCCATATACCTGATTAGTCCACCTGGCTACTTAGGCCGTTTACCCATTGAAGGAGATAATGTAGTAATTAACTCACCTATATAGTCTAGCGAATTGTAATGAACTCTATTCAGTTTGTCTGTTCTGTTCCACATGCTATAGCTCTTACCCTGCAAAGAAAAGGAGCCGTTAGTGTTTAGCTAGAA
This sequence comes from Podarcis raffonei, assembly GCF_027172205.1. Taxonomy (NCBI): domain Eukaryota; kingdom Metazoa; phylum Chordata; class Lepidosauria; order Squamata; family Lacertidae; genus Podarcis; species Podarcis raffonei. The sequence goes on along the minus strand of NC_070604.1, from coordinate 78,596,003 downwards.
GTAGTAGTAGATGGAAGTGTTCACCAGTAAAAGTAGTTGGGCTCCCCACAGTGTTCCCTGGCGCAGTGTGAAAGAGTGGGTTGGTTGGCTCTCCTTCAGCACATGTGTCACATTTTTTATCCCTTGTTTGAGTGATACACTGTGGTTTAAACCACTGAGCCTATTGGGCTTGCCAATCAGAAGGTCAGCGGTTTGAATCCGTGTGACCGAGTGAGCTCCTGTTGCTCTGTCCCAGCTTCTGCCAACCTAGCAGTTCGAAAGCATACTAGTGCAAGTAGAGAAATAGGTACAGCTGTGGAGGGAAGGTAAATGGCATTTCCATGTGCTCTGGCCTCCTACACGATGTTCCCTTGTGCCAGAAGCAGTTTAGTCATGCTGGCCACATGACCTGGGAAGCTGTCTGTGGACAAACGGCTCCCTCAGCCTGAAGTGAGATGAGCACTGCACCCCATAGTCGCCTTTGACTGGACTTAACCGTCCACAGGTCCTTTACCTTTACAATCTGTTGAGTTTCATTTGTTAAGCAAGTACACAATAGTGGAAGGAGAAACAATGTGTGTCCATGAATATTTGATTTTTTTGCATACCTATCTCCCTTCTGGGGAACAGGACAGGAGAGAGTGCAGGAATACTCATTTGAGAAGGGCTGGCCTGAATCCTTTGGGCGCCTCAAGCAAGATGTGCTACTGATGCCTCCTCATCCATGCCCCGTGGGGTGGGAGGAGACCAGTGGCAAAGCAGCTACTCTGGGGGAACACCCCCTTTTCTCCAAGAGTCTTGATGAAAGGGAGTGTTCCTCAAGGTATTGCTGCTGTTCTCCTTATCTTTGGCTTTCAGCTGTTTCTTTGGCTTACCTGCATTGGAAGCCGGGTTGTCTCACTTCATTGGTGCGCCCACATGACACACGTTTCTAACCACTTTCCACACCTCAGAATTTGCTGCCTGAGGCAGCCAACTCATGGTATGGCCCAACATAGTCTAAGCCACCCTCCCTTGCTTACCTTTTGTAGGGTTCCTTGCACTTGCAGCCCTGGGTACAACAGCAGATTTCTCATAGTTGTTTGTATTGTATCTGGAATCCTTTGGCAGGGTACCCATAACAGGTTTTCAGAAGACCGTTCTTCATCCACTCATTACCTTTTTATCGTTGCTGTTGTTTCTCCTAGGCTGCTAGGTGTTTGTTGGTTGTACACAGTTATCACTCTCTGCTTTTTCTAAAGACAATTATATAGTCCTATGCTACATTTTGATATCTGACTTGTTCCCTTTGTGAAGCCTACACTTGATGCAGTGTGTCAATTGCTACTGAGTTAGGCTGTAACCCTAAACTGTGACTGACAACAGCAGGGCTTTAGGAGTGGAGCAGTCAACACTACACCCACAGCCCAACCATTTGTGCTGGCCAAGGCAGAAGTGTGAGGGGACAGGAAAGTTTAATATTTGTGCTATTTTTTAAAGTAGAAAAAGGTCATTAGGCATGTCCATGGTTCTTTTAATTACTTTATTTTTTTTACAGATGTGTTGTGTTTTTGCCTGCTCCTTTAATGGTGTTGGAATTGTTTTATATTTTTAACTGTATTGAATCATGTCCTGGGAACATATGGTTAAAATATTTGTTCAAAAAAGGACCATATTTTGAATTGTGTGTGAGTATACACATATGAAGTAACAAATCACGGTTTTGTAATTCATACTTTTTTCATTTGCTTGAACTTATTTTATACTCATGATTTTGTCATTCTAGCACATAGAATAACATGTGTATAATACATAGCAGTAATTATATATTATTTCATAAATGCTAAGCATTGAAAAAAAATGGCAAAACTGCTGAAAACAGTAGTACAAAATGCAGTGATACTGACGGTCCTATTTTAAGCTGCTTCCCATGCTGCAGAGGAATAAACACCCACGCAGTGGTGTCCAAACTTTTTTCAAAGAGGGCCAGATTTGATGACTTGAAGGGCCGTGGGGGCCGACCAAAGGGCCAACCAAAGTTGACCTTTTTTGAGGATTGAAGTTAAGCTTTTTTAGGGTTGGAGTTGTTAAGGTTTTTTAGGATTTTACCCCAGGTAATAAACTGCCACAGGGGCCAAATTAAAACGACCAACGGGCTGGATTAGGCCCTGAAACAGACTTTGGACATGCCTGCTTTAGGGAAAGAAACCATGTGTGTGAATACATTTGGTTATGAATGGCTTTCTCTTGCTTCTTGACCAATTTTTAGAATACATGGAGGCGGCAGTTGTATTGAAGTAAACAGTAACTTTTGTAGATATTTAATGTTACATGCTTGCTTTTTGTTAGAAAAGGTAATGTGAAGTTGTTCTTAGTCTGGAATTATTTCTGTTGTATCTTCATAATTTGTTTTGATCACATTGAAGTGTACTCATCATATAGATAGGATTATGCAATCCGCAAGTAGTTCATGTTGGCCACTTCCCTTGCTCTTGCCATGGACCTTGGAGCCAGGAGGACAAGGAGAGGGAGAGGCCCAGGAGCACAGTTGCGGTTGTGTGGGGAAAGAACTTAGAAGTGGCCGGCTTTGTTGGAATCCTCCCTCCCTTTGCATAAAGTGAATGGCAACAAAATAAATATCAATTTGAATTAATTGAGAATCCAAGAAGGCTATCTCCACCCAACCTTCTTTACCCACCTGAAGCCACAGTAGAGCTTCGCATAACAACTAATAGTGGCCAGGGACCATCCAGGACCAGGAGTACACTAATCCAAGTTTAGATAGCAACAGTCACCTCTTTTTTTTGAACAAAGACCACAAGAGGTTGTGCATAGTCCAGGGAGCCTGTTGCTGAGATTCTTGGTTCAACTAGAACTCTCCAAGATGAAGTGAAGGAGGCTTACAGGGGTGGACAGGGAAAGCTCTAGCATATATGTTGGTGATAATCAAAACACATGCTACTCACTAGCATATTGATAGCATACCCCACTCTAACCCAAATAAAATAATCTTGTTGACTTTCAGAAGAAACCCAAACCCCATACCCTTATACAAGGACAAAGGCACATTACTCATAGTCTGTGTTAATGAAGTGAAAAAAGAAGCCTGTGTGCATTTTCTAAAGACTTTCAAGCTTGACCTCTTTTATCGGCAAAGCAAGATTATTTTGCTGAAAACAGTTTGAATGGGCAGAAACATCCTGTGGCTTGGATTTCTTCCTTGTGGCATGACATTGAATTAATTACACTCAGAATGTCCCAGGAATTCTCTACCCTTGTCTTTGTCATGAAAGTTACTCAGGTACCTGACTGGACCCTCTCTGAAAACATCTTTTAACGTTGTTTTTTCTGTAGCTGGGGGCATGAGTCATCCCCACTGGATTCAGTCTTCCCCACTCAGACTGATCCTTGCTCCTCTACATGCCAGTCTCTTACTCAGGAGGCTGCCACACAAGTTCAGCTGTCTTGGAACACTCCTGGAAAGTCTTTTCCAATCTCTCTCTTAGTATTCTTTTAGTCCCCTTGCCTCAATGGATCTCAGAAGCTTGCTCCTTTTTGTCCCTCTTTCATTTAGACTTTAGCTAGATTCCTTACCTCTTACACCCTTGCCAATTGCCTCCAAACCATGTTTGTTATTTTGTTTCACTGGTATTAATGAACCTCTGTACAAAGGCACCAGCCAGTGTCTTTATGAAAGAAGGTGAGTAAGTTGGGCTCATGGGCTACATTATTCACCACTCCATCACAGCCTGAGCCTTATCAGAGAGAGGGAGCATTTCCCACAACATGCATAAAGCAATCATGAAGAAGTGTGATTACCCTTGTGCCCTTTTGTGGAAGGATCCCCTCCCATCACAAAGAAAACTCAGTAAATTTGAGATAAGCAACACCTTCTCATCCCTTCCTCACCAGGACAGGTAACCCCTGCATCTCAGCTTTCCTACTCTTCTCTGTTCTTCACATTTCTCTGAACTCAAGAGAGAGGACAGCTACTAACCTTTTTTGTTGTTGTTATTGTTCCTGGTTCTTTTTTCCCACAGTAAAGTTCAGCTTCACTTTTACTCTTTCCCCTTCATCTTGGTGATTAAGCCATGGGTAGGCAAACTAAGGCCCGGGGGCCGGATCCGGCCCAATCACCTTCTAAATCCGGCCCATGTCCAGGAATCAGCATGTCCAGGAATCAGCATGTTTTAACATGAGTAGAATGTGTGCTTTTATTTAAAATGCATCTCTGGGTTATTTGTGGGGCATAGGAATTCGTTCATTCCCCCCCCCCCCCCAGGTCTGAGGGACAGTGGACCAGCCCCCTGCTGAAAAGCTTTCTTGATCCCTGGATTAAGCAAATGGCCCAAGCATAGTTATTAACTCATTTCTGTGTTTTTCTGTACTAGAATTTTAAGCCAAAAACCTGCCTTGTTGTTTATTTGTTTATATTGGCATATAATCTTTACATTTATTTATATTAATTTATAAATAAATATTGTATTTGCAGCTGCATCATGTTAAGAATACTCCATACTAAAGCCCCCAAATTTAAGTCAGTACAATTCTGTTTGTGTAAGCACACTAGAAGTACGAGAACTGGGGGAGAAGAGGGTAAGAGGGTGACTAGAGCAAACCTATCTGGACTGAGCTCAACTGAACACAGGGAGTTGTGTTCAATATATTGCTAAAGTGAATGTTCTATCAGCACAAAAGTTTCTGCTTGTGGGACGGAACACTGTCCCCTGCCTTGCCCCTTAAATCTGTTCTGGATGTTTCCCCAACCCTCCAGAGCAGATTTGCAGACTGCACAGGCGGAGAAGAGGGGAGAATCCCTTTGTGCTCGTGCTAATCCTTGAGCTTGCACAAAAAGTTGAATACTTCCCAGAGTTCTAGTTGTTTACTTTTCATGCAGGCTCAGATACATGTGGGATGGGTTTTTCTGCATCAAAAAGGGGAGAAGGGGACCTGGAGTCCTAGGAGGACCAAGTTTTCCCACCATGGGAAATAAGTGCAAAGCACCTAGAATGAAAGAGAGGTTCCATGTGCAACATTTTGGTTGACATTCCTCACTTTGATGAATGCTAATTAGTAGTGATATGTTTACTGGTGCTCAGAGTGCCTCAGGCATCAAGTTTCCTTCCCCAAAGCTGTAAGATGGCCAGTTAGTAGATACACCTTGTATGGCTTGATTGCCACAGGAATCAGGCAGTGAGGAAGACCCCTGCATATTCCAGTTGTCACCTCTCTCTGCATAACTTGTGAGAGTCACTCCTGCTGCAGATGCTAAGGGATGAGCTTGCTCTGGTTCCCCTAATTTCACCTGTTGAGTTCATCTTTCCAGACAAAATGGGATTTCATTGAGTCAGATACTGTACTGGCGCAGACTTAAATTGGCAGCAAGAATGAACTCCTTGGTATAACATCATATTAAAATTACATTTTTGAGGTGCATCTCCAATTGTATTCCTGTTGTGTAGCCTTAATCAAAGAGTAGCGACTTTCCCCCCCATTAACACCTAATGTGAATGCATGTGTGAAACATAATGTATTACTAAGCCATGACAGGAGGATATGTTGCCTGTTTCACCTTGTCTCTCTTATGTCATCTGAAATGTTATACCATGTCAGGTCTTTGAATGATGATATGTTTATACATGTCTTAGTTTGCATTCTTAGTTTTGTTGGCAAGTGTGTATACGGTGCCAAAAAGAAGTTTTTGACACACATTGTAACCCACATGAAATTCATTTGAAATTATTCAAAGACTGATTGGACTTCAATGAAATGTATAGTTGCTGTGTCTAGCAGCATTTGTTTTTCCTCCATAAGCCACATATTTTTATCTGTGTCTTTTTGTGGGATTTCTTTGGCAGAAACAATTCCTGGCATGTTAGAATGTGAAGGGTTCCTTCTCACCAGCTGAGTCTTTCAGCTGGCTGGGATCACCAAGTACCGTAGTGGTAATAACCCCTAGTATTCTAAATCACACCTTTTAGTTAAGATTTTGAAAAATATTTCTTTTAGATGCTACATTGGGGGGGGGTGCGGGAAGACAAATTGACTTGTATTTATTATGTATCAAATGTTTCTGTTGCTGTTTCTTAATCTTTTGCATGATCATGGAACTCAAAGTACTTTCCTAAAAAGCCAATAATTTTCATTTAACTAGAAGAATCTTTTTTGGTAGTTAAAGCAGAACACTGTTAACAAAGAATATTGTTGAAACAAAATTAAAAAAAATCCTTCCAGGACCAACTAAGTTTGTTATTGGTATGAGCTTTCGTGTGCATGCAACTGTAGTTTTCATTTCCCTCTACTCCCAAATATATCTAGTAGGTGGAATCCAGGCTTGCCCTCTATGAATAGAAGGACTCAGTGTTAGAAACTGGGGAACGCTAGGAGCCTCGTGGCTCCTGGGACCTAGGTTGTGGGTGGCAAAACAAAATGTCTAGGCATCTTGGGGGGGGGGCTGCCCCGCTACCAGACCAGGCAGCCTCACAGTGCAAAACAAAAACAAAAAAACAGGGTAGTGCAGCAGCAAAAGACACGCGTTGTGCTTTGCTGTGACATCACACCTCCCTTGAGCAGGTGAGATAGTCTCTAGCTATAGCAGCGCTGCTATTCAGTCATGTCAGGTCTTACACTTTACAGAGTAAATGCTTGTGGATGTCAGTTGCGCTACAGCAGCCCAGCTGGTATAAATTGAGGGTGGATTGGATTGGAACCTCATATAACAACTTTCATAAGTCTGAAACATCTATGATGGTTACAGTGTAATTTTGTATCACAAGGCTAGGCAAAGTTGGCATGGTTTTTATTTGGGCAAAAGTTTTAACCCACCCAGAAAAACCATGCACGTCTTAGTTCTTGCTTTTCTGGGGTTTTATTGTTCCATTTGGATCTGTTGGGTGTTAGCCAGTGATGTTGTTCCGCTAACACAAGAACATTTGACTGTGCAGAGGAACTTTCCCTTGCTCTCCTCTTGCACCTCCCCCCCCAAACCTGTTCTGGGGTGTTCCTTCAGTGTTTGATCCCTGTTTGGGACAGCTGCGTATTCCTGCATTGCAGGGGGTGGACTAGATGATCCTCAGGATCCCTTCCAACACTATGATTCTATGTCTATGTCTGAACCCTCCAGAGCAGATTTAGGGAGGATGTGTGGGATATGGAAGGAGAGGAGATTTCCATTCTGGTGTGTGTGGGGGGGGGTGTAGTGTTTGCTGTCTTTTTATAAACTGCTCATAGACTGTTCTGGTATGAAGCAGTATATAAATGTATTTCATTGATAGGTTGAGAGTTAAATTATCTTCTTTGATCAGAACTGTTTACACAGAAGGCTGTAGTGTGCTAGCAACTGGTCTTGGGGAAACTGCTCAATAGCAAAGCAGCACTTTTCTTTCCCCCTCTCTATAGCTTTGTGCACTTACACTACAGCTGCATAATTCTTAGAAAACGCCTGGTTCTTCAGAGCCAGGATTGCCAGCAGCCACAGCTGAGCACTATGATGAGTGAACTCCTAGCTCTTTTAAGCTAACAGGCAGATAACAAAAATATTCTGCCATAGGTATGCTAATTAACACATCTAATGTGATTTTTGTTGGAAAAAACAATGTAATCACAAGGCAAGCCACAAGTGACAGAGTGTAATTGTCTGATAAATAACACTGTGCTATATTTCCCAACAGTTGTATGCAGCTACCATTTTCTGCACACAACTGGCCCTTTTATTTCCTGTTTCAAGGAAGGCTATATTTTATACAACACAATGTACATCATTAATTCTATAAAGGATTATGTTGCACTGTGTTTCATTTTCATGTATAAAAGCTTGGATAAAAAATTCATGTTCAAACTGAGCCCCCACCTTGTAAACAGCCTACGCTTGGTTGGTTTCCTTGCCAAATCTATAGAAATCTTAAAAGTGGTTTTAAGAAATGGGATCAAATTCTGTTTGTTGGACAGTGTGACTTCAATATTTTATAGAATACTTCAAGCTCAAAAGCTTTAAAAAGGATATTGGCCCAAACAAAGATATCAAAACCTGGGTTTTTACACACCAAATTAATGTTTCTTGATTCCATCTGAAACAGATCTATTCATCTTACAGTTTATTAGGGGAAGCACGTTGATAGCAGAATTAGTGCCTGTTGAAATATTTCTGTGCTCTTGATAAGTGTAAGAGCCCGATGCAAAAAAAAGAGCAAATAGTTTTTGAGAAAAATAATTTTACAGCTTATTCACCAAGTTGATTCTCACAGTTCCTTGGGGAAAAAATAGGAGAGGTAGGGAATGATTGGTGCATTTAAAAAGTGCACCGATATTTCTAGATTCCTAGGTAATGGAAACAAACAACTTTTTAGATTTACACCATGTCTTACTGCTTTTCCGATTTAAAAAAAAATCTAAAAGATTGTGTGAGCTTTGAATTAGCAATAAGCTTATACAGGAAGCAAAAGTTATTTGTGATGAGAGGCCTGCACTTTTACTGTTTGGGAAAGAGGTGACCCATGTTGCCTAAAGCATCTGTCCCTCAGCAGTCTGTGCCTGAATGTCTAGCCCCTTGCCCAGCAAAGAAGGGGCTTGCTTTGCAGTTTAGATTTGGAAATTGGCTCCCTGAGGAGTTCCCTGAAGAATCTGCTGCACCAACAGAAGTTAGGCAGAGACTGCAGAGCAGGCTGCTCCACCTCTTCCTTGTTGGGTCCTGATCTAATTTCCCTCCTCCTGAGTTTAACTTCAGGAAGGGATACCACAAGCAGACAGGCAAGTGTCTGGCTCACTGCTGGTTCAGGGCTTCGAGCCTGGTTTATTCATGCCTGAGAGTCAGCTGTATATTTATGGTGTCTCCCGCATCTGGGCAGAAGAAGACAGGAGCGCTTGCAGTTCAGCCCATAAAGTACAGCCTAAGAGCCTGGGAGCACCTTCCTCTTTGTTCTTCCTTGTGTGCTTGTGCATGTCTTGCCACCTCCCTCTCCCTCTCCAGCAGCTGTGTGAGCTCTGAGTGCTGTCCCTGTCATTGCTGCCCTTGGATCCCTGCACTAATGTCAGTTAGGGGCTTGGAGACACACAGGAAGCAGCCATAGACACCACCTCACCAGCCCTCATTATTGACACCTCATATGATCACACACGGTCCCATTAGATCCATTTCTGTTGAAAAATATTGCGGCTTGGGGCAAGACAGGTGCACAGCTACTGTAGGTGTGGGAGTGGGGAGAAAAGGGCAAGAAAAGGCAGGGGAAATGGGGGAGCAGCTCTGGTTTGCTCTAGGAAAAGCAGCTTCCCTGAGCTGTCAAGTTGAAAGGATACATTCAGGCATAATATTTGTAACATTTAACAACTTTAAAGATGTGCCCCCCTGTAATTTTTGTAACAATATTCTATACCATCTCTATGGAAATTTCCTTGGTCTCAGGGTCAGGATCTAGATTAATATTGACTGGCTTAGCTCTTTTTGATGTGATCAATGTCTAGCCAAGGTCTAAGCAGGTTAGGTTTCTAGTTGCTTAAACAGGTCCTGTTTGACAAGGATAGAAGGAGATGAAATTTGCCAGGCATAATGCTTGGGAACTGAATGAATGGAGAACTATCATGAGCATGATTCATAATTTACTTAGAACAATATGAGGACTCTTTTTTCAAAAGTTCCATATAGAATCATAGAATTGTAGAATTGGAAGGGACCCTGAGAGCCATCTAGTCCAAACCCCGTGATGCAGGAATCTCAACTAAATCATACATGAAAAATGGCTATCCAGCCTCTGCATAAAAAGTAGAGTACATCACCTCCCCAGGGCATCTATTTCACTGGCAAACAACTTTTATCGACGGAAAAGGCTTCCTGATATTTAGCCAGAATCTCCTTTTTTGTAACTTAAAGCCATTGGTTTGGGTCCTACCCTCCAGAGCAGACTAAAACAAGCTTGTTCCATCTTCCATGTGTCAGCCCTTTAGATATTTGAAGATGGCTATCAATTTCAATATTCCCATTGAAAAGTTTTCACTGAAATTTAGTAGTGGATTGCTTATTCTTATAAGTGTAATAATTTTGCCTCTTTTGAAATATCAGGGGAGACATTAAAAGCCAGTTGTTTTCCTTTTTCTTCTCTTCTAGGCCCTTGATGAGCCTCCATATTTGACAGTGGGCACTGATGTGAGTGCAAAATATAGAGGGGCCTTCTGTGAGGCCAAAATCAAGACAACAAAAAGACTGGTCAAAGTCAAGGTATGTATGTGTGTAATTTTTCATTTAAAAAATAGAATATATTCAGAGCACTCCACAATGTATGGGTCTTGAAGTGAGGCATTTTAAGAGGTATGAGTTAGTGAAGTACTTCACTAGGACTGAGTGCTCAGTTGTTCTCCCTCTCCCGTAGATTAACTTCCTAACAGTTTCTAAGATCACTTTGAGGGAGGGACACAAATGATAAGCAGCACCAAAATGTCATTAGTGTTGTTTTAAAAGCAACACCAAAATGTAGACGTTGCATAATCATTTAATAATCCTGCTAAATTTCATTATGCCACCAATATATCTGAAAATAAAGAAAAGCTATAGCCCTCTTCAGGTGTTCTGATTAGGATTTGGGGAGGCTACAGGGATAAGCACACTACATCTGTTTGTTTCCCTTCTTGTTTTGTCACCCTTCACAAGTTGGAAGGCAAAGTTTTGAAGCAGGAAGCCTCATGTGGTGGATGTTCCCTGTGTATTTCAAAACCCTGCTTTTATAAAATAATCATTTGTATTAATGTTAAGTGCTGTTTGTTTTTAAGCAGTTTAGTTAATCAGTTAAATCCAAATCTCCTGCTCAAAACACTCAAGTTCTATGGGATTCAGTTTTCTATAAATAGACAGTATAAATGTATGTATCTTCTATTGTTTGTGTGTAATACTTCAGTCATAAGCTAATGGTGTTATTACTGATTACTTTTCTGTGCCACCCTTCCTTCAAGGAGTTTGGGAAGCATGCATGTGGTAATCTCATAACAATTGATGCTGCTTCATGGCTGAGCAGGAATATGAACAAAGGTTTTCTTAGTCCAACTCCAGCACTGTGTCCTTTGCATTACGTCTCGTTTTCCTTTATAAGGGAAAAAAGCAAAATAAATTAATGGAGATTATAAAATGGGTGGCGCTTCTAATATTTTAGATTTTAGTGGCAAATAGGGCCATAAATAGGGGAGACATGTTATATATAGTTATTTGTCTGCTAGTGGCGTAATTTGCAGCTACTGTAGACTGGCTAAGCTCAAACTCAGAAATATCTGTACACCATGTGGGGATGTTGAAAACGGATGTGCCCTAGTTGTGGAATGCCCTTCTGTTAGATGTATGTTTAGTACCTATTATTTTTTCATTTTGTTGCCAAGTGAAAAAACTATTCATTTGCCCAGGCAATTGTAGGATATTAGCTTTATTTATTGCCTGAGGTTGCAGGCCCACTCTGTCCTTGAATAAAGGCCTGTATTTTAATGATTTGGGCTTTAATCATATTTGCTCTTATTATGAAGTGGATTTTTAAAATTGCAATTTGGATGAGTTTTAATTGTATTGTTCACCACCACAAGATTGGTTATAATGAAGGGTGGCCTAGAAACATCCTAAATAAATAAATAGTAAAGATAGCTATACGCACACTTGCTCTGCTTTAACAATCCTTTAAATTGTGCTTTCCAGGTAACATTTAGGCATGATTCATCAACTGTGGAAGTTCAGGATGATCACATAAAAGGCCCTTTAAAGGTAATATATTTGAATGATTAACCATGAAAAATATTTCCTAACAAATCAATATATTTACAGTGATGTATATATAGATATAAAGTTATGTGTAATTATTGAATAATCCTACTACATTGCACCACAATTACCTTGTGAAGAATGAACAGTTATTATTTAAGCAGGATATAATATAGTTTGCATAGTATTAAAATCTGAGCTGTTCTGATCGATAGAATTTAAGTAGAGTAGCTTGTTTCTGGCATGGTACGTACAGTGATAGAACAGATTCTGCAAATAAATGGGTTGGGATCCAAAGGATAACACACAGTGTTCTGGCCTCTGCTTTTCACTGCAGCTTCCTGGGCTTCCCTTCCCCAGCCCAGAAAAGCTACTCCTGAGGGTCAGGGAAAAGTACAGAATGGTGTGCAATATGTGTGCCAGGAATTGACAACACACATTGCTATGCACATGTGGAAGTGTCTTCTGTTCACTTATTGGCCTCTTTGGATCTCGGATCAAGTGTTCTGTACGGTGTCTTGGCGTAGCCCATGCCATTTCTTCTGATGAAAAATTTAGGCCAGGTCTAGTATGCTGTGCGGAGAGTCATGCAAGGGACCTGTGTTAGTCTTTTTGAATTTAAGTCTCCCGCACCCCCTTTGAACCCCTGGACCACATCCCCATCCCCTATCACAAACTGCTTTTGATACACCCCTCAGTTTGAAAAGTGCTTGTCATGTGGTTCAGGGGCTGCTGTACAAGGACTAAAGTCTTGAGCCCCCATTAATAGCTATTAGATTTTTGACTGAGCATGTTAAGCAAAGTGCCTGGCTGGGTAATTTTTTAGAGTCCAGGACAATTCTGGTCTGTGGGGGTTGGACTAGATAACCCATGTGGTCCCTTCCAACTCTACAATTCTGTGATTCTATGATTCTTTATTTACAGAAATTTCTTGAAATGATTGTAGTGAATGAATAAGTGTAGGGAAATGTGTTGGGAATGGATAATCTTGTGAATTTTGCCATGAAGACAAATGAGCAGGATACTTAAATCCCTGTCAGTTTCTCCTCACAGATCTTTCATTAAAATCCATGTATTTTTTTCTGTTTTCCAGTTGTTTGGCACATCTAAAACACATAGTTTGCAATTAACTACATTCAGAACTGCATGCCTGCAAATATTACTTTTTATGGAATATATAGTGTTGGCTTTGAGATTAACAATGAATTTATTATTTTAAGCAGTATCAAAGTTTTAGTTTTAATGGGACAGACAGTGACTGCTGCCCACAGTGGCCTTGACCGTATTGATGCAGCTGCATACTTTGCTCACTCCCACAGTTGTTGGAAAGGTTTCCTTAAATCCAGTAGCTGCCAGCAAAGCTGTTTGTTAGTTGGAATTGTTGGTTGCTGCTGCAGAGCAGTGAAGAGAGAAGGGAATTCCTGTTGTTATCTGCATGTGCTAGGAGGCAGGGGAGCATTGTGATCAGCACTGTGGAAGTACACTGTTGCTGACAGGCAAAAGGGGTTGTTATACTGGCAGTCAGCAACCACACACACACTTTCACAGTGCAGACTGTGAGACCCCTTGCTTCAGCACCAGCTCCTAATGTTTATGACAAGAACTATCCTATCTCCCCGTCAGCAGCTTCTAGCAGTGCTGCTCAGCTCACTGATTCACTGGCTGGTGCTGCGTAAACAACACCATATGCCTGGTTCCAACCAGAAGAATGAATAGTTTAGAGACTTCTCATAAACTTAAGTACTTTTATTTATATGCTGCCTTTCCATAGTTAAAGCTATGCTCAAGGCACCTTACAATATAAGAAAAAGACATAATTACAAACATAAGTAGTCATCAACAATAAAGAAAATGCCAAAAAGTACAAAACCAAATTGAAAAAAGATCCACTTAAATCATAGTATGTAAAACAAAGATGCAAAATAAATAATATCAATAAGAGCAACAACCCCCCTCCCCAACAAAAGTACCTAGGCAACACCCCAGCGTAAGCAGCCTCAGCTATTGTAGCAGGAGTCAGTCAACACCCTGCCCTCCCAGGACAGGTGGGGAAAAGGCCAGCAAGGCAGGGAGCAGGTCTTCCAGGATTCAATGGACTTCTTATAAGCACATCCTGCTTCAGCCAGAGATGACCTGCTTTCCCTTTTCTTGCAACATGTTTCACTTTTCGTGGTGTGACGCAAAGAATATGTTTGGGAGTTAAATCCTGCTGCTTTGGGTGTGTTTCCCTGTTTCCTGGTGGAAACAAGCCAATGCAGGATTTAACTCTGCCCTCCTACCCATCAGGTGATATAAAAAATGATGTCAGCTTATGGACAGATGGACGTGATTTGGAGGAAATGGCTTGGTGGGCCAAGCGTGCCAACAGGCTGGAGGTTTCTCATTCCTACCCTAAAATAAGCAAGTGTAACCATTAGACTTTACTGAAATGGTGTGTGTTTTACTTGCTGATTCCTTAAGTTGTTGAATAAAGCTCCGCAGTCACTCGTCTAATAGTGAAAACAGCACACGGCAGAAAAATATTGTTCCTTCTAGAGAACAATGAATGGTAACTGCCATTAAAATGTAAAACAAGTGGTAGTCAGTATGATGGAGGAAATGTAGTTTCCTTTTTGTTTTCTATAATATTAATTGCTCTATTCATATGAACTTTCCGGGTAGCATAAGACAGGAGACAGAAAGGAAATATGGTGGTTAATTTAAAGAGGCATGCAGCTTTTTTTTTAAATAGGAATATTTAAAATACTACTTTAGAGAGAAAATGGGTGACTTTCTCGCCCCGTCATCCTCAAAAATCTAATAGCTATAATGATTAGAGATTTTCTTTCTTTAATCTTTGAGATGCAGAGAAATTGAAACATCAGTGCCTACTTGTTTAGACTTTTAAGACAAAGTAGAAAGAAGTTTGTTTTTTGTTTTAGGCAACTATTCTAGGGAATAACTTTGACCGTTAGCTCTTGTTCACCATCTGCTGGCAGTAAGGAAGTAGTATGTAGGCAGAACAGCATTTCTGAAAAGTGCCTTTTAGAAGCATTTTGGGGTAAAAGTTGGGAAAGCTGTCTTTTAAAAATAATTTAGGCATACCAATTTATAAAAAACACTTGTTTCTAAGCATAATTTTTGTCTACTCTAGGGTAGCAGTTCTATGCTAATTAATTGATTTTCTTTGGCTTATAGTTCTATATACTGAGTTGAATCCAGATTTTTCATGAGTGGAGCTCCACTCATAAGACATTTCTGAAGGGGGATACAGTTTTCACTGATTTATCTTTCCCCTTTCAGCCTCATATCCGCCCTGCCACCAACCAACCCCCCCCCCCCCGCTGCTCTGGTGGGTTGAAGGACCCTTCAGAATAGGTAGCACAGGTGACTCCAAGAGGAAATGGTGATAATTATCTCCTTTCCTTCCTCCAGTGGTGGCCTCCACTAGATCTTAGTCCCAAAAAGCCCTTTTCACTGGATCCAACCGAAATAACTTCACTGAATGTTTGGGCAAGTGTGTTATACATTCCAGCCATGTCTGAGCAGTCATGTTACTATGTGTTCACTTTGGTGGAAGTCAGTATTGTATGTCTCCGTTTTTTCATGAACTTGTGCCATATGTACTAGTGTTTTTTTTAAATCTGAGTTCTGGATTATTGGTTATAATAGTTATATTTAAAGGTATATGATAACATCTGGAGGAGAATTTCAAAACTACAACTTCTGTAGGCCAGGATCCAAAGTGTATTGTGAGTGCACCATGGCTGTTCATCTCCCCTGCCCAGGTACTCCTGAAGGTCAGGAGATCATCAACCTCCATAGCAGGTGTGGGCAACCTTTGGTCCTCTCATTTTTCCCCCCTGAAGTCCAACTTCCATCATCCCTGGCCAGTGTAACAGGAAGGGCTGCAGCCAGAAAAGAAAACCAACCATCTGCCCCATTTGCCTATCTCTTTGCACACAGTTCTCTTTGAATCTTCATCATGGAACATATTTTGTCATTTTTTTAAAAAAATGCCTTCATATAATTTTATACATTGCATGTTCTGATATTTACAGCTTTCTTGGTTTGAGTGGGGGGAAAATTCACTTGTGGAATAATCCTATTAAGTAGTTCTAAAAGGCACCCTCTTGGTACAAATAGATATATAGTTTGAAGTCTGAAAAGTAAAACATGACATACATTAGATTGCCTCAGAGGCATGTTACAAAGCCTTGTGTGAAGATGGATGTGATTTTCAGATTTCTCCTTCCCCCGAAATGCAGCCACACACGCTATATGTGTAGATTGGTTTTTGAGAGCAGAAACTGAATTTAAAAGAATGAAAAATGAAATGTTCAATATTTTCTAATTATTGCCTTGGAGATTACCTAAGTGGCTTTTATGTTTTAGGTAGGAACTGTGGTGGAAGTAAGGAATCCAGATGGAACATATCAGGAGGCTGTCATCAACAAATTAACAGATGCTAGTTGGTACACTGTAGGTAAGGAAAAACAACTCCATTTTTCACCAATCCAAAAATTACAGGTCAGGAAAAATATGTGTTTTTTCTTCCATAATAAGTAGTGGAATTGAGTTCTTGTTTTTTATATTTAGTGAGTGTTTTCTTACTCTCAAAATTATCACTTTAATTGAAATCTATATATGGCTTCTTAAGAATATTCTTGGACTTGCTGCTTGACAACAACAGGCAGTAGGCATGGAGATGGGAATGGGGAAAATGAAGAAAATATGGCAGAAGAAAATAGAATAATGCAGATTTATGCAAATTGGTGGGGGGTTAGTTTTAGTTTGAGATTATTCAACAATGTTTGAAAGGGTTTCCCCCACCTTTTGAAATTTTAAGAGTGTTCCCTGCCACACAAAAATACATAAGTTTTATACAAATCTGTAATATTGAATAGTATTTATACTGCAGTTTTCTGTTACAACAACAACATGTGGGGAAAGTGTAGAATTTGACTAATAATATGTTTGTGTTAATTTTCCGTCTAAGAAAAAGGGGGCAAGAAAAAGGGACCATTTGATTTTCAATGAGTCCTGTGGTACCTTAAAAAAGACTAAGGACTTAGCATGAGAAATCACAGTGCGCCTACTTCTTAGATGCAGGTTTTTCCCAGCTACATTTTTGGAGTTGATATTAAATTAGAATTAATGATGAAACTATAGTTCTAGTTGGTAAGCTCATTCAGGGCCTTCAGAATGATGATTTGTTTCCTCCTCCAACAGCCTTCATGGCAAATATGTATCACTTTAATATTGATGCCTACTAAGAAAAGATAACATTTCTCAAGATACAAAACTTATTTGCATGCATTTCCAGAGTTAATTAATATTTCCATAAGCCTTGTTCCTTTATTTATTTTTTTATGAGTAAAGTTTTCAGATTCATGGAGGGCGGGATAGGAAAAATCCAGTAGATCTTTCTCCTGTAAAACACTGCCTAGCTTCTAGCTTACAAATTTGATTTTAAGACTGCAATGCAAAGTGTACTTATTTGAGAGTGAGCTCCACTTGAACTTACTTCTTAGTTTTGAGTAAACATGCATACATTCAGCATTTGTTTAACAAAGACTTTTCAGTAAGAAGTGCAGCCTTTTACTTTTAATTAAAAATGCAAACAATATTACAAAGGCTGCTTTTGCACACAAATCAGGCATGAGCTGTGTGCTAGTGCACACATCCCTAGTGTTCCCATTTCACTCCTTCTTTCTACAGTAGATAAACAAAGCACAAACAGTCAAGCTTAGAGGTACATACAAACCTGGGGTTCTGGTTTGTTTCACTCAGCAAACCATGATTGCTATGCCAACAACAAAGCATGACCTTCAAGTTAATTGTTTTGTCTGGCTGAAACACACCATGATCCCAGGTGTAGATTTTACACTGACCAAGCCTAAATTTGGCTTTTAATTGATTTTATTTGTTTGCATTTCATTATATTTGTATAAAGCAATGAATGCATGCAATAATAAACGAATAAAATATAGCCTGTTGGTTTGTTTATCCACTTGTGGAAGGGAGAGGCAAAATGGGAACACGCTGTATGCATGTATGCATGAGCATGCACCCCATTCACAGTATTGTTTAATCGACCAAACCTTATGGCTTAGAAATATGTGCAAACATAGACTAATTTTTGGTCTGAAATAGTAACCCCTCCAAAGAAAAGGAAAGAAATACCCAGCATCTGTTGATGCTATTCCTCACTCTTATTTTCTGTTTCTATTATTTTTTGGTATTTAGTCTTATGCAGTTCAAAAGAGTTTGAAATGTTAGAACTGAGTGAATGCAAAAAGGCCGAAGATTGAAAGGGAAGATCAAGCTGTACCCTCCATGTTCACCAGCAGTCTCTTTAGGCTACAATCCTTCTTGCTCCAGTGGATTAGTATGCATAGGATAACAGAGCAAGCATTCTCCCACAGGGGGACTGGCTTGGCTTCCTCTGTCTCCACACATCTTTTTTAGTTTGATTTCAACATTTCAAACAATAGTAAAAAAATTAAAAGCACCCTCCCATTTACCAAAGAAGAGAGGGCCTGTCACCATAATTACCCAGGTGAATGGATTTGTAAAAGCCCTGTTTAGAGGCTGCATTTCTACCATAAATAAGTACCTGGCCAGTTCTCTCCCCCAGTGGAGATGGTTAACTAGCGTGTGAGGATCTCCAGAGGCCTCCAGCATGCAAGCCAGATAAAATCCTCCAGCTATGTAACTGGGGAGACAAGACCAAGAAAGAAAATGTATTTGAAGATTCTCTAGAAGCTGGACTAATTAAAACTAAGGACAAGAAAAAGTCTGTGTCAATCTCAAAGTGGAGGAGACTCCAAACAACTTCAGTCCTAAGTTCCTCTAAAAGCAGCCCTCCAAGTACTCTAAGCCAAGATGGCAGTGGCAGCACAAGCCCACAGTCACGGTTGGAGATTACTGTAGAGATTCTCAAATGTTTGGAAGGGTTCTGAAAACAGTGGAGAATGTCATGCCCTGAAATTTAAGAAGTTCTTTCCTGTCCATTGTACAAATATCAGAGGATCACCTCAGGATTTCCTCCATTAAAGACATTAAGCTAGCATCTCACTAAAGCAAAGTACAGGGGGTTATATTCAGGAAAAGGGAAACACATTAAATTTTGGACTTCCAAAGAACCCCTCATCATCTGCAGAAGTGCAGATACTGCATAAAGACCCTGTGCTCCTTACTGACTGGACTTACATCATCTATACAGTTTATAACAACTATTCAAATATGCAATAAGAAGCATGTAAAAATTTGAAATTGGAGATCATCAGCTAACTGTTGCAGAATATCCTTTCTTAATTGTCTGCATAAGGCTGATGGCAGGTCTTCTTACCAACAATAATAGTAGCCTTAACTCAGCAATCTCAGTTCCACTCAAGGTAGAAAAATTGTTAGGTTGGTGGGCTTCAGGGTTACCCTTTAAATAGAGCTTCTCATCCAGAAATCCAGTTGGGTCATCTAAACTACAAATGCTGATCTGAGCACATGGGAGGCCCACTACAAGGAAGCATTGATTTTGTGATCACCAGAGGATCTCAGAGGAACATAATCTCAGGAGTATAAAACCTTCTGGAACTCAAGCTGATTGGATTGGCTTTGCTCTACTTCTCTCACCTTCTACAGGCACATCATCTCCTGATCAAGATGGGCACTCAAGGTCTGCATCAAGAGAAGGGGGGCCCTTGATCAAAATTAGTCTGTGGTACACAAAAAAGGGACCCTCAATACCTAGAAGGGAAACAATCTCTAGACCTAGCAGATACTATTCGCTGATATACATGTCTGCAAAAAGATAATGCAACACACAAATAAACTCTTGAGTATTTTATTGATAAATTGGAATATTGTCCCTTACTGAGCCATCTCCAGACTCTGTTTTGCAAAACTCTCAAGAAGAAAAATACCTACACAGCTTAATTCCCTAGAGTACAAAATTGCAAAAAAAATTAAGATTACAAGAGTTTCATATGAAATGTTTCCCATTATTAACATTTTGTTAATAATGAAATATTGAATGCCAAAGTACATCTCAATGCTTTGACTGACTAATATGGGGAATTATTATTAGTGATGGACATTGAAAAGAGAATTTTTATTTTTCTTCTTCTCAAAATCTGATTTTGTCTAGGCAGCTATTATTCAAGGACAAGTTATGAAATATCTGTTCAGTGTGTTATACATGTCAACCTTGTAAACAGAATGCATTTAGACAGTAGAAAATGCAGAAACATGTTAAGTATAGTGCATTTATATAAATTAGTGATATTTTGTGTCATCTACACTTTACACTTCAGTAACTCCCTTTAAGGATGCATTAAAAATAGAGAAGTATTTAGACACCAGTTTAAATAATAGGATTATGGGCTCCACGGAGCATTGGCTTGATTTTGGATGCTGTAATCTTATAAATTGGAATTGCAGTTTCAAGTTGACAAGTCATTTAGAAGAATGTGCTCTTAGAGTACTGTCTAAGTGCATGATATAAATATTGGTTGGGAATTTGTTGGATGAGCAGAAAGTGCTTTTGTCCACAAATAGGCAGGTTGCTGATCTTTCCTGGGTGCATCCACTTGTCAAATTGTGCTCCAGGGGATCCCTTGACCTTTCATGAGTTGCTTTTGGGGAAAGGATTGTAGTAAGGGAGCAGAAAAGCCTGTGAATCGTAGTCCTTTGGATCCTGGTCACTTAATTTGAATTCTATAAAAGATATTGCCAGATGACACAAAAATATAGGCTAATAATTATTTTAAGCTCTGCTACTACAATTGGTTATACGAATAACTAAT
Organism: Podarcis raffonei; assembly: GCF_027172205.1. Classification (NCBI taxonomy): domain Eukaryota; kingdom Metazoa; phylum Chordata; class Lepidosauria; order Squamata; family Lacertidae; genus Podarcis; species Podarcis raffonei. Next base: position 78,575,537 of record NC_070604.1, on the reverse strand, counting down.
GGTTGAGTCCTTAGAAAGTTCATAAATTATGCCTGATAGATTGCAATGAATTTATAGTAATGTGCAAAACCTATTTAAAAGTGAAAAAGAATGCCTTCTTTGTTGATTTACTTTAATAAATAGCTTGGCCTTCATCAGTTTATCACTGATCAATCCTCTTAAGAGTATTATGCCTTGCATAGGGGTTGGTTTCATTAAACATACAATTAAAAATTATATATACACATGCACAGACACATTTTTTAAATTTGTACACTCTGTTCAATATATTCCTGTCATACTTTGGGTAGATGCCAAAGCACATTTAGGAATAGTTAATTCTTAGTTACTGTTTAAGTGAATAGGACTTAAATTGTACTTGGTCTCTACTGAATCAACTTTAAGTTGATAAGACAAGATTTGCTTGTTTTTAATTGTAATTGGACAAATAGATTAATAATTTGTGTTTCCTTTTTACGTTTGGTAACAGTATTTGATGATGGAGATGAAAAAACTCTTAGACGTTCTTCGCTTTGCCTGAAAGGAGAGAGACATTTTGCTGAAAGTGAAGTAAGTATTTCTGATTAAATGAGAATTAGCTTCTTTTTGTAGATCCATGCTATTCTGAATTTTATTTAGTTATGTTGAAGGAATCTGGCATGTTATCCCACCAATTAAAGGAATGTAGTAACATGGCTTTCTGAAAATAATGGATCATGATGTGAGTCTAAGAAATCATTACTGCTTATCAAGGAGACCTTGCTGTTGAAGTCATAAGCTCATGCTACCATGGCTTAAGCCAAAATACCTTTTACTCCCAGATTAGTTTTTTGTAGAATGGAAAGTGGAGCAGAGAAGATGGGCCATTTGTACAATACAAATTTTAACACAAAATATGCTTAAATAGGTTTGCTTTCAGTGATGATAATGTGTATGTTAAATGTATACAAGCATGCTTATGTAAATCAGACTAAAAACAAATAGCTAACATCAGCATGTCCACAGGACAAATAAATTCTATAACAGGGAACCCAAGCATTTGATTAGCTGTGAAAACGTATATAATATTTACTGCTCTATCAAGAGAGAAGTTAATTTCTGGTTAACTTCTTAAGCTATAGTCTCTCTACACTTTGATGTGTTTGTGTAAACCATTCTACACCATGGTAACCTGGTAAGTAACTCCAGAGTCTATGAATTCGCAACTGAAAATTGCTAACATGTGTGGCTACCTCTCCAGAAAAACAAAAAATGCATAAGCAACTGAGAACTGTTGCTCCTCACAGTGCAATCTTATACATGTGTACTCAAGAGTAAGTCCCATTGAGTTCAATGAGCCTTACTTCCAGGTGAGTGGATATGAGTGTAGCCCTTAATCTATTCCCAGACTCTAATTCAATGCTGTTTATGCCATATTTTGGAATTTCTGCTGCAAGAGTGATTTAAAAAAAGGATGTTGCTGCTATTTAGCATAGTGAGAAGCAGATATTTTAAAATTTCTCCAAGATGGATCCCTAGGTGCATTGTATCCCTACAACCCTGCTCTTATTTGCTTTCTAATTATTCCTTCTTGATGGTTCTTCATCCTACTGCAGAGGGCAGCTGATGCCATTGAGAGTACTATATCTTGGTTCTGTAGAATCAAAAGTTAAATAGAGGGTGTGGGGGAGAGAAAACAGGAATGACTGTACTTATACATTTGTGCCCAAATGTTAGGTATTTTGATAGGCAGAGTATATTGTTCAGTACTGCTCCTTCCAATCTCTGGCATGCTCTTCCTAGAGAGCCTCACCTGATACCTACATTAATGTCCTTTTGGCTCCAGGCAAAAACTTTTCTATTCTCCCAGGCCTTATAGCAGCATTTATTATTTGTTATTTATCATTTCTTCCAGTCACTGCAGAGAGATGATAGTTTGGTCAGTTTTAGCTTTTGTTGGGGATGAATCTTGTCAATATGCTAATTGAATTAGTTGCTGGTGGCTGGTTTACATCTGTTTTATGCTGAGTTGGATTTTATGACTGGATCTTATTGCTGAAGTATGGCTGGGCTGGTTTTATTGTTTTATAATTGAATTGCTTTGTTTATAATTTTGTTTCTTTTGCTGTTGTATGTTGCCTAGCAACTCATAAATGAAAATTTACTTTAAAAAAAAAGAAAACCTTGTAAAAGGCTAGTGCTATGGAAAGCACTTCCAAAATTTTGTTGGAATTGCCTAACATCCAAATGCTCCGTTTAGACTTCTTGTGTGTTCGTCTCTTCTTCTGCTGCATGAGAACTTTTGCCAAGTGTAGTTTCACTTTCAAAGAATCTTGGCTTAGCATTATGTCTGGGCCAGGAATCTTGGGTTACAACATATTCTGGTCAGTCTCAATAAATCCATGGTTTGAAGTTGGCTTGTTTGGCAGTTAATTAGTTACTGTTTGTTCTAAACTAGAATTCATTATTCTATATATTATGCTAAACCAAAATTGGTTGGCGGTGGGGAACACCCTACTCTCTGCAGAAGTCCTCCTCCTGACTGTGCAGGAGGAAAATGAGGAAGCATTTCTCTCAAGCTATTGGAGTCCTGTCCATATAGCACTAAACTGTGGTTTAGCATTACGTATAATCCGAGCCATTGCCTACTCCAGAAGATCACTTTTCAATTTAATTTAATTGCAGTTTTCAGTGCTGTGTAATGCATTCATTAATATTCAGACATACTTTGTTGATGAAAATTCCTGGGTCAGTTCAAATGGTGATAAATGTAATGTATTTTTCAACAGACACTAGATCAGCTCCCACTTACCAACCCTGAACATTTTGGGACTCCTGTCATAGGAAAGAAAACAAATAGAGGAAGGAGATCTAATCACATGTAAGTTGTTTTTGTTTGCAATTGTTTGTTGATTGGTTATTATCTTAATTTTCAGCAGGTGGTTTGAAGTTGGTAGAAATGTATCGCATAATTTAAACTGAAAGTGCTGTTATGTGGCCCAGTGTGTATTGGAAGCAGGACATAAGGGCTATTTAAAAAAACACAGACAAATTTGTTAATGGCATGGGACAAGGCCACAGCTGGCCCACTGTATCTTAGAGTGACATAAGAAGAATCTTACTGGGTTAGAGTAAAGGCCTATCTTGAGACTGACCCAGAAACTCCAGCAGGTACAGAATGCTGCGGCGAGACTCCTTATGGGGTCTTCGCTGCGAGATCACATTCACCCGGTGCTATACCAGCTGCACTGGCTCCCGGTGGGGTACAGGATCAGGTTTAAGGTGCTGGTTTTAACCTTTAAAGCCCTATACGGCCTAGGACCCTCGTACCTACGGGACCGCCTCTCCTGGTATGTCCCACAGAGGAACTTACGGTCTTCAAACAAAAACATCCCGAAGGTCCCAGGCCACAGAGAGGTTAGGCTGGCCTCAACTAGAGCCAGGGCTTTTTCAGCTGTGGCTCCAATCTGGTGGAACGCTCTGTCACAAGAGACTAGGGCCCTGCGGGACTTGACATCTTTCCGCAGGGCCTGCAAGACAGAGCTGTTCCACCAGGCCTTTGGTGAGGGCACAGCCTGACTCCCTCCTTTGGCAATCTTCACAGAACTCTAGCCCAATGGTTGCCATCAATTTGATTTAAACTAATTTTATAATGAAATGATTTTAGAATGTTGTACTATTTTATTGTTGTTAGCTGCCCTGAGCCCGGCTTCAGCTGGGGAGGGCGGGATATAAATATTATTATTATTATTATTATTATTATTATTATTATTAATTATCCCTTTTCCCACAGTGGACAATAAGGTGCTTCAGGGTAACACACAAAAAGGGCATAAACACAACAAAACTATTTTTCTGTTTCCTAGTGACTAGTACTCAGAGGCATACTGCTTCTGAACCTAGAAGTTTGGCCATTAGTAAAAAGATCTTGCATGAGTTCCTCACTTTAAAACTAAGCCAGTGGCCATCATTAGATATTGTGGCAGTGAATGCCCAGTCATAAGTAAGATATGTCTATATAAGGAGGTACTTTTTAGACAGTCCTGAATCGACTGTTCGTTATTTTTGGAGGTTGGCTTTATGTGCTGGTAGTTGTAAGGTAGAATCAGCCTTGAACACCTAGTGTAAGTACAACTTTCCCCTTGTATTTAGTAGTGGGCTGAACAGAGGCTACTCAAGTCAGCCATGCTTGCTTCTATTACTGAATATGGGTATTGGATCTTGCTGCTGTTCTTTATTTAAATATTTTTTGTTGTATATTATATGGCGGGCGTTGCGCACATTCAGAAAAAAAGTGGGGGTAGTCATTGATACCATGTTATGGATTTATGTTATGGGGGGCACAGGTGACAGAGATGCTGTTCTCTGAATTTTAACTCAGCAGATCAAACATTGAAATAGAGACATAAATGCAAATGTAATGAAGCACCTATATTAGAATATATATATTTTTTGTGTGTGTTTGCATATGGCAAAACACTGTTTGTATCTTTTTTCAAAAAGTTGCAAACATGTACCTAAAACCTTTCCACCGAAGAATCCTTGCCAAGTGCACGGTGAATACAAGCACTTCGATAATGGCTTATTCTTGACTAATCTTGGTTTTTGTTAATAGTACTGTTTAAAGTTTTGTTTCGTCTGTACTCTCCTATCATTTGCAGACACAATGTATTTGTAGTTGGTTTTAATACAGCTTGAAATCAACAGGTTTTTCTTTCACTTGCTACTTTGTTTGTATCAGGATTCTTAGTGAGACTTGCATAGCTTTGGCAACAAAACTTATCCCTTTATTTCCAATAATTATGACATATGTATTTTGTCCAGTTACTTGCCTCAAATGGTTATCCAGTTAAACTGTCAGGTTCTAACTATTAACTTGCTCCTCTCCCCTGATTGGATGACAATGCACCCAGCCCTGATTGGTTTCTGAGTCACTAGAAGGCTGACCATCATATGTGAATTCGTCCTTCACATGGGGATTTAAAAACTGGTGGCTACCATTTGTTACTTGCTCGCAATTCCCCTCAGAATAGTACTATGTGATGTAGTGTCATTCCAAGGGCATTATGAAGAACATGGTGGCTACAAGCATGGAATACTACTTTCACGCCCCTGGGAGACTGCTATCACTGTACCGACACTGTTGTGGTGGAAAGAACAAAAAGAGAGAGTGAAAGGGATGGACCCTATAGCAGTCCCCACTTCCCAAAATTCAAGCTAAAGTTCATTCGTAGTTTGACCCTAATCAAAATTCTGAACTCTATAGCACAATTTAACTTGGAGTTCTTTTCCTTATAGCCCAGAAGAAGAATCTTCCTCATCCTCAAGTGATGAAGATGAAGATGACAGAAAACAAACTGATGAACTGTTAGGAAAAGTTGTTTGTGTAGACTACGTTAGTGCTGATAAAAAGAAAAACCTCTGGTTCCCAGCTTTGGTAAGTGTTTCAATTTTATATTGTTTAATAGCTTTATTTTGAAGAGAGAGAAAAGTACCTAGAAATTATATTTTGCACTTTGAGATATTCCTCTTTCATAATTTAAAACCACCACGTTAAATAAGGTCAGAATAGTCATACTATCTACAATTCATTTGAGCACACTAAGGGCAGTAACTTCATAAAGTGCATATATTGTAAAAACTGTGCAGTTTAATAACACGTAAGTGCCAAGTCAGTCTGTATACAATAAAGCAGATTTTTTAAAAAAATGTAAAACAGAGAACTGCTTCTTTTCTTTTTTCCTATTTTATGGTCCCTATTATTTTCCATGCTATTAGTTCAGCTTCCAATTGCATAAGAAGGTCAAAGGCAAAAGCTGCTGTATTGTTCCTATTTTATACTACAAAACATACAGATTGCTGGATCTGTATTCTGAAGTGGTGTACCAGTTGCTAGGGAGAAACAGCAGCAGTGGGCTACTTTTTTCATCCCCTCCCTGTGGGCTTCCTGAAAGCATCTGGCTAGCCATGGTTAGGAAAACAGGCTAGACTAGATTGACCCAGAGTCAGGAATGTTTTTATCAATCCTTTTGGTGCATGGAATTCTTTTTACACTTACTTACTTGAGAATATTAACATTTTAAAAATAAAATGCCCCCTCCCCCAAAATTGTGTAAATCATGTCACATTAATTACAAGCATATAAGTGGTTGCAGATAGAAAACTTGTTCATAAATTTTAATGAATATTTGCAGAACTGTAAATGTGATCCTAAACTGTACAGTTGACATTAAATAAATCATCATTATTTTTAATTTATTGTTTTGGCTTTCAAAAGCAATGCACATGTCACATTCATTATAAAAGAATGGCTGAAGCATGAAATATTACTTGATAATGTTCTAGAAGAAGGTTGCATTAGGTTCGTGCTTCTAATGGAAGATTGTGACTTATCCAAAAGCACCATAAGGTCACATTTTTAGAAACTGAAATAAGGCAAATCAAAGATCTTAGAAGCAATGTGCCAGTTTTAAATAGGGAAGGTAATTTAACAAGTGGCTTAATTCATATGATGTAGGTGATTATGTTTGGCTGAAGTTGCTGAGCAATTTAAACTCTTTGTGAAATCAGTAGTGAATAGGGGTCCACAAATTTCTTCCTAGCTTACTAACCCACCGTCCCCTAGAAGACTCTGAAGAGAGGAAAGATTGGTATCTCAAGTGCTGCTGGGCTTTTCAGAAGCATAGGCAGCAAGGGGCTTCCTCCTTCTCTCACTTCTGCACCAGACACTGAGGAAGCAGTGGAAAGGAGCATCGCATCTTTCTCTGAAGCTCTGTGGGAAATGAGATGAAAGGGCTCTCCCCCAAGTCCTCTGTGTATACAGAGGACTCAGGCAAATGTGTGTGTGCCTTTTATCTCACTCAGTGCTGGACTTAAAGAGAAGGTAGAATGCAAGTCCTGTCCTCCTTGTTGCTTCTGTTTCTTCAAAGCCCACTGCAAAATAAGACAACATTGTCTCCCCTTCCCTGAATTCTCTGCACAGGTTAGAACACTTGGAGAGGAGCAAAGCCTTGTTTTTCATGCATGGCACAATGGAAGGCAGCCTTCACACAAGTTCCCTGAAGTTTTCAGAGAACTCTGGGCAGGATTTTTGTGTGTGCTGAGCATCCATGACAGGGGCAGTCAGTCACCTCTGTGACCAGTTTTTTGGACTCTAGAATATGAACAAAAAGTATCTTCGTTGAAATATCTCAGAATGGTACCAAATATTGATATAAAATATTTTAAATATTTCCTTTCTTTTTATGCAGGTGGTTTGTCCAGACTGCAGTGATGAAATTGCAGTCAAAAAGGATAACATTCTGGTTCGTTCTTTCAAGGATGGCAAATTGTGAGTAGAAAGATTTCCAGTGTCATTATTTATACCAACTAGCTAATACAATCTGTCATTTCTACTCACTGACGTGACATATATAGGGCTTTATTTTTAAATGCCAGTAAGAGGGAGGGACAGGAAGCACAAACCAACTGTTCATTCTACCTTCCACCCCACTCATGTCACTTACATAGAGTGCCTAGCATATGTGTTAGGAATCAGGTTGCAATTTTGTGCAGCTGTATAAGTCAAAGGGTGGCCGCTTTACATACTTGTTCTATATGTCAAAGTTTGTTTTTCTGATGGACAATTTCTAAAGAGTCTGTTCTTGATTTGGTTAACATGCCTGTGTATCACTGTAAATCACAGTAACACAGTATTATTTCAGCTGGCTTCAAAATAGTGTAAATGGCGGGCCCATTTCTGACCTGATTCATGCCACTTTTTCACTTGAGAAGAATTTCTTTTCTTTAAGAAAGTATCAACAAGGAAATGTCAGTCTTGTCACCTTTTATAAAGTCATTTTTCTCCCTTCACTGAGAGGCAGACATTCCTAGGTGGGTTAGGTTCTGCCTCTGGAAGGCAGGACTGAGGAGCCATGTTTTGAGAGGTGTGAACCACTCACCCATCTCCCATTTGTCTTCTTGCTTGACACAAGAAGGCAGGGTTTTTGTAAGGATTGCACTGTTAAGCAGCTGCCATGGATACAATTGTCTGTTCCCACTGCTTTCCACTCACAGAAAGCTTGGATTGAAAGCTCTTGCACAGAATTAAATCTGCTCTGGTAATGGACCCAGGAATCAGTACCTTCTTGATACTCTTGCTAAATGAACATAATAACAGCAGACAAGGTTTATATTAATTATAATGGTTATGGACCTGGTTTTTTTGAAAATACCAGGATGGTATGTTTGATCCATGGATGGAAAGAATGATTTGTTATTAAAGTGTTTTAAATTTTTTGTTTTAAAAGTTTTGTAATACTGTATTATTATTATTATTATTATTATTATTATTATTATTATTATTATTATTTATTAGCTCTTCCGTACCAAGGAAAGATGTTCGAGAGATTAGTGATTCTTCACCAAAGCCTGATGCTGCATTAAAGCAAGGTAAAGACAATATAGAATTAAGAAAAGATAGCATTTTTCAGCTGAATTTGGCTAGAAATCTGGCACACACTATGAGGGACAGCTGTGCTACAAAACATGAGGGTACTACATGTCCCACCAACTGCTAAACAATTCCTACCATATTTTCCTGCAGTTCAGCCCACTCAAAGTTGCTCTTTCCTGTTCCCTACCCTAGAAAGCTCCTCTTATTAGCCATGATAGCTAAATGGAACCTTCATGTTCTTAGGTAGTATACTTCTGAATTGTATACTCACTGAGTACACTCAGTGAATACTGGGTGCTGGGGACAAACAGCAGGGGAATTTGTTCCTTTCACGACCTGTTTATAAGCTTCGCACTGGGATTTGACTGACCAATGTTTGCAACAAGAGTGCTAGACCAAATGGAGATCAGTGATTTGCCCAAGGCTTCAAAGAAAATATCAGGCAGAAACTCTGTCTTAAACACCAGACTACTTCTGTGATCTCACATTTGTTGCTGCTAAAAACATTTTAAAGAAGGTGAATGACTGAAGCTGAGAGAATGGTGACTTACCCGAAACCAGAACCTAAGTATAAAGAAGAGCAGGAGTTGCCTTCCTTTTTGGACCAGGGAACACATTTTGAATTTTGAAAGGGTTCTGTCATAAGATGGGCTGCCATGGGGAGCATGGCCTCACATAAAATTAGAGAGAGTGCTTAACCTGTTGAATTTCTGCATAGAAGATGAGGCAGGCCGGTAAAGTGTATTAAAGGGGAGTCGAAGCAGCAGCTCTTTAGGACCTCAGGATTCCTACTGCCTGGTATCAATCACTTCACACATTGACTAAAAACACTTGACCAGGTAGGAGAGCCAGGCTTGCTCATTTTACAGACATTCCTTAGAAGAGTGTCCCTGCGTGTTCTGCTTCATAACTATGTTTCTAGCAGGGCTGGAGACTTGCTTAAAAAGAAAGTAAGCTCAGTCTGGGGCCTCTATGGGAGCACAAATGAAGACTCTTGTGGGCACCATGGCACTCACAGGCTCCAGGCTGGTGTCCCCTGAGGGGAGCCAAGTAAGTTCACCTCCAAACTTCTCAGTTAAATTTTCCTTTAATTAGGTTACCTCCCAAATCTGTTCCTCTTCAGCTAATTTACACCACACACATTCATCCCTTGGGCATTCACACAAAGAAAGAAAAACTCAATGTATTTTTCATCTGTGCTTTCCCAAAGCTCCTGTACAGGAGGGGTGGGGAATCTGTAGCCCTTCAGATGTTACTGGACTCCCAACTCCCATCAGCCCCAGCCATTATGGTCAGTGGGCAGGGATGATGGTTGTAGTAGCCCAGCACCATCTAGAGTGCCACAGGTTGCCCACCTCTGTGAACTATTAGCAGTCCTCTATTCCAGCCTGCAGTTCAGCTCAAGAACGACGACAAAAAGCATGAAATTTCAGACTGGCAGCTGTTCTCCAGTCAGCAGCCACCTGATATGCTGGTCCTGTCTGGCTCCATTACATCTCTCCCACACAGCTCCTTCACGTTATAACCATACAGGCAGTCTCTGGCTTTTGCTATAGGGACAGCCAGGAGATGAATCCTGCAGAGACACCTTCTGAGCCCCCAAACTGTAATATCAGAGAAGGGGTAAATAGGGGTCAGCTGAATTTTCATTGCTTATTCTTTTAATGTATTTGAAATATGTACACATTGCCTCTCAGTTATAATTTCTGCGGGTGCTAATAATCTAATTGAAGTAGGAAGAACAAAAACCAACACCATACAAGACAAGCATCATTAAATACCATCAAGACCATGTTGAATACTATCTTAAATAGCCAGAATAAATCAGCTGAGTGATACCTCACTTGTAAAAAAGACCCTGAAAGCTATCACAATTTACTAGGCTAATGGACAGAGAGTGAGTTCCCTAAATGAAGTGCCACAACTGAAATGGTACTGTCCTTCTCTGCCAGCCACCATACTTCAGGAGATGGGACATTGTGAACAGGGCGTCTGATCCTAATACTCAGACATGTTTTGATGGGAATTTGTGGTTTTTCATATACCCTGATCCCAAGCCATTTAAGGCTTAATAAGTCAAAGCCAGCACCTTTAATTATGTACAGAAATAAATAGACAGATGGTGGTCTTTTTTCAATTAGTGACAAGGTATGTTCCCTGCTATTTGTGGCAATTAACAGGTATGCTTGCTACTCAGAACTAACTGAAGTACCATGTGTCTTCACATCATAAGAACAGTGGCCAGATCCCACCAGAATTTGTTATATGACCCACAGAGCATTCATTTGCAAGACCAGATCAGTAGCCACACCCAGGCTGCAGACTTGATCCTTTAGGGAGAATTGCAACTCCATTCTGAACAGGGCAAACTATATCAAGACAGAGGGCACTTTTAATTTTGTATATTTATAAAACTATACCATTTTAGCATAGAAGGTAGTGAGAGGTGAGCTGTGATTAAATGAGCACATGGCACTACTTTGATGCACAAAAGTTATGAACTTATACCAGGGGTTTGTCCATGGCTGATGGACTTGCGGCTCCAAGCCAGTCTGCTAAAGGTTTCTTGAAAGAGATAAAATAGTATCTAGCTATAGCAGATAGTTTTGTAATGCCAAAAGCATAGATCGGTGAATGTGCTTACTGTGAGGTGTTAGCCAAACCCCTCTGGAACAAAGGTGGGCTTTTTATCTCTTAGGGTGAGGGAAATCCCATGTTCAAATAAAAGTAGTATCACTTTTATTACACTTACCATCTTTTCCCCACAAGGAAAAGGCATATGGCCTGCACCAGTTCTTTCCCAAGGAGAAAACTTGAACAAGCCCCATTTCTCTCTTTTTGTGTGTTTTACCAAACTGGCCTATTTTTTTTTTTTACATGCAGGAGCAAACTAGACATTCAGTGCTTATGAGTTTCATTCAATTTACAGCTTTTGATCAAGCCTTAGAATTCCGTAAAAACAAAACTGTTCCCAGTAACTGGAAGACTGAGTTGAAAGAGGAAAGCTCCAGTAGCGAAGCAGAAGAGGAGGAGGAAGATGAAAAAGAAAAGGAAGATAACAGCAGCGAAGAAGAGGCAAGTACAGCACCGTAATTTGGTTGAGCCATGGAATATTTCCGGTTTGGAGTATATTGATTGTTGAATTACAGTAGTGGCACAGACAATATCAACCCTTTTATTACATTGTCTTTAGCATACCTCTTCCTTGTATATTGTCCATATTTGTGAATCCTGATTAGTTTAGGAAACCAGTTTTCTTTATGCAACAAAGAAAACGTGTGTGTGATCAGCGTTAAATTCTGCAAGGGGGGCGGGGAAACTACCAACAGGGATGGTATATGACCTATATCACGGGTGTCAAACACAAGGCCCGCGGGCCGAATCCGGCCCGCCAGACCTCGTCATGTGGCCCGTGTAGCCACCAGCGGCTGCCAGCCTTCACCTTTTATTCTCCCCCCTTTTTTTTTGACACAAGAAAGCCGCCTCTTCAGCGCATGCGCAGCAGCCTACAAGCCAGAGAACGTCTGCCCTCTAGCAGCGCCGGCTGTTCTACACAGGAAACCTCCACTTTACATGCATTCAGGAAACCTCCACTTTTTTTTATATTGAGCGCATATTGAGTCCTATAGATACAACCGGCCCTTTGAGGGTGACCAAACTGCTGATGTGGCCCCCGATGAATTTGTGTTTGACACCCCTGACCTATATGTTGCAATTTTATTTAAGTTCAAGAAATAGGCAGAATAATTGTGGTAATGAGCGTACTTGACTGGAATAAAGAAGGGACATTATCTCTTATTTGGGTTTGTAAAAAAACAACGAATGTTCTGCTGATACCATAGCCCTTAGGGATAAGACATTGAACTAGCAGCATATACGAGTAGGGGAAAAGTCAGTCACACACACCATGATCTGCAAACCCCGCACAGGCATGCATTGAATGGCTAAGAATCCTCCTTAATATTAACTTTGTGTTTTGCTAAATCCTGCTTCTAACAAACACGATTAACTGTAACATCAGCAACATCTGCTTTTCTAAATTTTCACTGGAGTTGTTTTGTTGGTTTACAAAGAAGAAGGAAACTTTAAAAAGTGCAACCCAAAAACCCACCTCCCTCAAAATGGTGCTAAAATATATGTGGAACATCCGTAGAAATGAGTTGGTTTATCTTTCTGCAAAAGTTGCCATCTCCACAATGAAATATTTTTGTCTTGGAGAGGAAAATGGAATTTCAGTTTGACTGCTGTAATTAAATAACAGATAACAAATTTCAATTAATTTGTTATTTCAGATTTGCTTTATGTTCTTATGGCGCTTTAAGGCTGCAGTCCTATATACACTTATTTGGAAGCAAGTCCCATTCAATTTTCTTCTGAGTAGACATGCAGAAGATTATGCTATAAATATGCATTTATTTGTATTTTGATGGCTCCCCATAGTGATACTAAACATTTTGCAATTAAAATCCACTTAAAACAGTTATTAGTGTAAGATACAGAGAAATGACATTTGCCTTCAAAGCCAAAGTACCGAAGCATTATGTAATGGTTCCTGAACCTTTAAAATATAAATGTAATTCCCTGCAATACTTTTTAAAGAAAACTGTGGCGATTAACAGGGCAATCTAACATGTGCTTTTGTTACCATATTGTTTAAATTAGGAAGAAATAGAACCCTTTCCAGAGGAAAGAGAAAACTTCTTACAACAACTCTATAAATTCATGGAAGACAGGGGTAAGCATGTCATTATATTTATCGTATAGTTTGTTTGTTGCTATAGGGGATGTAGTACAGTACGAGAATGTAGTACACCCCTGAAAACTTGTCTTGTTGCTTTTCATAAAGTGAGTTTCAAAGCTCCGTTGGGGTTTAAACCCTGGTCTCCTAGGTCCTAGCCCAGGGGTGAGGAACCTCTGGTCAAATGTGACTCTTCAAGCCTCTCTTTCTAGCCTTTGGGGGCCCTGCCAGGCCACACTGGCCTTGTTTCAGATCCTCCTATGGTGCTTTTTCCCTGGCTGGAATGTATCCTTGAACTCTGATAATCATTCTCCCTTACTTGGATGGAGGATAGCAAGGGGTGTTGTGCGTATGTTTAGAAGCTAGCCTACTGTACAAAAATAAAATTTACATCAGTGTTTTGCTTCTAGTCCTGTCCTCATAAAGTTGCCCAGAAGGGAATGCAGTCAAATGGTTCAAAAAGTCTCCCCCGCCCCATTTCAACCACTACATCAGATAGGCCAGTTGAAAGTTGTTCCTTTTAAAAATCAGCACTATCTTTTTGGAAATAAAAATGAATTCTAGCTGGTATAGTACAGCAAAATATTTCATTTATATATATTAAACCTGTTATTTATTTATTTTTCTAAAACATGTATCCTGTTGCATGTACATCCAGCTAGTGTCCCCTGGACAGGTTATATCAAAGTAAAAATAAAATAACAGCATAGCAATTTTAAAATGGAAGGAAAATGCAGCAAGTAAAGAAACAACAGAGTAACTAATAACTTATGCAGTGTGTGTCTGTATTATATACGAGCCTGCACAACTTGTAACCCACCAAAACCTAACACAGCTCACCAGCCAAGTTTTGTGGCCTGCCAGGTGCTTTTGCAATCCTTTGCAGGCAGCTAAACTTGGAAGTTTATCAAGCTCTTCATGGCTACCATATGTTGCTGGTGTGGTGTTTTCAACTTTGTGGGTTACAAGTTGCACAGGCCTGAAGAGAAGAATGATTGCAGGGCAAATATTATTTCATTATATTTTGATTTTGAACTGTATCATAATGCCAGTTGTCCAACTGCCCTTTAGTAATCATAGGGCAGAATGAATGGATTTGACAACAAAGCTGAATTAAATTAATTCATCTCAGCTTTGCAAAGAAGTTCCCTTTGTACCATTTAGAACTTTTGGAGCCCACACATATTTGGATAATGGCTTTTCCAATTACTTGGAAAAACTGTGTAATATGAGTTCTGTTACATGATTGTTAACTAGGAAGATAAGGCCACAGCTGCAGTCGTATGCACATTTCCCTGGAGTAAGCCTCATTGGAATTACCTCTGAGTAAATATTCAGAGTATTGAGCTGCACAGTATATATATGTGGTATAGTCTGAGATTGAAACACTGAACTGATTTATGTCCATTAACACCAATATGAGTTGCTCTTTACAAGCTAAAAAGCCACACTTCAAAATACTTTCTTTCACAGGGACTCCTATTAATAAACGACCTGTTCTTGGATACAGAAACTTGAATCTCTTCAAATTATTCAGACTTGTACATAAGCTTGGAGGATTTGATAATGTAAGTACTATTAATCAGAGTAGAAATCATTTTGCAATTTGAAGAAAAGTTAATAGTGCAGCTTCAAAACCACTAGGAGAGGAGATTTGTAGATGACGAGGTGGACATCACACTAAGGACTTTTTATGCATTAATTTTTCTATCACTAAGACTCTTTTCTAGGTTAAAAAAGAAAGCAGCTTGTAATAGTAGTTTAGTATGAAGTCTCCAGTCATTACATATACCCAATTATCTGAGTGTTAACCCCATAGAAGACAGACTTACTTCAAAATACATATGTATTATCTGTGCACAGGAGATGGAAGTGAATTTGAATACTCTTAAAGTATGGGCGTCTAATTTGTGTGTGTGCTATTTTAGACCCTTAAAGTTCAGAATAAATTACTTATTTAGACACCTGTGCAGAATTATTCATTTAAACATAGACATAATGCTTTTTATTGGGATAACAACTTTCATTCTGCTTTATAGATTGAAAGTGGAGCAGTCTGGAAGCAAGTGTATCAGGATCTTGGGATCCCTGTCTTGAACTCTGCCGCTGGATATAATGTTAAATGTGCATACAAAAAGTAAGTAGATCTGTATATAAAAAATTGTGTGCCTCGCTTTGATACTCAACGTTGAATGCTTCATCTCAGCGAAAATAAACATTGCATAGGTATTCTGTTTTAAAACTGTCATCATTTAAATGAAAAAAAAAAAGATAATGGGCTATATTCAGTTGTGTTTCTTCAGTCATGAACAGCTTTGTTTCAGTGGAGCTTTCCATGAACAAAACAATGGGGAAAGTAGTTTTCACCGAGTCCCCCTTCTGTCTGCAACCGTTGCTCTAAAGGGTTAGACGATCTCTGGAACAGCATGGGAGGAGGTATAAGGGGCTTCAGGAGAAAGGCGGGATTTGCAAAAATCATATCCTTCCCGCATTTCCAGAAACATCCACAGAGCAAAGAACCCAGTACTCTCACAGTGCAAACCTAATACTGTACTCGTGCGTATTCATTCAGAAATAAGTCACATCAATGGGGCTTAATCCTAAATAGGAGGATACAGTTCTAATTAAGGTGTCTTTATCTATTTTGGCTGTATCATGCCATGTGTAGTAGTAACTACCCAAATCAAGTCTGCTGTTCTGGCAGCTAACAGTAAATCCTCTTTCAAATTTGTTTGGAAAGTTATTAAATTTTATTCCTGAGCTTCCATGTTGCTAGACTAACCAGACTCAACATAACTTTTTTTCAGGTATTTCTTTCAAAAACAAGTTGACATTTGGGGGCAGTTAAAACAACACAATTTTGAGCTGGTACCATGTTGTTGGTTCCTTTTAAAAAACAAAGCAATCTTAAACCATTATTTAGCAAATTAAATTACATCCTTAAAAGTGTAGTTGTCTCTTAAACCAAACTATGGTGAACTAATCATTATGTTATTGCCATCTTTTAGATACCTCTATGGCTTTGAAGAGTACTGTACATCAGCTAATGTTGAATTTAAAATGGCATTACCAGAGAAAATAGTGAGCCAGCCCTGTAAGGACCTTGAAAAAGATATGAAGAAGCATGAAGAAACTGAGCAAAATATAAAAGAAATAAAGGTGGAAACTGAAGAAAGAGATGATGAAGTAATGAGGAAACAACAAGACACACAAGCTGAGAATGAGAGTGAAAGAAAAGAAAATGATACGTCCTCCTTGGTAAGAGCTGTTCCATTATTTTTTGAAGATTTTGTAAAATATATCATTGTGTTCTGTTAATGTAAGCTGAAATATTATTTGAGTGGAGATTGTGCCTATAAAGCAAAGCGTTTTATTCTAGCATTAATATACTGTTTGCTAGTTTTGCTACATTTCTCAAAGTATTAATGTCATTTTCAGAGCTGATAAGAACCTGTTGCAGTCCAGATTCACTTTGACAGAAGAAATACCTTTGTGGGTGTCTTGCAGAGTTCTAAAGAAGGCCCTAAAAACTCTGTTTAGGCAGAAATC
Source organism: Podarcis raffonei (assembly GCF_027172205.1). Classification (NCBI taxonomy): domain Eukaryota; kingdom Metazoa; phylum Chordata; class Lepidosauria; order Squamata; family Lacertidae; genus Podarcis; species Podarcis raffonei. The sequence continues at coordinate 78,558,858 of NC_070604.1, read as the reverse complement.
AAACACTGTTGTGTCTGCTATATCTAGACCACATTTGGAGATTGTGTCCCAAGATCCGAACCAGACTTTTGTCCTCACACCCAGCCCCTTTGCGCCTCCTTTTGCTAAGCTCCGTTAAGCTAGGAAGTCTCAAGCTACGAAACTGATAACACAGTTTGAAAGTTCCTTACATTCACATGACCTTACAAATTCCTTGTAGCTATAATTTTCACCATGTGGAAAATCAGAGCTCCATGTTCCTGATGTTCTCCTGGTCAAAAATATCTGGAAAGTTACGGGTGAACAGTGTTTCCTACAATATTTATGTTCCTTTTTCCGTTGAGCAGAGATGTTGTAAGGTGGGATGAGAGCTCCCTCTAGCACAGCTAAATTAGAGGTTTCTGCTCTTCAGCTCCCAGCAGTTTTTACTGCTTTCACGTTGTGAGATTGTTTCTCACATTCTCCATTCAGCTTTGCTCAGAGTTGTGTTTTGTCTACTGTTTTCGGAGCTTATCTTTATGACATTGTTGCTTATCATTTGTTGTTAGTGCTTCTGTGCTTATTTGGGGGAAGGTTGTGTTGATGCTGTTTCTCTCTTAGGGAGACCCGTGAATTTTTGTCTTGATATACAGTGCCTGATTGTGCGTGAGTTTTGGGGTTTCTTATGTGCCTTACCACTTTCCACTCTTTCTGCTCTGTATTTTCCCTTCACCACCTCCCCTGTTGCTTGTCCCTGGTTTAAAGTGAACTACCCTCCACCCCCAGTGTCCGAATTTTGTTTTTGGTCAATGGAGGGGATATTTCCTCCTCTCCGGAACTCCGACATTTTTTCACAGTTCTCCTCCAGCAGCTCTGTAGCTTTTTTAAATTTAATATTTTTGCTGATCACCCATTAGATCTCAGTAATCAGCTACAGCTACTCTGGGGCTATGGGCAAGATAAAGCAGTTGAAGGCTAAAGCCCTTAAGGCAGCGTATAAATCAGCTCATAAACACCGTGCTCCTGGATGGCATTGACCTTTACTGTCATGGGCACAAAACCTGGTTCTGTCTCTGTTGGCATGGATACCATGGCTGAGAGGACTGATACTGCTAAAGCACTCATGCGTAAGTTGGGCCACCCAAAGATGTCTGGTTCAGTTTCCCACTCTTTTCAGATTGATTGTGATAAGGAACCTCTGTGTAAAGAATGGGTGCACCTTAGAACCCTCTGAAAACTTCCTCTGAAGAGGATTTTTTGAGGATTTGAGGTGGCATTATCTGTGAATAAAAATATTACTCACTTTTCTGATATGCAAACATATCAAAAGAAAGAGGTGCCCTAAGTCATGGAGTATTACGGTCAGACCAATAGTGCATACATAACGTGGGTGGCGCTGTGGTCTAAACCATTGAGCCTCTTGGGCTTGCTGATCAGAAGGTCGGCGGTTCGAATCCCCACAATGGGGTGAGCTCCCGTTGCTCTGTCCCAGCTCCTGCCAACTTGGCAGTTCAAAAGCACACCAGTGCAAGTAGATAAATAGGTACTGCTGCGGCAGGAAGGTAAATGGTGTTTCCGTGCGCTCTGGTTTCAGTCATGGCGTTCTGTTGCGCCAGAAGCTATTTAGTCATGCTGGCCACATACCCAGAAAGCTGTCTGTGGACAAATGCCGGCTCCCTCAGCCTGAAAGCGAGATGAGCGTCTCAACCCCATAGTTGCCTTTGACTGGACTTAACCATCCAGGGGTCCTTTACCTTTTACCTTAGTTCTTACATGAGACTGCAGCGTTATCTTTAAATGCTCTCTGCTATGCTCCGGCCTGGGTGAGCCCTCGTTCCTTTACAAGAGATTACCATATTGATACTTACATCTCTGCAGGGACACTTTTGAGAGGCACGTGCTTCGCCATGTGTTTCCAGGGATATAGACAGCCAAGACCCACCTTATTTTGGGTAACTTGGACACATGAAGAGTCCTTTTGTTTGAGTGAAAAGATGTTTTCATAGCCTTACCCTACCATTCACTATTTGGTTTGTTCTTATCTGATTCTGTATCGCCTTATGTGACGGAGCGGGGCACTGCTCAGTGTGTGTTGTTGTTGCTACATGTTGTTGGTATGTTTTCTTACTAGTGTGTTGAGTGCAGGATGTTGCAGCTTGGGGGCCAGCTGAGAGGGTAAATCTCTAATTTAGCTGCAGTCGCACTTGCAAGTGCTTGAGGGAGCTCTCATTCTACCTAAGAACATCCTTTCACTAAAAAATACCCTTCACAGGTAAAACCAGTGGTCCTGTTTCAGCAGCCTGGACATGGATCAAGGGACAACATTCATAATCCAATGTGAATTGCAGCAGTACTTCCTTAGAGATGTGTTATTTTTTCATGAAAGTGATTTACAATATAATAAAGCATATATAAAACAGCAATGTATATAAAAACAGTTAAACAATTGCATAAATATTTTTTTAAAAAAAAGTTTACACAGAGAGACAGACCGAGAGTTTAAAACAACATTAGCACATACATAAAATCAATTCAAATCCAGTATAGATATCAACAGAGAAAATGGCTGGTGCAGATTCTTCCTAATTGAAAACTAACAGTTTTTTTTTTAAATTGTGAGCTATATCAATGTTTTTATTTCTCCTAGGGAAGCAAAAAAGGTTTTCAGGAATCACACACTGACCAGGAAAAGGAATTAAGAATACTGAAAACAGATGAAGCCAATGTGGAACATAAAGAGGACGAGAAGAGTAAGGACTTGGAAAATCAGAATACTAGTCTTGAAACGGAAGAGAGGGAGAAAAAGTAAGAATCTTTTATTTTCAGCTAAAACCTATATATGAGGGGAGCAATACTGGGCTTCAAATCTGAGTTGCCTTTGATCTCTAAAAGATCAAAGAGGAACTAGAATTTAAGAGGAACTAGATAACTTAGGCTGTAATCCCAGCCTCATTTACCTCAGAGTAAGTCTTACTGAATTCATTGAGACTTACTTTTGTCAACTTGTTTAGGAAAGCAGCCTTTATGTCAAAAAGCTCAATGAATACCATCTTATTTTGGTGCTTCTTTTTGTCGGAGATGTCCAGTTAAACTGCTTCATTATTCTGAATACTATAGAGGTTGTGTAAGAGAAGTCATCTGCTGTCTTCTGATAAAAAGATAATTAAGAGTGATGGGGAAGCAGCCATAGGCCTCTCTGGTCCAGCATTCTGTTCTCACAGTGGTCATCTAGATACCCATGGTAGGCCTGCAGTCAGGGCCGGGTTGCAGCAGCACTCTTCACACTGGTAATCATGGACTTCAATACTGAAAGATATGCGTGGAGTAGGATTGAAAGCTGGAAGAATTGTGTAGGAGAATTTAAAAGAAAAAGGTGTGGGGAAAGCTAAACAATAAATTGTCGGCAAAAAAAAAAGTTACAGTAGGGGTTCTCAAACTTTCTGCCCACAAGGCTCATTTAAATTTCTTGAGGCCCACAAGAATGGTCACAAAATGGTGCAGTGGCAGAGCCAGTCACAAAATGGTGACAGATGGAACAGTTTGGCATAATCAGCTGACAGTTGCTGACATCATTTTCTACTGATATCAAATCCATCTTGGGAAATTGCTGACATCTTTGTCACAGCATTTTCCTTGTGGCAAGGAGTTCCATAGCTCAGTTTTCCTCAGGTTAAGTACAGACATTTGCTCTGTAGGTATTGTGACTCAGCCTCCCTATTTTTGGCAGAGTTTGCTTCTTCAGAGGCTCTTTAAGTGGAGAAGGTTTTTTCTTTTATATTTCCCCCTTCACACTCCCACATGCCTCTAAAGTATTTTTACTGTCTCATCTTACCACAGTTACTGATCTTCTCCCATTTTCCTTTCACACTCAACTTGTACCTTATTCACACATACCCAGCCAACTGCTGTTTCTTTCAGCCCTTCCTCCTTAATACTTTTGCATTAATTTCTTCCTCCTACAACAGCTTTCCTCTCATTCTCTTACTTTCTATTTCTAGCTTATAAAAATATTAACCTATAATCTCACCTTTAACACCTCCCCTTACCCTTTCCCCTCAGAGGAGGGAGACCTTCCTTCCAATTCCAGCTTTTCCCAGTCTTTACTCAACATTCAATGAATTTTTGACACTAGCCAACTGTCTGAGAAACAGTTATAGGTTGGAGTTTTTAAAGATTTGACTCATCTGGTGCGCCACCAAAAGGAAAGAGACGATTTCTTATCCAGAAATCAACTGAATATAATATAGATCAGAACTCCATAAATGTATTCTACTGGAAGGCGACAACATCAGTAGAACTGATGGTACCGCTACTTTGTTGAAGCACCTGTTCAAGTAATTGTCTTGATCTGCCAAGACTTCCCTAATGTTGCTGCTATGGTGTGACAACTATGTTGAACATCCGAATGAAATTATTTTATTGCCATTCTGCTTCTGAAATAAATATAGGAGTATCTATTATCAGCGTGTCATGCATGTGACTAGATTCAGGTCGACAGCCTATCTGAGTAGTTGACCCTCAGACATACATAAAGGTGTGGTGTGCCTTTCAGGCAAAATGATAATCGACTGATCATTTTTATGTATATAAAAAATAATGCTCCCCTTTTTTTGAAATGCAGATTGACATGTATGGTATGTTGGAATTGACCCATTGTGTTCTCATATTTTGGTATCATGTAGAGTTCACTGCTTATTGATATTGAAGTGTATGGATTTCTTTATTGTGAATTAATCTTTCAGGCACTTTTTTTTTTCTTTTGGAAAATATAGCCTTTTCCATTTCAGGTTTCAGACATTATTAGTGGGACTAAGTAGTTCATTTACAATTCTCACTTTTATACTTGTAGTTTGTACCTATCTTAAGTTTGTATATTTGACTACAGTAAGAATTGTGTCTGCTGTTCAGTGCATTACATGATTTCTGTGTTGGGGGCTGCTTATTACAAGGACCTGTGAGGAATGTGGTGAAATAATGTAAAAAGGAGCTAGTCAGGAAAGTCACTGAAGGGGAAGCATTGTGAGGGAAGAGTATTTCTTGTGGAGCTGTTTGTAAGAGGTTTGTAGCAATGAAGGGAGGAATATACATGCCCTTTTCTTGCGCATGCTCTAGGCTTAGATAAGTAACAATGTGCCTCCTTGTATACATGTTTTTACAGAAGATGCAAATGTAACTGTGCACTGTATTGTCTCATAAAAAGTAGCACTCACATTCCTGTTTACTACTACTAATATTAGTACTTTGTTCTGCTATGTTGGGGATCTACAAGCCGTGGCCTGATGTGGGCCCTGTTGTGTTTTTGTGTAGTATACTATTGTTTTTCAAAATATACATTATCTCAAACACGCTTCTTGATTTGACAATCAAGTATAATATCACTGTATATATAGTATATGTTAATAATGTGATTAAAACTTTGGTTGTTAGTATCTTGATTTGGGGCTTAGAAACACTTCACTGTGTAAGTTTTGTATATCAGAGTTACTGTATCTGAACATATTTTTTACTACATAGAGCTTTCTTTCTTTCTTTCTTTCTTTCTTTCTTTCTTTCTTTCTTTCTTTCCTTCCTTCCTTCCTTCCTTCCTTCCTTCCTTCCTTCCTTCCACACTTGATAATCTTTAGCAATTCCGTTTCACTAGTGATTTGCCGTAGAATAGGCAGTCTTGTGCTGTTAGCCACTTTTTTTGTTCAGGAGCATGCTAGCCATTGCATTGCCTTAATTCTGTGGTGGCTTTCAGTCAGGATTGCAGTGGGCTGTTTAGTCTCACATATAAAAATACTTATCAAGACAACCCTCAGCTTTGTACACTCTTTCATATCTGCAAACACTGTTATCTGATTTCTTGCAAGTTACACATGTAATTGAAGAATCTCGGGTACAACTACATACAAAGATTGTATCTGCGGCCTGTAATGACCATACTGTTAAAATGCATAGATCGGACACGAGTCTTTTGTGTGGTTCTACTTTCATCAAAACCTTATGGAAGTATAGTTTGTTTTGTTTTTAAAACCTTATGGAAGTATAGTTTGTTTTGTTTTTAAAACCCCCCCACTAATCCTGAGGTCAACAACTTTTAGCTAAATAGCTTCATTGAAATAAAACAGCTATTGTGGGATAAGGTAGTAAAGAGAACCATGGCTGTTTGGATTTAATTGAAATGAAGAGCATTTTAGCATATTGGGATACAAAAGGAGGCTTTTGTACAAGTTGTTCTGTTGTCTTTGCTCTTCCCAGAACATACATTAATTTATGTGGTTGTTACAAATGGGTTTAAAATAATGTGTAGAACATGTATCCAGTACTTGTGTTTTGCACATTTTGCCTCTTGTATTCTAGTCACAAATATATAAATTCTAACATTTTGAAAGCTCTGATTCCTCAGGCCCTGGTTCTTTAGTCTATAAATTTATTAGTGTTTTGTCTGGGACAGTTACAATTGTGAGTTGCAATAGTGATGGGCGTCATATTTTTTTCTAGAGAACAGATTTCTTATGCTTTGCTATATTTGTGTTTTGCTTCTGTGACTCATGATATAGTAATGCTTGGACACAGATTTACAAGTTACGGGGGGCGGGGGGGCAATCTGCTAAAGCTAATGATAGATACGACTTCGTGAATCAGTGGTTGAAATCTATGGAATGTGTAATGATAATGATAATAAATTAAGCAATATAGCTGTGCTTCTTTCATAGTCTTTGAGATTAGCTATGGTGTGCTTCCATCAGGAAATTAGTTAATTGTTGCAAATTCAAAATTGCCACAATCTGTCCCCACTACCACCTTTTAAGGATAGTCCAAAAGACTGACAGAACTTGTGTAGCTATGCAGACATTGCCTCTCTCTTACTTTTCATGGAATACATTTTAAAGTGCCGAAAACTTCTGAATGCTATTTGGTTAGCCTGTGAAACTGTGATAACAGTTCCTTGTCATCCTGGAAAAAAGTGACAAGTGGGATGTCTCGAGGTTCTGTCCTGGGCCCATTGTAATTTGGATGAAGGTGCTCATAAATCTGCAGATGACACCAAACTGGGAGGGATAGCCAATGCCGCTGAGTAACAGAATCGGGATTCACGATGAGCTTCACAGATTGGGGAACTGGGCCCAAACTAACAAAATGAATTTCAATAGGGACAAACGTCGGGTTCTGCACTTAGGCAGGAAGAACCAGCTGTACAAATTAAAATGGGGGACACCTGGCTTGCCAAAAGTACATGTGAAAAGAAGTTACAAGAAAGGAAATTCCAACCAAACATCAAGAAGAACTTACTGATGTTCGGCAAGGGAACAATATACAATTCTATGAGTTCAAGGACACATTCCAGCAAGGCAATGAAGTAAGGTTGGTGAGGGTGTGCGCCCTGGGCCAAGTCCCAAGGACCAGATAGAGAGGTGAGGAGGGTTATATTCAGATGCTGGGCCTGAGGTCCCCATCTGAGATATAAAACCTAGGGAAAACAAGCAGAAAATGTGCAACTTAAACAAATATATAGTGTCTGCCCGCTTACATGGGAGTTATGTTCCGGGCCCTCGCACTCATTAGCGAAAATTGTGTAGATAGGGAGCACTCTCTAAATATCTTATCTGAAGCTCTGTCTCCAATCCAGACCCCCCCCCCCAAATCACTGTATCCAAAAATATCCACAACTAGAATTGAAGCTCTGGGGTCAGTTGGAGGCTGGAGGATGCATGGAAAAGCGGTGGGGGAGGCTGAGCAGCCTAAACAAAGCCCCATTGCACCTCCAGACTCTTTGAGGCTCCCTCTGCCCTCATTGACGTCCTCTTCCAGCTCCGGTGAGGCTCTCCTCATGAGCCACGTGAATTGAATTATTTATTTCCTGGCGACATGCATATACGTGGTCGTGCACGTATGTGGGGATGCCTGCATAGTGAAAACAGATCTTTTCTGAAAAATTATCTTGCTTTTCCTAAAAATGCAAAGAGCAAAATGGACTTCATCTTCCATGATGGGACTTGCCCTTCCTCCCCTTCCCTCTGCAGCCTTCCCCCCCCCCATTCCCCAAATGTTAGAGCAGATTTTGGGGGCATGGGGTGTATTGAATGGGTGAAGAGGGGAAAGAGAAATCCCATTGTGCAAGTAGAAGCCTGTGCCGTTCACACAGATGATATCATTGGTTAATCATTTTGTACAATCACATTTATAGGACCACTACGATGAGTATTGTAAGGGGCAATAGAAAATGACTTACGCTGATCGAGCCTCATTGATTTCTACCAGATACTGTTGTTGAGTGTACTTGGTTTGAATTGAGGAAACTTCACAGGATACTGTGCTATGCTCACAATGATTTGGGGGGGGGGCGGATTCAAGTTAGTTAGGCATATCAAAGTGCTGCTTGATATACTTATTTCAGTTGAATTGCATTATTGATTATATAGGAGTGAAGTGTTCGGTTCCTTAGATTGTGTTTCTGGAGATTTGCAAAAGATGTTTCTCAAGAGAGCAATTATCAGAGTAAATGATGTATACTATGCAAAATGGCCACTAATGTAGAAGTAACAGAGTAGTTTGAAATTTGGAAGAGGGATTTACCCTAAGCAGAGTCTAGATACAATTAATATTTTTCCTCTTTCAAATATGGTCAGAACGATTACTGCATTGTGATAGTAAATCCTTTATACACTAATATTCAGGCTCGTCTTTTAACAGTATTTACTTTGATGATTATCAAGTGTATCTGTTCCCTATAAACCTTTTAACGTAGTTGCAGTCTTCTGTTGTCGCTGGCTGGTTTCTTTCACTTTCCTTTTCTGAAGGTTGAAGCTCCTGTTCTTTGGGACAGTTTTTACTTGAACTGCTTGAGGCAGCTTACATATGGGAACTGCTTGCATCATCATCTTACTGTGTTATCTTATTGATGTACTTTGGGATCCATCGTTCTAATGAACTGACCTTTCAGTTGTCTGCTTTACAACACTACCATTTAGTCAAAATCTTCACTTTACTGGAGTTTTTAAAATCCTATTTAAAAGCTTATAGACATCACCATCTGCTATGCAAATGCTTTTTATATTAGGTTTACCAAAGTCTGGAATCCAAGAAATCTAGCTTCTGTCTGTATGCAGATACGTAAAGTAAGGTTTCTTGAAGGCATACTGGCCTATCCTGGCAACATTTTCCCTCAGGACTTCTGCTTCATGGTATTCAGTGCTTTGCTTCTTTTCTGTATGGCAAGATTTTCAATCTGGGAATAGAATGCTGTGGTCTTCATAGTACAGAGCTATTTTTAAAAATCTATTGAAAAACTTGGAGGCATGTATTCTTGACAGTTCTGCTGTTCCCTGACGTGAATATTCTTGACATTGGTTGCATCTTTGTATCTTCCATCTGTGATTGCAAATCACTCTTCACCCCTTTTAAACATATATTTTAAAAAATGATCTCCGCTTTAACTTTATTATGCATCCTGGTATTTGGTTCCAGAAGATGTTATAACTTGCTCTGAGGATTTGAGGATTATTTAATTTGCTGAGATTTTCACGCTTCCATAATTTTTTCAAGCTTTTAAATATTTATTTTTTTGCTGCATTGAAGGTTAGATACTCACTTTAAAAGCAAAAGAGTGAGAACTAAAGGGCACCAATGGCTGTGTTTTTCCTTTTCCTGATTTATATAATTAAGATTTCATAATAACTTAATACGAAAAATGCACATAATATTAAAAAAATAGAATTTTCTGTTTAACAGGAACTTATTCATTAGTGTGCTGCCTAATATTTAATAGATTTGTGTTTTTTTAAAGAATTGAAAGCACTGATGGTGTAAAATTGATGTTGGAAAGCAGGGGACAGATGAGAGAGAAATGCTGAAATCTATGCAAGTGTTCCTAGATCCCTTTTAGATGAGAAACTGAAAATCAGTTACTAACCCCGCACACCCAATAGTGCTTTTTTGTTTGCTTTTTAAATTACAGAATGGCTTTATGCTCCTGCCCCTTGTGCTGCAAAAAAAAATCAATACATTTTGAGATGATCATTCCTCAGGGTCCCTTTCAATTCTTTGAAAAGGTGTGGCTGAATATGCTGCATTGGGTGGGGGTAAGACTGTTGTATGACAAACAACAATTGAAATGGGGGAAAACATGTTTGTTGAGCTCAAAATCCCTACAGTTGTTTCATTGATATTCCTGTTGAAGACACATGGGCAAATTAAGGTTTAGCTTGTTCTTTCTGGGAGATTGATCCCTTTTTATATGGGAAAAGCATCTGAATTACAATGAAATTTGTATCCTTGGAACACTGGGAGAGGAAACCATATTACATTCATTTATATGAGAAATGGCTTTTTCTATATGAAATACTAAAAATTAAAATTTAGATTATAAATTTCTTGCAAAGCCTCTTTCTCTAGCTGTAACTTGTTCAAAAACATTTTACAATGGTTTTGAAATTTTCTCCAATAAGTGCTTACTTATTAAGCATAATGAAGTAAGCACATTGCCAAATCCAGTTTATTATTGGAGACAAATTAGAATGGATGTGTGTAACATAGGAGAGAAAACATGCATAACTTAAACTATCTGTTCTGGTCACAGCACTTGCCGCTGGGTATGAGAAAAGCTGCTTTTTATACTCAACAAAGGCTTGGTTCTTCAGCAGCAGAAACGGCTATGGCAAAAACAGCTAGGGAGAGCTTCAGCTGTGCATGTGGTTCTCTCTCATCCAACTTCTCCCTCTTTGGATTTTTGTCAAGGCTTATGAAAAATAGCCGCCAATTTTGGATGCTTGCCTCTTCAAAAGTCATGATTAAATTCAGTGGGAAATTCAGTGCCCATGACTTCTAGGGAGAGGACCTGAAAAAAATCTGTTATTTAAAATTCATAAATATTGGGTTGAGTTTTTAATTTTGAAAACTTAGACCACTACTTTCTGTGTCATGACCAGGATCCAAAGAGCTATTTTATACGTACCCAAGGGTGTGGGTGTGCCCATTGAGATTTTAAATAGATACACACCTGCCTCCTCCTTCACAAGCTACTTTTGAAATTAATCCTAATGTCAAAAGAGATTTAACCATGAGGCTTGGGTTGCTACTGCTTTCAGTATGCGGAATTAATTGCACAGTTTTTTGAATTGAAGCCTTAGCAACAAAAGCATACCTGTGCTTTTAAAGCAGTCCTTTGCCAATTAATGTTATGTTCCAAAACAAAAAAAAGACCTCAGTGTATTCTCAGTTGGTAGAGCATGGGACTCTTAATCTCAGGGTCCTGGGTTCAAGCCCCACATTGGGCAAAAGATTTCTGCATTGCAAGGGGTTGGATTAGATGACCTTTGTGGTCCCTTCCAACTCTAGAACTCTAGGATTCTATGTTCTGAAAACTAGTTATGTATGAAGCACAGTGAAAAATTCAAATACATTCTATAGGGAGATACAGAGAAATATGGGCCCAAGAAGCAGGGGGAAGAGGTCTCAGCTAGGGATAGACAGCTTCAGTAGCATCTTGGCTTATGACTGCATCTTTAATCTTCATAGATGGTGGTAAACATTTTTTTCATTAAAACTAGTCATCTTTTTTAAATCTTCTGTAAGTTTTAAAGCTTCTTTCTGTCACTATTCTGATTGCTAAATTCTTGTCTATATTCTTGTCAGTTGACAATATAAATTAAAAATTCTCATCTTTTAAGGGATTTCATATATATTTACATATATATATATGGAGCCTGCTGTTCTTCACCCTCTATGCATCCGCAGTATTAATCAATATACGCCATTTGGCACAGAACATTTTCCCCAATCTTTTTATTAACTGACATTTTTTAAACCTTTCAAGCAATGGCACCATTAAGGACGAAGAAGAAGATGAAGAAGAAGCAGAAGAGGAGGAGGAAGAAGAGGAAGATGACAACAATGACAACAATGAGGAAGAAGAAGAATTTGAGTGTTATCCACCAGGCATGAAAGTCCAAGTGCGGTATGGACGAGGGAAAAATCAAAAAATGTATGAAGCTAGTATTAAAGATTCTGATATTGAAGGTGGAGAAGTCCTTTACTTGGTGCACTACTGCGGATGGAATGTGAGGTAATTGAGATTTAGCTAGTGATTACTTCCTTAAAAATACTTCTAAAATACACTTGTGTATTTTAAAACACACTGAATATTGAATTTTTTTCAATATTGCTGCTATTTGGAGATCATTGTACTGTATAAAATTATTTATATTATAGGATATAGCCACAGCAACTGAATAGCATATAGATCAAGAAAAATAATCTTGTTTGGACTCCTTTCTCAGCATTATTTTAAGTAGTACATAACAGTGAAATAGCTTATGGCTCTGCTCATCATGTAGTATTGGGCAACACACAGCTAGATCTTTACACATTTCTCAAAGTCTAGCATGAAAAAGCAAAGCATACATTTTACCATGAAGTAGAGGTGAGGTTTCATTTGGAGTAACTGGATTTCTATCTGGATGATTGCATGCATGCAAGAATCTTATCGTTCATTTTCAGCACTAAAACCAGATGACCAGCTTCTTTGAGCACCTAGAATTCTTATGTGCATCTTTGTGGACAGTAAATAGCTGACTTTCACTTGGCCAGGCCTGGTTTCTTGTTACCATACGCTTCTAAAGAAGATTCATCTTGCCATAGTTACTTGTGTCACTGATTTTATGTCTGAGCATCTTCCTCTTATTATGGCTTGCTGCTGTAATTTAGTGCTTTGGGGAAATGGTGGGTTTAATTTTTGCCAAAAATGTTCTTGACGTCTTTTATGCCATTAATTGAATTTTCTACTCTGTGCAGTTCTCAAATTGCTGCATCCTCAGGCTCTTTGAAAAGTTTGTTTTATGGATATGTGTTTTGCAAGGGCTTTTGTAACAGGCCCCATATTTCTCATTTAATACTCATGTAGACCTTCTTATCATCTTTGCTTGCCATTTGGATCTTCATTGCTTTTATAGTTATCTTTGTCTCGGAAGGTTGGAGAGATGCCATATTAGACTTCTCTGATGTTGGCAAAGTCAGCCATCATGAGTCATAGTTGGAAACTCTTGTCATGCTACCTTCTCTATTTTCATAATGGAGCTGTGTTCAATGAAGTTATTGCTTATCAGACAAATAAGAGACTGCTAGTAAAGATTTTGAATTGTAGGATTTTGTTTTTCTTTTTCTTGCAGTATTTAGTTTCCTTAACTGTTGACTTGCTCACATGTGTCTTCAAACCAAGTTGAGCATGTATTGCAAAATAATAAGAGTTTTGCCTTCTATGTTCAAGTGTAAATAGTGAATACACAACATATGACTTGCAAACTGATGTAATTAACTTGTATAAAGCCTTTGATTTTTTTGTATTTCATTTCCTTTGAAAAGGATGTGTATTTTATATACAACACTACTCAAGCAACACTCTTTCCCCCCCTAGCATTAGAAAGAAATTGAAAGTTGAGCTCAGGCTTTACTTGCTTCATTGTGAAAGAACTTTTATTTATAGGCTTTAAACTATTTTTATTTATAAGAGATCCAAGAGCAGCTATAGTTAAGTTTTGAAATGATATTGGTGTTAGTATGTAGAAATGATAGATTTGTGAGCGGTTGACTATAAAGTCTTAATTGTGGCTTGGGTGATTTGTATTGAATGTATTCCAGTTTGAAACTCTAGCTTTTGAGGGAAAGATTTAGATAATACTTATAAGGACTAGAGAATCCCGTTAATTCATGTGATTGTTTAGTTACTGAAGGTTTTCTATTATGTATATTTAACTTTGAGTGTGACCCTTAGAAATGTTGTACTCAATAGACCATCAACATAAAGCCACTAGTTTAAATTTCCCCTAGAGGTCGTGCCCTGAGGCTCTTGCTAATTCCCTACAAGAAATGCAAACCCTAAATCTGTAGATTGGACTTTTCAGCCTCAGTAGAAAACAGAGTAGAACTTTTTGTCCTGAAATCTAGGCATACAAAAGCGTGTGTGTGTGTGTGTGTGTGTGAGAGAGAGAGAGAGAGAGAGAGAGAGAGAGAGAGACAGACAAGAGACAATCTTTGGTTGTTATATTTAGGGTGTGTGCGCCTAATAAGTTGTTTTCTCATTGCTTTTGTGGCTTCTTGTTCTTCAAAGCAATTTAATAATAAAAACGTACCTTTGTGGTTCCTCCACGCTCCTTCCTCCACGCTCCAACTCAAAAAAAGCAATAGCAAATTGAGATGCCTTTCACATCTGTCTTTCAACTAATAATATATCATGTATGCCTCACATCATAATTGTAGACCCTTCACTGTTGGTTTGTAATTCTATAACCCTTGGACAGACTACATATGTTTACTGTACATCAATATTTACACAGATGATTTAGGCTAGGGATCCCATGTGAATTTAAGCAAATCAAGGAATTGTCAGTTTTGCATAATCAGAATTAAATTGCTACAGGACCTGAGACAGAATGGGTGGAGGGTCTACATACATGTGTGCATTAAGAGAGTCAGAATGCTTAGGTGAGTAGATAGTTATTTTTAGGAGGTGCCAGCAATAGGTGAAGGTTTGTTATTTGGCGATTGGAGTTAGTGGAAGGAAAGAGACAGCTAGGAGTTTCAGTTCTGTCAATCAAATGTAGACCCTGCAGTTGTCTTTTGTGGAAGAAAATAGCATTGATTCATAGCCTGACTCATACAATTTCTGTTTAGACACTTCTTTGAAGTAGGGAAATGTGGCCTTCAGCTTGAAACAGCTGTTAACTATGTGTTCAACAGTGCTAGTGCTAACAAGGTGGCGACTCATTCATACTCTTTCTGCTGAATTTAAAATGTTAAGCCACTTTCATTCTGTCTCCTGAGTTGGATGAATATGACTGCCAGAATTCTGTATGATATGCTGTCAGTAAGTTAAAGTAATGTATTTATGGTTCTTCTTGCTTTGAATATTTTATTTTTCATTTTGTAAGAGTTAGTCAAAGCATAAGCTACATTTAATTGCCATGAAAAGTTTCTGAGTTATTTCAGAGTGATTACTGGAGATAACCAAGTACGTGCTGCCTCCAGTAATGGTGTTGGTATGCCTCTGAACACCCATTCCTAGGAAGTACAACTGCAGAGAGTGCTGTTGCTCTCGTGTCCTGCCTGCAGGCTTCCCATGTGCTTTGACCTACTACTGTGAGAACAGAATACTGGACTAGATGGGACTTTGGTCTGATCCAGCAGGGCTCTTCTTATGTGCTTAAAAAGTTATTATCTGTATTTCTACTTGTTGTTCCTGTAGACTTGGGGAAACTAATCTGGACCCTCCAGGTACTATTGGACTCCGATTCCCATCATCTCTGACCATCTGCCATGTTGGCTGGGATTGATGGGAGTTGGTGTCCAACAAGATCTGGAAGCACCATATTGGTTACCCCTGCTGAAGACCATGCTTTGAATATCTCCCAAAATGTAACATTATGTATTATATTTCCTTGTAGGTATGATGAATGGATCAAAGCAGACAAGATAGTGAGACCAGCTGACAAAAATGTGCCAAAAATAAAGCATCGGAAGAAAATAAAGGTAGTTGACTTTGGACTACTGCTGAAGATATTTATATGAATAAGTGGAAGAGAAAAGATCACATACTCATTTATGATAGCAGCTGTTCTAGTTGGAGGGAATTTCAGTGCCACAATAATGTTGTTTCATATTTACTTGTCATTACGTACCTGAGTTAACATAATACTGTTGACTGTGAAGGACAAAGCTAGTCATCCTATATCAGACCCATATTATGTGTTTGGCAACTTATTCATCAAAACACAACAGTAGGCAGTGTGGTGTTTTTTTATTGGCCCAGTGTTGCTTAGTTAGATAACTGTTTGTTTGTTTGTTTGTTTGTTATATAGATTTACATACTGCCCTTTATCCAGTATGGAACATTCACAATTTCCAATATCATAGAGCTTTTTTCCTAGCAAATATGAGAAATCCATGATAGAAAAAGTGAATTTAATAATGCAAACCTCCAGATTCCATTTAGGACTACACTGAGACTATCTCCAGTGTCATACATATATGAAGCTCTTCACTTACTTATAGTTTTCACCCTCTTTTGAGATATCCCTTGACGGGACCTAGAATCAACCACCTGGTTAGACCATTGTTTCCCAGAGAGTGAGCAGGACTCAGCATGGGTCGTAATAATGCTCTGTCTTGGCAGGCTTGTATCCAATGATGTCATTCAGTAGACAAAGGGTTCAATCAGTGGAACAAAGAGGAAAGCCATTTTTTGTTATTTCCCTTTTACATTGCAGGGCCCCTTCCACTAAATCTGCTCTGAAGGATCCCCAAACCTCTGGAACAGATTTAGAGGGTCTGGGGGCGGGGAGGCGGTTGCCAAAGAACGCTTCCCTCTCCATTCCACTGATAGAAGCTTCAGTCAGCTGAGTGACACCATTGGATGCAGCCCTCACATTCTTAGCATTCTGGAGGTTCAACACCAGGTTCATTTATTAGGAGGGATGTGAAAAGCTTCTGCGCAGCAGCAGAACTGTTTCCAAAATTTCAGAAGGTACACCCTCACCAGTTTCGCTGGAAAGTGTGTATATGTGTCTATGCACATATTTGGGATTTGTATTTTTCTTGTTTGTTTGTTGGCAGAAATTCATTATCTAACAAAGATAAAATTCCACTTATGGAATTCTTGTAGAAAGCTTAATATCTGCTCCATTAGGCTTCCTTCTCCACAACATGTGTGATACCTTTCCAGGGTTTAATGCTCAAAATGCTCTTAAGATAAATAGTATGGCTTACTTAACGGAATATATTTTTCTTATACACTAGAATAAAGCAGACAAAGAGAAAGATGAAAAATATTCTCCTAAAACGTTTAAATTGCGACGCTCATCAAAACCACCTTTTCATGCCAGTATATCACCTGAGATGGCATCCAAATCAGACTGCGCTGAAGCCAAAACTTCTGAAACTGCTCCAAATAAATCTTCAGAGATTATTTCTATCCTTAATGGACTGCAAGGTAATAGACACGTTCCAGTTTATTGTGCAAACATTTTCTAGTACTAGGGAAGAGAATCCTTTATGTAGCACAGGCTTTAAACAGACCCTCGTCTAGTCGCCTTTAGTGAATAAGAACCGTGTTCAGACAAGGAGACAACAAAGCCTTGGTGAGCCTTGTCAAACTGCCATTAATAACTAACACATGAACTCATCTCTAAATGTTTTCATGTGGTGATATGTATCAGTGTTAAGGGTAACATTTATGCAAACACATGTGTTTGAGAATACGTGTTAATAATTATTTAATTTTTCCCATTGGTGGACTAGTAAATTCTGTGGACACATTTGTGAGGTTGATGCTAAGAACAATCCAACAGTAATCTTTTGTACAAGGATTATCTGCAGTGAAGATGCAGTCTTTATTTCTTGGAGCAAATACTTTTCTCTAAATTTTCTGTTTTATTTCTTTACATTTCATGGGTTGAACCCAAAGGTAAAATGGAGCAAATGTTGCTTATTTTGCTGCAGTGATCAAGGCAATACTGATATGTTTACTCCTACCACATTAGCATGAATGTTTAGAATTACAATACTTGAGGAAATTATCTCTACTGATGTAATCTGTTTAAATATAGGGATCTAGAAATTATTTCTCCATCATGGAAGTATTGTTCTTAGCTTAGCACAAAAGCCAAATTCAATTAGTATTGTGTGTAAGATGTAGTGCAACACCTAGCGCCACTGCTATTATTATTAGTCTCTGTGACACATAAGCTTGTGTGTTGCGACTCACATGACAATGTCAACTCTCAAACATCTTGTGTTAACATTATGTTGGATCTCACCCAAGGAGAGAACAGAAGGCAAAGATAAGAGCTGATAAAGAAGAAAGAGGGAAGCACATTCATGTATTTTGAAATCAGTAGTACTGGTGACTAGCTTAAGCATGACCAATCATTTACTTAGTACAAATTATGGATAAGAATCTAGGCTCATTAAGAAACAGGAAAACTATAGCAGGCCGGAACAAGTAATCATGTATTCTCCTAGCAGAATGTCTTTGTGTGAGTGAGTTGCCCCCTCTTCTTTTTTGTTCTTTAGTTTCCTACCATCTACATTCATCTGTTCCTAGTTTGTTCTAACATTTTCCTTTTTTATGGACATCAACAAATTTTTGCTTTTCTGTCTGTTACTAGATATTGCAACTCACATTTTAACTTTTTATTTCATTTCACCCACATCCTAGTAGTTCCATTCCTCCTTAAACAAACTTGTGGCTTCTAGTCTTGGGTCAGAATCCAACGAACTACTTTAGCTGAGCTCAAAGGCCTGTGTTTGCTGAATGGAATTATTGGCTGATTTTTCTGAACAGCCGCTCTCCATGAAAATCTTCGAAGTTTTAAAAGCCATCTTGATCAACAAGCTGCTGATCAAGAAGATAAATATAAAGTCCCTTGGGCTCATGGAATTGATTGCTCAGTTGTTTGAATGTTGGACCTGGTCCCATACAATATGGTATCAATCTGTCATTTCTCACAATGGAACCATACTCTTTATGTTGCTCCTTTAGGGAGTCTTCGTTCTCCTTTCCTTTCCAATTCTACAGTCTTAGAACATGTGGGATTGATTCACTTTTATCCTCCAAAGAATATTGCATTTCCTTTTTAAAGCCATTTCTCTGATAAAGCCTTTTGAAACCATCCTCATTTCCTTTTCGTCTCGTGCACTTTCCTTTGAGTCTGTTTCATCATTTGTATTGCAAGTTACAAGCTATCTTAGATTGTCTGAGAAAAGAATATTTATTTCTGTGGTGTTTGCTTAAAGGTTTTTATTAATTGTATCTAAGGTCCAGTTTGCATTAATAAACATAAAAAGTATGGTTTTTGATGCAAAAACCTGTGGAGAAGCAGGAATGATATTACTTTTTGCAGAAAACAACAACAACAACCCACTGAAGTGTTCTCATTCATTGGTAAAACACAAGTTTTGTGTGCAGGAATACCTGGGTTCAATCTTCAGCATCTTCAGATAGGGCTGAGGAAGAGAGCTCTGCTTGTAAACTTGGAGAAGTGTGTAAATCAGTTTAGACAATACTTAGCCAGATGGACCAATATTCCAACTCTATTACAGCTTCCAGTGTTCACTTTTAAATAAAAAGAGGCTGATGTTACACAACTGGATTGAGGACTGGTAAGGCATTTTAGCCCAGGCCCGCACAGAGCATGGAACAGTTGGGTACACTTGTCCAGGACCTCAGAGGGCTAAGCCAGCTGGGTGGGGGGTGGCGGGCCTGCCAGGGGCTGGCTGTACTTATCATGTTTGAATTTATAACTTTATTCTAACAAGACTCCTGCCCTGGGTCCTCAGACAAGATCTGCATGGGCCTGTTTCAGCAAGCACCGAAACCTGGAAATAACCTGTTCCGGTACTTCCGGGTTTCAGCGCGTCCATAACCTGAAAACGCGTAACCCGAGGTACCACTGTACTGCCCTTCATCCATAGATCTCGGGGCAGTTCACAACATAAAAATACAAGATATAAAAAAACAGAATACACAATAAAGACAAGAGCAAAAACAAACCCATAACCCACCCTCTCTCAAAAGAATACCACATGAGAGGGAAACCCCATGTATTTCATGCACATTGCCAAACACGTGATTAGCACTCTAACTTATATGTGATTGCATATTAGGAGTAAAACCTAGGCACCCCATTCTCTCCATCAGGCTATAAGAGATGAGCATGTAATTTGTATGCTTAACTGGGAAGATTTTTGCATACATCCATATGTGCATCGTGCTCCTATGAGTGAAGATGTATTTATCAGTATCAATCACTTAATAGAGTTGCAAAATACTATACAAGTTCCTTGGTATAATTACCCAGCAGCATTGTGAGAATTGGAAAACAAGAACTGCCACCAGTATAGCTCTAGCATTTTTTTAAAATCATGTTTGATTTGCTTTTTAAGATTAATTTTAATAGATAGAAAGATTTTGAAGCCTAAAACAAATGTTTTTGTATCAATATAATTGTAATATATCCAGAAATATAGTTAGGATGATGGTTTTTGCAGTTGATTTTCTTGGTTCCTCCCCCAGCTTCCGAAAGCTCTGATGACAGCGAGCAAGATGATGACCAAAGTCCTCCAAGTGTTTATAATAATGGTAAGGAAGAACCGCAAGATGAGGCTTTGAGCCAAGGTAACAATGAACTCTGTCCAAAAGAGCAGAACAGCTTGCCCTTTCCAGAAGAGGTCAAATCCCTTTCAGATGCCACAGCATCCAAACCAGCATCCAAATCTCCGGAAAGACTACGAAAAGAATTGGCAGAACTATCTGATGATACTGATTATGAGGGAGAGAACGAAGCCACCAAGAAGAAGAAAGAAGTCAAAAAAGAGGCAGTGGATAAAACAAAGCCCCCAGTAAAACGTGGAAAACGAAGATACTGTGTCCCAGAGGAATGTGTAAAAACTGGGTCACCTAATATCAAGGATGAAAAATCAAATGGCAAAGACATGTTAAGTTTGGAAAACAGTAGCAACAGTTCCTCAGATGAAGATGAGGGGAAAACTAAATTAAAAATAACACCAACCAAGAAGTACAATGGTTTGGATGAGAAGAGGAAATCCTTACGGACAAATGCTTTTTATTCAGGTTTCTCTGAAGTGGCAGAGAAGAGAGTAAAGCTTCTAACTAACTCTGATGAAAGGCTTCAAAATACCAGAGCTAAAGATCGAAAAGATGTCTGGTCAAGTATTCAGGGGCAGTGGCCTAAAAAAACCCTCAAGGAGCTTTTTTCAGACTCTGACACAGAGGCAGCAGCTTCTCCGCCACATGTGTCTTCCGAGGATGCTACACCGGAGCAACACCTGCAAACTCTCGTAGAAGAGACTTCTTTTCCCAGTTCTAAATCTGAAAGACCTTTGCCACTCAGCACAGAAATGAAACCTGTTGAGGAGAAGCCAGCTGAAACGAATGACAAAAAAGTTGAATTCCCAAGCAGTGGCAGTAATTCTGTACTAAACACCCCTCCCACAACACCTGAATCGCCCCCGTCTGTAACAGTAGCAGAATCCAGCAGACATCAGTCCAGTGCGTCTGTGTCTGAACCACTGGCACCAAATCAAGAAGAGGTACGAAGCATCAAGAGTGAAACGGATAGCACAATTGAGGTGGACAGTGTTGTAGGGGAACTGCAGGACCTGCAGTCTGAAGGAAATATATCTCCTACGGGCTTTGATGCCAGTGTCAGCTCCAGCAGCAGCAATCAACCAGAACACGCTGAGAAAGGTATAAACATTGTGCCGTTTAGCTTTTATCACTTTTCCAAATTTGTTATTAATGTGTTGAGTTCCAAGGTTTCTGTCTGTCTTCAAGATGTCTTAAATCTCTGTGAAAACTGTACTGTTCAGAAAATGGAATATAATTATCAGTGGGTTGGACTCAAGGTTTTCTGGGAACAGATTCAGCCCCATATATTTTAGAGTTGAAAGAATGCATCTTATTATTTAAAAGGAGAGATGTTAGGAATCTGATATTAATACTGAACTATGTGAATGTGCCACTATTCTTTGCACAAGTTTATCTCACAAATGGGAATGAAAATATTTTGTTATCTCAAAAGTTATCCGGAAAATGTAATTGAGTGGCTACAGTCTAATAGATTATATGGTCTAGTAGATTATAGTTGACCATGGGATCTAACAAAATTGTTTTGAATTTCAGTACAGTATTAACTACAGTACAATATTTATATATTTTGCTAAAGAATGGTGCAGCTGACTGAAGAGGACATCAGACTGCACATTTGATCTTCTTTATCCGCTTGTCACTGCCAACCAATCCTGGTTTGCTCTACAGCATTCTTCCATTTCTGCTCTGTTCATGTTATCTGTTGTTCAGCATAGTAGTTTTACATGTCCTGTGAAATGTAGATTACTGTCTTTAGAAACTATGATAAAATTGTCTCAGACTTAGTTAAATTAATAGACAGCTGAAAACAACAAAATCTTTCAAAAACATACAAGCATGATTAAGTGTTCCTATTCTATTAAATTTCATCCCTAGTATGGTAGGCTTTTTATTACAGGAGTATTGCATATTTTTTCACATTTTCTAAAGGGATTTCTAAACTAAGAGTGGCCATTACTTTATCATTCTATTAAAATGATAAAAATAGTTGCTTGAAAGTTTATTTTAATAACATATGTCTTGTTTTTTCTTCTCTCAGTTTTAAGGAATCATCTAACAAAATCCTTGCTTTGAATAAATCAGAGTATCTAGCATTCATATTTTCTATGGCTGGACCCAAAAAAGGGATATGGCTATGCAGGAAAGGACCACACACACAGCTGCAACTTCACATCCTGCTTTTGCCACATTAGTTTCCACTGCCTTAGAGGCAAGATGCTTTCTAAACTGAACAGTGGTTTGCCTCTTCAGTAGCAACTGCTGAGACAAAAGCAGCAAGCAAAGCTCAGGTTGTGCATGCGGTTTTTCCCCACATGGGTATGTCTCTTCTTTGGTCTAGGCCTACTTACTTTAGATAATTTGCATTGAAGCAGGAAGCAGATATTTTAAGTTAATTCCACTTCATCATTTAAAAAGTAAACATTGGTGTCTCTGGTATGTAAAATACATTGTGTAATATCTTGTTCTTGCTATTATTTTACTAAAGCTTGTCCAGGCCAAAAAAGGCTCAAAGATGTCCAGGGAGGTGGTTCCTCAAAAAAGCAAAAAAGAAGTCACAAAGCATCTGTGGTGAACAACAAAAAGAAAAGCAAACGTAAGTATAGCAAACTTCAGCTTCAAACTTTAGAAAATGTCTTTGCAACAGTTTTGGGCCTGCTTTTGGGTCAAACCTTAATATCATTCATGTTTCTCACAACTGAGAATGAAGTGTTGTTGGAATGAAGAAGTTATAGAATCTGTACATACAAAAAAAAAAAAATTGTATACCCCCCCCCCCGAATGAGTTCTCATAAGTGATAAGGGCTGCCTAACCCATATCAAATTGTGGAATTCCTTGCCCTCTGGCACCAGGGACAGGTACCACTCATCTCTATGGAAACAAGTGTTACGTTTTCTCTTCCAGTTACCTGTTTTAAACTGCCATTCTGCTTTTATTGGAAGATTGCAGCCAGATTGTCTGCATCAAGATTAGTTTTACCCCGCAGTAAGAGATGCGTCTTGTAATTGGAAACAATCATTCAAAGGGGTGCTGAGATTTTTAGAAATATGCTAAACCTGTATTTCCTATGTGTTTCTTCAGCAAACAGCAGTGATAGTGAAGAACTTTCTGCTGGAGAAAGTATCATCAAATCTCAGCCAGCAAAATCAGTTCCTGCAGCAATGAAGTCTCAGAATACCAAATCTCCAGCAAGAACACAGTCTCCAGGAAAGTGTGGCAAAAATGGAGAGAAGGATTCTGATCTCAAGGAACAGAACAATCGCTTGCCAAAACTTTACAAATGGAGTTTTCAGATGTGTAAGTATGGATTTCTTGTTGCTGTGCCTGCACTTTTGAATGTGTACCTTCTGCAACCCCAAGGTTGTTGGAGGGGCAAGGAAATGACCCATGTTAGCCTGTTTTGCAACAAAGGCAAAGAGGTTTGTAGTATTTTAAAGACTTAAGAGATTTATTATAGCATAAACTTTCACGTTGCATCTAATGAAGCAGACTCTTTGCCTTGAAATCTTATGGCAAAATAAATATACATAGGTGGTTGGTTGGCTGGTTTTTGTGGGTGGTGATTATTTGATTCCTAGTGGCAGTAGCTACTGATACAAGAATAACCTTGATAAGTAGACTCATCCAGTCTTCCCAGTTTTCTATAAAGAATCATTTATTTCTTAACACTGCCCAATTTTTATTTAATTAAATCTAGAATTTGTATAATGCTATAAATTTGTTGCATCTCCTTCAGTTTTGGTCTATCCCTCATTTTGTGTTATTTTTCATAAGGTGGAAGAATTAAGATTTTGCATTGAGCTAATGAATGTTGCTTTCTCTGCAGCTGAACTAGAAAATATGAGCAGCACAGAGCGCATAGCAATCCTACAAGAAAAGCTACAAGAAATCAGGAAACATTACTTGTCTTTAAAATCTGAAGTAGCTTCCATTGACAGAAGAAGAAAACGTTTGAAGAAAAAAGAGCGGGAAAGTAAGTAATTAGGTCTTGAACATGTTGACGAAGTTAGAATTTGACTCTTGGGTGTCTCTTAAAATATTAGGTATTATTTTGTGAGTATTAAGGGACCGTTTCAATCTTATCCTAATCTGAGCCTGAATGCTGTCCCTTGCTTCTCACATTGTTATTTTTCACATGCTCAGTGGCTGCCTCTTTGATTCTGTACTTGAGCAAAGTTAAAAAAACCAAACCAAACCAGTGCAGAATAAAAAGCGGAGGCATTAATAAAGCTCATGCTCATCCCTTCTCTATGGGCAGGCATTGTAAAAGAAGAGTGCAGGAATTGCTCCATGTAGACCTATTTCCCATCCAGTGTACATTAAAATAATCACAAGGAAGCAAACACGTTTGTGAGAAAGTTAGGATTATCTCATTGCAACCGCTCAATCCACAAATGCTACCTGATTGTACTGTTTATTAGGCCAGGAGGAGGAGCTGGCAAACTGATCTATATAACGATAATGCACAAAAAGGTCTTATTACAAAGCAACAGTGTGAGCCTATGTATAGTGTGTGATGGGAAGTGGATCTTTAGATCATATTTTCCTTTCCCTTGCTGCTCCTTCAAATGTAATGTCTAAACTGGGAGATAATGCAGTTATTGGAACACGGGACATGCCTCACCCAGCAGTCTTAAACTCATCTGGAAAATTAACTCTGAAGCAAGTAAAACTACTATGTTTCAGACAAATACCCCAAACCTAAGTGCACTAAAATGGAAGCAAGTTCCTTTCATCTCAGTGACATTTACTATTTCACTTAAGATCAAAGGCAAAATCCTTCCAAAATACAAGATGGGCAAATTGGTAATCCTGGTTGGGCTTCTGTTACAAGACTGGGCTTCATAAAGCTCTTTTTCAATGCAAAAATGAACTTGGTAACAGAAGTGAATCCATTAAAATGAAGTATACCTTCTTAAATTGTGGCAATCTGTGTGCACCAAAGTGAACTGAGGCTATAGTCTTACCCACTTACCTGTGACTAAACCCCACTGAAATCCAGGGGACTTACTTCAGTATAAACTTTTATATGATTGTGCTGTAAATGCCCTTAAGATTGCTTAATAAAGCAACACATATCACTGAAGAGACGACCACAACTATAAAAGCACTCAGGAGGTAGTTACAAAATGCCGATATATGCCCTAAATGTTATTTGATTTCTGTAACTATTCTTTTCAGGGAGTATTTAATTTTTTGCTCTACATTACAGGTGCTGCTACCACGTCGTCATCCTCTTCCTCGCCTTCTTCCAGTTCCATTACAGCAGCAGTTATGTTAAGTTTAGCAGATCCACCCATGTCAAGTTCATCACAGAATGGAATGTCAGTTGAGTGCAGGTGACAGCAAGACTTGCCTAAGCACTTTGCACTTAATGGCTGCTGAGGGCCACTTTTTATACTGCACAGTGGCACAAAATTCAGACAAGCACTATTTTGTATTTAAATTTTTTCTTGACAAGCTAACTTTGCACTTAAGTGCACTTTTTTTGAAGAAAAAGTACAACAAACTGCTTTTCCTCAAGCAATAATTGTTTCCAACTTGTCTGGGAATTGTGTGGTGAGTTGAAGGCCTTCCACTGTGGCAAATGAAGGCTGTTCACTGCCAGTAGAATGGATACGGTAAGCATACAGTTGTTGGGTAGGCCTGATTAATGTGTTAAAAGTGGCTTACTGTTCACCTATTCCCTGGTATTTTGTTAAAGCTGGAGCATTTGATATTTTTCCATTATTTAGGAAAAATGAACCTATTTTCATTTTTACAAGACAATTGTTTTTTAACTAAGTCACCTTACGGTGGCTATAACTGTACAAGTCAAGCACATGTAATTTAATTCCAAACCTGCCATCAATAGGATGTTTCTCATCAGACCTGATAACCAAATATAAGGATTCTGTTTAAAAGGCTGACTAATGTTTACAGGTTTGAATTAGGCTAAATAGGTTACTGTGGGTTTTTAAATAACCCAGGAATTGGAATGAAACTACTGTACTTTGCCATTTTTCTATGAATCAGTATTTTTTTTAATTTTGATAAAAATACATTGTGAAAAAAAGAAGAAAATGGCTAACAAACTGTATTAAATCTTAATGTATAAAGATTGTATTTAGCCAGTTTAAAGTGTATATTTATTCATAATGAATTATAACACTTATATTTTTGTGTTTTCTTGTAAAAGTTTCTTTTCAGTTAAAGCAACAAATATTTCATTTGTAATGCTTATTTTATTATGAGCTACAACTGAGAGGTCTTCAAGAAGGAGTAAACTGTGTTAATATTATACATGGGTGTCGAGAAGAACATTGCCACAGAAGGGATAGTTGTTTATAATATAAATAGCTAACTGAGTGGTAGATACTTTTTTTTTTTAATAGCCTTGTACAAAACCCCAAATCAACTCAACTGTTTTCACTTCTATTGACTTTATGTTGTATGGATCCCAAGCCCTCTCTTGGTTGGCACTTGTATTTAATTACACAACTTTGTAAGACATTTGTATATTGCGGAGTGTTCATTCAAGCTATTTAATACCTGGCACTGTTAATACACAGTACTTTATTGTACAGATTGTTTTACTGTTTTAATTGTAGTTCTGTGTACTTTTTTTGGCTGGGCTTATGGGGGCTGGCATGTTTTTCTTTTTTCTTTTTATTTCTTTTTCTGGCAATACAACATGTAAGAATTTCAAACCTTCTGTTTGTAGATGCTAGAGTGTCAGAATCTTTACATTCGACTTTTCTAAGAAAAGCATTTTCAGTCTTAGTAGTGTGTGCTTAAAAGGTAACTGATTTTATTGAAAATGGTTTCAAGCTATTCAGATATGTACAGGACTGTAAAAAATTGTTGACAAACATTGAAGGAAAGACATATAAAGAAAAGCTATAAAATATATATTAGGTTCTGCAGACAATGGAATTATGTAATATATTGTATAAATGTAAGCAAAGGCCTCCGAAATAAAATGCCATAGTTTGTGAATATTGGATTCTGTTTCTAACAGTTTAATTAAGACATTTCAGTGTCTTCAGGATTACCAGCTATAAATTCAGTTTAGCTAATATATTGGTGGTTACCTGGGGGTTTTTTTTGGTAAACATTTCTATCATTTCCCTTTTGATTCCATACAGTATAGAAAAAACAAATGAAATATAAAACCAGAGCAATAAAAAAAACATAGATAACAAAAGTATTTTAGGCATGCATCTTCTGCCAGAGAGTCAGTTATACCAAGTGTAAGTTGGGAGGAGTTGTTTGGGAGCAAATCATCATACAAATGTACCTCTGAGCCAAATTTCAAGTTAATCTAATCTACAATGTTGGTACCATTGTCATTGATGATGCATTAGATTCCACAGATCTTGTTGAGGCTTGCTAGGCAGCCACTATTTGTGCTTGCAATCAAACCCGCTTTCCCAATTCCTTTGGCATATGCAGAAGGCTTCGAGGAGAAACAATAATTTCTCCCATGTGCACTGTGGCTAGGAGAAGGTAAAAAAACAGCAGGGTCCTTCTCACTGTTTATCCTCTTTGCAAAGCAGAAGTGAGAAGACCTACACCTCTCTTCCAGGCCCTCTGGCACATTTTTGCTGGGGCAGTTTAAATTTAAGTATCTGATGGGCTCTAATATTTACTGTTTTGGTTATTAGTTGGTAACATTGGATTCCATTGCAGACACTGATGTTGCACTCACACCAGCACCTAACAGGATCTTTAACTGTGTAAAAATGTCTAACACACTACAAAATGCTGTTTCATGTGCAGTGCACCTAGGAATGTCCCCTTGCCCAGCACACCATTGATCAGAACATAGTATGGTTAAAATAGGCTGACACCTTCTTTACCTCAATGGACTGATAACGTTCCAGAACAGTTGTTGGTTATGGTTTTGTTCAGAGAGGCTACTTGCTGTAGGTTCTCCTATGGCTGGGCCCAGTCCTTAGAGCTCCCAAGAACAGAAGCACAGCAAGCGTTCTTGATTTGTAGAATTTGTCTCACACCTTTCATCATAGATCATTTTGGGGCAGGTGACAACTTTTAAAGTTACGTTTTACATTAACCCAGCAGAAGCATCAAACAAGCAAGAACATAAAACAAAATACAGTACTGCATATTGTCTTGAGATTTTAAATGAATATATATTTTTAATAAATAAGCAGTTCAGTACCAGAAAACAATCAATCCATCTGTCATCATGTTAATCCACAGGTCCATACATCTAAGATACTCGAAAGGCCTGGAAGAATGAGGAAGATTTTACAGCTGGCGCCGAAAGTGTAACTTAAACTGTTACTTGTGCATTGCATCTGTTTACAATTGTGGTATATAAAGAGCTGTCTTTTAATTAATTATTACAAATCCTCTTGATGTCACCTTTGCTTTTCTTGGCACCCTTCTGTTTAAAGCCAGATACAAGAGTGCTGGGTTGGATGAGAGTGTTGGGTCAGAAGGTTATGAAGATAGGTCTACAGTAGGTGTCCCGCCTTGCCATGTGCCGCCCTCAAGTACTACAGTGGCTACAAAGTCATGTGGTGTGACTCACCAGGCT
The DNA here is from genome assembly GCF_027172205.1 of Podarcis raffonei. Taxonomy (NCBI): domain Eukaryota; kingdom Metazoa; phylum Chordata; class Lepidosauria; order Squamata; family Lacertidae; genus Podarcis; species Podarcis raffonei. Next base: position 78,530,214 of record NC_070604.1, on the reverse strand, counting down.
CTTACTGCCCCCACCCCCGAACAGGCACTGGCAGCAATCCTGTGTAGGTGCCACTCTGTTCTCATTCTGCTTGGGTGGCAGCAGATTAGAATCCCCAAAATGCATTGCCTAATGTAAACTTAATCATATTATCCGGTAGCCTAAAATGGTATCCACTCAAATGGGGATCTCGGGGGAAGGGGAGAAATGAAGCGACTAGAGGGGAAGAAAGGAAAGCTAGGAGGAAGAGGAAGAGGAGATAAAGCAGAGCAACAGGGGTAGGGGGACGGAGCAATCGGAGGGTGGCACAATGATAAGAAAAGAGGAGCAACAAGACTCCCACCCACAGGTAGAAATGGAATCCCATAATATAGAGTCACTTGAACTTGTACAGTTTTTTTTTGGGATGTGCCCTGCCATCAAATCACATCTCCATGGACTGAAACATAAAAATTGCAGACCACCACTTTCAGCACCACTGTTATCAAAAACATATGAGAAACAAGTCTTGATCAATCCTCATGATTTTTACACCATCCAATCATATTACTCTGTTTCTATATGTGTTCTGTGATTTAATGGTGGTGATGTTGGCATCCTATGTAATGCTCATAAAGATCTACAAAGATCCACATTTCTGTGCCATAGTAGCACTAGCATGTACTGGATATGTGATTTTACAGTTCAGTATAAGTTTTAATTTGATGGTCAATTGGGGGGACACCTCTTGTAAAAGACATGACAACTGAAGATAATCAATTTTTAATCTACTTTATCCAACTTTTGCCTAGACGTCACAAAAAACGCTGTGTCTCCTCTGTCTGTGAGGGCATGGGATCAGTCACCCACAGTTGACTAGCTGAGCAACAAAGCCACTTCTCCCTCTTGCTCTCTTCCTCCTCCCTCCCTGCCTGCCTGCCTGCCCACAAAGCAGAGGCAGCCCTGTTGCTCCATTCCTCACTTGGTGGAAGGGGTCCTTCCTCAGAGTGAGGCATTGTGGGTGAGGTCACCCAGTGACTGCCTGTGCTGCCACCACTTAGTCACTATGACTATGTCAAAAGATTGGTTTTTAAACTTCAGGTTCTGTCAAAAACTTGATTTGTTGTCATCACAGCAAAGCAAACATCAGGGGGTATCTCTCATTTCCACCAGCTCCCCTACCATATCACAGCCTGGGCCTGCAGGTCCCCCAGTTCCCATGGGTGGCTTTTCTGGAGCTGCGGCAGGAAGGAGGAAGCAGAAATGCCCTATTCTGTGAAAAGTTAAATTGAGGATCAAGCACTCAAATTTCCCCCCAAAGAATAGTATTTTATTGAAAATGAGTCCTTAAAATTCAGCCTAACTTCACAGGAGATTTCAAGTCTTAAGCCTATTACTGCAGACATGGCTATATATCACTCCTTATGCTAAGAAGTTTACATCAAGTGGATGGTGCTCTTGCATCTTGCACTGGCCTAATTACAGCCCATGGCATAAGAGATAAACCACCGCCACCCCAATGCTTTTGTAGCTTAATAACAGTTTAACCCAGTGGTTTCTATTATGCTACAATTAAAGACAAGAGCCAGCTTGAGGGTGATGTGCTGGAGCTACTGGCAATCCTTGCAGACTCTACCTGAGTGAGTTCCAAATATTTGTTTCTTTGCAACACAAGGAATCAGGAGCAGCCTGTTTTTACCTAAGTGTCCTCTCCAGCTTCCAGTTTTAATGCTGCAGCTAAGTCCCTATTATGACCAGAGCTTAGATAGCTTTCCTCACTGGTGGTGGGAGGTGTGCTACCTATTACAAGATTCAAAAACATGAATGGGAAAATCTGTGCTTTCCTCTTAAACAACAAAACTTCTTTAATCCTACCACCACAAGTGTATATGTACCGTACTTTGTAGAGTATATGACTTACTAGCATCAGAAACTGAATTTATTTTGGTGGGAGTAAAATGTATCTGATTTATGTGTGGGTAATTAACAAAAGCTACCAGCATGAGTTTGACCAAACTGCGGGAGGCAGTGGAAGACAGGAGTGCCTGGCGTGCTCTGGTCCATGGGGTCACGAAGAGTCGGACACGACTAAACAACAACAATTAACAAAAGTATCAGCTGGGCGCCTAGATTCAAAATGTGATGCTTTGCATGTCTGCTTACAGTTCTTGGCTACTCTGCCTATCCCTCTTGCAATGAACAAATCATACACTGTTAAGTTTAAAAGCTTTACTTAACTATAGCCAAAGGTCTGGTTCATGCATTATTCTGTGCAGCAGAAAGTAGAACACTGGTAGATTACTCTTGGATGCAAAATACCGCATATACTGTAGTCTGAATTACATACTCTCAAGTTCAGACACATCCATCTATGGCAAGAAGAGATTGATGAAAGGAACAGAAGCAGCTTCACTCCCTAATGGAGAAGAGGGGGCGTGGCCTAGCTCAGTCTGGGAACAGAACTCTCTGGTCTTAATCCCTTCATGCACTAATTAGCACTCCTGCATAGCTGTTTGACCACTTGCTTACCTTAAATAACTTTCTTAAGTTACTTCTTACCTTCACCTTTAAGCACCTCACCATGCTCACAGCCACACAGAGAGTTTTTGCTTATTTATTCAAATAATTTAAGGACCCCTGGACATTTAAGTGATTGCCTATGAGATCGCCTTACCCACACATGCCCACTTGACTGTTTCAGTTGGTGGAATTGGCACTGCTACAGGTGCCAGATAATACGTGTCTCTCTTTGGTGCCTGCTAAAAACATTTTTTAGACAAGTCTACTCAGATGCTTAGAAAGTTGAGGTTATTTTAATGTTCTGTATGTTGTAAAGTAGGGTTGTGGTTTTTCTCAATTTTATTGTATTGTCCTTTTGTAAACCACTTCAAGGGTTTTTTGTTTTTGTTTTACAATCAAGCAGTGTATAAATTTTATGAAATAACTAACCAGATGTAACAGCGTCCTTTAAAAATCCAGCCTGAGCAAGGAAGTTGTGGGAAGACCAAGATGGGCTGGGGCAGCTGGGCGGGGGTTGGAGTGCTTCCACTTTCGCAGGACAAGAGCTGACACAGGCTTCTGTTGACTTTTAACCATCGGATTTGTACTGTTCTGAAAGTCAAACAGGGACTGTGCCAGCGCACAGCTAAAGAAACTTTATTTGCATCATGGACTGCAGGGGACGTGCGAACAAGAGAAAACCTCCAACCCAGAGATCAGGAGACTCTGCTTATCCCTGAGATTTTTCCTCCCGTTTATGTCCAGAGGACGCAAGTGTGGTACTGCTTTGAATTAAACTACGGAGGCAAAAGCAGACGAAATAAAAGTAACATGGGCGGGGCTTATTAGTGCTGGAGGTTGCCAGTCAGAAGCATGCTGTAGGCACAAGAAATTATGAAGAAAACCATCTTATTAATTGGATAGAGAATTTCCGGGTTTACCCTGGAAACCGTATGTTTGTCTATCCATTGGGATTTTGTGACTGGATAACACTGCCTCTACACAGAAATAGCGGCAAGTAGTGACAAAGGTGGCAGCTCCTTCTAATTCGTATACTGTATTAAATTGTCCTGCTAGTGTCAGAACCAATGCAGTTCTTCATTGCACCCATCTTGCACTTTAGGACTGACGAAACCGTGGCTGGGGAAAAGTTGGCTTACAATAGCCCTGCAAGGCAGTCCAATCTTAGTATTATAATAATAATTTATTATTTATACCCCACCTCTCCCAACAGATCATTAAAAACACGATAAAAGACCAAACATTAAAAAAATAGTACAGGTTAGAGCCTGGTTCGGATTTCCCGTCAAAGCTCCCCCCTCCAAACACGCCTCAAGTTGCAGCAAAGGCCAACCTCCTGAAATTACACCTTCCCGGCCCAAATCCAACACCCAAAGTTACATGCTCGTGCCCCATTGGTTCCCGTACAGACTCGCCGTTCTTTTCACAGTTCAATCCAATGCAAGTTTACTCGAAAGCTAGTCCCAGGCTGTTCCAATTGTGGGGAAACCTTTGGCCCTCCAGATCCTGTTGAACTGCAACTCCCATCAGCCCCCAGTGCACATGGCCAATGACCAGGAGTGATGGGACTTGTAGTTCAGCGACATCGGCAGACCCCATTGTTCCTTGCTTGGGAGCACAGCTGTCAACTTTTCCCTTTTCTTGCGAGGTATCCTATTCGGAATAAGGGAATTTCCCTTAAAAAAGGGAAAAGCTGACAGCTATGCTTGGGAGTCACAAGCGGGGGAGAGCGCTGTTGTGCTCCTGCCTGCTTGCGGGCTTCCCAGAGTGAGACGAACAGGGCGCCGGGCCTGTTTTGCTTTAATTCGGCAACATAGTACTGTTTCCTTATGTTCTTACAACACACACACACACTTAAATGAGGTCCTCCTGAGGTTTTGAACTGCATCTCCTATCCCCGCCCCACCCCCAAACTGGCTGGGGCTGACGGAAGTCTAGAACAGCTGGAGGGCACCACGTTATGGGGAGGCTGAAGTAAAATGGCGTAAAAGAACCGGAAGTTTACGTCCGAGTGTTCCTCTGAGCTTCACGCGGCGCTGCGGGGGCGGAAGCGGCTCGAGCGGCGGTGATAGTGGGAGCGTGTCGAAGGCGAAGATGAAGATGAAGCAGTCCAAGGCGGCCAAGCTCCGCCCCGTTACCGGGTGAGGAACGCGGCCCGCGCTATGCCCTCTCTCCCCTCCGCCCCGCGGCTCCCATCCCCCCCCCCACCTTGGGTGCTAGAGGAGTCCTGGGCGCCCGCCGTCGCGGTCCCTTCTGATCCCCTCCTGCTGCTGCGTTTGCCTGCCGACCCTCCAGACCCCGCCTGCGAGACTTCTGCGCAAGCTTCTAATTGTGTCTGGCAGGGGATTTAAATTGTGGAATTGTGTTACAGCAAGCCTGCAGCTTATGAGGGGGTTACATTCCTGGGGATTGTGCCTAAAGCTAAAATCGTGTATAATCATAAACCCATTGGGTTCAGTGAAAGGTGCGATTGCCAAAATAATTTTCCCTGGATCCCCACCACGTTTTTTATTTTTTAGAAATCTTTTTGACGTGTGTAAAACTGAATGCGCACAAGTTAAATGTGCATAAGTTGTGCACTTACTGTACTTCATTTCTGTCTTGTTTTGATTTTTCTGATTTCTATAAATTACCTAAATATAGTTAAATGAAGAATTTTGCCATACTTACTCAGGTTACTGTGTAGTTTAGGAGGCTTTTAGCACTTTAAGCTAGAGGAAGTAAAATGCTAAGGCTACACATTAATCTGAGTATGTATGGCAGATATATTGCAAGTGGTTTGACTTGCTATTTTTTAAATAACAAAACTGTAAAAAGTTATTTTGTTATGTGATGTGACAAAGCTTTAAGTTCAAGGGGTACCAGACTTGGTACACGAGGGAAGATTTATGCACTTCTGTAGCCTTTCACTCTTCGCAAATATTTTTCTAACATTTATTTATTTCATTTATTAGATTTATATACCACCCTTCATCATAAGATCTCAGGGCAGTTCAGAGAATAAAATAAATAATAAAAGCAAGTAACTAAGTAAAACAAAGCAGCAAAACAATACCCCCCTTCCCACAGACATCTGCAGGACCTGCCTGCACCTGCAGATGAGCTGCAGTGGTGCATGAATCTTTCCTAATATACCAAGACTGGTACCCCTTAAATTTAATATTTGTCACATCACACAGCAAAATAACTTAATAAAGTTTTGTTTTAAAAATAATTTTGAGACAAACCACTTGCAGTATTTTTGGAAAGACAGTATAATTGCTCCTTCTCTCACATGCATACCTGAAATTGATTTCTGGCAATGTAAAAGTAATCATACAAGAATCAGAGCTGTCTCCTGTTTGTTTTTCTCCTCCTACATAGTGCTTATCTCCTGGCAGTCAATGATTTTTGCATTATATTTTCCTTTAATTGGAAAACTGCTGTGGAAATTATCTTGTAAGATTGAAAGGCAAGGTAGAAACATCTAAGCAAAAGTAGGAAAAACTGCAGGCTGTTGCTTGTGAAGTGCCATGTGTTTATTTTTCCAGAAGTCCATGGCCCATTGGCTCAGGAAGCAGGCGTATGTGCAGAGACTTCTCCATCTGTATACTTACAGCAAATGAACCACTCATATTGTACTAATTCTTCAAAAGTAATGACATGCACAATCTGCTTGGTTTTTTTGCATGATTATTGGTTTGTTTTACCTGTAGTTTATGCTTTGCAGGACAGTACTAAATGGGATCTGATGACCAACTTTATCTCTTTAATAGCAAAGCATGTGAGAAAGATGCTGCCACTGTATCAAAGGAAGATTATGTTGTGGGTCAAGTGGCCAACAGTCTGTTTCAAAATAAACCCACCGCACGTGTCACAGGTTCCCTGGTCCAGCTCTTCAGTGCTCCTGAGGCTGAAATACAGCCAGTGTATGTTGCTGTGCCAAGAGTAAGCACATTTCTTTACCTATGTAATTCCCAAAATGTGAGTTCAGTTCCCAGTACTGAAGTATGCCAGCATTTGGAATGCTTGACGTCCCTTAAATAAGACTGCAAACTGTAGATGTTAACTGTTAACAGTTCCATATTTCAACTCCTTAACCAGGCTGTGAGATTGTTGTTTGCATTCATGTTACAGACACTGAAGATGACAGATCATTTTGTTAACATAAGGATGGTCGTAGCACCCTTATTTTTCACACTATGTTCTTGTTTGAAACTGTTGATACCTCCTTTTTGGTGTCGCGGGTGGAGGAACAAGCAGCTGATATATTTTAGATTCTCAAAAACAGCAGCTGTGCCATCATGATAGGTCTTGGGTGCCATAAAATATTTTAATGATTGTTCCTTCATTGAAAGCTTATGAAACTTAAAGGTGCTCTTAAAATATATTTGTCAGCTGTCATTGGTAATGCTTCATCTTCTTTCTGACAGAGAAGAATCAACAGAGTGCTTTGCCACCAACAAGTATTATAGACAGAGCCTCTAAGTTACATTGGGCTTCTGAAAGCAGAATTTTATCCAGATGTTCACCCCCCCCCAAATTACCTCATGAAAATCCCCCACCCACCCAATACAGTCTTCTTGGTTGTGTGATTACCGATCAAAACAACATAGGGTTTTCTTTTAAAAATAAATAAATGTGTTTTTCAGTTTTGGTAGAGGCCTGATTAATACTTCACCAGTGTTGCATGAGAACTGTTTTCACTAAGGCTGGTCCAATGCTGCACAGTTCATGTTTGTAAAAACTGCATTATAAACCCAACTCACCTGCTTCTTGTGGGGCTTCTGTAGTATGGGACTAGCCCATGTAATATTGACTCTGATTATACAGGTGCAACTTATGAAATGGCCCTTGTGTGAAGTAAAAAACCTTTAAAAGAGAGTCAATAAGCCCTTTACACCTGATTCAGTTTAATTCTAATCATCAGTACCTTTTAAAAATTGCTGTTTAAAAATACCTTTCAACATAACAAAACAAGGTATTATGCTTGAGTGCCCTGAGCAATTATCTCCCATTCTAAAATTGCAAACTATTACAAAAACCATCTCAAAAGTGTGAGATCCTCAAGATTATTTTATACAGTGGTACCTTGGTACTTGAACAGCTTGGCTCCTGAACGCCACAAACCTGGAAGTGAGTGTTCCGGTTTGTGAACGTTTTTTGGAAGCCGAAAATCCGCCGCGGCTTCCGATTGAGTGCAGGAAGCTCCTGCAGCCAATCGAAAGCTACACCTTGGTTTTCAAACGGTTTTGGGAGTTGAGCCGACTCCCGGAACAGATTAAGTTCCAGAACCAAGGTACCACTGTATCTGAAATCACATGTGAGAAGTTGCTTAAGGTATTTTTTCACATAAAAATTACATGAATAAAGGAGTGGGATGGGGGCATCTTAAAACTTAAGTTGTTCCCAAAGTACAAAGTATATTATCTTATTGCTGTTCGGTGACCTTGTATTTCCCCAACCCCTTGTATGACCACGTTCTAAATAATTCTTTAAAATCCCTTTTCTAAAAGGAATGTAAGAAACGGAAGCTTACGGAAGAAGAAACTGCCACAGAAGTTAAGAGTTCGTCTAGTAAAGGAGAGCCTTTAAAAAAAAAGCTAAAAGCTAAAAAGAAGGATATCTCTCTTGCAGAGGAAAGAGTAGCAAGCAGGTAAGTGAAACACTTTAAAACTGATTAAGTTCAGAATAATCTATTAAAGGCAACCACGTGTCCTCACTCCCTCGTGGTCTGACTTGATGACCATTAGTAAGTCTTTCCAAATTCAATAGAACTTACTCCCAGATAGGTAGGGTTAGTATTACAGTCTAAACTGTTTGTTTTAGTTTGCAGCACTTAATATAAACCAAATTTTATCATACTTGTCATTTCTGTTGATTGGTTATCTTCTCTGGGTACTAGGAATGAGACAGAATTTAGAAATATAGATTGATTTAAGGCACATAATAAATTTTGGGTTTTCTCGTTGAGCAGTGTAAATTTTATAGAATGGCACTGTTGTAGAAGTAAAGGTACTCTGTCTTTGATTAAAACAATTTGAAGGCCAGCAATGATTAATAGAAAAAACTATGCATGTTCCTTCAGAATTAAACCCAACTGAGTTCAGGTGGACTTACTCTCAGGTAAATATGCACAGAATTTCAGCATAAGCATGTGAAATATGCACTGGCTCTTAAGAGTATAAATTGTATGCATATCTACTCAGAAGCAAATCCCATTTAGTGCCATTCAGTTCAGTGTGATTTACTCCCTTATAAGCGTGTAAGACTGTAGCTTTCATTTATGTCTTGCTTGGCCCCACTAAGGTTTGTTGACTGCTTGTTGCTTGAGTGACAGTAATTGTATGTTTTCAATATAGTTGTTGTCAGTCTCTCTAGCAATGTTGTCTGTTCCCCCGATCCCACCCGCCGCTTCCCCAGACAGTGGTTAAGTAGAGTTAAAATATAGATTTTTTGTGACTATTAAAAAAACACCTGCTAACAAAGTTGTTGTACCTTTTCATGGTTTATCAAGGGAATGTGCTTTGGATGAAGCAGATGAAGAGGAGGAGAAAAAAGAAATACAAATTAAACAAAAACTGAAAAATAGACGTTCTAAATTGGTTTCCCAAAAGCTTTCAGATGAAGATGCTGGACTAAAACAAAAGAAAACACAAGTTAACCCGGCTGAGGAAATGCTAAAGAATAAAAGAACAATTTTTGTGGGCAATTTACCTGTTAGTTGTAAGGCACAGGTAAGTTTGTGGGCAGAGGAGTTATGGTCCCCAGTATAGCAAGTGTTCAGGAGTTTGTTGTCACATATGGTATCTCCATGCCCCCATTTTTTATCCTTATTGAAGTTTTAGCATCATATATTTTTCTGTGCTTCTTTGACCTAACTGAAGATTATATAATTCAGTTACAGATAAACCAGATTTCCCAGTTCTGTGTTTTACTACCCCCCCATTATTTTTTTTAGAAGATGTTGTACTTCTTGTCCTTAATACCATGAGCCAGATAAAAGTTGTGTAGGGACCATCACGCTGTATGAATGAAATATTTGCTGCTTATTATTTTTGCTCACATTTGCTCTGACAAATTACACCGTATGTTTGTTTCAATCTAGATGCTGAAGACGTTTTTCAAAGAATATGGGCAAATTGAATCAGTTCGTTTCCGCTCTTTGGTATGTTTTGGTTGTTGATTTTTATAATATTAGCTGCATGTATCGTCATGGGGATAGAGTCTCTGGGCAAGAGCAAAATTGTGCTGTATGTGGGGAAAATAGTGGCTCCTTCCACTTTACCCATGAGCTATTGCCACTTGGTTCTCATACAGCTTCCGTAGCAAAAGGGTTAGTTTTGTGGCTGGCAATTTGTCACAGTAGAAAAGATGCTGTTTTTTCCTTGTTACCTACCTACTGCTTGTTCCAGTATTAAAGGGCCACAACAGGCAGCTGCGATGGTGCTGCCATTTGGAACTGGAAGAAGTAAAGCTGGAGAAGCAAAGGAGGTGAGGGGGGATATGGCAGGATAGGAGCAGAAAAGCATCTTACCCAGTGTAAACCAGTTATGGCTTGGCTTAGCCAAGGAATAATTTCTAGTTAGCACACATCCTCCCAAGTTCTGTATCTACACTCTTCCAAATAGCGTTGGGCTTTGTAGCTAGCAGGAAGTGCATCAACATGACCTCAGAAACCCATGTCCTTCCTCCAGCAAGAGATTAGGGAAGGATCTAGTGTGGTGTTGAGTTCATAATGTGATATGATAACGGAACAACACCAACCAACTAATGCACTACTTTCCCCCCTTCCCTTTCCAGATTCCAGCTGAGGCTACTGTATCCAAAAAAATGGCAGCCATAAAGTAAGTTATAATTTTTTTTATATATATATAAAATGTGTTTAATTTTTAGAGTGGGGAAACTACACATTTTCACTTAATATTTTTTTTTTCTTTTTAGCAGTTAATTTTTGTTAATTGTTGTTATTTTCAAAATAAATACATTCAGTAGGTTTGCTAAAGACCAGGGTTTCTTTCTACTGTTCTGGAACAAATTGGGAACTGATGTTATTCTGCCATTCATTGTGTTGATTGGTATAAATGGTAGAGCAGTGAGTTGTACTTGTGTGGCATAATAAAGCCACATCCAACTTCCTACTTGGAAAAAGTAGAAACTATTTTTCTACCCAATTCCTTACTATTGCTGATTGATTTCAACATCTATTGTGCCAAACTAGTGCATTTTTTAGCCAAATGAAGACTCCTTAAGATGCTTCCTAATGGGGCAGGAAGGGGCCCTCTCTCATTCCAGCAAAATTGTCTTACAATTTTGTACTGATGAAGAAATATCAGGAGAGACTGATCCTGTGTATTCCGGATGAAGAACGTATACAACTAGGCAGTTCCTTAAAATGTTTGCTAAGTGCCATTGAATTCAGTGGAATTTGTGTCTTAGCAAACATGCTGAGGATTGTGCAATATATTCTAAAGCAGGGGTAGAGAACCTTTGGCTCTCCAAATGTTGTTGGACTCAAATTCAAAGGAGGATGGGAGTTGTAGTTCAACAACAACTGGAGGGCCACAGTTTCCCCACCCCTGTTCTAAAGCCATCCATTCAGCTTGCAAACGTACATATGTAAATTGTAATTAAATGTATAGTAAACTTCATTTTTTTTCCTTTAGGCGAATGGTGCATCCTAATATGAAGTACATTAATGCTTATGTCGTTTTCAAGGAGGAATGTGCAGCCAATAACGCCTTAAAATGGTATTTTTAAAAAAGATTACTTGATGCTGGATTTTATAAAGTATTATGACATGCATTTAATTAAATAAATCTTAACAAAAGACATATCCTAAACTGTAAATACCTTTTCTGAAGTAACACACTGTGCAAACTAGGAAGGTAGCTGCTTTTTTCTGATTATTTTTTCGTGTTGTGGCTTTAATAGTAATGGAACAGAATTTACCAGTGGATTCCACATAAGAGTTGACCTTGCTTCAAAATCTGCATGTGTAAGTAATTCAATTGCTGTAGGAAGAAACTCCCCGCCCCACCTGCTTCCTTAGACTGTTGATTCAATTCTTCTTGTTCACTTGTTTTACAGCATGATAACAAGAGATCTATTTTTGTGGGAAATCTCCCTTATGGTAAGTGTTAGGTGAAATTTTACACTCTTCTTTTCAAATCTATGTAGAATTCTCTTGCAGAAAAATGACAGTTTCAGAGATCCTTATGAAATACATTCTTTTTGTAGCTTTTGCAGACTATAAAAGATTTAGACTGCATCTAGAAAGCTTTTAATATAAATGTATACTCATTTTTAAAAGCTGCTTTTAGATATACCAATAATAATTTGTTTTGCCACAAACAGTAAGATGATGCACATGATTTATTGTTACAGCTTAACAGAAATATATATACTGTAACAGGTCACATTAAAGTAGTTGTTGCTGGTAGTAAAAAGTCCTACATTTAAATTTTAAATGAAAATATTTTGAATTTTTGGCACATACCTAAAACTTATGTTTTAACACCAGCATACTTTTTTAAAAAAATGTTTGCTTACAGAAATTGATGATGAGACAGTAAGAGACCATTTCTCTGAATGTGGAAATGTAATCAGTGTACGAATTGTGAGAGATCGGAGCACAGGCATTGGCAAAGGTTTTGGTTACGTTCTGTTTGAGGTACGTCAATAGCTATTCAGTATCTGTGATGACAGAAACTTAACATTGTATTAACACTTAACACTTGCTGTGATTGAAGGGTAGCTGGTTTCATATGCTCAGCTGTTAGCAACAATGTAACATTAAAACTGGTATGGCAGTTACAATGATGCACCTAGACACCTCTACAACTGAATGGTGCAGCGTTGGGGAGCTGTCATCTGTGACAACTGACTGTGCTGACTGGAGATTTTGAAAGTTGGAGTCCAAAGCCCCACAGGTTCCCAATCCCTGGCGTAGGGAAGGCACCAGTTATCATGCAGTAACTTCTACAGAATTGAAAAGTTCAAAACAAGCAGTCTCACACAGCATGATTCCGGACTTTTGCCAAGTATCTCCTCTCCGCTCTGAAATATCTATAACTAAATTTGTAGTCAAGCAAATAGAATTGTTCTCATAAGAACCAAAAGCTCAGTCCTCATCATGTCTTATTCAGAGCAAGTCCTACTGAATTCAATGGTCTTACTTCCAAGTAAGTGGGGTTAAGATTGCAGACGGAGACAACAACGTTCAAATTCTGCTGCTAGCAGATGGCGTCTTTAATCTGTCTTACTTCTAACACCTTCCCAGAGTCAGAATTTTTCAGTGCACTCCCAAGCTGATGTGCCGGGCCATCTATATTTAATTTTTCAGTGACATGTTCATGGGGGGGGGGGGAGGATTAAAGGAAGAAAGTTGAAGTAGGAAACCTTGTTTGCAGCACAGACTTGCTCACAGTTGATGTGTTTGTAAGCAGGAAAATTTGCATCCATTTCATGCTCCAAATAATAGTTTAATCCGAAAGAAGAAAATTGTAGGCAGTTGGATAGTTTCCAGTGGCTATGTTGCTTCTGTTTACTGTGCATTTAGGGTAGACCTGTATTTGCCTAGTTTTAAAGTGGATGTGCTGACATGATTTTTTTTTAAAAAAACCAATCCCCCCTTTTAATTTAGCTGCTTTAAATATTTTTGTTTTATTGTTTATTGATTATGTTGTAAAGTGGTTTTTTATTTTTGTGAATTTTTCTGAAAGGAAAATAAATATTAGTTACTAAGATGTAAGATGAACGCCTAATTTTACATGTTGCCCTTTATTTTCCTCAAAGACTACAGATTCTGTACACCTTGCACTGAAGCTAAACAACTCTGAACTGAAAGGAAGAAAGCTACGAGTGCAACACTGTGTTCAAAAAGAAAAAGCTCCACAGAAGAGTTTAGTCAAGAATGTAAAGAGCCCTGTTGGACTGAAGTATTCAAAGTCTTCTTCACTGAAAAATGCAAAAGGATTATCGAGTAACTCTTTTGCTGGTGAAAAAGCAACCCCAATGACAAAGAGCAAAAAAACCAAGTCAAAACACATAATGAAGAAGAAACCGAGAAAATCCATTTGAAATAGTTATGCTGCAAGTTTTGAATTGTATTTTTAAATAAATTTTATTTCATAGTCATTTGGGAGTTCTGCATATTCTGTCTCCAGAGTTTGAGTTTAGAAATTAAGCTGGATTAATTCATAATATTAACAAGAGAAGTCACACTAAGAAAGTTCAACACATAACAATTCTACTAGCCCGTCTCCACTCACTATGTAGTGATTTGGGGTCTAAAAGGGAAAGAGACAGTCTACTCCAGTAAAGTTTACTTAAAGAAGATTTGCTAACCACAAGCATTTGATCATTTACAAACCTGTTTTTACCAGTGATTGTCCTTTCTACTGTTACATTAAGTTTGTTTCCAAACCTTCAGCAGTATACTGTTGCACACCACCCCAATCTCCGAGCAGTGTAAGATTTCAGGGGTTCCAGGTGCTTACCTAGGTTTCGTGTTTCCATTGGAAAGATTTACAGTGGAGACTAAGGTGTATTTATGATATATGGTCTGTTTACACATTTGCGTGGCGAGTTCCCGCCCCCCACCAAGATAAATAAACACACGAGACACCATAATTAAGGTTAATTGGGCAAATTAGGCCACAACTTTATTGAATTCAGGAATGAGAGGCATTGGCTTAGGCATTGGTCCTATCGACTATCCGGCTCCAGCCCATTTGCTGGAGACACGGGGAAGGGTTAACACTAATCGGGGGAGTCTCCCGCCGAGGCACGTCGACTAGGAGCTCCCCCGGGTCACCGCTCTGGGGCGTGCCTTTGGCCCACACCTCCATAGGCTTCGGACAGGGCCACGCCCCCCGGAGTCCTTTAATGGACCACCCTTCGTTCACTGGGGTGAGGTGATGGCGTTCCTCCCCCCCACACATCCTCTTAACCCCTTCTTACCAATGCCTACCGCCAATGCCGAAGAGTTGTGACGAGTTGCTACGAGGTAGGCGAAAAACCAAAAGGCTGTAAATTGCCAATTGGGAAAAATTCCTACCATGCCCCTTGCGGCGACAGACCGAAGTCCATAGCAAAGTCAGACCTACCTAAAGCCCAACTAAAGGGAGGGAGGGTGGGGAAAACGTGGGGGCTAGCCGGAGAAGAGAGGGCGAGCCCCCTCCGCTCCGGCCCTAAATAGGGCAAGCCACGCCCCCCGCCCGCCGATTGGCTGGCTGGGAGGCGTGGACGGTTGGGATTCCCCTGTTCTCGCGGGGGCTGAAACCAGCCCCCGCTCATGTGGGGAGGGCGTGATGCCCGCAACCCCACCTCCTGGGGCAGGCCTGGAAGTGGCTATATACCACGAGCCTACAATGGAGGGGTTCACAGCATTAACACCCCAAGAGAGTCTTCCAGCTTCTAGCTCAAGGTAATCCGCTGTCCTCAAGGCCTTTGGCAACATTTGATGCCTCCCACCCCTGCAGGAGGAAGAGGACCCACCTATTTTTCCTCTGGTGCCGAGCCACTTATTTAGAGGGCCATTATCAAACCAGGAAGCTAGCCTGGCTATTCCAGGAATTTGAATCCTTCCTTAGATTTTAGCCCTTGCTGGATCCAAGAATTATAAGGGTCTCTGCATCTGGCCTACTTCCACCCCCCCCAAAACTCATAACAATACTTTTAAGCTGAAAATCACCACATTATCAAATTGCATCTCCGTGTCCAAGTTTAAATGTTCCTGCTTCTGGAGATTTTTTTAAAAAAAGATTTCCCGTATTTGAACCAATTGATGAAAATACTTTTAAAGAGAATGCATATTACTTCATTCCTGTATTTCAAACTTGCAACTGTACCTGTTGTATTGTTGTTGTTATAAGAATTTTAAGGTCATATATATATATATAAATGTTCATAACTATATATATAAACCACGTCTGAAACCCGCACAAAAAAGGTCCTGAACAAATTAACCTCATATTTCTCTGCAAGGTCAAAGTGGGAAACCTCCCCATTGTCTCTTTCCTCACAAATCCTGTCTTAAGGGCACATTCAAGATAAGAACAGGGTGTGAGCCTGTGACCTAGATTCAGGAATTAAGTAGTTTTAATAACAAAAGAGTGGCCAAAACCCAGATAATGAAATCAGGTAACTTGCCAGACAGGAGATAAACAACGTACTCAGATTTCTGATGTATCTGGGAGTGGTCTTGGACTCCAGGGTGGCAAATTTAAAATGTCTATATAAGGGCTTGCGCGTATGGCTCGGGGTCCTCCTCTCTCCTGTGTGTCGGGGAGCATCCTGTTGCAACAGTTAATAAAGATCAGGCTTACTAGCTGCTTTGCTTCTCAATATTCTCTGGTTGCGCTGTGTTATTTTCTCCTACCTATAGAGAACCTACAAAAGGACTTTATATGGGCTCTTGGGTACCCTGCAAGGGAAAAGGAGCAGGTTTTTTTTATTTATATCATTATCTTTGCAGCAGGTATCCCAAAAAGGTCCATGTAGCATCCAGTCAGGAGAAATCTGGCCATGCTAATCATGGATTTTTGTGGGTTGTGTAACTGAACAGACTTCTTTGATAGACTTGGTTTATGAACCCAAACTGACTGCCAGGTTGCCACCAAAGCTGGCTGAGACATCATGCAAACAATTTATTTGTGATTTTGGTCAGTTCAGTGACAGGTTATAGGGAAAATGAGTGTTGATTAACAAAATTTAAGAGGTATTTGTCTAATGTAAGTAAACTTTGATTAGGCCATCTGTTTCTTTGAAGACGACCTGCTAGACTTCTAATCTAGCACAGGAAACTACTGGGGAATTCTCTGTACCAACCATCAAACATACTACATGGAAACTGCAGCAGTGCTGATCCCACAAGATTTGCTAGTGCTGTATCCTAGCAGTTTTATGCCTGCAACGTAAGAGCCTCTGCGACGAGCCCGCGACACCCTTACGCAGAGGTTAGCCTGGGACACGCTTAGAGTAAACGGACTCCCGGGGACGCTAAAACAGACGTGTCTCCTTCCACATAGTTTTAGGGGGCGGGAGGGAGGAAGAGTCCCGCGCGAACCCACCACGCATGCGCCACGCTCCGGCGGAAAGCGATGCGCGCGCGCGCAGTGCCGCTGGGAAACGGCTCGATTTCCTGCCCATGCGCTCGGCTGGCGGTCGCTGGCTGATGACGCAATCCGCCCGCCGAAGTGAGCGTGTGTGTGTGAGCGAGAGGAGCTGCGGTGGGCGGGGTCTTCCTCTTCTGCTGGCTCCAAGGTGGCTGTGAAGTACGAGGCGGGCTCGGCAGGCAGGATGATGGGGGGAAAGAGCAGCGCCATCGCCGCGGGCCTCTGCGGGGCTCTCTTCATCGGCTACTGCATCTACTTCGACCGCAAGAGGAGGAGCGACCCCAACTTCAAGAACCGGCTGCGGGAACGTGAGTCGCTCTCGGCCGCCCGCCGCCTCGTGCAGCCGCTTCCCCACCCCGCGCGGAGCCGGCCCTGGGTCGCCCCTCCGACCTGCCCCCCTCCCCGCCCCCCGCTCCATTGGCGGCCGGGCCTGGGAGGGTGGGCCTCCGGAGAAGCCCCGCTGCTTCCGAGGCTGCGGTTCCTTCGCCATGAGCGGGCGCGGGGATTTTGCGGTGGCCCCGAGGACAAAGCAAAACCAGGCCTCCCAACTGGGCATGCCTCTGGCGTGGGCGACCTTCTTCCCCTTGCTCCCTTGCATCGCCAGGCTCGCCTTCATTTCAAAGGCCACAAGCTGCAAGTGTTTGGATGAGGATCGCTTCACACGGTGTTAGGACCCACCTAGTGTGTGTCTTTTACTGGATGCACGCAGAAACCTTGTGTGTGTGTGTGTGTGTGTGTGCAGCAAACACATGCTCACTGCTGCATGAATCCTCCTGGAATTTGGGATTGGCATTCTGCGGTGGAAATGCATGGTGATGTATATCGTGTTTCCTGCCACGTGTTTTGAGAAGGGTCCCTGGGAGTGCGGAAGCTTGTTGCATTTTTGATACTTTGTTTTGCACAGGTTTCCAAAAACTTAAATATCTTAATCAAGCTGTTGAGATTTTTCCTCCTGCGTGGAAAAATGACTAAAGACCACCTAGGTTATTTTGTCCCATGTTCATCCCTCTCACACTGTGATTGGGTTTGTCACCTTTCAGGTGTTGCAAAGTGAACATATGCAGCCTTTTCTACTCATGTAGACTTCCCATGTGATTTAGAATCCTAGAGAGTTCAAAGTCCCCTATTACACAAGTACCCCCTGAAAAGCGATGATCCTCCAACGAGCCCAGATGGAGGAAGTAGACTCACAGGGAGTGGGAGAACAAATTTTGTAAAGTTAACCTGACTTCTTAGGTACTTACTATACTGTTATGCATTCTCAAACCCTCCTGGTACTGTTGCGGTTATAACTTCCAGGATAAGGATGGATGCAAGAGAAAAATGTAGAGTTATCCAAAATGCAGAACGTTCTCTCGTACTTCTGCATTATTTCACCTCTTCAATAAAAAACTCACATTCTTTAACGTGATCATTCTTCCTTAAAACACACGCTCACAGAAACTGTTTTAAGTGCCAAATTGTGAAACATGTTCTCAGAATTGAGCTGGTAGCTTTTCTGTGCTGAATTTTTTCAGGGATTTATACAAACAATGTAAATATTTTGTGCTTTGTCTTCACTTCTTGATAACATTTTCTTCCAGTACGGTTTGCAGTAGAACATGATAATGCAATAGGAAGCAGTTAACTTGTCTCTGGGTGATGGGGCAGTCAAGTGATGTTGGGACATGTGATATGTTAACTGTTTCTCTGTAGCTGTTCAGTATTCCTGCCATTCTGTCACTATTCTTATAGGGCATGTGACAAATTGAGGCAGACTAGCTCCCCCACCCCAGAAGTGTGCTTCAAGGCAACATTGTATTTAATTATGCCACTAGGTGGTAGGGCTTCTCACAGTTATTAAAATGTTACCTCCACTCCTGGTAGCAGTGGTCCTCCTGCTGTATAGAGCCTGCAGTGAGCTCAGGGAAATAGTTTTATCCTAGGAAGTGTGTTTCCAGGCAGTATAAGATGTAATTTTGCGTAAGTTCTTATAAATAATTCTCTATATACAGGCCTTTGTAGATTCGAAATGTCCAAGTATTGTTCTTCCCCCCCACGTCAGTTTGGAGTGCAAATAGTATTGTGATTCAAAGATCAATATATCCTTTTTTCAGTAGATTACCAAAATATAGACACTGAAAATGTGTGATGTGTTTAATTTATAGGACGGAAGAAGCAGAAACTCGCCAAAGAAAGAGCAGGACTTTCAAAGGTATTGATACCTTGTTGTCTTGAGTTCAGTTTTAGTTGTGGTACATTATACATGGCCTACAGAATTCATTTCAAATTGGATTTTGGCTTGAAATGATCGTACAGGCAGTGACCATTTTGCACAAGGGTTCTGTTCCTGACCCGCACACGCATCAACAAAGCACACATAAGCCTGCCCCATTCCACCCCATTTTGGGGCCACTTCTGGGTTGGCAGCGACAAGCATGTGCGTGATTGTGCAATAATTGGACACGTAAAATGGTTGCTGTCTCTACTAACAGCTTTTTTGATCTATGTTAGTCAACTTGAATCCAGATAATTTCCTGCACCACTCACCAAAAGTGTATCTCGTGTTTTCTGCCAGTCGCCCTTGCTCCCCAAATCATAGGCAATTCAGGAGAATTACTGACCCTCAGAAGACTGCTTTTTTGAGGGGGGGAGTGTTGAGGGGCTGGGGACAGCACTTCCATAGTCCCCCTTCCATGGATATATGTCTAAATTAATTATTTCCATGGAAAGAAGTTTCACAGAGTGTGGCTCAGTTCTGTAACAAATGCTGATGTGGAGGTGATCTCAGGAGTTCAGGCATCTTGCCAATGTTTAAAAACCTAACTTTAAAAAACCCCTACTAGAATGCTCTTAAGTACTGTATTTAAAAGCATATGTGAGGAACGGGATGTTGTGACATAAACGGCTGATTGCATAAATGTCATTGTTACAGTTGCCTGATCTAAAAGATGCTGAAGCTGTTCAAAAGTTCTTCCTTGAAGAGATACAGTTGGGCGAGGAACTGCTAGCACAAGGTTGTTGAAATTTTTACAAATGTGGGGGAATGGGGGAGTAAAAGATATTACAGTTCAAATAATGTTAATTTTTGAAATGGGATATAATGGGGAACAATAGTTAACTGAGGGCTTCCTGGTTTATATGCATGTGAAGTGGCTATGTGCAAGGCAGTGAGATTTGTTTATATTTCAGCTTAATAAGCCTAGATATCATCATCCGGATACAGCCATTATTTACAAGATAGCACATCTGAACTGTCATGTCATATAAATCTAATACAGTGGCACCTCGGGTTAAGTACTTAATTCGTTCCAGAGGTCCGTTCTTAACCTGAAACTGTTCTTAACCTGAAGCACCACTTTAGCTAATGGGGCCTCCCGCTGCCGCCGCGTTGGCGGAGCACAATTTCTGTTCTCATCCTGAAGCAAAGTTCTTAAGCTGAAGCACTATTTCTGGGTTAGCGGAGTCTGTAACCTGAAGCGTATGTAACCTGAAGCTTATGTAACCTGAGTTACCACTGTACAGTGGAACCTCTACTTATATTCACCTCCGGTTATGTATCCTTCAGGATACATATGTGGCAAACCCAGAAGTATTTTTCTTGGTTTCACCACATGCGCAGAAGTGGTCTACCATGCCGCCTGCATGCACAGAAGTGGTCCCTCCGGTTGCGGAAACCTCAGGATCCAACCGGAGCTCCGGAATGGATCCCATCCGCAACCAGAGATACCACTGTACAGATTTAGTACCCTATCCAGACCGGGAATCACCAACGTATTGGCCAGATGTGTGGACTGCAACTCGTGTAAGCACAGCCAGTGGTCAGGGATGATAGGCATTGGAGTCAGTAACATCTGGAGCTACATTGCCATATTGGCTACCCTGATCCAGGCTGCCAAATACCAGTCATATTTAAAATTGCTTTGTTAAAAGTCAGAAATTTCCTACCATGATTACATTATCATCACAACCACCCTATCTTAAAAAGATGACACTCAGTGAAATGGTGTCAAATTGGGCATTTCTGCCTTTCTCAAAGTCTCAAGTCAATAATGTATTTCGTTATCAGTCAGCAAATGGAGGTTTACTGTCCTCCATTTACTTGAAAAAAATATTCTAGTTGTAATGAGTACCTTGACCAGAAATCCTTCTCGGTTCTGGGATACTAAGCCATCCAAGCTACCCAAATATCATCTGAAGGGTAGTTAGGAATTATTTCTATTTTATTTTCTATTTAAAAATGGCATCTGGGAATAAAGTGTTGGTAAATTGACTTAAATTCCCTTGGATATACAGTAAGATTTGCTATTAACTGAAGATGAGTGACAAATGAAGCCTAAAAGTGCAAAGCTAATGATTGCCAATTTAACATGCTTCATATTTTACAGGAGAATATGAAAAGGGTGTTGATCACTTGACGAATGCCATTGCTGTGTGTGGACAACCGCAGCAGTTACTACAAGTTCTGCAGCAGACGCTTCCGCCACCAGTGTTCCAGATGCTTCTCACTAAACTCCCCACAATTAGCCAGGTATGGAAAGCTGTTTTATGCACTCCTTTTCGTATTTTGAAATAGGAGTAGTCGCAATCAACATTGTTTGCCTGCTCCTGTGCATGTTTGTTCCCACTGATTTTTAACAGCGTTGCTGCTCCCAAGAAAGTGTGCTCAGTGTTGCAACTTTACAAATAGTTTTTGGTGGTTTTGCTGATACTGAGACAATTGCCTAATTCATCACATTAGTAGACTTGACTTTAAAATCAGGGGGGTTTTCTAACTGGAATTGAGCAAGTGGTGGTTCTGTTTTGTTTCATTTAGTGCAAATACATCCCATTTTTAACTCTAGTTCCTCAAAGCAGCTCAGAAGATACAATGGGCACTTGAAACAAAACAGCTCCACTTGAGCAGGAACTAGCATCCCACAAGGCAATTGGTGTTAAAAGGCCCTAGGGATCAGTCCAGTGGGAACAGAAGCTGGCACCTGGTGGTGTTTTTGCCTTTCTCATATTATGGCACGATTCTGACTTCGCAAGCAGCGTTTCTGGCAATTGTGCCTACTGCCTGCTTGCTTGCTGTCCTTGAGACCAAGGACTGCTTGTCAGAACAACTGTAGCTCTCAAACCCCATAATATTCATTCCTACTATATGCAGCTACTCTGGGTTATATCCAGAAGTGTGTTTCTGTTAACTCTTTTGATGCTTCTATGAATGGAAGGAGGAGGCAATTTATTTTCTATCCTGCCTTTCTTCCATTATGAAATCCAAGATGGCACACATGTGGTTCCCAGGCAGTCTCCTATCCAGCCACTGACCAGACCCAGACCTGCTTAGCTTCAGCAAGTTATTGGCCTCGTTTTGCCTTCAGGCCATCTCCTGGGCAGCGTGGAAGGGGGTTGCAGAGGGAGGCGGGGGAATTAGTTACCTCCTGCTTTCCATTCACAGAAGCTTTCATTGAATCAGTGAGCCTTCTGTGGAACAACACAATTTGATGCAACCCTGTTGAAAGGGTTGAAGCAGATTTCCAATGTGCAAGAGCAATTATTTGCTTCCCTTTAATAAGAAGGGTTTACTGTGTCTGAACAAACTCACATATAACTCAGAATTAAAGGGAAAAGATGATCTAGCAGTTTTATATATTCCTAGCTCCCAAGATGTCCTCTGATAATGTGTTCTGTGAAAGGCTGCTTTTGAGGATTGTCTGTAATCTTCAGTTGGTTCATGATGCAGCTGTCCACCCAGCTCCCAAATCCTAAATGACTGGCGTTCAGAGCTTGCCCTTAACTTCATGCCACATCATATCTGACCATTTGCTATTCTGGTTGGGGCTGATGACAGTTATAGTCCAACTTCCTGGAGGCCACCTTGTTTGTTACCCCTGTTCTGTGGTACAATCTTGCTGACAACGGGTGGTATAAAGGGCAGTGATGGATTCCTCACTATAGAACTTTCCATATACCATTTTGACAGCCCCATCTATTCAGGAGGTTAGTTCAAACCATATTGTTCAGGTGAGCATATCTGGAAGTATGAATTGGACAAGATATTCCTAAAAGAGAAGAGTTCCAAAAGTGGTTGCGGCACCATGAGGAGCAGTAAAAACCCTTATTTGCGCATGAGTACCTGTGTTGGAAACCACTGGGTAACAGTAGCTGCCATGCAAGCAGGCTTTCTCTTTCTTCCCCATGCCCCCAACCTACTTTGGAGGGTCCCCCAACATTTGTGAGCATATTTTAGGCAGCACTCGGTTGCAGAGGACAGGAAGTGGACTCCCATAGAATGGCTGGATGTTGCTTCCACTGGCAAATGGACACCTCTGGATTTCACCCACAGCCTGTTGCTCGTCAGACATTTCTGACAGATCTAAAACTTGAGCTAAAAACAAATCAGACCTGGGGTTCTTAAGAGCTTGCAGCTGCAATCAGAATTTGGAAAATGGGCCACACTATAACTGCTAAAGGGCTTTTTCAGTGTTTTCATTCTGGCTGAACATAAGAAATCTGCATAACCAAGATTTATTGGGATTTGTTTCATTTAGTTAATTTCAAGCTAACTAAAGCAAGCGGAGTAAAATATTAACAGCAGCAATAGATGCAAGTTTAATTACTGGATCCCAGGTGCATCAAGTTTGGTTGATGTTCGCTTGGCCAAATACTGCACAATTTCATTTTTATAAATACTGTATTTTGATTAGGAAGCTTATTAGATCCTTGCTGCACTTGCTGTTTACCTGCTGCTTTCTTACTAATGTTGATTTTCACAGAAGAGGGAGAATATAAATTTAATTTTGCAGGTTGCAACTCATTCTGTAATTCACCTGACGAGAGAGAGTCTTATTACTCTAAGATGATTCAAATATTTTCTTTTACAGAGAATTGTAAGTGCACAGTGCTTGGCTGAAGATGATGTGGAATGAGAAATTTCAGCTGGAAAAACAAGTGTTTCCTTAGCCCAAAATATGAGCATCACTGGGGGGGGAAGAAGAGCAGGGTAAAGGAGTAAGCATAGAACTCATGAACTGTATACCACATTTGAACCGACCAAAGTTAATTTTAACTTTGAGTGGGTTGGTTTGGCTGGACTTTATTTATTATCTAGTGCAAAGTGTATTTTGATAAATTCATTTTATAAATACACCATGTTGAGTTATAAAAAGTATCATTAATGTCATTTATATATACAGTTGCAGCATTGTACATATAAAAGATGTATTACTACAACATAAAAAACCCCTGTGCTCATTTTTGAAAAACCCAAAGCTAAGGCATTAAAAGACGTACCTGCCCTCCCATGTGTATGTGTGCTCATTCAAATGTCAAAGGGATAGTGACAAATTTCAGCATGTTCTGTACAGTGCCCAGGACTATTATTTTTCAGATAGCTCTTATTAACTTTATTTTGTCTTTGGTTGTTTGGATCTAATGGACCTACAAGGCATCTTACACCAAGTAAAATAACAAAGTAAAACAATCGTTTTGAAATCCTAAATCATTTTAAATGCAGTTTTATTGTAATCAATCTCAAAAAATATAACTAAGAAGAGAAACGTATTATGGGGGCACAACTCAGAGGTTCATAGAATCATTTTCCTATTAACTCATTAGGACCTCACTAGTAAATTATTATTATTATATAATAATATTAATTTAATTTCTATGCCATTTATATTTTAAAGAAAACATCTCAAAGCTTTTTACAGCTGAAGAAATATAAAGTATGCATTCAAAGCAACATACTTAACAGGAAACAAAAATATTATCTTAAAGATTTCAAAATAAAATATTACAAAAGAGGTTAACTAACCTCTTTTGTAATATTTTATTTTGAAATCTTTAAGATAATATTTTTGTAATATTTTATTTATATTTTTGTAATATTTTATTTTGAAATCTTTAAGATAATATTTTCATTTCCTGTTAAGTATGTTGCTTTGAATGCATACTTTATATTTCTTCAGCTGTAAAAAGCTTTGAGATGTTTTCTTTAAAATATAAATGGTATAGAAATTATATATATACACACACACACACCTTAAAACATTTCAAAAGAAAACATTGCTAAAGGAAGCCAAATATAAAATTTATCATACAGAAGTGTTTTACTTACAATTGTAAGTTGTTTTGAAGCCATTCCTGGTTCTTTTTATTATAGGCAGAAATGTCAGGCAGTCTGATTTTTTTCTTTTTAAGAGAACGGAAATGTAAGAGAAAATATTTATGGTGGTCTTTTCCAACTTGACTATTTCTTTACAAGTAATAGGGCTTTGCATTCTAAAGCTTATAGGAAGTCATGGCTGAATTTTTTAATATTGTTTGCCAAGCACCTTGTCCAAATTTTACAGGATGCACAACTTTGCTGTATTTTTTTTAGTGACAGAATTACATAGTGAACAACTTCGTTATGTAGGAAATATTCAGACCATGCAGTCAACATTATGTACTTGTTTCCCTTCAGAATTCTCTATCATTGATTTGACCCAGCTGTGTCCATACATAGTTCCTTTATGAAATATTTTTCTGCTTATTTAACATTACTTAACATTAGCCAGCCAAATAAAATACACACATTGGGTTGCATCTAAAGCAGCAGTTGCCCAAGGGAAAATTTTCCATCCTCTCTCTCCACTGCCACCCTCATTGCCCCTAACCCCCCCCAAAAGGACATCTCCTGAAGGCTGGGTGAGTCTCAAAGGGCTTGGAATGTGGTGCTGCTTGGAGGAGGAGATGGTGAATGAAAGGTAATCTTAAACTCACTGCTTGAAGGGAGGGGTGAATACAGACTGCAGTGCAGCTGATGTAAGTCAAGCTTAACTATAATTCAGATTACTGGTTAGATGTGCTGGGTGAGGAAAGGATCGCTACTAAATCCCTTAATGCTTTGCGGGCGTTGTAAACGCTGACCTAGTTTTGTTACAGTTGCAGGTAGGTAGCCGTGTTGGTCTGCCGTAGTCGAAACAAAATAAAAAAAATCCTTCCAGTAGCACCTTAGAGACCAACTAAGTTTGTTATTGGTATGAGCTTTTGTGTGCATGCACACTTCTTCAGATACACTGAAACAGAAGTCGCCAGACCTTTATATATAGTGAGAGGGTGGGGAGGGACATTACTCAGAAGAGTGGTGGGAATGGGTGATTGGCTGATAGGTGTGGTAAACCTGTTGACTTATTACCAAACTTAAAACCATGGAGAGACCTGGTCTGAACAGAGACATTGGATTCTTATCTCATTATACATGATAAAGCTATTTTTAGCTATCTCACCCCTTGCTTTTTCCTGTAAGACCATTTGCAGTTGTTAAGTCGTCAACAGGTGCTACTGGAATGAATTTTTTTATTTTGTTTCAACTAGTTTTGTTATGTTGCTGTAGCTACTACAAGCGGTGGTGCATTGCTGGTACAAGAGCCAGAAAAGGAAGAGAGGTTGGGCTGCAGTGGGTCAAGGAGTTGAGACTAGTTGGAATCCTATACTCACACTGAAGTTTTGCTCACCTCCAATGCTGGTAGAAGGCTTTCCTTGTGAAGCTAATGTTGCAGTTCTCCTACTGAAGTAAGTGGAGAACGCTAGCTCGATGGTCTGCCAGCTTCTTTCTGACACCTCCTGCCTCCAAGATGAACGCTATAGCAGGACCAATCATGACTTGGCCCTGCAGATGTTTCAGTCCAAGTTAGGGTTAGGCACAGCATGGGCATGTATTGTGGACTTGCATCAACTTGTCTCCTCCTACTTTCTGTCTCTAAATTTTTAAAAATTGTAACGTCAGCAAAAATATTGTTATTCATTACTTGCTTGTTACCTAGAAAGGTCTCCAAATGACATGCATTTATAGACATAAAGAAAAATACATTATACCATGAAAGGAAGAAAAGCCACAAAATATGTAGCTTTTAAATAAAATTATAGCAATCCTTCCCAACAACAGAAAGCTTTGGTTTTACACTAACAATAAAACATAATCAACTCAGCCCAGCAAAGGCCGGAGGGGAAAAGGTAAGTTTATACCTGGTTCCAAAAAGATGTCAGTGAAGGTGCCAGGCAGACCCCACATGTGGAAGCTGCAACTGAAAAAGGCCCTCTCCCGTGTCATAATCCTCAGAGGAGCGATCTGGAGAGAGACCTGGGATGAAGATCTGAGGGTTCAGGTAGGTTCCTATCATTGATTGATGCAGTTCAGTATAAACAATACTATTTTGGATTATTCCATCTTCCATCACAAATTGTTGCTGAGTGCCAGCTCATATAATTCCTTTGGGAAGTGGCTTCCTCACCAGGTGACTGGTTCTGGTGGTGGTTTTAACTGCAAGGGATGTAGGGCTGGCCAACCAATCTTACTATGTCCTAGCTAGTGCACACACCGACCCCCAATGAAATCCTGGTCATTGTATGTTACCATGACCCACTATAACAGGGGACTTGTGGCACAAATACATGGGAGGGACAAGGGTATCAATGGCTATATATTGTCTCCAGTATAAGTGGTAGCAGGCCTCTAAATGCCAGTTATCATTATCCCCACCTCTTCTTTCCCTGATTCTCCCCCCCACAACTTCACAATGTCTATGACAGCAGTATCTAAAACTGAATATAACTGACCTGTAGAAAGGACTATGGTTGAAAACAGACTTATGTACCCTTGTTATCCATGAAAATATTTCAATTAATTTTTTTAAAAAAATAAATGCCAGCTGCTGGGGAACAGGAGTGGGAAAAGGCTATTGCACACTATTGCCTCCTATAGTTTGTGGAGTTATGTCATGCTCTCAGCTCATGTTAATAGAAATCTTATTTAAAAGACCAGTAAAGTTAGGCACTGTGGAAAGCAGGATGTTGGATTGCACAGGCTTCTTGGATTTTTATGTCTGACAGTAATGTAACCGGCCCAGCAGAACTGGGTGTGGAGACCCTTTGGCTTTCCAGATGTCGCTGAACTACAACTCCCATCAGCCCCAGCAACCATGGCCAATGGCCAGGGATGATAGGAGTCCAGCAACATCTGGAGTGCCAAAGGATCCTCACAACTGCCTTACGTGGAGAGACAATGTTATGGGCTGTAACTGTAAGGCTTTTCTCAGCTAGCAGTCTGGACAGGCCAGTCATGCAGGGTAAATAGGCTCCCACTGCAGACCCCTTACATTCCCTCAGCCTCAGGGAAAAGTGAAGCCCCAGGGTGCAAGGCAAATATTTACAAAGTAAGACAGAGCATTCCGCTCTCCCCTGTCTCTTACCTGAGCACAAGGTAGCTTGCTTTTCTCTGTCTGACCCTACTTATAGACACACATAGTGTGAAGCCAAATAGCCTAGCCACATGAAGAGGAAATATCCCTTTGTGTCCAGTCAAAATGCACACAAGAACCCCCCTACCCACTTTTATGATAATTTATTAAGAATAAGGTTTTGGTGGGGGCATGATGGTGCTTTAAGAAAATAAAGAGAACTAGCTTGTTTTGGAGCTAGTTACGTCAGGTCTAGGAGCTGCATACTCATGCAAAGGGTCTTTCTTCACATGTTACCATATGCAGCTTCTTCAATGGTCGGAGGGGAGGGTGAAGGACCATGAGGGACAAAGGAATGTTAGCAACATTCCTCTTTTAAGAATCTGAGCCAGTTCACTGCATTTGACAGCTGTGGTGACCAAGCTGGCTGTAAGGTCACTTAGCAGACAGGAAGTATATACACAAAACCTGGTCTGCATCCTTTGTGTAGGTCATGGTGGAACAAGAAATCATAGCTATCCAAGGCACCATATGCCAATCACCATCCTGATCTCTTTCAGCTGTTTTGGACTATAATTCCCATCAGCCCAAGCCAGTGAGGAGTTGTAGTCCGAAGCTGGAGAGGAACAGTTTGGTGATGGTTGGATAGCTGATTTCTTCCTGAAATCAAAAGTGATGATTTGGCATGGGGGTGGGTGGGCGGAATGTATATGACAGTACTTGAAGAGTGGAAATCACTAGAATGGAAAGCAAGTTTTGGTTCACCACAGAATTTTTTAATTCAGACTTTTGAAGGAGCTCCAGATATACACTAGCTTTCATTCACTTTGCATTATGTGCTACAGGCTGACTGGAAACATTATGTAACAGGGTTAAAACAAAATTAAAAATGGGTAGCCATGGCTGCTACCACTCCTGAAAGGAGCCCAGAATTTAAACGGAGTCCCCGCTGGTGAGGCAGTCTTGATAAAACTAGTAGTGGTGAAGGTGTTGGACTACATTCAGATCCAGTAGTTACTTCTCTCCCATTCTGGAGATGTAAGAATATGTGACAATACCCAAATTTTCTGGAAATATAAACCTTGATATATCACAAGGCCTGAGACCACTCTATAGGGAGGTTGAAGCAGGAGTTCCACACCTCCACCACTAGATGGCAATGTGGCACTCTTGCAGTTAGATAAATTATTTCCCCTCCCTCTTTCCTGTAAAACTCTTCCCACCCCCCTCACTTTATCTCTCGCGAATTGATAATTTCATCCACTACCTTATGAAGACAGAGGGGGAAATTGTTTGATGATCCATTACAAATGTTGTAGTTTTGGACCCGTTCCCAGCGTTGTGTCTCATTGTAGGAAACAATGGTTCAAAATCCATCCTTGCTCCCTCTCCCAAAACAGGTAAATGCAACCCCCTTAGGAGCAATTAGTTCTGAGAAAAGCTTTTCTCAAACAATTGCCAGGAAATATTGTCCTGACCGATATTTCTGATGCAGTGTCGGCTTTCTCAGCATTGTTATTCTGAGTGATTTCAAAGCACAGGGGTTCAAATCCGCATGCTGCCTTGGGCCTGAGGTATCGCAGCCCTAGACTAGAATCCTAGTGGAGGATTTTTGGCACCTCAGCCTACCTAGTTGGGGTACCTTAAAACATTAGACAATAATTAGTTTGAGCAAAGGTGGCTTTATCTTTGGAAACAATAATATATATTCCCAGACAAACTGACTGCTTCCCACCCTCTTTCCTTCCTCACCACTCTCTCCCAGCCTACTGGGGACAAAATTCGATGGAATCTGCTCTGGGTTTGCTGTTCTTTGACAAGAAGATTTTAGGTATCTAAACTTAAAAGAAAACGTCTGCTGTAGGGACTCTTGTTCTGACATCACCTTCTGCCGTGTACAGCAGCCATACTGTACTTCTTCTGGCCAGGAATCAGGATAGATGTTTTAAATTGCACTCCAAGTGAAATATGGAAAATAAACCCCAAAGGATTCTTGGCGCAGCCTGCGGCCTATAGCAGACGTTTGCAGTGTGCAGTACAAACAAAGGGAGGGAAACTACAGAAACTTTACTAAAAACAGGAAAGAGTAATCCAGTCCCAAGTTCAGTATTAAAGTCATGATCCTGTAAGTCCATTCATTCCGTCTTAAATGTCCTGGATCAACATGTGGGCTTAGCAACACAGTGAGAAGGTAAGGAACAGTGACTTGTTTATCTTTGACTATGCAGGGCACACTCTGTTCAGCGCAGAATATCATATCATAGTTGGCACAGTGCTTGTCTTTAGTTTTCCCCTGGCTTTATTAGGTTGCTTCCAGATGACCTGTTTACTGAGCAGCCATCTTGATTTCTTTGCACAAAGTTCGGTGGGGAGGTTATATAATGCCAACTGTTTATTGAGCATTAATTGATTGCCGGAAGGTTATATGATGCCGCATCAAGCCATTGTTATCCCATGCTTCCAAGTGCATTTCCCCATCCCTTTGCTTATTGCAAAATGGCCAGTTTTATTGAAGCAGGTGTGGCCAGCAGGACCGTCACATCTTCTTTAGTTGTGCAACCTGAATTGGCTGGCAAGTGATTGAATCCCACATGCAACACGGAGACACTGTGGAAGCGTCCTTACATCATGTTTCCAGACCTCATGATACACGTTTGAAACCATGCTGTTTCTGATGTTTGGCTCAGAGTTGTTAAGCAAGCCTGTGTGCATTTGATTAATCTGCTAACTTCCTATTGGGAAATTTTCCCAGCGTGGAATTAAAGCGGTGGTGGAATGCTTCATCTGCGTAATTTCTGTGCATCGTACTGGTGCGGAAGGCACTGGAGCAGGGCTTTGTAAAAAAACAAAAAAAACTTGACAACCCTTTGAATATGTATATTTGGATGAGTTTTCTTCTACAGGAACAGTTCTTGGGCTTCTCCAGACATCCTTTTTGCTGTGTTTCTCTGATGATTTGTGCTCATGATGCCATTGGGGTGGCCACACACAATCACACTTGCCAAAGAGCTTGTGCCTGCAAAAGTTTTGGCGTTGTCACACTGCTTCACTGCCCATCAGTGCAGCTCTTGTAACCTCCTGCTGAAATCCTGTAAGTTTTTGTTCTACAAAGGTTCTTGTTTATTTCTGTCCTGCTTTTGTGGTGCTCAAGTCCCTCTGGACAGCAGTAATGGGGAAACACAGGATACCAAACCAAGCTAGAATAAATCTACCACTAAGGCACTATTATTGTGTTAAGAACTTGTTGCAGAATACATTTCCAATAAAGGACCCGTCTGCAGGGGCCTTCACAATCTCAATCTCCCCCCCCCCCCCGCACACACATTTTGAGCATCCAAACATGTGTATACACAAATTTACGGAGGTTTGAGAAATCAGCTTTGCTTTCTGGGACAGGGTGTGAACCAAAGCACATTCTGGAAGGCAGACAGCAGTGTAACCCTTCCATTCAGTCCCGTCTGCAGCTGCTTTTTATAAACTTGGCATAAATAAGTACTTCGTGAGGCCAGGCCTGTGTATCTGGAAAATATTTTCCACAATCCCCCACCCCACCCCCTCACCCTCGCCCTCCAAAAAAAAACACAACCTTGGACAAAGAGCCTAGGAATTGTGCATAGCGTGGAATGGCCTTGCTTGTGGTTATTTTCCATTACTTCCTCTCCTCATTTTTCTGCTGCCAATTGTAGAAGCCCATAAGTCATCGCTGTTAAACTTTCTCAGTTAAAATGTAACTCTAAGAACAAAGTAATCTGATACACTAGAGCCAAGTAATCGTCCTTTTAGAGGCTCTGACTTGGGAAAGGCTCCAGTGTGCTGGGAAGCTCAGCGAGCAGCAGGGGCTGTGATCCTGGGTCAAATGAGTCATGTGTGGGCCCCTGGTGTGTGGCTCTGACAGGCAAAGCATTCCCATTGGACTGAATGGGGTTTTTTATTTTTATTTTTTTGCCTCCTGCAGCACAGCCAGCCCTGTACTGGGAGGCGGCTCCCTGGCAGCTTCCAAGCATTCTCATTTTTTCCCCCTGTCATGGATATTTGTTGCTATTCTGCTGCTTGCCATCCGCACTGGGGGACGGCGTCTGACAGGATGTCTCTGGGTTGTGTTTTACTTTGTTCCTCAAACAGTCCTTCTCTGCTCTACACTTCCTCTTCTCCATTACAGACACGCATGCACAGCACACTTAAAAATAAAAATTAACAAAAAATCATAGGAAGCGTGCGAGAGCAAATGTTACCAGCTATAGCTAACATGTTTCTCCCCCTCATAGTTAATCCCCACAGCAGGTTAGGCTCAGAGGCAGCGATCAGCCCAAAGTCACCCAGTGAACGTCAACGCCAAGTGGGGATTCGAACCCTGATCTCCCAGATCCTAGTCTAACACTAAGCACTACACCACATTACCTCTCATTTGGCTCCTGGGTCTGAGATGCCCACTGCTGCCCCAAGGCTTGCACAAGAGTGAATAAGAGGTCTTGTACAAGACCTCTGTATTTGGCTTTTGTTTTTTTAAGTTCAATGTATGTTCTGCAGTTACAGTCTCCATGCGCGGTGTGGAGATTTGGAGAGAATAGCTCTGCCCAACCGGCTTGTTGAAGTTTTGAATGTGCCTTCCAGCCTGCAGTAGTTGGTGGAAATAGGCACCTTTGTATCATTTGGGCCACTGGAAACAAAATGGCTGGGTTGTGCTCAGCTGAGGAGCAAACACAGGTAGGGGTGTGGCAATAGATGGCAGCCAGCAAAACATCACCACAGAGACAACATCTTGCCTGCCAAAAATGTTCTGCTAATGAGCTTCCACCCCAGCTGTGATTGCAGCTGTATAACAAATTAGTTTCTGTGGTAAGAGGAAATCCGGATTAAATGTGAAAGGTTCTGCTCTAGCCCCCCCCCCTTTTATTTTACTTGCGTTGACCACTGAAAATCTTTGCTATTGTGTTGTTTTGATTGATTGTATTAGTTGTATTAATCTCACTGTATTCTTGTTGCATATTTCCTGTATATTGATATTGTTGTATGCCACCCCAATCTCTGAGCAATGTGAGATTCCAGGGCTGCCAGGCGCTTATCCAGGATTCAGTGTCCTCAGAATGAGGGACAGCAGAGACTGTTGATAGTATGGTTTATTTACACACATATATACAACCTGAGCCAATGATGGAGGGACTCACAGCATTAATACCCCAAGGCAGTCTTGTTTTTCCCATAGCCACAGCCTTAGATTCAAACAGAAATCAAGCATGGCTCTGTCTCTCCAGTTGCTGCCTGCTTCTAGCCCAGCTCACAGACATAACTCTGCTTTAGTCATTCTAACTACCAGCCAATTGAGGGACGAGGCCCCCCCATCTGCCCTCTTCCTTTGTTACCTTTAAGACCCATACTTAGGGGGCTATTGTCAAGAAGGCGGCCTGGTTATTTCAACGATCAAGTCCTTGCTGGATCCAGGAACTAGAAGAGACTCAGATATACAGCCTACCCACCACTGCCTGCGCCCCAAATCGTGCTCTCAACACTATGTACTTGTATTGTTCACTGCATGGGAGCCTTTCCACTAAAAATGGTATACAAATAAACCATGTTTTTAAAGTTTGGGCTGGCATTCTGGTGCTGTGGATGTGGCAAAACCTGCACATCCATGAGCAGTATTGATTCTGCAACAAACTCTCCGGGAAGCATCCTTACGGTAATGCAACTGCATGTGGCTGCTACTTGTGGGACCATACATAGGGGATATTGAGCCCAAGATCCTTTTGAACAATAAGAAGAGTCTCTTACCTTCATGAAGAAGACCCTCACCTAGAGGAGAAGTGAGTTTCATAAACATAATAAATAAATGATTGTATCACACCAGACATAATATTTTCCCCTGCTACCTTTTGATAGTTATTTGAACAACCCCTGCCCTTTGAAAAGGCCAGTCCTTGAGGCACCATCTTCTATGAAAGACTCCTCCTCCTTGGGCACCCCAGAGCAGCCATTACAGATCTTGAAATTACCCCCTCAAAAGCATCCAGTCCAGTTTTTGCTATTAACTCCATCTCTAATGACCACAGTCTTTGGTTTCTTTAGATTTTCTTGGTATCGGTCACTATGTGTCACATGATGGCCACATTAAAAAAATCATTCTGTGGAAGATCAAATCACTGCTATTAAAGTGGGGTGGGAGTGGTCAAGTATAGGACTGGTGAAACATCATGGGAGGGGTGGCAGTCCTCCCTGGCTTATTTCATGAACATAGGACACCAACAAAGCATGGTGGTAAAACCTAGGAAGCTGCCTTATAGCAATTTAAACTACTGCTCTTTCTAGCTCAGCATTGTCAATACTGACTGACAGTGGCACTCCAGGGTTTTTGAAAGGAATTTTGGCCAGTCCTACATGAAAATTCTGGGACTGAACGTGGGACCTTTTCCATACACTCCCCCTTGGTGTGGTGGTTGTGCTCTTGGTCCTATCATCATCCCTGGCAGTACAAGTGCCCGTGTTGTTAGAGCCTGTCACATGCTTAGGCAGGTATCCCAGCTACATCCCTATCCAGATTCAGTTTCTGGTGTTCGTGCTGTGAGAGCCTCCTGTTTGGATTACATTACTGTGTTGCCTGTGGAACTGCCTTTGAAAGTGGTCCAGAAATTTCAGCTGGTGCAGAACATGGTGGGGGAGACAGTTAAAAGGGACTAGGGAATATGGACACATTACTTGAGTGTTTTCTCACCTCCGTTGGATTTCAGTTTGTTCCAGGCCCAATTCAAAGTGCTACAAAGCCCTACACAACTTTGGACCTCAGTACCAAAAGGAAACCTCTTCCTATTATTGTGAGTTGGGGGGGTGGTGGTGGTGGCGGCGGCTCCCTAAACCCAAGGAATTAATAAATGGTAGGATTTTGATTATTTGAAGAGGAAAATGCAGGCCAGTAGAAAAATACGAGCTAAGCTTCCTTTCTAAACCAGTTCCACACTTGGAATAGAGGCATTAACATGGCAAAAGGTGTTGATGGCCCATCTAAGAGGAATCTTGGGCCTTGGCAGACAGAGGTTGCCAAGGTGATGGGGTGTGTGAGAGAGACGGGAAGGGGAAATAGTGTTTTTAGCAAGGTATGCTGGGAAGAAGATGGGAGAGAACCAAGATAGAGATCCTTTTTAATTTTTGTTTTGTATTAGTATTGGGCATCCCCTAGAGACTTCTTGCATGAACTGACTAAGAAATATAACAAATAAATAAAATAAATAAATGCCACCTAGCTCTGGCTCTTGTCATAAAACACACAAATAATTTTCATCACTGACCACTGGTCACCTGAATGGTGACCATTACCAATTTGCTGCAACCACTTGGAAATTCAAGGAAGGAACAGGGTGTAGGTTTTTGGCTGGCAAGCCTGCCTCTGTCCTCATTGTTTTGGACCTAGGATAGCTAAGTTGGCTCAGAGATCTGGCAGATGCAAATGTTGGTCTCCAACTACTAGGGGTGACTCAAATTGGCAGAGTCCTAGCATCAATCTGTTCCCAGTTCTCCATGTTTCATTTGCAGAATAGAGAGGCTTGGTGGGGAGGCTAACAGCTGCTCCTTCCCAGTTAATACTGCAACCAAAGCTACTCTACCACACAGTGATCGGCACATAGAATTACCTTTTTAAAGCTAAACGGTTCTGGAGTTGGTTCTGTCTGGCATGTCCCAGAATAGTGAGGCAGGCAATAACAAAGAGCAGAAGGCCCACTTACAAAATAAGTTTTGAATTCTTAGCTGTGGGGTGGGGTTGACTCCTGCTAGTTCTCTGTCAAAAGTGCAGAAGATTAAATTCACTGCACCCAGGCTAAATTGGGAATAAATACAGCAAAATCAATGGGTGTTGTTTAGCTTTTAACCGACATGGTAAAAGAATCCAACACCGTGTAATTGCTGGAGATGAGGCTCCCTTTTCCAGCCAAAATGAAATCTCTTTTCAAAATTAGTCTAGTCTCCCCTGATGGTGAGGAAACAAACAAAGCCAATGAATATTGGCTGTGTGACATATTTTTCCAAAGTTAATTTTCAGGATCTTTCCTGATGTCAGTTCCTGGACCATGACATCGTACACGGGAGGCGGTGGTGATTAATGCCTCCTGGTTTGGATAGGGTCACTTGCTCAACAAAGCAGGCAGGCAGCCAAAAAAGGGAGGGAGGGAGGGAGGGAGGGAGGGAGAGGGAGAGAGAGAGAGAGAGAGAGAGAGAGAGAGAGAGAGAGAGGAGCTAAGGCAGGACCCCCCCTCAATCATTCTGTATAATACGTGTTCTTTAATTTCCAGGTGATTTAATATGAAAGCAAAGCGGGAATTACCACTTGCATTTTCCTCTCCTTTTCCCTTTCCACAAAAAGTGTATTAATTTACCTATTTGCTCATCTGACATCATTGCCTGTCAGCCAAGTTTTGTTTTCCTGCAGCAATATTGTAAATAAATGCATTGTCTGTTTATTTAAACTATCATTTCTTCACATTTGAGGTGGGCTGGAGAAGATTAGGTGGGGTAATACTGAACAATTCTATTCACATTTTCTGCCTTCATTTTCCTGAACCCACCCACTCCAAATCACGTGACAAATAAATTGCATAAAATGGCAGCATTAATAGCATTTATTATTTTTTTGCTGAAGAGTTGCTTGACAGATTTTTCAAAGATCTTTTTGCATGAGCCATGCTCAGTAGGTCTCTTGGAAACTGACTTTGAAAAGAGACTTGCTTTTATACTCACTGTAATTTTGTACTCAATGATGCTGTATAAATCTGAGCCAGAAGCAAGATCATTAGATATTTGGGAAGGATGCAGGGCTCAGCAGTAAGGCTTTCCATTGTCATGAAGTGCCAGTGGTATGTTACAGATACCCTCAGGAGACATCCATCTGCACCTTGCACAACAAAGGACTCTCCTATTCTTCCTGAATGATCTGCATCTTTTAAAAAGCTAGTGAAACAGAAATGTGCTATTCATAATTTTATCAATTGGCTATGGGGGCGGGGGGACTACGATCATTGATCTGCCAACTACCTGGAGCTTTTTAACATGTGCCTGATGTTTCAACATTTCCCCCCAAATCATTGATTCCTTCTCCTCCCCTTTGAACAGAACAAAATTGTGCATTAGTACTGTCAAATGAAGTAGGCAAATTTATTTTCTTCTTTTTACACAGATTTTTTTTTTTAAAAAAATTAGGAATATCTTACACCAGGAATTGTCTTCCAATGAAAATGTGGTCTGTTCAGACAAGTCCATAATTCAATGGTCACGAGAGTTGGTACAAAGCAGTGAATAAAATGTTGGACTTGGACCTGGGAGATTTGAGTTGAAATCCCAGCTTAAATTGGAAGCTCCCTTCATGATCTTAGGCCAGTCAGTATCTCTCAGTCTAACCTCTCTCAGGGGGTGCTTGTTTCATTTGTTTGTTTTATGAATTTGTATGCTGCTCAGTTGTCAGAACCTCTAAGCAGTTTATGTGGAATGGAAAATATACATTGAAGTCTGGAGTTCAAAACAAACTGCCCAAAATAAAATCAGTTAAAATATACCTGTAAAAATGCATATCAACTTGACATATCTGGGTAGGCTTTTCTAAACAAAAAGATTCTTGGCAAGTACTAAAAACAATATGAGAGTGTAGGTATTTCCACAGATAAAATGTTATTAAGGTAAAGGTAAAGGTACCTCTGCCCATACGGGCCAGTCTTGCCAGACTCTAGGGTTGTGCGCTCATCTCACTCTATAGGCCGGGAGCCAGTGCTGTCCGCAGCAGTGGCGTAGCGTGGGGGGTGCCAGGGGTGCCGGCCGCACCGGGCGCAACATCTGGGGGGGCGCGAGTCCAGAGGGCCCAGCCGCGTCATGCCCTCGGCCCGCCCCTATTGTCAGAGCAGCCGGCCAGCCTCCGCCTGCTCCTACCTTGCCCACCCGAGGACTGCGGCAGCGCCCGCCCCCGTGGCCACCTACCCCACCCCGCCTCGCCCACTGGCTCGCCTCCCTCGGCCCCGCCTCTCTCCGATGGCCGCGGGGGGTGTCCTGCTTGGCGCCGGCGCCTTTTTTCAGGAGGTAGGGAGGCTGGACGGGGAGGTGGGATCGGAAGCGGGCAGAGAAGGAGGGGAGCTCGTAGCCAAAAGGGCTGCGCCGGCTGGCAAAGGGCCGGGGAAAGTTTGGAGAGGAGAAACGCACTGTCATGATTTCCCAGTGGAAGCAGCAGGATTAGGGATGGCGAAGCGTAATTACGCACGAATTTCGCTGGGTGAGAGCTTCGGGGATCGATCGGCAGAAATGGGAATCAATTGGAATATGAGAAAGCGAGAGAGAGAGGGACCATCATTCATAGGCATAGATTTGTAGGGTTAGGGGGCGCAAATCCACGGGTTAGGGGGCGCAAATTACTTGCCTTGCCCCGGGTGCTGAGAACCCACGCTACGCCACTGGTCCGCAGACACTTCCGGGTCACGTGGCCAGCGTGACAAGCTGCATCTGGCGAGCCAGCGCAACACACGGAACACCGTTTACCTTCCCGCTGGTAAGCGGTCCCTATTTATCTACTTGCACCCGGGGGTGCTTTCGAACTGCTAGGTTGGCAGGTGCTGGGACCGAACGACGGGAGCGCACCCCGCCGCAGGGATTCGAACCGCTGACCATGCGATCGGCAAGTACTAGGCGCTGAGGTTTTACCCACAGCGCCACCCGCGTCCCTCAAAATGTTATTATTTTATTGTTATTGTTATTTGACTGACTGGGTTGTCCCAGCCACTCTGGGTGGCTTCCAATGTATATAAAAACATAATAAAACATTACGTATTATGCCTTGTATAAGCTGGTATTTACACTTCTTAGAGGGCAGGTGGGAATGTGATACGTAAGCATTCGACCTCATACTTCTTGCATGCCTGAGGTTCAAATAAAATGCTAGATCTATTATTTGATCGAAGGATACTTCTCCATGACTGAGCTTGGCAGTTTCTCTTCTAGTGACCATGAGCTCAAATGCCCTCATCTCTAATCCCAAACATGTTACTCTGTGGCGACATGCACCATTCTTCTGTCCTTCACCCAGCTGAAAGCAATCTGCCTGTTGCTTCCCCTTCAGATTCCTTAGAACCAATTGGCACAGGAATATGTGGTCCATCCCACTGAATCTGAGCCTGAATTATCTCCAAACAACCTGGCATCTTTTCAGCAGAGCAAAGTGTGCATTTCTGTGGAAAAGCTCCTCCCATCAAATGGGACATGAGTGGGAAGGAAGAGAGAGAGAGAAAATGACATTAAGCATATTAACACAGAGGCGTACCAAGTATTGCAGCAAGGAAACTGTGATGCTGTAGGTGTGGTGAGGTTAAAATTCCTTCTGGCTGGGATCCCGAGAGGCCCATGCATCTGTCCAAACAAAAAAGGTAGTACCGTAGTTGGTTTGTTGCATATTATTGGCTGCTGTGTCTGAGGGTGGTGACCTTCAGAGAAACTTTTCTTTGGGGTGCAGCTGGAAAGGTTAGTTAAAAAACCCACAGGTACCTGCAAGGTATTTTCTGTAATGCTTTTGGGTCTCAATGACAGTTGGGATAGTTAGAAGGACAAAGGCTAAATTTATAGAGTGTGAAGTTATAAGACCTAGAAGTAAAGCAACAAGCTGGCGAGAGAGTCAGAGCAAAGTTTGAGAGCAATGTTTGATTTCTGTTTGAATCCAAGGCTGTGGCTATGAGAGAAACAAGATCCTTTTGGGGTGTTAATAATATTAATATTATTATTATTAATAATAATAATATTATTATATATTAGTAATATTAATATTATGTTTTATATTAATAATAATAATAATAATAATAATAATAATAATAATAATAATAATAATTAATTTATTATTTATACCCCGCCCATCTAGCTAGGTTTCCCCAGCCACTCTGGATGGCTTCCAACAGAATATTAAAATACAATAGTCCGTCAAACATTAAAAGCTTCCCTAAACAGGGCTGCCTTCAGAGCTTCATCACAGGCTCAGGTTGTATATATGTGTAAATAAACCATATACAGTTTCAGAACAGCCCTATTTATGAACTATTCAGTTTACGAACTCCACAAAACCACAAGTAGTGTCCCGGTTTGTGAACTTTACCTTGGTCTAAGAACGGAATCCAAATGGTGGAAGGCCACCGGCGGTGGGAGGCCTCATTAGGGAAAGCACGCCTCAGTTTAAGAATGGTTTCGGTTTAAGAACAGACTTCCGGAATGGATTAAGTTCGTAAACTGAGATATCACTGTATCAAGAAAACACCACAGTCTCCACTGTTCCTCATTCCAAAAAGGAAACATGAATCCTGGGTAAATGTCTGGAACCCCTGCAATCTCACACCGCTCAGAGACTGGGGTAGCATGCACAGTAGATATTGTCTTCCTTAACTAGCTGCTTTAATCTTACCAACTCATCTTAAAAAACAACACCACATTACCATTACTTACTTACAGAATGACTCCACTATGGACTCAATTTCTCTTTCAGATCTGACCATTATGTTTACTGATCTATATCATGGCATTGCTGGTCTAGTGTCATCCTGTGCTAAAGCTATTTTTTTTCTGAAGCGGGTTCATTTTTTAAAAAAAGAATTAGGAGGTCACTGATACTACTTTGCATATTTTCCATTCTCCGAACACCCTTTCACTCTTACAGATGCACAGATAACATCACTCAGAAAGCAGGGTGAATTATGAGACACGCAGACAGCTATAATCCTTCCTCCAGGGTTGTTCAGAGATATATTTTTTTTGCTGAGTCCAAACCTGTACCACCAGCCTCTTTTGCAATGTGGCTGAAGGGCGAACGAAAGCTCTTTCTGCATTCCAAGGTGCAGGCAACATTTGTGTTACATTTTATACCAGGAAGCCTACATGATGTGGGGGAAATCCCACAGCTCATGTGTTGTTTTTCAGTGGTGGTGGTTTTTCTCCATTTGTCTAGATTATTTGATGTGTTGGGATTAAGGTATTTAGCTGACAGAGCTACAAATGAAATGCCTGCAGGTTTACTGCATGCCATTTGTGTGGTGCTGAGTTACACTATGACCAAGTAGCTCGGAGGTAGGCTAGTGGGACTAGGTAACAACTTCACCTGATCCAATATGTCAATGCAAGCAAAATCAGCAGATGTAATGAAGCTGGTCTTCAAGAAATAATGAAAAAAGTATTCTTATTTGGAAGCAGAAGTTGATTATCTTGAGATGTAGCACAGGACCATTTGAAGATGATACAGGTTACCATGTCCAGCATGACATAAATGATTGGTCTTGGGTGAGCATGTGGTCAGGATTTGGTTCTGGTTGTGATCATTTTGTATGTGACCATATAGTTTTAAGCAGGGAAGGAATAATAAGGAAAAGGAGTATTAGAGTGCAGTTAAGAATGGAGATATATTCTTACTTTTGCTTTCATTGTTCTAGGACAATAATCTTCAACTTTCCCCATGTTGATTAATTCCAAAATAACTGCATTGTCCGCCATGGAAATCAGGTGTTGCAGGAGATTCTAGGGCATGTTCTTGAAAAGACTTCCCCAACCTAGTGCTCTCCAGATATTCTGGACTACAACTTCCATCAGATCCAACCAGCATGGCCAACATCTGAACAGCATCAGGTTGGAAAGGCTATTCTAGGGTGTAGGTAAACTTATGAATGAAGTCTATTATGCTCATCAGGGAAGATGAATGGCAAGTGGAAGGTTGTCTGCTATTGCTGATTTTCAGTTCTCAGTTTTTTTTTCTCCTCTGGAAGCCACTGTTTCAGGACATGTCATGAGGCAGTTTGCCTATGGGTAGAAAATTTTTAAGTTACAATCCTGTCAACACAGATCCTTGCTCACTGCATTAAATCAATATTGCCTTTTTCTCAATAAGGTGTGTGGCTTCCAAGATACCTGAGATTTTGAAGTAATTGGACAACTCATTCAAAAATAAAAAGGCAGCAATTACCTTTTATAGATATCTACTAACAATACACAAGTTCAATATGCAGACTGTAAGAGATGATTGGAATAAAGAATTGGAACTTTCCTTATTACCCAGACAGTGGGAAAATGTATTAGCTTCAATACCTAAGATTTCATTAGATTTAAAATTGAGACTAATACAACAGAAAATAATATTTAGAGTTTATTGGACTCGTTTAAGGTTGTATAAAAATGGGTTAGCTAGGATAGCTCAGTGTTGAAGATGTGGCAAGGACAATGCCTCTCTGAACCACATGTTAGTACAGTGTTCTTTACTTAACAAGTGTTGGGAGAAAGTGCTAGACTGTGTAATTATGACTGTGCAGAAAAAGTTAAATTTTTCAGCGGAGACTATTTTATTGAACTATATACCTGCAGTATGGAAATTATCAATGGGACAACGAAAATGGATTTTCTGTGCCATAATGGTAGCCAAGAAATTGATATTGAGGAATTGGAAAAATAAAGATATGATACTGGACTGACGCTATGACATCACTGACACAGACTCTGTATGGATAAATATGATAACATTTGCAATGAGTTTATACAAAATGTGGTAGGCTATTAGTATTTGCAAAAGCACTAGGACAATAACACTATACCAATTTATACAATGTATGGGAATATCGTCTATACCGGTATATATTTTCCTTTTTTTAATATGTATGTATGTTGTTGTTGCTTTTCTCCCTCTCACTCCCCCCCCCGTATCTCTTTATTTCTTTCAACTGAAATCACCTTAATAAAATATAAATATTAAAAAAGTAAGTCCAAATGTGCCATCACTGTCCCATATCCATGCCTTTTTGCTAGTAGCCCCCTGCTGATGGAATGCCTTCATTGGTGAGGTGGGTGTGTCCCTCTCATTACTAACATTTAGAGTGGATTTTAAAATATTTCTGTTCACCCGGGTTATCTGTTGGCTGAAAGACGTTGTTTTGGGCAACTTTGACATTATTAGTTGTGAGATTATTTGGTTTGTTTGAAAAATGTAGTTTTTAATGTGTTGTTTGTATTACTTTGCTGTTTGTTGCTGGTTTCTCCTTCGGGAGGAAGAGTGGGCTAAGAATCCAGTCAGTGGGTATGGACTGCAACCCAAGTGATGAACAAGTTTTGGCTGCTTCGCAATTTACAGCTTTGTCTTGGTTGCATCCAAAGCCTGTGAAAAACAAATGCCTATGAAATCCACAGTAAAAGAACAAAATAGCCAGCTTCTCCAAGCATCAGATTCCTCCA
Source organism: Podarcis raffonei (assembly GCF_027172205.1). Classification (NCBI taxonomy): domain Eukaryota; kingdom Metazoa; phylum Chordata; class Lepidosauria; order Squamata; family Lacertidae; genus Podarcis; species Podarcis raffonei. Next base: position 78,487,253 of record NC_070604.1, on the reverse strand, counting down.
GGTTTCATCCCAAAGTAGAGAATTCACTTGATTCATGCAGGAAATAACTGTTTAGAAGTTTGAGGAAATGTTACACATTTTACATACCTGCTGTTTGAGCCTTCTGAGTTTCTACACGACAAGCAATTGGCTTGTGTCAACACGCAGCCAACGTGCTGTTTTAACTTTGGGCTTGCTGCAAGATCCCAGCTTCCATTTTTATTAGAATGTATAAGGCGTCTTTCACAGAGGAAAAATGATGATAGGTACAGGAGAAACTGTGCTTCATTTAGACATTTTACACTTTGGAATTGTCTTTGGCTATATTCTGTAATTTGCTCTCTGCAGGCCCAAAGTGCATCATGGCTTTCAGACTTCAGCTCAGTGTGGCATCAATTACTTCAGTCTTCCAGGAAGGGCAGTCACACTCACTCCATTTGTCCTCCCCATGTCTCCCAGGTTTCCTGCTATGAGAACACTGCAAATTATTGAAGCGCAAAGGCTAACCTTGCCAGAAAATAAAAATTTAACCTGTTCCATTTACTTCAGCTGAAAAAACCAGCCACAAAAAATAAAATAAAAAATGCCTAGCTTAGCTCTTTTTCTCAGAACATTGGGCAAATAGCATTAAAACCATAGGAACATCAGAGCCCAAAGGCCCATCTAGTTCTGTATCTTGTTCTCACAGTGGCCAACCAAATGCCTAAGGGAAACCCACAAGCGGAACATTAATGCAACAACACTCTCCCTACTTCCTGAGTCCCAGCATTCAGAAGCATACTGCCCTTGACAGTGTAGGCAGAACACAGCCATTATGGCAAGAAGTATCCACAACAAATATCTAAAGCTCATGGCTTTCTGCATATAATCTCGAGAATTGTAGTTTGTTAAGAGTATTGGGAACTGGAGCTCTATGACAGGTAAATTATCCATTTTTCTATTCTCTTCACAGAGAATGGTCACTCTAAGTGCCCTCAGCATCAATCCATTTTAGAGGAGAGCTCAGAGAACACATCAATCAATCAATCAATCAATCAATCAATCAATCAATCAATCATCTATCTATCTACACCTCCTTTGACTTTTTAGTCCGAGTGTGTCACAATAACCATTGAGCAAAAAACATGGTCAGGAAATTTGGTGTTCCCTATTATGTTCAGAAGGGACGCGGGTGGCGCTGTGGGTAAAAGCCTCAGCGTCTAGGGCTTGCTGATCGAAAGGTCGGCGGTTCGAATCCCCGCGGCGGGGTGCGCTCCCGCTGCTCGGTCCCAGCGCCTGCCAACCTAGCACTTCGAAAGCACCCCCGGGTGCAAGTAGATAAATAGGGACCGCTTACCAGCGGGAAGGTAAACGGCGTTTCCGTGTGCGGCTCTGGCTCGCCAGAGCAGCAATGTCACGCTGGCCACGTGACCCGGAAGTGTCTGCGGACAGCGCTGGCCCCCGGCCTCTTGAGTGAGATGGGCGCACAACCCCAGAGTCTGTCAAGACTGGCCCATACGGGCAGGGGTACCTTTACCTTTACCTTTATTATGTTCAGAGAACTAGATGGCACTTGTAGTGTTATTTAAAGGGGATGTGATAAACGTTTTTCCATCCAAATGCATCATTCCCTGATGTATTGTTTAAAAAATCCTTTGATAGGATTTAATTATTGGATTCCAGAAAAATTGCATCCACACTATTTTCTCTAGTATTTGATCCCTTATTCTCTTTCTTGATAAGTCAGATGTTGTTTGTCCCATTGCAGTCACATTCTGTCCCATGTGTTTAAGGGACTGGTTTGTGTTGATTTTTGAAGCCTCTGTCACAGTGATAGCACAAAGTTTCTGGTAGGAACTGACATAGTGCTATTACCTCACCTCTTTGGAGGTGTGGCTTTTGATGAGCTGTGTGATAAGAGTAGAACGCTGTCATCACTCTTTATTACATGTTTGCCTATTGACAATTAACCTGCCCTAATATGACATCCTACTGCTGCAGAGTTCTTGCGACTGAACCTGCAGCAAGTCCCAGAACATGTTTCAAGATGAAATGAGGTGCAATTGACGGATATCTTGTCAATATATCTTGTCAATTGAGAGCCAGTGTGGTGTAGTGGTTAAGAGCGGTAGTCTCATAATCTGGGGAACCGGGTTCGCGTCTCCGCTCCTCCACATGCAGCTGCTGGGTGACCTTGGGCCAGTCACACTTCTGTGAAGTCTCTCAGCCCCACTCACCTCACAGAGTGTTTGTTGTGGGGGAGGAAGGGAAAGGAGAATGTTAGCCGCTTTGAGACTCCTTAAGGGGAGTGAAAGGCGGGATATCAAATCCAAACTCTTCTTCTTCTTCTTCTTTTCCTACCTCACAGTTGTACCTGGACTTCAGAGATGAATAAATAGTTCATCAATTTCATGTGGCAGAGGGAACTCAATCTGAGGAATGGCTTGGGATGGATGAAGTTTCCCAGTGTGGCTCTCCCCCTGGAAAAGGGGGATCCATTGCATAGGATATGCACTTTGAAGGACTAGCACTGAACTGGGCTAAGGCTTGAAGAGCATTAGAAAAAGAATAGCTTTTTGTTGCTGTCTAGAAGGACCCATTATTTCATAATTACACACAGACGCTAGAACTGGCTATAGGGAGATGCTCTTAAAGCTTCCTTTGATCACAGCAATGTTTTTTATCCACTCCTTCCATCTTACGAGGCCATGTTTGCTTCAGTTTTATGGCATCATCTTGGCAGGGTGCCACTTGGACTCATGGTAGGGAAGGTATGAAAGAATGGCAAAATGAGTGAGAGGGGTAAATGGAATCCGTAGCTGTTAAACCACAAGAAAATAAAGTCTGGCCAAGACACACACACCACCAGATGAGATAACGTGCCCACAGAGCAATACATGTGTGGAACCAGTCACAGAAAGGCTCCCATGCGCCAAACTTGGTGTGTGGCAAATTCTTATCTGTCATCATCGCTTGTATAATTAGTCATGTGCTTCACTGACATAAACCACAATTAGTGCCAGCTCCACCAAATATCAACTGGGTTAAAAAGAAAGAAAGACGTCACAGATTCAGGCCTAGACTGCAAGGTGGATAGGACTTTTATTGATTTAGCAGTGTGGAGCACCTCTTCAGCAAGGGTACACTAAGGCAGTTGACTTGCAGCTTGCTGGGGACACAGAGTGTAGCCTCTGTCCATTAGCAAAGCAGGCTGTTCACTTATGGAAGCCTTATAAGCCCTATTGAGGCACTGCTGTTGTGTTGGGAAAACATCAACAGAAAAGGGCTTTGGTGCCATGCCTCCAAGGGTGGGCGACCTGTGGCCCTCCAGATGTTGAACTATAGCTTCCAACCCTGACCATTGAACATGCTAACTAGGGCTGATGGGAATTGGAGTCCAACAGCATCTCAAAAGCCACAGGTTCCCCAATCCTGCCTAGGTAGAAGCTACTATTTATTAAAAACACCACCACCAAAATGCCCCTAGGGCGATTCTGCTTCTGTTCATCATATCTGGCAATGATACGTTTCTCATCTTCTACTGACCAGTGAGGAATCTTAATTATAAATACTAGCTTGGAAACAACTGAGAAACCATTGTTCAAGAACAGGTAGGCAGAGATTCTCACACCTCCACAGGACGCTTGCTGCTTGATTTTAAAATAATGTAGTAGCCTGTGGGAGGGCAAGTTAGGGATTATGCTATAATTGGCATTATGTTATCTGGAAGAACTTGCTCTGCCCATGCAAGTCGAAGATTCTGCTTCTTCAAACATGTGCTGCTTGTTGTGCATGTCTGGCTGTAGTGATTAGAGAGATAAATGATGAAAAGGCATGGGAGGTTTTTTCCCCTCTTCCTTTTTTATTTTTGCACGTATGGATGGATGTTAAAATCCCACCCCACGTGGGCCCCTCAGCTACTCAGGGTAGCTCACAATGATACTACTGAGAGAAACTGCAACAATGAAAACGTAAATAAAACAGAAATCAGGAAGGGGAAAAAAAGCAAGCGAGTAGTGGGAAGCTTTGCAACTCTCCCAAAAATGCCCCCGAAAATCATGCAAATAAGTTACTGGATAGTAACACCAACTGCCAGGTAAAATATAAAGCCAGATCAATTGCTGACCCTGTAAGACTGCAAGAACAGAAGGTTTTATGATCCTCTTAATGCACATAAGTAGAAGTGCTGGGACTGGGAATTATAGAGTAGGTTCACTCCACAGCTGAGAAGAATGGGCTCCTTGTGTCAGGTGCCCTAGCCTCAGACAAAGTTGGCACACAGAGCTGAGCCTCACCTGGCAACCCCAGTCTACTGGGAGCTCATATGGAAGAAAATAACTTTGGCCTAGTCTTTTAGGGCTTTAATGGTCAGCACCTTTTGATTGAGTCTGACAGGAAAGTAACAGGGAGCCAATGCAGGACTTTCAGAACAATGTTATTATATGTATTCTGGCTCACTTCTGTCAGCAGTTAGATGGATTAATTTATAAACAGAGTCTTTGCATAGTCTTCAAAGGCAGTCCCATGTAGAGCACATTGAAGCAGTCCATGCCAAACATTTCTAAGACGTATATCATGGAGGCGAGGTTCTCCTTTCCTAAAAGCAGCTGCAGTTGACAAGTCAGTTTAAGGTTACAATCCCATGCACACTTACCTAGGGTGCATAGAAAACCCCACTGAGCACAGTAGGACTTACTTTTAAGTAAACATTGATAGGATTAGACTGCATGTATGAGGAACTCCTAGCCACAGATGCTACCTAAGTATCCAGAACTGGAAACCTGGATTTTTATTGGGAAATCAGTGCTAGAAGAGGATCACAAATTGGATCTAGATATTTCCCTTTCATCCAAACCTGGGATTGGTTCCTGGAACTTTAAATATAAGCTTGGCCATGCCATCTACATGGACTCAATACATTATGTCAATAATAAACACTATTATTGATATAATAACATAAAAATAACTCTGCCGGATCAGATCAAAAACCTATCTAGCCCAGTATCCTGTTCTCACAGTGGTGAACCAGATGTATATGGGAAGAAGCTTTAGAAGAAGACCTGGACCAAAAGCACAGCAAAGTCTCTCTTCTGCAGAAATCCTATACAGGTGTGTGAGCACAGGTATGTTTTTCCTGCCAGAGAAAAAAGTGCCTTACTAGGAGCTTAGCTCACCTTCTTTGTTCCTCTGCCAGCAGACTTCTTAACAATGCTTTTAATTATCCTGCTCAGTAAATTTCAGTGAAATGTATCCAGTCAGAAGTAAGTTCTGCTGAATCCATTGGGGATTTCACCCACTGTGAGCCTTTATTTCCTTAATGCCATGTTCATCCTTGCCATTAGGCAGTGTACAAACTCCCATTTACTCTGCACCCAGTGCTCTCTCACACTGGTTTGAGCCACAATCCATATCTATCCTGTAGTTCATATGCACCAACTCCCCGGGGTCGTGGGTGCCCAGGCCACAACATTTTAAATGAAGCCCCCCCCCCATTTCCCTTCATCATTTCCAAAGCTTTCTTTAACTGCACATAAGCCAAACCCCACTTCATTTCAATACGCCTGCTTATTCCTGGCCATCATTTGATAAAACCCAAAGCTAAATCTGTGAAGAAAAGATGGAAGTCCTCAGAAACTTCTGGTAAATAACTCTGCAGATCCTGGTTTTGACAGTGCTGGCAACTCTTTGCTGGAGGCACTAGTAAGATCTGGGACACACGAAAACATAACACACCCATTTGGGAGCAGATCATCAACACTATTCAAATTTCACTTTCCCTGCAGCTACCTTGTGTAACAACATTAGTTGGCAAGTTACTCATTACGCGTATCTCATGAATCTTTCGTTGGTCCATGATGAAGTTGCCAACACTGTTATTTTCCATATAGATTCATATTTGGAAAAATTAAATTCCCAAATGGAAGAAACTGCCTTGTAGTTATCTACAATTCTTTTGACAAGTCTTGTTTCCTCATGTGTTGGTGTCTGTAAAAATGCTGCATTTTTCATTAACTTGCATCTTACACTGCAGTTTCAAATTGCTTGGTCTATCTGGTTGTAACAACCCACATTTGTAAAGACCAGAGGGTAATGCATTACACATGAAGATCTTTATGATGAAGCTGGCATAATGGTTTCTTTAAGAATGTAATTTAAAAGGAAAGTTAAAGCCCCCATCCTTCATTTGGCACATACCCAACATTCCTACAGAAATTCTACTTATATTTACTCCCCACCCTCTTCATTGTAAGGTAATGATATTTTTGTTGAACCAATACAGTATGTGTCAGAGTTTTTAGGCCAGAATTCTAATCATGCTTATGTGGGAACTGGTTCTACTGGGTTCAACCTTTGTATATTTGCTTAGAATGGCAGCCCTGTGTCTATATTAAATGTGCATTTGCTGGTAGATTAGGGTTCTAATATCGCAGTCAATACTCTGCTACTAACTATGCAAAATGGTGTTCAGCCATTTACAATTGCAGCTATGACCTAATTCTTAGGTACCATGCTTGCTGCCAAGAAACCAATCTGTGTGGGCTCCTATCAATGCAATAAGTTCATTATGGGAAATGGTTCCAGCAATTTCCCACCACGCAAGGGAACCTCCTCTCTATTGATAAGTAGGTGTTTCCTTGGCGTAGTTGAAAATGGCCCAACCAGTGTGGGTGTTCACATGGATAGCCTACTATGTAGATTAGGATCCATAAAGTTTGACTTCCTGGTGACAATCACACAGTTGGAGTAGCACGTAGGAGTCCTACAGTTCCCAGAGTTCCCTGGGAAGAGAGACTGGCTGTTAAACTGCCCTGAGAATTGTAGCTCTGGCCTCCTAACAACACTAATCATCCCTAACAAACTACAGTTCCCAGGATTCTTTGAGGGAAGCTACAACTGTTTAAACGGTGTGATACTGAATACTGAGGGGGCTCAAGTCAACTAGGTGACTGAAAAGGTTAGGCAAATAAAAATGTCTAAACACCTGCAACAAATAGAAAAGGAATTTAATTATTTGAGTGAAGTAAAACAACAACCATCTCCTCCTGTTAAAAGTATCAGAAAAAATGGCCTCACCTTAATCAGTCTCTGGTGTTTTGGTTTTTTGTTTGACCTATTATATGACTCATCAAGTGTGTGTGTTCCTCAAACAGTCTCAGATTTAGCTGGTGAGCACTAGGCAAGCTACATCCTTGCATGGCATATTGCAGTGTTGCCATAGCAACAGACACAGGATGAGTTAGCAAGCGCAAGGAGCCGCAGTTGGGCTAAGTAGGTTAGAATGAAATGGAGGCCAAGGATTCTCTTTTATCCTCTGTGAGACCCTGCCAGCAACCCCCACTCCTGCCTGGAGTATCAAAAATGTGATTACATTAACAGCACTGGCGTTCAGGCAGAATCCACCACAATATTATGCTATGTCTGGATATAAAAGCTGGACACACACACACACACACACACACACACACACACACACACACACTGTAATACTTCTGTGAAGATTTGTTGAGGAATTTAATCACATAACTGGTAACAAGGATGAACATTCAACATATAGAAGCAGAAAAGGGCTGTATTTTCCTTGGAATGAGGAGAGGTGCATTCAGGACACATTGCGAATAATATGCAAAGGATTCCTGGCAGGAGATACTCTACACAGCGCCAACAGCTGGGGAGTCAGGAAGGAACAAGGTCCAACACACAGACCTTCTTGCTGTCCAGAAGGCTGCTGATCTGCCTAACAAAGATAGGAAAGGTTCTAACTGAAGAAATGCTCCGTATCCTAAGGCCTAAGGAGTGGTACCAATGCCACTCAGTTAAAGCTTTTTTTTTTTTTTTTTGCTTCCCAGACACTCAGACCACCTTTGACTGGTGACAGGTCTGTTTTACGGCTGCGCAGAAAACACAGCCACTCAGCTGTCATCCCAAAGAATGCTGGGATTTATAGCTTTGTGAGTGTATGGAGAAGTCTCAGTTAAAAATGGCGACCTTCCTCCATAGAAGCTTAAGCCTAGGAGGCACAGCTGAAGCAGGTGTGGTCAGCATGCATGTCAGTGGTAAGGGGTGGGGCCTGCAGAGGTTTGAACTTTCCAAATGAAAAGGTTGGCATGACCTCAGTCAGAGATAGGGAACCCGAGGCCCAGGTTCCAGATGTGGCCCTCCAGTTCTATCTGGATCTTGGCAGTCTCCTCAAGACACTTGCCCTCCACAGCAACAACACCCCTCACTAGTCTGCTTTGCCACCTCCTTGAGTGTTTTTGCCTGACTGGAACGTGTCCTTGAGCACTGATAATGCTTCTGGCTTCCTTGGATGGAGCAGAGAGGGACTGTGTGTGAAGAAATTAGCCTATTGAACAGAGGTATCGTTCACGTTGAATGCCCCACCCACTTTTGCCTCTGGCCCCGCACACCACTGTTATGTGGCCCCCGTAAGTTTACTCAGAAGGGCATGTGGCCCTTGGCTTGAGAGTCTCAAGACACCTGAGTCGGAAAGGGCCAACAATCTTGGCTGAAGAAAAGCAGGTTGCTGTTCTGGAGCATTGCTTTCCACATTCTGTACTTTTTTTTCAAATAGTTTGCATCCATGGCTGAGAACCTGAATTATCTTTTTCCAAAGCTGTAATACATTTCTTGGAAGGAGCTACCATTCATATTTTACACGAAGCTTTCTTTCCATTCCGTTAGTGTCATAATAATAAATATCGGCTTTCTCATGCATATCAATGTTTTCACCCCTTAGGATCTCAAACTGCTTTCCAAATGATTGTATAATAACAACATTAGTGACTTCATCATAGCAGTTGTATATTGCCTTCCATTAAGGCTCGGTTCTGGGAAACATAGAAGCACTTATTTCCAGCTGAAACTGATTTGGCTGCCTTGCCAGCAAGCAGAGGCAATCCCCATGCTGCTCAATTTAACTGCACAACTCCTCCCAGGGTTATTGAAAGTTTTATGAAGGAGAGTTCCTCTATGCACTGCATGACTCTTGGTGGGAAATTCAGTGTTTAGGGTATGTTATAACTCTCCCAAACAACTTGGTTAGGAATCTCCATGTTTAATTAATTTGTCCCTCTCCCATTTTATGAGTAGCAAATGCCAAATCTAATTTCTGTGTCAATATATGTCATCTGAATATTTAGCCAAACATCTGGATTGTGTGGGGACAGCAACAAGAATCTGAATGGATGATTATTGCATCAATATGTCATGTAGGTGTCTTCTACTGGTCTCAACAGCATTTCAGCAGATCATATATATTAAGGAATGTAGCCAATGCACCGCCTTTTTTAGAGGTAGAGATATACTAAATTATATCTGCATCTGACGCACATCTGCATAATGTTGATAATTGTTCATCTTTTTAACAAAGCCCCGAGAGGTCTCTGCAGTATCAGAGTGCCAGGCTTTGGGGCTTTCTGCACAACATCAGGGTTAGTTTACAATCTCATTATTATGTAATAATAATAATCTAAAGATATCCAAGTGTTGTCATCATGTGATAAATTATCATGGATCATTGCCACAATTACATGAAGGCTTTCTCACTGATTATGTTGTGGGCAGTGGGAAAAGGGATCCCTGCTGTTGATTTTGCCTCACCAGAGCTTGTCTTCCTTTCTGATTGGGTGAGCTCTGCTGAAGGCAGAAGTGGTCTTAGAAATTGTATGGCCCAGTGCAAAGGATCATGGGGAAACATGGGAAATAGACTGTGTTGCATATATAGTAGTTTTCAAGGAACTCGGGGTTGGTCAGAGAGGAGTTCCTTTGGCTTCTGGTAGAACTTTGCATTTTGTTTTATTTCTACTTGGTCTTGAATCATAGGGTATATACACATTATAGGCTTAACGCACAACAAGGCTGCTTTTTCTTGCTGTGTTTCAGTTCAGTTTTTTTTTCAAATCCTGGTACGCATCACCATGGTTTGGTGTGTTTACTTTCCCGCCATTATCTACCTCCAGTTGCCCCCCACTTCCTGACCCATGGCCAGCCCTACTTTCCTCAGTCCTCTTCTGTTGCGGCTATGTTGCTTGTCCTTCTGTTTCTCTTCTTCGGTTTCCTTACTTTTCACACTGCTGCCATCAACAGGCTTCATCCGTGGCTCGGCTGGCTGCTTTGCTTGACATGCTGGTGGAGAGGGCAAGCTAAGAAATGTCAGAATGCACTTATGTTCTCCCAGGAAGCGACGTGAAGGTAGCTAACCAATGTGTGTCCAGTGGCCATTGAATAAATGCAACTTAGCTTGCTGTGAAGTAGGAAGAGACACAGTAGCAGACTGGGCTTGGTCCCTCTTTTTATGCTCCTGCTTGCTTCAGTGACTGCCTCTGTTTCTTCTCCAGGGCAAGATAAACCACTGCTGGATACATTCATCAACTGATTCCAGGTCACTTCTAAAGGTGGTTGTCGGTGTGTTTGTGTGTCCCTGCCTAGATATATAGAGCAAATGTCCCACTCATCAAACAGCTGGCCCAGCTGTTTTTCTAAGTTCTTCCAGCTTTAGGAATAAGTGTGTGTGTGTGTGTGTGTGTGTGTCATCATTTTGGGAGGGAAGCCCTTTTTATTCCATATTCTGTTGCTATCACTTTGCATCTTGACCTTTTTAAAATTGTTGTTGTTGTTGTTGTTGTTGTTGTTGTAAAAATGCACTCCTATCCCCTGCCAGCAAACTGCTACTATTTGCATGCATATTTTCAAGTTATATAAGTTGTTTGGCAAATGAAGCAAGCTGCATCATGAATCAGCACTCATTGTTTATCTCAGTCACTGTGCATAAGCGCCAACCCAGCATTTCTGAAAGGTTTTTATGTTTCATTTATTATTGATCAAAGGTTGGTACCCATGAATAAAAGCTTGATAAAAAAATCTCTTTGTTCCACTCTTGTCTCCATCAACAAGAGATTAGAGATATTGGCAGTGGAGTCTACAAGGCAAGCTTAATCTCTGCATTTTACATGGGTTCCCTCACCTGCAGGAGGGTTTAAAAGTGGGCAGATAATGGGATGCATTGGACCCACAGGATCCAACACCACCAACCCCATTTCCCCAGTATGTTCCGAAGCAGAACACGAAACTGTGCCAGCCTTAGAGCTGGTGTAGTGATTTTCTTTCACTTGGATGCTGATGGGATCCAAGCGTTGGCCCTACCATTAGGCAGAGTGAGGTGGCTGCCTCAGAAAGTAGATGACGAGGTTCATGTAGTAGACTCAGCTGTGAAGCCTTCTCTGTGTCCCCTAACCTAACCTCCTGGAGGATAGTTGTTGTTTTCGATTTTAATATTAGAAAGTCCAAATAATGCAAGAAGGAAGCTCAAACCATCATAAATCTGTATGATCTACTGCCCTAGAAGCTGATATATCTATGATTCATCCTATTTCACCTACCCAGGATTTTGTACAGGTCTTAGTTAAGTGATATTAAAGCAAATCTGTTTTCACCCTTCCTAATGAATCTAACTTCCCAGAATAGAAAAACAAGGAAAGAATAAAGAAAGGTGCTTCTACTTTTATTGTCTGCTACCAGCTTCTGGGTGTTTTTTTTCCTGTTTCAGATTTCCTGATGATAATGGCTGATTGATTTACATAACACTTTACATAAAAACAGAAGCAAGCAATGAAAAGTCTGTACCCAAAGAGTTTATCATTTTATTTATTTATATTTAGAAGCTCAGGAGAGTTGCCGGTGCAAGTGAAAGCTATTACTTTCTGATGTTAGTGTGACATACCCACACACCAATTGGCAGAAGCCTACTAATTTGTTCTCAGACAACTGGTTTTTTTAAAAAAAATCAAATAAATTTATATTTATCAAATAAAATACTGCCCCTTCCAATTGTTATAAAAATAATTAGAAAGAAGCAATGAAAAAGAGCGATTGCAAATAAGGAGCAAATGAACAGGAAGGAGGAAACCCCAAAGTGGTAGCAGAAAAGGTGATGGGGACCTCATAAAGTGAGGTCAGGGGTCATGTGGAGGTCCCCAGCTACAGGTTGCCTACCCATTGTTTAACCTCAAAGGAATGAAACAACAATATTTTTCTGGAATAGAGATCCTGTGTCTTAGAATGGGTTTGTTGTTGTTGTTTAGTCGTTTAGTTGTGTCCAACTCTTTGTGACCCCATGGACCAGAGCACGCCAGGCACTCCTGTCTTCCACTGCCTCCCGCAGTTTGGTCAAATTCATGCTTGTAGCTTTGAGAACACTATCCAACCATCTCGTCCTCTGTCGTCCCCTTCTCCTTGTGCCCTCCATCTTTCCCAACATCAGGGTCTTTTCCAGGGAGTCTTCTCTTCTCATGAGGTGGCCAAAGTATTGGAGCCTCAGCTTCAGGATCTGTCTTTCCAGTGAGCACTCAGGGCTGATTTCATCTTCCAGCATCATAACTTTTATATGCCTGTTGTCTTTGTCCATGGAGTTTTCTTGGCAGGGATACCGGAGTGGCTTGCCAGTTCCTGCTCCAGATGGATCACGTTTGGTCAAAACTCTCCACTACGACCTGTCCATCTTGGGTGGCCCTGCATGGCATAGCTCATAGCTTCTCTGAGTTGTTCAGGCCTCTTCACCATGACAAGGAGAGAATGGTTTTACACTGCTTCAATGAGCCCTGGAAACATTATCTGATAGGATGAGGTTCAATAAGAAAGGATTGCTTAGCTCGGAAGCTGCCTTTCCCTCCATTTTTATATACAAGCCAATCATAATGTCAGTTTTATACCTTCCTCAAAGTTCCCCACAGTGTGGAGGAAGCAGACCCTACAAATCTGATCTCCTGTCAACAATAACATCAAGTATAACATCAAGTGTGGTTCCTTTACTCCAAGCAATCTGAGCTTCCTCCTGGCTTGCTAGCAAAGTAGAAATGTGTGTGTGAGAGAGAGAGTTAGAGAGAGAGAGAGAGAGAGAGAGAGAGAGAGAGAGAGAGAGAGAGAGAGAAAGAAAGAAAGAAAGAAAGAAAGAAAGAAAGAAAGAAAGAAAGAAAGTGCACATGTGTGGAATTGCCTTTCAGGCACATAATGATTTAGCATCTCAGCTGAAGATGGCAACTTAAATGCAAGCCAGCTAGACAGGCAAATGTGACTAGAAACGGGTATATTGCAGGATGTAACTAATGTGGTGAGTTTATTGTAACTTTACTCTGAATGGTTAAGTCTTTAAAGCAGAATGCAAAATCACAGTCTTGAAGGGACTGCTGCTTCATTAATTCCTGCTGCCTGAGTTAAAAACAGATGCAGGCTTGCCACAAACCCAAGTGAAGCACTGCTTTAAGATACAGATTCCCAGTGGACATTTTCTTGCACCCAACTTTCCAGGCATTTTCTCCATCTTTTTGTATTTACTTCCCTGATGTCTTCATGGTTAGCACTGGTTCAGATAAAGAAATGAAGACAAATATTTCCATGAAGAGAAGAAGATTATTTGTTTCTGGTGCTATAAACCTCTTACGTCAATGGAAAACTGCCCCTGCACCCTGAATACTCTAGAGGGAAAAGAAATGGCAAGTGTTGGTGAAATAGGATGTGTATACCTGCCCATGGATACTGCATTGATGTGCACTCAATTGGTCACCATCTTAGTGGGTATTACAATGACGAAATGTTTGATTTAGATTACTGGAGAGAAGAGCTTTGATCCTCACTCATCACAGCCTAGAAACATATTCTACAGATGAACTATACCACACTTGTATTCCATGTGAATCATTCACAAAAGAGGCATGTAATTTGCATTCCATTATGGAGGTTTGCTGACTATCCTTTGTTAGGTTGATCACTTGCCAATGGTTAAAATGAATTGGATCATGTATCAAATTTGTAAATGTGGTGATGATGCAACTGTCACAGGCATTTCAATGGGCTGTTTAGCATGATTGATTGTGGAATCTACTTCACTGAAGCACCTTTTTTTTTTGAGGTGGTATTAGATGCTTTCAGAATTAAACTTTGCTTCCTGCTGTTGGCTGTTAGGTGTTTTGCTTTGTTTTCGCTTTGGGTGAAAGAGTGTCTGTTTTAGTTCCAGCAGTGATATACCAATAGAGGGCTGTTGTAGCTAAGGCTAAGTCTCATCTAGTTACTAATAATGGCTGAGCTTGATGAGAGTTGCAGTTCAGCAACATTTGGAGGGCCAAGTGTTCCTCTGGAGGACCAAAATGCATTCTTCTGAAATCACTCATGACAAGTGAACATGGACTTTATTTGCCCGTCACTCCAGTTGCTAACCCATTGACAAAGGACCAGTCTAAGCCTTCAGGCCACAGACTGTCTGCTAGTGAGTCTGACTGCTGTAGACTTACCTGTCAGGAAGACTTTGGCAGGGGTTGGGCTGGGTGACCCATGGATCACTTCCAGCTTTAAGATCCTACTGTTCTCTGCGAGTCTATAGATGAGTTTACGCTGGTGTTATAAAACCAGAAGATGAACAACATCATTGTCCAGAGACCAGTGGGAACTACAGGCCCATAATTTAGACCATGCTTTTAAAACATAATAATAGTTATTCCATACCACGGCAATCTGAAATGGAGCATCTGTCTTTCCCACCAGCAGCCTTTCCAAGAAAAGTGGCCTCTGCTATCTCAGCAACAACTTTTAGGACACACACCCAGATGTCCAGCCTTTGCAGAAGCCCCCCACTCCCTTCTCACAACAACTCTTGCACAAATATGTCAGCATCCAGATGTTTGTTTTGTTGCTCAGAAGATGTGTTGGCTGCCTCCCAGATTTCCTAATTCTGTAATGTTGCATCAGTGTGACTCACAAGTGATTTTCTGTATGTGCCCTGTCCAAGCTAGATTTTAAATTAACCATTTAATAGGACCATTTACTCAAAATCTCCAGGACTATTATTTTTTAAATCATTATGATACCAGAATAGAAACAGACCAATAGAGAAAAGTAATTCAGAGCAGCTTTTCCCAATGATTTAGATGCCATGCTAGCTGAGGCTGAAGGGAACTATAGTTCAAAACATCTGGAGGGTGCCTGATGGGCTGGTTTAGATTTTAATGCTAAGTCAAACTTTGCTTAGTGAGACCGCTAGGGAGGAGTTTGCAGCCTCCCCAGTCCTATTTGCTGAGCTAAACCAAGATTTGGCTTGGCATGCCATATGGACTGGGGCTTGTGGTTAAGATCTCTCTTCACTAACCATGAATTGTAACCACAAACAACCCTGGTTACCTGCTTGAGGGTTCCATCTTCCCAGAGTCTCCTGGATATCACATTTCAAAAGCTAGGGAGAGATCTCCCGTGATTCACTTCCATTGATGAACCACCAGCCAGTTATCTGGTTGTCATGCCTACAATTACATATTGCAATTAACCCGTCAAAGGAGGACCTCTGAGCACCAGCAGGCCTGGACCTACCATTAGGCAGAATGAGGCAGCTGCCTCAGACAACTGATTTTGGCTTTCATGAAAGGGAAGGAAATTGTTAGTTAATTACTGTAGTTTCGCTGTCAGGGAGGGAGAAAGATGCTGGTGGGCTTTTCTGGCTGAAGTGCCAGACTAACTCTCGGATGGCCTTAGATATATGCACCCTGACTTGGGCTGGGGTGCCATTCGCTGTTCTGGGCCAACCCTGAGCACCTGTGACACTATCTAATAAAATCAATTAACTAATACAATCAAGTCTATCATCTTTGTAATGGCAAATGATATAAATGGTACTTTAGAAAGTAACATAAAAGAAATTCCTGCCCTGAGAAGCTTATAGCCTACATTTAGATCGTGGGGCAGACAACAGAACAAGGGAAAGGGAGGGTATGGCTGTGTACACTTTTTCTATGTACACACTTCTGTTTACACCCACTGCAAGCCCAATACTGTTTTGGGATGTGGTATACAGTAGGGCTGTGCACTAGATCCAGTCAAATCCCAAACTGAATTGGGCTGATTTGTGCCCTATTGATCACTTCAGATTTGTTTGGATTGTCCTAATCAATTTGCAGAGATTTGTGCTGATATTATTATTACTATTTATTAAATTTGTATACCACCCTTCATCTGAAGACGACTGGGCAGTTTACAACATAAAAATACAAAATGAAACCACAAAATACTGAATAAAACAAAATCAGACCAACAACCCCTTTCCTAAACACACATTTAAAAGGCCATATAATTTTTAATCGGCCAAAGGCCTGGTTATGGAGAAACGTTTTTGCCTCGCTCCTAAAGATATGCAATGAAAGTTGCCAGGGGAACCTCCCTGGAAACAGCATTCCACAGACGAGGAGCCCCTGCAGAAAACGCCATTCTCGTGCTGCCACCCTCCAGACCTGTAGCGGAAGAGGCACACAAAGAAGAGCCTCAGATGACAATCACAGGGTTGGTTCATATGGGGAGAGGTGGTCCTAGAGGTATATGCAGTGAAAAGAGCCTCTCAGAAAGTCTGACAGACTGTCCCCAAACTATTGCATGTCTTCATGCTGCTGCCTGCCAGTATCTGCATGCTACCTGTGTCTAGTATCTCAAGCCAAATTTTAAAAGCCCTATTTTTCTTCAAAAAATACTGATGGAATAGAGCGAGCACAGGCGCATGAGTATTGGCATAACGAAGCACTCAGTCTTTTTTTAATAATTTTTTTGAAAGAGCAAAATGCTTAGCATGAAATCCCCAGGAATTACCCAACTGAAATTTGGATGGGTTATTTCCCTTTATAGTGGCAACTGTATCTCCAGATATTGTGTCCCTGTGTGAAATTACAAGGAATTTGTGGCCATTTTGGTTTTGCAGTGCAAGCCAGCGTGGTTTCTGGAAATTTGTAATTTCCAGATCATAAACCGGATTCAAACTGGGTTCAGATTAGATCGTGTCTGATCTGGATTGACAGATTAGAAGGGCAGGTGTGTGTGTGTCAACAATCCATACGTATATTGTATCTATTTTGTCATTTGTTATGGAATACTGTGTTTTCAAGTGTTTATCCACAAACCAAGCTTCATTGGAATTGAAAAAAAGGTGACCTAGCTGTGATCTAAACTGGTAATATTTATATCCCCTTTAACTACTTTTTAATTCTTAAAATCAGGAAGCTTCAAAAGTTATAATGTGAAGGATGCCCAATATGCTTTAAATGTATTTATGGGTGAGCTAGGGCTTCTATGATTCTGCTCCACGTTTGTCCTCCAGGTGTGCAGCCGGGGCTGATGGGAGTTGTAGTCCAAAACATCTGGAAGTCCCCAGCAGCTTGGGGAAAGCTAGTATACAAAGCATAGGTCATTTCAGCCAGTTGATGTAAGTCAGCTCCGCTTGCTTTGGTGGAGAATGCTCCACTCCTATCACAGAAGCGTAAGGCAGCATCAAAGAGCACTCAGTAACACGCAGCTGAGCATCTCCTCATAAAAGTTACAGATGACTAACCACTTTAAGATCATTTTCGCATTGTCTCAATGGGTTGCACATTGAGACTTCATCTGTACCACAGGCCATTACCTCACTGATCGTGCTTGCAGGAAGAACAGCCACGCCTGCTTCAGGGGGGTGGGGGCTGGAACCTGAAAGCAAGCCAAGTCCTTTTTCAGCTTGAAAAGTAATCGAGTTAATTCTAAGTATCTGCACAGGAGGCCTTCAAGGAAATCCCTGAGTATTACAGGAAGAAGTATTGATTATGCAATAAATGTCACTCTCCCCTTGCCTCTCAGTCAATTCTGGAGTGGAACGAAATAGGCTGATAAGATTGCCACTGGGCCAGTTTCAGGCTAGTCAGAGAATGCTGCTCACCAGCTTTCCATTTTCTTTTCTCACTCATCAGCTTAAGGCCCAGTTTTCATTACCGCCCCTCCCCCACAACTTGTTGATGGTGCTGCACAAAACCTCCACATGGTGGTGCTTAAGCAATGTGTGTAACGTTTGAAGGCTCCCCCTTGGCACTTACTGATCTGGTTGGGTGCAGTGGGGTGGGGTCATGGAACTTGCATATTGGAATTTGTGATGGTAGCTCTATGTCTGTAGGGATCACGGGAATGTGAACTAGCAGGCGGAAGAGGTGCCTGCTGGTTCTCTCCTGCCAATGCTGTTTCCCCCTTAGCTGGGCTCAATTTTGGTTTCAGAGCCTGGCTGGACAAAATACCTATTTAAAATTGCCTGGTAGGGGCACCGGCACTAGCTGGGACAAGGATTAAGCAGGCTCTCTGCTTCCATCTGCTAAATTTAATCTGCAAAGGTGAGAAAATGTGTGTATGTTAGCATATAAAAAATGAGCAACAAAATGAGGTTTTGTTTGCTAACTCTTCCTATTTAGATCTGGCAAATATAAACATATATAACATAGTTTTATTATGACTAGTTCAACAATGCCTTTTTCTTTTTTTAATGCAAGAACCTTATTTATTTAGTGTTAGACTAAAATTAAGGACATCTATGTGTTAAAGAGCAGGCTGTTAATTGAGATGTCATGTCAATAGTTAGCATAAACCATGATTTGCAATTTTGCTTCAGACCACACTTTCTGATTCTGGTTTGCTGATCACTAGCAAACCATGGTTTGCCAGTCTGGGTGTCACTGAGCACAACAAACCATGGATAAGCTTCCTCCTTTGGCACAGCGACTGTATGCAGCCAGAGATGGAATCACTCGATTTAAAAGAAGTCTTGTATTATGTGAACTGTTACATCAAAATGTTTCTGTCATATGTGCAAAATAACACCCTTGTACTCCATATTAATTGATCAAAGCTCCATTCTGACAGTCACTTGATGCCAATTAGAAACATCAAAGGCATGTTTTGGAAAAGGGAGCAAATCCCAGACATTTGCCTCCTGATGGACAGAGTCATCTTCCTACAGTAGAGTTAATGCTACTGCTACCTCAGCATAATGGAAGTTACAGTCCTATGCGCTTCTGGCAGCAAAATGGAAAGCAAAGCAATACCAGTAAGACAAGAAATAATGTAGCAACACTGACACTCCTACAGAGTCCATGGCAACTTGGCTGCCACTCACCATTCCGTATCAACACCCCCTCAATACCCATGCACTGTGAAAGACACCAATCAATACAGCATGCCTGGTATGCACCTCTTTCACATACATCACAAAGCAGCCAGGGAGACACCACAATGCCTCTTGCCACACGAGCCCTCTGTGTAGCAGATATGGGGAAAACAACAGGCGGCTGTATTCAGAACTTCCAGGACTCAGACAGGAGCTTGGAATCACCTGGTAGCAAGCAGATCAGCCACCTAAAAAAGAGTGGGGACATTTTGCCTGGTAGCGAAGGAAAGATGGACTTTCCAGCACCATAGCCAGTTAATAGAAGGCCTGGATGGGAAACCAATGTGTCCTCCTGCCCAGAAAGAAGGTTCAAGTATCCTTGCAGGAATAGTCACTCTGCATAGCACATTTTGACTTGGTATTCATATGAAGGAGGAAAGCATTTTGCAAGAGAGAGAGAGCTTCAAGAATGGAAGCTCTCACTAGTCCTAAAAGGTTGGCAACCTCTGGCCTATCAATTCTTGTAAATGTTTTCTATCCGTTTTTGTTTGGCTTGTCTTAATTACAAATCTAAGGTGTATGTATAGGGAGAAAAGGACAATTTATATTAATAGATAAACTGGGAAGAGGGCATGTCTTTCATATTTCACGATTGATATGGCTTATGATTGTGCATATTTTATTTTTATTTTATTAATTTCTATACAGCTTTATATTTTAAAGAAAAATCTCTAAGCGGTTTACAGCATATTAAAACAATAAAACATAAATAAAATAATTCGAAGAAAGTCAAATATAGAGTATACACTAAAAGCAACATAACAGAAAACTAAAATATTATCTTAAAGATTTCAAAATAAAACATTACAAAGGAGGTCAACTACAGAATACACATTTAACATAATAGGGCTGGGCGAGTGTGGGCCCTGCCCCCTAGGTCAGGTGGAAAGGGCCTTGCAGGGAGCAGCCTTCACGCCTCACAGCTGGGCAATGTTCCTCCTGCCTCATGTGGAGCCTCTTCAGTAGAGCTGGTGAGTCTGGGTCCCAGACTCGAAATTCCCTGATCAGAATGTAGAATAGAAATCAGACAGATCTGCAGGGGTTTGAATCAGCCAATCTGAATGACTGAGTCAAGGAGAGAAAGAAGGAACTATCAGAATATGAAAGCTTACATTTTCTAACTGCTGGAAGTCCCCCACTGCCTTCTGAGAGTTCATCAGGCATTGTCCTACTTTTTCTAGCATTCCTCCATAAGTGTAAAGGACTGAACAAGAGATTTCCATTTTAAATTTTATGTTAAAGATGAGATTCTTCGGGTGATGAACACTAGTATAGAGCTATCAGATTTTGCACTTTCAAGGGTGATCACAAACGTGAAAGTCTCACCTCCCAGCCATGGAGGGAGAAAAAGGAAGTGATGCAAGAGGTGTTAGTTTTATGCTAGCATACAAGGCCTGAAGTAATTTAGTGATGAAGTTTTTTACAAGGTGATGTAGCTGAACAGCAAGCAGTGTGGCATGATGGAAAGCCTTCATCCCCACCTGACTACAGCAGAAGCTCTACCCAAGATCCCCAGGGATTGTTGGGCATTCAGCTCATAGCGGATGTGCATGTTTTCATGCTTCTGGTGCTAACATTTTTCTTTGCTAAATGCCAAAGCTTTTGAACAAGCCACCAGATTCCAGCAGTACACTCTCAATGCGTGCTGTGACTTCAGCCATTTCAAGATCATAGAATCATAGAGTTGGAAGAGACCACAAGGGCCATCGAGTCCAACCCCCTGCCAAGCAGGAAACACCATCAGAGCACTCCTGACATATGGTTGTCAAGCCTCTGCTTAAAGACCTCCAAAGAAGGAGACTCCACCACACTCCTTGGCAGCAAATTCCACTGTCGAACAGCTCTTACCGTCAGGAAGTTCTTCCTAATGTTTAGGTGGAATCTTCTTTCTTGTAGTTTGGATCCATTGCTCTGTGTCCGCTTCTCTGGAGCAGCAGAAAACAACCTTTCTCTATACTCACCTTCCTACTAATCCAACTGGAATTTGTCTTTCTTTTCTATACGCTTATACCCAGTGCTACTTTTTTTTCTAGAAAAGGAGGTACAGGAGCTCACCTCTCCTTTGTTCTCTTACAATGGCAATTGCACCCACCTCAGAGGTGCCAGAACTGAGCTCCAGTTGAAAAAAAGTCCCTGTTTATACTAAAGGCAGGCAATTTATAATCTTAAAACTACTTAAGTTTGAAAACAACAACAGTCGCCCAGATATAAAAAGGCCCTTGAAAGAAAATGAACTAACAGTGCTGATGGAAAACATGGTTTCTTTAATCTGCTAGTGGCGTTAGGGGTTGGCTTTCATAAGCATCAGCTGTGAAATGCTCAAAGTGTTTCATTGACATTCTATCAAAGCCAGGGTGTTTGTCAGCCACTGGAATGCGTGTGTGTATATGTAAGTGTGTGTTAGTAGTTTGCATTTTGCTCTGCCTTTGAAACTCATGGCTGATCTTGTTCTAAATGGCCCCAAGTGTGAGCTGAAGAATTCAGCAGTATATTTAAAAAAGCATAATTATTTGCTCTGATGAATGGAAGATTGGTTTGGAAAATCTACCTCCAAATCTCGTCTTAGTGGGGAATATGTGAAACACATTACTTTGAAACCTTCTGAAGAGTAATCTTAGAATGTTTATATTAATAAGAGTTATATTTGAGCTGTTTGCACCCAGAGATGGCAGTGATTGCCATGGCAATGACGCAGCTCCTCTGTTTGTTCTAAGAAAGACAGTTGCAAGCTGTGCACCTTGACCTTTAAAAACAGACTGTATTTTGATTTACTGGTCAATCCAACCTGTACTTCTTGTGGGGGGAGGGGAAAGGAAGGACAAAGCTGGGCAGACAGTCAAATGAAAAAATATTGGAAAGATCAAAGCAGTATAGCCCTTTGCAGCAGGGAAATGACTTTTACCAGGGTAAGATTAGGAATCATTCACACCTCCATTTTCCCCTCCGCTTTACCCCAGTTCACCACTGAATCAGAGCAAGTGGCAATTGGGTTTTCTGTGGATAGCCATTTCCCCCCAATTCATTTGTATGGAGTGTGTTTTCCAAGGGAAAGCTGCAGGGCAAACACAAAACCGCCTGCATGCTTGCTTAGAAAGCATGAGACAAACGGAAAACGGCTTGGACCTGTGCTTTCTAGGCAGAACAAACGTTAAGTGTGGATGAACCCTTAGAAAAATGGTAGCAAGAAGAAGACACACATCTAATCTGAAATGTATTCCTTTGCTCCCGGTTGCTGACATGTACAAGGCATGTTTCCAGACCTGCGCTCCTGTAACTAAGGTCGCTTTGTTCCCAACAGCCCATGTGTAACTTATTTTCACCTGCAATCTGTCCATTAGCACTTCCTCCTCTTGGACTTTTAAAATAGCATTGTTATTCTTAAATAGCATTGACTTCGCACAGTAGCTCTTATGTGCTCATATGAGTCTGATACATCTGATGAATTTGTGCCGGGAAATGGCAAATGGGAGGTGTTCAGACCAAGAACAGAAAACTTGTGGCTCTTTTATCAGCAGCTTCCATGAGAAAACTCAAAGTCAGAATGCTGTAAATGAACTGAAAGGTGGTAGCGAGTCGCAGGATGCAAGGAAGGACTGGGATCTAAGGATTGCATGAAGACTACAGTTTCAAAGGAGCCAACTCCTAGAGGCCGAGATCCCTTCACCCCCTCATAAAGTATTTGAGTGCTGCCCCCCGTTGATGGGCATTGCCATTCAAATTGCATGTGTGCGCGCTGTGTCTTGTATTGATTATGAGGGGCTAGGCTTACCTGCCTCCCCATATTTTATTCAAGTTGTCACCCTTGTACAGTATTCATGCATAACAGCTGGTGGCTCTGGATGGGCCACACATTTCAATTCACAGCAAAGGATCCCGTCAGCCAGTTCAGTGGGGCTTGATGAGCAATTCAGTGCAGATGGCGATGTGCTCCCAGATGCACATCTGCACCCACATCTTTGAAGGCTCCTTATGTGCATGAATGTTGCTTGCTGGATTGCAACCTGCATACAAAAAATGCTGGTGTGAGAGGAAAGTGGATTGCATGCTTTCTCCAGAGCTTCGGTGGTGTAACATCAATGCCAACTGTGCAAAAAAAAAGTTTTGTTTGGGATTTGTCTTACGTTGCTGGTACTCTGTAAGTTTGTGTTCCTGCCTGATTTTGCTTGTGACCTGGATGAACCCGAGTCTCCACCAGTGTTCTTGGGTCCCCAGATGTTGTTGGACTGCAACCCACATCATCCCTGACCATGGGCTAGGCGTTGATGGGAACTGTAGTCCAGCAACACCTAGGAACCCAAGGTTGAAAAACACTGGCCTGCACTGAACACCCACTTAGGAGTGGACGGCTTTGTAACATGTTGATTCTAAATTTGGCATGCCATAGTTTCCTGGTTCATTGGATGGCCATGTAGACACACAGTGAAACGATGATTCAGCGGGCTTTGAAAAGGACATCATATCCTCTGCAGAGAAATTCAAAATAAGTCAGCAGAGGCTAAATGGAGATGGATGACAGAGTAAGGTTGCATGGCTTGTGAAGGGTGGAGTGGGGCATCAGCTAGACATAATTGCTAGTTAGGTGAGTCTTAAATGTGAGACTTGCAATGAAATGTTGCCGGAAGTGGTCCCAGGGTTTCAGCAATGCAGTATTTCCTAATGAGTCACTGTTGGCACAAAGCCCCAGTAAAATGGAGCTCATGGGACTGTGTTGTTGTGTGTGACACATACTTGTGAATAAAATAGTGGGAACTAACTAGCTGAGTGGGGTGAAAGGCAAGGGGAGAGTTTCCACAATGGCCAAATACATTTTTGCATTGTGATAAATTGCAGATAACCCTTCATCAAAGTGGCACAACTTGAGTCGTATTTACTGGCTCCCAAATTTCCTCTTTTTGTGATTCTGCTGTAACATTTGAAAGTTTCACTTGCTCATCACTCCTGTGCTGATATGTGCAAACTCCACTTAGAGGAACATTGCACACTGTTGTACAAGTTCCCCCTCTGCACATTAAATCAGATGCATGAAAAGAGGAAGTATTAATATGTCAAAGAGTCCCAAAGGGTTTTTTTGGGTGGGTGGGTGAGGGCATGAGCACATTTCTTTCTTTCTTTATGACAAACATTTTGTATGAAGGCTCAAGGGAGAAGTGAAAGGAAAGAATATAAAGTAATATTAAGCCCAGTTAAATCAGCCATAACATGATGCGTGCTAAAACTAGTTTATAGTCTTCTAGTCTTGAAGAAGTGAGTGGCAAAGCATTTGCCTTACATGAGGAAGGTCGCTGGTTTGGCTGGAAGACGCCCCTCTCTGAAAACCTGCAGAAATGCTGGCAGTCTGTGCAGACAATGGTTCTAGTTGGACCAACGGTCTGACTTGGTATAAAACAGATTCCTATGGTCCTAGGAAATACAAGTACAAAGGTGTTACAGAAATAATGCTATTCACACACACCAAATAAATCTGCTCCAGTGTGATGAGGAAAGGGTGGGCAGTAGCCATGTTCTAGGATCACAAAGTAACCAGGTTCAGCTTCTGATAAAATTTATCCATTGACTGGCCACAAAATTATGGGTAAAAACGTTGGATATCTGCAATGGCATAAATTCCGCACCAACAATTTTAAAGGAGTGCAGTAGCAATGGAAGAAAGCTAGGACAATGGTTGGGAAAAGGAACAACTTAAGTCTGCTTCCCAGATTGATTGTGGGTGTGGGGGAATTGTACCTAATTATCCTTCTAACATGCACAAAAAGCAAGGAGCAGAGTACTAATAACTAGATCATTGGCAGCTTGCATGAATTGTGATGCTTCCCTTACACACATATCAGTGTCCGATCTTAGAAACAGAAAGAAAGGCAGCATGTCTAGATGCAGCCTCAGAGAGCCCAGTGACAGATTTGCTGGAATGTATGTATCGAACAATTCTGCTCAAGCACTGGGGGGTTGGGGGTTGGCAAGGGGGAAGCATATTGTAGTACTGGATCCAAAATTTAAATCCTTGGCACAAAATCAGGGTTATGCAGGCACAGGTTTTTCATTTTTTAGAGTACACACAACCTTGTGCATAAGGGAGTAGTAGTTGAAATTACATTTTAGTCTTTGCAGCAAAGCTTCCAGCTGCTCTTAGTGATTCAGTTGAGTTTAATTAGGTTTGAAGTTGACACAAATTTTGGAAAACAATCTAAGCTCAGCAGGGCAGGGTCTGTCCACTGATGCAAGTGCACTGTAACTTAGGAACTAACAGATGTCTGGGCTTCATGCTTAACTTGAAAGAGATACAAGGAAGGGGGGGGCTAGTTCAAATTTGGTACACAGCTGCACAGATCAGATGACTCTTGTCAGCTGAATTTCCCTCCTTGCTGGCTCTTGATGATTTATCGCAGGCAAAACTCTGACCTTTGTTTGGTCGCAAAAGATTCCATCTTAGGAACTTTTTATGAAGGCTGACAGAGTAAACGCTGACAATGATGGCGGTAATAATTCACAAACCAGGGAAGCACGCAATGACTGTACATCACTGCGATAGCTGCAGAAATGAAACACAGACAGCTTAACTGTTAATGATTTGCTCTCATTTTAGATGCAGAAGCATGCAGGATAAAAGAGAGAGAGAGAGAGAGAGAGAGAGAGAGAGAGAGAGAGAGGCAACATCATGGCACATGTGGTATGCTTTCAAGTCCAAGGATGAAAGGCTTGAGAAAGCAAAGCCCACCCCTCACCCCGCCCTCAGTAAAAAAATAAGAGGCATCCCTCAGGCATTCAGCATCATCAGTCAGCACTGAAGTAATTGGAAGAGCACCCACCACCATGAAGTCATCGCAAACAATACACTGAGGAAGGAAGGGGAGGGAGATCAGCAAGGCTTTTCTACCTAGAACCTCCTGGGAAGGGCTGCCTCATAACTGTATGAGGCTTAAAGTGACCACATGCTTGCCACACGTAGTGTAGATGCTTTTCTGGGTATGTAAGTGAACTTTGTGGAAGGTGGGGTGGTTAAGTCCTCAGCCTAATTTCATTTGGATGGCAAAGAAGGTGAAAGGGGTGGCAGAAACAAGAGGAGGGGGGAAAGAGGTGACCCTCCCCACTGTTGGCTCTGGCCGCATCCATTGATGGTATGCTGGCTCAAGTCTTGACATGCCCAAAGGGGCTCATAATAACACCAACTTGCAGGAACGCTAAAAAAAAAATAAATCAAAACACAGCATCACATTTCAAAATCATTCAAATAACAATTCATTTCCAGAACATGTCAACAAACGTACAAAAAATACAGAGTCAGCAACTGAGAGGCACTGTGGTTGTTGTAAATATCCTCTTCCCAGGCCTCTCTTATTACTGCTGTTGCTGAAACTGGCCCTACGATATGTAGCAGAAGGAGTCCCTGTGCCTTAGAGGTGTTCAGGGCTAAGCTATTTGTGTCTTTATGGCTCTCTCTATGCCTGCATGTGGTCAGGGTGGGGGCTGTCTTTGTATCCCCTGAGGTTGATGCAGTCTTCTTCCTCCTCACATATATGTGACCTACAGAACCAATAACATTACTTCATTCCTATTCTTCTTCCAAGCTGACCTTGAAGTTGCTGAAGAAATGCATCCTACCATTGCCAAGGAATTGCAATATAGCCTTCTCCAGACCTGGCAAAATATCTGGGCAGGCTGAGCTGATGGATGACCAGAGGTATCAGGAGGATGAGCTAACCCTCTTTATCTTGTCTCTGAGAGATTTAGAAATCCCTGGCTCAGACTGCAGAATTGTTGATGCATGTCCACTTAAATATAATACTTTATTTGGATTATAATTTTGCTGTGCAGGACTTCCATTTATCTCCTAAATGCCATGCTATATAACTCTCATATTCTGTACATTATTGTAAATGCAATTATTTTCTGCAGGGGCATTATGGCACATGATGAATTATAGACATCATCTTAATGATATATTGAAAAATAAGCGGTACAAACATTGCACTAGAAATACACTTAGAGTGGAATCTTGCCATGGAGTAAGTCCCATTTATCTCAATAGGACTTACTTCTCAGCTGACGTGCACAGGATTGCACACTTAACCTTTGCAGCTTTCCTCATTGACCAGTAGGTAAAGAGCTTTGAGGCTTGCCTACAGACTTGCACAAGCCCAGTGGAATTTTTGACCTTTTAGTTTTGAAGGGCAGATCCCCATGCTGTATCTTACAAAATGTTTTTAAAATGTATCTCAGTTTCAAATGCAGCTTGCCATGCTGCTTGGGGAAAACAACAAGTGTAACGATCTATTGGACTCCTGGGACTAGCTCTATAGTTCGTTGGATCCAGTATCCCATACCGATGATCAGAGCAATTATAGCAGGGGCTGGGGAGGTGTAACTGAGCCTGGGGAGGTGGGAAACAGCAGTTTCTCCACTGTGTCCACAGTCCTGCTGGCTCCTGCCAGGCAGGACAGAAGACACGTGTGTGTGTGTGTGTGTGTGTTTTGCTGCACCAACTCTGGATTGGGTCGCCCATCTGGCAATGGTCAGGTTTTGGATCCAGCAAGGCCCTGCTCTTATTAATGTTCCATTTGGGGGCATTGTGCTAGCTACCAAAGGTGGGAACAAGTTGCTTTCCCAGCCAGATGGGCGTGGTATAAATAAATAAATAAATAAATAAATAATAATTTCCAACTGCCCATGTTTGGGTTGGGGGCCTCCACAGCATCAGAACACCCTCTGCCAGCAGAGGGCCGCTTCCACCCAATCCTGACTTCCAGGAGCCCTGGTTTGGGGTTTAAAATGGCAGCATAAGCTTCTACACAAGGTTGCCGTCACCAGAGGAAACCAATGATCTCTCTAGCAGGCTAAGAGAACCTCATCCTTATGCCAGAGTAGAAATAGTGAGGGAGGCGTCACCTGCAAGCCAACTGTTTCTAGCTAAATCTGAGAATGCGGATGTGTTCTTAACCACAGGGAAATGGTTTCCTTAGTCACAGCAGTTAATCATACCAGTTGGGAGAAATGTGTTCAGTTGGTTCCAAAGGTCCTGTTTCCAGATGATTTCCACCCTCTCCCATTCAAAATGACTCACATTGTGTGTGTGTGTGTGTCTAACTCACATTATGGCAAAGTAAACAGTAGCTGTGTTATTGGAGAAGTAGAGGGCCTCTTAAGTGTCTGAGGCATAGCCTGTCACTGACTAAACCATGCTCTCAGAGCCTCTGGTTGATGGGAGAGACAAGAGGAAGGGTGACCTATTGACGTCAATGAAGCCCACGCTGCACTGTGTTCACATTACTCTGTGTCTTGGTCTCCCAGTCCCTCCAGTATGCTAAAATTCCATGGGAGGTGCTTGAAATTTCATGTTTGTGCTGCTCTCCCTTCAACCAAAGAGGCTATTAATTGCCAGGAGCTTGAAAGCTACTTGATTCCTTCTTCAAAGGTCTGAAACAGAAGGGGGATTTCCATGAGTAATTATTCAGGCCGTGCCTGTGCAGTGCACTGTAGGCAAGAGTAAATTGATCCAGCTGCTTGCAAGGCTGGATGGAAAAGTGCCCAGGGGCCCCCAGGAATACATCAACAGATGGAACAGGATTGTGTTGTCATCACGTGCTCAGCCTGGTCTGCTGAGCATGCTCTGGCTTGATCTTCACCGTTAAGCTTGGAGGGTGGTTTTTATTTTTTTTAATTTTTTGCTTCCCTGTCAGTGCTGACTTGCAGTGTGAAGCAAAATTTCCAGCCGATGTTGCAACCTCTTCTCGCGAAGTAAAATGGATAATTTTAGATGAGCTGAAACTGCCTTGACATTTCCCTTCCCCTTCCTTGCTTCCATCCCCTCCCCAAACATCCTGGCTTTACTACTCCACAGAAATCCTCCCAGTGACAAAGTCTACAAAAATCGCTGAGAGCGAGCGCCCAGCTATCTACGCAAATAACCCAATTTGGCAAGGTTAACCTGTAACTTGAGGCTATGAAAACACAGATTCTACTCTCCAGATGGCAGAGTTCAAAGTTCCAGCTACTTCCTGACTAAATGTGTGCAACTTATTGTGATTTCAGTTAAAATGGGGGTCAAAAGCAGTAATCTAGCAACGAACGATTTAATGAGTTATATTCTCCTAGCTCCAGTCGAATTCACTTTACTCATGTTTACTTTATTATCAGTATCTGGAATTTGTTTTTATTTTATGCAAATAATGTGAATTTGTTCAAATATATTATTGTGTTATCTGTCATTTTGAGGATTTAGAGCCTTTCCCCAGCTATCTGACCACCATGGCTTGTGTCATCGGCCATCGTCTACTGCATCAGTAGCAACACAATTATTTTATCTAACAAAATTGGTTTGCTTTCTGTCTCATTTAAATTCCCAACACCCTTGACAGAAAGTTGGGATGTGAATTTTTGGAATAAATAATATAAATCTATTATTTGGATGGTATCTGCTGGGGTAGAGCCCAGAGGAAAATCTGTGGGTGGAGCCAGGAACAGGATCTAACAGATTTTTAGTGAATGTCTAAAAGAGATTTGTTTATTTAGTCAAACTGGTTGATTTTTGTTCCATTCCTTGTAAGGTTGGTTCTGGAGGCAAAGCTTAGAGACAATAGGCTGTTTCCTCCCCCCCCCCTTTTCTCACATAGTCTTTCACGCAACTTATGACTTCTTTGCTCATCTCATATAGAATCCTGGAAACTGTAGTTTGTACTGGGAATTGTGACTTTGGGGCTGCCAATCAATTCTCAGCACTTCAAACCAACTACAGTTCCTAGGGTTATTATTTTTTGTGGGGGAGAATTGGTACAAGAGGACTGTTAAAGCAGTATAGGAGTGTTTTTAATGTGTGGGATAGATAGATGTGACCTTTCCACCCCTTCCCACCATTTTCCTATATCTTCCTATCAGGGCCTTCTAGGGAGCAACTCCTGAAAAAACAAACCTGGAAGGGCTAGAGCTACTGTATAAGGATAAAACACTGAGGGAACAACATGGCCATGATAAATGATCCTGAAGCCAAGCCAAGCAAAACAGATCCGCCCCCCCTTAAACCCAGTGAGGCTACCCTCTAGTCCCAGTTGCCTGGTTGGTTAGCAACTGTTTCAAGAAGGTTTGACCAAGAGTGATTTGCCCACAACCAGTCAAGGCAGCTTTGAACAGGACACAGACAGAACAATGGTGGAAGTGCAAGTGAATGACTCCTTATGTGTTCCGAATAATTCACGTGTTTCCCTCAGGATTTACATCTGTGAATGTTAAAAAATTCTTACACCTCAATTTAAACATATTTGCTTGGAAGGAAATAGGCCCTTTTCATTTGGAATCCACATACTTATTTATAAAACAGTCCAATTTCAGTCAACGTTTCCAGCGTGTCATAAAAATACATTCAAAGCACAAGAAGCACCGACAGCTTTAAGATGCATCGGTAATAAGTTTGTCTGGTAGACAAAGAACGAAACACTTTTAACAACAATTCTTTTTAAAGAACACATGTTCGTTGCTTCCTGAGCTAAGTGTTAATTCTGCCAAAAAAGAATGTGGAAGTGTGAAATTTCGCTATCTGCTGCCTTAACTCTTGCCATGTGTAATTCTGGGGAGTGTTTGCCCCTCAAAAGTTTCCCTTTCCTTTTTCTTTTTGAAAATGCAAAGCAGAAGAGCAAGAATAAAGTTCATCCAGTTGGTTCTGTTTTGCCCTCACAGACAGGGTCATTAAAGAAAACAGCATCTGAAAACTGCTGGCAGGACTCCTGGCTGGACTGAGGTACACTCCAGGAAATCGGCACTCTGAGTTCCAAGCAGAGAGCTTATGATTAATTTTGCAGGCATTTATTGTGCAATGTCAAATGGCTACTGGCCAGCTCAGGAGTTAAGCCAGGAGATGACTATCAAACAAAGCTGTTATATCTGGCAGCTTTTCTCAAAGCTGCTGTGCAAAACAGACATATTGAAGCTAATTTCTGGATTTACTAGACGCATACTTTTATCCTTGGGATTTCCCCCCCTCTCCTCTCCCTCTCCTTCCCTTCTGAAATGGAAAAACATGTCCTGACTTGCAGAGTGTGTGTGTATATATATTTAAGGTCAAGATTCATACAGTGGACAGTTTCATGTCTTCTTTGGATGTTTACTAGAGACAGTTTCTGCTCTCCACCCCCACACTCAGCCCTTCCCTGGTGACCTTAGAAGGAACTGCTTGCATGTTATTTCACTTTCTAAAAATGAAACTCCACATCTCTGCGAAGGACTTGACTGCCTCTGTTTAGCCAAAAAGAGATGAGGGGAGTTTTTGAACAAGCAATCAGAAATAATAGTTTTAGATTGCCTTTGGAAATGGTGTCCTTCTCAGGTTTACCTTGGTTTAAGGTCAGACAGAAAACTCTGTTTAGACAGTACCTGGCACAATAAAGCTTAATGTGTAACCGGGTTTTGTCTTTCTTCTGTGTCAGCAGTTGGCAAGGGGGTACTGTAAATACGGATCCCTGTGAGTAAACAGATATGTGCGTGGAAAGGGGAGGGGGCAACTGGTGTAAGCAGTTTTGAAATTCATGCCCGTGTTATTTTAAGTGATAAGATTATTTGAGTAACCTGCCAGCCATGCAGATGCCTGGGTTTCAAAAACAGGAAAGAGCCTTGTTTTAAGAAGAAAAATCAGCTTCTGAGGCAACACTAAGAGCTTGAAAAAAAGGAAAAAAGAAACTGCCTTTGTGGTTATATGATTCTACTTTCTTACTAACATGATGATTTAGGTGGTGCAAAGCTTCATGGGACAGCAGTGTTGCTAACCACAAACCCCAACAGTTACTTACGATGACAAAGTTCTGAAACGGGCCATGGAACTTTTGGAAGAGATGAGAAATCAAAAGTTTCCCTTTGAATCCCCTCCGCCCTTCAACTCTTTTGTTGTCGTGGTTTAAATGGATTAATGCAGAAGTTCTTGGAAACTGTCATTAAAAAGGAAACTTTTACAAATTTTTGCCCAAGTTTTCCAAGAATCTCCAATGTCCATTGTCTTTTTTGCTTGTTCTTTTGTAAACTAAAGGAACCTAAAAAACTTCAAGTTGGTCACTGAAGATGTTGGTTCCTTCCTTGAGAAATGGGGCATCTTTATGACAGAACTAATTAATCCTTATTCTTCCCCACTGCCGGTCTGGATTTTTAAAATTATTATTAAAAATAATGTCCTTTTCTACTATGAGTGACAGACAGCATTTGAGATTAAACAAATTATCAGGCTGATGGAAGACCTTCCAGAAATGGAGTGTTTTTAAAGAATTAATGCACACAAGATATTTGATTAAAATAATACCAGCTTAGATCATCACTTGAGAATCTTTTCCTTCACTCAAGGAGCATTGCCACCACTGACAGATTATTATTTTCCCACTTAAAGCTTTAGTTTAGTTTATTTATATGCCACTTTCCCACAGCAATAATGCAAACAATTGGAAAATACAAAGCATATCAATAAAACAAATTAAGACAAAATCCTGCTTGGCAGGGGGTTGGACTCGATGGCCCTTGTGGTCTCTTCCAACTCTATGATTCTATGATTCAATTCAACAAACAGGATAAATTCAATATTACAAAGACATAATCTAAAGTAGAGAGCAAAATCAAATGGAAGAACCTATGGCCTATGTCATCATCATGTTAATCACATAGATTCATGAGATTTCATAGATGCCTCATGCAGGAGGAGAGGTAAGAAAGAGAATGAGCAGGAGGAAGGGGCGGAACTTAGATGTTTACTGGGACACCACCAAATGTATTTTCCCTGACTGCCCATTAGTCTCAACGCTGCCCTCTGCCGACTGGGGGCAGGTTGCTTATACCCAACGGTACTTTGTCAACACAGTTCATGGGTGGGGTGTCTTCTTATCAGGCTAGAAGGTTCATAGCCGCCTCCCTCACCACAGCTTTAGGGGAAGTTGACACCAGGAAAAGAGAAGCGCTGGGGAGGGCAGGGATGGTGGGTCTGCTGACTCAGCACCCCAGATGGTCCAGCTGCTGGTGTGAGTTTTATTGCACTCCGGGGGTGGGGTGGGGGTGGGGGAAGCACAGCAGCCAGCCTGGCTCCTCTCTTACGTTTGTACAGTTTAGATTTCAAAGAACCTCATATTTTCCCATGATACGATGACTTCTGCCATCATTGCATGATTGAAACCCAGTGAAAGCAGATTGTGTGAAGAGAATCACTGCACAAATGACTGTCACCATGCTTCCAACAAGCTCAGTTTTTTTAATAAAAACTTTGTCCAAAGAATAGTGACTGCAGAACATTTCAGGCAACCTGTTCTGTTGTGTCCTAAATGATTGGAGAGTAGTAAAGGATAAAATGGGTGTCTTAGGTCATATCCAAAATTAGTTCCCACCTGTATTGCTGTTATTTTCATCCTTCAGTTGGTAATCAAGATGGCAAGTCATTATTAAAGAGGATCAGAAGTGTATGCAGGGTGCCATTCAGAGCAGTGAGAATCTCCATTTAATAGTGCAAAACATGCCACACACAATTAATCCTCAGAAGCGCCTCTATCTCTGTCCATCTTACTGGTTCTACACTTTGACTGACAGTCAGAAATTTAATTGTTTGTAGCCAATGCCTGTTACCACGTAATTTAGAAAAGCAAAGTAAAAAACCCAAAGGTAAGTTAAAGGTATACTTTTTTGGAAAATGCATGTTGTTGAAACTTAAGATTGTAAATCTTAACAAGTTATTATGATTATTATGATTATTATTACTACTATTAATTTGACATTCAACACTGTTTTGGGTCAGAAAAGTGGCTACTCCGTAGCTCATTCTTGCTGCTAGTGCCTTTGATCTGGCTTGAGCCTTGTACACAAAGATGGCCATTTGCTGGCCTATTAAAGAATCTGCTCGTCAGGTATTCTGTAATTTTTTGTCCCAGAGCTTTCCCCACGAAACCCACCCTTTAGCACTCAACCGGAGCAAATGCCAGTCTGGGTTTTCTACAGATTGATGTTTGCTCCAGTTGAGCTTTAAAGAGTGGGTTTTCACAGAGAAAGCTTCAGAGCAAAAAAAAGTACACTTGGACACATGTAAAGAGTGGAGGAAAGCTAAGTGTAAATAAGGTAAGTGTGTATAAGCTCCTAGTCTTGGAAAAGTAGACATCTGAACCTTGCTGAAAATGGACTTCTTACATACCTACCTACCTACCTACCTCCCTCCCTACCTACCTACCTACCTACCTCCTCAAATGGTGTCCTTAAGTGATTGCAATATTGTAGTTTGGGCACAGTACTACACTATGACCTTTCATGTGTACGAATCAGAGTGCACAGTTTTAGCTAAAGATGATACTGGGTGACAATAAGTCTCTTGAATTCCTGCATCATTTTGCTCCACTGATATAGCGAATAATTAGACTGTTCAAAATTTGCCAGGTTAAAAGGTAATGATGACACAAGCCAATGGTATTTCAAAGGTAGCGTTGGCTGTTTCTAGATGTTTGACACTTCAATCTTGGCCACCATAAAAAACAGTAGTGCAAACTCAGTGTGGGCTGCACGAAGCAGTCGTATACTGAACTTATTTCACCCAAGAGTGAATATTTGGATACATCTGCTTCAATTTGACCTTTTTGTCCAGTACTAAATCCTAGAATGCTTATAATTCAGGACATTTTGAAGAAGTAGAACTCTGAGGGTGTTCCAGGCAGGTCTACAGAGTTTACTTTCCATTATATTCTTGGCTGCTATGCTTCTGCTGGTAAATGAACTGATTACTGAAATTAGTTGTAACACCTACATGTACAAATAATATTACCAAGTGTGCAGAGTGTTTAAATGCTACTTAATATTACCTGTGTCCAAGTTAATATATAGACACATCATAATAGAATGGAAAGTATTTTAGAAAACTGAGCAGTCATTTCCAGAAATTAAAAATAAAGTTTGCATCACATTGTTATGAGCCAGTTACTTTGTCTTCTAAAGTCTTCTTCAGAAGAGCCCAGATGAGGTCATGAGTCATTCAAGGCTTAAACATCCAAATGTCTTGTGGCTGTTCCAAAATTCTTTCATCAGCATCCCACATGACATTAAGAGACAGTTATAGTATTTTGTTTTGCTTCCAAGTTTGTATCCATTTGTTGGGAAAGCCTGGAAAAAAACCTGTTTTTCAGATTGTTGGAAAGCTATCGGCTGTTTTGCATAAATCAGTTCTCTGTTCTTCTTTCCAAAGTGAGCAGCTTTACGTGGCGTAGAGTATAGCTGGATTATTCATGGCTTTCAGATGGTTCTTCTGTGCCTGTTAGTCATCCTTCTAAGAGGAAAATTGGCCATGCTATGATGGAAGTGTCACAAGGCTGGCAGCTCAGCGATGGACAAAAGATGCATCCTCTTAGCAATGATACCACATTCCTGCTGTTATTCCATCCAAAGCCATCTGTCATGGCATTGCACTCTGCTTCTTCTCCCAAGCTTTGAATCATGTAGTTGGAAGAGACCTTGGAGGTCATGCAGTCCTGCTCCCACTCAGTGCAGGATTCGCAACGCAGAATACAACCACAGTGGCCAAGGGGGTAAATACTGCTCAGTGGGGATCAGCACAGTTTTTCTTTTACCTTTGAGAACCTGGAATGCTGCACTAAAAAACCTTAACAGCGCAATTCTATGCAAGTCTATAAGCAGTGCTCCCCCCCCTAAAATAATGTTTAGGGGTACTCTCATTATCCTACTCATATTGAAATACTGCCCCTCAATGAGGTCAAACTTAGATTCACAAAATGTTTAGGGGTTTATGTATCCCTGCATCCCCCCCAGAAAAAAGCACTGTCTATAAGTTCAGTGTGATTATTTCCACATAATATTGGATTTCAGGCTAAATGTGGCAACCAACTTGTGCAAACATATCATAATCTTTGAATAATGTATGCAAAATAGGAAACGATGCAATGAAGCCCTTAATTTTCTGGATCCACATCAGTCAAGGCTTTGGGCTGGTTTTGATCTAGAGTGGTTGCCTGAGTTTGGCTGGGTGGTAATGTTTTGCAGCAGTGCCTTTTCTACTTTGCACGGCCGAATCCGGAAGGTGGTGCTGGGAAAGTATTGTTTGGCTCCTTGCAAGCCCTAGGGCCTGATGTTATCTTTCATGCTGTTTAACATCTACATGAAACTGGTGTGTGATGTCATCTAGAGTACACTATGCTGATGACATACAACTCTCTTTCTCCTTTTTGGGTGTGGTGGGATATCTGGCTGTGGTAATGGACTGAACAAGGGCCAGTAAACTGAAACTCATTCTAGACATGACAGAGATACTGGCAATAGATGGTTCTGCCGTCTGGGTAAACAGAGTTTCACCTGCTCCCCCAAAGAATCCCAGGAACTGTAGCTTGCCCTTCACAGAGCTACCATTCCCAGCACCTGTAATAAACTACAGTTCCCAGGATTCTTTGGGTGAAACCATGTCCTTTAAAGGTATGGTGTGTATGCTGCAAAGTTTTCACTGAGGCATCGCATAGCAAGTCAGCATTGCCTTGATACGTGCTTACTGCTTGGCTGGAGAGTTTATAGGGAACTTGTAGGTGGAATAATTTGTGCTCTTAATAGGTCAAAACATATGAAGGCATGGAAGCTCTTCAGATTCTAGGTTTTACAAGTCAGACAACGTTGTGCTGAATATGGGCTGGAGATGTAGTTTAAACTGTCTTTTCTTCGGGGTCCCCCCCAAAAAAAAACTTGAGAAACTGGTAATCTCCAGCCATGACCTTTTTTACCCTGGAACATTTTAGTGAAGAATATTCCACATGCATATCTTTTGTTTGCCTTTTAAATGGCAAATTTGTCACTTGATAAGTGGGTGGGTTGCATAGTCATACATTTTGGTGTACGAAGCCAATCGTGTTCACTGTCCTTGAAGTACAAAAGTTCACTCCAGGTGGCAGCCCTACATTTTGTGGGCCTGTAGGCCCAATGTTAAAATGCTTTGTTTCCACCCACTCTTTAGTATGTTGGACTGTATCTTGTCATCTTCCTAGAATCTTCCGGTAAATTAGCTGGAGGACATTTGATGAACATGCTCCAGTACTAAGGATGTCATATGTTCCTTCGAGTTCTCCCTAGACAGTTTAAGCTTCTTTGGGATGCAAAGTAGTGGAGGGAAAGTCATGTTTCCCGCAAAAAAAACAAAAACAAAAAAAAACAACCCACAATTAAAAGTTCCATGAACTTGGAGTGGTAAAGAGTCACATGTAATCCTTTACAACAGCAACAACAAAATCAAGCTGTTTATAGTTCTCACTAACTGCAGAGGTTTGGGGAGGAAATGATGAAATAAGAACTAAGAGCTGGAAAGTATTGTGACACAGAAAATGAACACCAGGCTAGGTCCATCTAAAGCCAGCCAAAACCCTATCCCCAGTCAAAGAAAATACCTCAAACAAACAAAAAGCCCTCCAAAACAAAAGGAAAAGGAAAATAAAAACTTGCCTGCTGGATGAATAATCTGTCTATGAATCAGAGAATAAGTGGAAACATTGTCTCCTTCAGTGCATGATTTGGAGCAGAATTATAATATATGTATATCACTGCTGCAATTGAGTTTTAGGCTGTGTACACATTCTTGGCTTAAAATGCAGCAAGGGTTTCTTTTCCTCGGTTTGGTTTGAAGCTTCCAGTGGCTTTGTGAAGATCTGTAGGGGATTGCCCCAGGCAGATTGGTTTCTACTGGAACTGCCTCTTTAAGAAGGCCCCCAATCCATCCCTACAGGAGCCAGGCTGCTGGAACTCAGCTGGCCCAGGCACAAGAACAAGTGCACCACCATGACTCTTGGAGATCATGACCTTATTTCGTCAAGATGGAAAGAGAGGGGCAGATGGGGATAGGTGAAGCTGACCATTTCAGTTCCTCATTTTTCAAATGTTAAGCTGAGCTCTCCACATCTACACATCAGTTAGTGATTACCCCCTGCAAAATTCTCATGAAAATCCATCAACATTTTTGTGTGAAATTCATCCTAGATCAGGGGTAGGCAACCTAAGGCCCATGGGCAGGATGTGGCCCAATCGCCTTCTCAATACGGCCCGCTTATAGTCTGGGAATCAGCGTGTTTTTATATGAGTAGAATGTATCGTTTTATTTAAAATGCATCTCTGGGTTATTTGTGGGGCCTGCCTGGTGTCTTTACATGAGTAGAATGTGTGCTTTTATTGAAATTGCATCTCTGGGTTATTTGGAGGGCATAGGAATTTGTTCATTCCCCCCCCAAAAAAAAATTATAGTCCGGCCCACCACATGGTCTGAGGGACGGTGGACCGGCCCAAGGCTAAAAAAGGTTGCTCACCCCTGTCCTAGATGCACATTTTTGTATGCAATTTCCCCTAAGCTAGAGATTCCCCCCTAATATAATGAATGATTGCATGTTATTTTCACTAGTATGACCATTTATATGTCCATCTTACATTGCAAGTGCAAGTTTGTAATGTAAAGGTAAAAGGTATAGGAGCCCCTGGACGGTTAAGTCCAGTCAAAGGCGACTCTGGGGTTGCGGCACTCATCTCGCCTCAAGCCGAGGGAGCTGGCGTTTGTTCACAGACAGCTTCCGGGTCATGTGGCCAGCATGACTAAACTGCTTCTGGAGAACCAGAACAGCGCACGGAAACGCTGTTTACCTTCCCGCCGGAGCGGTACCTATTTATCTACTTGCACTTGACGTGCTTTTGAACTGCTTAGTCTGTACTAAGGGCCAAAACTCAATAAATCTGGAGTTGCCATTTTGCCTGTATTATCCTTAATTTGGGTTCACATTGAGCATATTCCCCCATGGAACCCAAAATAAAGCCGTGAGCATTCAATGCGCCCCTTCCCCCCAGGACAGCCCCACAGACCTCATGCTAAGGAAGTGAAACCCAGGAAATTCCCTGGGCTTCTCACTGCTTGGAGAAATGGAGCAGATGTAACAATATGTATAAAACATGTTTGCATACAAATGCTTTGGCCACACAACCTGTCCACGTGCTTTAAAGTTTAACTTTTCAGAATATACTTGAAACAGGAGTTCATTCCACATGTAGTGTGCAAATGAGCCTAAGTGTTCCTTTTAATGACTAACACTGGCATTTTTAAAAAGGTGCACATTGATGCTAAAATGCACGATACTAAAAAAAATTATTCCCAAGGTAGCAATATTTATTTATTTTAGGATACTTCTAGACGTGTGCTTAATACTGCAGGTTATTCAGATGTCACAAATGGGTGGTTGGAAACAATTTTTTAAACTGCTCGATTTCCTTCAGAAAGGGTAGATTCAGCTTAAAAGATGGTAGTGCTGAGGCATATGTGCTTGTATTTTGATGCCAACCATGTTGTGTGGACACTGCACAAGACTTGCATGTTGTAGGATTGGTGTGTGCCATGCAAACACCCTTCCAGAAAACCCTTACTCATTATTCTCCTGCACTTCAGGGCCAAACTCTGGTAACAAGGCATCTTACAAGAGAAAACAAAATAAGTAAATCACATTATTTATCTTTGTACAATTAATGTGCACTGAACAAAATTTCCAGAAACTGGATTTAGAAAACAAGGTTGTGCTTGAGGTTTTGTTTCACTGCAGTACAGTTATGCTTGAGCTTGGCCAATCTGAGAAGCAAGTGATAAAACTGCTGGTAAAAATGAAACACTATTGTAAAGTCTTGTTAAAACTGCTGCTAAGTCTCTTTTCAATTTCTGTTTTCTCTTCCCTCAATTTTACTTTTGTTTTTAATTGTATTTTATTTTGATGCTGTCAGGGAACTGCCATCGGAGCTAGAGGCGGAGGGAAGGCTCCAGAGGGATGCCAGAGAGGGTCCCAGTAGGAAGAGAGGCAGCCCATCTGCTGGGGAAGGAAATCAGCGTAACACCAGTGGAGAAGGGGGGCAGATGGGGGAATCGGAGAGGAGGCTCCAGGACTCTTCACCGGAGACCAGCGGGGAGAGCACGGGTACGCCGCTGCCCACGCCCTCCCTGCGCAGAAGACTTCCGCGCAGGGAGAGTAGGAGGAGACTTGGCGTCAAAGAACTTCTTTGCTGGAAGAGGTTCAAGAAACGCCCACTGATGGATTCTGCCAGCGACTGAAACAGCCACGAAGTGAAGGGCTGTCCAGACAGAAAGGGTTCAACCAGGTAACCTAGCCAGGAGTGGCGGCAACTTACGCACGAGCAACCCCTAGAACCATTACAGATGCTATCTTAAGATTCTCAAACACTCTGAAAAAGACCCACAGGTGGAAAGGGTGTGTGTGTGTGTGTGTGTGTGTGTGTGATGCTTAAAAGAGCTAACAAAAATAACACATTTTTGACAGTCACACACCATAACTCACAGCATCAGCATTGGTTCTAAAATTTATGGTTTTATTTTCCAACAAGCCTGTCAAACAGGTTGAAAGCCTATAATACTATCACTAACACACGGCTGATAAAAAACAGTTATAAAACCACTTCTT
Source organism: Podarcis raffonei (assembly GCF_027172205.1). Taxonomy (NCBI): domain Eukaryota; kingdom Metazoa; phylum Chordata; class Lepidosauria; order Squamata; family Lacertidae; genus Podarcis; species Podarcis raffonei. Next base: position 78,446,906 of record NC_070604.1, on the reverse strand, counting down.
ACTACTAACCACAAATAAAAATATCAAAAGCTATGCATGCGTACCAAAAATATAAATACAAATTATGTGTGACAAATAGTGTTGCTCGCTTAAAACCAACGTCTCGCTGGTTTTAGGTTTGTTTCATTTTCATTCTTGTTTCTTTTTTTAGATCATCATCAGTTTTTAATTGTTTGGGCAATGGGTGATATTAAACAACTTAGCAAACTCAAGCCTCTAGAGATTCCTATTAGAAAATTATACTTATTTACCAAAATTAATTTTGTCTCTATCTGTATAGGGTTTATCATCATCCTGTGGTTGAGATGGCTCACAGCAATGCTAAGAACATCATGAAAAGCAGTAAAAAGAACATTTCAGCAACAACAAACAAGAAAGCATCTCAAATCACCTGACCTTAGCTCTTAAATGGAGCTCCTTCCCACTTCTTTCCAAAGGCCATCAGCAATGTGTTCCAGAAAATCTCCCCTGGGAGGCCATGCTACAGACTCAGGGCCACTAGCAAAAAAGCCCTGCTACTTCTTGAGGTCAACTTGACTTCTCACATTAATGGAGTACAGAGAAGGGCACTCAGTGTAGATCTCAATTTGGTTGAAAAAGATTTATGGGAAGAGGCAGTCCTGTGGATACATAAGGCAAAGGAAATGAAGAGCTTTTAAGGCTAATGCCAGCACGCTGAATATTCCTCAGAAAGCTAACTGGATGTGTGTACAGTGGTACCTCTGGTTAAGAACATAATTCGTTCCGGAGATCCGTTCTTAACCTGAAACTGTTCTTAACCTGAGGTACCACTTTGGCTAATGGGGCCTCCCGCTGCCGCCACGCCGCCACCGCACGATTTCTGTTCTTATCCTGAGGTAAAGTTCTTAACCCGAGGTACTACTTCTGGGTTAGCGGAGTCTGTAACCTGAAGCATTTGTAACCCGAAGCATTTGTAACCTGAGGTACCACTGTATAGTGACTGAAAAATTGGCTGGTTCTCATCTCCCAACAGCTCCTTTCAGGCCCTCAGTGTGGCGAGGGTATGCCTGGTGCATGCAGCAATGATGGAGGCTGGCTGGTATGTGTGTGTCTACCTGCTCCCCCTCACCAGTTTAAGCCCTTGGTATTCTTTGAAACCATGACACACTTCCTCATCTATAACATAGAATCATAGAATTATACAATTGGAAGGGAGCACAAGGGTCATCTAGTCCAACCCCCTGCAATGCAGGAATCTTTTGCCTAATGTGGGACTTGAACCCATGACCCTGAAATGAAGAGTTTCATGATCTGCTGACTCAGCTATCCCTGCTATGTTTCATGTTTATTCATCAAATCACCTTATTCAAATCAAAATTATTATTCTGATGGGAAGTAATGCTGCCTTTTCACTCAAGACTGAGGAAAATTGGGATGGAATCTAGATACGTCTTATACTATGGATTCATTCCCAGGTTATGTCACTTTTTATATGCCTTGACTGCCTATATACAAAACCTTGGTGAAATTGGTTTAGGGACTGCAAATTCAAATCCATTCAGACGCTGTTAAGTGTCATGTGACAAATAAAGCAATTACTATGTTGTCATAAGCGGCTTGGTAAGAAGGTGACTTTTCTGGATTAGATAACCAAGAGCTATATACTGTTAAACACAAAACAAGATGTGATGACGTGTGTCTGATATTGCTCAACTTGAAGCATGAATAATGCTTAGAGTGGAAGCTCCAACTATTGCAAGCATGCTCATGTGTCATTCTGTGTGTCAGTGCGAAGGAAGTTTAGACTCTGAACACAGATGTGTTCTGAGCATTTCAGTTAATTGTCATTTTTTAAATAGAGAAAGTTCCTTGCCCTAATCAAAAAAGACATATGGGCAGGGTCACGTTAAGGATCAAAAGCAAATGGACAGTTTCCAATAACCCAAGTTATGTTCTGGGTAACTCCCTGCACCACCCATGGCTTCCTGACCCTCTGCTCCTATTTCCTCCATTCTTCTCCCACGTGGTCAACCTCCCACCCCGACCCTTTGTCCTCCTTTATCTCTGGCCTTGCCAAAATGTCTAGGATAACCAAATGTTGCATTTGGAATCACTTTCATGACTCAGAGGTACATTTACGAAGCGTTTTCTGGGTACAAAATGTTGTGTCTCCATGCTGATTTTGGATGTGTATTTCATGTATATAGAGAGTACAGCCTGTCCTATTTACAACTTAAGCTGCAACTATGCAAAGAAGCCACAAAGATGTAGCTACTTTGAGTTACTTCCCCTGGTTTCCTAGAACTGATCTAAGCTCTAAGAATTAGGGCACCAGAGACACCGTCACCAGTGCCTGGGCCTGAACACTTCTTACATGCAGAGAACTGGCATCAGCACCCAGCATAGGATTCCTGAGACGGCACTCACTACAAAATTGGCTGCCCAAATAAATTTGTGAACATCCTTCAGCTCCTCCACGATAACATGATGGCAACTATCACAGATAACAATGGCTCTCAAAGTGAACCATTCACAGTGGGATCAGGCATTAAACAGGGATGTGTTATCGCCCCAACTCTATTTATTATTTTCATTGCCATGATCCTACACTCTGTTGAAGGGAAACTCCCCACCAGGGTAGAAATATATTTAACAGATGGAAAGCTCTTTAATCTGAGTAGGCGGAAAGCAAAGAGTAAGATTACCATAACTTCCGTCATAGAGCTTCAGTATGCTGATTACAATGTAGTGTGTGCACACTCAGAGGATGGGCTCCAAACCATCCTAAATATCTTCGCAGAAGCTTATGGAAAACTTGGCCTATCACTCAATATCCAAAAAACCAAAGTGCTACACCAACAAGCACAAAACAACCCCACTACAATGCCACAAATCCAACTTAATGGTGTAACGTTGGAAAGTGTTGATCACTTTTCTTACCTGGGCAGTTATCTTTCCACAAAGGCCAACATTGATGCGGAAATCCAGCATCCAGCATCTGTGAGCTCAGCTTTCTCCCGATTGGAGCAAAGAGTGTTTGAGGACCGGGACATTCGTAAGGAAACCAAAATGCTCATTTGAAAACCTATTGTACTACCAACTTTACTGTATGCTTGTGAAACATGAATCTCTTATAAATGCCATCTCCAACTCCTTGAAATATTCCATCAACAGTGCCTCCAATTATTATTTTTTACATCATTTGGAAAGACAGGGGAACTAATGTCAGTGTACTGGAAGAAGCAAAGATCACCAGTGTCGAAGCAATGATTCTTCAACATCAACTTCATTGGACTGGTCATGTTGTTTGGATGCCTGATGATCGTCTTCCAAAGCAACTACACTATTCTCAACTCAAGAATGGAAAGCAAAATACCAGTGGACAACAAAAGAGGTTTAAAGATGCTCTTAAGGCAAATCTAAAAAAATGTAACATAAGCACTGATAACTGGGAAATACTGGCCTGCGAGAGCTCCAGCTTTTACCAAGACTTTGAAAAAGCACAAATTAGGGGCAAAAAGGAGAAAAAAGCTAAGAGGAAGACATGTTTGGCAAACCCTCACTGTGATCAACTTCCACCCAGAAACCTATGTCCCCACTGTGGAAGGACATGTGGATCCAGAACTGGCCTCCACAGTCACTTACAGACTCACTGTTAAGACCGTGTTCGTGGAAGGTAATCTTACTTGGCTACAAGTGATCACCAAAGAAGAAAGAAGACTACAAATGCTTGTCTTGTGCATCTCTTTTAACGCCGCCCCCAACCCATCACTCTGAGAAGTGTCAGTCAGCTGGATCTAGCTGTACTTTTAATTTCCCATAATTCCCCTGGCCTAGTGTTGCTCTGGGAATTGTGGTAAATTTAAAGGGTAAGGTAAGCCCACCATGGCCCACCAACAGAGGAACAGAGGACATTTTGTTCAGGGCTCCCTCAGATCTGAATCTGGCCTCACACAGACTGTGCCACTCCTTTAAACAATAACCATTTGGTAGCTGGCTACTTGAACAAATGTCAACATTACTTTGAAGGACATGCAGACGCTGAGACCATGATTACTCGAATGACTGTGAACCTCACAGTTCCACTGGGCTTCAGAACATTTCAAGTGTGCAACTGTCCTTGACCCAGGAATTCAGATTTTCCATGTGCAGGTGAGAGAGAAGCCTCGTCCCTTTCTCCAACACTGTGATGCCTTCTAAAAGGCATGGAAGAAGCAATCTCCCTGTTCCTTTTCAAGAAGGAGTAATACGGAAAGACACTGAGAAAAGGGTGTAGAGACTAGGGTGTGGAGACTATGATAGCCTGGGGAAGATTTGGCCTGATCTACTTTGCTTCTCCTCACCTTGATATTCCCACAGAAGGCAGTGCAGTTCCTGTCATTAAAGTGGAATACTTTGGTGCAGGATATGTACATTGCCAAAGTTCAACTGATCACAGAATCATGGAATTGTAGATTTGGAAAGGACCACAAGGGTCATCTAGTCCAACCCCCGGCAATTCAGGGATCTTTTTGCCCAACGTGGAACTCGAACCCACGACCCTGGGTCTCATGCTCTGTCGACTGAGCTATCCTTCTTAATGATCAGTACAACAGCACTGCAGAGGATGTGCCTTGTGGTCTCTCACCAGCCCACACACATTTCCCCTCCCAAATTGCGGGGCAGAGAATAGGATATATCTGTTGCTAGCTCAATGAAATGCTGGCTCGTCCATCTGGCAGAAATTACACATGTAACAGTAAGCCCTGAAACATTTGAGACCAAGAACATTTGTCAGTTGTCGAAGAGGGCAGCCTGCATTTGCTTCCTTCACTTACAGGGCATGTTTTACTGCTTAGTCAGCTGTTAGGGAGGCATACAAACTTTTTTTCAGTAGAGTTGTGGTAGAAAATAACTGATCAGTAAGTCAAAAGTGTCAAAGCTGTCTGGGTAGGTGGAGGCACTAACAGGAAAGCAGGAAACCTTGTCTGCAAGTTTAGAGCTTGTGGAAAGGAAATAGTTTCCATCCGACACAGAGATTGTAGACTAACTTTGACAGGAGGGCTCAGACAAAGCCAAGAGTCATTTCTCCCCCTCATCCCACTTTAATGATTTCTGCTTGCTGCAGTTTAGCACTCGAGGGAGGAAGTGTGGCTTAGACTACATTTAATGCTTTGGATTGTTCTTACTATCGACATTGCAGACATATGGAGAGAAGGAGGACATGTGTGTAGAATAGAACACCCATTAATGGGTATGCATAAAACAAACACTGCATCTCGGCTAAACCAGACCATAAATCTTATCTTGAATTTAAGCATGTTTGCTCTGTTTTTAAAAAAACCTAGCACATTTGCACATTGCACAAACAGCCCAGCTGTACTGCTGCATAGACTGATTTTTTTATCCCAAGCCTGTGATTTCCTATTAATATATTTTTAGTAAAGCGATTAAAAATCTGTAGCCAGATCCAATGACACAAACTTTAAAAAATAAACACCCATGATTAGAATATGCAATAAAACAACCTCATTAAAACAACTTAGTTATCAGTAGTGAAACCATAGTTAAACTATGGTTTATCATGACATCTAAACCAGGCTGTAAGGAAAGCTTTTCAGACAGCTCGAGCTTTTAATTAGAAATGCAACCATCTTGCAAAGAAGTGCTATCATTAAAACTGCGTGTGAAGCAGGAACCTCATCAAAATAAAAAGGGACCTGAAAGCTGTTATCACTTCATTTACTTGTCAGGACAAGGAGGGTGCCTCAAATACCCTTGTACTCCAGCAAATGATGTCATTAATTTTGCTCTGGAAGAATCCCCCTAGAGGTTCCTTCTCCTGCGCCCCCGTTCTACTGCACTGCTGTTTAAAACTCCCTGTTAAACAATATGCCTGGAGTCCTGTTCACAACAACAAATGTACTAATAGTGTGGACAAAGGGATGTGTGCAAGAGAAATGGGTAGGAGAAATCCCAGCTACTATGTCTCCTGCTTAAAAGGAAAGTCTAAAAAGATGGAGTGAATCTCTTGAATTGCACTCTGGCAACTGTGAAGTTTTTCCAGGGCTGTTCTGGGCAGATGAGAGGGGACTGTGGTCTCTGTGTTGTTGCATTCTTGCCAACAGAAAGTAGGCCTGAGTCAGACAAGTCCCTTGGAGTCCATGCAACAAATACGTTCAGGGCCAAGGGCTAAGTATGCAAACAGTTCTCTGCCCTTTCGTGTCTGACGGGAAGGAGCGTCAGCCTGACCGGGCTGTAACTGAGATGCACGAATAAGCCTCATGCTCTGGAGTACATGGTTAATGTCACTGTACTAGAGTAATCTAAATGCTACTGCTGGGGATCTCAGTGCGTGCCAAGTTATTTGAGTGTCTGGTGCACTGACAAGTTCCTGTGAAAGCTACTTGGCCAACGTCTTCTGAAAGGCATGGAAAAATGGATCATTGTGACATGGATGGCAGCTCAAAGCACACACCGTTGCTATGAACAAACAATGCCGTGACAAGCTGGATATTCCTCTTTGTCAGTCAACTTACCGTACTCTCTTCACTCTGCTTTTCAGGGTACAGAACAGGTACACGACAACATCCATGCAAATTACTGAAGCAGTCCAGGACTAACAGACCGTCCTTTATCTTTTAATTACCCTTGACAGAAACGTTCCTCATGGCACAAAACATCCAGGAGAGATTTCGAAGAAGTACTTCTTTTCACATAACACATAAGTGGTGATGGCCTTCAGCATAGATGGCCTTAAGGATTAGACAAATGTATGCAAGACAGGCCTGTTGATACCTATTATGAATTAGGTTCTAGTATGACTCAAATTGATTATTTTTTGTTGTTGTGTATATTTCAACAATCCCAAAGTTTGAGAGTCAGTAGCACAGATGTTGGAAAGTGGAGTGTTGCAGTAAGTTGGCTGCTTTGCTGCGGCTAATGTTATTTTCCCCCTTATAACAAAGTGAGTTCATGAAAATACTTAAGTGGATACTGAAAAATGCAAACTTGTGGAAAATTTGTGGTGATATCTATTGTGGAGCAGCCCCACTGAAGGAGAGAACACTGGTTACTCAGACCTCATTGCTGGTTGTGAAGGGGCCCTCCTAGCATTTCAAGCTTCAGGGACACCAAAATGTAGGTCCATCACTGAGATGCAGTATATCCCTGGTTACAAGAAGCTGGAGAGAAATAACAGAAGATGCCGTCACCTGTTTGTGAACTTAAATGGCTACCTCCTGTTGGAGAGAGAATGCCAGATCTTTCTCAAATTTCACAAGGCTATTGTTATGTTGTTAATAAAACAGCAAGTTGCCTGACAAATCTGTTTTCCTTCTTCCTGAAGCAAGCAGGGCACTTTCCTTTCTAGAACACTAGAGTTTTTCCATAGTTTTCCATTGAACTGACTCACCATGTAGTAAATCTCAAGTTCAATTCTTTACCTCAGTGCTTCTCTCATATATATATATATATGAATTTCTGTACCACCCTTCATCTGAGGTTCACAGGGCAATTTAGAATATAAAAACTCAAAAATACATACCATAGTAACAAACAAAAACAATGTGTGTGTATTTGAATGTGGCAGACACTGCAGAGACAGTGGCCAAGCCCATCTGTTTGGATAGCTGACAGGCAGAGGAAAACCATCCCAGACAAAACAGAAGTGTATGCTATCAACTTCAGCTCTGTGTTATTTATGGACATGTCAAGCAGTAAGGGCATTTCTTTCATACATGAAGCTTAAATACTGTAGTGTGAATGTAAAACCTCCCTTTTTTTGCTACATGTGCATGCTTGGTGTAGAAATTGCTTTTCAGCTTGCGCTTTCTTTTCCGCCTTAACAACATCCACATGTTTAGCCCAAGTAGCTAAAGAGGCTTAAAGGCATTATCAGGGCCATATGTTAAAATATCGTAACTTTTCCATGGGAAGAAAACTTTCTCCTTTAGTATGCACAGCTACTTTGACTGTTATGTACTAAGCTTGGGTCCTAAAACAATAGGCAGGTAGGATCCTAGAATGCAACAACCTGATTGGCCTGCAGCAGCAGCCCAATCAGAACCCAGGAGGAAATTAATCAGCCTGTTAGGCCAGTAGGATCCTAGAATGCAACAACTGATTGGCCTGCAGGAGAAGCCCAATCAGGCTCCAGGAGGGAAGCAGAATCAGACAATCAGATGGGACTTATTGTGTAAATAATGTATATAAAGCCTGAGGTTTGGGGGGAAATTCACTCACTGTTTTGCGATCTGCAACAAAGAGCATGGAATCACTATGCGACTCTGAGTATATTTCATTGACTCTACTGTGGGAGGTTTGTGCATGTGCACATGCATGTGTGTGTAAGAAAGAGAAAGAGAGTTTTGTATGCATTTTCTTGCACATCTATAATCAGTAAAGGATCTGAATTCCAATCACTGTAAAAGGAAGGGAACAGTGGTAATCACAGAATGAGATCCTACCTGCCTACGTACTGTCTTGCCAGAGTGGTGCATGCTCTGGTTATCTCCCGCTTCGACTACTGCAATACGCCCCACATACCTTTGAAGGTAGCTCGGACATTGCAACTAATCCAGGATGTGGTTGCTAGACTAGTGACTGGGAGCAGCCACTGCATGTATAATTGGCACTAATTGGCTTCCACACATTGCTTTCTTCAACCATTGCCATTGCTATTTTACCACTTGCCGTCCATACCAGTGGGTATGTTTATCTGGGATGTGTTTATTTGTCCCTCTTCGACATCACTTGCCCCCTACCCTTTGTTCTGTCCATGTATGCAGTGGTGCAGCAAGGTCCAGACTGCCAGGAGCCCTATCGAAAATTAATTGTTGTGAGGATGAGGCACATGTGGGCATATTATGCATAAATGTGTGCAATGAAGCTCTGACAGGGTTTTTTTTTTTTAATGGAAAAGCAGCCTCACTAGGCTATGATTTTGAGCAAAGAAGTATACAGTAAGTGGAAATGTGAGATTTCTCTGTCAGCTATATAGTGCACCACATCATCCCTACCTACCTTCTTTCTTGCGAAATGTGAAACCACAAGAGAGGGAAAGTAGTTTTGGAGGAAATGACATAGCGGTTATGTACCTCTCCCGCCTCCTCTGCTCAAAATGACAGGGGTCAGAGTCTAACAGTGTGGTCCCAACAGCCTGGAGACCAGGTTCTAGCAGACAGGCCAGTCGGAACCATCCTTATAGACTTGTTGCTCAGATTGAGGAGAGCAGAAACCTTGGAGAGTTCTTAAATAAGGCCAGCATGGCGCCAATTGATTCCTCAAGTCTCCTGATTCCTCCTGAATGGGCGGGCTTCCATTTCCCTTCTTGCCATTTTTAGGGAAGGAGAATGGTGGGAACAAGTTCAGGCCAGGCATTTTCTCCACCTGTATGCTGTCCTGCTGTAATTTTCTTTCACAGCTAGTGTGGGGGTTCCAATCCAGATTAAGACCCTGGGGGGGGGGATATATAGGGGAACTTTAACCCTTTGCCCTCCTGAGAATGTGATAAAGATTCATATTGGAGGTCTACACCATCAATTGTGATTCCCATTTGTTAGGGATTTGGAGGGGGGTGTAATGCAAATTTCAGGCTTCTTAGCTCCCACACCAGGGTCCTGATTTGGATTTTCTCCCACTCCACCCTCTCTGCAACATTATCTGTTTGAACACACACCCCAGCCACGCACTTAAAGGCATAGCTAAGTGACTAGCATCAGATGTAGTTTGATCCTGGCTGCCAAATTTCCTGGGTATGAGTCTGAACAAGTTACTTTATTTTTAAAGTCACGGCTTTGTTACACATATTTGCATATGACCCCTTTGCCCCTTAGAAAACAAGGAAGTTGTGTCTAATTTAACAGTGTCTAGAGACCCAGGCGGGTGGAAGACCTTGAACATTTACACCACGCTAATGTCTTAAGTTGGGGGAAGTGCTTAAGGAAAAGCAAAAGGAACCATTTGTTTTATTTCTGTAAAGCAAAACAACAATGACCCTTAGAATGAATTATTGTAGGCATTATTTTAGGCTGATGGGAAGCTCTTGAGGTGGATTTTCCTAAGGAAAAGACAGAGGAAAAGGAGAAATCCCTAGATGACTCCAAAAATAATGGAGTCATACAATAGCTAGAGAGGCAATGCTATGACTTACCCTGCTTATTCATCTTCTTTCATATTCTGCAAAAGTAACAGAGAATAGTTTTAACAGCTTGAGTAAAACCAAATATGATGCAGAGATAAGTAAGGGAGCTTGCCAAAGGATTTCCCTTTCTCTAAGGTGGTACATACCTGATGTTTGTTGTTTCAGTGGTACAACAGGAACCAGCAGACTCCACAGAGGCCACCAACCTTTTAAAGCCTGTGGTTATGTTTGGATTTCTGAGTGAGTGTCATGGGCACCACACCCTCTGTCCATTCTGCACCAGACTTTTCCCCACAATCCTTTGGAGCAGCACCAATCTCCTCCTTCAAAGCTGCTACCATGAAAGAGCCCACACCTCAGAGATGGAAAGAGAGATTGTGTACATAAGCACACTTGGCTTTCCCAAGGGATCAGGGTAAGAGTTGAATTCAGTAAAATTAATTGGTGCCTTGAAAAGCACAGAGAACTCAAAGAGGAAGTAGGAAGGAGTGTCAGGAGGGAAAAGGTAACCATGTTCACCATCTCATGGCCAAGAGGGCAGTGGGTAAACATGTTCAGAGGCTACATGAGTGCTGGAGGAAGACCTCAAAGGTGCTGTTGCACTCGTGGGTGCAACGTTAGCAATCTTCGCTGTAGAACAAGGATGGGAAGCCTGTTGCATTCCTAGTGTTGGAATAAAATTTCCACCTGCCCCAGTGAGTCTGGCCAATAGCTAGGGATGGGGGTTGTAGTATGGCAACACCAGTAGGTCCACGGCTTAGCCACCCCTGTAGGGGTAGTAGCATTTTCAAATATTGTATGGTAATCATTGCTTTTAGTGGGGGAATTAAAGCACATGCTTAAAACCCACACAGTGAAATCAGTATGATAGAAAAGTGCTTCATTAGGCTGAGTTGTCCTTTGGAAATTTGAAGAAAAAAATCCCACAAAATAGAGTTGCCAACTGATCAGCACTGGGGCATACATTGCATTTCAGAGCACCTAGGATCACTGGAAATTTATGATGAACTTTTAAATCTGTGTGAGTGGATTCTGAAGTAACAGATGTAGAAAATCATTTCAAGCTAATCAGCCCTTTTTGAGAATCGATCCCACCCTGTGGCCTGTGTTTGCATGGATAGTGGTCATGCACGTGGCATGCAACAATAGCTCAGTGTCTGTCTTCAGGGGCTGCTTAGCTCTGAGTCTGATACACATACAAAAAGATATCCAGTAAAAATAAGCGAAAGCAGCCAACATAATCAGCTTTGATATAATTCTTGTTAAAAACGAAAAGAGGGGGGGGGGACTTCTCTCCAAGATAATCAAAAGTATCCTGTAAAATAACACTCATTATGGAGGAAGTGCAATGTGGGATAGGATTGCGTGTGAAATCCAAGAAAAATAGTCACCATTGTTTTCCTGCTGACAGTGAACTAAACCAATGTAAACAAGACTCTGATCATGATCATATATGCTAAAAAATAAAGCTTAAAATACATTGTTACTCATAAGTGGCATGCCAGATTGGTGTAAAGGAGGATTATATGCTTGTCTGAAAATTATTTGCAGATCTGATTAACACCACCAACCCATTTCATTATATTAAATATTCATACACAAACACAGTCTGACTAGAACAAATAATGGGGTGGAACTCAATGTGGTAAAGTGCATGAATGGAACAAGGTGTGCTTGCACAATGGGGCTCCCCCTTCTTCCCTGTGTCCCCTAAATCTGTTCTGGGAGTTCCCACAACCCTCCCAAGTAGATTTGGGGAGTGCAGGGGGCTCAACAACTTAGTTGAATCCCACCCAATAGTTTGTTTCTAGTTTGCTCCCAATATTTGGAAGTTTTAAATAAATAATATCAGCTCATAATTTTTTACCCAAGAAAGAATTTGCAGAAGTCCATGGTGTGTTCATCTAAAATAGGAATGGTCTCCTTCAATTCAAACACCTAGAGGATGAATTGTGTGCTAGGGCTGCCATCCCATTATGTTTGAAGAGGGGTTGTGGGGAGACAAGTGTATTTCTTTGAATCACAAACAAAATCTGCACAAATGCAAATCCTGCAGTATATATTAAAGTTTTCTGCCTTGTTCTTAAGCAGGAAACTTTGGTGACAGACTGCAACTCACCTTGAAACTCCCACGATCTGTGTTGTTGGTCTTCTAAATAAAGAAATTAAAAATATTGGGATGCAGGGGTTAAGATGGGAAATAAGAGAATAAAAAGGGATTGCAATAGCAGTCTTGAACATTTGGTTTTGCTTGAGTAAGGAAAGATGAGGGTATGTGGCATGAGTCCAAAATGAGACATTATACTCCTTCAGCGATATGGTTTCCTTTAGCTACATCAGTTCTCTTCTGCTCTCAGTTGGTATCCCAATAACACTCCAGATCAATGAACTCAACTCATCAAGGCACTCAATGGCATGAACCATTTGATATTTCATGACAGTTTTGACAGTTTATATTGTTATTTAATATTTTATTGTAAACCATCTTGAAAGTTATTTTTTAAATGGAAAGCTGAGAGAGAAATATCCTATCTAGCCAAGTAAACAAAAAAAAAAAAGCCTTGAGCAAGTAGCTATTTGCCTACAGCTTTTGGACTTGAGCTAAGACAGAATGGGATGTGTTTTCAGTTCTTTGGTGTAACAGAATCAGGAAGATTTTTCTCTCTGCATAGTACACTGGTCTTTTTAAGAGCACAGAATAATGGAAGAAACCCCACAGCAGACTCTAGAGCTGTTGTCTGAAGGCCTCTGCAGAAGCTAATTGAGCTAATAGACCAAGTGGAGGGAAGACTAATTGGGAACCATATGCTACACAATCCAATCTTCAAAGAAAGGAGTACATTTATCATAAATAAAATGTTTCGTAGGGTTAAATGGGAGTGCCACAATTTGTAATTGCACCGGTTCTATCTAGGCTCTGAAAACCCCCCAGCAGATGTCCATGTGTATAAAAGTCATGTGATACTACCCATGTCATTATTGGCATTAAATAAATACTTTGTGTCCTTAAAATAGCCCGAGGCCCTGCTTCAAGTACAGAATCAGGCAGTTGTTTATAATGCTTTAAATATACCAACAAGAATGGCTGCCAAGCATGTAATGAATGAAGCACAAGTGTACAGAAGCGCAGTAGGCAGTCGGGGGCCTGAGGTGGGTAGGCCTGTAAGATAATACCTCGGACTTATTTTGCAAAGTAGGCTGTAAAAAGAGTCTGTGTGTATAATTGGTGCCAAATCCTACTCTGGTATACTGATGCAATTCCACTGAAATCTCAGGAACATCTGCTATATATAGCCTTCAGTCAGTGGTTTTCCAAAGGTTGAGGATTCAATAGAATTTTAGAAGCTTTGACACGCTAATGGGATCCTGTGAGGATCTTCCAGGCTTCTGCAAATGATTGCAGACCACTTTCTTGAAACGATGTTTACTAAGCCGATACATTTTTTTTAAAAGGATGTTTTTGTGGCTAAATATATATATACGTAGGGACACGGGTGGCGCTGTGGTCTAAACCACTGAGCCTAGGGCTTGCCGATCAGAAGGTTGGCAGTTTGAATCCCCACAATGGGGTGAGCTCCCATTGCTCAGTCCCTGCTCCTGCCAACCTAGAAATTCAAAAGCACATTGAAGTGCAAGAAGATAAATAGGTACCACTCCAGCGGAAAGGTAAGTGACGTTTCTGTGTGCTGCTCTGGTTTCACCAGAAGCGGCTTAGTCATGCTGGCCACATGACCTGGAAAAACTGTCTGCGGACAAACACCAGCTCCCTTGACAAGTAAAGTGAGATAAAAGCCACAATCCCAGAGTCGTCCATGACTGGACTTAACTGTCAGGGGTCCTTTACCTTTACCTTTACACACATACATAAAATGAAAGAGAAGAAACAAGGGTACTAAGTGAAGTTGATATATGTTGAAAATATGGCATTTATATCTATTCCACATCTCATTTGTTTCTCACTTTTATCATGCAATACCCTGGAACAAATATCTATGTTTTGTTTTGTTTTTTGTTTTGCTACAGCACCCAGGTAATAATGCTACAGATCATGGACCCACCTAACTGTGCATAGATGTACCTGGAGCCCTCTTCAAAAAATGGCAATTGTGTTGACCAGACATCTGATGGGAAAGGAGAAGGAGAAGGAAATTAAGGTCAGAACCTCTACTCATTTCCGGAATATGTGACAGACACTGTTGATAGACCAGTGTGGTGATTAGACAAGGTTTGGGGAGAGCCAGGTTCAAGACCCCAGTCGGTCCTAAAGTTCAGTGGTGGTCCTTGGACCAGGAATTCTTTCTCAACCTGAGTTACCTCACAGGGTGGTTGTGACGATAAAATGGGGAGGATGGAGAAAGCTGTATATGCTGTCTTGAACAGCTTAGTTTCCTCCTCCTTAGAGGAAAAATGAGCTATAAATATAATTTAGGTTGCATCAACACCATAACTTTAAAGCACATTTGAAGCACATTTAAATAATCATGGGAACTGTAGTTTGCCCCTCACAAAGCTACAATTCCTAACACCCTTAACAAAAAAAGTCTTTGGTGGAAGCCATGTGCTTTAAATTTGCATTAAATGTGCTTTAGATGCATGGTGTGGATGCAACCAGAGTTCTCCATGTGCACCCTCAACATCTGGTTCAAGCTGAAATACCCTGTGAATTCAGTGTACGCTGCATCCATCTGTGGTTTCTTATGCAACTAGGCCAGGATATGCCTGGAACCCTCCTACATACCCCCACATGGATTTGGGTGCATAGTTAGAGAAATAGAAAACTCCCATTTAGTAAAAAGTACACCCACATTTTATCTAATAATTATTTTGTGCTATACGGTACTTCTCAGTTTCAGTATTAACCCCTTCTTGGTGACTTCATAATAATTTCTGGGGGCTGGGGGAAATGATAGTGATGTCACACTCAAGGGATCATTACCCAAGGTGGGAAATGAACAGCAGTAATAGTTGAATGCTTAATAAACAAAGCCTCTGTTTTCATGCAAATGGCCTTAGCTATAGCTGTGAGGAATATAGAAATGTATTATATAGAAGCAGGAGTGTTTATGAAATTGACTTTTTATTCGTCATTCCATGAGGTGCCAGTTGCTTTTCAGTGTTTTCATTTTGGATTTTTATGTGTGAAAGATTTAGCCTGTGTAAACAGAAAGTCTGCTAATGAAGAGTGAACCTCAGATTGGTAGGGTTGCCATATTTTGAAGAGCAAAATAGAGGACACATTTGTTAACTTTTACTTTTAACTATGGATCTCTATGATGACTCTCATTTTACATACCCATGAAAAAGAGGTCGTGTCCTGGAAAAAGAGGACATATGGTAACCCTAAGATTGAGGAGAAATATTATCGAATAATTTTTTTTAAAGTGTAGACATTCAGGATGCTTCCTGACTGTCACTGTTTTCTGGTGGGATTCAATCACATGCAGACAAATTCAGGTTGCACAACTGAAGTTGATCAGTGCCCTTGCACAAAGTGCCAAAGATGTGATAAGAAAAGAGATTTGTTCTGGGAATTTTTAGGACCTCTACACAGAACTACAATTCCTAGAGTTGCATGGGAAGAGGGCTTGAATGTCAAAGCACTTTAAACCTGTGGTGTGGCTGTAATCATACTTTCCTTCAGAGTACATGTCAGACAGAAGGAGGAAACCTTGCCCTCAGAGTACAAATTCCCCACTTTGTAAAGATTCCTCCCCCCTCTGGATTCCACTATATTGCTTGGTTTGCTTAAAACAGCCTGCAGCTGAAACCCCATGGGGACTTCCCTATGAGTCAGGAAACACACACAATCTATGACAGCCTTTTTAAGTTCAGAAGGGCTGTGTGAGCAAAAGATAACAGACTGTGGGTTGAGAACCAGCTCAGGCTCAGTCCTGAAAGGAAAATAAATTGGGTACCATGCATTCCTCCTTCATCCCATCGCATGGAAGGCAAGCAGTGTTAACATGATGAGGGCAATGAGAGAAAAGACACCCATATCATCATCATTATGATATCACAAATAAAAATAATAATGATGATGATGCTATAGTGGTACCTCGGTTTAAGAACAGTCCTGTTTACGAATGATTCAGTTTACGAACTCTGCAAAACCAGAAGTAGTGTCCCGGTTTGCGAACTTTACCTCAGTCTAAGAACAGAATCCGAACAGTGGAAGGGCACCAGCAGCAGGAGGCCTCATTAGGGAAAGCGTGCCTCGGTTTAAGAATGGTTTCGGTTTAAGATGGACTTCCGGAACAGATTAAGTTCGTAAACCAAGGTACCACTGTAATAATAATAATACGTTGTCTCCAGGACAACCATGGGCATATCCCAAATGATAACTGATTGCACATGTTTGGTGGGTCATACACTTGATTTGAGATTTTGTACTGGATAATGTGATTACTGGGTGATATATTTAACATAGTTATCTTGTTATGGAATCTAGTACAAATTCTGGATGGGAATAAGCTTATAGCAACTTCCAATGTCTGCAAAAATACAGGATCATTTAGGATGGGCCAGTCCAGAAGCTGATGGATCTAAGTGGTTTTCTAATGGGGATCCCATGGTCTATTATCCAGCTGAAGCCTAGTCAAATTCTGAAATGGGGAGATGTCTTATGTGGTTGACATTATTGTTTCGATACCCTTTCCCACTGGCAAGTGTCCGTTCAGCACCTTGTAATATAAGGACTTGGGGCAAAGAAATGGCTAGATTCACAGAATGTTTATGGAAAGACTCAAGATAATTCCAACCCAACCCAGGCCAGATCACATTTTAGAGGCTATCTTGTGGCAAAGATAGTGGGAAGGAGAGTCTACTTTTCCATCAACATTGTGTCTGCATAATGCTGTCCAGAAGATCTCGTTCCAAGTAATGAAGGGCTTATTATAGTCTAGCCTCCATGAGGAGTTGCAGAAACCCTCAGGAGCTCTTTGCAAAGTACATTGAATACAAAATCACTCACATCAATGTCAAATTGGATTCCACTTATCATGTTTACTTGGATACTTTTTATGGGGTTTGCTTCCAGCCTGAGGGTGGAGAACAGAATGCTTGGAGTAGGGATGAAGAAGGAATGGACTAAAGAACTCAAATGGAACGGAACTTGCAGGTGGGTTACACTCTTCTCCAAATTTTAGGCAAATAGGACCTGTGCTAGATTTATCTCAAAACACAAGTTTGAGAAATTTTGCAAACACAGTATGTGAAAGAGGATAAAGACTTTGGGCTGTATTCAGCTAAAATTCTGCAACCATGCAAAGGAATTCCCCTTACCCTCTGCCATCCTCAAAACTGCTCCAGAGTGTAGGGCAACCCTCCCCAATCAGATTTAGGAGATGTGGGGAGAGGAGAGGAGGAGAACATTCCATCGTCAAAGGAGAAATTCTTGCGCTGATGGGATCTTCAGTTTTGCTCTACTTTGAATACATGAGTCCATGGATTCCTCAATCCCCATTGTAATAGATTTTACTGTAGAATAAAATTAGTGTTGCAATAGAATTTAGTGTTGTCAGGGCTGGATTGTTTCCTATTGTGAATTAAATGTCCTGAGATCCATTTCACTTTTTCTTTTAGCTGGTTGCTTGACAGCGAGGCCTGTAAAGTGCTTCCAAATTGCCTTCCTGAAAGGTGGTAGAAAAGTGTAAATGATTGATAGGTAGGTTTGTAGTGCGATATTGTAATGCATAAGGAGGAGTGAGCCTCCTCTATCTGCATTATTTATTGACCGAATGAGTTTTCCTTGACAGAATAGATTGAAGTGGTTCCAGAAGGCTTCTATGGCAAGATTTGCTGATCACTTCAAAAGGCATTGCTTTTGACTTAGGCTTCAATCAGCAGAGCTTGTTTTGTTAGCCGTTCAAATGAACCCCCTTGCATGTTCCGTGGAGATGGTATGGTATGGTATGGTATGGTATGGTATGGTATGGTATGGTGTGGTGGGAATGTGCCTACCAGCCCTGTCCTTCCTGAATGGAGATGCTCACTTGTCATGCATTCAGTGTTAGTGAGAAAGGGGCCCTACATGTCTATGAGATCTGCACCTCCAGAGATTATACGAGTCTACCATTCTTTCTCAAAGAGGTAGATTTTCTGTAGTCTGAAAAGAGGAATATAGGAAACAATGATTTGATTCTGATGCTAACAGATGCCAAGGCTGCTTCACCCACCTTGAAATCGGCTGTTTTGTTTCAGCACTATAATTTTTTTTTCTGGGGGGGGGGGAGGCAGGGTGATGTGAATTTCTTTTGGCATGGGAGAGGAATAGGAGTGGCTGCCATGCTGTTTTTCTCAGCAACACCTGCTCCAAGATTCTTTTTTAAATTTTGGGAAATTCAAAATGGCTGCTGCCAAAGAAAATGGCCAACTCCTTTGCCACTCACTGGAGGCCACCATTATAGTGGACAGCAGTTATGGGTTGACATATCTTGAAGAGCAAAAAAGAGGATGGCCCTAGCCGCTGCCAGCCCAAGCCAGGGAAAGAGGTGCCTGGGCATGGGCATGGGTTTGAGGGGCCACCACCTGGCAGCTGTGGCATGCAGAGCAGCCCGTGCCTGAGCCTGGTCTCCCAAAATTGATATTTCATTTAAAATGTAAAAATCCGCCTTGATGGGCATGTTGGCCCCCAAAAGAAGACATGTCCAGGTTTTCATGGATGTTTGGCATAGTCAGAATTTATTTTAGGGGGGCAGGCTTTATGGGGGACAGAACCAAGATATCTGCGATGCAATTGGTCAGTTAGTTTAGTATTTCTGTTTATTTACTTGATTTGGGGGTGGCAGCTGTCCCCCTGTATCTCCCTGGCTACGCCCATGACAGCAGTGGAATAACTACAGACCAAAACACATTTCTACAGTGGGTGGATCATTCCTCCAACAACTCCAAGGTAGCAACTGAAGCAGACCTGTTAAAAAGATTACCTCACAGTGTATCATTCCACGCAACAGTATTCTTATTCCTGAACAGTAGTTTTTGAAATATATATCGGGTCAAAAACCCAAACCAAACCCAAAGGTACTTTTATTTAAAAGTTTAAAAGAAGAAGGAGTCACGAATGAACCAAAGTGTTCTAAGCATGTCCAGTCCGAAGTCAGGCCCATGAAGTGTCAGTGGAATTATCTGGAGAAAGAGAACTGGGGTTGGGCAGTTTCACGAAACTGTTTCTCCTTTAATTACTTGGTCAGTTTCATGACGTTTGGAACAAATCCTTGCATCTTCCCCAGCTTTAGTAGATATCACATTAAAAAGCAAGTGAACAAAGTGTGACAATTATACAGCCCATGCTCAGTGTGGAAGCATTTGATAAGTACGTTTGCGAAATGTGATGTATTTCTACTTCAGGGGCTTGTTGGTGTAAATGAGACTGTCTTACCACCTCTTACTGACTGCAGCCTATTCCACTCATCTTGGGTACCTGCATTCAGTTTTTCCCCTCCACACCCAAGGGTGCTGCTTGGGTGCTGCTAACACAGTGGTTTGACTTCACCCCTGGAGGCACACTCCATTGTCTCTCGAGACAGACGAATGCCAACAACTGAGGGAGAAATTGTATTTTGTGTTTCTGTCTTGTGTTCTTATGTTGTGAACCTCAGCAGAACCTCATTGCATGAGGACTTCTGGGTTAGCGCCATCGGCTAATGGCGGATTCCCTCCGAGCTCCGGAGGGAATCGGCTCCGCAGGATTGGGTCTTGACCGCTGCGGCGACGCGGGGACCCTCAAAAATCACAGGTGGTGAAGCCTGTGAACCTGGTGACTCGGCAGGCACCATTTGTGCCCCCCGCCCTGTGAAGGAGCCTTTTTAAAGGCTTCGGAGCGGGGGACGGGGTGAGCGGCGCGGTGCTGAGAGTCGACTGCTTCTCCTGCGGAGTGAAGCCGCATTGCCATGGTCGGAGAGCGCTGACTTCTTTTTGTGAACAATTGGACTTTAAAGCAACAACCCGTGAGTAGTACGGAAATTGGAAAGAATTATTTTTTTTTTTAAATTAGGCACGATCGGGGAAGGCGCAAACAGGAAGTCCGTCTCCCCGTCTTGTAAATAATTTAAAGCAAGGACCTGCTAACTAAGGTCATAGAATCATAGAATCATAGAATCATAGAATCATAGAGTTGGAAGAGACCACAAGGGCCATCGAGTCCAACCCCCTGCCAAGCAGGAAACACCATGTCAAGCCTCTGCTTAAAGACCTCCAAAGAAGGAGACTCCACCACACTCCTTGGCAGCAAATTCCACTGTCGAACAGCTCTTACTGTCAGGAAGTTCTTCCTAATGTTTAGGTGGAATCTTCTTTCTTGTAGTTTGGATCCATTGCTCCGTGTCCGCTTCTCTGGAGCAGCAGAAAACAACCTTTCTCCCTCCTCTATGTGACATCCTTTTATATATTTGAACATGGCTATCATATCACCCCTTAACCTCCTCTTCTCCAGGCTAAACATGCCCAGCTCCCTTAGCCGTTCTTCATAAGGCATCGTTTCCAGGCCTTTGACCATTTTGGTTGCCCTCCTCTGGACACGTTCCAGTTTGTCAATGTCCTTCTTGAACTGTGGTGCCCAGAACTGGACACAGTACTCCAGGTGAGGTCTGACCAGAGCAGAATACAGTGGCACTATTACTTCCCTTGATCTAGATGCTATACTCCTATTGATGCAGCCCAGAATTGCATTGGCTTTTTTAGCTGCCGCGTCACACTGTTGGCTCATGTCAAGTTTGTGGTCAACCAAGACTCCTAGATCCTTTTCACATGTAGTGCTCTCAAGCCAGGTGTCACCCATCTTGTATTTGTGCCTCTCATTTTTTTTGCCCAAGTGCAATACTTTACATTTCTCCCTGTTAAAATTCATCTTGTTTGTTTTGGCCCAGTTCTCTAATCTGTCAAGGTCGTTTTGAAGTGTGTTCCTGTCCTCTGGGGTGTTAGCCACCCCTCCCAGTTTGGTGTCATCTGCAAATTTGATCAGGATGCCCTTGAGTCCGTCATCCAAGTCGTTGATAAAGATGTTGAATAAGACCGGGCCCAAGACAGAACCCTGTGGCACCCCACTAGTCACTCTTCTCCAGGATGAAGAGGAACCATTGATGAGCACCCTTTGGGTTCGGTCAGTCAGCCAGTTACAAATCCACTGAGTGGTAGCATAGTCAAGACCGCATTTTACCAGCTTCTTTACAAGAATATCATGGGGCACCTTGTCAAATGCCTTGCTGAAATCAAGGTAGGCTACATCCACTGCGTTCCCTTCATCTACCAGGCTTGTAATTCTGTCAAAAAACGAGATCAGGTTAGTCTGACATGACTTATTTTTCAGAAATCCATGCTGACTATTGGTGATCACAGCATTCCTTTCCAGGTGCTCACAGACTGTTTGCTTAATGATCTGCTCCAGAATCTTCCCTGGTATTGATGTCAGACTGACTGGGCGGTAATTATTTGGGTCCTCTCTTTTCCCCTTTTTGAAAATAGGGACAACATTTGCCCTCCTCCAGTCTGCCGGGACTTCGCCTGTTCTCCAGGAATTCTCAAAGATGACTGCCAGTGGTTCTGAAATCACATCTGCCAGTTCTTTTAATACTCTTGGATGCAGTTCATCTGGCCCTGGAGACTTGAATACATCTAGACTAGCCAAGTATTCTTGTACTATCTCCTTAGTTATTCTGGGCTGTGTTTCCTCTGCTGAATCATTTGCTCCAAATTCTTCAGGTCGGGCATTGTTTTCTTTATCGGAGAAGACTGAGGCAAAGAAGGCATTGAGGAGTTCAGCCCTTTCTGTGTCCCCTGTTTGCATTTCACCATCTTCTCCTCTGAGTGACCCCACTGTTTCTTTGTTCTTCCTTTTGCTACGAACATACCCATAAAAGCCTTTTTTGTTGCTTTTAACCTCTCTAGCAAGCCTGAGTTCATTCTGTGCTTTAGCTTTTCTGACTTTGTGTCTACACGTGCTGGCTATTTGTTTGAATTCCTCTTTGGTGGTTTCCCCCCTTTTCCATTTTTTGTACACATCCTTTTTTAATCTTAACTCAGTTAAAAGTTCTTTAGATAGCCACCCTGGCTTCTTTAGGCACCTTCCATGTTTCCGTCTCATTGGTATTGCCTGAAGTTGTGCTTTTACTATCTCCCTCTTAACAAACTCCCAGCCATCATGAACTCCCTTTCCTTTTAGTATTACTGTCCATGGGATCTCACCCAGCACTTCCCTAAGTTTTATGAAGTCGGCTTTCTTAAAGTCGAGAAATTGAGTCCTAGTATGCTTGGCTGCTCCTTTCCGCTGTATAGTAAACTTCAGAAGAGCATGATCACTCACGCCTAATGATCCTTCCACTTCTACCCCACTAACCAGGTCATCAACATTGGTTAGGACCAGATCTAAAATGGCTGTTCCTCTTGTAGCTTCTCCCACTTTCTGGACAATGAAGTTGTCTGCAAGGCCAGTGAGGAATCTGTTTGACCTTATGCTCTTGGCTGAGTTTGACATCCAACAAATATCCGGGTAATTGAAGTCCCCCATTACTACTATCTCCCTTCCTTTTGCATGCTTGGCCATCTGTTCCAGGAAGGCATCATCTATGTCCTCCGTTTGGCTTGGGGATCTATAGTAAACTCCCACAATGAGGTCACTGTTATTCTTCTCTCCCTTAATTTTGACCCAAATGCTCTCACTTTGGCTTTGAGGTTCTAAATCTTGGATCTCTTCACAGGTATACACATCCCTGACATATAACGCCACTCCTCCTCCTTTCTTGTCTGGTCTGTTTCTCTGAAATAGATTGTATCCCTCCATTATTACATTCCAATCGTGGGACTTATCCCACCAGGTTTCAGTGATGCCTATTATGTCATATTTAGTTTGCTGTACCAAGAGCTCAAGCTCATCTTGTTTATTTCCCATACTTTGCGCATTAGTGTACAGACATTGAAGTCCATTAATCATTCCCCCGTGTCTCTTATTTAAGGATTTTTTCCTCCCATCACTAGGTCTGCGTGCTGTTTGCTCCATTCGGTCTATGACATTTGGATGATCATCTTCATCAATTGATAGACTCCTACCTTCAGGAGCACTGTCTCCCTCCCCCACATTAGTCAGTTTAAAGCCCTCCTGATGAGGTTTCTGAGATTTTTTGCAAAAACATTCCTACCAACCGTTGTGAGGTGCAGCCCATCGCTTGCCAGAAGTCCATCTTCAAGAAACTGCATTCCGTGATCTAAGAATCCAAACCGTTCCTGTTTACACCATTTGCGAAGCCAGTTGTTCACTTCCACTATTTTTCCCTCTCTCCCTGGGCCACGTTGTTCAACTGGGAGGACAGATGAGATGACAATTTGTGCATTTAATTGCTTCAATTTCCTGCCCAGAGCCTCGTAATCTCTTTTGATCTTCTGGAGGCTATTGCTTGCAGTGTCATTGGTTCCCACATGAACCAAGAGGAAGGGGTATTTGTCAGTGGGTTTTATGATTCCTTGCAGTCGTTCAGTTACATCTTGGATCTTAGCCCCGGGGAGACAGCACACTTCCCGAGACATCTTGTCAGGCCCACAGATCACTGCTTCTGTTCCCCTCAGTAGGGAATCCCCTATCACCACTACACGCCTCCTCTTAGGTCTGGTCGGGGTTCTTCCGTGAGCTGTCCGTTCCAAGGTCGCCTGCACATTCCCTGAAGACTGCCTTTGCTGCTCGTCTTCATATACCTGATCGACTGTAATGAGGGAGAGATCCTCAAATGGAGTCTGCTCTTCGTCTTCCATGCTAGGGGAAAGGACCTCAAAGCGATTGCGTATTTCTAAACAATCAGAGCGAACCCTGGGCCTCCTACTTCTTTGAGTCACGTTTCTCCATATATCTGGCTCCTGTGTTGGTGCACTAGCCTCCTTCTCAGGGGAGTCCCCTGTCTCCTCCTTGGTGGAGACGGTGTGCTCTGTTGCTTCCAAGAAGAGCTCCAGCTCTCTAATTCTTTGGAGCGTAGCTACACGTTCCTCCAGTTGCTGGACTTTGTCTTTTAAGAGGGCAATCAACATGCAATTGCTGCAGGTAAAGCTGCCTGCAACCTTTGGCAAGATGGCAAACATTGCGCAGGAACCACAGGCGACTGCAGCTGTTCCCTCACCCTCAAGAGAACCCTTTCTTTTTTACTTGGTAAAAGACATTAATTTCACGATTTGGCAATATAAGTAATCTTACTGGAGGATAAAGAGCTAGTCTTGGGAGCTGAAGTGCCACCCCCCCGGACCCGGGAGTGCTCCGCGAGAGAGCCTGCTGATGAGGTATTGAAGAGTTTAACAGCTGTCAAATTTAGCTGTCAAGACGGGAAAAGAGAACTTTGTTTCTGTTGTTTCTGCTGGCTATATTTGTTACAATTTGGTTACAATTTGTTGAAAACAAGGAAGAACTGTTACAAACTAACTTGATTTTTGGATTTGAATTGGAAGGAATATTAAGTTACCAAAATCCCTCTAGAGGGGGATTTGGGACATTACAAGAATGGCTGGAGGAGGGAAAATTCAGGCTGGGTTGGACAAAGTTTTTGTTCTCTTGGGAAAGTTACAAGGCCAAATTGATGTTTTGGCTACAAATGTTGCAACTCTGAACTTAACAGTAAATAACATCACTGAATTTGATAAGGATTTGACTCAGGAAGCCCATGCAGCTGGACAAAAAGACAAACTTGAGAGCTTTGAGAGTGTGGAGAAGGAGATATATGTTGTTCCTGAGGAAAAGGAAGGAGGAGCTGTAACTTTGCAGATGATAAAGGAGAGCCAGAGGCCTGACATGATGGCTACAAAGGAAAATAAGAACTTGATGTCGAAAATCTGGCTTGAATTGGAGATTGAAGAATGGA
This sequence comes from Podarcis raffonei, assembly GCF_027172205.1. Taxonomy (NCBI): domain Eukaryota; kingdom Metazoa; phylum Chordata; class Lepidosauria; order Squamata; family Lacertidae; genus Podarcis; species Podarcis raffonei. Next base: position 78,421,997 of record NC_070604.1, on the reverse strand, counting down.
GAGATCTCCTCATGTGGAGATCTGAAGACCCAAGGATTACAAATTTGCTTAAGGTGGAAGTTGGAGCTTTGGGGACATTTGGACTTGAAAGGAATAAGAAACATGATTCGGGCTCTACTTTTAAGTATGGAGGTCTGGCTGGAAGAAACATGGATCCCGTTGGGCCAGAGCTTCTCCGAGATCTGGTGTTTAATATTAAGGACTATAAAAAAAAACCAGCAGAGAGGAATTGAGAGAGAATTAAGAGCCTCAGACGTGAGATCTCCAGGCTGATAGTAGACTAAGACTGATGGACATTTGTTGGGGATTGAAACCGGGAAAGGGGGGGGTGGAGTTTGGGAATCCAAAGGGTGTATAATTACAATCTGTTTTATTTTTATTTTATTTTGTTATTTGCATGAAAATTGGGGAATTCGTGGAAGGGAAATTGGGTTGACGTTAGAAAAATGTTTTAAGAACGAGTATTGATGCATAAGTATTGTGTTTAAGTTTGGATAAGGCAAAATTGCTTTTTTAAAATGAACTAAATAGAAAAAGGTTAAAATTAGGGATAAGAACTTGCTGAACTAACATTTTGAATTGGAATATAAGAAGGGGAGGTGTGGGGAAGTCAGGGAAATATGTTATAGAAAAATAAGGATTGTGAACTTTATGTGTTTTTAAACCTTTTTGTTTTTCCTTTTTTGATTCTTTTTTAATGTATTAAAGTTGAAAATTTCAATAAATATCTTTTTTAAAAAAAGAACCTCATTGCATGAGTAGCCTTCCTCTCTCATTCAATAACATAGTGCCCTAATCTTAAATATCTTGCTTGGAAAGAAGCAATTTCAATATGGCTTATTTTCAGGTATGTTGGTACAACTCACACTACAAATATTGTAACTTTTGCAAGGTTACAGCATTTTGGAATGCAAAGATGAATAGCGTTGTTCATCAGTTATACAATTATGGGCTTTAACAATGAAAGTTTAACAGCTACTCTTTGAACATATACAGAAAATTACAAACGAAAAGCAACCAAAGATGGCAGTGGGGAGGGATATGTTGACCTGGGATTATATGCATGCTTTGAGATGAACAGTGTTCTTTTATTACTAGTTGCTGTTTTATTTTTAAAAGAACATTTTATTAACTATATATCATGTTCATGTATGCAACCTACATGGTAAAGGTAAAGGTAAAGGACCCCTGACAGTTAAGTCCAGTTGTGGCCTACTCTGGGGTTGCGGCGCTCATCTCGCTTTATTGGCCAAGGGAGCCAGTGTACAGCTTCCGGGTCAAGTGGCCAGCATGACTAAGCTGCTTCTGGCAAACCAGAGCAGCACACGGAAACGCTGTTTACCTTCCTGCCGGAGTGGTACCTATTTATCTACTTGCACTTTGATGTACTTTCGAACTGCTAGGTTGGCAGGAGCAGGGACCGAGCAACGGGAGCTCACCCTGTCGCGGGCATTCGAACCGCGACCTTTGAACCGCAGATTCTGTGGTTTAACCCACAGTGCCACCCACGTCCCTCCTAACCTACCTGGTAGTAAACATAAAAAAGGTAAAGGTAAAGGACCCCTGGACAGTTAAGTCCAGTCAAAGGCAACTATGGGGTGAGGCACTCATCTCACTTCAGGCCGAGGGAGCCGATGTTTGTCCACAGACAGCTTTCTGGGTCATGTGGCCAGTATGACTAAATTGTTTCTGATGCAACGGGATACTGTGATGAATGCCAGAGCACATGGAAACGCTGTTTACCTTCCTGCCACAGTAAGAACCTGACTGCTCTTGACAGCTAAGGTACAAAAGTTTATTCTTCATAGAAATAACTCCAGCTCTATCCCAAGAGTCTTCAAATTGACTAGTACCTTTCTGAGAATTCCTGTCATCTTGTCACAAATTCAGAACAGGCAGGAAGGGCAGTTGTGGGTGTCTGGTGTGGCAGAACAGGGTCAGATCTAGAAAGGCCTTATAAAAAATTAAATGAATAGTCTGTATCTGCCTGACAGGTCCTTAAGTGACAGAGCCACAGTTTTGCTTGAGACTGGTTGACAAAATAAGTGTCACTTTATGACAAAACCAAATGCCAGAAATAATCATGTTGGGTTTTGTGATCAACTGGAAAGCATTTTTGATGGTCCATTTCTTTTCTAGTGATGTTGGATTCGTGAACACCTGAAACATGCAATGGTTTGTTTTTTTAAATAGCACAAATGGGTGGGATGACCTGGTTCTAAACTTTCCAAATTTACTTTTTTTAAAATTAAAAAACAACAACTGGCCTTGACTTCATTCAGTTGATTTTTCCATAAACAAAGTAATGCAGTGCTCTGCTCTTCCATACTCACAGTAGTCTATTGAGAAAACGCATTGATTCCTCAATTCATATATATTAAATATTCACACGGTTGCAAGAAATGGATTGATTGCACTAGTGGTATGTTCCTAGTCACAGCCACAGCATACATTTAAAGCACATTTAAAGTAGCTCCGTGAGAGGTAAACTACAGTTCCCAGGATGCTTTGGGGGAACTTATGTGCTTTAAATGTATGGTGTTGATGTGACTCCTATTAAGCATAATGTGTGCTTTTAGTGGTATATTTAGTCCTGGAGATACTCTCAGCTCAGTAGAGTTTTGTCTCTACTGTGTACCATTCTGATGCAGAGATTATGGGACAACATAACACACTGCTCAGCTGGGGCAAAGCAGCCAAAAAACAGGAGCCATAGACCAAGCTAGTTAGGACTGAAGAGTGAGTCTATTATTAGTGGACACTCAGGATCAAGAAGCAAGCCTGGACTGAACGACAACCAAAGGATGCAACCCCACACCAGAGCTTAGGAATACTTTGTTATCCGAGCAAAACTTAACTAGAACAGGAACTCTCATATTCCTTCCTATCAGCCTAGGAGGATCCAGTGGACAGTTTGGTTTGGTACAGTCAGTCCAGAATTTGAGATTATTTTGCTGAGAAGCTGCCACCTGCAACTCAGTGGATTCAGTGATCTGCTGCCCCCAGATCCCAGCAGCAACTGACAGTACAGCTGCCCATGACTGTAGAAAATTCATGCAAAATCCCATCAGTGAGATTCATAGCCTGACCTGAAAAAGGTTAGACCAGGGGTAGTCAACCTTTTCATACCTACCGCCCACTAATGCATCTTTCTTGATGGTAAAATTTCCTTACTGCCCACCAGTGCTGCAGTAACATGTGCCATAGAACCCCCCACTGTCCACCTGGAATCCTGAAACGCCCACTAGTGGGCAGTAGGGACCAGGGTGACTACCCCTGGGTTAGACTTAGAGAATGGTCAATGAATTTAGCTCAGTCTAAAGGCCACTTGACCTTTTCACCACTTCTCCGAGATTGTCACAAAGTTTCCTAATTGGGATAGATTTCTCTTTCTTTATAATGCATTCACCTGTCGGCTAGGACAGCTTAGGGCTCTTTTCATGCATGTTAATAATGCCAGGCAGGGGAGGAGCCTGCTGTTGTCATGCAGCTCTCCCCCGCCCCACACTTCACATGTTTATGAAAGCCCTCTAATGTCTGAAAAGGACAAAGGACGTACTTCTAATGTGACAGTTGTCATTACCATGTCATCATCCAAGTCGCTCTACCAGGCATGTCCAAAGTCCGTTTTGGATTAGGGTTGCTGTGCCCATTAGAACCAAAACAGTATAAATAAAAATGCAGAACATAAAACACCATTAAAAAGGAATGTACTTCATTATACAGAATAGATTAAAGCTCTTCAAACACATCACTTTGGCCTAATATTAGGGTTTAAACAGTAAGTGAGAATTTAGCTCTTGGTTTTAATGGGAATTTGACCATGTTTAAACACATTCTCAGATAAACAGAATGCCCCCAAAAGTACATCCTTTAAATATCTTCATTTGGTTATGTCTTCTTCTATACTATGAGATAGTGGTGGTGAGGAGATCAACCTTTCTGTACACACTTTTCTTGGGTTCTCTTTTCCCCCCAAGGAAGCACAAACAGAATTTTCTTCCAGGCATTTCCCCGCCCCCATATTCTGTTTTTTATTTGTGATTTCGTTCCTCTCTCCTCCTCTCTCCCTCTTCATATGGAGCAAAGTGAAATTAAGGAGCGGGGGGGGGGGCACATTTGAAAGAAGAAAGGCTTGGAAAGAGCTCATGTTTTCCAAGAGTCTGCTACAGCTGTTAATTTGTGGAAAACCTCAGTGGAAAGTAAGCAAGATGGCAGCATCATTTTACATGAGAATTCGGAAATGGCTGAATTCCAGACCTTGGCTGACTCTGGGACTTGGGTTTCATTGCCAAAGCTTCAACTGGTGTCATGCCATTTTACAGATAATGTTGATGCAGCTGTAAAGGAGTCTGATGTTCTTCTTCAGTGTGGATTTTTTTTGCTATACACTCAAATTGAAGTCTCATTGAATTGTGGTGTTTGTCTTTGCTCAATAGATTATGGTGAACATGTTTGAGAGAGAAAATGAAAATAGGGTTTATTTTTGTTGTTTACAGAGACTGGCTCTATCCAGACCTCAAGTGTCATGAACTTTGGCAAAGTTCTGAGGCAGATTTGAACTTTGTGGCTTGGGTAATTTTCAGCATCTCTCTAACATACACGTACTAAAAAATGTTTTCTGCACCCTGTATATGACTTGTGTGTTCTGACGTGCTAATGTTTGCTTTTCAGATGAGATTTTTCTTAAGGACTCAGCTTTAGCCAGGGAGTGAGGGGAAGGCAACAATTAGCAATTTGCTGCCTTTTCATGACACTCAGAATCAGCAGCTTCACTCCATAGAGAGCCAGTGTGGTGTAGTGGTTAAGAGTGGTGGACTCGTAATCTGGTGAACTGGGTTTGCTTCCCCGCTCCTCCACATGCAGCTGCTGGGTGACCTTGGGCTAGTCACACTTCTCTGAAGTCTCTCAGCCTCACTCACCTCACAGAGTGTTTTTAGTGGGGGAGGAAGGGAAAAGGAGATTGTTAGCTGCTTTGAGACTCCTTAGGGTAATGATAAAGTGGGATATCAAATCCAAACTACTACTACTCCTACTCTTCTTCTTCTTCTTCTTCTTCTTCTTCTTCTTCTTCTTCTTCCATAGGACCAGCCTGATGGAACAGTTTTGCTGAGCCACTTCCAACGAAATATGTGGGGAACAGGATAATAAATACAATTATTTCTTATTTATTAAAAATACTATATCCCATTCTATAGCTTTGAGAAACTCTCAGGGTGGCTTGCAAAAGCTTCTCAAAATAAAATCACATTCACCTACTACAGGAACAGAAATTACATGGCGTCCATATAAAACCAACATTGAAGAATGCATTTGCAAACAGCATTCCCACTCATTCATACCAGTGGTTCAAAAGAATCAGGACATCAATCTGCCCCCTTTCCCTAATACAGTCTTCAAGTCTGACAGTGCCTCAGGCTTGTTTCCCATTGCTTCACCAACATTTGCATCCCTGTATCACCACCACCTTTGTCTCAAGCAGCAGCTCAGTTGGGAAAAGGCAAGGAAGGCTTTCCACAGCTAGGAACCAGTCTTGCTCATTAAAGTAGTCTGGATATGGGCAACCTACGGCACAGAATTTGCAGTGCCAGGCTGCACAATTGACTACTTGTTGGCAGCCTACAGCCAGGTGTGCTGTCCAACTGCTCTGGCATCAAACATGTGCTAGGGATGACAATATGGCCAAAGTCAACCAAAGGCAAAACAAGAACCTGCTCTTTCTTTTGTGACATCAGTGGCTCACCATTGTGGGATCTTCACAAGGAAGGCAGATAACACATCATGGATGCCCGCCATGATCTTTGCCACATATGGGGGAAAAAATTCATAATTTTTTTTATACTGCTTGATTTTAAAAATAATGAGGTGTGAGGGTAGCGATGTCAGAGGTGATCCACACACACCCTATGATTTTATGATTTAGTTACTGCTGGAGCAGCATGAGACTCAGCCACAGAGGAGCGTAAGAATGAAATCATAAGAGGAACACATACAAATATTGTTCCCCACCCTAATTGTTTACTTGCCTTATGAAGTTAAGCCAAACACTGGTTAATCTTGTGTAACTGGCACATTTCCACATTTCCACTCACCTAGCCTCAAAAGAGCAAATTTCAACCCAAGGTGAAGCACTCTGCTTTATTTTTTACTTAACGTGTTCTAGAGCTGAGCTCTGGCATCCAAAATAGGCTCTGCTGCTCAGCCTGAGGCCCTTTCAAGATGAGAACCCCTTCTTCTTCCTAGATTCTTTTGATGGTAAAGATCAGGCTAAAATAGAAATAGGCCACCACTTGCTAGCAGCACAATTTAGGATGTGGTTGCCAATGTGTTCTCAGAAATAGTGTTATTAAAAATATTTTTGTTTTGCCTTTCCATCAAAGACACTGAAAGCTGCTTGGAACATCATTAAAGCAATAAAAATAATCTTGGATTAGGGCTGCCGACTTGTGAAATACGTCCCTGGGCAGGCCCTAGAGCCGAGTTTCTTTGGGTCCAGGGACAGAGCCTGAAACACATCTAAAGGCAGAGATAGAAGAAAGAAGGCCAGCACAAAAGGATCTACAGCATGCAGCTTTCCTTCTTTTTAAGAAAAGCTGGCCAAAGAGAAGGAATTGGCCTCAAACCTTTCTTTTATGGCAACTGGCACAAAAGGAGGGGGAGGAAGCTGGACATACCCTCTTTTTCCTGATTCATTGGCAACCTAACCCTGGACTATCCAATTCACGTTTCATCAACACCTGCTGCCTATCCACCATCGCAGCCATAACAAGGAAAGAGTGTGAACTGACTCTAGTCACTCATAACCATACCTATGGTTGCATCTAGAATCATAGAATCATAGAGTTGGAAGAGACCACAAGGGCCATCGAGTCCAACCCCCTGCCAAGCAGGAAACACCATCAGAGCACTCCTGACATATGGTTGTCAAGCCTCTGCTTAAAGACCTCCAAAGAAGGAGACTCCACCACACTCCTTGGCAGCAAATTCCACTGTCGAACAGCTCTTACTGTCAGGAAGTTCTTCCTAATGTTTAGGTGGAATCTTCTTTCTTGTAGTTTGGATCCATTGCTCCGTGTCCGCTTCTCTGGAGCAGCAGAAAACAACCTTTCTCCCTCCTCTATGTGACATCCTTTTATATATTTGAACATGGCTATCATATCACCCCCTAACCTCCTTTTCTCCAGGCTAAACATGCCCAGCTCCCTTAGCCGTTCCTCATAGGGCATCGTTTCCAGGCCTTTGACCATTTTGGTTGCCCTCCTCTGGACACGTTCCAGTTTCTCAGTGTCCTTCTTGAACTGTGGTGCCCAGAACTGGTCACAGTACTCCAGGTGAGGTCTGACCAGAGCAGAATACAGTGGCACTATTACTTCCCTTGATCAGGATGCTATACTCCTATTGATGCAGCCCAGAATTGCATTGGCTTTTTTAGCTGCCGCGTCACACTGTTGGCTCATGTCAAGTTTGTGGTCAACCAAGACTCCTAGATCCTTTTCACATGTAGTGCTCTCAAGCCAGGTGTCACCCATCTTGTATTTGTGCCTCTCATTTTTTTTTTGCCCAAGTGCAATACTTTACATTTCTCCCTGTTAAAATTCATCTTGTTTGTTTTGGCCCAGTTCTCTAATCTGTCAGGGTCGTTTTGAAGTGTGATCCTGTCCTCTGGGGTGTTAGCCCCCCCTCCCAGTTTGGTGTCATCTGCAAATTTGATCAGGATACCCTTGAGTCCATCATCCAAGTCGTTGATAAAGATGTTGAATAAGACCGGGCCCAAGACAGAACCCTGTGGCACCCCACTAGTCACTCTTCTCCAGGATGAAGAGGAACCATTGATGAGACCCTTTGGGTTCGGTCTACATAAAGTCGAATACACAAATGGAAACAATAAGTGTTCTGCACAAAGCAGAAACAACAAGTGGTCAGTAGAAAGACCATATTGCTGTCAGTTGCTGCACAGCACCAATGTATTTGTACAGTGAGAGACAATGTGATGTCTCCTTGACCACCTGTTTGTGTATTGTGGATATGCATACATATATCCTGGGTGTGTTATGCCATCAATGTGCATTGACTGGTCCCTTCTATGCACAGGTATTGTTGGTGCAATGTTGTGATTCGTGGATGTTGTTGTGGGAATGTTGCTTGGGAGTGTCATGTTACTTACCAGTTTTATTCTGCTATATATTTTGCTGTTGAGACAACATAGGGTTTTGGACTACTACACAGATGTAAGACCAGCCTAACTGTGGTCTAGCAGATGCCAACATAGCAAGCAGGAACACAGGATAGGGCTGCTTGGGCAGTAGAGAATGCAAGAAATGTAGTCTCAGCAACACAGAGAGTCTTCTAGCCTCATTCCGAACAACAGCAGAGACCAGGAGGGCACCAGCATGTCAAAAGCAGTCCCTCATCCATACATTGGGTGGAGGAGAGAAAATTAGGCACCATGTTGGTGGTGTTTTTTTACACAGATAAAGATCTCACAATGATTATTGTAAGTCTTCTTACAATTAATGTTACAAGCAGAATCCCATTGTGAGCAGGAAGATGCTGGGGTCATGCAATTACCATAAATCACACTTAGTCCCCGTCCCCCCCAATGAATGTGCAGATACAAGAATGCTTGATCTGTATTCTGGCATGTAAGAGTGAAGCAGCCCCATATTACATCACACACAGATGCAGTTATAATTTAATCATTTGTTGTTGTGAACTTAGAGGATGAGGGTGGGCGGCACACACTATCCAATGCCCTTTCTCCCACCCCTTATTACTGTTATTTACAGTGTTGTGTGCAGTCGCTTAAGTCAGCCGCAGATATCAGGATAAATACACAGTTTAGTTTACAAGATTAATGTTCTGTGTTCAGATCTCAGTATTGCTGTTTGGCAACACCGATTGCTATTGGCACTGGGCTGCTTAGCAGAGCACAGGATCAAAATGTCATTCCTGTCTGTATCTCAATGCATTATGTCATCCCCTGTGGATGTACTCGTATCCTTTCCAATAGTTCTCCTAGGGAATAACCTAATCTACAACGTTACACATCTGGTGGTGAGACTACATGATGCTCACAGATCTAAACTTGGATCCCGTCTTTGGTTCCCACATCTGAGTAAAACTTGTTCATGTATTTTAGGAAATTATGGATAATAAAATATTGAAAAACAATAATCTTCCCATGCTGCACAAGTCAGTGAGTGATAAACTCAAGACACATGACTGAAATATGCATGCCATGGCACCATCTCCTTTGCAAGCTGAAATCTTAATGCCTGAATGTAAAACCAGAGGCTTCCTGTTCTGATACTGCATGGTGTGTGTTTTTGTGGGGTGTGTGTGCTGTTGTTTTGAGGGATGTGATGCCTTCTCTGTTATTGTCATCAGTGTTTATGGCAGAGAAAGAAATGGATCATGCAACAAAACATTCCATGCAAAGCATTAAGTCTTGTCATCTATCTGATTGCAAAGCCTTTTCTGACTTGTGTGGGAAGTCTGTGCACTGAATAATAGAAGGACATTTTCCAGGTTATGAATCAATGGAAACCAGCACCCCAATGGATCTTCAAAGTGAAATGAATATACCACGTGCATATACTAAATGTGGGTTTCTTTACCCACAGATGTGGTGTGGTTATTGGTCTCATTTTTTAAAAAAGGTAAAGGACCCCTGACAGTTAAGTCCAGTTGCAAACGACTCTGGGGTTGCGGCACTCATATCACTTTACTAGCCGAGGGAGCTGGCGTTTGTCCGCAGACAGTTTTTCTGGGTCATGTGGCCAGCATGACTAAGCTGCTTCTGGTGAAACCAGAGCAGCGCACGGAAATGCTGTTTACCTTCCTGCCGGAGAGGTGCTTATTTATCTACTTGCACTTGACATGCTTTCAAACTACTAGGTGGGCAGGAGCTGGGACCAAGCAACGGGAGCTCACCCCATCACGGGGATTTGAACCACTGACCTTCTGATCAGCAAGCCCAAGAGGCTCTGTGGTTTAGACCACAGCGCCACCCATGTCCCTTATTGGTCTTATTTAGCTTATGGCTAATATATTCCCATAAAGACCTCACAAATAGAAAAATTTGAGTAGCTCAAGAACAAATGATGGCAGCAATAGGGTTCATTTCATTGGTCAGAGTCTTACAACTTCAAGGAGCATCCAGAGCTCAGCATCTGATTTGCACGCAGAAGGTTCCAGGTTCAATTCCTGGCATCTCCAGGTTGGGCTAAGGGAGAACACTGAGCTAGAGGGGCTGCTGTTCTGATTCAGTATTTGTCAGCTCCCATGGTTCCTAGTCTCATTCCCACCTTGTTGCAAATGCCTTGTGGAAATGATCTGCCAAGAGCCCAAATCCATCCCTTGATCTAGGCTTGCTGGTGACCAATCTTTATCTTGACTGTGACTGTGTCTTAAATGATGGAGCTAAATGCATAAGAATTAGTTGGGCTATTTTTCTTACTATTATATTATTTAACAGTATTTTTTGTTTCTTCTTAATGATATACGTATATATAGAGGTAAAAAGGAAACACTTCTCTTCAACCCCAAATTAAGCTTTATTTAAAAGAACAAAATGAACACTCAAAAGATTTTCATACAATATTCATTAAATTTATGTGATTTCTTCAATATTTTCTTTAAGAAAATCATTGATTAACCTGTCATAGTACCATCCTGCAGTACAGGACTTTCAGTCACGGAAACTGTTGAACTTGTTAAATGCTCTTGAAACAAAGTGCAAAACATTTAATTTTTGACTCATTGCATCAATATGGGAAATGTTAAAAACAGTTTAAGAATTGTCTCAGCAATTGAAAACATGGCAATTTAAATCACCAACTATGAGGGAGACTTTGATGATATAAAGTCCTAATTGTTGACAAAAAAAATACAGGAAGTGTCACAATACATCTTCAAAAACAACAGAATCAATGTCCTCTGAGTACATATCCAGTAATTTTTGGATACTGTTGCCTGTTTTCACGCCGTCAGTGTTCTTTCCAAAAAGCACCTGGAATAAGTCCAAAATTGAATTTGAAGCATCTTTTCTTTTTTCCAGCTGTACAACTAAGGCCACATTCACACCATACATTTAAAGCACTAAGACACCTCTTCAAACAGCTGAGGCTTCCCACAGGGAATTATGGGAACTGTAGTTTGTTGAGGGTGCTGAGAGTTTTTAAGAGACTACAATTCCCAGAGTGATTTAACAATCAGTGCATCTTCACGGGGAATTCTACACCCATAGACAAACACACACCTACCTCCGTTCTCCATTCATGCTAGCAGAATTAATTACAGTGGTACCTCGGGTTACAAACACTTTGGGTTACAGACTCTGCTAACCCGGAAGTAGTACCTTGGGTTAAGAACTTTACCTCAGGATGAGAACAGAAATCGTGCAGCAGGAGGCCCCATTAGCTAAAGTGGTACCTTAGGTTAAGAACGGTTTCAGGTTAAGAACAGACCTCCAAAACAAATTAAGTTCATAACCAGAGGTACCACTGTATATCACAAGGCAATAACACATTCTCACCAAGCAAGAGCACTCAAGAGAAGTGCAAAGCAGGTCAGTGAGGAGTGGGTTCTGATAGAGAGCCTGGGAATAACTAGGAGCTACCTCACAGGTTTGTTGTGAAGACAAGAGCAACATAAAAATTCCAAAGCGTTCCAATGCTTTCATGTTTAAAGATGTCCCTATCAATGGGACAGCCCACACTCCAAAAACTCAAAGGGAAAAAAAAGGCAATTTCTCTTTGTTGCTTAAAGAAACAAAACAAAAAACAAAACACCCTCCCTTATAGGAAGAGTTTGGGATAAAGAAATATGTCTGTCCCTCTTATATAGTTTCTGGCAACCTAAAATAATAATAATAATAATAATAATAATAATAATAATAATAGTTTGTTTGTTTTAAAGAAAAGGAAACATAAACGATTACCCAGAGTTAACTTGTCTCTGGCCTCTTGTCTGGAGAATCTCTTTTATGAAGTAAATATTTATGTGTTCGGAGTCCCTGCAGGCCTGAATAATTATTTAGCACATGGCAAGTCAGGCCTGCAGGATAAATCTGCTCCAGCCGCCAGCAATGGAGGAAATGCATTTTCCAAAATCCTCTGCTAAACCACCAGAATCAGAGAGACACCAGGCCAAAAAACATTCTTTTCAACGAGAGCCTGCTAAAGCTGTTGGGAAACAGGATCTTTTGGAAAGAAATTGGCTTTTCTCCCTTTGCTGGTCTTATTTCTCCTTTAAGTCTGCAGTAGTGGAATGAGTGAATTATTTCCTGGGGCAGCTGCTGTGAAGCATCCCGTATTTTATTCTCTGGACTTGTAAAATAAGCAAATCAAAGAGAGAAAGTGGCAGGTTTTTAAGAATTTCTGGAAACTGGGCCACACTTGGTATTTCTTGCTCCTTTTGTTGACATGTGCCAGACATGTCCATCTCATTTGTCAGTGTCTGGGGGTCTCCTACCTGCCCAATACCCCATTGTTCTTAATAAAAATAATAACAGACAATATAAACCTGTGGTGCAGGGCCTCCAGGCAGTCTGGAGAAAGGAGATAAATTGAGGACAAAAGAGTGGTGGCGGTGGTGGGATACTTAGCACTCCTGGGAGGGATGGAGGAATTAGACAAAAACTGCACGTCTGTGTTAAGGGCACATAACAAAGCCTTGCAAAATGAACCTGGTAGAATTCTAACCACTCCAGAGCATGCTTTCTACAGCAAGCAGATGCTTACAAAGTAGTTCATAAAAGTGGTGGGAGGGTTTTCCTTTCAGTTCTGTTTCTCTGAAAAACCCATTAATATACAAATATGCTATATTGCTTTGTCAGACTCATATCTATAAAATTACCTTGCTACCCAGCTGATCAGAGGCCCTTTTCTGCAGATACCACCACATCAGGAGGTATGTTCCAGACGATGTCAACATTGGGCCTTTGGTGTGGTGACACCTCCCTTTTGGAACTCCCTCCCATTACATATCCAATAGGCAGCCACCTCTGTGGTCTTTTTGGCGCCTACTAAAGAGCCTTTTAAAGTGGAGACTTTTATCCCAATCTTGGAATTTGTTTTTACGTAGTTTTCACTGTTAATATTTGCATTGTTAAATGATCCTCGGGGTGTTTCCCAACTCTACAGTTCTATGATTCTAACTCAGGTAACCAGAAATGAAAGGAGCTGAAACAAAAGAAGCTAAGCGTTCTCTAATTTTTCATAACAGGCATTACCTTTTCGTATAGGAAAGGTATCCATTTTAGAAGTTTGTACCAGGCCCAGAGGAATTATGCTTGCTTGTTAGTCAGTTATCACACTTGGTTGCTTCATTCTGCCTCAGCACAGGAAATGCCTGCAGGAACTAAGGAGATCAGGGACTTGCCATTCTTGAGGGACTTGGTAAATTTGGGTTTCACTCAGGCTTCTCATATTTCTATTCTTAAATTCCGTTCTCCACATTTCCACATCAGTTTGTGAATTACTTTTGGAAGTCCTCATGAAAATTCATCAGCAGTTTAGTGCAAAATCCTTCTAACACACAGTTTTGTAAGCAATGTTGCCTACTATAATACATTTTTTAAATCTTATTTTCACTAATGTATGTATTTATATGCACACCCCCCCTCACATATTCATGTTTGTACACATTACTTGCCTGGAGAACTGTATTGCAAAATTCAGAGGAGCATGAATTTTGAAGGATGGCTGTAATTTGGTTGGCCTATTGTTTGGGAAGGTGTTAATTAGGTAAGCCCACATTTAAACATGAACTGAATTGAATTTCTCCCCATCCCTACTTGTCACATAAGGAAGCACACATCTGTAAGTGCTGCGCTCATTCTCTCCTCCGTATAGATATAGGAAAATAAGTTGCTATAAATATATAAACCCACAATTTAGTTTCAATTTCCCCTGAACAAGTCTCTTTCCCCCACCCCGATCCTCAGGCTTTGGTAATGTATACATGTTGTCTTCCACATGTTTGTGCCCTTGGTCAAAGCTCCAAATTGTACTGGATATTTTATTCTCTTTTATTCAGCTTGCTACCATTCTATGTGTAACTTCTTGATGTAAAAAACAAATAAGGGATTTGGAGTGAGTTTGTTATTTGGTTGTGAAAATGGGTCCAGACAGAGCCACTTTTTTTTTAAACTGCAACAGCCTTATAGTCTTTCCTACGTGATTAATTGTTACCTAAAGTTCTCTAGTTAACAAGATCCTAGTGGGGGCAATTATATGGAAAGATCCAGCAGAGTGCATTAATTTCTTTTTTTTTTAAAATGCAATAGAACAATGAGGTAGGGGAAATAATGTAAGAAACAGTATGAGAGGTTGCATACAGGAAATTAAAAGGCTCATGCTGTTTCAAGAGGAGTGTATTCCTCCCTATATTGTGGTCCTTAAGGAAGCTGGAATTCTCAGGGGCCACCATTATAGAGATCAAATTACTTGTAAAATGAGTTGGATAATGTTCTCAGTGTTGAATTAAAATCCCATTGAATTAATCAATGGCTTCATTCTTCCGTTTTACAACATATTTATTAAAGCAATGGGTTGTCCTAAATTTTGTGCCCACACGGAGAGTTAACAGCACTGACTGAGGGCCCATTCAGTTTCCTGTGGTTCAGTGCATCGCCCCCAGGAAAATATTGAAGGCATGATTCAATGTGTGGCCTCTGAAATCACAGTGACATGTTTACAATCGAGCTCCTCACCAAGGTAAACTGGCATTCTTCCTGTCCTGTCAGTGGAGTGACATGATTTATGACCTACTATCTTAATCTTTCCAACTGAACTCTGAAGTTAAATTTGTCAGGAGGACTTTGGACATCTGTTAGTCATCAGTTGATATGTGGTACAGACAGCTAATTTCCATTCAGACAATATTCAGAATGAAACATATTACAGTGACCTGAAAGAGGAAATCCCAGTTGGACAAGTGGGGAGGGGAAGGAGGAAGAACAGCTCTCCAATTTATGTATTTTAGAACTGCAAGTCTTCTGGATAAACTGTGCTTCTTAAATACATATTTAGGAGATGAATCCAAAGGCCTAGCAAATGCTAGTTGATGACAACATAGGTTGGTGAAGAAAGTCTTGAGGAGAGACATTCACTAAGAGTACACAAAAATGTCTCCCACCCTTGGTCGCTGCACTGAGTATTTGTATCTGATATAATTTCCATCGTACCTACTTTCCCTTATATAAGCAGCATGCTTAGCTCTAGTTAATGCATGAAGGGGTTACAACCATATTGTAAACTGTTTTGTCAGACTCGACTAGGTCACGCCCTCTCTTGATGAGCAATTTCTCTTTGTTCACTCTCTTCCACCATGTGAATCTGACCAGAAAAGATGTCTGGACTGATCATTACAAGCCTAGACCACTTGTTTAGAAACATTTTACCAAGTTTTGTAACTAAGCTTTTCTGCCTATGTTTTCTTGCTGCTGTATGGAAAAGCACATGAATCTGACCTTTGAAAAGTTTGTAAGTAAACCATTTTTTTAAACTTACCAAGCTGTGTGGTCTTTTCTGTGATATAGGGAAAGCTTTGAAAGCAACTTTAAAAGGGTATATTTTAAAGGTCTAACAGCCCATATTTCCACATGCTGCATGTTTTGTAATTTTAAACCTCTGCTGGGACTGCATCTAGGGATCAAGGGAAATCTTCTTTAAGTCAATAATAACTGACACTTTTGAATAAAAGTAGAAGTGTTAGATAAGAATACCTCAAACTGCATGTTTTAAACTTAAAGAGGTTCTTTCTGTTGGGAGCTGAATCTTATGTTTACCAGGCACTGATAGCCATGGTGTGAGGAATAGTCTTGTCATAAAGCTTCTCTCAAGATTTCCCAGTTGTGTAAGCTGTTGGAACAGTATGCAAAGCAGCATTTGGAAACTGCTAAACCACTAAGCTAATAAAATAACCAGCCTTTATGTTTCTGAGAACAAGGAGGAATGGATGGGGGGAATGCTCAAAGCAAACAAGGCTGCTGAAAAGAAGAAGCTGTTTTTCTGTGTAGACATGTGCTGGAAGTCAGGCATGTTGAAGATCACACTGACTGATGATCCTGACTCTCCTACCTGTATTGCTCATTTGTAGAGGGTCACTTTCTCAGATTCATTCCACCGTCTCCTATAGGTGGAATAATAATACTGGCCTATTTTGCAAGGTTGTTGTAGAGATTATAAACAAAGCAATCCCTGTGAGCTCTTTGAAATGCTATATACATGCTAAGAATTACTATTAACTTTTTTAGGATGCCTTTCTGTCAAGAAATGCCCTGCAATAGCATTAATGAAGGGAAACCACCAGAAAGTGACCCTAAGGCTCAACATTTCCCCCTAGAATTTAAGTCTGCTTTCTCCCCTATGGCCCATTTCTATCAATATTTCCTGACGTTTCATTCCATGCTGGAGTTCAGCACAATGTGCCAGCAATAACTGCATTCTGTGTTTATTCACACTTCAAATGCTTGACTGTGATAGCTCAGCAGAAAAAAGTTGCATGTTTATATCCATGGCTTTATGACAAACAAATATTTTTACTGCTAACTCAGACATTTCAGGATGTTGTACTTAGCTGTAGTTGTACAGGGGAGCAGCACTCCCCTCTAACAGCAAGAATGGTGATAAACAGTCATGCAGTGGTACCTCTGTTTACGAACGCTTCAGGTTATGAGCTCTGCTAACCTGGAAGTGGCTGCTCCTGGTTGCGAACTTTGCTCCAAGATGCGAACGGAAATCGCATGCCAGAGGCCCCATTAGTGAAAGTGCGCCTCAGGATAAGTATGGTTTCATCTTGAGAGGGGACCTCCGGAACGAATTATGTTCGTAACCAGAGTTACCACTGTACTTGTAAAGAGAGTGTGTGGGTATTCTGCATCTTGAGCCCAAGATGCGGAAGTTGCAGGTAAAGGGAAAAGTGCCCATACCTCTGAATGGTGCCTGATAAATTGGTGCATGGGAAAGGTAACTGGTGTCCTGTGTCTGCCTGCATCAAGAGGGTTGATATCTAGGCTGTATACACACCAGGGTGCTAATGCCCATATGGGTCGCACAGCTCCCATTTTTCCATAGTTGCTTTTGTGCACTTTTATCCACACATGAGCACTTTCAATATAAATCTCCCCCCAAGTTTTCCATTCATGCTAGTGGATGGTGCTTGATGGCTTGTATCCATAGCCTCTGCATTGTCCCCTCTCCTAAATTACTACTTCCCTGCACTCTGCAAATACTGGAAACTGAGGTCCATTGTTCCCATGCACATAGGTGTTTGTTTAGCTGTGTGCATACACTTAAGGAAAATGTTTTGTCCATGGATTCAAGCAATAATGAACATTCATTAAAACATAGATGATGACGATAGAGAGAGAGAGAGAGAGAGAGAGAGAGAGAGAGAGAGAGAGAGGGAGATAACAAAACAGCAGGTAAAGAGCCAGGTGGTGTCAGGATGCTGTCAGTGGCTCTCAGCTGATTGCCCAGGAACGTATAAGACAAGGAAAAGTTTCTTACAGTCCTTTTCTTCCCAGTCTTTACAGAGAGAGTCTATAGAACCCAGCCTCTTGGACAATGATGTTGTCCCGAGTGAATCTCCACCCTCCCATCTCTCCCACTTCCTCGTTCATCATTCTCATCGTCTCCTCTCTGGGTGCTACTACGTGCCGTCTGTCTTTGAGCTCTTTGCTCTCCTACTTTTAAGGCTTGCCAGGTTCTGGGAGATGGAGGGTCTGGAATGCTTTCTAATGACAACGTGTCAGCTGGGTGTTGTTCTGGCTCTCCCATTATTTCCCAACTTTCCCCCCCATCTGCCTCTGAGCTGCCACCTCCCTCAAACCCCTGTTGTAAATCTATACTGTCTTCTTTTTCCTCCTCCCTGGAAGGGTCAGGCTGGGGAGGCAGTCTCCACCATTCCTCCTCTTCTGTCCAGCTCCTGACAGGTAAGACAACAGCATCCCCAGATTTTTGGGTGCTGTGTGTGTGTGTGCAGGGACCTTGTCCCATTTAGAGAATGGAAGCTAAGATTCAAACCATTGTATTTTGTTGCATGAAATGTACCCTTTGGGATTCCTTTCCAGCCCCCTCCCCACGTTTTGCTGGCTTGGCTGGGTTGAGGTTCTCCAAGTTTAAAATCTACCTCTATTTTATCTGCTCAGCACTGAACACATCATCGCCTCACCTCAGCTTGGGCTCCAATTGAAACGCTAGAAAATTGGATAGTTGCTTTAAAGTACAAGCTTCATTTCACTTTGTTAATAAGTACCCACTTAATTATCTCTCTGTGTGTGAGTGTGTGAGTGTGTGCAATACTTGTCCTTGGCAAGGATTGGTTTTTGAGGGATTATACCTAGAGGAAAAGGGTGTAGGGCAATCCTGCACTATCACTTTCTTTGACGTGTCTGTTCTCGATAGATTAAAAACACAAAACTGCACTGTTAAACAGACATCCTTATTTGCATTGCTGAGAACTTTGTGATTGCTCTATTATTACTAAAGAAAGGGTACCTTGCACTTCTGACAGCCAGGTGGTTGTGTTGCTTCATCTACTTCCATTATTTACTTGGCAGAATTTCAGGGGCATGTTTTCTTTGAAAATTGTGCAACACCTTAAGTCCCTATAAGCTGAAAGCTATGTTGAAAGTTCTTGGTGCCTCTTGAAAGTTAACCCATGAGACTTGGGAGGCTTGAGTTTTTGATGCACTAGATTCTTGTTCAGAAGCTGTTATGGGCTGGCTTGGCCAATCTCTCCCTCTATGCCAATTGGTCCTCTATGGCTGCCTCTGTAATCATGGCGACAACATGAAAAAAGGTGCTAAAACAG
Organism: Podarcis raffonei; assembly: GCF_027172205.1. Lineage (NCBI taxonomy): Eukaryota > Metazoa > Chordata > Lepidosauria > Squamata > Lacertidae > Podarcis > Podarcis raffonei. The sequence continues at coordinate 78,403,175 of NC_070604.1, read as the reverse complement.
CCTCTTAAGCTGGCCAGGTGAGTGTATAGTTCTGTTTAGTTTACCCAAACTTAGCATGATAGAACATATTTTTAGGGCCTCAAGCACTTCTTTCTGAGGATTAAAAGATTCATTATGCTAAAGGGTTTATAATTCATATCCAAAAGGATCTCTCCCCTTCCCCCGGAAGTAGCTTCTAATTTGATCAGGGAACTGGTGGTGGTGGTGGTGGTGTTTAACCTTTTCTTTCACATTCTCTCCAAAGCCCTATTATTTCCAAAGGGTGGGGAGACACGCAGAAGGCCACAGTTGGTATTATTTAAAATGCCCATGAATAGATTCCAAGATATTTTGTATATGCCTTGACATACTGTTTGTCAGTTAATATGACTGACTGACTGTTACAAAGAAGAGAATAGGCTTATCTAGATCTTGCTCAGCTGCATGTGATAGTGAAAAAGGCATACTCTGCCTTAACTGAGTCTCTTGCTAGTAGTAGTCGTAGTATTAGTAGTATTAATTTTATTTTATATACCCCACCCATCTGGCTGGGTTTCCCCAGATGCTCTGGACAGCTTACAGCAGCATATATAAAACATAGTAAAATATCAAACATTAAAAACTTCATGATACAGGTGTGTTTCCTCTCCTCTGGGGGCTTGTGACAGCATTGCATTGGATTCATTCTCTCTCTCTCTCTCCTTATTTCTTTCTGCCTGGCATGATCTGAATGAAGATGTTTCTGGTGTTTATAAAGCCACAATGAATTCTATCATTAATATTATTGCCTGTTCCCATGAGGTGTCTTCATGATTCCTCATAAACATTGTTTCATTAATGAAGACAAAGCATAAAAAGTAGGAAGTCAAACCCTAGTGCTTTCATTTTCTTGCTTCTGCATACCAAATGAATACCTAATAACAAAACATAGCCTCCCAATGTATCCATCTGCCTGCTAAAATACCAACTTTCCTGCCCTGTTACTGTGTTGAACAACTTTGCTTGTATACACTGAGGACTGGAAACAATAGCATTTGGGGCTAGGCCCTCTGAAAAAACATACTTTATTGTAAATTGGATGGAAAAACACATTTTTAATCCAAATCCCGCAAGGGGAATTAATATATGAAGCTGGCTCCTACTTCAGACTCTGCGTTGTGTGTTCACACTAATGCAGAGAGAGAATAATGACTGTATGCAGAAATAGGAAAAGCTGTGTGGGTTTGTTTGCACCACGAACATTCTGAATTAACTCTACACACTCATTCTGCAAGGCCTGTCAACTTGCAGCTCAGGCCACCTTTCCCCTCTGCATTCACCAAGCGTTCGAATGTGCTGTCCAAATGTTTGCTGGGGGCACACACAGATCCTCGCACACAGGAGCATTCGCATAGATATAACTGGGGGGTGGGAATTATGTTTCAGTTCCTATTTTAATGTGAAGCTACCTAATTTATACTTCCTGGAATAATATATGAACCAAAAAGCACCTATCTTTTGAAATTTGCAGTTTTCTGAATTTTGCAGTGGAGTTCTCCGACCAAACAATGTGTCCAAAAGTGCCTATGTTGGTGGAAATAGCATGCAAAATACACAATATGGGGAAATTGCTTCCAAAATACTGATATTTGCATGTATGCGCAAAATTGCACAGAAATGTGCAGAATTTCTCATATTATACATGAGAAATGCACACTAAAATGCTGATGAATTTTCATGAGGCCTTTTTAAAAAAAGTTTTCAAACTGATACAGAAATGTGTAGAATTGAATTTAAGACTGGAACAAAAATTATCAGATTTTTCCATCTCTAACCATAGCATACAGCATCTGCTTTGGAAGGAAAAGGTCCCAGTTCAATCTTCAGCTGGGGCTGGGATAGATCCCTGTAGGAAACTCTGAAGAGCTGCTGTCAGTCAGTGTGAACAGTGCTGGATAGATGGTTCAGTGGTCAAACCCAGTATAAGGCTTGTTCCTATAGCCTGCTTCTGCGCACGAGCATCTGTGGATCAGGGCCAGTGAAGCTAAGATTTCCAATATTTCAAGATTTCCCATTGAACTAGTGCAGTGTCACAGTTAGAGTTTTCGTCGGACAGGATTCAAATCCCAACTCAGCCACAGTTTGGTGGGTGACTTGGAGTATTCATGATCTCTCAGCACAACCAGTCTCACAGGGTTGTTGTGAGGATTTAAGGGAGAGGGGAAGAACAATGTATGTTGCCCTGAGCTCCTCAGAGGAAAGGCAGGATATAAACGTTATGCATAAATACCATTCTTGGATGGGGCTCTGCCAAGTCACAGGGGCTGCAACATCTTGCTTGCAGAATGGTTCACTGCCCCACCATGAAAATCTACTATTTATAAACTCACTGTTTATTTGTTGCTGGTCCAATTAATGTCAAAGAATATGCTATTCACATGCCTCTCTCTGAGGACAGCTGGCTTCTGCCAATATTTTTTGTTTAAGATTGGGGGCAGTTTACAAACACATGCTGAAATGTTCGGTTTGCAGAACGTTGACCTGCCAATGCAATATAAAAAAAAGAGTATGAAGAAGATAGCTACCCAAAACGTCAGCACAATATGCAGAATCTCTTCTTCGTGAAGAAAATAAATCTAATTGTGCTGAAAAGCATTTCCCTTAGATATCAATTTATAACGATTTTGAACATGGGAAAAATCCATCATATCCCTAGGCAGGTTATTACCCTGACTGTTAATTGTTAGACACCTCATGCCTCGCATGCATTTGTTTATTTTGGCTTCTGTCCACTGCATCTAGTTACATATTTGTCAGCTAAATTGAAGAGCCATCTGCTACCAGAAATCTCCTTTCCACAAGGGGAATTCATCACCTCTCAATAAACCACCCCCTTAACTTTCTTTGGGGGAAAAGTGAAATAATATTTTCTACTTGTCATTACAGGGAAGGTTTTCCAGAACTCAGTTCTTGTGGGGGGTGGGGGTGGAGCACCTTAAATTATCTAATTGTTTAATTTAATAATGCCTACATAGGAAATGGTAAAGATAATAATGATAATAATTATTATTGTGGGCAAAACTCAAGTAATGACACCCATCAACAGAAGCCCTGTTCAAGGGGTTCTGCTTGCAATGAGGCTTACCCCCTCTCCTCCCCTGTGCACCCCCATGTCCCCCAAATGTATGGGGGTGGAAGAACCCCCAGAAATGCATGTGGGGGGATGGAGAGGGGGGCTAGTAGGTCTTAAACCAAAGAACATACCAATGTTTACATGTCCTGTTGATATTATTATTGCAGTGTGATCAGTCTTCATGGGATTATAAGCAAAAATGACTGCCCCAAGGAGCTTACGATCTAAATGACATCTGAGGGTGTGGGGAGAAGAGAGGGAAGGAAGGGGCAAAAGGAAGAAAAGGCGAGAGAGAGTAAACGTGCAGATTTCTAACCTATGCTCAGTGGTAGCCAAAGCATGGATCAGTGGTTCACACATTCCACCTTGTGGGGCCCAACTAGATGTCATGGCAACAGGAATGACTAACTTGTTGATGAATTGCATTACCCACCTGTGCAAGAAACATAGCCAATGGTTGTGAAGGTCTGTGGGTGTTCTTGAGCACATGTCTCCAGGAGATTAGAAGGTCATGTGAATGCTCTTTGGACATTCCAAATAAAGGTCTTTCTCTGTTTCCTGCTATTTCCATATTTCATATGTATCTGAACAGGCAAACAATATGGAGTGCAGCCTGTAGGTGTGAGGCCACTCTCATCGGCTGCGTTGAGTCATTTTCCATAACTCCCATGCCATTTTCATATGCAGAAGCTACTCTCTACACCATCCAAATCCATTGCTCAATAACAAGGGGGGAAGACGTGGCCAGGGAGAAGGAATAACAACCCCAACTGGCCTATCCCTTACCCTTCACTCTTGCTCCTCGGCTGCCCCTAATCTGCAGCGTTCCCATCCTCAGATCCTGGAGCCTTGCTGCCCTTTCCTACAGGCTCAGAAGGGGCTGGATCAGAGTTATTGCTCCTGATCTTGAAAGGTGTTGAGATTTGTAGGAAATGAGGTGTTGAGACTTGGTGGCTTTGATAAAGCTGTTATATACACACCCACACGCAGGCACACACTATTTGGAATTTTGTTCTTGCAGGTGATAAATTTGGATTACCTACTTGGCTTATCTCCTTCCCCTGTGTTTTCCAGCCTCCCGCCCCCCCCCCATCACAGGGATCTTGTGCCTTTAACAAGAGCGTGACAGTATCCTTTTATCCAGAGAAGCTTTCCTATCACTGTATCAGCGTGGTACACAAAGTTTTACTTGCTGGCTTTCTGTTAAAAGCACAAGAACCTTGACGGATATTTTGCTTGTCGTTGGCAGCCTTGCGCTACTGAACACACACCGTAGTCGGAATTAAGTCTTGCTGAGTTCAGTGGGAATAACTTCCCAGATAAATGGGAATAAGGAATGCAGCCCCCACATATCAAAGAAAACGAGGAGCTGGGATGTGAAAGAGGAGGAGCGGCTAACAGAGAGATGTCAGACATCAAGTGTGTGTGTGAAGGAAGAAGAGTGAGGCTGAGAAAAACATATTGCTTAATTGTGATTTTGCATTTCTCTCTCTAACGGATCCACAAACAAAGAGCTCATGCTGTGTTCTGCACCTGGATTAGCAGATGTTGCACAAAGGTGTTGGATATCTTATTTGCCAATTCACCAGTTCACTGACAAGCCCAGGTTTTGTGTTTGCAGGCATAAAAACAGGGCTGTACCTATGAAGACAATAGCTGGCTGACATTACTCACTTTCCCCCCTTAATTCTGTATTGTTTTGATGGAGCCGTAATGAAGGCAAACATTTCAACGATTGTGTTGAGGCAGACAAATGCACTGTTAAAGGCTCATGCTTTTTCGGCACATTGGATCAAGACAATCTTCCATGGAAAACAGCTGTTGGCAGACCTTTATTAGCTTTGCCATTAGCGAGAGGATTCAAGATCCTCCTTTCCCTCTTCAACCTGGTGAACCAGCTTCCCTTCCTTCTTCAGAAAAGCTTGTGCTGTGTCTTGCTGTTTTCCAGTCTTGTGTTTATGACTTTCAGACTGCTGATTTGCTTTGTCTGTGAAATATAATTTTGGTAAATTGAGTTTTGAACTGGACATTTTAAGCTGCTTTTGGAACTTCTTTTGTTGAGCTGGGGGGGGGGGAGGAGGAAGAAGGATACGAGAGAATGAATAAAGAAAGAATTATTCTGAGACATTCCAAATACGATGATCAAAACAGAATTCATATAAGTGAAATATTAGGCTACAATCCCACCCTGTGGTGTCAATGGCTTTTAGGATGCAGCACAGGGCGTGTGGCTGGAGAGGGGATTTGCCATGGGGGGGAGTCCAGAGGGCTAGAGCAGGAGAGGATTGGAGGGTCACAATTGCCCTCTCCCCACCCCAGCCTTAGCTTTGCCATTCCTGCTACAAAAGTTACCATCTGCTTCATTAGAAAGTTTTTTCCATGGATATGTTTACACTGGCTGGCTTGCTTTCATTCCTGCTAGAGCACCTTGTTTGTCATAGTGAACATTTGGGATATTTTCACACTGACACTAAAACTGCTTCTTTGCATTTCCTAAGCCTGTACTAAAAAGATAAAACTTATACTGAGCCAAATGTGGATATGATTTTTGAACTGTCTCTCTTCTAGTTTCTGTTCCACAGGAACATCTATGCATGCACATAAATGTTATGAAACAATATCACAGGTGAAGTGTTGGGAAGGTTTTATTGAACACAATAGCTCACCAGGGCTCATATTTCTCCCATGTTAGTCTATACTTTCACTGCGCAGCGATCCCTCTTGCTGTTCTGGCTTCTGAGATCCAGAATATTTTTTTTCTTGTTTTCCTCCTCCAAAAACTAGGTGCATCTTGTGGTCTGGTGCGTCTTATAGAGCGAAAAATACGATAACTATCTATTCCCAAACTGCTGCCCATTTCACAAGACTGTGTGTTGATTTGTTCCATGAGCTGCCACAGGCACAGTCTAAAATATCCCACCAATTAGTTATTCTAGAGTAATTTCCTGCATCTGGGCATCAAGTGAAGTCACTCACAGCTTGGCTCATGAAATGGATCACGTGATTTGGTTATGTGTAAGCACTATGTTTATGCAACAGTTATTGCACAGGTTATTTTTTTGCCAACCCCCCCAATGTCCCTGAGCTTTCCCTCAATCTTTTTATTCCTCCCCCCCCCCATTGCCACCCTCACAGATACTTCCCAAATAATTTCAAACACAAATGTACAATTACAGGAAAACAGTCCATTGAACAACAGCAATATGTAAATGCTAAAAGTTGGGCTTTCTGCCTTTTGGTCAACTACAGCCAGTCACTTTCCTCATTTTGTCCCAGTAGATAACTGGGGTTTCCAGAGCCGACGGGCTGACAGATTTCTTAGCACTTGACCTTGCATTAGGTTTACCTGATATATGATACTGTTTTGTTCAGGTAGAAAGATGGTCAGGAGGGGAAACAGAGGGGAGGCACAATGATGGAGCAGTTCATCTAGCTGCCCAGCAGCAGGGCCAGACCAAGACATTTCACTCCCCAGGACAGAATAGGTAGTGGTGCCACCCTTCCCTGGACAAGGAGCATAGGTCTGAAATTATTTTGGCCAAGTTATTTTGGCACCTGAGTCAGCAAAATTCCATGAGCATCTCTCCCTGGGAGATAGAAATGCTACAATAAATCAAACAGTTAACAGTTTCCACCACTCAGAATCAGCTACCTGAGGTGGTTGCCTCATTCTGCCTAATGGTAGGGCTGTGCCCTACCCAGCAACCATGATGGTCAAGAATAGTGCATTCCAGAAGTTGCTGGATTATAACTCCCATCTTCCTTGACCATTGACCATGCTGCCTGAGGCTGATAGGAGTTGGGAGTTCAACAACATCTGGAGGACCACCAATTCCCTATCCCTGTTTCCAGGGCCAGTCTGTAATCTAAACCACGCAAACGTAGTATCTCCAAGAGTGCAAAGATTTTCATTGTAGTCACTGCAAAGAAAGTCATAGCCTGTGACTTTGGTTGCCGAGTTTACCTTTTTTTTTAATGACATTTATTAAAGTTTCAGAAAAAGTTACAAAAATAAGAAAGAGAAAGAAAAAAGAAGCAAAAAATACAAAATACAGAAAAATAAAAACAATTAAAAATAAATCCATCTTTCCATGTCTTATCTTTCATTTACTTGTTTCCCTGACCTCCTCACACCTCCTTTTTTTGTATTCCAGTTCAGTTAGTTAGTTCAGCAAATCCTTTCCCTCTTTATTCTTATCTTAATCCTTTATCTTAATATGTTATAACTTTACATTCTCACCTGTTAACAATCCATTTTTTACAAACTCCTTTGTAACATTACTGCTAAAACCACTTAACTTCATTCCGACATCATTTTAACATTCATTAATTTTACAGTATTTCTGTAGGTAGTCTTTAAATTTCTTCCAATCTTCTTCCACCGACTCTTCTCCCTGGTCTCGGATTCTGCCAGTCATTTCCGCTAGTTCCATATAGTCCATCACCTTCATCTGCCATTCTTCCAGGGTGGGTAGATCTTGTGTCTTCCAATACTTTGCAATAAGTATTCTTGCTGCTGTTGTAGCATACATAAAGAAAGTTCTATCCTTCTTTAGCACCAATTGGCCGACCATGCCCAGGAGAAAGGCCTCTGGTTTCTTCAGGAAGGTATATTTAAATACCTTTTTCATTTCATTATAGATCATCTCCCAGAAAGCCTTAATCCTTGGGCACGTCCACCAAAGGTGAAAGAAAGTACCTTCATTTTCTTTACATTTCCAACATTTATTATCGGGCAAATGATAGATTTTTGCAAGCTTGACTGGTGTCATGTACCACCTGTATATCATTTTCATAATATTCTCTCTTAAGGCATTACATGCCGTAAATTTCACACCTGTGGTCCATAACTGTTCCCAGTCAGCCAGCATAATGTTATGTCCGACATCTTGTGCCCATTTTATCACAGCAGATTTCACTGTTTCATCCTGAGTATTCCATTTCAACAGCAAGTTATACATTCTTGATAATATCTTAGTTTTGGGATCTAACAGTTCTGTTTCCAATTTTGATTTTTCCACCTGGAAGCCAATTTTCTTGTCCAAATTGTAAGCCTCCCTTATTTGATAATAATGAAGCCAATCTCGCACTTTGTCTTTTAGTTTCTCAAAGCTCTGCAATTTCAATTTATCTCCTTCTTGTTCCAAAATCTCCCAATATTTCGGCTATTTGGCCTCCATTTTGAGCTTTTTCTGAGCCTTCGCTTCCATTGGTGATAACCACCTTGGGGTTTTATTTTCAAATAGGTCTTTATATCTTATCCAGACATTGAACAATGCTTTCCTGACAATATGGTTTTTAAATGCTTTATGTGCTTTGACCTTATCATACCACAAATATGCATGCCACCCAAATACATTATTGAAACCTTCTAAATCCAAAATGTCTGTGTTCTCAAGAAGCAGCCATTCTTTCAGCCAGCAAAATGCAGCTGATTCATAGTAAAGTTTAAGGTCTGGCAGGGCAAATCCACCTCTTTCTTTTGCATCGGTTAGTATTTTAAATTTTATTCTGGGCTTCTTGCCCTGCCAGACAAATCTGGAAATATCTCTCTGCCACTTCTTGAAACAGTCCATTTTATCCAAAATTTGCATTTTTTTTAAAAAAAGTTTACCTTTTTTTTTACTATTCCACAATGACATGCAGGTAAGATTGATTTTAGAGAAACATTCAAATGACAAAGGCCCATTCTGACTTCAGTTTGTCAACTATGGGTGTTGCAGTAGTAGTGCATTTTAGAAAGAAAGCATAAGACAGCCCTGTTATACCAAAATAACCTCACACGTTTTTATTTCTTTCAAAACATAATTGATTGCCTTTTCCTATCATATGCATTTGAATTTCTCATACATCATTCACAATGGGTGTTTAATAAACATTTCTCCCTGCCTCCACTCCTATCCTAACAGGGTGCTTTGAATAAGTATTAACTGTGCAGTTAAAAAAACACCCTGTTAATCATCAACAAGCTGTGTTGCATAAAAACTATTCTCTGTAGCCTTCTCCTAATTGTGGGAGAGACCATTTTTCCATAACAGTGACCTTCAGTAACACCTGGTACCTGAAGCTTGCAAAACACTGGGCTTGAAATCGTATCGTATTGGCTTATCAGCTATCCAAGGTCATAAACTATGTGAACAAGTGGAGTGTATCTTATGTTTCAGAGGGCTGGTGTTATTCCAACATCTAGCTCCCTTTCCAACAAAGATATGGTCTCTGGATCTTTAAAAACAGGACTAATACGCATGCTCCCCCCTTCCCCAAAAGCTTTGCAAGATAGAGCTAATCTACCATGTGTTCTGTGTTGCTGGGAAACGTGTTGTGGCAGCACAGCGAGTTCTGCTTTAAGCAGCTAGTTGAAATGTGCTCAGAACAAAGCTTATGTGCACTGCAGGTTGGCTGCAAGATTATATTTCTTGTGTTTACTGGTTGGCTGCTGGGGTGTGTGTGAAACTCTAAATGTGGACAAAGTGGAACCTCAAAAACCTGATCCAAAGACATACTATGGACAGGCCCCATAACAGACATATTATGGACAAAAACACATCTTAAAGGGGCTTTCACATACCGAAACAACCCCATATAAATTGCTTCAAAGCCCGGTTCTTTTGCAAATGAGATATTTTGTTTCTTAGGCTGTAATTCTAAACCAGGGTGGTCCAGAATGTGCCCCGAGGGCCACACACGGACATTGAGCCCCCCCCAGTCCTTGGCAACATTTGACAACCCCCCCCCAGCCCTAACGCTGCCTTCCTAAAGCCAGGTAAATGGGGCACTGTGCTTTGTGAAGGAGGTGTGAGGGCTCTGATAGAGTCCTCCTTCTTCCTTCCCAAAGTTTAGTTAGCACTTTCCCAGCTTGGGGAAGGAGTAAGGAGGGCGCTATGACCCTTCCAGAGCCTCATGCCTCCTTCTCAAAAGCCAGAGCATCACTTGGCTGAATTTGGGAAGGCAGTGTGAGGGCTGGGGGTGGAGAGAGTCAAATTTTGGCTTCACTCCCCATGTGTGGCCCATGGATTCCATGTCAAAGTACTCTTGAGGCCCACTTAGTATGAAAAGTTGGAGTGCCCTGTCCTAAACACATATTCATTACTGGAGAAATAATAATAATAATTTATTTCTACCCTGCCCATCTGGCTGGGTTTCCCCAGCCACTCTGGGCGGCTTCCAACAGAAGGTTAAAATACATTAAAACATCAGTCGTTAAAAACTTCCCTAAACAGAAAGGCTAATTGAAATAAGCAAGAGTTACTTCCAAGTAAACATGTAGAGGATTTACCTGCATAGTAGGATCTGGTAGCATGACAGTCTTATTGGGTTACATCCAGTATTAGTTTTACTCAGAGTAGACCCATTGATACTAATGTTTGTTTACTTAATTTCAGTGGGTCTACTCTGAATAAAGTGTAGTTAGATGCAACCCATTGACTTAATTACAGGGAATTATAACCCATTGCACTCGGGATCTGTCTCCCCTCGTGTATAATTATAGAATGAAAAAATGTTTTTCTTTAATTGACTGATCCACAAAACTAGAGATGTATTGTGTTTGTGTATCCCTGGGAAGTAATGAAGGCATTTCCAAATGTTTCTAAATTTAGAAAATATATATGGGAGGAAATGTACCTTCAATATTTCTGTTTCATAGACTAGCTCTATTAATATTAATATTAATATTGGCAGGATCTTATACATGTTTACTTGGAAGTAAGTTCTACTGATTTCAATAGCAGTTACTCCCAATAAGGGATAGATGAGAATTTTTATTATGTTCACATATAAAGGCGAACACACCTAATTCTCACTTTGCAAAACAATACGGAAACTGAAATGCAGCAATCCTTCGAAATTTGCACTTCTCTGAATTTTGCAACGCATTTCTCCAGCCAACTAATGTATCCAAAAATTCATATATCAGAGTCACATTTGCATAAAATGCCTATATTAACTAATAACAAAGCACATTATATTAGAGAAATGTGCTTTGCAAAAGTGTGTATATTAGACAAAGCTGCATACAAAAATGTGTATGTCAGTAGGAATTCACACTAAAATGCCGATCACTTTTCATAAGGACTTTAAAAAGTAAACAAATTCGCAAACTGGTGTGGAAATGTGGAGAACCCAACATAAAATTGGAACTGTGAGAAACCAAAATTGACAGAGTCACACGTCCCTGTTCCAGAATAAATGAGAATTAGAACCACAGCTCAAGCTGTACTTACCGTATTAGGAAAGGTATTGTTAGTCCTTGGCATACATTCAGCAGATGTCTCTTGGAGAATCTGGTCACTGTCAAGAGTTAAGGGCTTCAGGATTCTGTGTTAATAAACAACCCCTTCTAGAAGCCAAATGTAACTTCATGGGGTCCTAAATACCAGTATGCTTTTGTTAGACATTCTCTAACAAAGCCCTGCAAAGACCTTCTGTCATTGACTTCAGGAGCTTCCAAGGGTGCCTGCGGGTAGAATTCTGGCTTGATATTGTGAGACCACTTGCATCATACCACTTGCCTTCCTTTTCGCTGTTATTGGTGAACTTTATCACTGAGGGAGAAACAATGCACATGATATATGACCATAGCTGTCAACTTACAGATTTGAAAATAAGGGACCAGCAGCCTCGAAAATAAGGGACCAGCAGCCAAAAGAAGGGATTTTGCTATTGTAAAGGGTTACATACATTGGTAGGATTGACAGATGCTATCAATCTGGCATGAGGCGGTTGCGGCGCCACTGCGGCCGCTGAAGCGCCGCCCTTCTGCATCCCTCCCCATCCCCTCCTCTTCCTCCTCCCTCAGGCTGCCTCCTCAGCTGCCACCACTGCTGCCGCCTCCAGGCTTGCAGGTGGCATGGGCGACAGTCTCTCTCCCACCCCCTCTCTCTCAGGCGGGGAAGGGCAATGGAACTCCTCACGCCAGGACAATGGCGCCAGCGCACGCTCTCTCTCGCAGCAGAGGACCCTGAGCTGCTGCTTCCCTCCCGAGCCGGGCAAGCATGAAACCCGGGAAATTTAAGGGACATCATCAATAAGGGACAGCAGCGGGACACAGTCCTGGGATAAGGGAGTTTCCCGCCAAATAAGGGACGGTTGACAGCTATGTATATGACCCAAGTACAGTGGACGCTTGGGTTGCAAATGTGATCCATGTGGGAGGCACGTTCGCAACCTGCAGCGTTCGCAACCCACAGCACCGCGTCTGCGCATGCGTGGGTCACGATTCAGGGCTTCTGCGCATGCGCAAACTGCAATTTAGCACTTCTGTGCATGTGTGAGTGCAGAAACCCGGAAGTAATCCATTCTGGTACTTCTGGGTTTTGGCGCGCCCATAATCCGAAAATGCGCAACCTGAAGAGTCTGTAACCCGAGGTATGACTGTAGTAGGCATGCTAACCCAAGTGGATCAGTGTGGGCAGCGCAGGTCCAGCCAACAACCCAGCCTAGTTTAATGTTAGCTGTCACATTTTTACAGAAAATGACTGATAGAAACATTGTTCGCTCCAGTGGGTCAGGAACTGAAACCTGTTCCAAGTCTTTTAGAATAAAACTGTCCCTTTCCAAGTCATCTATACAAAGCAACCATCGTCACAATCCCAGTCAAGATCTATTTAAAAATACTGGCAACTCAACAATATGTATTTGCAGATATAAACATATTTAGCCATATGTTTGTGTGCCTCAGCTCTTGATGCCTGAATCTGATATTTTGGAAGCCATCATTCGAAGACCACCTTGAAAGAAGCTCTGTTTTTTAACAGATGGCTACTGTGCCCTCTAGGAAAACGTGTCTTTTCCCCCCACCATCAAACTGGCACAGGTCCACTGTTCAATCACAGTACATATCCCTTAGGAATACATGGCATGTGGTCTTGGCAGTGGGGGTGCTTACTTAATGCAAGAACCAACTGTGCCAAAGAAAAATCATATAGCCCCCTCTCCGTCCCAATTTTCTCCATCAAAAGAGAAACCATGGCAAGAATCCATCCCTGATTCTGAAATTCAAGTCACAGCAGCAGCAAATACAGGGTCCAACTAAATGTATCCCAATGAATTATGTGTTAGTCTGTTTGGATAAGCTCTCCAGCCTCTTGGTCTTCCAAACTGCTTTTTGCTGCTGTTGCTGCAGAAAAGAAAAACAAAATCCCACAACCTGATTTTGCAGGTTGGCAGATTTCAGGCTGGATCAGCTGGCTGGTTGTGCGGCCAATTTCCTAAGCTACTTTGAAGCTGGAAAGAATTTTAGAAATAATAGAGACCTTAGCCCTCGTAAAAGTCATATATTTTTTCAGATGAAAAAGTGCCAGCAGTGCGTGGGGCGTGTCTAAATCCTGGGCCAAGAAAGTCTCCTTTCCTGATTGCTGTGCATATTTGCAGCTGCTAAGCTCACAACTCCCGGTAGAATCACATGACCATTTACTGTGTGGTGCCTTTAAGCTGCATAGAGAGATGGTAATCTGTAGCATCTGGCCATCTAGCCAACTGAACACCACCACATCTCTGTTTCTCGAGCTATCAAATTTGCTGCAGGAGCATGGCAGGGCTGCATCCGCATGCCAGCTCAGAAGCTATCATGCAAAAATGCCAGTAGCGGTGGCTGCTGCCCAATCCACACTGCTGATGAATAACCAGGATCCTGATTTTCTCCCCCGCATCCCCCACTAGTAGCATTCAGTGGTTAAATATGCTAGACTTTATTAGGTTGCCCACAAAGAGCCAGTGAGAAGCTGCAGTGCAGAAGCTTTGCTTTGCTACCTTCACTTATCTTCTGATGAAAGTAATATCTGACTTTGGAAGTGTGGCCAAGTATTCATTGCAAACAGTACACATTGTCAACATGACTTTAGTTCCTGGCAATGTATATGAATTTTGATTCCCATTATGCAGCTCGGCCAGGTCAGGCTTGACCACAGCAGGTCCTCTTCTTGTCCCATCCTAATTAAACCAGTAGAGCAGGAATGGGAAACCAGTGGCCTTCCTGATGCTGCTGACTCCAACTCCCAACAGCTTCACCCAGCATGGCCAATAGGCATAGTCAGGCATGATGAGTGTTGCATTCTAGCAACATCACCATGACACTAGAGTGTGGGAACAATGAGCTAGAGAGACTACAGGTAACTGGATTGCGATATAGTTACAACTACCATGGAGTAAAGCTGTTGTATGATTTCATCCTTGGACATTCTCCTTTACAAGGGTTGGATAAGATGATTGCAGAGATTCCCATGATAAAACTGTAGCTGGTCATATGAGACTGTTAAAAATGAATAGTCTTATGTTGGTTCAAATAATATTTTGTTGTAAATAAGGCTATAAAGAGGTTCTTTGCAAGGAATATTTGCCTCAGGTGCCCATGCAGACTTGGTGTCAGCACCTGGCGGCTGCTGCACCTCCCCAACATCTGCCTATGGTGTTTCCATGATGTCCTAGAGCACATGATGTAACATTGCTGTGAGGCATTGCAGGAAATTAAAATGGCGCACGCGTGCACACACACACATGAGTCTGTAACCTGGGGTATTCTGGGCAATTTCTAAAGTGGCACATAGCTATCCACCACTATGGGTAAGTCCAAGGTCAAGGGTCATGCCGTAGAGGAAACTTTGCTGAGGGCTCTGTTCAACCTGGTGCTGTCTATCCCAATGCTGTCTCCTCTGAGTGGCAGCTGTTTCCCAGTGTTAGGCAGAGGCTATTGAAGCCATAGTACTCAGGATCCTTTGAGTGGAGATGCCAGGCTAAAGGTAATGGTAAAGGACCCCTGGATGGTTAAATCCAGTCAAAGGTGGCTATGGGATGCGGTGCTCATCTCACTTTCAGGCTAAGGGAGCTGGCATTTGTCCACAGACAGCTTTCCGGGTCATGTGACCAGCAGGACAAAACCGCTTCTGGTGCAACAGGACACTGTGATGGTAGCCAGAGTGCACAGAAACTCTGTTTACCTTCCCACCACAGCAGTACCTATTTATCTACCTACATTGGTATGCTTTTGAACTGCTAGGTTGGTAGAAGCTGGGACAGAGCAACGGGAGTGCACCCTGTCACAGGGATTCAAACCACTGACCTGGACTGAAACCTGGATTACATGTTTTACATTGAAGATTCCAGGTTCTGGCTGGGATGTTTGATGCAAACCATGTGCTCTGTAGCTGACCTGTAAATTTTAAGATAGCAGTAGAAATGATCATCTGTATTTATTCAATGTGCAGTAGCTGACCCTTGCTTTCCTTACTGAGTTTTGTTGGACTTTTTCACCAACACAGAGTGTGCGCAGCGACTGGAGCATATAAATAAAAGGCTGTCTGAAATATCTTTGCTTAGTTTTATTTTCAAAAACATAACAGCCAAAAACTGCAAGCCATCACCAACTTAAATACAGTTTCAAATAATCAATTATCCTATCACATCCCTTCCTGCATCCAGTGCAGAAAGTAACTCCACTTTCTAATTAGGCAAAAAGTCAAGAGACCACAGGTGTGCAGCTAAGTAGGTCAAACTGCAAACATATACCTGTGAGCTTCAATTAACCAACCCTGTTCCTGCGTAGCATCATTGACCACTTTAAGATAAAGAAAAACCAACAAGCTTAACATCCTTTTTTTCAATATAATATCAAACTGTTGCTCCTAACCGATTCAATACAGCCTTATGGGTGTTCATTTATTGCAAGGCCCTTGCTGCCTACCTTTATTTTACTTGGGGAAGGGAAGTAATCTTAAAATGAATGAAAAGAGAAGCTATATTAGGTGACACATTTACTGAAGCAACTGTGTTGACCCCCTTTTTAAAATGCACAGTAGCCTCAGTCTTGTAACTGGCATAAATATTGGCCTTGGATTTGTTATTGGAACTGCTACTGGTGATTTGCCATAAATAGAACCCAAGCAAACCCTCTCTGTTTGTTGTTCTTGACTTGGTATCGAGTGGTGCTTTCCAAGAAACAAGGAAAAAACGGGATTTACAGTGCTGACTTTGACTCCATTTGGCAAGAGCAAAAGATGGCCCACAAAACAAGAAAAGTATAGGCATGAAGCAAGTAAATGGGTCATTCCGAGAAGCAGTGTTTTCCTTTGTGGCCCACTGCTCTGCAAATAACGAAACCTCACAGAAACAGCTGGGAAGGCCAGCCATTTAGGATTCTCCTCCCTACGGCACCCCATCTTCCATTCATACCCTAAGCACTTTCAGTATAAATAGCAAAGGCATGCCAAGTTTCCTCTAATAAATACTAACACTTAGGTTGCAATCCGACCCATACTAAACATGGATTAAGTCCTATTGTGAGCAGACATAGAATCATAGAATTGTAGAGTTGGAAGGGACACCAAGGGTCATCTAGACCAACCCCCTGTGATGCAGGAATCTCAACTAAAGCATCCAGTATAGATAGCCATCCAACCTTCGCTTAAAAACCTACAATGAAGGTGAGCCCACCACCTCCTGAGGGAGTCTGTTCCATTTTGAAGAGCTCTTACTGTCAGAAAGATCTTCCTGATGTTTAGGCAGAATCAACTTCCTGATGTTTAACAAGAACCTACCTTCCAGAGCTGGAGAAAATAAGCTTGCTCCATCTTCCATGTGAAAGTCATTTAGTTACTAGCTTGTCAATAGCCTTCTTAAATTGTGGCACTCAGAAATAGGCACGGTACTCCAGGTGTGGTCTGACCAAGGCAGAATAGAATGGTCCTAGTACTTCCCTTGATCTGGACACTATACTTCTGTCGATGCAGCCTTAAATAGCATTCTCAGAAGCCTGACTGAAATCAAGATACACTATGTCTACCTGATCCACCAAGCTTGTAACTCTATAAAAAAGAAGAAGAAATGAGGTTCGTCTGGAATGACTTATTTTTTAGAAACCCATGCTGAGTCTTAATAATCACAACATCCTTTTCTAAGTGCTCACAGACTTTTTAATTATCCATTCGAGGACTGTTCCTGGTATCAACACCATCTTTTTAAAGATGGGGACAACATCTGCACGGGATTGCCCTGTTGATATTTATATACATACAAGTGCTAAAAGCACTTCATGGCCATTTTCTCAGGGATACTTAACAATATCTCGGTTAAGATTGACCACTGTTATTACCCCCATTTTAGAGATGGAAGACTCAAGCTGAAATATCGCAGCTTGCCTAAAACTGTTATATCTCAGCCTCCTGCAATATTGTGGCTAAAGTATAATTTAAACTGTCCCAATTATAGATTGTTCTCTTAAGCATTAGGTAATGCTCGCCTCAGAGAAGTCACCAGGAAACTTCCAGAGCAAGAGCTGTTTCACATATTGCAAAACAGCAAATTCAAGTTACACCACTAACGGCAGACTTCAAATGTGTGAGAATGTGATGAGGGTTTTCCCCATCCTAACCAGTACTCTGCTACTTCATTATGCTGCACTTTTCTAAAACAGGATTTAGAACCATAGAACACTCAAATATTTCATTCCATTCATGAGAATTCATCGAGGGTAGCTCTTATCTAAGAGTACTATATACAAGCAAAGTAAATGTGGTGGGTGAAGGTAGAATCTGGCATTTCCCCACAAGTGCATAACATCTGACCATTAGTTATCTTAGTATTTATTCATTTATTTGGATTTCTAGCTTACCAGAAGTTATATGGTCACTCTCCCACTCCCAGGAATCATCACACTGATGTTTTCTACAGCAGTGCACTTGCACTGGCCTGCAGGGCAGGCTGAACCTGTTGAATTTCTGTCTGCCACATAGCTTTTAAAGATATAGCAGTCTTGTAAGGAAGAGAGTTGGTAGCCCCTAGCATAGCTTACTCTATCCCTCAAATTCCTAGCAGGTTATGAAATATTTTAAAAACATAATAATAAAAAATAAAGCCTAGACTGAAACAGACTCAAAGTTTAAAAACATTCAACCCAAATGCCAAAGACAGGCAGGGATGGAGGGGGCCGGGGAGGCATTTTATAACACTCGGAAGAGGTTCATAGTTTGGACTTTTTGTGAGTTTCCAAATCTAGACTTTGGACTAGATTTTAGTGTAGGACATATACTTCTAGTCCGAGTTACAGTGGTACCTCAGGTTACATACACTTCAGGTTACAGACTCCGCTAACCCAGAAATAGTGCTTCAGGTTAAGAACTTTGCTTCAGGATGAGAACAGAAATCGTGCTCCAGCGGCGCGGCGGCAGCGGGAGGCCCCCATTAGCTAAAGTGGTGCTTCAGGTTAAGAACAGTTTCAGCTTAAGAACGGACCTCTGGAACGAATTAAGTACTTAACCTGAGGTACCATCTTATCAGCCAAACATTCCTATGCTACATATCAGACACAAATGTATCTTACAGAGGTAGAATTGCCTTTGGGCCCACTTTCACATGGAGCACTGTTGTAGCTTTTCTGGCCCTAATTTTGTATTCTTTTTGTTGACGTCGAAAAGCTTTCAGATAGCAAAAGAAGCAAAAATATCTGAGGCATCCTCTTTTTTTTGTATCCCATATCTTGTTTCAAACAAAACATGGGATATAATAAAATGAAAGCCCTTGCATGTGTTCTATGCAGCTATGCTGTGAATCCACTTCAGTATTATCTGAGAGTCTGTCTGGGTCACTCGGCTGGGCTGAAAGACAATCATTATTTGCAGGCATAGAGAAGTCTTGTAACATTTATGCCAATGGCAGGAACCTCTGGAAAAATCCATAAAGGGCCTGTTTCAGTACTCTGCAAGCTGTCAGTCTTTTTCATTACTGCAATATTGAAAATGTTTCCAGTGTTTCAGAGCTGAGGTAAAATGACTATCAGAATTGAGTCTTTGTTATATGGCCAAGGTAGAAAGAGAGAACATTTAAAGTAACTGCCTATTTCATTCTCTCAAGAGCACGTCCAAAATGGATAATGTTCGGAGATCTTGCTTGCAGATCTTAACAGGAAATGGACTCAAGTCAGAAAATACCAACCATGGTATCTTGCTTCTTAGGCAAAAGCCTGAAGATTTTTTAGTTTTAAAAGTGTACTGTTGATTTTTCATTCTGAGCTTAGAAAAGCATAATAAAAACAGTAAACAAATAATAAATCAGAGTAGACCAAAGCATTCTTTTGTGTGTGGGGGGGTGTAGTAGAGTGGAGGTGGTAGTTTTTCTGGTGAATATTCACAACTGCCTGTGGAGAAACCTTCAATGTTTGCTACTTTTTACTGACATTCCCTAATTTCAGATGTTCTCAGTTATGTGTATATTCACTGTGCCATAGTTTAGTTGCACTTCAAGTGCCTATTTCTCAAATTTTGTGAATTGGACGAAGGAAGGCCCAGCAGATTTGCCATGAATCATATCTCTGTTTAGTATTAATATGCTATTGTTCATTCTCATGCCCAAGTACCACCCTGCACTGGAATACTGGATCAACTTCCTATCCTGGTGCTATCATGAAACATTATAAATAGTATTTGGATACCTCAAATATACCTGAGCATGGATACTTAGCTGGTGCTTTGAATTTCACAGGTGAACCTGTAATTACAGAAGGGCTGGAGCTCAGTGACAGAGCATCTGCTTTGCATGCAGAAGGTCTCAGGTTCTATCCCTGGAGACCCCTGTCTGAAACCCTGAAGCCGTGCTGCCAGTCAGAGCAGACAGTATTGAACTAGATGGCCCAGCTGGATGACTGCGTATTAGGCCGCTTCCCTTGTTCCTAACCACCCTGTTTCAATTAGACTCACTGTGACTTTCTTCTTCTGCATTGCAACATGGTGTCCACATTATGTCAAGAGGAGGTTGGTCCTGGGTTGTCCTCTACAACTTTGCTCTTTAAACTGATCAGCTCTGTCATGGGACTGTGGTGATGAAGCCACAGGTGCCCAAACAATTCATGTCTGTAGTCGTCTGTTCTTCCCTAAGGAGGACCAAATCAAACAGTGTTTGAAAAAGAGGAACAATGAGACAAGAGAGAAAGGCACAAAGAAAGAAAACAGACAGTAAGGGGAAAGGCCTAAGACTCTGAATGTATTGTTGTGGCGGGATCATGTTAAGGGAGATAAGCTCTTCCGCAGACATGTCCCAGTGCTGATCTTGGTGCAAAGGAGAGAGGGGATCTAGGGCAGTTCTTCCATTTCACTCTTGTCAATTGTGTAGCATGGTGTCTTTCGTTTACTAGGGCAGATTCCCACCCACCCCATCCTGTTCCTTGGCATGAACTTCAGACACAGTGACTACAATAGAGCATTCCTCCTTCAGATTATAACCAAACAAGGTTAGGGGAATTTATGAACTCCTTTGCTGATGATATCTGGTTTGCTTCACAAAATTCCCTTTATTCCCCCCCCTTTTGTTGGAATCTCTTTGAGTTCCAGGGTTCCCCGCTATTTGCCCAGTATCAGCAAAAGGCCCTGATGGTATCCATCTCCCTCCAGATACTGAATAACCACCTCGAAAACAGAAAGCTCCCAGCATCCACATGGCTCCTCCAGATCCATCAGCTTCTGCTGTTACTGGGATGCAAGCAAACATCTTGCCCATTCCACTGACTGCATCAGGCTCAGTCGCCCTGTGCTTTTAGAGGCATGCTTCTTTGTATTCAAGGAAAACCCGAGCAACTAGGAAAAACAAAAGATATTTTTGCTGTGAGCCAGCCAAATAGTTCTTAGGCACGTAATTCGGGACTTGCAGATGCACTATAAACCATAATTAGAATGGGATGTGGTATGTTGGTGGGGGGGGGGGGAGATGGGGAGTGCCATTTGAGCATACTTGAAAACTTGTTGCCTGAGGGTTTTATATATACAACACATGCCTACACTTCCTGCTGTTGTGAAGCAGGCAGGGGAGTGAGGGGGGGGGATATGCACAAAATTTGTGACTCATTCAGGGTGTTTTGTTGTTTCTGCTTTTTAAAAAATCCTGTCTGTGTCACACATAGGTAGCATCAAAGCTTATCCTGTTTCAGATGTTATTTCCCTCCCCCTCCACCCCCCTCCCGCCCTGTTAGCAATGCACTGCTTAGAATAGTACTGTTCTTAATCCGGCTGTTTGCTTTCACGACAGAAAGTGAAGGACAAATTAATTCTCTTCCTGCAAGTAAAAACAGAATGGCTTCTTCCCCAAGTGCAAATAGTGTGATTGAGTTTCCAAAGCTTTGTTTTTGAGAAGTTTAATTATACTTCTACTGAAGCCAAACTGTCAAAACATGGTAGCCAACCATTTCTTTTGAAAATGCATTACCTTTCTTATATAAAAGCCTGTAATTGAGATTGGAAGTGAAACTATAGCTTTGAGCGGAAGGAACAAGGCTGCATTTTGTTGCCAGAAGGGAAACAAACCAAATCCTTATGTTCAAACTTCTGAACTGGAGTAACAGAAGCTAGTAAAAAGAAAGTAAAATGGGGACATGAAATGAACAGCCTTATTTACTAATTTAATCAGCAACCGGGGGTTTTGAAGGGTATAATTCTGACTTCACCATCTTTAGCTTAGAGTAGCCCACATGAAGATAGTTGAAACATCTTGTGTTGAGTCCTTTGCATTAAAAATTACTCAGGTAGAGGTGATGGAGGGAAACTTCAAACTGAGTTAGGAGGCCTGTTGTTAATCAGGGCCATTGATTTCTTACATTTATGGACCAGTCCAGATTTGCCACAAGAACCCTTTTAAGTCACTCTGGTCACATCTACACCATACATTTAAAGCAATGTTATAGCACTTTAATAGTTATGGCTTCTTCCAAATAATCCTAACAAATGCAGGTTTTTTAATTTTTTAAATTTTATTTATTGAATTTACATACCGCCCTATACCCGGAGGTCTCAGGGCAGTTCACATAAAAAGCACACAGTATTTTTAAATGGTTCTGACTTCATAAATCTAAAATCCACAGCAACATTCACAAACTACAGTTCCCAGAGTTCCTTGAGGGAAAGAATGTGTTCTGAGTGTTTCTCAAAGGTATATCACAGGGGTCACCAAATGAGTCCCATCAGCACAAACCCTGGAAGAGGGTTTCCTTTTGCACAACAGGAATTTTCCCTCTCTGCTCTCTCTGCCCTGCTTGCTACCCTCCCAATTGGTTTTGGGGTGTAGAGAGAACCCCCCCAGAACAGTGTGAATAAGTCACTCCATCTGGGAAGCTTCAATGCTTGTGTTGATGGGAAGTTTGCCACAGGGTGTTGAATTCTACCCATAGTGTGTACACAATCCAAATAGACACACCATACACGCTGCACTCAGCTCACACCTAGCTCCTAGAAGCTGTCAGCACGTGACAGCTTGCGTATCCACAGCAGTGGAGGAATGACAGCTGGGAGGAGTGCAGAAAGAAGAAACACCGTGGTACACCTGCAGCTGCATGACCAGATACCTTCATCTGCCCCAGCTGCAACAAAACATGTCTCTCCCATATCGGCCTCTACAGTCAAATCAGGCAGTGGTTCAACTTCACCCCCAAAGGTGCACTCTCCAATTTTATCCCAAGAGAGATGGATGCCAATCTATTTGAGACAAACTCAGAAAGTGGCTACACGTTATTGTACTTTGGAGCTACACAGACAGTCTTGCTTGTTTCTGCTTTGGCCTAATTATCCTGTTGCATGCTGTTGCCAAACTTTCCAGGTCCAGGAATGGTTGTAGCTGACATACCAATTGCAGTTAGCAAAAGACACATCTAGCCACAGAGGCTACCAAAACAGAGCACCCCAAAACTGCGAACCTGCTCCTTCGGGGGAGTGCAACCCCATGCAGGGTAGGCAATTGACCCATTTTTCAGACATGGGAACTAATCACTCACAGTGCCTCCATCTTGCCAGGATACAAGTTCAGCTTGTTTTTCCTCATCCATCACACCACTGCATCCGAACCCTGCCCCAGGGACTGCATGGCCTCTCCCAATTCAGATGTTATGGAGAAATAGAACCGAGTGTCATCAACATACTGATGGTACCTTACCCCCAAACTCCTAATGACCGTTCCCAGAGGCTTCATATAGATATTAAATAGCACTGGAGATAAAATAATCACTAGGAGTTAAGTAGAAATGTGGGTGAGGGTGGTTCAGGAACAAACATGTTAGCTAGTCCCCTGTTCTTGTCACTTTTGAAGCAGGCTTTCTGTACACATCAAGGCTCTCTACATGTCTTAGAATGCTATAAAATCAAGACTCTAAAGCATGTAAAATCATGATTGCCCCCCACAAATTGGAAAGCGATGGAAACAGCAAGGTCTGGTGTTGCTGGTAGTTGCTTATCCCTTCTGCTTTCCCTTACGTTTGCTTAATTCCTAATTGTAACACCTGGAGAGAGCTTGAACATTTCCCCCAAATAATTAAGTTAATTCTAGACCACCCAGAAAGTTGAATTTTGTTACAGACGCACGCGCACACACACACACACACACACACACACACAGAGCCAGAGCTAGTGATAACTAGAAAAATTATGAATATGGAAGATATTTGCACCTAACGCTCAATGCTTGGGGCATGATGTTTACCTCATGACAGAGGCCCACATTTCGGGGCTGAGCAAGCCAGGCTGTACATGCGTCAGAACTTTGGTCTGTGTAAGTTCCCTTGACACTTCCTGCATACACTTCAATCAAGATATGATTTCAGAAGGGGGACTTCCAGTAGCAGTTAGGAGCTTGTCTCTGTGCTGTATAGCCTGTGGGGATTCAGAAGAGTGCAACAGCTCTGTGCAGGCAAGCATTAAGGATACGGTTATACTGCGGGTCAAGTCTCTGCTATTTTGTGCAACGTTGATTCCGTTTATTATCTACTCTCTGTTGCTTCCACATTAAAACTGCATTATTATTATTATTATTATTATTATTATTATTATTAATGATGTTGTTGTTTAGTCGTGTCCGACTCTTCGTGACCCCATGGACCAGAGCACGCCAGGCACTCCTATCTTCCACTGCCTCCTGCAGTTTGGACAAACTCATGCTGGTAGCTTAAATATATATACCGTCCTACACTTGGAGGTCTCAGGGTGGTTCACAGAACAAGATCAACACAAAACACCACAATATATATAATCAAAATAATAACAACAACCCAATAACACCCCCCCCTATTTTTTAGGACCTATATTTTTTAAAAAAAACACTCTCCACAAAATTGCCATTTCCCCCCCCCCAGTTTTTGCAACTGGAAATAGCACCATAACAAACATTTTAAAACATAGCCACCAACCTGAATCTGTATGGAACTAGAGACAGTAGGAGAAGAACAAAAGTCATAATATGCCTTTGTGTAGCATGATATGATATATGCTCTACTTCAAACCAATTCATTCCTTTTCCATGGAATGGGATTTCCCTGGCACTTTGAAGTCCATTGGTTTTTAGTGCCAATGTAGGCCAGATATGTGTTATTGATACCTAGGGCCAGGATTGGGTTGACATGGCCAGACTCCTTCTGCCATGGCTCATGCTCCAACCATTGCCCTTGGCCACTCACTGCTGATGTCTGGCCTCCTTGCTCACTCTTTTACTTTCCTTCTCCATTTGGATTTCTCCCACTGGCTGAAGGGGGAAAGAAGCAGCTGCCTAGCTCTGGTGTAGAGGAAGAGGGTTAAGCGAGTGGGGGTTGTGGTGGCAGCGACGAGGTGGCCCCACTGAACGTTTCTTGCTTGAGGGCCTCCAAAACTTCTGTGGGTGCTTCAAATCAGAACTTGATTCATGGTCAGTCAGTAGTGCGGACAAGTCAAATAACTGTTGACTGCATCGGGAATTGTGGGGAAACAGGTCAAGTCATTTCACACATATCAAAATATATTTTTAATCCAAGCATCTATTGTTTATTAAATGGATGTACTATGTTGTGTTTTTCCACTGTGAAGACAAAATATACATTAAACAAAATTGTTTCCTGTGTAGGGTGTCCCTGGGACC
Source organism: Podarcis raffonei (assembly GCF_027172205.1). NCBI lineage: Eukaryota > Metazoa > Chordata > Lepidosauria > Squamata > Lacertidae > Podarcis > Podarcis raffonei. The sequence goes on along the minus strand of NC_070604.1, from coordinate 78,378,241 downwards.
CTTTCAGAGCGTTTTTAGCCTTTTCCTTACCCTGACACCTGAGGGCCCAAGGCCACTTGTAATTTTGATTAGATGGGGGTGTAGTTCCTTTAGCTTTACCCTAAATTCACCTTAAAACACACTATTAACTATTAGCTGCCACCAACAATTGAGTAAGCACCAGAAAGTGCCACGGAGGAGTACTGTTTGGAGATCTACAGTACAGAATTATAACTCTGCCAGCTTCTAGTCTCCAGCTGCCTACTCTTCAAAGTGTTATCATAATTCTTCATAGTGACTTGGTTGAAAGAACAAATTCAGTAAGATTGGGTGAGATAAGCTTGGTAGAATCCCCTGAGATCAGACCACATGGACTCCAATCCTACATGAACGCACAAGGACAGCCTTTCCCCACCTGACGCCTTCCACATGTTTGGACCGACAACTCCCATCAGACCCAGCTAGTGTGGTAAGGGATGATGGGAATTGTAGTTCAGTCACATCTGAAGGCACCAGCTTGGGAAACACTGTGCCATAGGGCAAGCCCCATTAAACACAGGGAGACTTACTACTGAGTAAGCATGCTTCAGAGTGATGCACTGCATTCATTAACCCTCGCAAAGAAAATGAAATCGTAGTGAAACAAAAAGCAAAATGTCATTAATGCTTGTCCTTGGGTGATATAGCAGGCAGGCATTTATAACTTCCTTGGCTACTAGTGGACCATAGCAGATTGCACTGCTTCCTGCTTAGCAGGGTGGTGCCATGGAAAATCCAGTGGGTGGGCCTAGGTTTTGCCACTGCTGGCTCAAGACACCTTAGTAGCAGCCTTGGTTATTTCCTTATAGGAAACCTGAATTAGGAAGACAGCCTCAGGGCCAAATGTGATCAGGGAAGATGGAACAATAGATCCAGTAAGTTCAGGCTTGTCCTGGCAAGCTGTACACATCTGGCTGATTTGCCAGTGTCTGGGGTTGTCAGAAACAAAAGGCAGGAAGAGACAGCTCACCCTCCAATTGTAAAGTGAGGAGCAATGTGGCATCTGGCTGTCAGTCATGCAGGCAGGCTGGCCAGCCAGAAGAGATACAAACTTCACTGGGGGTTACATTTAACTCAAACAACTTAATGCAGTACAGTGGTACCTCCGGTTACGGACAGGATCCGTTCCGGAGGCCCGGCCGTATCCCGAAAAGTCCATAACCGGAGGTGTCCTTCTGTGCATGCATGCGGTGCGATTGAGCGCTTCTGCGCATGCATGCTGCATGCAGAGCATTTCTGCACATGCGTGTGCGGCGAAACCTGGAAGTGTACACTTCTGGATTTGCCACGTTCGCAACCCGAAGTTTACGTATCCAAAAGGATATGTAAGCAGAGGTACGACTGTACAGTGGTACCTCTGGTTGCGAATGGGATCCGTTTCGGAGGCCTGTTCGCAACATGAAAAACCCGCATCTGCGCAGTTGCGCAGCGCAATTTGGTGCTTGTGTGCATGCACAAAGCACAATTTAGCACTTGTGCACATGTGCTAGCTGTGAAACCCGGAAGTAAACCTTTCTGGTTCTTCCGGGTCGCCGTGGGACACAACCTGGAAGAACGTAAGATGAAGCAAATGTAACATGTGGTATGATTGTATAGTGGTACCTCGGGTTACATACGCTTCAGGTTACAGACTCTGCTAACCCAGAAATAGTGCTTCAGGTTAAGAACTTTGCTTCAGGATGAGAACAGAAATAGGGCTTCAGCGGCGCGGCAGCAGCAGGAGGCCCCATTAGCTAAAGTGGTGCTTCAGGTTAAGTACAGTTTCAGGTTAAGAATGGACCTCCAGAACAAATTAAGTACTTAACCCGAGGTACCACTGCATATTCCTAACTGTATATGCCATTGGCTTTCTCCCTTTGACTCGGGGCGGCCTTGCTATCAGGCAGAGTGAGGCAACTGGTTCAGGCAGCAGGTGTCAGGGAGTCCCAGCAAGCCACTCACCATTATGTTTGGATCCTAAGCTAGGTCTTTGTCTCCGTTTCTGTCTGTAACCCTGGAAAGCTGTCGCCAGTCAGTGTAGACAATACCAAGCTATATGGACCAGTGGTCTGGACTCGATATAAGGCAGCTTCCTAATAATAATACTGGTTTAACCTTGCAGTATAGATGTGCTGAAAAGGTGTAGCTGGACACAGCTTCCAGGGTGGTAATTGCAAGCAGGACACTGCATAAAAGTACCTGGGTGACAAACCAGCTAATGGCAAGTCAGTTTGGCACTTCCACCACTGGTTTCGCACCACACTTGCTTTGTTGTTTGTGTTTATTCTGCTGGTTTGGCTAGCAGAAGTCAGTGTAAGGATCTGCACAGTCTTTGCAATGAGTGCATATGCAATATGCAAAATTCAGAGCATGTGATGCGCACGAGCTTCTCTGGAAGCATCCTAAAAGAAAAGTCTTCAACCAGAGTTGCACCTCAGGGAGGGTTTATCAAATCACAGAATTCAGGCGCCCTCCTTGTTTGAACGAGTTACATATGTGATCTCTTTTACTAACATAATATTTCTTTTTTGAGTTACCCAAGTTTCCAAGAAAGATCAAATCCTAACAAAGACTATGAAACTAATTCTCCCCCAAGCAACGCCTCAGCTAAGCAAAGTCGCTTGGCTCAGGCCACCCACATAGTCATTTCTGTAACCCAGGAGTGGCTCCTCCTGACCCAAATTGTAGGAATCATGGGACCAGACAAATAACAATAAAACCATTGGAGATTATTGTTTTGCAACATTTTGTGGTTCACTTTGCTGAAGAGTTGTTTCACAAAATCTAGGCCTTAAGTCACACCTGAGGCCAGCCCAAACATGCAGAATGAATGTGCTACTAGCTTTGAAGTGATTCTATGTATGTGTTGAGGCACAGTTTCCCTACAGTAAATGTTATTAGTTCAATGTTGCTTTCCCTTACACTGGTAAAAGGGTGGCTTCTTCTATAATGTTTTCTTAGCCTGCAGTCCCAGACATACTGACCTGGAAGAAAGTCCCATTGAACTGCATTGGATGTATTCATTTATTAAAGCAAATTTTCTGAGTAGGCATACACAAGAGTGAAATGTTGAATGCTATAGGGCCTCAAAAATGTGCAGTTATGTTGAGTCGGAGAATGATTACTCTGGCTGGAATTTATTCTCATAGGATAAATGGGGTTTGCTTGTTTTTTAAAGACTGTGCCATTGCAGTGGTACCTTGGTTTAAGAACAGCTTAGTTTATGTGTTTTGGTTTGTGAACTTTGCCTTGGAATAAGAACATGTTTCGCTTCCTGTTGAGTGTGTTTCATTTGTAAATTGAGTCCCCCGCCGCTATGGGAAAGCACGCCTTGGTTTAAGAACGCTTTGGTTTAAGAACGGACTTCTGGAACGGATTAAGTTTGTAAACCAAGGTACCATTGTACTTTGGATCCAGAATGAATCAGGGGTGCTTCATAGTCATGAAGTAGAAGTGAAGTGCCTGGAATAAAAACACTTGGAAAATGAAACTATTCTTGCATTCTAGAAGGTGGGGTGTTGTTTTTTGCCTAATTTTGTGACAATTTACAGCAGACTCTGGAATCTTTTCCTTGTGCGGAAGACACCAAATTTAAGGCGAAGAAGAGGACGGATGACAGGAAGCAAGGTAGCACTGTGATTGGCGGGTCAAGCTGTCAATGGAATAACGTCTGACTTGGCCTGTAGGCACCTGGTTCTAAAGGCTTCAGGTAATAGGTTCTGCTCCTTCATGTCCTGTTCCTCTTGCAGCCAAGCAATTTGGGAGGGACTTGGAGGGAACTTCTGAGCCTCTTAATCCTTTCTCCTTTGTGTTAGTGAGAGAGAAGCTTTATGTCAGTGTGACCTGATGTCAGCTGAACATAAATATTATTATTAAAAGAAGCTTCAAACACTGTTTGATAGATATTGGATAACTCATGAACTCTTGCACATATCCATGTAAACATTTGCATGAAACTTACCAAAGGGCACATCTACATTTCCTGTGTGTGTTCTTGAAAATATTCGGGGGGGGGGGAGTAGCTGACAGGGCAATAGAAACTTTTTAAAATTAAAGGTGGCCAGCACATAACAGCCTGGACCTGCTTGTCTGAAATTTGGCAGGCTTCCTACCCCCGGAAGCCTGCCATCCCTGCAAAATTTCACCCAGTTATATTTAAGAATATAAAAGTTTTTAGGCACATTGAAATCAATGGGCAATACAATCAAAGCTTTGTTTAAGAAAGACTCTCCTCCCTGCAAGAGAGGGGAGTGGTTGTGGCCGGGAGCCAGACTCCGCCTCAAGCAGGGGGCGTTTGCCCCCTGCCTCCCACTCACCTGGCTGGCGCCCACGCCCTCGGCCAGGCACCCAACCAGGTGCCTTCAAGGGGGCATGTACAGCAGCCTAAATTGCTGCGGTGCCAGCCTCCAGCCCTCACTTTTCGTCGTCCCGTCGCGAGTCACCCAGCCTCCACTCCCTTAGAGCAGGGTTTCCAGTTTTCTTTTGGCCTTGCTATGGACCTTAGGTTGGTCGCCCTGGTTGTCCGGGGAGCCTGGTAGGTATTTTTCCATTTGGCATTAGGCTTTTTGGTTTTCCCCCCTATGTCGTAGCAATCGTCACAACTTTCGTGGTATTGGTGGGTAGGTTAGGCATTGGAATAATGTGTTGTGGTGTCAAAGGGCTAGGTGTGGCCATCGCCTGCGCCTTCAATTTTTGGGTATTCCGTTAAAGGAATCCGGCGGTCGTGTATTCTGTCCGATGCCCGCTTGGCGGGAGGCCATGGCACGACCCTCGGTGACATCAGGGGAGAGCTTATAGTTGGATTAGCATCAACAGGCTCCACCTACTGGTGAATAACCCCCTTTGTTTTTTAGACTCACCCCTCTCCGAGTGGGTGGAGTCAGCTGACGTAATCCAATGCCTAAGCCAATACCTTTTCACTTGCTGTAATCAATAAAGTTGTGGCCTTTTCTTGCCCATTAACCTTATATCACATGTCCTTGTGTTTCATTCCACTGCGCGGGGTTCGGGTCCTCGAACCACAAACAAAGCAGCCCTTCCAGCTGGGAATGAAGAGAAGGAGCCTATGCCCATGAAAGAACGAAAGAAAGCGGCTCCCAAACAAAGCAACAAATCCGAATATGGACAACCCTTTGCAACAAAAGAATCAGACCTGTACATAGGGATCAGCAAACCTGTCAATATTCAGTCCTCCCCATTTCTCATTTTTCCAGTCTCAGATTCAATCCTCCACATTTCTGTGGCAATTTGCAATTTGTTTTTAATGTAGCATTTTAGTGTGAATATATCGTAATGAACACATTTGTATACTGTTTGTACATAATGTTTGCATGCAGTTCTGCTAATACAATGCATTCTTGTATGTTATATTCACCCATATATGCCTTTATATGCACACTTCACTGTAATATATCCATTTTTGTACATATTGCTTGGCTGGAAAACTGGACTGCAAAATCTGGAAATGTGCAAATTTTGAAGGATGGTTGTGTTTTGAGTTTGCATATTGTCTCTGAAAGTGCAAATTCACTAGGTTCATTGCAAATGTGACCTGAATTGAATTTCTTTCCCCATCCCTGTCTGCATGTTGGTAGCTGTGACAGTTCCGGTGTTTCTATTATACTTCAAATACATTTTCTTTTTAAGTATTTGCTCTTAATTTTTATTGGCATTTTACAACTTACAAATTCATTTTATGAGGCCGAAAGTAACGTTGGATCTCTGTGTTTTACTACTGTTCCTGGATAGTAAACTGCTATGAGAATATTTAGATTGTGGTTCATTCATCCCCACTATGGTGGGGTGTGTGGAATCCAACTAAAGGACAATAAGTTAAGAAATTGGAGACATTAAAAACATTTGATAATACATCCAGATATGATTCAAGGTGGCATGAAGCCAAAACCACTGCAGAACAAATTCATTTTACTTTTATCTTGCTTCCTCATTCCCCTTATTTATTCATCTGTCACTTGTTGAAATTGGCAGGACAGGCAAAGCAGGCAAAATGACGCTCAAGAAACCTTATAACAGGAAAACACGGCAGCTCATAATTTATGGAGCCTTTTCTACTCAGAGGAAGTATTCCTTCATGCTTTCAAATCCTGGAAGATCAGAAGCAAGCACAAACTGTGGGACAATGTGGGTATAGCTGAAGTCATGGTCCCACAGCCCCCTCATAATCCTATTGCCCCTTCACAGGAGCAACACCCGAATAGGCCTAAAGACTGGAACAGGTGGGAAGGCCACATAAATCATTAGACATACAGTGGTACCTTGGTTCTCAAACTTAATCTGTTCCAAAAGTCCATTCCAAAACCAAAGCGTTCCAAAACCAAGGTGCTCTTTCCCATAGAAAGTAATGCAAAACGGATTCATTTGTTCCAGACTTTTAAAAACAACCCCAAAACAGCAATTTAACATGAAATTTACTCTCTAACGAGAACATTGATCCATAAAATGAAATAATCAATGCACTGTACTATAAAATAAGTAAGACAGTATTGTAGAAGAGGAAAATTAAAATTAATTTTTCCCCTACTTGCTCTGATGATAGTCATTGTTTAGAGGGGGGACTTTTATCCATTTCCACAGTCACACAATCAATCAATCAATCAATCAATCAATCAATCAATCAGCTGAACTGGGTTCTACACAGTCACAAAAACAAATTAACCGAAAAAGCCTCAAAAACAAAAAAGCAAAATAAATAGCAAAACCAAAAGCGCCAGATACGGTGGTACCTTGGTTCTTGAACTTAATCCATTCTGGAAGTCAGTTTGACTTCCAAAATGTTTGAAAACCAAGGTGCGGCTTCTGATTGGTGCAGGCTGTTAGGATATTTCCGTTCCACCTTAAAAGGGAGCAGGATGTTTGTATAACAGCCTGCGTAAGTTCCTGTCTCACAGGATGTTTATGTTGTAAGTTCGTTTCGTTTTTGGCTGTTTTGCCTGAGCAGTCGGAGCAGACGGTCATGCCTTCTTTGTTCTGACCAACGCCTAATAAACTGTAAATATGCATGTTCTGCTCTCATGCTGTGCAACTTCTGTTGTGTGAATTCTGCTGATAGAGTGTGCACAAGTCCAAGAATGTGGCTATCTTTTCTTGAGGCTTCGTGTCGCTATAATTGCTAGATACTGCATGACTAAGGGAGGTCGATGGATCGTCCGGCACCGAGCTTGGGGGCTCAGATGGATTTTATCTCCCTGGCAGTATCCCAACAACAGGTTTCGGGCCCAGATTCACGGCACTTGCAGGAGAGTAAGACTGCGACAGACTGCTGAGGTATGTGTGGGAAAAGCGAAAGCAGAGGCTTTTCTGTTGTCGCGGCAGCCTCTTTGATGTCCGGCTGGCCTAATTGGCCTGGGAACCGAGCCAAGCAGGCTTCGTGATTTATGGGTGCCAAGATAAGGAGTCTCTGAAGTGAAGAAGACTCACGGCTGGCGTTAAGAGCTGGAATGGAGTTTTTCCAAGCCTCTGAAGCTGCTGAGTGTCCTAAATTAAATCGGGACAATTATGAGACCTGGGCAAGATGGTGTGAGGGTTTGCTGCGTCAGTTTGGAGTCTGGCATACTGTCTCAGAAGCCCCTCCAGTTCCTCTGACAGGGAGATGGGAGGCTCAGAATTCGAGAGCCATAGACGTAATAGTCTTGTCCATCTCTCTGGAGGAAATTGCTACGCTAGCTGGCAACACGACTGCACGTCAGATGTGGAATGCTTTGAAGATAGCCCATCTGCCAGTCATCCCAGCCCAGAGTTTGACTGCATCGGAGGTCCTGGCTGTTTCCCAGAATGCGAGTGAATGCACGGATGCTGAGGGCACCGATTGCAAGCTGCAGGGGGAGCAGACTATAACGTCATCCCAGGCAGCATTCCAGCCTCCAGGGGGAGCCAAGGAGTCGGCAGCTGAGAGCTCTGTTTCTCGTGAGAACCAAGGTCAGAGCCTTTGCAGAGGCCGGAAGACCAGATGTAAACAGAGCAAGATGCTTGCAGGTGGCCAGGAGCGGGGGGGCAAGTTGCGAAAGCCCACGCCAGTGGAAAACGAGGCTATGTTTGCTGGCACAGCTCCACCAAAGGCTAAAGGCACGTCTGATGGCCAGGAGCAGGGGGGCAAGTTGCAAAAGCCCACGCCAGTGGAAAACAAGGCTATGTTTGCTGGCACAGCTTCACCAAAGGCTAAAGGCAAGCTGCAAAAGCCCACGCCGGTGGGAAACAAGGCCAAGGCCAGGTTTGTAATTGACTCAGGTTGCACGCGCCATCTCAGCAAAGACCGCCATCTGTTTATCTCCTTCACACCTCAAGATGGAGAGGTCCAGCTGGCTGATGGAAGGACTTTGCAAGCTACAGGAGTTGGAACTGTGAAACTTGCAAGTCTGAATACGACCATTAGCAATGTACTTTTTGTTCCAGGAGCTGCGGACAATTTGATTAGTGTACCACAGCTGACTGGGCGTGGTTTTGAGATTTCCTTCAAGAGGACTGTCTGTGTCATCAGAAAAGGCAAAAAGGACATGTGGCATGCAAAGTTGGTGGATGGTTTGTTCAGTCTAACTTATGATGATGTTGCTGTGTCTAATGCTGATACTTGTTGTGTTGCACAAACTAACAAGGTTCTTCATGCAGGATGCATTCACGATGCACATCGCAGATTTTGTCACCTCTCTTGGCAAGCGCTAGCCAAGATGCCTGAGTTGGTTGAAGGTTTGGACATCAAACCTTGTAAATATCACATGAAATGTGTATCTTGTGCAGAGAACAAGGTGAAGGTTGCTCCAAAAGGCAAGGAGTCTAGCAGGCAGGCTTCCAAACCCTACCAGCTAGTTCACACAGACCTGGTAGGCCCTCTAGCGCCCTCTTTGGGAGGAGCAAGGTACTTCATGGTTCTAATTGATTCTTTTTCCAGGTACATTCATGTGTTTATGCTCGAGCAGAAATCGCAAGCATTTCCTAGGTTCAAGGCATTCTGTGCTTGGTTGGAGAATGCTCATGGTAAACGTATTGGCTGTCTGTTTACTGATCGGGGCGGGGAGTTCACTTCTCAGCAGTTTGAAGCTTTCCTGACTGAGAAGGGAATCCAGCATGACTTGTCAACGCCTAGATCGCCATGGATGAATGGGCTTGCGGAGAGAGCAAATCAAACGTTGCTGCAAGGAATAAAAACCTTGTTGCATGATGCCAACCTCCCTGAGAAGTTTTGGGGGGAAGCTCTCTCGAATTTTGTTTACTCTTTTAATCGCAGACTGTCATCACCTATTGGCTGCACTCCCTATGAGAAGATGTTTGGTAAGAAACCTAACACCAAGCACTTGAGAATCTTTGGTTCTGACATGTGGGTGCACACCCCACAAAGCAACAAGCTTGGGAAGCGTGGGGCACATGGTTTGTTCATGGGGTACGAAAAAGGTGCATACAGGGTATGGATGACTAACTCTAAATCCATAAAGTTCACGAGGAGTGTTGAGTACAATCCTAAGTGGGGGGAAAATGTGGGAATTTTCCAGAGTTACCCAGAGGAGGATGAAGGTGATGTGAAGAAAGCAGGTCATGCTGAGAAAGCTGAGGAAACTGAGGATGAGGATGATGATGATGATGATCAGAGTTCGGATTCCAGTTCAGTGGGCGGCGCTGCTGCTGCTGTCAGTGACAGTGATGACACAGCAGACTACAAGAGCGCAAAGGCCTCAGTCAGACCATCTGATGCGTCTGACAATGAACTGGAAGAACCACTGTTCACCATTGGTCACTTTTCTCCTAAGAAGGAGGAGATGAGTCCAGAAGACTTGCGTCTGGTTCGCAGGTCTGAAAGGGCGACCAAAGGCAAACCTCCTAAGAGATTTGCTGATGAGTTTGCTAAGATGGCAACTGCTATTCTTAGTAGCTCAGAGAAGGTGTGGGAACCTTCAAGCTTCAAAGAGGTTCAGGAGTTAACCTCTAAAGATGCTGAGCCTTGGCTTAATGCCATGAAGGCTGAAGTTGATTCCTTAAACAGGAACCAAACTTGGGAACTGGTACCGGTAGTCCCAGGAATGAGACTGGTTGGCAGCAAATGGGTCTTCAAGGCCAAGACAGACCAGAATGGCAAGGTTGTCAGACACAAAGCCAGATTGGTTGCCAGAGGTTTTTCACAGGTACCAGGGCAGGATTACCACGAGACCTACTCACCCACGGTCAAATATGAGAGCATTCGGCTGATGCTCAAGATCGCTGCGGAGGAGAAACTGCATGTTTCCCATCATGACATTAATACAGCTTTTTTGTACGGGATTTTGAACGAGCAGCTGTACATGCTTCCACCTGATGGGATGCAGATACAGAAGGGAATGGTCTGTAAACTGCGGAAATCCTTATATGGTCTCAAGCAGAGTGCCAGGTGTTGGAACACAAAACTCACTGAAACGTTGCTTTCTCTAGGTTTTCACCAGGGCAAAGCTGATCCGTATGTGTTTGTCAAGGAGGAGGGGCAAAACAAACTGTATTGTTTATGTTTTGTTGATGATCTTCTGATGTTTTGGAAGAATCAGGCTTTTTACCAAAGCACCCTAGCTCAGCTGAAGGAGCACTTTGACATGAAGGATCTTGGTGAGGTATCCAACTATCTTTCTCTGCAGGTGGAGAGGGACCAAGCAGGTAATTTTCTGGTACACCAAACACAGAAAATTACTGATGTATTAACCAGGTTGAATTTGGTTGATGCAAACCCAGCAGACACACCGATGGTGACAGGTTACCAGGTAGACAGTACTGCTGAAGCGTTTTCTGACACAACACTGTACAGATGCATTCTAGGCAAGTTGAATTTCATTGCTAGATGCTCAAGACCTGACATTGCTGTAAGCACTAACCTGCTTAGCAGACATGCTAACAATCCTACTGTTCAGGATTGGAAAGCTCTGAAGCGCATAGCCCGCTATTTGAAAGGGACTATGCACTACAGGCTGAGGTTCACCAGTCAGAAGACTGGAGGTCTTGAAATCTTTGCAGATGCAAGTTTTGGAAGTGACACCACGGATGGTACAAGCACTTCTGGAGTATGCTACATGTACAACCACTGCCTGTTTGACTGGTTGTGCAAAAAGCAGACAACAGTTAGCCTAAGTTCCTGTGAAGCAGAACTCAATGCTCTGTCATTTTCACTCATGGATTGTGAATGGTTGATGCAACTGTTTAAGGACATTGGGGTTTCTGTGAAATGTCCTATACAAGTGTATCAAGACAATAGATCTTGTTTGGCTTTGCTGAACTCGGAGAGTTGCAAGCAAAGGACCAAGCACTTGCAGATTAAGCTACATCGTGCAAGAGAGTGTATTCAGAAAGGACTCATTCAGGTGTCCTACATGCCAGGAAATGAAATTCCTGCTGATCTGTTGTCTAAGGTTGTTAACAGAGAACAACTGAAGGTTTACGCACAAAGGTTGCAATTGGGTTGAACCACAGGTACTACAGGTTACACGGAAAGGGGGAGGATGTTAGGATATTTCCGTTCCACCTTAAAAGGGAGCAGGATGTTTGTATAACAGCCTGCGTAAGTTCCTGTCTCACAGGATGTTTATGTTGTAAGTTCGTTTCGTTTTTGGCTGTTTTGCCTGAGCAGTCGGAGCAGACGGTCATGCCTTCTTTGTTCTGACCAACGCCTAATAAACTGTAAATATGCATGTTCTGCTCTCATGCTGTGCAACTTCTGTTGTGTGAATTCTGCTGATAGAGTGTGCACAAGTCCAAGAATGTGGCTATCTTTTCTTGAGGCTTCGTGTCGCTATAATTGCTAGATACTGCATGACTAAGGGAGGTCGATGGATCGTCCGGCACCGAGCTTGGGGGCTCAGATGGATTTTATCTCCCTGGCAGTATCCCAACACAGGCGCCCCGGAAACAATAGCCGACAGCCACATCAGACGTTCGGCTTCCAAAAAATGTTTGAAAACCAGAACACTTACTTCTGGGTTTTCGGTGTTTGGGAACCAAGGCATTTGAGAACCAAGGTACCACTGTTTCCAGTTAGTTGGATTTGAATGCATCATTTGGGGTGCAATCCTATACACACTTAACTGGAAGTAAGTCCAATTAAACTCAAGGAAGTTTATTTCTAAGTAGGCCTGTACTGTTAAAAAAACCCCCAAAAACCTTGAGGTGAGAGATGTCATGGTATGGAAATACTTTCTCCCCCAAGAGTAATAAGGTATAAAATAGAGTGCCAGAGTGCTAAATGGCTAGCCCCTGGCCTCTGAAGTTAAAATGCCTGAATGGATTTTGAACATTAAATTTTAAGCAAAGTAAGTTTAGGCTGGCAAGAAATATTCATGATTTTCAGAAGCTCGTTTTCATAATTTACGAGTTGCAAGGTATTCCGGCATTTGTCACAGGGAGCCAGAGAGCCGCACAAAATGTTAATAACTCTCCTCCCCTCGTCTTCTGGGCATCTGGCAGGCATGGGGGCCTCCTGAGTATTCCCGCTCTGCAGTGTCATGGTGTATGTGCGGCATACAAGATGGGGATAGCTCTGCGAACATTTCACATCCAGAGAGAAAGGGCTCAGCCTCCACACATCTCATTTACACTTTAGAAGGCCAACTTTTTGCCTTTGAAATGCTAACTCTCCCAGCCCCGAACAGGCTTAAACCACAAGAAAGCAAACATGCTTCAGCAGAGCAAGGGACAAAGGTCACCGCCTTATTTTCATTTAGGAGCAACCGTGATTACACAATGCTCCGTCACCTGCTCCTGGGATCTGAGCGATCTGTTACATCCCTGTATACTTTTTTTTTTGCTTCAAAATAATCAAAGGGAGACAAAGAACAGGAGTGTTTATAGCTGCTTTGATTAAATGGCTATGAAAGCCCAGGGAGCCCAAAGCTGCCTTTGTTCTGCCTACTGCTGCTCTTTCTCCAGGCTGAGGAATGTCGGCACTTGATGTTCTCTCTGACCAGCAGCCTGGGAATGAATGGCAATTCTGATTCTGCAGGACTGTCATTCATGTAATCATGAGGGGAGCCAACGAAACCTTCACATAATACCTTTCTGTGAGCATCCAGTCATGGGAAATGCTTGCAATGAGGATAATTGCGTTTCTCAAAATCCCTGCCCTGTGAACTGTCCCTTCATTCCATCGGGTGCAGATGTTAATCTACAGACTTCAAATGATTTTAGGAGAATGAGGGCTGTTTCCCCAAACTGTGGGTATGGGTGTGTTGTAGTAGAGGATGCTATTTCAAGTTACTTGTATGGCTAGGGGAATATTCATATTTTATGCCAATCAAGTGAAGGCCACTAGAACCCGCTTCCACATGGCAGCTCTGCAATTAGGAAGCCACAATGTTTACATGCCTCTTACCAAGTAGTTTCGACAATGCATGGAGTGCCTCTTGGGAGGAACCTCTTGGGAAATATTTAATAAGCAATTCAAGAGGAATGGATACTTTCCCTCCTGTTCCAACTGCAGTTGCAGATTTCACTGTATTGTTTTTAACTAATGCTGTATTGTTTTTAACACTTGATTGGAAGCCGCCCAGAGTGGCTGGGGAAACTCAGTATAAATAAATTATTATTATTATTATTATTATTATTATTATTATTATTATTATTATAGCTCACATGCATTGAAGCCTTTTGAAGCCGTGAGTCAGACGAAGTGCAGTTTTTACCTTGTGCCTTGAGAAGCATAAATTACTGCTGCTTAATGACTTGTTTTATGGTTCCTGTGCATGCAGCAATGTACCCCCCGCTTGTCTTTTTCTCTTTGCCTCCGGCTCTCTAGACAAGCAAGCTCATCAGGTGGTAAAAGTGTTCCTGGACTACAGGCTACAGATGGTGGGGGTGAGTGAGGGTGCATGACTGAATGCACCCCAATGAAAGTACATTCCTCTATGGAGAAAACTAGCAGTTCAGGGAGAAGGCTACAACCCTTCCCCTTTACGTCTCCTCTTCCATAGGCGGGGACGTTTTTCTGATGGAGAAATGTTCAGTCAGGCTATTGCCTCACCTGCAGTCCAGAAAGGTTTTCCAACTGCATGATTAGCTGTGTGTCTAGAGAGCCTCTCATGCCCAAACATGTACAGAAAAGCAGCAGAGCTCTAGAAAGTTAACATAAATATTTTTTTGGGGGGGAGGGGGTTTAAATGTGGACTTCAGCAGAGAATACAAGGAGTTAAGATCATTTTAATAGCATAAAATGAGGGTGTTTTAAAAATAGGCAATTGACCTTTGAGGGATGGGAACCACTGGAGATGAAACAGCTGGCTGCCTTAATAACTCTTCTCTTCCTCCTCCTCATGTGGCTTTTGAGAAACTTGCGTAAATAGCCTCTCTGAGTGGGATAGCTTTAAAAAAATGTCCTTGGTCTGGACATGTACTGCATGGCATCATACACTAAATCTTCATTCTGCTTCCAGAGGGCTGGTAACACAATGTTCTATGCACTGCCACACATGGAATCTGAAATCAAAATTTAGGAAGTGCTACTTCCTAATAAAGTTAAATGAAGAGAAGGAAATTTAATAAAGGGAAGTGACATGAAAAAGTGCACCACAGAATGCGGTTGGGTGGATTCCAATCCAATCATAGAGATGTAGAGTTGGAAGCGATCATGAGGGTCATGTAGTCCAACCTCCGGCAGTGCAGGAACCTTTCACCCAACATGGGACTCAAACCCACAACCCTGAGATTAACAATCTCATGTTTTACTGACTGAGCTATCCAGCTCATACTACACCCATGGTAGCCAATAAATAAAGTAATAATCTTTATCATCATCACTGCCTTACATCCTATCTTGTTTCCATGGCCTACTGATCTTCAGTGATCTTGTCAGGCAATAATCATATAGCTGGTTGCTTCTCATTCGATGCTGGAGGTCTTTGCTCACATTTCACTAGCAACCAATAATATTCAGTAACAATCCCTCCCAGTCCGGCTACCACATCCCTTCTGACTGCAAAGTGATGTGGGGAATGTGGGTGCATGAGCGCCATGGGCACGTATTCAATAGTGCCTGTGCATCACTAGTAACACAGCAGAACTTTTCACCCAAGTCCAACTTTTGACATTGCCATTGGTGCCCCTTTGCTTATTCACAGTGTAGCGAAACCCCCAGGAGGCTCCCTGCTTCCCTCCCTTGCATAGCCAATGCCTGAAAAGCATGGGAACCCTTAACAAATCAGTTATTTCAAGGCCACTGGCCTACTCTCATAAATGATAAAGCACATCTCCCCTGATTTCTTTTTAAGTTTGCATATAGGGCAATGAGTTCATTCTATGGCAAAGCTTACGCAATCAAGGTCTGGATTTTTTGTTCGCTTCATTACTTTTATTATCTGGAAATGCCCCAAGAACTTCAGGCTGATCGTTCAGCTGTATGCGGTGATGAAGTTCAGCGAGGCATTTCTGTAGTCTAGTTTCTATATTATTCATAATCATCAGAAAGTGGATTCATACAACAATCTGAAGAGGAAATCCCTCTGCATTACGTGCTTGCCTGTGACATCACTTTGTGCTAATCGCTTACCCGTCTTCACCACAGGCCACAACTGTTGTATCAGCCAGGGCCTTGCACTGTATAGAATGATTCAATTTCTGCACTTCCTGCTTAGCACACACAGACACATGCATAAATAACAACAACACTAATATGTGCAGAAAGTTAAAAGTGCCTGAGGCTCCTTCTGGATGGGCAGCATAATGGCTATCTGCTGGCCAATGTGAATTAGGGTTGCCAGGCCTCCAGGACTCACCTGGAGTCTCCATGCTTGCCTTTGCAGGTGGCAGGTGGAGAGCTTGAATTTCCAGGTGGGCAAGAGTGCCTTTAACTCTAATTTTTGTTATTATTAAGAGGACTGTGCATGCAGCCTGCAAGCTCCAGCCTAGTAGGAGCTGGCGGAAAATTATTGTGCAGACACTCTGTGGGGGTCAGAAGGAAATTGAATGCATACAGTACTGACTGGCCATTGTTTCTGGACATCTTCACATCTGTGTAATACTTTCTGTGTGAGGTGATTACCAAAGATGTTCCCGAGACTTCAGCTATTGTGAAATGCATCTGCTTGGACTCTGTCTGGTGTAACCAGAAGATAGACAAAAATTATGCAGGGTAGTTTTTCTGGCTCCCTACACATTGCTTGGTGCTGTTCAAGATGCTGATGTTAACGTATAAGCCCCAAACAACTTGGGACCTAAATCCTTGAAGGAGGGCCTCTCTCTGTACCAGCCAACCAAGGCTTTGAGACTGACAGGGGAGGCCCTTCTCACTGCTGAAGAGACAGGAATAGCTTGTTATGTAGAGACACTGGGTAGGGTCTTCTCTGTGGTGGCACTTGGCCATGGAATTCCTTCTCTCTATCATATAAGTTTCTGAAATTGTGTTTATCCAGGCTTTTGCTGTTGCCTAAATTGTTGGCTGTCTTTTTGGTGTTTTAACTAAAACTGCCTGGGATTCTGATCAGATGAATGGCAGTTTGGAAATCAAAGAAACAGATAAATAAACAATCCTGGATCCCATGAGATGCCCTTCCAGGGACCAAAGGATTGCACTCTGTAGAAGACAGAATATTTTGTCAGTTTGTGCAGGCAGAAAAAAAGTATTTCCCTTCCTCCCCCAACATGCGAAAGTAACATTCAGAACCACCCTGCATGCTGTTCTCGTTCTCCGTATACCCATGAGTATAAAAAGCAAACAGCCTAGGTAAACAGGAACTTGGGGCTTCAGTGATGAAAAACTTCAAGCCCTGCCCACATGCACACAGAACCGTTTGCCTAGGGCCCTGAAACTGTTCTCAGAGGATTATGATTCATGCCAAGCTCACCTCCTTCTCAAAAACTATGTGTGCTGCTTAGTTACATCCGTCACTGAGTTCCTCTGTTATGCAATTGCTTCCACATCACTTTTTTTTTTTTAAGAAACCCAACACACACAAAACACCCTACCACCACTCGATTGGCACTTCTCCTGGCAGCTTTGGCAGAGCTGCCAACACGCTGAATGAGCGTGGATGATGAACTCGCTCTGAGATAGTCCCTCTGGGTTACACTGGAGGCGCATTGGCAGAAGCTACATAGAAACATGCAGAGTTCTTTTTCTTTTTTTCTTTTGGCCTGGGCTAGACCTGCTTGCTGAATAGCTGAAGAACTTCTTTCTTAATAAGGCTTTTTTTTCACTCCAGCCATTCACAAGCACTTGATTCACCCATCTATTTTTAGATCATCTGTGATGTGGGATATTATTGCAAGCAGAGTAAGGAGAGAGCCATTCATGCCCCCAGAGTTCTAAAGTGGGACCGAACAATGGCACAGTGTTGGGGGCAGGGAGAGGGACAAACAAACAGAAAAGTTAAAGAAAATAAAACTGAACGGTTTGTTCATAAGGGTTTAATTACATCAAACAAAAGAGTGGGTTAGTGGAGTAGAGAGGCCTTGGTGCCATGAATACTATGACTCCAGCCCTGATTGGGATGCTAGCTTCCTGCGTTCTTCAATAAGGAAGTGCCAGCCAACTCCTTCTAAAGTAACCTTTTGTGATGTCATCCAAGGCAGCATAGCATGAGTATCACATCAACACTTTCCCACAGAAAGAACAATGTGGATATAAAGTGGCCTAGTGGGTATAGTTTTTGGATTTGGCTTGGGGATGACCACGTTTCAGATTTTGACTGAAGGGCAGAAGCCACTGCGGGCTGACTGGAGCAGGCTCTGAACTACGGTGGCTGCTAGAATCACAGAACTGATGAGTAGGAAGGGACCACGAGGGTCATCTGGTCCAACTCCCTGCAGTGCAGGAATCTTTTGCCCAATGTGGGTCAAATCCATGACCCTGAGATTAAGAGCCTCATGCTCTACAAGCTGAGCTATCCTACTTGTTTTGAATCTGGGGTGGCCTGTAGCAATACCTTTTCTTAGGGCAATGTCAGGATCCAAAAGAAACCTGGCTCCAAGGTGAGAACACTTGTGAACTCAAGTAGGTGAATGAAAAGGAGAAGCCGCCAAGAGCAACAGATAACAGGGCTGGTGTCTGTCTCCTCAGAGGCCTTACCGTGGTGCTCATATTATAGAGGTGGAACAGCAGAGACAGCCCAGCCCTTCATAACAGACTCCCTAGCTACTGCTTTGAGAAGACTATGGGAAAGTCATGGTTGGCTAAAATAGGGGGAGTTACAGCAGGACGTGTGGGCTTTCATTACCAGGACCTTACCTTTCTCCATATAATGCAAGCACTGCAGACAATGGATTGGTTTAATATAGCACACATAGTTTTTTCCTAGGTAGCTAAATATTTTGGTGAAAAAGTGTCCTTAAAGCCAGACATACTGCCAACAATTTGTTAGGCTTTAATTGAGCCACAGATAATGTTGCTGCTGTTTTAAATCTGAAAATCAGTTACAAATATTCTTGTGGTTATTTTGAATTCCATCGGACGATTCATAATGGTTCTCTTTAGTATTTCCCATCAACTCGTTTCTCCGCTGTATTGAAAGAATCACCCAAGGCTGACTTTGTCTCTGCTTGTAGCACCAGGGTGTTTGCAGCCTAGGATGCTTCTGGGCTGCTTATTCATTTTCTTTTGTTTATTTTAATACCGGAGGAGGATATTCACCTGGATTATTTGCACCCTTTTGAAATCCAATGAAAACAGATCTAGGCTTCTGGATGAATATTTTTGGGTACTGAGGTTTATATGTGCTGTGCTCTACCTCCACTGTCAGAGGCATTATGCCTCTGAATGCTAGTTGGTGGGAATTGCAGGAGGGGAGGATGCTGCTGTGCTCAGGTCCAGGGTGCAGGCTTCCCACAGGCATCTGGTTGAGAAGACGGTGCCCGACTAGATGGGCCATTGGCCTCATCCAGAAAGCTTGTCCTGTGTTCTCATGCTTGGCCCTCTCCAGTGTGGAGAGCCAGTGTGGTGTAGTGGTTAAGAGCAGTAGTCTCGTAATCTGGTGAACCGGGTTCGCGTCTCCGTTCCTCCACATGCAGCTGCTGGGTGACCTTGGGCTAGTCACACTTCTCTGAAGTCTCTCAGCCCCACTCACCCCACAGAGTGTTTGTTGTGGGGGAGGAAGGGAAAGGAGAATGTTAGCCACTTTGAGACTCCTTAGGGTAGTGATAAAGTGGGATATCAAATCCAAACTCTTCTTCTTCTTCCCCCACCTCATGCAAAAAACAGTCAGAGCCAAACAAGACATTCCCAAATGATGGGGGATCAAGGGGACATTCAGAGGATGAGAATCAAAGAATCTTAGAGTTGGAAGTAACCCAAGGGTCCTATAGTCCAAGCCCCTGCAATGCAGGAATCTCAACTAAAGCATCCATGACAGATGGCCACCCAACCTCTGCTTAAAAACCTCCAAGGAAGGAGAGACCACCTCTCGTGGGAGTCTGTTCCACTGCCAAACAACTCTTACTGT
Source organism: Podarcis raffonei (assembly GCF_027172205.1). Classification (NCBI taxonomy): domain Eukaryota; kingdom Metazoa; phylum Chordata; class Lepidosauria; order Squamata; family Lacertidae; genus Podarcis; species Podarcis raffonei. Next base: position 78,358,862 of record NC_070604.1, on the reverse strand, counting down.
CAGAAAGTTTTTCCGAATGTTTAGTTGGAAGATCCTTTCTTGCATCTTGAAGCCATTGGTTTGAGTCCTACCCTATAGAGCAGGAGAAAACAAGCATGCTGGCTCCTCCATGTGACAGCCCTTAAGATACAGTGGTACCTTGAGTTAAGTACTTAATTTGTTCCGGAGGTCTGTACTTAACCTGAAACTGTTCTTAACCTGAAGCACCGCTTTAGCTAATGGGGCCTCCTGCTGCCGCTGCGCCGCCGGAGCACAATTTCTGTTCTTATCCTGAAGCAAAGTTCTTAACCTGAAGCACTATTTCTGGGTTAGCGGAGTGTGTAACCTGAAGCGTATGTAACCTGAAGCATATGTAACCAGAGGTACCACTGTATTTGAAGGTGGCTATCATATCTCTTCTCAGTCTCCTCTTTTCCAGGCTATACATTCAAAAGCTCCTTGTAAGGCTGAGTTTCCAGACCCTTGATCATCTTGGTTGCCCTCTGCACATGTTCCAGCTTGTCAACATCCTTATTAAATTGTGGTGCCCAGAATTGGACACAGTATTCTACATGTGGTCTGATTAAGGTGGAATAGAGTAGTACTATTACTTTCCTTGACCTGGGTGTGGACACTATACTTCTGTTGATACAGCCTAGAATAGCATTAGCTTTTTTTTGCTGCTGCATCACACTGTTGACTCATGTTAAGCTTGTGGTCCACCAAGATCCCTAGACCCTTTTCACATATACTGCTAGAAAGCCAGGTGTCCCCCATCCTATATTTGTGCACCTGGTTCTTCCTGCATAAGTGCAGAAGCTTACATTTGTCCCTATTGAAATTCATTTTGTTAGCTTGTGCCCAGTTCTCCAATCTGTTAAGGTCATTTTGAATTCTGATTCTGTCTTCTGCGGCATTAGCTACCCCTCCCAATTTGGTGTCATCTGCAAATTTGATGAGCATCCCTTCAATTCCTTCATCCAAGTCATTCATTTTTTAAAAAACCCTTCCACAAATGCTGCTGAGGAGGATCTCTTCTACGTGCAATAAGACACAGAGACTGGTCAGAAAATAAACAGTACTATACACGTCTCACAAGCAAGACTTGGAAGCTGCCAGCATACTCAATATCCTTAGGCAATATTCCAACAACTGGTGCCAATGCATTGGCTAGCAGGATCTTCTTTCATCCGCTGCAACTACTTTTCCTGCAGAAACAACTCTAATGTTTGCCTAAGATGGGGTTTGGAAGACGAACCGACCTCAGATCAACAGTGGTTTCTCTTTCTGGAGGTGACTAAGGGCCACTTCCAGAGATGACTAAGGGCATATTCATACCACAGACTTGTACTAGTATGGCAGTCATTTCCACTCCTCAGGGAACCCTTGGAATTGAGGGTCTACAGATCTGTAAATTGTAAAATGCAATGCTTTGCACCCTCACCAGGCTACAATTCCCAGTATTTATTGGGGCAGCAGTGACAAGCTGGTACAAAATAAATATATGGCGCATCCCGATTTATCCATTTTGTTTTCATTCAGCTTTTCATTCTTCCAATCTTCAATTCTCCATATTTCCGCATCAGTTTGCATTTATTTATTTTTTTAAAAAGAAATTATTAGCATTTTGTGGCAAATTTCTCCTAATATACACATCTATATGCAATTTTGCCCAAAACTCACATTTTTGCAAAGGCATTTTCTCTAATGTAATACATTTTGTGTGTGTTTCCCCCCATTAATATATTCATTTTTCTGAGCACTTTACCCCATTGTATACATTTTTGTACATATGATTTGGCACTGCTAACTTTGGAGAAGTATGAATTCTAAAGCATGGCTTTGTTTCGATTTGTGGATTGTTTCAGAAAGTTCAGTTAGGTAGTCTTGTTTTAAATGTGAATTGAATCAAGTTTCTCCCTTGTCCCTAATAGCGCAGTTATACAGGTGAGACTATTAGTATTGGACATTATACATATAGTCTTATGTCTGAGTCTAAAATTCTATGGAAACATGTATGGACCTATGGGCAGGGGGTGCATCCCCCCCGTATTTTGTTCCTACTTTTGTTTTTGCTGCATCTTTTTTATTGTATGCCTCAGTTACAAATGGCAAATTAAAAACAACATATTTTTTTAATTTCTTAAAAAATATCTGAAAGAAAAGATCCAGGGACTCCCTGGCTACTTGCTCTCCTAAACCCTATTCTGACTTCTATACGCTGAGTCTCCCATTGCTTACAGAGTAAAAACCTGTATTCCTGCTGCCAGGCAAGGGGCAGATCTGGGGCAGGGGGAACTGAGCAACAACAAAAAGGGATTGAATGAAGAAAAGGGGGAACTGAGGGATGGGCTGCAGAGGAAAAGGGATGCTAGAGGTAGAGGTTGCAGAGAGACCTGTAGGACACAGAGAGAAAGATAGCTGAGAGATAGGGGTGAGGATCTGTGAAGTACTGGGAAAAGACGGAGAGCTACAAAGCACCGGGCTGCAATGGGCCGCAGAGAGAAAAAGAAGGGGAGGCTGAGGAATGGGAGGGAGCGAGACTGGAATGGGAGAGAGGGAGTAACTGAAAGAGGATGCAGACCTATGGAGCAGAGAGAGAAAGTGAGCCTATTATAGGGTGCAGAGAGAGAGAACAATGGAACAGAGAGAGAAGAGAAGGGAAATGCAATTGAGTAAGGAGTTAACAGGCTTTATTAGACTAAGGAAGGCTGACAGTCACACCACAAGTTTCCTCAAAAAATGGTGTGTTTTCATAATGTTCTAGAACTCAGGATTTAGCACCTCCTTTTACTATGTTGGGAGTAATTTTAAACTGCTGTAATCATTTACAATATATTAATTGTTTGCCTTTCTGTTGATGTGCTTACAAACTGATTTTAGAATAAAATTAATTAATATATTAACAATTTTTTAATAAGCAAAGAAAAAGAACGTATTTTCTGACACACAGACAGGAGAAGTGAGCTTAATGCATAATGGTTTTTAAAAGCCTTGTGGGTTGAAATAGTCACAAAAATACTTTTGTGAAGCTAACATTGCAGCACTTTCTTCTTAAATGAATAAAGAAATATAAACGGCCCTCAAAGTGATTTGAGTTGTGCACCCTTTGCCCTCAGGGAACACTGTGTTCATGACACTAAAACAGATGTAAAAATAACAGCACTATTATTATTATAACCATTCTTTTCTCCCACTGAACAGAATGAAGACAAGCTACAAAGAAATACAAAATAAGTCAAGCTATAATGTGGTCATCATTTAAAACAAAGAAACAACAGAATGGTTGCAGATATCAGCTTCTTGGGTAATGTGCCATAAACTTAAAATGGCTACCTTGGCTCATAGTGGGAACCAGCATGGATCTCAGGCCCCAATCGGGCCTTAACCGTTCAGCTCATGTTGGCCAAGAAGAACTGGCCAAGAAGGCCTCTTATGTGTTTCTGTCTCATCTTGGAAATCTTTTTACCCCAACATGATGTCCTCCAGATCTTGGACTGCATCCCCCATCATTCCTGACCATTGGCCACAGCTATGGCTGATGGGAATTGTAGTCCCAAACATCTCAGAGGCACCAGGCTGTTGACGGCTCTTCTAGAACATAGACAGGATGATAGTTCCTCACTGCTAATCTTCACTTACTTGCATCTTCGGGCTGTGTTGCCTCTGCTTTGGTACATAAAAGTGTTACTTTTAGGTGCCAAGAACTCCTGGGGCCTGGGCCATGTTATTAATTAAATGTATTGTTGATTATAATAATAAGTCCTGTAAACTGCAGCCAGTCCCTTTTTTCTCCACAGACCACCTCCAGTCACAGCAAGCAAAAGACAATATGGCAGACAGCATGATTCCAGGTCTAGCATATTAAGACAGTGGCGATGCACTCAAAGGGTACATGAGGATAAGTGCCTTCCTGGCACTATTATTGGTTTCTCACCATCTGTGAGTGCACAGAACTCATGACTTTTGTTCTGTGTCCAAATTCAGAACCAACCAAGCTGAAAGGTTTAGCCAGTCGCTGTGTTCTCTCAGTCTGAACTGAAATGTGTCCAAAACATCTCATGTGAAACTGGCAAAGGAAATATTGGACTAAGAACATTTTAGAAAAACCTCTCGAAGGGCAAAGGAGGAATTAAGTGCTAATATTTTATTTTCCAAATTTTCCACAAACTGGCTGCCTTTTCAAAAAGGCCTGGCCGCCCTGAAGGTTTTTACCCCCTTTAGAAGTCAAGTTTTAATGGAGCCTGATACATATGGAAGCCTAGTAAATCGTACTTCTTTGTATTTATGACTTTGGGAGAATGGGGAGGACATATGGCATGTCCATCTGACAATCTGAGTCTTGTTGGAATCCTGACCATACTGAATTCCATTGAACTCTTCCCCCCTGGTACATACACATGTTAAACACATGAAATAGCTTTGAGTCAGTTCATTGAGTCCAATACTGTCTGTTCCTGGTAGCAGTGGCTGTATAACGTCTCAGGAAGGTGTCTTTCAAGCCCTGTTGCTTGAGGCCCTTTGAAGTGAAAATGCCAAGCATTGAACTTGAGACCTTCTACATTCTTTGCTTATTTGTAGAAATGTTCTGTGCTGCTCAACATACACTATACCAGAGCAGGTGTACATTCTAAGACTTGAAATACCTGTTCTATGACTAATCCATAACCCCTCTCCTAAATTTCTACTTCTAGTTCCATAACTGCAGAGGTACATGTGAGAAGTCACAGTAATATTGACTGGTATTTGAAGACGCTCCCTCTGTCAACCTGTGGAGACGATTAGGTGCTGCTGTGATACAGGAGCAAAGCAGCCCGGTCCAATGTGTTCTATGTTTGTTCAGTATCATACAGATTTGTGAAAAAAGTATCTATCAGCATAGGCAGTCTCTGTCTCAGATCAACACAGCCGTGTGTTGTCTGTACTGCAACTGTTGAAATCTTAAGCACAAACACTTACGGGATTCAGGAAAAATCAGTTGGACTCGCTTCCAAATAAGCATGTTTAGGGTGGGTGAAAAAGCACGTCCTTTTTATTCCTTTAAAATTTTCTGGCCCAATCTTTTGACCAAAACCAGACCTTCTGGGCATCTTACAATCAGATGAAAACATTTATATACTGAGATGGTTGACTCCAGAGATCCTGTGATCAGAGTTCCACTCAGGGAAGGCACTTGCAGGAATTGTCTTCTGATAGAAGGGGGAGGTGATTTTCACCAGGGCTTACTATTTTGCAGAAGGGGTTCAATTGCATACCAACAAATTTAGGTTTGCACAATTAACATGCATTAAAGTGCAAACTAAAAATAAAAATTAAAAAAACAGATTTTTTTGCAGTAAGGAAAGTGATGGGAAAATGCACTATATAGTTTGGGGATAACAACTGATTTATGGGAAGTCATGTAACCTCCATGCAAACAAATCAGAATGAATGATCTATAAAGAGCAGACATCTGACACATAACCTCCACGCACGCTTTATGCAAACAAATCAGGATGAATGCTCAATAAACACCCCAGTTCTCCATTCAGTCCCCTATGCTCCCCCAGCAAAATTGCCTCCCGCCTTCCATCAACGGGAGACTTTGCTGGGTCAAAGGTGCTTCATACTGTACTCTGGATTCATGTCAGGCTGTTTTACAGGATTCAGTTTCTTGCCATGAAAATTAAAGAATACAAAAACTCACAGCCTCTGAGGGCTTCCATTTGTTTGCTACTGTATTCCAGATTTTTGGTAGCATTTGACAAAGGGGGAGAGTTTGCATCACATACTTATCAACATTTTAAACCTTCCAGTCTGACTTGCATAGTATTATCTTATTTCTCTTCACTGTCTATAAGCTGCTACTTCTTTGGGGTGTTGGAAAACATCAAATGGTCCTGTCTCATCCCAGTGTGGGTGGAGACTTGTCTGAATATTTGAAATGTTTTTGTTAGGGGCAGATCTCGGATACATCCAAGCTCTGGCCAATGGAACACAGAAAACCCCCTCCAAGGGCCTTAATGTTATCATTCTGGACAGCCGAAGCCTTGGGAATAAGGATTGTCAATGTTACCTTGAAATGTATTTTTGTGTCTTGCCAGAGTGTTATCATTCTGAGAAGCTACAAAATGCCTCAGGGTCTGGGCACTGGGCCAGACTCTGTCCTTGAACAATTCTGTGAAGCTCCTCCTGACTCCCACATATCTGAAGGACAAGATGGGCGCACAGACTTTTGCGAAGCTGCACCGATAACACCACCTGCAAGCCTGAGAAAGCAGAGGCAAGATCAGCAATAGCAGCTTACAAAATGGCAAAAATGCCATTTAACAGGCATGGAGCAGACTTCATGAAGTGGTAGAAAGTGATACCACCCAGTGACCTTTGAAAGAGAACTCTTTGAAACTTTCCCTTCTTCTGCCCTCAGGTATTTTTAATCCACGCATGTGCCCTCTTTTGAAAATCATGCCTGGTTCCTCTGTGAATTAGTTATATTGGTAGCTTCCATTATGCAGTTCAGTGACAAACTTGTTCCATATCGCAGGCTCTTCTCTCCTTAAAAGCATTCTGATCCAGGCCCCTCTGTGCTTTCTGCTATAGACATGGAGTTCTTGTGCCTGCAAACCTCTCTAATTAAATCAGCACATGCAAAAAGGGAACATAAATGCATCCTCCATGGAAATGAATAGCCCTGGCAGGTGGAGAGATCTGTTGTGCATGAAACTCTCTTCATATGTAACAACAACAACAATAGCTGCAAGTGGCTATAAACCACATTACGCAACACCACACATGCACAGAGGGTAAGTGTTCCGTTATGTACTAAGCTTGGATCCTAGAACAGTAGGCAGGTAGGATCCTAGAATGCATTGGCTTGCATTTATTGCCTTGCAGGAGAGGACCAATCAGGCTCCAGGAGGAAGTTAATCAGGCTATTAGGCTGGTAGGATTGTAGAATCCAACAACTGATTGGCCTGCAGGAGAAGACCAATCAGGCTCCAGGAGGGAAGCAGAATCAGCCAATCAGACGGGACTCATTGTGTAAATAATGTACAGTGGTACCTCAGGTTAAGTACTTAATTCATTCCGGAGGTCCGTTCTTAACCTGAAACTGTTCTTAACCTGAAGCACCACTTTAGCTAATGGGGCCTCCTGCTGCTGCCGCGCCACCGGAGCCTGATTTCTGTTCTCTTCCTGAAGCAAAGTTCTTAACCTGAAGCACTATTTCTGGGTTATCGGAGTCTGTAACCTGAAGCGTATGTAACCTGAAGCATATGTAACCCAAGGTACCACTGTATATAAAGGCCTGAGGTTTTGGGGGAAATTCAATCACTGTTTTACAAGCTGCAATAAAGAGCATGAAACCACTACAGGACTCCGAGTATATTTCATGTTCCTAAGTACCAATTGTATCCTCTGATATGCCCAGTAACATTGCATGGAACGCGTTGGCCCAATGCCTACCAGATACACTGTGCCTTTAACATCTGTACCGCATGCAAGCAGAAATGCAGCTTCCTCAATCATTGTTGCCCCGTGCTGAGACAGATTACCTGGGATTGCTCCCTGGGATGTTGCTGTAAAAGGCACAGTGCTTCTGTCAAAAAGAGAAAAGTGGGGGGAGGAAAGGGAGAGGAAGTAGTAGTCTTAGGCTTGGCAGAACCTTAGGCTTGGCAGAAGTTTTTCCTGTTGAGTGTGCAGATGAACAGGGCATATGTGCTCAAAGAGGTGTGAGAGGAACCAGCATGAGATGAGGACAAATGTGGCTTATGGGGGCTGGATATATTGAAGGAGTACATTTGATCCCACCCAATTGGCCTAGGCAGACATGCTGTACATTACGCCGTACATTCGCCTCTTCATAAAGCCCTGTTGGAAAATGAAATTAGGCAAAGCACGTATTTCTTTGTCTTTGCACTCACTGAAGTAAAACTGGTTTTCACTTTCCTAATGTGGTTGGTTCTATTCCCCCACACCCCACCCCGTAAGCAACTGCTAAGCTGCTGTTCTTTTAAAAAGAGTGGGGGCGGGGCGGGGAACCAGGCCACATTGTTCAAAGCAAACACTCTTCAGTATCTGGTGGAACAAATATACAATTGCACGCCCAGACCTCAATCTCTAAACCCAGCTGGACAAAGACGGAGTGAAAATGCATGCAACCGCGAGAGGAAAAACACCTTTATCTCATCTCAAAAGGGCTCCATCAAGAACAATTCTATAGCTATGCTCTCTTTTTTTGTTAGCAATACCCTTTCAAAAAGCTGAAAATAGCATTTATTTTCCTACTGATTTGTGTCTACCCATTGACTTTCCCCACCCCCCTCTGCTTTTCTCTCTCGAAAAATAGCTGAAATTAAATTGCTCTTTTCCTTAACTTGTTTAAACACCTGCACCACCAGCCACAAAAAGTGTACATTATCTCTGGAAACTGTCACTCGAGTGCTCCTACTTAACAGCAGAGGGCACTCAAAGGTCTTGCTGTTTTGAGGGGACACACACCCAAAATTAGAAGCAGGGCCAGAAGTGCTGTCCTAATCCAGAATCAGCTAGTGATAAATCAAGACTATTCACCAATAGCTGCTTAATGTTTGCAGATCTGGGACCTACAAGAAGAACAAGTATTCCGAACAATAGGAAAGATTCTGTGCCCCTTCGCAGGCAATATTCACATTGAAGACCAAAGGTTTAGTAAGATCTTTAAGAACATGGCACACTCTTATTATAAATTAAGAATCAGGTTCAGCGCGTGCATTATACTTGCCCTGGCACTGCAGCCAGAAATATCCTCCTCAGCTGCAGCCATAATGATTGAAATTGCTCACCAGGGATTGCCACCAGCTCATTCTCCATACATAAACATGCAGTAGCATCAAAAATCGCAGCCGGTTGAACTCAGTCCAGAGCAATCTATTAGTTTAATCAACAGCCAAATACTTGTTTGAATAGATGTCTTTTTACTGTCTGTAGAAAGCAAACAGCGATAGAGCTAGGCAAATCTCCTCTGTAAGGGCACCCCATAGTCTACGTAAAACTACTGACAAAAACTCATCTATTATGTCCATGTTTTTAACATGTAATGGCAATGGAACACAGAGTGATCTGTCACCATCACATAAACATCAGAAGGGAGATTGAGGAATGGCAGAAAGTCTTGACCGGGGGTGGCGGCGTGAAAAACAGTTGGGAAGAGGTGCAAGAAAAAATTGAGAATGTTTGTAGAAAGTTATGTTTAACACATATGTTTAACCATCATAAATGACAATCTGCTCACTTAGATCAGTTCAGATGCAATGGCAAACCATGGCTTGTTGTATCCTTTGAGGATCCTGGTTTGATATCCTCATTTGTGACCGCGCTATGGTTTGGTTTGTGCAAAGTTTGGCATATTCAGATAAAACAGGAGACATTACAGTGGTACCTAGGGTTACATATGCTTCAGGTTACATACGCTTCAGGTTACAGACTCCGCTAACCCAGAAATAGTGCTTCAGGTTAAGAACTTTGCTTCAGGATGAGAACAGAAATCGGGCTCCGGCGGCACAGCAGCAGCAGGAGGCCCCATTAGCTAAAGTGGTGCTTCAGGTTAAGAACAATTTCGGACCTCTGGAACGAATTAAGTACTTAACCCGAGGTACCACTGTAGTTCGTTGCAAACCATGAATAGGAGCTTCTAATCTCCTCTCATAAACAGAGTGGGAAGGGGGATCATGTGAGCACAAGGTTCACTGTTGCTCAAGAATGTAATAAAAACCATAGTTTCTTATTGCATCTGAATTGGGCTACTGTTTTTAAATGACTTCCTACACAGAACTGAACTACTTACATTTGACATGGTTCTCACACATTAATCACTGAGAGACACTGAGTTAATATTTAGAGAACGGCCTCTATAAATAAGCTGTGCTTTAAAATCTACTGAAAACATCTGAATCTTGTCTTAGTAGAGGGTACAGTACTGGGATAGCTGGGCAATTGTACTGACGCAGTATGGCTTTGCTCACAATAGTCTAGATGTTTTCATGAAAATGCTTCCATGTCCTCATTTTCTCAGCCTACTTTAGGTCTAGAAAAATTAGCCATGTGGAGATATATTTGGAGCTGACATATATTTCTGGACCAACCATATAAAGACTAATACATTTATTCCAGATTTACAGAGACATGAATGGGGCCTTAATTGGGCACAGTAAAAGGAGATGTTTCCAAGAGGAAATAGCTCAGCAGTAGGGAGTCCTGGAATGTATTAAAGAGACTGCCTCTTTGTAATGAGATTAAGGAAAAAATGCTTTAACACGTCCAAATGGATCTGTCCTCAGTAAGCAGAAGGTGCCAAAGCAAACATAAATACTGTTCTGGAAAGCAAAAGGTTAATAGGCATGCATATATATATATATATATATATATATATATATATATATATATCCCCTACAAGTTTTCTATAGCAAAGAAAGCTGGGTAAGAGGCTGATTTCAAAATGCTTTAAAAACAGGGGGAGGGAACCCAGTCAAAGAATGTTGCCTTTGTTCATGACCGATTTGTGAGTTCAAACCACTTACCTGTATAGCTTTACTTTTAACTCTTTAGACTGCAAAAATCCTAATGTTCATTGCCAAATTGCTGAGTATTTAGGAGTCCTCTACAACAACAAGGTTCCTGTATCCAAGGATGTTTAACCCTCTGTACCAGAGGTTTTCAACCATTTTGTGTCCACGGCTCCCTTGACCAACTATATTCTATCTGTGGAACCCCTGTGGGGCTCAGGAGCCCCTGCCTGCAGAGCTGGCAGCCTCTCACCCTTTTTTTCAAACAGCTGCCCTTGTGAAGTGTTCCCTCAACCTCTTCTCCTCTCCCCTCTCCCTGGGAGTCTTCTGGACAGCCACTGCTGCCACCCCTGGTCTCTGAGCTGCCCCCTCCCTGCTCCAAAGAGAGGGGCCTCCTCACACTGCCCCACAGGGGTTTGTGACTTGTCTGTCCATTCCCAACAGCAAGGGCTGGTGGACTGGCTGGCTGGGCTCCCTTGCCACTTGCTTGCTTACTCCGAAGCTGCCTCAGTTCCTGGCAACCAGCACCCCCTGGCCATCCCCAGAGGCACCATTCGCCTGGGGAACTTGTAGCCAGGGCTGCTGCAACAAACAGCTGTAGAAGCCTTTGGGAGGCAGAGACACGAGAGGGCATCAGAGGAGGGAGGGAAGTAAGTAAAGAGGGACAGAGAACAGTGTTGCCTGTGGCATCCCTGACACAGCACACTGGTTGAAAACCACTGCTGTATACTAGCACTGTGCTCAAGTCCTCAAATGCCAATTCCTATGAAGCCATAACAGAAGAATATCTTTTGGGGGAACCCTAAAGAGGACCCCCCCAAATGATTCAATGAGGCAGGGATACTGGCTCCTAGGGGGCAAGCCCTTTTGGCCTTCCCTATATTTTTGGGGTAGGGGCCAGCCCCTCTCCCCTTCGGTGTCCCAAAAGTGTGGAGCCAAGCATGGCATGCTTCCAGCGGCTGGCTCCTTCTCCTCTTCCTCCTGCCAGTAGCAGTGGCAAGAGGAGGAGGAGCCATTGAGTTGTACTGCTGCTGTGTTTGGCTCTACCCTCAGCTCTTCCCGACATCATGTGCATGACATCGCCCCCTTCCCCATGGCTCTCACAAGCTGGCACCTCTTAAATGAGGTCTGAGGATGCACGAGGCACAGAATGCTGATTGGCTATTGAGGGGGAAATAAAAAAACAGGGTTCGGAAGTGGATCGGGGGGCGGAATGGAGTGGAAGCCTGTAAGCATGTGATTGTCTCATTTCCAATGGGCTTAGATACCTCAGAGCCAATTGCTTTCCACCAAACATAAACAGTTAATTAGAAAGCAAAGATTAGAGCGGCTTCTGAACTTTTGAGCTTCAGGAAACCCTTCTCAAGCTCCACATCAGCAAGGAGCAACTGCACATCTGCTATGTGTCAGTGTTCCAGTGCAAGAAGGGTACAAACCAGAGGGGATCTAGGGCCTCACTCTTGTTCCATGTAGGGAAGGACCACTGACTGTATGCAAAGCAGTGCTATGCAAATGTTCTGTCAGTTCAAGAATTTCTGCTTGAGCAATGGAACACTCTCCCTTCTCCCCCTGCTGTGCACCCCCTCAATCTATTCTAGGGGGTCTCCCAATGCTCTGGAGCAGAATTAGAGAGGGCATAAGGTGCTCATGTGGGGAGGAGAGGGGGGGAAGCCCCTTTGTGGAAGCAGAAATCCTTGTGCTGTCAAGATGCGTTTGTGGAATGCTGCCCCATAGTTCTTAGAGCACAGGTCTTGCATGCAGACAGCCCCAAGTTGAATCCCTGGCGCCTCCAGTCAAAAGGATCTGTTAATAATATAATTTAATAATTTATTATTTATACCCCGCCCATCTGGCTGAGTTTCCCCAGCCACTCAGGGCGGCTCCCAATCGAGTGTTAAAAACAATACAGCAAATGATGGGAAAGCTCTTTGCCTGGGAACAGAGTGGTCAATACTGAGCTAGATGGGCAAGTAGTCTAACCTGTTATGAAGCATGTTATCTGAGTGCATGATCTGGATATACCCAACACTCTCCTTCACAGTGCAGATGTCAATCAGTAGCAGAGGGCAAGCTGCCATGGTTTCTCAGAACATAACTTAAAAGCCACTGCCTTTCTTCAAGGACTTGGTCATGCCGAATTCCTCATCCTTTGGGGTCAAATGCTTGATTTGTCAGCAAGGAAGTCCTGCGTGTGCATTTGTGTGCAACAGGATGCAACAATTGTGGCTTATTGGGCTGAATGGCATGGATCCTAGAATGTGATTTCATATATGGTCCCTATCCAGCATTGCCTAAGATATACAGTGGGTTAGAAAGCCCTGTCTGGGGAGCCACTGGCATTGCTCATTGGACCTCTATACCAGTAGCCTCCCTTCAATGCAAAGCACATATTCATATAACTTTGGACATGGTATCCACAGTTATGGGGCAAAGCAATTTTAGAGAGCAACAAATATATAGTATGTCAAAACTAGGGCTGGACCAGGAGTGCTGGCTAACAGAAGACTTTCTCCAAGCTATTTCTATTTTTTCAACCATCAAGGGAAACTCTTTGGGTTTACTTGTATATTTTGCCCTAAGGGCTGTGGATAAGGCTGGAACAGAACATGTGGAAAGAAAACACACACACAGCCAGCTCTTGTAGTTTTGCCTGCTTGGCAAGAAGTACTGGGGCATTGTGTCACACTGCTGGTTCCTGTGAATACTAGAGAAAGGCTTGGAGGAACTGATGAGAAACAAGAACTCCCTGTCACTCATCTGCTTTTCTGTCCTTTGACAGGGAAGCTAATCCTCAGCTTTGGGGATCACGACAGATTTATATTATCAACACTGGACAGTTAAACTGGACACCAAAACAGACTCCAACTCTTAGAGATTTGTACGTATGGCTAGATAACCCCACTAACTATACTGATAGTGAAATTATTCTCATGCAGTAGCTGCTATGGCACTGCATTGCTGACCTGGCCTCCCAATGGCGTAAGTTGCTGCCGGTTATTCCAGCTGAGCTCCCTGCTGCCCTGCCTCTCCCCCTTTGGGTAGCCAACAGTGCCTTGAGAAGCCAGGTCAGCAAAACAGCCCTCCCCAGGCCACCCCTCCAACAGTTACTGCTGCCATCAAGACTGGCCCACCCATTAAGCCTCGCTGAAGTAGTCACATCAGGTGGCACTCTGGGGACAGCTGAGAGGGGTTGAATAAAGAGTGAGGGGTCTGCTCTTTCCAAATGTGCCCTCTGAGTTTCATGGTACACCATCAGCCATAGGAGCCAACTCCTAAGGGTCGAGGGGTCTTTGCCTCCCCCCAATAAAATATTTGAGGGGGCCAGCCACCATTTGCCATTCAAATGGTGTCTGTGCACCACATCACGTGATCAATTATGCAGAGCAGGGCTTACTCCTCCCCCCCCCAATATTTTATTCAAGTTGGCACCCCTGCCACCAGCCAAGACTTGAGCAGTGGGAAGGAGATAGTTCTTATCTTTAGTGATATGATTCTTCAGGTATTTTATACAGCAGTCAATTATATACTATATATATAGGTATTCTGAGAAACTGAAGCCAAGGAAATGGCTAAGTTGATTTTTAGGGCATAAATAGCTGAAGAGTCAGATGGGAACACATTTGCAGGTGGTGATGGCAGCCAATAAATTGAACTCCTCTGCCACTATTGGATCTGCTCAATGTTATCCAGCAGAACTCTTCTGTTTGGTGACAAAACATCCTGGGCATAAACCTGTGCAGGCAGCTTTGAGACCCCCAAATGCCCGCTGTCCAGAATTAGGTATGTATTTTGCAAATAAAGTCACTTGCACCTGTGCCAACTTCAGATGGGCTACCCCTAATCTAAAAGAAATTTCATTTGTAAAGGACCAGGCTGCCATGACTAAGGCTATTATATGCACCCTCACTAGGGATGAAAGTGCCTTTGAGATCAACAGAACATAATTCTGCATAGGTATAGGTTATGAGTCAAATAAAGTATTAAGCTTGGTGCTGATTTTTAAGCCCAGCACTTCCATTTTAATTTGATTAGAAGCAATTCATAATGGGAACATCTGCTTTGGGGTGAGTGGGGATGGTTGCACCACAAAAATAGATCAAATACATTTGCAATGCATTCAGAAGTATATGCATCTTTTTATCCTTTTCTTTTAAAATGCATTGCCATTATAAATATAAATTCAGCATCTGAAAAATCAGCTAACAAGGACAAAAACCATACACAAAAATAACATATCTTTCCCAAACCAGCTGAACTAAAAGCCAAATTAAATAAAGGCGTGCGCAGTATAGCTGAATTCAAGAAGAAGCCCTTTCTCTCAGCCACAGCAAGCTGAATCTGAGATGGCGCTTAAATTATGGTTGTATCTTCAAATGGCATAGACTGTACTTTCCTGCTTTTATGAATTAATAACAAATGCATGTATTATTACAGGATCCAGATGTTACATGAAGAATGTTTTTCTTTGATGGATCAGCATTGAGTGGCTTGGAGGAGGAAATACACATTTGCTAGGCGCTCTGAAGTTCATACTCTGCAACTCCTTAGTGCAATGCTTCAATCTGTCACAATTTTAGAAGGGTAAGATTTTTTCATTGGCTTAAATGTGAAAACGAATGAAGCAATCTCTACAGTGTTTTTGAAGCCCGCTAGTTGGGCGTGTATTTAATTCAGTCAGACCCTATGTTTTACAACATTTTGTATATTAAAAACTTCTAGGTTGGTGTGCTTGTTGCTTTAGCTAAAGTTCTAGCTGCATTTTGGACATGATGAGGGAAAATATATGGCTTGGAGACTCTGCATAGAGTTGGGCTGAAGTTGCTCCCATCTGCTCCCTCCCAAACTTTTTTGCAGTTTTTGTTTATCTGCTTTAGATTATGCAGTATGTGGTGTGGAATGCCATGGACTCTCCAGTACACACATGAAGCTTTGTGTAAGCAGCAACATGTGTACAATGATAGAGCATGATCTTGGCATGTCCCATCTTGCTGCTTGAGGGGATGGCATGTTCCATTTCCTACTGGCGGCAGATTCGCACACTCCCAGATGGACAAATTGCACCAAAGTGCTTGCTGCAAAACATATCAGGCAGCCCAAAGGATCTTGTTGCAATAGCTAAAGTCTGTGACAAGATCTTGTGTCAGTGAATATTTATAGTTGTGGTGAACTTTCAGAATTTACAAGACAATAAAAGTAAAGCCATTGCGAACAAAAAATTCTGAATGATTTTGTTAAAAAAAGTTTAACTCAATTCTTCTACAAAATGGGGACACTGCAGGGGAGATCTTTAGCTTGCCTATGCCCAATGGAACTTCAAGAAAGCAATGTCAAAGGATTCAGACAGATTCCCCTCTAAGTGCTCTTGCAATGTCTGAAGGAGAAAATCCTCCTTCTTCAGCAATATATTTATTATTGAGTTTAGGATGTAATGTCAAAGAGGCATGACTGAGAGTGTAGAAAAAAGCAGGGCAAAAATACCCAGAGCCATAAAACACAATAAATACAATCTTTTGGGGATTCCCCCGCCCCTCTTTTCCCTGTTCGCCTGAAACTCCAGCAATGCAGCACAGAACAGTATTTTCTTGAATGGTTTTCCTGAACCGCTGCAGTGCTTCTCAAACCCTTGTGCAGCCAATGAATATTCCCATGGCAACAGAATCATGAAAGCTCAACAGGAGCCCTCTTTGAAAATATCTAGCATATCTGTCTGTGTCTTTGCATCTCATTGCAATAAAGCAGGTACCATCTGTAAATGATACTGTGTAGTCATCATCAGGATGCACAAGCACCGGGGTGCAATTTCATCATGGTTTCATTTTGCTTTGGCTTCTTGTTGTGCAGCAGGATCACGGTCACATTGCGAAATAAAAGCTAAAGGCCCATGATGACAGGATGGAGAAAAGCCTCTGCTTTAAAGCACACCTGATCCTTTTAACTGGAGATTCCACAGACTGAACCTGAGACCTTGTGCTTTGCCACTGAGGCTCCATCTAGCACTATACATTTAAAGGAGTAACACGCTGCTTTAAACAGTGATGGTTTTCCCTGAAGCATCCTGGAAAATGTAGTTCTTTTTAGGATTCAGTGAGGAGAGAGATCAACTGTTAAGTCACTTTGGCAGGCCTGTTGGCTTGGCTCCAGAACCATGAGTGCCCAGGGTTGCGGACACCGTAGGCACACAGCGTATTTCCTCCCCCCCCCCCCCAATCTCATAACACTATTCTGAGTACAGTGGTACCTCGGGTTAATAACTTAATTCATTCTGGAGGTCTGTTCTCAACCTGAAACTGTTCTTAACCTGAGGTACCACTTTAGCTAATGGGGCCTCCTGCTGCCGCCGCCCCGCTGCCACACGATTTCTGTTCTCACCCTGAAGCAAAGTTCTTAACCCGAGGTACTATATCTGGGTTAGCAGAGTTTGTAACCTGAAGCGTCTGTAACTTGAAGTGTCTGTAACCCGAGGTACCACTGTATAAGAGTGTACTCTTGTAAGAGGAATGACACACACAGAAATGAAAATGGGATGTGGAAGCCCTCCTTACCTAAGACTACTGCTGTTTCCACTAAAGAGTGGGAAATATGGCCATAACAACCATGGATTACAGCTGAGTCAGCAGGCGGTTGCCACCCCTAGAGAATCATTTCCCAGCTGGCTTTGCTTCATCTGTCCTTCCTGTGTTTCCCTGCCGCCTTTATTGCTCAATCCCTGGGCTGTCTTTGCCTCCATCTGTTTTGCTCTCTGCCTCTTTCCTTCTATCCCCCAGTGGCAGACTTTGGGCTTTCAAATTTCAGCTGCTGCCTGTGCAAAGCCCCAAATTTAGCGCACCCGCCTCTTGTCTTCCATTCTGCGTCTTTTTTGCAGTGCTCCCTGCAGCGCCCTCTCAACTCGGCATCCAGTGTGGGCAAACCTGTTGTGATGCTCTAAATTTGCCTCTGTACTCCCTGTTTCCACCACCTCACTCTCATTGCCTCCAACATCCCTGCTTCCTTTTCCTTGGGTATTAGCATGACTTTTTTTTACTTCACACGGGGTGTCTAGGTCCACAAGTGCTGCTGTTATGTACTGAGTTGAATAGGATCCAAACTGCAGCAGTCTGATTGGTCCTAGAACAATAGGATCCAAAAGGCAGCAGTCTGATTGGTCCTAGAACAATAGGATTCAGAATGCAGCAGTCTGATTGGTCCTAGAACAATGCAGCAGTATGATTGGTTGGCAGGAACCACCCAATCATGCTCCAGATAGAAGTGAATCCACAACCTGATTGGCTTACAGTAGAATTCCGGAATTAGCCAATCATGTGCAGCCCATTGTGTAAATAATGTATATAAAGCAGATACTTTGAGGGGACTTTCAGTCATTCCTCCTCACCACTATGAGCTAAATAAATAAGCTGCAGAAATGACCCAAAGTCTGGCAAGTACGTGAGGAAGCATCGCTGGGAAGCTCAGCTGATTATGCAGGGAAGAGGGTATAATATCTAGCCTTTGTTTCCTTTGCAACCTTCTCAGAGAAATTTCCCCCCAAATGTCACTTCCCTCCCGGCACATGTGAGTAGTCCCTGAATGGTTGCTAGGCAACCTTTTGATTTAACCGCACAGAAATTCTTGTCTGTGCTGGGAGATGGAATGACACAAACAGTTGTGAGAAGTGATAGTTCTTTGGTGTTATCGGCTGGTGATTTGTGTCTCGAAAAGCCTGAATACCAGCCAGTCATTTTATAGCTTTCCTCAAGGGAATGGCCATTTGGAAGGATTTTGCAAAGTGTGAGAGCCAGTGAAGTGCTGGACTAGGACCAGCAAGACCAGGATTAAATTCTCACTTGGACATGGAGCACACAGGGTGTCCTTGAGGCAGTCACTATCTCTCAGCCTAACCTACAGGGTTACTGTGAAAGTAAAATAGAGTCGGGGGAGCGCCATGGATGCTGCCTTGAGCTCCTTGGCAGAAAGGCAGGTTATAAATGCAATAATAATAATAATAATAATAATAATAATAATAATAATACCCTGCCCATCTGATTGAGTTGCCCCAGTTTATTTAGTAAATAAACTGAAACCATAAATATCTGATAGTGTATGATTATACTGAATTGCATTAATTGTTTTGATGAATTGTTGTTTGCTTTAGTTATATGCTACTGTATTTGATATGATAGCATTTACAATATCCCCTCCCCAATGCCACTGTGATTATTATGAGCCACTTTGAGCTCAACATTCATTGTTGGAAAAGTGGAATGCAAATATTATCTTAATCAAATAAATGGCAACTCACAGGGAAACCTAAACCAAGCCTTTGCTTCCCTTTGAGCTCTCTGTGGGTACCTCTCCCGTCAGTGCAAAGTGCCTCATCGCTGTTCAGAAGCATGTGCAGGATTATATACAGGTGGACATTTCTCAATTCAGAGATGGGTGATAAAGGCATCATATCTGTGACAGCACTTTAAAAATAGATTTATCCATACCAGTCAGCAGTGTGTGAGGGATCTGCAGGCGTGAATATCATAGCAAGCAGAGGCTAATCTTTTGGGGGTATTTGCTTTTAGGTTCCTGGCTCAGCACATGGGGCCGAACACAGGCAGTTTTCTAGCATATTCCAAGCTCTTGCTTCCACCAATTCTACAACCCTGTGCTTTAGGTTTTCTGGACACACAACGGGCAGGCGTCCTCTTCCTCCTCCTCCTCCTCCTCCGGCAATTCCCGGTAGGCAGCTCAGACCCTGCGACTTTCATCTCTGCTCTTTATGACTGCTTTCGCTTGCTGGAAGATTCCGTGCATTAAACCTGGGGAAATTTATAACTTGCCTCTTTCTCACTGCCAAGATGAGCTGCATGCATTTGGCAGCGACAGAACATAACCCCAGCAGCCACCTCCGTCCTTTCGCTGCTAAGTCTGGCTATTTCACAGCTTGCACAGCCCTAATTTGTTTAAGGATTTTTACTAGGCCGAGAGGATGATGCCAAGCGTCGGACTGTAGGAGTTTTATTCCATTTACTCAGGGCTGCTTGGCTTGCAGTTTTACATTATCTTTCACTGCTTCAAAGCACTGTAGGTAATAAAAGCCTTTAGTTTTCATTGATTATTCATGGCAGTTCGTTATGCTCCGCATTCTCAGAGGCCACACAGAGATAGCCTACCAGAACATTTAAAGAGACATTCAACGCTTTCACAATAATAAAGGATGCCAAATTTCCTCGCTTAGTTAACATTATACTCCATAGATTGCTAACAATGAAATGCTTTTAGGCTTCCCCTTCCGTTCCTTCATCCCGATTGCTTGGGTATATTTTAGGGGTATCGCAGAGATGGGAAAAGTGGAGTAGCCATCCACTTGGCTTGGCCTGAGAAAGCAGCTTTGTCTGTTTCTGTTTGATTGTTCCCTGTTCTGGTGATCTAAACAGTGGAAATTTATATAAGCAATAGAAAATATGTACACCAATGGAAAATGAAATTTAGGAACTTTAGCAGAGCCCTGCTCTGTCTTTATAGATGAGATGAAACAGCTAATATAATACTTCCGTCAAGTTAATAAAAGTTAACACACTGCAGGGCACCCCATAAAGCACACATACTTTCAGATCCTTCTCACAAGAGAAAGAATGGATGGTATGACATAGAGAACTAAGAACCAAAGCAGGTGTAATGTTAATTTCACAAACGCAATTAACATGCACTTTTTTATGTTATGCAAATAGCAGCCAAGGGAAAACTTAGCAGTTTCAGGACCAGAACTCTTTCTTTCCATTACATCATCCAGACAAAATTCCTTCTCCACAATGGCTCTTTGCATTTATTCCATTGGCTCCAATGAAAGATGCCCTTGAAATGCAAGTAACAGCTTCACCAAAGGAATTTGGGGGACAAAGTAGTAAAGAAATAGTTTAGCAGTGCCCCATCAACTGCCTAGAGGTGCTGGACATCTATCCATAGGTAGTTACTTACTTATCTGTCCAAGTTGGCAGCCATTTTACATGGCATGCCTCTGTCTTGTTGGCATTAAGCTTAAACTTATTAGCACCCCCTCTCCAGCCCATTACCACCCCCAGGCACTGAAATGAAGCTTGCACAGAGATACTTTCCAGTAGACTGTATCTTAAATTGCTACATAGCAGCCTAATCTACTGAAGAGATTGGCTGCGTGGATAAGAATGGTAAAGCACTTTCTACACTGACTGTGAAAGCCTGTATGTGTCTACTCAGAAGTAATCCCCATTGAGTTCAATGGAATGTAGTCCCAGGTGACCGTCTAGGATTGAAGCCTAGATACTGCAATAAAAATGTTAAATCAACCTTACGGTTGCATGCGCTTTTTTCAGAGACCCGATTTGTTGATTTCTGAAGCATTTGGGACTGGCAGTGCTACGAGTCTATTCCCAAAGGCTGTAGTATTTTCCCTCTCTTCTTTTCTTCTTCTAAGTCTTGCATCAGCAGAATCTCAAATCCTGGCTGAGCTTCCAGGTTCCCATGACATATTATTGAAAAGATAATGAAATTGCCCACTCTTCCTCTGTTGTCACACACTCTCCCGTAACACTAATGTGCAGCTAAGTGCTTACTCCATAATAAACCACCCATGCTAATTTCCTATGCTGTAACAGCCCTTCATAACACATGAAATGCTTGGCTTCTGAGAAGGTTATTATAAAGAAGGACGCTGTAATTTAGTGGCTCATTTAATAGGAACCAAGAGAAATATGAGGCCTGCCAATGCCGTACCAATGTTCTATTTATATCCAGTTTGGAGTATAGCAAGTTTTATAATGAGGGATAATTTTTATATATTATTCAGGTGGTAATGGGACTTACCAGGTTACCTTGCCTAAAGTTAGAAAACATTCTTTTATAATAGGTCTTGTTCATATGGTGTAAGAAGATTCTTTTCTCTGATATTCAGATGTCTACATTCTTTAAAATAAAGAACACTGCATTTTATTTACCGAAGAAGCCCAGCTTTTATTGGCAAAATAAGATGGAAGTACATTTCTTCACTAAATAATAATAAGAAAGCATTTTTAACTGTACCTCATCAAAGCTGAGATACCAAAATTAATTTAATAATATATAATATATAATATATAATATAATATAATATAATATAATATTATAATATAATATTATAATAATATAATAATGCTCAATACAATTCAAAGGGCTGCATAAATATTGCCGCTTGCAAAACACTCATGAGGAAGGGAACTGGATTTGCCAACTTGTCTTACTGCACTTTGAATAGCAGCTTCATGTGGTGGTGATGCTCATCTCTCTCTATACTGCAGAAAACTTCACTGGCTGATTCCCATATACTAAACTGCTGTTAAAGCAGCAATGGGGAACTTTGCAGGTGGAATGAGGCCCTATAGGCCTCCCCAATTGTCCTGCCAAGCCAAACCCACCATATATAACTTTAGGTGTGCAGCATGTAAAAATGCAGCTTGGCCGAAAGGGCGTTTGCAATGTC
The DNA here is from genome assembly GCF_027172205.1 of Podarcis raffonei. Lineage (NCBI taxonomy): Eukaryota > Metazoa > Chordata > Lepidosauria > Squamata > Lacertidae > Podarcis > Podarcis raffonei. Next base: position 78,336,905 of record NC_070604.1, on the reverse strand, counting down.
CCACATGCAGCACTGACAAACAGTTAAAGGAACTAAAGCAGGCCAGGTTATTCTCCCTCCACCTCCAGCCAACTGACAACTTGAGGGGAAACCATTTTTACAGCTTTCCAAACGCCCATCATGTTTCTAGCTTGCAACGGAATTTGCTACCCTGCTTAGAAGCTAGTAGCTCAGGTCTCAATGCTACCCATGGAGAAGGAGAAGCCTGGAAACACAGCCCTTTAGCAGGCTGGTACGGACTTTTTTAAAAAAGGCCTTCTACCAAGTGGACTGGCAGAAAAATGATGCGTCACTCCATCCCTCCTCCATCTGCCCACTACATTTCCATGCTGGTCATGGAAAAGGGGCTTTTCTATATTTTGTGGCTAGCAGAAATCAGGCAGAGAAAGGATGAAACAATTTGCCCGTCATCTACAAGCCTGTTTGCATGCAAGGGCAGGCAGATGTGAAAGAGGTCAGGGCTTGGGCACTGTCCTCTTTTTTACCTGGTCACCTGATTGCCCATGTGCATGGAATTTTTGGTCACCTTTTGGCTACCAGATGGAATAGTAAGTACAATGCTGGAGTATTACGGGAGGAATTCAACATGACACTAAGGTGATATGTAGTTCCAGCAGGTTAAGTATTTTACCTTGCGAGATAGAACAACACCCATTATTCTTCCCCTGCCTTCTGTTCCAGGGGTGCAGGTGGAGGGGAGGGGAAAATCCCCACTGTGTATGCAGAAGTCCTACTGCTGGCAGGACTCATTGAATCTCACCCTGTACCTATGGTTCATTCTTAAAAGTATATAAAGTAGGGAAGAAAACTAAACAGTCAAATTTCTATTTGGCATTGAACTACATGACCTCATGCATGTTTACTCAGAAGTAGGGAGGGGGCAAATCTGCCATTTTCAACATCTCTCCGTTTATCTCCCCCCCCCCCAGTCTTACATCCAGTTCTTTGCATTTCTGCAATTTTTCCCATCCCCATGAAAATTCATCAGCATTTTGTATGAATTTCTCCCAATATACACATTTTTGTATGGAATTTTGCCCAATATCATAGCTGCCAACATTTCCCTTTTTTTTAAGGGAGATTCCCTTATTCCGAATAGGATTCCTCACAAGAAAAGGGAAAAGTTGACAGCTATGCCAATATACACATTTCTGCAAAGCAATTTTGCCTAGCAGAATGAAACTTTGTAGGTTATTTTCTCTAATATGAGCATTTTAAGGCACACTTTACCTCAGTATATACATTCTTGTGAACAATGTTTGACTGAGTAAATGCACTGCAAAATTTGGAGAAGTGCAAATTTTGAAGGATTTCTTTGTTAAGGTTCTCATAGTTGGTTGTTGTTTTTTTAAATAGTGAGTTAGGTAGATCCACCTTTAAATACCAAGTGAATTGAATTCCTCCCCCACCCCTTCTCCAAAGTTCCACTGAGTTCAGTGACAATTACTCCCTTTCTCAAGTAAATGTTAATAGGACTGCAGCCCTAAACAAATAGATTCTGTGGAGGCACAGCGCAGCTTAAATATATACCTTCAGGCACTGACACCACCAATTACTCTGTGGTTTATCTCCAGCTGCATCTCAGACACCATCAATATTGGTTCCAATTAAAAGACCGGTTATTGGTCATTGGTACCACCACATTCCCCACAGCACTTCCCTAGCCTAGTGAAAGCAAGAAAGAGAGAGGGAGAATTGCCATACTGACCATGACAGGCACTAACAACTGTGTTATGTTAATGCCCTCCCAGATGTTTGGAGAGACTTCGGGGGAAGTTTCATATGCCACATAAACATTTGAGCCTGCCTATGGCTTTTTGTGTTGCTGTCACTATGGAAGAAAATTCAGAGGACAAATCAAACATCAATGGGATGCCAGAGCAGCTTTTCCTTTGGAACTCACTTGAAATAAAGTGTGTCTTATACTAACACACTTACCTCAGAGTGAGTCTTGTCGAATTCAGTGGGACTTGCTTCTAAGTAGACATGCAAACAATTGCACCGTGAGCCTGTAAATACATGTATTTTAACAGGTAAGTTTATTTTATAACTTCTTTTAAAGTGCTACTTTTCTTTATTTTTTGATATATTTAAACTAATTTTTAACATCTGGTTTTATTGGTTTTAATGTAAATTTTACACCATGTTTAAACTGCTTAGAGGTGTTGATGACTGAGTGGTATATAAATCCTGTTAAATAAATAATATGTCTCAAAGGGATTTCTGGACCAGTGGTTTTTTTGTTTGTTCCACTTCCCCAAGGGGAGCGATCCTTGAGCTGGGATTGTGTAGTGTATTGGTTTAGCTTTTGTGAATTTGCAAAATAAATTAATGGAATATTGATGGTCACCAGCTGCCATGTTACCAATTCCACATATTTTCCAAAAAGAAATAGAAATATTTTCCCCCTCTGATAACTGTGGTAGAGGCAGTACAACAACTGAGGGAGGGATTGTTCTTGTTTCTATTTGACTTTTGTTTCCTGTATTTAATTTTGAAAGGAATTAATTCTGAAAGAATTAAATAAAGAGGGGTGTTGGTTTTTTTTAAGGTGGAAGGGCAGGGCAATAGCTGAGGAAGGAAACATCACAAGGGTTTGGTCCAAATTGGGGAGGGGTAGGGAGAGCTGTGGCCTTCAAAAGCTGTTGGGCCTACAACTTCCCTCATCCCCAACCATTGACCATTGGCCATGCTGGTTGGGGCTGATGGGAATTGTGGACCGTCAACATGTGGGAGGTTCTCCACCCTGGGGTCAAGAGAACCAATCATGGGAAGAAGCTGAATGGCCCAGGAAGCAAGAGTGTGAGATCACAGGATGTCATCTGGACCTTTCCACGTCTTCATGGGACTGTTTGTGGTAGAATGTGTGAAAAACTACAGAGC